>NW_024429266.1:123684801-124918801 GCF_017639785.1 Mesocricetus auratus
AGGATTTTATTTTCAGCTGCAAAACATGAAATATTGACTATTTCAGGAAAATGAATGGGTTTTGAAAACATATATAAAGAGTTAATATAGACAAAAATCATATATAGTCTCTTTCTCATATATAGATCCTAACTTACGGTGTCTTTAGCTCTGTGCATAGGTGGGGGTGGGTATGAATATGGACTATGAGGAAACAGGGGTATTGAGGAAGAGAGGAGGACAATGTGACACATGTGGTATGAAAGCAGAGAGGAGACCATTGGAGAACTGGAAGGGAGAGAAGAAACAAAAGGATTTCTGTTTGAAATTTTCCATAATAGATCAAGCCACTCTATATGGTAATTGAGAATTTTAAGTAAAACCCAAAGTAGAATATATTTACTTTTGCTATTTTTTCAAACTAAACTTTGTAGTAGATGGTAACTACTTCCCCTACTTACAAACATTGCACACACACTATACAAACTTCAAACTAATAAATAACTACATACTATGTGATCACTCTAATAGGCTTCAGTGGAAGCTTCAGTTTTAGTTTTTGGACTTTGTAGAGGTTATTGAAAAACGCTTTTTTCAACTTAGTGTTATGTATTTGTAAGAAAGCAATGCTGGAGACAATGTCTACTCATGATGTGTATTTCCTGCTTTTAAAAACTGTCGTCCGTAGTGCTGATTTTCCTCTTACCCCACCTCATTTTGTTCTGAGAGAGAGGCAATAGATCTGAGTAAGTACCATAGAAGAATACAGTGTCTTGAAGGACTGGCTATCTTCTGAAGATGAAAAGGCTTTGTGTCCGTAATTACCCATCATGTGAGGCACAATTTTGAATACAAGAGTGTCATTCCTTCTTTTTAGAAGACATTAGAAACAATCACAGAATCAAAAGCAAGCTCATCAATGGCGACAAAATAAATCAGTAGAAAATTGGCTAAAATTCAGCTCTTTGTGCTCTTGAGACTGAGGGCCGCCTCTGAAAGAAAGCTCTTCAATTTTCTGCCACACAGACCCGCTGCCTCCTTTCAGATGGTTTACTCTTTGATGCAGTTTAGCAGAGTTCTTGGCAAGAGGGTGTTTATTTAAATAATCTTTGCAGTTCGGTTTATGACTCTCCACTATTGCACTCCTTTGACGTTTGTGGAGCAGCACTTATGGCCATTTAAGTGCAAAAAGTGAATGCTGCAGTTATAGGCTTTTAAAATGTAACACTTGTTCTGTTTTTGCTGATGGGTAATTGTTCCTGGTGTACTTTGTGAATGAGTAGGATTTCCATTACCTCCCGTTACTATAGTCTGGTACTTAGATGTTTTCTGAAAGTCCAAAAGTTAGTTTTGGGCTTTATATGTGTATGCAGTTAGATTTCAGAATATGCGTGGCACTAAAGCCGCTGTTACTGCTTTTTTCCCGCAAACTTCTTAGTATGTATGATACTTAGCAAAAAAGTGAATGCTGTCACTCTGTGAAAAGTTAGTGCTAATCCTTATTTTTTTTCTTGACATCTTAGCCCAGATTTGCATTTTTAGATTGCCTACCTTTAAAGAGAAGTTATCTGAGTGAATAAGAAATAGGACAGGATCGTGTGACTGTGAGAATAGAAAATTATAGTGAAGTTGATGGGGCATTGGGAGTTAATGGTAAGATAAGCTGCCATGGACAGATAAAGGAATTCATGTGGAGTCACCTGTACAGAAATCAAATCTCACCTTCTTTATACATTGCCAACAGGAAGGCCAGGAATGGCTGCCCTGTGGCTGACAGCATGCTTGCAAAAATTAACATCGTTTTCCCATGTACACCTGTACCTATTAAACTCTTGAGTTTTCATCGGAAACCAAATCCTCTAGCTGCCATGTTGTCACCCCGGGGAAGGAAGTATGTGTTCATAGATGTCCATGGAAACCTGCCAGACCAAGATCTGTGAAATGAGGCATTGTGGAGAAAAGCACCTGGAGCCTGTTACAAGCACAATACAATGTAGTCTGTAAGGGATTTTCCTCAGTGTGGAGCTCCAAATGTAGACTGCCAGGTCCTTGGAAGGCTTAAACATTCAACTGCCTAAAGGAAGGATCATGTCATGTGACCTTTCTGTGCCACTTGAGCTGAGGAATTCCAACCCTGTCATACTTGGCTTATGTGATATTCTGAGTATACGAATGCCTGAAAATAGGCACATACATACATATATACATACATACATACAGTGGGTTTTGGAGACAGGGTTTTCTCTGTATTGCTTTGGAGGCTGTCCTGAAACTTGCTCTGTAGACCAGGCTGGCCTCAAACTCACAAAGATATAGATATATGTGCACATGCAGATTTATACTTATATATATATGCTATATAAAGTATATATATAGTATGGCAATATTATGTGTTTAATATTTTATATTTTCATTTTTTTAATCTTGTGAAGATTCTGCCTGTCTCTCTTTCCAACTGAGTCTTCATCTATTTGTTTAATTAAAAATGTACATAGATACGTTTTTAGTTGTGTGGTCATCATATATAGTTTTTAATATTTAGTTTCTTCATTACTGATATTTTCTTAACAGAATTTTCTGTATCTTTTATTTTTAGTATTGTTGACAAGAAAAGAATGGCATCTTTTCAATCAAATACAAGTGTTTTTGCTTGCTAGAAGAAAGGAATGTAAGACATATTGTCATTTTTTGTGGAACAATAAAAGTGTTTCTGGAATTGTCTTCCTGATAGAAGCACATGGCTCCAGAGGATGAAAGTTTTACTGTGATTTGGTCTGTGCTTAGTAGCTATGTCTGTTCCAGGAATGCCACATGAGTTGTCAAGTGCTGTAGAACACTGGCTAGTATGCTCTCACTTTGAGTCACACACTCCAACAAGGACTCTAGAGAAGGAAGAGCATGGATTGGGTGAAGCACACACCTACTATTTTAGCTCTTTGGAGGCTGGAACAGGAGATACAGGAGTTCAAGGCCAGCCTTGACTACCCAGCAAGATTCTGTTTTTAACAAAAAGCAACCAAATACTGTTCTCATTTGTGTGCAGTCACTCAGCCCTCTCCTGAGTCCTGTGGAAATCAATGGGGGAAAGCTCATAGCACTGTGCGTCATGGCGTTAAGGATCATGGCAGCGCCTGCCATCGCATTTCTTTCTTGGCTATGCTAGTATTCGCAAGGAACTGATCATGCTCAGAATACAGAGGTTTCTCAGGGTGCAGGCAACTGCTCAACGACTTTTCTACGTTCTGCTTACACTAAAGGAAAACTATGTTTATATTTTAGCTCTGAAATATTCTTCCCTACACTTGAACACCATAAGGGCTCTTCATGTGCGTGTATACATCTGTGAGACTCTTCTAACAAACAATATTACAAGTGCTGAGGGCACATAGTTCTCAGCCACCTGGTCTTAAACATATTGAGAGAATTTAAGTTTTGGGGCTCTGAATGCATTGCTTTTGCCAGATGGCCGTCTGGCTACTCTTGTCATTCTTACTGAATCCTGTTCTGTGCTTGGGGAGAAACACTTCACCAGGCAGCATGCTAGGTATAGCAGCTAATCCGCACCAGGGCCTTCTTCCTAGTGCTTGGAACAAAATGATTATCAATACCAGACACTTAGAAATAGAAATCTGAAGTTCTGGTCATAGGGCAGATAGAATACTACTGGGGAATGTTTTTCTTGCTAATACAAATAAAAAAGGGTATCAAATTTTATCCTCTGATATTAAGCTTATTAACATGCTAATGACAGTTGAGTCATAGTTGAAAATATTTAGGGAATTTGGCCTCACCTCTTAGGTTCTTGTTCTTGGACCAGCCTCCCTGAGGGATTATTTGTGTTCATAGTGAGTTAACTTGATTTAGACCTTATGCAAAAAGTGGAGATGTGGTGGATGAGCCCTCCCTCAGCATGGCTCTCCAGAAAGTCATTGTCAGATGTAGCACAGAGCAACTGGTGAGGCCTCTTTGTATTTCTGTGTATTTCCTGAGTGCCTGCTAATACCCCAGTACTGTAAGACCTGATGTGAAGCCTTATAGGAAGAGTGACCAAGTTTTTGCAGAGAGGCTTTGTCCCTGATGCCTAATGCCAAGCTGGTTTGGATTGCCTGGACTTTTGTTAGCTAGGGTAATTTAATCTGTGTAAACAGTCCAGTTACTAAGGAGAAGTGGAGAGCCTAGAGAGGTGCATTGCACCTGCAGCTGGGTTACAGGACACAGCAGAGGGCTAGAAGGATTTAGTGCAGTGCACACAGCTTGGCTTTAAACCACAGCAGTTCTACTGAGTGAAGAGGTTGCCAGCTGCTTTTTATCTCCTGTTGGAAAAGGAGCTGCAGGTTCATGGGAAGTGGGATTTGTACACTGGGTGAAGCAGAGTCTGTCTTCCCTCTAGAACATTGATTCTCAACCTGTGGGTCACAACCCCTTCTGTGGTCCCATATCAGATACTTACATTACAATTCCTAACGGTAGCAACATTACAGTTATGAAATAGCAATGAAATAATTTTATGGTTGGGGGTTTACTACAACATGAGGAATTACCTTAAAGGGCCACAGCATTAGGAAGGTTATAAACCCCTGATCTAGAAAGTAGAAACACAAGGACAACAGGGGTGTATTATAGCGATTATCCCCTCTTTCTCAAAGTGTAGTTTTTTTGATGACCCCATATTTTAAGAAAGCAGAAAAAAACCCTTTGACAGAGAGTGATATGTGGGGATTTTAGAATATAGGCCTTCCTTCCTTCCTTCCTTCCTTCCTTCCTTCCTTTCTTTTTCTGTGCATTGAAGATACTACATGGAGTTTAGCTGTGTACAGCATGTTTTTTCCTATGTTATAGTTATCAAAAGCAGTTGAAAAAGAAAGAGTGGAAAACAGGCTTGACAGAATAGACAGAATGTGAATGCAAACCAAAGGCATGCCGTCAGGTACACAACAGGAATTCTTCAGTGACTGCTTTGAAAAGCATATTACATTAGTGGCTGGGAATTTTGGCTTGGGAGCCTGAAATGAATAGCAACACTGCTGCACAATCCCTCTCTGACATTGTAAAAAGGTACTTAGCCTCCTTAGACTGTTTGTGTATGTGACAGGTGAGGAAGGTTGTTGTGAGGACAGATTTGCAAAGCTTGGAGGGTCGGTTCCTGGGCCATGGCAATTGATAATCAAGATTATTTGTATTGCATGTATTTTAACTGGGTGGAACCCAGGAGTTACAAGTAATGTCTGCTTTTGAGTAAGAGGTGGTTTTCTAGGAATGCAGCTAGTGGAAGCAAAAATGTCAAGCATTGTGTTTCTAGAGGACCAGGTTTTGGATAGAAGGCAGCAGGGAACACAGTTCAGGGAAGAATGCTGCAGCATTATTCTTGTTGTGACATATGTAGACACACAGCCTTTATAATATAAAAAACAGGAACAAAAGCATGTTCCTTTCCAGAGAACAGCTTGTGCACTGCATATATCTGAATCTTAAAATAAATTTATTAGGATGAGTATTATCACCTCAGCGTGAAATGACACCCCACTGAGAATTGCATGAGCGACTTCTATGTATTGGCAGCAGTAACATATCATCAGAGCCCTGAGTGGTTTAGTTTTGCAAAGTAAAACGTGATATTCTTAAAATGCATGTGCAAAAGTCATAGGGGGAAATCTTGAAAAGTTAGGCTGCCTCCAGGAGCCATAAACCCAAGTTCCTATTGCTACTCTGAAGGCAAGATCAAGTCTTCCTCAGAGCCAAACCTGGCACAAAGTTGACATTCAGTAAAAACACAGGGTGGTTAAGTGAATGAGAAATTTCTGTTTATACTCCAGGTATCATGTTATGCAGAGAACAAGTCCCTAGAATAGCATTGAAGATGCTAAATTGGAAATTTAAGAGTCAAGTACGAACACAAGAGAGATCGGATAACTTGGAGATAGTTCACAGATTTTCCAGTTATGGAGTGATTTTGTAGATTTAGTAAGCTAATAATGGGCATAATCATTTGGGAAACTGCACTGTTGCAGTATGTATTACTGAAAGTTATTACTTTGTTTGATCACCTAATTATATAGCCCTTTATCTCATCTGTTCTTGTACTCCCTTGGATGCAATCTGAGAAAGCCACTTTCTATTACTTTTCCTCAGTAGCACTAATATTCCACTTACTTTAAAAATATAGGTCACTAAAAGCTCAAAGTACATTCTATTTCAGGAAGGTGCTAGTGTATTAACTGTAATTCACTTCATGGGGGAAAATGGGGAAAAAAGAAGGAAGAAAATGTTCATTGGTGATTCAATATATTCTGTACATCTAGTGTTAGAACAACACTAAATATGAAAATATGCAGAAAATTGAAGATACTCATCCTCTTCTCTCTAAATTCTTCAGCATGCCTCTCATCAGCTAAAATTCAATTTACTCAACTTTGTTATTTGATGCTAAATGTAGACAATAAAATATACAAATCTTAATTATATATTAGCAGTTGGGCAAATACATGCCTTTATGTTCCCTAAACACCTTAGATAGAGAAGGACACTATATTCAGACATAAATGACTTTTCCCAATCAACCCTGGTCAGCTCTGTACTCTTCCATCTTAGTGCCAAAGTCATGGCAACAGGTAGGGATGGCGTGGTGGCAGAAGCAGAAGGCTGGCTAGTTCCTTTGCATTACCAGTCGGGAAGCAGAGAATGAACAGGAAGTGACATCAACATCAAGTCGTGAATCTTACCAGGTACTACCAACACACAGTGGCACAGAGTATACATTCTCCCTTCTGTAAGAGGAGAGGGGGCAGCAAGAGCGAGGAAAAATCAGACTGAAACAAGTCCCAAAGTCAGCAGGGCAAAGACCAAAGCCTTTAGCTGCATGTCCAGTATCTTGGATTTGCAATGGAATTACCTCAGTTATAAAAGGCTTAGCTTTGTTACCTGTCCATGTCTACTGCATGTAGCATCCATAGCCCCAATCTTGGACTGAATCCACTTCATGCAAGTATCTGTATTGTGGGCTGCTATTTGTACACTGTAAAGATGTATTTCTGTGATTGGTGTAATAAAAAGGTAGTCAATAGCTAGGCAGGAGAGATAGGTAGGACTTCTGGGCAGAGAGGACTCTGGGAAGAAGTAGGATGGACTTGCCAGTCAGCCAGAGAGAAAAAAGAGGTACAAGATGGAAGAGAGGGAATGTCATGTGGTAGAAAATATAGATTAATATAGATGGGTTTATTTAAGTTATAAAAGCTAGTTTATAGGTCAAGCTTCTTTAATTAATAAGAAGTCTCCCTGTCATTATTTGTATTAGAACAACAAGTGCCCATGGCTTCAGGAACATCATCATGTCAATTCTGTTTCCTTTTGCTGGTATCTTAGTTAGGGTTTCTATTGCTGTAAAGAGACACCATGACCATGGCAACTCTTCTAATGGAAATATTGTGGTGGCTCACTTACAGTTCAGGTTTACCCCTTTTTTGTCATGGCAAGAAGAAAGGTAGCATGCAGGTGCAGACAGATATGGTGTCAGAGAAGGATCTGAGAGTTCTTCTTACATCTTGACTCACAGGCAACAGGAAGTGGCTTGACTCACTGACCACACCTGCTCCCACAAGGCCATACCTCCTAATAGTGCAACTCCTTTTGGGGGCCATTTTATTGCAAACTACCACATTTTACTCCCTGACCCCCAAATGTTTGTAGCCATATTATAATGCAAAATGCATTTAGTCCAAATTCAAAAGTCCCCATGGTCTATCACAGTCTCAGCAACATTTGAAATTCCTAAATTCAAAGTCTCTTCTGAGATTCATGCAATCTCTTGTCTGTAATCCCCTATAAAATCAAAAATAAAAAAATAGATCACACACTTCCAACATGTAATGGCACATTACTATCCCAAATCATAGGGAAAGGAGCATATCAAAGAAATACGGGACCCAAGAAAGACTGAAAATGAGTTGAGCAAGCTCCAAACTCTGCATCTTCATGTCTGATGTCAAAGCACTATTTTCAGATTTCCAACTCCTTTCAGTTTTGTTGACTGTAACACACTTCTTTCTCTTGAGTTAGTTTCACTCCCTGCTCTCAGCTTTCTTCTGCAGGTATCCCATGACTCTGGCATCTCTAACATCTTGGGATCTCCAAGGTAATCTAGGCTTCAACTTCACAGCCTTATGCAATGGTCTCTCTGGACCTCCATTCAGGGACACTCCTGACACATACCTGGACTCAGAAGCTTTCCTTAGTTGCAGAGGCATATTCTATAACACCTTTCTTCTATCCTTGACTGTAAAGCCAGAACCACATGACTGGAGCTATGCTGTAGGCTGGGGCTAGTACATGTCCCCTTGTATAATTATGTCTACACCAGATTTCTGTTTTTGATGCTTACCTTCACTGCCTAAACTCGGCTGTTCTGGAACTTGCTCTGTAGACCAGGTTGGCCTCAAACTCAGATATCCATCAGCCTCTGCCTCTGGAGTGCTAGTATTAAAGGCTTCTACAACCGTATCCTTCTCTAAGCTTTTCTTTATTTCCTGCTCACAAGTTTGGAAATTTAGCTGGGTGGGATCTTGCCCTGAGGTTACCATTCCATTTATTCCATGTCTTAATTATATCTCCTTATTTTATTACATGTTCTGGTGCTCCTTTTCTCCTCAAATAGTTTTCCTTGCTCAGCTTGCTCCTTTTTACTTTTCATTATAAATCTTCACTAGAGTTACCACTAATAACTACACAACAGAGTCTATACTAGGCTGTTTTGAGATTTCCTCTGCCAACAGAATTAATCCAAGAGTCTTCATGTTAGCCTCAGGCAAAATCTTCAGACAAGACAAGCAAATAGCCACATTCTTCACCAAAATATCTCAAGACACTCTCTAGACAATGTACTAACATTCTTCTCCTCTGATCTTAATCCAGGCAACCACACTTCAAATCACACTCAGCACCACTGTCTTCCATGTTCAGTCTAGGATGGCCCATTTAGCAGTACTTGAAAGAACTTGAGCTGCTTTTCCAATCTGTAGTCCTAATGTCTATATTCCTTCAAACAAAAACATGGTCATGTGTATCACAGCAATACCCGACTCCCAGTACCAATTTCTATCTTACTTAGGGTTTCTAATACTGTGAAGAGATACCATGATCGTGACAATTCCTATAAATGAAACATTTAATTTTGGTGGATCACTTATTGTTCAGAGGAAGCAAGGCACTGCGCAGGTGGGCATGATCCTGGTGAAGGAGCTGAGAGTTCTTACATCTTAACTCACAGGCAACAGGAAGTGGTCTGTATCACTGGGTGTGGCTTGAGCATTATGAGACTTCAAAACCTGCCTCCACAGTGACATACTTACTCGAACATGACCACACTTACTCCAAAAGGCCACACCTCCTAATGGTCCCACTCCTTTTGGGGGCCATTTTCTTCGAAACCACCACAGCCAGCTTTCCTTGCCCTAAGGGACTGGTCACATGATCCAGCTCTGGTCAATCTAAACAGTAGTCTGTTGAGGGATTAGGAAAAATGATTTTTCTTTTTGGTAAAGGGCAAATGCTGTTGACAATGGCAGTCATCTATCAGAGACATTTTGTTAAATGAGAAAGTAAGCTAAGGTGAATAGCTTCTCTAGCACTTGGATTTGAATATTTAGGTGGATTATCATAATCTATTGACTTCCTTCTTGACTATACTCTTGTAGATTCTGATCTCAAGGGGTCTAGTACACTTCCTACAGATTTGCAGACAGATGTCTATACCTATTGACACATCACACTCAATATCTGGGAGTCAGAGGGTGGTAAAAGCAGCATACCACAGGTTTTTCTAAAACTAAAATTTTTGTATCCATATGTGTCCTCTGTTTAGGCATTTTGTGGAGATGTGGTGAGTATGCAAGCTCAGCTTCAGACTACCACAGTAAAGTGGATGTCATAATAAAGTGAGTCATATAATTTTTTCAGTTCATTAGTTTACATTACACTACAGTCTATTAGGTTTGCAAAAGCATTATAGCTACAAGAAAGTTATACCCGTCATTAAAAATACTTTATTCCTATGAAAATATCTGACAGTGGTCTGTGTCTTCAGCGTGTCATAATCAGTTTGTTGATGTGAACTCTTTGTTCATTTTTGATAGTTGTTAGCTGATCAGGTTGATGTTCCCTATAAGTAGGGGTGGCTTTGGCAGTGTCTTAAAATAAGATAATAATAACATTTCCCACATGGATTGACTTATCATTTCATGAGTGGCTTGTCTGCAGCATTTGATGCTCTCTGTAAGCACTTTACCCACAGCAGAATGTCTTTCAGAATGGGAATCAGCCTCCTCAGACCCTGCCACTGCTGTGTCAATCAAGACCACATCCTATTCTAAGTTCTTGGCTGTCATTTTAACAGTGTTCCCAGGATCTTCCCCAGGAATTGATCCTATCGGAAGAATCTAACCTCTGCCAACCCCTAACCAGCAACTCTGCATCCATGATTCCATCATGATACTGTAGCAACACCTCTCCTTTTCTTCTCAATCTACACTTCTCATGCCAACTCTCTTACTGTGTCTACCGCATCCACTCAAAACCAGTCTGAGGATGCCAATCAGCTTCTTCCAAACTCTGCATGGATTGACATTTTCTCTTGGACCTACAAATCACCAATATTTTAATGCCACTGTAGTGGTGAATTATTTCTGGAAGGCTTTAAATTTGCTTTCTATCATAGGAATCAGTATGACAAATAATGCCTTATGAAATCTATTTCTTAACAATATTGAAATTGTTCCTTGACAATAAAGGAAGGATGTTGTGTTTATGATCATGGAAACAATATTAGTTCTGTTGTGTATCTCCATCAATGCTCTTAACTGATTAGGCACCATGTTACTGAGCAATGCTATTTTAAAAGCACTATTTTTCCTGCAGCAGCCACAACTCTCATACTCAGCTAATCATACTGGAAACAAATGGGGTACCAGCCAGGCTCAGTTGCTCAATTTGCATACTAAAACAAAGTAGATTCAATACAATTCCTAAAAGCCTTAGGATTTAAGGGTGGCAAAAGAAGACTGGTGTTAGCTCAAAGTCACCAACTATAGAAGCCTACAAGAGGAGCGTCAATCACCAGTCTATCTTTAAGCATTTAAGGCAGTCTTTGACTTCTTTTTTGTAGCTATGGAAGTTCTAGTTGGGATTTTCTTTTGAGACAAGTTTTTTTTTAAATATATATTGAAAATGCTTTGTTTAGTGTAGCCATTGCCAACTTAAAGGGCAAGCTGAGAAATAAGTAGAGAAGTAGAGTGTTTATAGAGACACATGTGTATGGTCATGTAGGGAAGATCACACACTGTAGTTGTTCATAGTCCTCCTGAAATGGTTGAAGAATCTGTTTCTATAGTTTCTGGTTTGTTTGTTTGTTTTCAAAGAGCTTACATCAAACTGGGTAATACAATTACATAGGCTGACAAGAATAGCACAGGCTATTGGGGCATTGGTCACTTGCATTCTCAGGCCATCTAGGAGTCCCAGCCATCATTTATTGCTTTAGGCACACAAATAGTCACTCATTACTTTGGGGATTCCAAATGTCTTGGAATCATTTGGCAAGGAGCTAGAGGCAGAACCCAAATATGTACTTGTTATTGTATTACAGCATTACAACAGCATGACTTAGTGCTACTAAGAACTGGAGATACGGTTCTAAAAAGCTTTCGATGCCCTGGTGAGGCATGCTTTTGCCCAAATAGAGATCATCTGTGGTACTGAATGTGACATTTCAGGAGAACTTTATCTTGTGATGAACTTCATTTCTGAAAGGATTCAGCTTCCTCAGAAAATTCCAACTGGCCATCTATAGTCAGAACTAGAAGGGATGCTTATTGACCTTTCCATTTCAAAAGAACTATTTCAAATCAATCATGCAAGAGACCTTTTGAGGGTAATGTACAAACCATCAATCCAAATAGACCTCTTTTGCAGAAAGTCATGAAGAATCAATAGTGCTTTTTTTCTGAACTTGAAACCCACAAGGCTTTTCAGGACCAATATAGTGTTGACAGTATAAAGGACTTGAGGCCTATTTGATTATTAAGAGGTTTCCATTTATTGTGAGTATGGTGGAGCTAATTTACCTTTGATTTATAAGAAAACAAATGGTTTTGGTTTCTAATAATTGTTTTAATTATAGGATACACATACTCACAGAGTGTCTAAATTTTCATTAAAGAGAAGCCACTTCAGGGTACCTAAGTCAGTAGTTACACAACCATATATAATTTTGAGAAATATTTTGAACACATATGAATTTTAAAACAGTGATATTATTCAGGTCTTTTCAGCCATGGTTTCTGAGATTTCTACCCTTGAAAACTTTTAAAAAGTGTAGTTGCGGCAGGAAATTGAACCAATTTATGAGCCAAACTCAAAATAATAAGAAATATTGCATGCCATATAATTGAAATTACTTTATAATTGCTACTACGTAATGATTTTGTATACATGAAGGGATTTAAGCTGTATCATATGACACATTTTTACACAATGAACAGGTTGTACAAACTATTGTCATGTTAGTCAGACGGTTGATTAGAAGTGCCTGATACATTTCCTTTCAAGGTAAAGAAAAAGCAGGTATCCTGCTGGGGTGTGTTACAGAATGCTGAGCTGGTGGGATAGGGATGTTTCAGATCATAGAGATGGGGGACAGCCTTCTAAAGAGGGCCCCTAGGTACACATAGTCTACTGTTCTACTTCTCAAGTTCAGCCTCCAACCAAGAGGACCTAACTCATCAAGGAAATAAGAAAAAATACTTTCCCAGAAGTCTTTCCTCAAGACATTAACATCTATCTGCCCAATACCCTGTGATGCTTACAAGCCTGGACCTGTTAGATTATCACACCACTGTGTTGTCCCAGAGAAAATACCCTGTGCTAACATTCCTTTCAATTCTGGTAAAGAGCAGTTTTGAGATCCTGCCCATTCATGTTATTGTGTAGAAGGTTAGAGACTGCTCTCAGGTGGCTCCACATATTCTCCAGATACCCCAGGTAATACTTGGGAAACCCACTGTAAGTGTCAGCCTCCAAAGATCCACAGAAAACAATTGTGCTGTTCTGCTTAGCCATTGACTTCTTAAAGTGGCCAGGTGGTCCTGCCTATCCACCTTTTATCCCTTAGAAGCAACTGAGTCATTCTGAATAACTGTTTCTATCATTGACTTACTCTTCATTTCTGGAAAAGTATCAAGCAGTCTTCCTTGGGAAGGAGTCAGTTGGCCATACCTGTCTATCCTTGGCCAAGAATATATGTGAGTAGCTCCTTCTGAACTTGTTGATCTATAGAGGCTGTACAAAGCGAAGAAGTGGTTTCATTCACTTGCATATAACCGAGGAAGCAGCAAATAGCCTTCCCTGAGTTGTCTATTAAGGCCCCCATCTTCTAACAACCCCCAGAAGCAGTTAAGCATCCTCCTCTCAGAAATAAGTCACACTGAGGCCCTGAGGAACAACCAGAAAGACTTGCCAGTCTACCTTTAGCACAGGAAATAGCTAATAATCCTACTTGGGCAGGCCAGTACCGAGAGGCCAAACAAAGTGACTCATGCCCACTTTGGTTAATGATAGTTTCTGCATTTGTAGCAGTTGTCATCTGTTGATCCCTGTATAGCTCATTTATACTGAGACACACACAATTCTAAATGATCCTTTCCCAGGCATGTAACATAATAGTAAACTGTCAAAAAAAGGGGAAGGTGTACAGGGTAGGGAATGAGAGGGTGGAGGATGGATGAGTAGGGGCAGGGTTAGGAGGGAGATTCTAAAAACAGCCAAAACACCAGGTAGTACTCAAAGGAAATCCCCCTTCAAGCAGATAATCAGCAGCAAACATTGGAAACAGGTCGTGTGATAGGCCAGCAGACACTATAGGCATTGTAGAGAAGTTCATACAATAGCCCCAGTTTGCTTTAGCACATGGAGATCCTGCAGGACAGACTACAAGGCTAGCTGCAAAACCAGCCTTTGCAAGTTAGGCAGAAGCTGACATCAGAGCATTTGTGCTCTCTGTCCGTGGATTCAGAGTAAGAAGCAGCAAAAAATGGGAACGTTAGCAATTGTACAAGTATATGAAAACCAACATTGTCCTTAGAGATTACTGTGTCTAAGAAGAAATAAAAAAGGTAACAAAAGATTTCCTGAAATAAATGGGGAATGGTCAGGCAGTAGTGGCACAGGACTGTAATCCCAGCACTTGTGAGGCAGAGGCAAATGGAGTCTGGGAGTTTGAGGCCAACCTGGTCTACCGAGCTACTTCTAGGGCAGCTAAGACATAGAGAAACCCTGTTTCAAAAAAATAAATAAATTGAAAAATGAAAGCACGTGCCCAAACCTGTGGGATATATCAAAATCAGCTGTCATCAGGAAATTAGCAGTGATGCTTCCACATAAGAAAGTGGAAATAGTTCAGATCGGCGATCTAATGGTGCAAATTGGGAACTCGGAAGAGCAAGAACAAACCAAACTTAAAATTAGTAGAAGAAGAGAGGAAAGATGGAAGCATAAATAAAATTGTAATTTCCAAGTTGTGAACAATTAGTGAAACAGTTTTTCTGTTTTTAAATATTGGTTTATTATTTTATTTAAATATATGTATATGCCTGTATGAGTTTATATGCAACACTTCTGCTGGTGACAGAGAAGGCCAGAAGGCATCAGATTCCATGGAACTGGAGTTACAGATGGTTCTCAACCATTTGAATTGAGTGCTGGGGACCTAATCTGGGTCCTCTTGCAAGATCAGTAATTACTGTTAGTCACTGAGCCATCTCTCTAGAGACGTTTTTAAGTGTCTGCATCTCTGTCTCTCTGTCTCTGTCTCTCTCTCTCACTGTGTTTCTCTGTCAGTCTCTGTCTTTGTCTCAGTCTCTGTCTCTGCCTCTCTCTCCTCTCTGTGTGTGTCCAGACCAGAGTGTCATCCTCATCTTTTAAAGTTGTTCATCTGCCTCCAATGAGACTGAGTCTTCATTGGCCTGAAGCCCACCAAATCAGCTCGACTGGCTTTCCAGAGACCCCCAGGAATGCTCCTGTTTCCATCTCCCGCTCCTGACACCATGCCATATATTTTTAGGTGATCTCTCTTACTGCAAGGCAAGCTCTTTACCCTCTGCACTATCCACTCCCACCACATTTTTGTGAAAGGACAAGTACAAATGACAAACTTTTAGTTAGACTAATCAATAATCAAAAAAAAAAGATTGGAAGACCCAAATACAACTGTGGCTGCCATGCAATCATTATACTAATGTGCAGGGGCTTTAGAGACCACTTAACAGCAACACTCTAAGGTATTAGAAATCCCAGAAGTGGATTCTTTGGCACAGAGTTTACTGTTGTGTGACTTTTCCTAGGGACACGTGAGCAAATCTTTTGAACCCCATACAGGGAAAAGAAAGGACCCTACCTAAGTCTAGCTAAGTGGACCAGTGGGCTTATTTGGGTGACTTACAGGAGCCAAGTGTTTCAAAGACAGCTGCATTACCACAAAGCCCACTGGGGTTGGACGATGACTCATGAATCCTTCCATGTGGTGCAGCACCTTAGCCAATGGACGGAGACTCTCCTGTTCCCATTAGTTAGATCTGTTTATACAACCATGGGTCATGACTTTGTGCATCTAGTAACTTCCTAAGTTTCCTTAATCTCCGCGATCCCTCCAGGAGGGAATTTTACAATGGGAGGAAATGGTTATCTAACGTCTACCAGCGCTTAACACTGGACAATTCGAAACCTGGGTTAAATAGTAACAAATTAATGATGCTGAGTTAGAAAGCAGTTTGTCAACAAAGAAATGGGACTATGTGGCTTTCCTGCTAATGTTTCCTAAACAGTGAAGAATTAGTAGTGCTAATTCTTTTCAGACTACTTCAAAATTAGAAAGGGGAAAACTTCCTGTCTTTTCTCCAGAATATAAGAACTGTCATTAAACAAAGACCAAATAAGGACAAGACAGTAACTACAATGAAACCTACAGAAATAATAAAGAAAATGAGCAGAAAGAAGGAAGGATCCTGGGTAAACACAGGTGCAAACCGTTTAGAAACTGTTGTTATACAGAACCCAATAGGATATGACATGATGAACCCCACCGTGATCAAGTGGGGTTCTTACAAGGGATATAAGGATAGCTCACCACATACCAATCAGTACATGTGATGCTTCTGCAGAATGGAGTGCAAAACGGGTTTACATCAATAGATGCAGAAAACCAGTTGGTGAAATTTACCACTCTGTCATCATACAACTTGAAAACAATTGTTTACAGAAAGATCACACCTTAGGACCCTAAAGACCATTCCTGACAAATCCGTAGCCTGTGTCACACTGAGTGCAGAGAAGCTGAATCTTTCCTCCCTGATCAGTTGCAGGACAAGGACATCCAGTTTAATCAGTGTTGCTCAGTATATTATTGAGACACTTTTGCAGAGCAGTTAGGTGAGATAAAAAAATGGATAGAGCCAAAAAGCAAAGAAGCAGGCAACAGCGTGACTCTGCAGATGGCGTGACTTTACACACAGGAAAGCCATCCGAGTGTCCCTCAGTGGAGGAACAGGTGAAGAAACTGTGTGATGTTTATTCAATGCGTTATTTACTTTCCAGGTGTAAAGAGAATAAAACCCTCCAACTTACAACAGCATGAATGGAAACAAAGGACATTGGGTTAAATAAGTTAAGTCAGGCACACAAAGATGACTGTTTTCAGGTACATGGGGAGCTAAATGCCCATCTCAGAATGACAGAATAGTTGGGGTGAATTAAAGAGATGAAGAGATAGGGCAGTTGGTTAGAAGGTAATTTTTCTTGTGTTCCACAGTATAATAACAACTGACAGCTCTGGTTCACATCCACCAATTCATTCATTAAACATTCTCAAACAGTTACTGGATAGGATATTGAAATTATCAATCCAAAGGAGTAAGTGATGAAAAATATGTGAGGGGATAAGCTATGCTAACTACACACCGAATACTTGTGTTGAAATGTCACGTAACACCTGTCAATATGCACAAACCTAACAGTGCTCAACTAAAGGTTCACACCCTGTATCTTTCTGCACTTTTCAGGGAAGATAAAGGTTGACTGTCACAGGAAACAATGTGTCAAGGAAGAGTTTGGTTATTCAGATTTAACCCTCTTCATACAATCTTCACAACTACAGAATCTTCAGCTCTTGGTACTTTTAAAATTAGTGACATTCATTTTTCTATACTTTTAAATAGTTAAATAATCACAAAAGTCACTATTTGCCTGTCCCTCCTTACACACACACACACACACACACACACACACACACACACACACACACACACACACAAATCTCAGAGTTGCTTCATCAATCTGCCCACAGCAAGGAAGTGAGAGAATTAAGGTTCAATTTCACGTGTGTCTCATTTCAGTGCAGTATTTTTTTCATGCTAAATACGCACAGCTGCCCACTCTCTTTCTGACTTCAGGTAACATGTTTCTTATCACCCTGTTCCTGAAAACTGAATCCTAGTGGCATACTGTGGCACCTCACCACAGTCCATGTCTCAGGACCAGTGCTCACTTAAAACCTTTCTAAAAGTAAGCAGTACCTTCCTGCCTCAGACTTAATTCCCTCCCAGACTGCTTCTTAAAAACTACTGAAGATTATAGTACTGTTTTCTTGGACAGGCTCACATCTTCAGTATTTTTAATCTGCAATGATATATGGATCTACACAGACCTTACTATTTACTTGATATCTTTTTTTAATTAGAAGGTTTTTGAGGCACTAGAAAATGATATAAAATGCAGAGAAGTGCATTTTGCTCGCGAAAAAGCATAATTCTAGAATTCTTAACACTCTTTGCTATAAATTTAAGGTAATCTTACCGAACAGGTATGTTAAGAGTCCCGCAAGTGAGCTGGTGAGATGGCCCAGTAGATAAGAGGAACCTGAAGCAGAGCCTGATGATCTGAGTCAAAACCCTGGAGCCCACATGGTAGAGCAGAAAATCTACTCCTACAAGTTGTCCTTTGACCTTCAAAGCTGTACCATAGCATATTGCCTCTCTCAATACAAAAATAGTTTTTAAAATTTTTATCAATAGCCTGAACACATGTTTAGTACATTAATAAAAAGTAATTTGATTAGGAAGGCTTGTGAAATCCAGTCTTAAACTGGTAAGAGCTTATATACATTGCCAAATAAATTTTTGTGTGGATGTTCCCCATATTGCAACAGGATTATGTCAGAAATACATTGAGTACACTTGAACTACAGGAAAAAAATAGTTTAACCGCATAGGACATTTAGAGTGCAGAGTCTATCTCCTGACACAGTGAGAGATGGAAAGCTGTGACTTAATTTCATCAAATTGCTTTTAGCCCAGAAGAAAATGTAATTCTTCTAAGATAATAGGAATGTGCAAAGGTCATTAGCCAACACATTGTCATCCTGCCTCAGTGAAGCAGTTGTTAGCCTGTGTGGTGGAGAGCCTGGATTGCAGAAACAGGTTTGGCAACCCTGACTCACCATTCCCTCAGTAGATGATAAGCTTCAAGAGCCCACTGTGCCAATTAAGACAATTAAGCAATAACTTCTATGTGATTTAAAAAAACATAAGCACATATGACTGCATTAGAGTTGCACAACCCTTTCTGGACTCTTTGTTGATTTGTATTCTCCTGCTCTAAAAGAATTTGCTGAAGAAGTAAAGAAAACAAGTTAACATGTCATTTCACGGTCAGCACAAGACAGTATATAATTTAGTAAAATGGATGATATAGGTCAGAATGCTTCAATAAAAACACAGGGTGTCATCTGTGATCTTAAGATTGCTAGTAGCTATGTTAAGTTTTTAATATTTATTTTAAAATTTTATTTATGTCTATATGTGCCACTTGTGTTTGAGTTTCTACAGAGTCTGGAAGAAGCTATTGAACCCCCTGGAGCTATATAGTTACAGGTAGTTGGTAATCTCTGGGTGCTGGGAACTGAGATCAGTTCTTCTGAAAGAACAGTTCTTAAATGTTGAGCCTTCCTTCAGCCTTGCTTCCTCAAAAATTAAAACTTTGGTTGCATTTTACAAAGTAAACATAAATACGTAAAAGCAATTCTATAAATGTATTCAATCTGCTCTATCTAAAATATGGTTACAACTAATGATTACTATAAAATTACAAACATTTACATGTTTGATGCTTAGTTTTTGAAATCCACTGTGCATAGCCCTTTAGTCCATCTCATCTTGAACTAGATACATGTAGATGTCAGTGCATGGCTAGAGGCTACAGCACTGAGTAATTTAGCGAGAGGTTGCAATCACAAATGTTTAGGGAAAGTCTGGCCAATAGGAGGTGAAAGGCATAGGCACTTCTTCTGTGTCCTGAACTTTAGAGAATTTGTGTCTTCAGGAGGAAATATGTAGCAGAGAAGAGGAATAGTAGATTTTGAAATGATTTAATGAAAAGAGGTACGTTACTCATTGAACATTTTGCTAATTTATGCCTTACTTCAGATTATGATTAGGAAAGGTTGTCATGCCATTTAAGGAGGTTCCAATAAAAGTGTTACGTTTACTACATCCTCTAGGAACACTGAACCAAATCAAAAGCAGTCAGAGGAATAACAGCGCCTCAAGATATTACTCAAACGTAGAACCTTTTGGCTTAAATGTGCTCAAACCTGACTCACCCTGTATGGCTATGGGCGGGAGCCCTTCCCATACCAGATTTCCTTGGATATATACCTTTTGGGTTTTGCTTAAGTCTTCCTCAATTTTTTGTCATGAAATAGGGTCTCATTTTTTCCCAGTGCACCTAACACTCGTGAACATGATGCCTTATTTACAGAGGGTGTACATGAAAGCATTTCTCTAATGTCAGCCATGCCTCCATGGGTCTGCATTAGACCTATGCGAGGAGCATTTCATCACTATTTCCAGGATTTAGGAATGCTTTCTAATTGTATCTTTCTAATTACACAGGCTGTCACAATCAGTTAGATGATGACATTTATTCATTTATTCACTGAAATTACCACCTATCTTTTCATCTATGGAAATGCTTTTTTTTTCCTGAACCACAGCTGCATTTGTGATTTCTAATGGCCAATGCAAATTGATAAATGATAGGCACGACACTTTGTTTGTACCTCGTTAAATATTCATCAGTTACAAAAGCTCAGGAATATCTCCAGTCTGTGTTTGATTGTTCACTGATTTTGAAATGATTTTCAAAAAACTACAATAGACTAGACATTTTTCATCTTTACTTTTAATGCATAATTACTTGATTCTCACAAGGTGCTTGCCTGTAACCTGCCTGTAGAAATACCTATGATATTGGAGGTACTCTCCACGTAGGCTAACTATTCTATTTCATTGTTTGTGGTGAAGTATTTGATTATTCCGTATGATGTATTCTTTTCAGGTTCAGCACTGACAGTTAATGTGAGTGTTTGCTGGAGACTGGTCTCAGGGCTCATGTTTTTGTCTCTTCAGATTTTCTCTCGAGGCCCCTTTGTGCCTCTGAAGTGAGGGTCTAGCATAGTGCCTGTTAGAATAGTCTGCTCTCCCTTACTGTCTCTCATCACTGCAGAGAGGGCAGGACAGTTGTAATTCCTCCCACTAGTTTTTTGTCTATAATTACAATTGCTGCCACTTTTCTCATGATCTTGGTGGTTATCCATGCCATAGTGTTAATATAGTAAGTAATTGGTCCTTCTAATTACTGTTACCACTATCCAAAGAATTCCTCCTTTGCCTTTCCAGGCTCTCTGCTCCCATTCTTCCCAATGATTAAAGAGTTGTGCAGGTGAAAAGTCCTTCCTCAAGAAGGAGGAAGTGCAGGGATTTCCTGTTTGCTTCAGCTGTCTTTATCTGTGGACCAGCATTTATGTCTCAATATATTTTATGTATAAATTGTTCTAAAAGAATCAGTAGTTATTGCATAGAACTGAAAAAATCTGCAGAAAAAGAACCAAGTAGTGAGATCTTAGAAGAACTAAGTAGTAAGCTGATTGCATGGGTGCTGTTTATTAAAGAGGGAATCTGACATTCAAATCATTTCTGCATCAATTAGAGCTAATTGTGTGTGAGCATTTCAAGCAAAATTAAATATATGGAGACAGCAGAATGCACAACTATACGATGGTGGGAAGCAGTAGTTTTAGAAGAGTGGAGAATCTAAAACCTTATGGAAAAATCCCACTCTGATATTGAGCTTTAGTGTTGTTATGTAAACGTTTTTGGGAGGTTATTGTTCTGGGCTAAATTCCTATTCTGAGCCAGGACAGACCAGACTGCAAGCAGAAGGCAGACATCCCTGCTGAGGTTCCCTGTCACCAATACAAAATTGTTTTCTGGCTTTCTGAGAAACAAAAGAGAGAAACAAAGTTTTTCAAATAGGCCAGTTTCATGGACATGAGTGAGCACAACTTTAGTCCCTGTAATCCCATAATCTTCAGTAGCCTAACTCAACCAACCCATTACTTTTTTGTTGCTCAGGTTTTGCAAGGAAAATTGACATTGAAATGGCAATTTGGTTTTGTTTGTCTTCTTTAATCTTTCTGTCTAAAAATTCATCCTTGTCTGTACATATCATTGTAATGTTTATCCATTCTATTCTATTAATCTAATTACAAAATAGATTAAGATTTAAACTACATTGTTGTATCTTTGCCTTTGACAATGGTAAAAAAAAAAAGGATACTGATGGGAAAAACCTTTGTCATGGAGCTCATTTGCAAGTCAGGCACTGGGTTTAGTAGGGAAGTGATGTTCAAACACAATTTCATTGTCCAAATAAGCCACTTCACAAAAGTAATATTTAAGGAAACCTCCCAAATTTTTTCATAATCTTCACAAATAATGAAAATATATACACACATAAATAAGAACACTCTTTTTATACATCAGTGCCTAATAACGATAATTACATTAATATTCTATAGTGGAAACAATTCACATGAGTTTTTTGTGGCAAAGATCATTTTGTTTTCATGATCGTGTCCTTGTATTATTCAGATAGTCTGTGATAACTGCATTGTCTTTGTGAGGGCTGTATCTTTCTTTAAGGTTCTTATGTGTATTCTCTTACATTTAGATTTTAATATGTTCCTTAAATGCACTATTAAATGTTAGCAAGCATTACACTTTCATAGACATTTTCTTTTGCATAATAACATGAAGCAGTGGCTGGTTATTTAGCAAATTTTCTTTCCACCATTATAATAAAATCATTCTTTTTAAGCTGCTTCTTAGAAGGTTTAAAAATATTCTTGTGTGACAATCGTAAGTTCTGAACTTTACAGTCTATATTCTGGGAAACCTGTGAGTTTAACCAGCTTGAAATCTGTTGATTGCTGTTCTGATGTGGCACAGGTCTACCAACATTCCATGCCACAGTTAGTCCTGTAATCCCCACACCCCTCTCCTACAATGGTAGGTGCTTTTACTGCAGCCAAATGCACTTATATTTAAGAAGGAATGATTTTTTTCTTTTTATTTTGATACAGGATCTCATGTATCCTAGGCTGGTCTCAAACTTACTATATGGCCCAGAAAAACCTTGCATTGTCTTACATCTATCTCTAGAGTCTCTGCTCCATGTCTGGCTAGGGATGGATGAATAGAGATTTCTGAGTGTTGCTCACAGGCATTTAGGTAGAGAGTTACAGTTGTGATTATTGTATCTCCATTGAATTCTATTTGATACAAGGACAGCATGAAGGCCTGCTAAGCCTCCAGAACAGAGCAGTTCAACTCAGATCATGTTGATGAGCAGCTGTCGAATGAGGATATTCTTCCGGCCTGTTTGTAGGATACAGTCATTCAATAAAGGTTACCCTAAGGATTTTAATTCCATTCTATAGTTGATGAAAAGAGAATATTAGATGATACAGGTATAATTGGAAATGTATTATAGAATTTTACTGATGAGTTGAGAGAATTAAGATCACCAAGTAATTTCTGGTCTTTCTTCAGAGACTTGAGCACATCCATAAGCAATACAGAGAATAGAAAAGAACACAATATCAAATAATTTGAGATTTGAAAGAAAACTTTCACTTTGTGGAGAAAACCCAGTCCTTGTGTAATGTCAAGTACAAACACAGACATCAGCTTGAACTCAGCTATCAGGTTATTTGACAGCTTCTTACTGATCAAAGGTTGTGTCATAAAATCGGGCATCTTTGTGGTGACTCTGCTTTGTCTCTATAAGCTTAACCGAAGTATTGGATAGACAAGAGACTGAAATTATGAGCAAAGACATAGGCATGTCTTAATTCTTATGTACTCCCAGTAAAGATGCCAAGCTTTTTTTTTTTCAAAAACACTGCTATATCTGTTTGAGTTGCTAAATCTATTAACATACAATTTGATTTTGTTTATTAAACTTGTCATGGGAGTTTAAATATCTAATAATTACAGTATTTTCATATGAAAATATTTTATTAACCCAAAGATGATAAAAATATCTGATAATTGCATCTTTCTAATTTTTAATCATACCTACTTTGCTTTTGACATGCTTTACCAAAAGGCTTATAGATATTCTCATGTTCAGAGGTAGACTGTAAGTTTAAAGGAATACACAAAGAACTAGAGAGGAAAATGTTAGGTGTGATAGAAGAAAGGGAATAATATGTCAAATATCCTTCAGGCCAGACAATGACTACTAATGCCCCAGCATGCAGCACACTGGGAGTCGGAAGAAAGTCCTGTCCACCCAGACCAAACAAGGTGCCTTCTCCTACAGGTTTCCAAGGGAAGAGATGGACTTCAGCTGTGAGGAAACAGGCATAGGTCACATATGTGAACTAAGCTTTGTAACTGAGGCAGGAGGCAGGGTGTATGTGACTTACTGTGTGCCAGGGGTCACTCTTTCCCTGTGTAGGGGAATGGGGTCTGATTAATGTGTGACCCATGTAATGTGACAGCAGTCTTGTGAGGCGATGGGAGTGTGAACGGAGAAGAAAGAATATGGTCGTATCCTTCAGGTGCCTCAGAGAGGGGTGCTTGGGGAAATTGTGTGGGAATCAGGATTCACTAGACTCAGTACAGGTTAAGTGAAGTTTATTCAGGGAATGCACTTACACAAGAGGCGGGTGACCGCTGCAAGTTCCAGCTCCAAGGATCTTCCCAGGCTGTTCCCTGTGACCCAATAGGAAGCAACAGCCTCTGGGGTCCGGGACTCCAGATCTAGCCCTCTCCTCAGTCATGTCCTCACCTGTGACCATGCCCAAACAGGCGTGGTTAGTGTTACAGGTGTGGGCGAGGTGGATATCTCACTACAATTTCCCTGTTAGTCTAAAGAAAAAGATTTCGGCTTGATATGAAACTATATACAAAGATAGCAAACATCAAGTATGCTCTAGGAGAAGGAAAAGTAAGAACAGACACACTTCAGACCTATCGCCAATGATGCAGCTAGAGCAAATGGCAAGAACTATACATATCCAGTTCAAGGGTACAGGCATAACAGAGATTACTAGAGAGTTGTCCTTAGGTGGAAAATTTAATTCTTATATCTAGTATTTTTGTCTAGGAAGAGAGAACAATAACTGTGACAGTCTAGAGCATCTCAGACATTCTGGGGGTTGGGGCTTGTTGTTCTAAGGTGTGGATTCTTTAGTGATAAATAAATGCCGTTCCCAAAAGCAGATGGCCAGTGCTCATTTCAGCTCTTTTAAAACAGTTTCTGGCCTTCAGTTGCTAGGTTATTACCAGACAATGGCAAACAGGTAAGAATCCCGAGGAAGCTTTTCACTGTGAAATTAGCCAAGCACATGGCTCTGAAAGGTAGCTATTGGGATTCTGACTAATCCAGTCCCAGGTGAGTGTGAATTCAGAATTAGACCAATTATGTGGTGATTTTGATTGACTGGCCTTTAGAGGTGCACTTTAGCATGCTCTCCTAGAGGAATCCACTGCCTTTTACTGTTAGCCTCACACTGCACTGTCCAGAGAGCACTAGATCAGCTCAGACAATGATTTGCCAGGAGTATTACCTTTTATTTTATTCCATTTTTCTGCCTTCAAACAGAGTGTCCCTGTTTAGCTTTCAATTTGTGTGTTTTATTGCATAGTTATGTAAATTTTTTGGCAGATTTGTTATTAAGTGAAGAAATATGAGTAAGATTTCTAGTTGTAAAGGCTGGTAGGAAATGTGTACCACAAATGAGCATTCTGAATGCTGTGTTTTCCTTTTCACATTAAATGGAAGTGAATAGAAATCTATTAAAAGAAATGGGCTATTTGAAAATGATTAGAAGGTATACCAGGTTTTTCTAAGCACGTGCACTGTTTCCTAGGAATAGGTTAAGAGTGGTTTTCAGCACCTTGGTTGACAATATGATGTTGTAGCCTCCTTTACAAAGGCTAAGTGTAGTCCTTCCTTTTAAAAGCAGCTCAGGCTCTCTTTCAGTTGAGTGAACATGTAGAAACTCTCACAGATCTATGCCGATCTTAAGAACATTGACTGGGAGAATGATGTCCTTGACCTACTTGTTTATAGGAAAGAAAACTACTTCCTACCTTCATTGTAGTAAGCAAGTTTAGTGACAGGTGACCAAGTTATTTATAAAGGTTTCTCTGTAAGTGGACTTGCGTGAATTTCAAAAAGTATATAGCTTCAGTTAGAAAATATCCAGTAATACTTGCACATGTTCAGTGTGTTAAATTAACAGCCTATTTTTGTAACTAGCAGTTAAATGCTTTAGAAGTATGTCTATGGTAGGGACCATCAGATTTTCCTCACTACTAAATTTCAAGAGATGGTCTAGGCTAATGCCAGTGATGAGGGGGTCCTGAAATGTACTACTCCTCTGTCCTGTATTTCGTAGAGAAAATCGGCATCAGGTACTGGTGGATACATGGTGACCACCATACTGCCTATAACAGCAAGTCAGGCAATTCCCAGTGAGTTCATGTTCCTAAAAATGATATAACAGGAAGTGGGGACTAAATTTTTCTGCTTTTGTGGAACTTTCGCGCCCAACAGTAGCACCTGCTTCAGATGAAGTAGGGGGAAGATGAAGTAGGAGAGAGGATGGAGAAAGAGATGTAGCCTTGCCAGGGGTCATTGTTCAGCAGGCTCAGAAGACAGAAGCTGTGTTGCCACACCCGCTGCACAGCCTGTATCCGAGAATGTGTGGAGGGTGTCGGGATTGATGACACAGAGACCAGTCAGTGATGTGAAGAAAACTTTAAGCAGGCCCCAAATGGCTCAAGAAAACTTCCCAAGAAAGGCTTCCCTCCAGAAAAGCTTCCACTCCCTGCCTTACCCCTGGTTGGTTCTGCCCTGACACCAGAGACTGTGTTGGGTGGGTCAGAAGAGGCGGTTAGTCTTTGGAAAAGGTCGAGGTCAGGGCGTTCCGTGGGCAAGCCCTTTTCAGGAACTTATTGCCCCTGGCATTGAATTGTTTTTAGTAAACATGTTTTTAGTAAACATGTCTTACAGCTGCCTGATCCCAAGCTGATGGGGAAGTGGGTCTCTGGCCAAGGTCTGTCGTTCCCACATTGTGTATTGTATGTGAGTCTCTGTGTGCATTCTGCATGTGCGTGAATGATGTTTAATGAAAATATACTGGCCCCTTGTGAACAATTCCCTTGGAGTCACTCTGTGTTCCTGAAAGGAAATGACTGAGTTGGTACAAAAGAACAAAAAGGATTTTCACAACACAGACTTCCTCTTTGAATCAGTTGAGGTCCCAGAGTCAGCTCTGCCACACCCTTGCAAGTGCCTTAGAAATGCAGAAACCAAGCCTTTTCCAGACTGGATGAGTTTACTGGCCCCCACAGGGTTCTCTCCTCTCCCAAGTGACTGGTTTCTTCATTAAATGCATAAGGTAGAGAAACACATCTCTGGTGTTAGTGGAACGTTTTCTTTGTAAATAGTAAGATATAAGTGTCAATGACTTACTACCTATAGTTGGAGTTCATGAGTTTCCATTACCTAAGTGTTGTTAGTGTGTTTGAAGGTGTATACATGAAGGAAAGTCATCCTGAGGATTTACAGTTACAAACTGCCAGTCAGAACATCTGTGTTGAAGGTGTACAGTCAGTGTTCCATCCAGAAACCATTTGTAAAAGAGATTTCTGCTGACAATAAAAAAAAATTTAAGTTACTACAAAGCAATCTGGATTGGGCTGTTTTTTGTTTGTTTGTTTGTTTTTGTTTTAAGAAAATTACATAACTACATGCTAAGAAAATTTTAATAAATCCTAAATTCACCTAATCCTGACTTTTTGCTGCACAGGCTACTGAATAGAATTGGCAATGGGGTGGTAATGCCAAACAGAGGCTTAATGTGCATACAGCAAAACAAAATACAATAAAAGTGAGACTAATCAGAACACTTGACAGATATGAATATATTAAAAAGAGGTTAGTTTTGGGGCAGGAGAGATGGCTCAGCAGTTAAGAACACTTGCTGCTCTGACAGAGGACCTGGGTTCAGTTCCTAGCACCATGATAGATGATAGTTCACAACCACCTACAAACTCCAAATCCAAAGGATCCATTGCCCTCTTCTGACCTCCTTAGGCAACAGGCACCCACATGATGTGTGCGAGTGCACACATACACACACACACACACACACACACACACACACACACACACAGGTAAAACATGTACACACATAAAATAAGTGAATCTAATCTATATGCACACATATATTTCATATATAAGTATATATATATGAAGAAATCTTAATTAAAATTGGCTTCATAAGATTTGCCTGTAGACATGTCTGTGGGACATTTTCTTAATTATTAATTGACGCAGGAGGCTTGACCTATGTAAGAAAAGTAGTTGAGCAAAGCAAGAGAGCAAATCAGTGAACAGCACTCCTCCATGGCCTCTGCTTCAGTTACTGCCCCCAGGTTTGCCTTGAGCTCTTCAGTGATGAACTGTAGCCTATAAGCCAGATAAGCCTTTTTTTTTCTTTTTCTTCAAGTTACTGTGGGTCAGAGTAGTTTATTACAACAATAGAGGAGCAACTGGAAAAACCACTGTAACACTCCCATCAAATACATGAACAGTGCAGCTGATGTGAGCTTCACTCTTCTATAAGAATCTTTTTTTCTGAAACCCATGTGACTTGTTTTCCCCTGCACAGGAAAACATTTCAGGTTTATTAAGTTGCATTTAACTTTGAGGGAAATGTAGAAAACTGTTAAGGATATTAAAATTGCTTTTCTTTTAGGATATTTGATGTGATTTTATTTTTCAGCAACGTTAGCTATCATTCTTAGATATTTTAACAAAAATCATTTCTAACAATAAAACAAAATTAGACTTGTTAGGTGTCACCATCTTTGAAGTGTGTATCCTGTCTTAAAATAAATGGCACATCTGGCACATCTTCTGTGCTCTGTATCCACCTGATCATCAAGCTTGTGTTTTAGAGACAGTGATGACATTGATGAATCACTTTAATTTACTTGGCAACCGACAGTTTTCTGAGATTATCTGTAAAAGCTGGCTAGAGTTGCCACTGATCATTTCAGGTATGTGACTTGTCTGAAACACAGTAACTGACTAGAACCTACTTGGATAAATCCTTGAATCACAATATAGAGAAATGCATGTTTCCATATAGTTTATATATTTACTTTTATTTCATTCATTTCTGTTTCTGATGGAGAAATCAGTAGTTATGAAAATATGCAGATTTAATTACTTGCTAAAACTAATTGTGCTATAATTTGACATGCTTTTTATTTTTAGGATCATTTTAAAACTAAATTTACATAAGTAGGAATTGATTTTGATAAAACAATGCTACATACCAGGTTACAAGCATGGATTCTTTATTTTGGCAATAGCAAATTATAGTATCCATGCTTAACTTGAATAGTCTAGGTTTTAGGTAGAGGACAAAAAGTAAGAGACATGAGCTTCAAACACATTGTTGAATTATTTTGGAAATATTGCCAATGTTATGAAAAAAGCTAACTTCAAAGTTTCATGGATGTTGGCATGCTCATAAGCAACATTATAGAAAGGTTGAGTATATAGCTGTCCATGGTGATGTGACATTTAGTGGAATCTTTTGAAGTCGGCTTTTTTGTATAGCACCTTACATGTACTGAGATCTGCTCCTGGCCTGCTCATAGGTAGGCACTAAGTTAGGAAGTGAATCACATCGTGAGAGTAGCCATCTGTTAGATACCTTCCACTGTCGTTTCAGGAGTGCAGGAATTCCAGCAAAACTGTAAGGCATATATATTTTTATTTAAAAATTATAAAAATAAGACAATATACAATATTTATTGTTTCAGTCTTCATGGGTTGACTGCTTCCCGTTTTTCTGCAACAGGCTTTGATAGAGGAAAGAGAAATAAGTTTTAAAGTCTTGATTATTTGCCCTGAGCTTCTACAGAACTAAAAAGAAAGGTCAAAGGAAAGACACTTCCTCTATTACATAAGAAGTGGTACTGATCTTGTTAGAATCGAAGTGTTTTTAGTGTCACACACAGTAACATGAAAACAAAGGGTAGTAGACAAACAACATAATTTATTATTTTTTTTGAAGAAAAGGTATGCCAACACCCAATCCAGGCTAGCAAGCACACTGGGTCCAAGATGGCTTCCATCTTTTATCCTTGACTTAGGTGGCCATTGTGTTTCATCCTATTGATGGGCTGCCCTTGATTTCCTAATCTGGTGTGATTAGCCATACACCCAAAGGAGAAGGACAAGGTTCATGAAAGCTTTGCTGTCCTAGCTACCCTCGATAGAAAACAAAGCAAAAACAGATTTCTCACCATACTGATGGTGTTTAATATGTTCAGTCAAGCAAGTCAGAACCTATGCATTAAATATATAAAAAATCCCACTTGAAAGTCAGAAGTGGCTTCACTTTCCCTTATAAAATTCTGATAATAGCTCAGATGATTTCTTTCTTCCAGAATAGTGCTACTTTGGATCCATAGAGCAGGTTTCTCAGGCTCATGGAACAAAGTGTGTTTGTGTTTGGGGTGTTTTCATGGGTGGAAAAGCTTAGGAGTAATGATTTTGTTAACAGAGAAAAGCCAGAAGAGACTTTATGTGATCTCCTTTCTTAAAGCAGCAAGTTCTCCTCCCCCCCTCCCCGTCTCTTTGCCCCCTCCCTCACGCCGCTCCCCCCCGGCTTGGTTATATTCCTTACTGCATAGACACCAGTGTGCACACAGAAGTTCTCTCTCTTTCTCTCTACTAACATTGTCTTTGAAACCTCGGTCTTGACTTTTGCTCTCAAGTTAAGGAAACCATTCACATGAAAAGTCCTGAAATGCTCTTCTGTCCAAGAGGGTGGACAAGTTCTAATCTGCTCTAAACCCCCAGTTTGTGTAAATCTTTCCCTGACAGGACAGAGGAGTTCATTCCTCAGGAAGTGTTTCTGCCTTGGGTTCCTTAAGTAGGTATTTCCTGACAGCCTGCAAGGAGTTGTTTCCATTGTGGCTGCTTGCTGCTCTTCCTGTCTGACCTCTCTAACTTAAACAACTCTCTTTCCCCTTTAATTCCTAACAAACATCTCCTCTTATTGTGTGGTGTATTATATCCCATGTTTTTAAAAAATATTTTACTACTGTAATAGATACTTGAAATGGTAAAATCATAAAGACAAAATCAAATAAGCAAGCAAACAAACAAAAACAGAACAAAACAAAAAAACCAAAAATCCCCAAACAAACCCCCACTTGTTACCTGTTCTGATTACATCCATAGGCTGGGACTAGGGTTAGATGATGTACAGTTTAATTTAAATTGACACAGATATAGCTTGGTTTAAGAAAGTAATTGACCCATTCTGTTGTCTTACTAGTCTGACTTTTCTTTGGGTCAAGTTCCCTTCCCCTGATCAATGGTAAGCTTTGGCAATAGTGGTTGGGCTGACAGCACATGTCGCGGGAATCATATAATCTGTATCCCTGACAGGTAAAGTGGCTATTAACAAGTCTTGTCTAAACAGTCTGAAGCGGGGAAGGAATCTTGTTAATGGCAGTGTCTGAATAGTTTGTACAAACTATGTGTCTCAAGTAAGCTAGGCCACAAGATTGTCTTAGTGATAGAATTCATAGGATCTTGGAGGCAATGCTGAGCAACTCTGATTTTATTTAATGAAGCTTGGTGGTCAGGTGGATGAATGGGCAACCCTGGTGGGAAGTGCAGGCTCCTGTAGATCCTGTCCTACAGATGGGATTGTTCCCCAGGCCTTCTGTTCCTGCTTGGGTGCCTTTTAGTCCTCATTAGCATATTAAAAGAGAGACCTGAACAAAAGCCTTGACATTTAATATGTCCTTTGATCCTTTGCAATCTTGTATACCCTGTAATTAATTTTCCTTTCTTCTCTTTCACCTCATAATTAATGCCACCGTGTTTAAACTATTTCATTGGTGTTCACAGGAATCATGTGCATGGTTCAGAGGGTGAGTCATTTTAACAGCATTGCTTCTGTTTTGAACATGAGGTTAGGTTTGGCTAGATGCAGGTGCTGCGAAAATTTGGTTCATCACATTATCTCCAAGTGTAAATGTGGAAATGAACTTAGAGTAACAGATGACACAGTTGGCCATGCCTACTTTACATTGTATTTTTTGTCATATTTAATTTTCTAAGTGCTTTATTAAGTAAGCACTAACGAGTACTCACCACATTGTTTTCTTAAAAATTCTTCTCCTCACTTATGTATTTCTTATTCATGTGTACATGAATATCATTTAGTTATAACTTTCAACATTGGGACATTTATGAAATGTCTCCATGTTTATTTTTACATACAATTTTTATTGAATTAATTGCGGTTCATGTGCATTTATTATGTCCAGATTCCATGAACCCTTTCTCAACTTCTCCACCTATCATACATTATCGCATTCAGGATATTGATATGATTACATCAATATATCATGATCTGATTGTACTACTCTTTTGTGTGCTCTTCTAGGAGTGTGCTTAGTTCTGTATTGTTTTTCATATAAAATACTTGTACCCTTACCCTCAAAGTACAGGTAATGTTGAATTTCTGCCTATACCAGCCTTTTTCTTTTGGGCCAGGAAACAGATCCCAAATCATGACATGGGAGATTTCTTACTAATTATGAATGCTCATCCTGGTTTATGCTCATTCCTTGCTACCCCTTTTAACTTAAATTAACCTGTTTCTCTTTATCTATGTTTTGCCTTGGGGCTTTTTACATTTCTATTCTTAAGTATATCTTACTTTCACTGCTTCTCCTTTCTGCTGGCTAGTAGCTGCCTGGCTTCTGGGTTCTGGCTTCGTTTTCTCCTCTTTCTTCTCTCATTCTTCCTTTGAGCCTACATTTTTCCTCCTGTTGTTCTATCTGCCCACCAGTGCCTTCTCTCCTTTCTCTGCCTCACTATTGGCCATTCACCTTTTTATTAGACAAATCAGTGCCTTAGACAGGCAAGATGAAACAAATGCAACATGTCTTTACCTAATTAAACGCATCTTTGCCATAACACCTGTCCTACCAGGATTTCATCCTGGTCCCTTATATGACTTTGCTCACCTCTCTTTTTGTCCCTATCAACTCTAAAGCCGTGTTTTCACTGACTTCTTCATTTCTAAAATTGTACTGTTTATCTATACATATAGTTTGCAGTCCCTGTGTGTTGCAAACTATATGTATTTTTTCTATAGGTTTTTTTGGTTAAAAGTCTGAGAAGATAATGCAGACTGTTGACTTCATGAGGAGTAATTCAGGATAAAGTAGTACTTCTTTGTATTTTCAAATATATGGAGATGACTGCTCTTCATTATCTGTGTTAATTAAATCAGCCCAGACCTAATTAAGTGTTCAGATTACAGCATTACAGCAGACTACAAACAAAAAAGTGTATGGGTTAGAATTATGGACCAGATTGACCCCTCCCTCCCCCATGGATGTTTATGTGGACCTTTGGAGTATAACATTTAAAGAAAGAAAGTATGAATGTAGAGTCATGGAGCCTCGAAATTTCCTTTGTCTTGGGCCTATTTCTCACCACGATGAACCAGCTGTGCTAATCCAGTGATAATGACTTGCAGTCTACAAAAAAAGAAAAACAAAACAAATTTGACAATTTTGTTAAATACTGCCAGCATTTGGAGTATAAGTCAAGTAGGCACAATTGACACTCAGCAGCCCGAGGAACTCCTCAAGAGTTTTAGGGACCTTGTCTCTGACTGAACCAGGATTCATAGCTTCAAAGATGACGAGACTTTCAGGACAAGACAGTTCGTGAAGCACTGTGGGAGACTTCATCTTTCTTATGAGGGCTCCGAGAAAAGTAGGTTCTCAGAAAACAGTAAAATGTACTGGGAACTTGGAGGGGCTTCTCAATGGACTCATCAGTTTTAGATATGTGTAGGCCTTAGGTATGGTTTGAGGTTCCAATCTTATTTATCACTTGCCGTTCACGAGGAACAAATATAACCCCCAGGCATACAGGAAGTTATGTTTCCTGTATAGTTTTATTTGAGATTCTCAGGTAACACCTGGGAAAGGGTTTGAGACTCTACCCAAGGTCATACATATTCAGGCTTTACCCCTGGGTCAATGCTGTTTTAACGTAAAATATCTGTCCACGGAAGGAATATTGACTCTTTGTCAGCAGCCTTAATGGCAAATGTTGTTAACTGTGTTGGAGTTCTTGACCTCAGCTGGGAAAGGACATCCGTCATGCTCCTGGTGACAGTTGCCTTTCCCTCTCTTGTCCCACAGTTTTCTATAATTCTGCCATACATCTGTTTGACATATGATTCAAAGAAGCTTTCCCATTTGTCCCAAATTGCAACATTTTTTAATGTGGCTTTTCAACTCATTTGTCCTAGGAGAAAGAAACTAAACAAAATCGATATTCTTTACAGTTAGACCTTTATAACATAACCAGGGTAGATGATGTCTGGTTTGTCTTTGTATCCTCAGGGTTTAACTGAATATGCTCTGACGTGCTTATTTAGTGATGGTGAGACTGGGGCATTATTTGTAACTGTGCTCATTATCCTACCATCTTTGTAGGTCAGTACTTTCTTTATTCATTGGTGAGGGAAAGGCTGGATTTTTTTTCTTTTTTGAGTAGCTGAATCAGTTACTACTGGTAGGGGATTTTATATCTAGCTGTGTATACATCCCATGTGTATATTTTACAGTCAGAGTGCCAACATTCCTCAGAAGACTAGGAAAGAAGATACCTATTGTGAGGGATCACTGGCGTTTGTATTTTGTGCACTTCTCCCGTTGTACCTTTCTATTCTTAGTGCTATGTGGGATTGCTTTAAAGACATAGTATAAAAGCAGTGGTTTGTATAGCATTTCTCAGGGCATTGCATTGTGCAGTGACAGTGGGCTTAGCCTCAAGCTCTGATTCTGCTGAAAGTGAGTATTGTGGTAGGAATTCTTTTAGATCATCTTTTCTTTACAATGTGTCCAAGTTCACTATTTGTGGCATATATGTTAAAAAATATATATTTCTTAGACATGGTTTTAGCCTGCAGCAAGGCTGGCAAGGAACTCACTTTGTAGTCCTGGTTGTCCTTGGACTCTCTCCAATCCTCTGAACTTCAGCCCCCAAGTGCTGGATTATAGACCTGAGCTGCTGTGCCCAGCTGCAATTAGTTATTCTTACCTATTGTAAAATGTTTTCTCTCCAGTTGTTGTTATTCTATTAAATATTATAAGGTAACAATTTTAACAGCACACATATGACATAATATGCCTATCTTTTTTTTATTTTATTTTCTGGTTTAAATTTAGATAAGAAACAAGGTTGCTTCACAAGTCAGTTCCAGGTCCCTCTCCCTTTCCCTCCCCTCCTCCCGTGCCCTCCCCCCAACCCCCCCCCCCCGTTAGGCCCTCCATGGGGGTGTCCATAGTCTGTCATTTCATATAGGGCAGGGCCCAGACCCTTCCCCAAGAGTTCAGGGTGAGAGTGCACCTCACATTGTTCTATGGGAGTCCAAAGGTTAACTCTTGAATCCCAGGCATCAGCCTGGGAATCCAGCATAATATGCCTATCTTATTCATGATTTAAGGTCTATTTTATGCAGGAAAGAATGCTTGCCTTTACCTGGACTTCCATAGACACTTGCAGATGACTTTTTGAGCAAGTGAATGATAGTACTTGAGTTACTATATAACAATGCAGAAGGTGGCTGCTGGATCTGTGGAAGATCAATGGTAGCTCTTAGGATAATAATTAGCCCAGTGACTCATAGCATCGATGCAGACTGTGTTCTTTAAGCATGCCACAGGCTTCCAAGCTCTGCCTCACACATGGTCTCCACATGTGTAAATTCCCAACCATAAGGCAGACTCAAGAGGGACTAGGTTGAACTTGGTCCTCTGTACTCTGTTTCTACTCATATAATAGAGTACATTTATGAATCTAACACGACTCTCATAATCTCCTAAAGTTACAGTAGAAGAAAGAACCATGTTCTAGTCTCTATACTTTTCTGATCCTGCATCTAGAGAGCTGTCACCATATTTGATTCTCACACAGTCCTGAGGTGCTATAGACCCTATCTTGCTGTTAGGGAAGTAGAGGTTGACAGAGGTTGTAAAAGCACTCATGCCATCTATCTAGAAAGGGATGAAACTAGATTTTAGTTTTCAATAGTGAGACTCTAAAGTCCTACAGCCAACTAATTGTGAGCTCTCGCCATCTGCTTCTGATGTAGAAGCAGCTCCTTGTGACAATGACAGTGCCTTCTGTGTGCTTTGTGCAGTTTTTTTCCTCTCACCTCTGCCTTTTCTAAACCCCATGAGATTGATGCTTTTTGTACGAATGCCTGCAGCCTCAATGGTAGATTAGAATTAGCCACAAGAACTTAGCTGCCCCTGTCATCAGTGTTAAACTTGGTTTTTTCTCTTCTTCTTGAGTCCAGGAGATAAACTTGCATCTTGCTTTGACCTATGTGGTGAATAGAGATATACCGGTTCTTGCTTGGCCTTGGCTTTGAAATACCTGGCAGTTTCCACTTTCGGTTTCTTGACCCCCTGAATTGACCTACAACATGGCTTACCACCTCCCTGGAGTTCACACAAAGAGCTGGAAAGTAGACTGATTAGCTGGCAGGAGTTCCTGACGCCCCCACCCCCATCTAAGTTCTAACTCAGAATGAGAGTGGAAGCTCTTTGGATTCCAGTCTTAGATGATGCTCCAGGAGAATGACCCACATTGTGCCAGAGTCACAGCACAGGGTTCCTTCTGTGGGTTCTTGATTTTATAAAAGATTTTTAAATGGAGTGCAGAAAGAAATTTGAGCACAATTGGATTGAAGTTTGAGAGAGGATCGGAAACTCATAGGGTAGGCAATCTGAAGATCTAGGCAGTGGCTAGCAGGACAGGACAATGAGAAGAAGAAAGCTCTGTGTTTGGAATTAGAAAGAAAACCAAACTCATCTGTGGATTCTGTGTGTAGCTGCAGACAGAGGGGAGGCTTCTGGAGAGAGACAGAGACAAAGAGGAGAGAAGAGCAGAGCAGGGGAGTGGAGGGGAAGCAAGGGGACAGAGAGAGGTGCTCAGAGTGCTGGACAAGCTCAGGCTTGCAAAGGAGGTGTGGGATTTTGGTCACTGCAAAGGGAGCTAGAGAGAGGGAAATGGAAAAGTTATTCTCTTTGAGTAAGAAAAGTGACTAGGATTGGCAGTGAGCACCTGTTAAGCCTCAGATTGGGGCTTCTGGGGCCTGAAAGTGTGACATCTCATTAAGTAGCTGGGTTTTTTTTTTTTGACCCATCTTCTTGACTTGAATACATTAGAGGGGTGTTTTCTTGTCTGGTAACTGACAGGTTCATTTGAATTAACTTGTAAAGGCAGGGGTAATTGTATGTTTTGCATTGCTATCTTTTAGAGAATTAGAATGTCAAGTTCCTGCCCAAGACCGACCCAGAAATATTTTTTGCTGTTGTTAAAAAACTTCGTGTCATGGAGTATTATAAAATGATTTAAAGAAAACAACAAGAAATTAGTGTTCAAAGTATCAGTGCCTTCCCAGGAAGTAGCCCCTCCTTACCTGGCCTCCACAAAGCGCTGTTTCCTTCACACTCACATCCTGTTTCAGATCTTTAGGGCAAACCATTATGCTTCCTCTCCTTCCTATGGTGTTTTAAATTCTAGGGAGGCTAATTGTGATGTTTTTCCGGAAGTTTCTGAAAATGTGTTTGCCTCTGAGGAAAGGGAAGGGAAGTCCAAAACTGATTACCTTCAAGCCCACCAATGTGGGTCTAAGCTGCCTAAGCAGTATCATCAACAGAAGCACCAGACACACAGACTCACGCAGATTATGGTCATCAGTGAATAAGCAGTTGCTACTTTTAGCCTTGAAGTGTGGGCTTCTTTGGTAAGTAAAATATCTGGATATCTACTGACTTCTAGTGTTGGTTTTGTCCTTGTAACTTAGGCCTGGGTTAGCTGGGACCTGAGGAAAAGCGAGAGTCTAGTATCTCTATATGGAATATGGAGAGTTAAAAACAGATAACTAAAGAGTCAAGTGATAGAAAAAAATAATTTCAACGTTTGGAGGCCCATTTTTTAAGAGGAATATGATATATTTGAGACTTCAAATCATTTAAGAAGTAACATATGGACAAATTGACCAAGTTCGGAGAACTTTCCCCTTTTACAAATGACATGCTTTTCAGCTAATCTGAAGTACTCAGGCCATGTCACACAGATCTTTTTCCAGCCTGTTACTGAACATGGGGTCCAAGGGCCTGTTTCTGGTGGTGTTGAACTTGGATGGATTGTCTTCTTCAGAATTCTGTGACTCCGAGGTCTGCTTTGCTACCCCGGCCAGGCGTGGTCCCCTTCTCTCTGATGTCTCTCCTGCTGTGTGGCATAAGGGCTTTCCTGCAAAGCCCTGTTTGCTCCCTCTCTATTTTTCATTGTCATGCCCTCAAAATTCAACCTTTTTTTCTGTTTGGGCCAGGCACCTGCCTCTTTCAGGACCTTAGCATCTTTCAGCTGGGAAAACTCATTGGACAGACGGCTCCTTCCAGCTCCTCCGAGTGTTTATATTATGATCCCTACCTGATCCACTCATCTCACAGTATGAGAAAATTAAATGAGGTTCACAACCTGAGATATGTTTTGAGATGGGATAGGAATCCATTAAATCATGACTTTCACTATTTGGAAAATCTGATTCATCTTAAAATTGCAAAAGCGCAATCATGTTATAACTACTTCCTAGTATTTGCATCTAGGTATAGACATTTGAATCTAAAATTTGCACAGATGGATAGAGATACCCCAGTGACCAGTAAGAGACTATGTTTAAATTGTTACTGGAAACATGTCTGCTTGCTGAGGAGGCAACACTAGCACTGGAGATGATTAAAGACAAGGACAAAACTATTACCTGTGCCATTTATTGTATTTTGGAAAATAATACTTCATCTTGTTCTCTTCATACGCATCATAGTAGTGTGAACAACGTCCCCCGATCTTGGATAATTCACAAATAAAAACAGAGAAAAATGATAATCTGCTTTCACATATGTGTACTGTTGCATTATGTAGCACTTCAATGTGTAGTGATTCTAGAAACAATTAAAATGTGCCGAAATTTACTTCATGATTTTGAATATTTACAATAGAGTTTGTTATGTTTTCTTCTACGATTTGTATTGAAAGCAAACGCATTGAAGATTTGAAGTTACAGTGTCAGAAAATATGGTGCAAGCCTACCTGTGCTTCTTCATAATTCCTGTGTTAACACAGCAGGTAAATCTAGAGCAAGGATGTCTGCCCAAAGGAAACATTACTTAAAAATCATCTTTACTGATTGATCCCTTATTATCTGCTATCTATCATAGCGGCTATGTAAATGAACTCAACATTTAGAAGAATTTGGCTAGGTGGAGACTCTTTTCATTTTACACACGAGGTTTGTGATTTTAGACAGGCTAGGTAATATGAGAAGTACCGTGGTGCATCTTAACAAGGCTGAAGGGTTGAGTAGCAGTGTCTGCTTTTAGTCCAGCTGTGGTTCATTTGTGAGGCGCAAGCTACCTGACTCAGTGTGATATGGAACCCCTTCTGCTCACCAAGCTACTGTGCCTTTCTGTCTGTCACCTTCCTTAGCTCTGCTCTCAGTTACTGGAGAGCAGGAAGCACGGTAGCTTCAGTTGTTACCTGCTGCCTTTGTTGTCCAGCCATGGCCTGTGGGAGCTCCAGGGACAAGGTAGCAGGTGAGAGGATTCTTGCACTTCCAAATGCATCATTACCAACTGCCCTGCATGTGTCCTAGGTGCTGTCACCAGCACTTGCCCCGATGCTGCAGTGTCAGTGCTGGTAGTGGCCTGGCCCTCACTGTCCCGGGGTGGGTGACTCTGCAGACTGCAGACAAACAGCTGCTTGTAGATTCTGCAGTGGTTACCTGAGACCCTTTGCCTCAGAACCTAGGCTTCAGGGCAGGGATCCTTGACAGAAGATAACCAGAGGCCTGTTTCATCCCTGGCATATGGGACATTGGCCTGGAACCAAAATGTTCCCCCTCAGTTTTCCTCTTCTCTTTAGAGAGTTTCTGTTCCAGAAGCTCTTTGTCCTGATGGAAAGTAGCCCTAGAAACAGGACTGTAAACACTTGAGCCCAAGAAAGAATGTCTTAATGAAGAAGCAATGCTTCATTTAATATTTTAGTCTGAAAGATATAATAATGAGCACTTGAATTTTCTAACCATGAACAGATACAAATTTATGAGCACCTGCAGGAATCACACCATAATAGTTAGTTAAAAAGTCAAAGTATGTAATTTGACATCAAGCAAGGATGGCTTCAGTGTATTTTGTAAAACATAAATAAACAAATAGACACATACATAAATAAATGACTAGAGTGCAAAAAGCCAAATCTTTTCTTGAAGTCCCATCAATCATTTATTTGCTTCTTATCAAATGGCTTAAAGGGGCCAGGGTTATTTTGTTGGTCCAGGTGGCTTCATATTTTTCTGAAAGTCCTTAATCACGTGAAAGGCATCTTGCCAGCACTGAGAAATAAGAAGCAATGTGAGTATCTGTGAAATCTCTGCATATTAAGGACAAGTAAAATAAGGATATATTGATTGAAAGCAAAGCCTGTTTGAGTTCTTTGAGAAAACATACTGGGGGAAAAAACTAAACTCTTAAGTTCCATGCTGGATCCTTTTCTCCCCCCATTTTCTATTTTTAAAATTATGCCCCTGTGACCTATTAAGGAAAAAAGAGTGGGACAGAGACCCTCACCAGTGGCATCTGCATGGAAAGCAGATTCTCTTCAAGTTAATGTTTCAATGACAACAATAGTAGTTGTGTACTTTTATTTTTTAAATGAACAATATGAGTATTTGGAAGTATGTAGACACATGTAGTTTTTGCTTTTTTCTTTTTTTCGAGTCAGGGTTTCTCTGTGTAGCTTTAGAGCCTGTCCTGTAACTCCCTCTGTAGACCAGGCTGGCCTTGAACTCACAGAGATCTGCCTGACTTTGCCTCCAGAGTGATAGGATTAAATGTATATGCCACCAGTGCCCAGCTGATACATATATTTTTAAACAGGATGACCCTCTTGATTTATCAAATGTATGGCTTTTTAGGATCCATTTGCATCCAGGACTTTGAAAAAAGTTTCAATACATTACATGAGAAATAAAAGTTCATAAATGTGCATTGTGATTTTTGTTAAGTATTTGTGTAGTTATCCTAACATGTTAGAAGCTGCACATGTGTACCTATGTGTGAATGTGTATTTAATATGGATATATATTTTTAAGTTTTCATCTTTGTTCTCATTTGTACAGCTCTTTTTAAATTTTAAAGCAGTGTAAAGACGCGCGTGCGTGTGTGTGTGTGTGTGTGTGTGTGTGTGTGTAATCTTACTGCTTTGACCTGCTTTGTTTTTTGTTCTTAATGGGAGCCCATGTTCTCGCATGAAGATACTGATGTTCTCTTAACATAGTCAGCCTGTAGAGGAAAAGCTGTAGAGTTTTTAGGCTGGCAAATGGCACGTGGGAGCCTGTGTATTTAGGAGTTCTGACTCATCAGGCACTCACATTCAGGGTTTTCATTCATTGTACGATAGGAAGTGTTTGTGCTGAGTTTCACATTCCTCTCACACAGGTGTCTCTGTTACACTACAAACAGTATAGTAACGTGAATTTGAAAGTAGTCGAGGTTAAATTGCTATTTGAACAGAAGAGCTGTTTTATTATGTAGAGTAAAAATAGATTCTATCTTTACTGTACATACATTAGAAAACTTTGTTTCATGAGTTCTTGAGAAGTTAGACATAACAATAATTTGTAGAATAAACAAGACAACCTTAAACCCTTTAGAGAGTCTTTGGAAATGTAAATAAAGCTCAGAGCTTCTTCAGTTAAAATAAGCTTGCTAATTGTAGACTAAAGTATTATTCCACAGGGAGGCTTTTCTTCTGAATTTCTTAAACTCTGAAGAGGGATGTTTAAATTGGAAATAATGACAGGTCCTTGATGATGATGAGTTCACTGAAAGCCTAGACTGTAATAAGAGAAGCCTCCTTGCTTCCCAGAGCAGGGGCAGCTGTCAAGTTCGAACATCTCCTTCCCCCAGAGCAGGCTTCCTGTAGGGTGTTTTCCAGGGCAAGTTTCTCAACTATTGTCTCACTGAGCACTGCTCGTTAATATTCAACAGTTTTCTCCATCAAAATCCTGTTCCCTAGAGTGTTTGTTACAGTGACCGACTGTATGTTTATCAGATCCTTCAGGGACAGAGGCAGAGTTGAGGGTGAGGAACTGGTAATGAGACTGAACCCACGTTGTTCCAGGTGATGATAAGACAAGGTAAATGCTGTCAAAATACATCATTAAAATATGTATATTTACTGTAGCCCAAAAAGTCAACCTTTCTTTGGATCCGTTGTGCTTTGTATCACTTGAGTTGTTTATCTTGTATGATAGGAGCGTGCAGGGTGGTGATATTCTGCTCTGAACTCCAGGAGTGGCGTGCCAGTGATCAGGTAGTCGGAGGGCCTATTAATCACCACCTCTGCTGGCTAGCTGATTAAGGTTTTTCACACATGTTTCCTTTAGATTACAGGAAATTCTAATGAAGGAAAACTGAAGGAGCATTCGGAAGTTGTCTTGCATTGTAAAAACGGGACTAAAGGGTCACTTGGCAGGAGTAGACTTAGTCCACTGTGAAGTAAAGTGAGCACCAGTGTGCTCCAGGAAATACCATGCCTAGGATGTGAATGCTGTCACAGCTTTTCTTCTTAACCCCAAAGTTTTAGATGTTGTTTTGTGTGCAACAGACATCTATAAAGATGGTGCCGTTGGAGCCCCAGCTTCTGATGTCACCTTTTTATGTATCATGTTCATAGTTATCTTGAAGAGTGATAACATCAATAAAAACACACTTTGGGGAGTTTTTCACACATTGGAAGGCTGGCTTTGTGACTAATTAGAAGGCAGTGGTATCTCTGTAAACGATGCTTGCTCCGGCCAGAGATATTGATTACCCCTGTGACACTGACTCATGTGCTACTCCTAAAACATTGATCATCAGTGAAGTCACAGGCCCATAAAGGCAAAAGGACTGCCACAGTTAGAAACTGAGGCTGAACTAGCATCAGTACAAGCTTAGAGACTTAGTACTGTCAGTATAGGCAACTTTTCCTTTTAAGTAAATTGTTTATATTTTATTCCTGGCTCCAGCTCATAATTGTCTCAAAATGTAAATTGTAGCTGATTTGATATCACATTTAGAAGATCTGTATTCCATCTGTTCTGGTATGGGCATGGAAACCGCATACTAGTTGAATGAGCATGTTAACGAATTAACGTGTTGATTTATAAGCCAATTCAGATTAATCAAATAAATAGTAAACATATCAGCATGTGTGATACCTTTTTGTTTGTTTGTTTTGTTTTTGAGACAGTCTTGGTATGTACCTCAGACTGGCCTGGACCGCTTCTGTGAAACCCAGATGGTCTTAACTTGTTATACTCCTACCTCAACCTCCCAAGTTCTGGGGTTATACAAATGCACTGCTGTACCCAGCACAAAATTACCAGTCTATGAGAATTACTATATTGGGTGCATGGAAACCCATGTGGTACTTTAGGATACAGGAGTATGGAAGAACTTCAAATGGCCTTCAGGGCATCTTTAGAAGGCTAGAGAAGTTCTTTAGTGTCTGGCTGAGAATCTGGTGGTGGCATATTTTCACTGGGCAAGTTGGTGGCTAAGAAATTAGGAGCTATGGGCAGAGTTTAGGCATGCTAAAACCTATAATGGCCTGCAATGGGCTTGGTGGCATTGCTGGTACCTAGAGGTGGGGTTTGTGCCTGTGTCACACAGGATCAATCAGGAATTCTGGCACCAGTGATCATGCAACTATGAAAAGAGTCTTAGAAAATATTTAATCAGATGGCAAGGAACAATCCTTTGAAACTCTGTGTCTTTGAGTCAAAACTCCACAGAATGTTCTCAAATCTGCACGCCGCCAGAACACAAAGGACACAGCACCTTATCCTTCAATGACCCTCTAGCAGCTTTGACTGGATAAGCCCATTGAAAAGAAGTGCATGCTGGAATTCTATTTGTGGCCACACGGCTTGTATTGATTTATCTTTGCATTCAGAGGTAGGTCTCAATTAGTACCTGGTGTGTTCCTTCTTTCACAAGCTTGCTGTGGCTAATATTAGAGGTCAACTGAAGATTCTGAAGGTTCCACATATGTCATATTGACTGTAGGTGCCCAAATTTTAGCTCAGTATACTTGTCTGTTATGATTGGTCACATTATTATTGCTTTTAGTAGCTGAGCTTATTAGGTCTATTCCTATTCTCTCACCACATTTTTCAAACATATACTTTAGCTGCAAGGCACAAACAAAATGTGTGTGTGTGTGTGTGTGTGTGTGTAGAGAGAGAGAGAGAGAGAGAGAGAGAGAGAGAGAGAGAGAGAGAGAGAGTGGGGGAGTGAGAGGGAGGGAGAGAGGGAGGGAAGGAAAGAGAAAGAGAGGGAGGGTTGGCCAGTAGGGGGACACACATACATCTTGTTCCTACTGTAGAGTTGGTTTTCCCCTTCCACCTTGATGTGGGTTCTGGGGCTCAAACTCAGGTTGTCAATCTTGTACAACAAGCCCCTTTTCCTGCTGAGCCATCTTGCTAGCCCTAAACATGATCTTTAATGTTGATCAATGTCAATGGCAGGATCATAAACACATCAGAGTCTTGCTAGCCTCCATCCTAATTAAAGCCATTCATAATTTTTTATTAATGAGTTGAGGAAACTGCCCCCAGCAGATGAGCTAGAAGCAGTACATCATCCATTTGCAGAGCTAAAGAGCAATATTGATTTTTGGAGCAATGAGGAACATGCAAATGCTTCAATAACTGTTAGTAGCCAGGCTATTTTTCATTAGCCATTGCTGTCATTATCATGATGTAGATGAGAAAAATTCAGTATTAGTCACTATCTTCTGATGTTCTATAGAGACTGTCCTATATATTTACATCAACATACTGCTTTCATCATATGTTAGCAAGTCAATTATAATGCATATTTAGGAGACAGATATGCAGTTGTATGGGGATCAAAAGTGTTGTTTAAAAAGTTATATACTAATCATTAATTCCTGGATAAAACTGGTTTGTTATTTCCAAAGTCACAGTGTGTGATGAATCTTTCTTGATGTTTATGTCTATTGTTGCTTTTATTGGTGAATTAGCATTGTCAATCATGTATTTTTCTGGCAGGCAGGACATGAAAGAATTTGATTCTAAGTGGTTTATCCTTTGTTATGGTAGAGGTACGCAAGCCTTCGATGGCAATGCCTCACTTGCTTTGACAGTTTGCTTGGCTCCGTAGTCTGTGTTCAGGATGCTTTCTTTTCACTTTATTTCAAAGAAGGCAGGGATTTTTTTTAGACACAGTAAAATATTTCTAACTTGAATGTTTCTGACCGACAAATGCTTTACAAAAGCATATTGCTAGACAGTGATCATGCTAAGTACATGTTTCTGTAGAATGGAAGAGCTGCTTCTTTCGAAACTCCTGTGCCCAGTGTGTCCCCACTGAGCACGGGACAGGAAATGTGTAGTGCTAGGAGGCTGCTGAACAAGAATCTTCTAGCATAATGGTGAAAGCTCCCAGCAGAGATGTTAAAGAGATGTTCTTGAACTTGTATTTACCTACTGTGAATAGAGCAAAGTGTTCATCTTGCAATGGACCTATGAGCAATAATGGATACTACCCACAACTTTAATGACTTTCATCGTATCATCCAGAAATATACAAACCGAATGAGGAGTGCAAAAACCCATTTGTAACTGAAATGTATGTGACAGAGATGGTGTATTAGCTTTCTGTCACTGTAACAAAATACTCCCGGTGTTCAGCTTATGAAAAGGTCTCTTTGTGGCTCACAGTTTTAGGATGACATGAGCCAGTGATACTGAGGGTAGGGAACACATGGGATCCCAGTCTGGCCCATCACTGCTAGGAAACCATGAAGGTCCCACAGTCCCCTTTAAAGGCATGCCACTAATGTCAAATGTCCCACTTGACTCCTTCTTCTGATATTCCACTGGCTACAGTTCATGGCAGAGGGAAGGGGGCATACAAAGCTTTCTCTGGGCCACTCTCACAGTCCAAAGTATAACAGTCAAGTCAAGGTCTGAGATAATGAAAATGTTCCAGAGATGACAGTGATAAGACAGATAGGCATGAACAAGTACCCATAGAGTGACTCATTTCCATGGTGCTATGAAAATTTGACTGGAGAACAAGATTCTGTCTTTGGTTAGACAGGCTACTGAGTTATATGTAGCATTTATTGAGCTGCATGAGTAATATGTACAAAACTGGTCTCTTTGCTAACTGGTACATCAGTAATATATGCTCCCTAACAGTCTTGGCCTATGCACATTTTATGTGGAAGTACAGATGCTCAGCATAGAAACGAACAGAGAGGCGAATTCTGCTTTAGGTATGCCTGAGGTGTTGGCCCTCACTGCTACAGTGCAGCCTCTACACGTTACAAATGGTTCCATGATTGCTTCTTCAGGTGTTAGAGAAGCAATGGGTATAGTAATTCTGCATGGAATTTAAAGGCAGAAATGCAGTGTGAGATATCATCACTCGACTCTTACTGTCATTTTCCTTAAAGCATATAAACGGCGAAAATACAACTGTGGCATAATAGAGCAGTGTATGTGTTGTTACTAACAGACAATTAGTTCCTTATAAACAGGAACATTTATTTGCTGTTGTATTTCCCACTAGTGTTTTTATGTTTATCTCTTGGTTCACATAACAAAATTAAGTGTTTATTCCTACTTTGTAACACACTTATAGATTCTGATTTATCTATTATTACTACTTAGCAATTATAATGATGAAAACAATAATTATCACAGCAGTGAACTACCAAATCCCCTTTTGTTTTCTGCTATCCCATTATGCCAATGATTATGTTGAGAATTTTCAGGAGTATTCATCCTATCTCTAATTAGAGAGGAAGTGTGAAAGTTGTACCATCATTTTCTCATAATGAGAGAGGCTAGCACACAGGTTACTTAATAAATACAATAGTTTGAAATAGTGTTTTGCTACAGGGAAAAAGAAATCTGCCTGAGGAATGGGTGGGATGTCCATAGTTCAACATGGTGCTATGTATGTGTAGACCAAGAACTATCATGTCCTCACCTAACAAATGGCCCCAGATTACAAAGAAACATCAGATTTTATTTACGGTGCAGTGTGTTGTGTCAGTAGAAGTTAAAAGTGTTGCAGATGCATTCAGAAGCATGCGTGGTTCTGCAAGCATTGTGTACATAGGGGAAATGTGAGCCGTGGTGTGAAGTTGGTAGAAGACCTTCACTAAACCCTTAGCATCTGCAGCTCAGGAGGTGAGGTATCTTCATGAGGAGCTCTGCAGCGATGAACTGTAACATGAAGGAAACACCCTGTGGATGAAGATACTCAACTCTGAGGCCATCTGTGTTTTAAATTTCATATATTATCATGTCAGTTTTCAACATGCTTCTATGCTTAAAATAATGTATGTGTTTTGTGTACGCCACTATGTAACATATGAAGTAAGTGATTTCAGACAAACGCAATGTTTTAATTTTTAAATCATTAAAAAGCGGTGAAATCAAATTTCAGCTTGGTTTATGTGATCCCGAATCCCAATTTCTGCTGACAGGTAGTCTTGCTTGTGTACTCACTTACCTCTAGTTTCTGGAGCACCGCTTTCTAAAATATAATTTCTCCATTTTCCAAGGCAAATAAGTAAAATCTCTGAGTTCTCGCCAACTTTGGATAAAAAACATGTAATAAGCACAAATTCAACAAGAATGACTTTCATTCTGGCTTTTCTCTTGCATTCCCTAAAAGTCAAATATTCTAACATTCTCTATTCCTAGAATCCTGTCTTGAGCCCCTCCTGGCACTTCATGCACTGGTCGTTGGTGGGACTATGAACAAGAGACACACAATCTTTGCTTCTTCTTGGGAAAGATGTCAAGAACCACTTGGAAGAACAAACAGTAAAGGTATCAGGCTGTGATAAATGTCCAGAGAATTAAACCACAGGAGTGTGGTCCAGAATGGCTGAACATCCTCTCCGGACTGTGGAATCTGGGCAGAGATCCCTGTGTCCATGATATTTAAAACTGACATTTTCTTGGTCCAAAAGGTAGTCACATGACAACTGGAAGTAGGTGAAAGAATGAATTTTGGTCACTGAAATGTCAGTTTCTAGATTATCACGTATTTTTGTCATGAAAATCTTGATTTTTTTTCATATGAATGTGGGAGTGGGATTATTTGTGGGGAGTCAGGATGAAGGACAGTAGTGATGGGCATTAAATATGAATACATTATACCATTATGTCCTTGAAAGTGTCATAATGAAACTCATTATTTTGCCTGGAAACTAAAATATTTCCTATAATTTTCTAAATGTCACTATTGTGTAGCTCAATTTAAAATATCTAGTTGATATCTTTGTGGGGAATTTACTGGCCAGAAATCTTTTTTTTTTTTTTTTGAGACAGGGTTTTACTGTGTAGTCCTTGCTGTCCTAGGACTTTGTATACCAGGCTGTATACCAGGCTGGCCTTGAACTCAGAGATCCACCTGCCTTTGCTTCCTGAATGCTGAGATTAAAGGCATGCGCCACCACTGCCCAACCACAGATAATCTTGAATGGGTAAAGATAAGATATTTTTTTTAATGAAAGTACAGAAAATGGGCCACAGTAATGAAAAGTTGTGGCAACATGAGTTATCTGGGTAGGTGGTTGAGTGTTTTTTCATCAATGTGACACAACACCTAACAAAAATCCTAGTGAAAGAAATAACTTTAGCTTAGTTTTAGAAGTTTCCATCTATGAGGGGGCTGGCTCTGTTGCTTTTAGGCTTGTGTCATAGCAGAAATATGGTGGAAGAGTGTTGGGGAGCAGCTTATTCATGGCAGTCAGAGAACCACAGGAAAAGTAAAAGAGCAGGAGAGTAGCTGAGAGGAGTCTGAGACAGGCTAAAACCCCTGGGAATGTGCACCCAGCAAACTACTTCAAGTTGGCTCCATCTTTGAAACTTTCCATTAGGCCCCACAGTGCCTTCAGAATTATGCATGTGTGGGTGGCGTGGTCTACTGGTTAATTTGCAACCCTCACAGTTTCATCTCTATGAATGATCCAATGGTTGGCACCCAGCCTCTAGACAGCAGTACTTGGGTGGACACTTATGTCTTGGCAGGCTCTAGGTGTTAGAGATCCAGTTTATCTGCCCTGTTAGCTCCTGAACTCAATCACTTGTGTGCATGGTCTGACTCTAAATGTAAACTCAAACTTTGCTAGCTTAGTTTGCTGCATGATATCATTTATGTCAGCACTGGGGCATTCTGAGGTTTTCTAAACTGACACTGAGTGTCCTACAGTGAACAGAGAGATGAGTGAATGGATGACGGAAGTCATAGATGGGACTTCCTGAAGCAGCAGTGTCATACATTCTTGCCAAGGCAATAGGTGTCTAACTGATTGTAAACCTGTGTGTTCACACAGGCACAGATAATCAAAAACATAAACTAGACAGCAGATCTAACTTCTGAGTTTAGCCTACCAATATAGTACATCTAAAGCTATTGTAGAAAAGCAATGGTGAATTGGTCTGGGTTACAAATATGGGTGTATATAGAATAGATAATACTTTCCTGGGCTGAAACTTTCTAAATATATTATGATATGTGAATACGAATAGTAGATTCAGTGAAAAAAATATTAATTCCCTTAGAAAGCAATGGGCTGGAAACCCCTGAGATTCTGAACTAGTGCAGAGGTGAAGGAGAGTCAAGAGAAAGCAGTTGTATATGCAAATTATGATTCATGACAGCCTGGGAAGACTGTAGAAAGAAAATATAATTTTAGGAAAAACAGTCAAGAAAATTTCCCTGTGAGAAATAGATTCTTCTTCATTTTCAGGTAATTGACACTTTGAACACTGTCATATTTTGGTTTAAGATATCATTTTTCATTCAGCTAGCATTTGTTGTAAAAATGGCATTTCAACTTGAAAAATAACAGAAAATAGTTCGTGTCATTTAAAGTTGGCACTGCCACTTTTCTGTGTCTCCCACAGAAAAGCTTGGAAAGCATATATTTCCCTGCCAATAATGAGTATATATTATCATCTTCACATAGTGAGATGGCACCAAATAATCCTATGTCATTAGGATATGTGATATTTGGTGTGTTGCATCTTGATTGGCCAATAAATTCTGCAGTTATTTTTGTATGTAGTCAATTTCATTTATTGGAGTGCATGGGTGAACACTTTTTCACTTTTTCCCACTTGGTTCTTATTAATGTCTTCTTGGTTAAAAAAAAAGCACATTTTATCTATTCCCTTAAAGAAACAGCTTTCTAACATGTAACAGAGTTTAACAGAGTTTATAATTTACTACACATTTTGCAATTCTGCCACCATACATTTGATTTAAAGAATATGACAGAGATAGGCAAGGAGGTGTAAGCCTGTAATCTTAGAAGTGCATCTTACCCACTTTAGAAGTGGAGGCAGGATGGTCAGGAAGCCATCATCTTCATGAGTGACATAGTGAGTTGCAGGAAAGGCTAGGGTGCCTGCTACCCTGTTTCAACTTGCATCAACAACAGAAAAGCATAGATAACAAAAGGTAACACTTATCTTCTTTTGTTGTTGTTGTTTTGTTTTTTACGAGACAGAGTTTCTCTGGATTGTTTTGGAGGCTATTGGTCCAGCCCGGCCTTGAACTCACAGAGATCCGTCTGCCTCTGCCTCCTGAGTGCTGGGATTAAAGGCATGCACCACCACCGCCCGGCGGTAACACTTATCTTAAGTGTTCACATTTACTAAATAAAATGCTGGCAGGTGTGTGTTCTATGGGCTTTAATAGCTTGAAAAGATACATTCAGTCATTTCATTTTTGAATAGGTTTATGGGTTTCAAACTTCTTCTACTTGTCAATATACAGAGGGAAACAAAGCACCGTCAGTCACCAATCACTATGCTTTGCAAAGAGCATAGAACATCCACATCGAGACCCCAGCTCTGTCTCCTGCATGCCATTGATTTCCTAGCACTTAATGGCCCCTAAGAAATATGTGTTGAAATAGTGAATGTATTCCATTACCAGTGTAAAAGTAATCTGTGGTAGAGACAATCAATAGGTAAAGATAGCCTATAGCTTAGTGGCAGTATGCTTGTGGAATATGTATAAGGTCCCCAGTTTGATCACCAGGACTGCAAAACGTAGCCTTACTACAATACCATACACACTGGTTTATTTTCCCACCGTTTTGGCAGTGCTCTTTGCCTCCCAGTTCCTAATTGGTCTCACTTTGCCAGTCCTGCACTGCAGGTTCTTTTACAGAATCATGACATGGTTTGTCAGTAATTCAGTGATCAATAAGTGTAGAGCTTTGGTGCTTTGCGTACTAAATGCTGACCTGTTTGAGCGCTGAGTCTCTGTTAGCATTAAATACCTGTGCCCTTCAGACCCTCCTCCTCTTGTGTGAAAGTGGATTCAAAAGAACTATTTATTTAATCGCTGTCTGACTTTTCTGTAGAACTTTAAAAAAAACTTCAAAGAATTTTTAATTTACTCTTTCTTCTCCTGAGACATAAACTATTAACATATGCCTTACTTGTAATAATAGAAAAAGGAAGGAATTAGTTTGTGGCAAATGCATGGCATAGTTATTTCTAGTTCCTCATACTGCATAGGTAGCAGAAAATTGACCTGTTTGATAAAATGTGTACTTGACATTTTGAAGATCTATCAAAATATTTCCCCCATATGTTTCTGCCACATAGTGACATTGGTGAGGATTCCAGGTTCACCACACCCGGGGAACCCTTCTCATTGTCATCCTTGTCACTGCAACCATCCTAGTGAATGGGGAGTGGCACCTCACTGTACTTTCTCAGTGTAGCTTAGTTTTGTTTCGTTTTGAAACACTGTCTCATTGTATCTAACTAGCTCCTGGAGACTCACTATGTAGCCCAGACTTGCTTCAAACCTGTGTCAATCCTCTTGTCTCTTGCTTTTTGGGTGCTGGGACCAAAGTTGTGTGTACCTCACATACCTCCGCTTTTGATTTTCATTTCCCTATCCCCAATTATGTATTAGGACTATTTCTATATCTTCTTTGGATAGTCTGAGTCTTTCTTTGGCTATTATACAAATGGGTTAGTTTTCTTCTTATTGAGTGGAGAGGATTCCCCACATTTTGGGAAATAAGCACTGTATCATTTGTACAGTATACACACATTTTATTCCTCACTGCAGACTGCCTTTGTAGCGCAAACTTTAAGCTTTTATAAGTCCTACTAATGATTATTTTTTGTTGCTTGTGCTTTTGGTGTTGGATCTGTTTAACTTGGCACTGTTTTGCAGTTTTGGAATTCATTCATAGTTTATGAGCTATTCTGAATTAGTTTCTGTGCACCATGCATGCAATAGAGCATCTCAACGTCATTATTTTGCATGTGATTATCCCGTGATTGCAGAACTATTTGTTGAAATGAGATTGATTCCTTCATTGAAATTTCCTGTCAACCTCGTGCTGTTGAAAATCCCATGAAGAAAGGGTAAGGGTGTAATCTGGACTGTCTTGTCCCACTGATTTAATTATTTATTGATGCCATTACCACACTGTCTTGATGACTATGATTTTGTAATATGTTTTGAAATTGTAAAGAATGTGTTCTCTAACTTTGTTTTCTATTCAAATTGCCTTGGCTGCTCTGGTTCCAGTAATGTTAAATTGATGATCAGCCTGTCAATTTCTACAAAATAAAGCCAGCTGGGATTTTGACACAGGAAATGTGGGGATCAAGATGAATTTGGAGAGCTTTGTCATTAAACAATATTATCATGTAATCAGTGGTCATGGGACAAATTCCAATAATTTTAGCCTTTAATTTCTATAATAAATGTTTTGGAATTTTCCAAATACATGTGTTGGGACTTGTTCATTAAATTGCCAAGTATTTTCTTCTTACTAATGCAATTGTCCATAGAGGGTTCCTCTTTATTTTATTTTAATGTTATTTTCTGCTGTGTAGAAATGCAGTTAATGTTGTTGAGTATTTCAGCCTTGTCAAAGTCATTAGATTGAATAGTTGTGTTTTTATGTGCATAACTTTCTGAACAGTAAGCACACTCCAAATGATTGTTGTAAAATGAAACCATCGCTCAGCAGGTTAATGGAATTTGAATGGGTGTGAAATACAAAGAATTTTCACACTGTGCAATATGTACTTTTTTGTTCTTTAAATACAAAAAAAAAACCTTTATTCTAGAGAGGTTAATTATTGTTTCTTTGTTAGGAATATCAAAGTGTATGAAATGTGGAAACCTATTATGAGGTATAAAAACATCCAAGGTGTGACCTATCTATGCTTTTTGAGAAACACAGTTTGATATATCAATATGAATGATGTGCTTTTAAAGAATGCAGAGCCACTGGATTCTAATATGAGCATATTAATCTGAATATCACTGCTGTATTACTGTTCTCACTGCTACGATAAAGACATATGGCATAGACAACTTAATTGGGAAGGACTTACTTTCTGGGCTGTGTCAGAATGGGTGAGTCCCCATGGTTGCCTGCCCCATTCACTCAGGCATCACAGTAGTGGGACCATATCAGTGAAAACTCTTTATGTCAGCCAAGACTTCAGAGTCAGACAGGAGCTAACTGGGTATATTTACTTGTAAGGCTCTGCCTCGAGTCACCTTCTTACTCAAGCACCTTCTTATTGAGCCCCACCACCTGAATTCCTAGTCACGTTCCAAAATAGCACTGCAGATGAGGACCAGATATTCTAATCATGAGCTAATAGGGGGGATAGTGCATATTTAAGTCATATCAAAGAGGCATGGCCATTTCATAATGAAAGCCTTTATTCCAGCCTCCAGAACCCTCAGTCTTAACTGTGACTTTATTGGTTAATGTTTCATTCAAATCTATTGAGAGTAAAGGCAATCTCTTCTTGGTGAGCCTGTGAAAAATACAAAAGAGCATTGCATGTTTCCAGTAGCACATAAGGCTTATTCCCATTCTCAAAAAAGGAATGATCAGACCAAACTCCAAAAGGAAAACATTAAAGCCTGCGACATCACACCCATTTCACGTTTCATTGGGCTTGTGTGGCCTTCCTCCTGATCTGTGGTATTTGTGTTCCACATGGCATCTTCCTGGGCCGGTTGCCCTACTGTGTGCAGCTTTCCTGATAAAGTTCCACCTTCCTGGAATTTCCATCATTTTGCAGTTGCCATTAAGCTTCCATCTCAGAGCTACATTGCACTTCCAGTGGTTCCTTACAAGGAAACCACCCCTGGTAACATGCTGCCTGGCCTGCTCAACCTTTAAAAATTCAACTGAAAGCTTCTACGATCCCACGTCTGTTGAATTTTCCATTTTTATGCCCAGCACGACACTGATGGTGCCAGAATCTTACCACAGCCTGATTATTATCCATGCATCCTTGAACTCTGGCTGTTGGCTTTGATTGCCTCAGTGTATGAACCTGGGGGGGGGGAAACCCATTTAGATAGCCATGTGGGAACGACACAATGGCTCTCTTCTTGAAGGCTTTCAGATGAATTTATAATGCATGTCCCAGAACCTGGGATGGGGGGTTTCTGACAAGTTGCTGAAATGCCCTCACAGCTTCTTTTTCATTGTCCGGGCAGTGTTTGCATTCTTTTTAGTGGTGTTAATCTCTTTAACAACGAAATCCCTTTGTCTATCCCTTTAAAAAAGCTCCTCTTCTGTGGCCAGAAGGATTTGAAAAAAATGCCTCTTGTGTTCTGAATTTCTACCAGAAGCAGTTATGTACAGTGTTTCAAGGTTCCTCTAGTCTCTGTTTCCAAACTCTTTCAAATTCTTACCATGAAACCAATGATAGAGGCCTAAAACCAACATGTTCAGGTGAATTGACAGAAGCACTATTTCTCTGGAATGAATTCCTTTTATCAGATAGGCTTTTGTGTTGTTCTAACAACAGTGATTTAAGAAAGAAAGGGTTTACTTTGCTCAGTTTTAGCAGTTTCAAACCATTGTTGTTTGATCCTGTTTGCTTCGGTAAGTTCTCATACTCATGGGAGTGTACAGTCAAGTAAATGCTTCACTGTAACATGATTAATTAAAGACCATACATTGATACTGGGGTTCATACTTCAAGCTGAGGGTCAGAAAAGCAAAGTAGTGGGCCACTAACTCTTACCACTACCCCAGGCCGAATGGGCTGATCATGTGGCCTCTCTTCAGCATGGCTGTAGAATCCTGAGACCGAATGCCTTCCCATCCTCAGTGTGGCTGGAGGATGAATCCTCCCTATTTTCAATGTGGCTAGAGAATGAATGCTCAATACTGAGACCTTGTTCCTGTTTTATATACCTCCCTAGTGTTAGGATTAAGTGTGTGTGGTCCCAGGTGCTGAGATCATCTTTGTGTGAGCTGTTTCTCTTCAGGACTGCATTAATCCAGGGTGGCCTTGGATTCACAGAAATCAGACTACCTCTTAATCCTAAATTCTAGGATTAAAGGTGTGTACCACCACCTCCTAGTTTCTGGCTGCTGGGATTAAAGGTTGTACCTGGCTTCTATGGCTTGTGGCAGGCTCTGATTTTTGAATCCCCAGGGAAGCTTTAATAAATCATAAATAATATATCACTTCATGTCATGTTAAACAGAGATTGGAGCATTAGGTAGAAAATGGACAGGAATGGCATGCCTTAGGAAACCTATTCCAAATGTTCCATTGTCTCCAGTACAGTTTCATATGTGTTTATAAAATACATTTATACTTTGTGAACATATGTTCTTTCCCTGAAATTATTCTTTTCTCATCTGTAATGGTCTACTCTTCCAGTCTAACACCAGTCTACTGTGGTGTTTTAAACTAGCAAGTATCCTAGTTTTCTTTCTGTTTCTGTGATAAACACTGAACAAAAGCAACTTGTAAAAGGAAAGGTTTTTTTCTTTCCTGTCTTACAAGTTACAATCCACGAGGGAAGCCAGGAAGGAACTTTAGCACACATCATGGAGCAATACTCATCATTGGTTTGTTTCCTCTGGTTTATTCAGCTACCTTTCTTATTCCTTCCAGATCCATCTGACAAGGGTTGGAACCACCAATAGTGAGCTTGGCCCTCCTACATCAATTAGTAGTCACGGAAATGCCTTGCATATCTACCCACAAGACAATCTACTGGAGGAAATTACTCTACTGAGGTTAGCTCTTCTGAGATATGGCAAACTGACAACTGAAGCTAACTATGGCAGCAGTAACACTACCTTCTACTCTTTCCTAAGATGCTATTAGGGTTATAGTTCAATGCTTTGTAAAGGGAATTATAAACAATGTGAATCTAGAACTGCTTGACTCAGACTGACCATGACATGATTACTGTCATTACAGAAGTCAATATGGGAAGCACATTAACGTTAGAAATTGCTTGGAGATCACAGGGTTTAAACAGAATCCATCTTAGAAATGGTTACTGATATCAAGACACTTTATTTTTGTATCTTCAGCTGCTCTGCTGTCTTGTTAAGAAGTTTGAATTAATCTGTAGAAGTGTGGTTCTATCAGTTTAATTCTCTATTACTTTGGAGGAGAAAAGCTGTTGATTTCATGTGGAAAAAAGCAAGATGGGGTGGGGGTGGTCTTTTTCTTCATTCTCCTTTCAGGACAGCCCCAGGGGCCTAATCTTTTGTTCCGTCCCATATCTTAAAGTTTTCCACAGTCCCGCCAGCAATAACGGAAGACTAAATCTGGAGCACATTACCTCTAGAGTATTGTCCAAGCCTAGACTATATCAAAGGCTACTAGAAATTAGAACATTTATCAAATATTAGCCCATGATTTTTTTGCTATGATAGAAAAATGAAACTAGGTAGTTTGTAAAGCACAAAATTCTACTTAGTTTAAGATTCTAGAAGCTAGGCATTCAAGGTGAGTGCACTGCTTGGTGATCATCATCCTAATAATGTTAACAAGGTGGTTGGATAAAGGACAAAGAGTATGACAGAAGCAGTAGAGGAATCAGGCTCTGTTGAAGACCAGCAACACTAACTCCAAGAACATATTGGCTTACACAAGAAATACACTAATTTTCTTAAAGATGTCATTACCTTCTAATTACCTGCATGTGTGATAATACCTGTTATTTGTTTCCTGTGTTTAGACACGGTTCACTTATGGATAATGTCCAGCTGTTACAGTAGGTGGGAACTTGTCATTTTGTAATTGTTTTTTTGCAGAGGGTGTGGGGGCAGATAAGCTCTCACTATATAGCACTGGCTGGCCTAGAACTTACAGTGTTGACCAGGCTGGGATCAGATGCACAGAGCTTTACATGTCTGAGTGCTGAGATTAAAAGTGTGTACTGTCATGATGGGTCTCATTGCAGATGACTTATAGAGGAATATGGAGCCCTAGGCCTTTATCATTGTATTTAAGTTTATGTGGCCAGTTAATGATGGAACTGGGCATTTGTCCGTCTCAACCAAACGTGAGCTCTGCTTTTGCTCTGCCATGGTGTGCCCAAAGTATGCACAGCTTTGTAGTTTGTGACCTCCTGTTGTACATGATTGCTTATATCACTTGTGGTGACATATTATTTATGATTTATTAAAGCTTGCCTGAGGATTCAGAAAGCAAAGCCAGCCTCAAACTATAGAGACCAGGCAGTAGTGATACTCACCTCTTGTTCCAGGACTCAGGATTAAGCAGATCTCTGTTAGCTCAGGGCCACACTAACTACACAAAATTGATCCAGTCCTAAGAAACAGCTCACACAAAGGTGAGCTCAGCACTGGGATCACACACCTTTAATCCCAGCACTAGGGAGATATATAAAACAGAACCTGGGCCTCGGAGCTGGCATTCAGTCTGAGAGTTAGTCTCTAGCCATGTTGAGGAGAGCAAAGCAGCCTGAGTGAATCTGAGGAGCAGTGAAGCCGGGAGCAGTTTGAGGATCACCTCTTTGGTCTGAGCTGAGGTAGTGGTAAGAGCTAGAAGCCGGCTGCTTTGCTTTTCTGATTCTCAACTTGAAGTTTGAACACCAATATCAGTCTCTGGGTCCTTTATTTATCTTCCTACAACCATTTCTGTGTATCTAGCTGAAGTTCTCTGATTGGATTATTTGTGGTACTGCAGAAGGCTGTTCTTACAGTCCCCATTCATGAGAAATTTCATTCTATGTATTAGAAAATTATGTACTTTACATCGTGGTTAAAGTGAAACAATGTATGGAAGTCAAAATATACTTCACATTGCTCAAGCTCGTTGTGTTTGTTCTCATTTAACCCATTATAAAAGTGTATGGGGCAACCATTATTGCTTTTTTGGTCTTTTGCTTTTCAAGATAGTGCTTCTCTGTGTAGCTGGCTGTCATGAAACTTGTTTTGTAGACCAGGCTGGCCTGAACTCAGAGATCTGCCTGCCTCTGCCTCCCGAGTGCTAGGATTAAAGGTGTGTGCTACCACTTCCCGGCCCTTATTACTTTTGTGTTGTAGATAAAGAAACTTAGTGACAGAGAGAAAAATGAATGTTTATTATTACACAGTTTCTAAGTGGTAAATATGGCTGGTAGTCATTTGTTCCAAAGGCATTGTCTTTTCCAACAACCTCAACCATGTCTAGAATCTGACATAATCTTACCATAAGTATATTTCTTAGCTTAAGTCTACTTTTGGCTAATAAGCATAATGGAGAGAGATGGTTTCAGACACATGATCACGTATGTGTGAATATGCTCTGCCAATAATCCCCACGTCTCAGAAAGTGCATCATACACAAAATGGGAGCACAGGAGAGAAAGATAACAGAGAAAAGAAAAAGCAAGAGAAAGATGGCAACAAGGCTAACTTTGTTAAATAAAGTCTGTTAATTATTAACCACCTTTAGTAAAAACTAATAATGCAATCACCTTGATAGTAAATAAATACTTTAAAGATACTTTTAGGTATCTACTTGGCAAATTCTAGGACTATGGAAATTCAAGTTTCTATTTCAACAACAACAAAAAATGTGCTGTTCTTTATTCAAGGAAGAAAGCAAAACAAAAGCAAAGCAAACAAACAAACAAAACAACAACAAAAAACAAGACAATGCCATCAAAGTGCCTAAATGTCTGTGCAGTCACCTGTCTGTACCTGAAGCTGATCTATCAGATTAGTCAGAGCATCCTTGTGTATTAGTGTGCTCTAGTAGTTTGGATTTTCTGTAAGTTTTATAGATTGGTATTTATTGATGAAGCTCTATGACAGAGCCGTGTGTGTGTGTGTGTGTGTGTGTGTGTGTGTGTGTGTGAGGGAGCTTAGGACTCTAGCAGGAAAGTCTAGACAGTGTTTTCTAACTCAGATTTTGACTGTGAAATTCTCCACCAAAGAAGTTATAGATAACTCACAGAAGGAAGGATAGTTATCCACAGCATAAAGTAGCTTTTTATTACCTCTGAATGCTACTGGCGTCTGGAAATCACTGTTGCCTGGATTAATGTGGACATCAAATGAATACCATATGATGTTTAAATATCTTGGTATGTGGCTTTTGAGCGCTAGTTAGGTATTATAAGCTTATTGGAAAATTAATCTTGGTGTTTTCTCTGTCACCTAAGTAAAGTAACTGAAATGCTCGTATCCATGCTTTATAAGAATACTTAGTATAAGTCCAGATACTGTTGCCAAAGTACGTTTGTGTCTGAGGGGAGAAATGTTATCCTCAGTGGCCTATTAAGGTTATTTATTGACACATCAACAATGCAAAGAAAAATATCACTAGGAACTGGTAAGAGTGGAATTAGAAAGTAACCTATCTTATAAAAGCTTTTTCCATATATAGTTTCAAGAGTCTAGAGAATAAAAGAATTAAGCCATTTTCCTAGATCTGGTGGCAGAACCATGGTAATAAGCCTTTTCGTCTTAGAAAATATTTTCATGAATAAATAGTGGGACCACACCACAATCTATCTTTCTGTCCTTTACTCTGTTCCCCCCCTCCCTCCTTCTTTCCCATTCCTTTCCCTTCCTTCTAATTTCTCTTTTATTGACAAAGGCTTGCTTAGCATCAGTAAGGATTGTCACAGTTCTGAGTAGAAAGGAGACAGGGGCTTGGGAGACTTTGCTGTAGTATGACTTTAATGCCCTCATGGCATCCTACTTTATGAGGAGATGTGTATGAAAGCTCGTTAATTGAACTTGATTAAGAAAGGAAAAAGTAGACATTAAGAGACCATAAATAAAGCTAGCATGGCTCTCAGTTACAGGCACACTGATGTCCTGACTGTCCTTAAGGTGCAGCAGTGGCTTACCACAATGTCATGCCGCCAAGATAAAAATTAGACTAAGAAAGTGCAGATGCCCCTGACAACCAAGAGTGTCTTCAAGCCGTTCAGCCAGGTATTTTATCACACTGGCTGACAAAGGCTTGGAATCCTTCCAGCACCAGCTCAGAGTCATGTTTCAGCAAGGATTGTTATCTTAGCCTTCCATTCCTGTGTCTCAATTCATGCCTTCACACTGCACTGCCCAGAGTTCACTCTTAGCTGAAGCCATTTGCAATTAAATGCCAGAACCATTTGAAGCCAAACTTCTGTTCACGCGTACCGTGATGCGTTCCAATTTGAAAAGTGTTTAAAACCCACCCTTTCCCTTTACTTTTCTAAGCATGTCTACTGCAGTGTCAATGTCAGCTATTTCTGCATATCTCGTGCCTTCATTTCACTGGAGCTGACTTGCATTTGTCACTCCAGGTCTTGCCCAGACCAAGGAAGCACTCTGTGTTCTTTAACACTGCAAGGAAAACTTGACCTACAGCTATAATCAAACCTAGTAAAGCCCTTCATGAGCTTGGATTGGGGTGTTCCCAGGATTGACTTTTATCCGTTATTCTTTCTTTATGTTCCTGGGAAGGATAAAGTACAAGATTGCTAACTGCCAGTTATGTCCATGGACTGATGCATCAATGTTTTTGTATTGACAGTTCCTTCATCGTCTTGAACTTTTAGATTTGAATGAAAGCTGAACTCTTAACTGAGAAAGCATTGGCTTATTCTGTGCAGAAGGCCCTCTTGCATCACCATGGGGATGCTGAGATTGACGTGCCTCTTTGGATGTATTTCAAATCTCACACATTTGGATATGTTGGGATCACTTCATTTTCTAAACTGGTTTTCTAAAACATACTCAGGATGACTGAGCAAAGCATTTTCTTTTTTCATTAGTGCTGTACTCAGATCCAGTGTTGACGTTCCTGTTTGCAGTGTTGGGGGAACTAAGAACCATATGGCTTTTGGTTTATACTTCCTGAATCAGCTTAATTGCACCTGCATACCAATGAGACTTGCACAAACGTGTCCCAGTGCTTTTTAGTTGTTGATATTTTGTTATAAATATTGCAGTCCTTTCTGGGAAATCTTATAGTCAAGGAGTCCTAAGCACCCACCCTAAACTCTATGGTCAAGGAGCCCTAGGCACCCACCCTAAGCTTCCCAGGATTTAGAAAGACAGTACTCAAGATTCCAGGTGTGCTAGGAGTGGTGAGTAGATGAATTTATGAGACTTAGACAGGTAAAATCACTACGTGTTCCAGGGCATTTTGGGCTACATAGTAACACCGTGTGTCAAAGAAGAAACAGCTAAGTGTGCTGGCTGTGTCATGGTAGTAAATGTATAAAAAAGTCATATGTTCATTTTTGTTTCCAAACTTTCTACATGTAAATGAGCAAAATGAATTATGCAAATTGCTTTTACATCCTGGGAGGTACTTTTAGAATAGAGTCTTTTTTTTTTAACCAATAAACTATTTTTACAACAAAAATGTACCACAGTTTCACTTAAAACCATTTTAGCTATACTTGATTTATAGATGGGTTTTCTTATTTTTTATTTTTTAGTAAACCAGTGAGTTTTATCGGGGTTATTTACAGGCAAAAGTGACTCAAAAACAGTTGCAACAGGAAATGCCCACAATGGCAAGGGTGACAGTTCACGAAAGCTGGAAACCTGGAAACCTGGAGCAAAGTGCACGACGTGCAGGTAGCTGCCCGATCGGAGGGTACGCTGTGCCAGTATTTCGGCTGGTCTGAGCCTCTTCCAGGCAGCTCACCTGGTCTCTGCGCCATTTGTGCTGCTTGGTCTGAGCCTCTCCTAAGTAGCTCAGCTTGTCTGAGAATATTCTTTGCAGCTTGGCTCGTCTGAAAGTGACTCTCAGCAGTCTTTGCTTACATACTTTTGGAGGGGATGGCCGAGTGAATCTGGTCAGCTTCAGGGACTCCCTGAAGCTCTCTCTGTTTTTTTTTTTTGTTAACAATCTTTTCTTATTTTTACATACCAATCCCACTTCTCCCTCCCTCCACTCCTCCTGCTCCCCCAGGTTCTCCCTACCCCAGCCCCCATCTACTCCTCAGAGAGAGTGAGGCATCCCAAAGGGAGTCAACAAATTCTACCATATCACATGGAGGCAGGATCAAGGCCCTCCCCAACCAGTATCTAGGCTGAGCAAGGTATCCCTCCATAAGGAATGGGATCCAAAAAGCCAGTTAATGTACTAGGGATAAATCCTGGTGACACTGCCAGTGACCCTACAAACTGACCAAGCCACATTCAGAGGACCTAGTTCGGTCTTATGCAGGTTCCCCAGCTCTCAGTCTGGAACCAGTGAGCTCCCACTAGCTAGGGTCAGCTGTTTCTGTGGGTTTGTCCATCATGGTCTTGATCCCTTTGCTCATATTGTCGCCCTTCCCTCTCTTCAGCTGGACTCCAGGAATTTGGCTCAGTGCTTAGCTGTGGATCTCTTCATCTGCTTCCATCAGTCACTGGATCAAGGTTCTATGATGACAGTTAAGATAGTCATCAATCTGATTACAGGGGAAGGCCAGTTCAGGCAACATCTCCACTATTGCCTAGAGTTTTATCTGGGGTTATACCTGTGGATTCCTGGAAATTTCCCTAATGCCATGTGTCTCGCTAAACCCATAATAGCTCCCTCTATCAAGATATCTCTTTTCTTGTTCTCCCTCTCTGTCCTTCCTCAAACTCAACCATCCTGTTCCCTCAAGTCCTCCTCTTTCCCCTCTCCTTCCCAATTTACTCAGGAGATATGTCTATTTCCCCTTCGCGGGAATCCATGCTCCATGTGTCTCTTTAAGTTCCTCCTTGTTACCTAGCTTCTCTGGAGTTGTGGACTATAGCTTTATGTCTATTGTCCACTTATGAGTGTATATATACTGCGTTTGTCTTTCTGGGTCTTAGTTACCTTACTCAGGATTTTTTTCTTGTTCCATTCAATTGCCTGCAAATTTCAAGATGTCATTTTTTTTTCCCATTGAGTAGTGCTCCATTGTGTAAATGCACATTTTCTTTAATCCATTCTTCAGTTGAGATCATCTAGGTTGTTTCCAGATTATGGCTATTATGGATAATCCTGCTGTGAACATAACTGAGCAAAGGATATTGTTTTTTATCACTATCTTTTATGGAATATATTCATTTTAGGATAATAACACTGCTGTAACTATGAACCAGATTAAAACTCTATGTAGGGATTCACACACATTATAGGCCCATATATAATGTACAGGCATGTATACATTTTGTTATCCTATAATGTAATTGAGACTATGAATGAATTTTTAACTCGTTATAATTTTGAAGCAGTTTCAGTGGGCATGTTGAGATTTATATGGATTGTAATGGTTAATGTTTCAGTGCTTTAGTTTAGCCCAGATTACAGCATCACTAGAGTTTAGTTATAAATCTCTAAATGCCTTGAGCAGACAAGTCTGTATAACATGTCCTCACTGACTTCTTGGCTATGACACTTTAGAGGAATTTCATAATCAACAGGGACATTTTGATTACTTTTTTTCATGGAAGGTCCATTACTTGTTTTTCTCACTCTTAGGTCTTAATGAAGTTGGTAAGGGTTTTCTACCGAGACTAAAGTGTAGGTGAGCATTGAGTGTGCCCAAAGTTACATTGAATCATTTGCTTTTGTAAGGGAAGGAAGGAAATGATTGTTCTACAGGGTTAGTATTGGTGAATTTGTCTGTGTTTTCTGGATATCTATCCCTTTTCTATTTCTTCCCTGCCATCTAAATGGGATAATAGTGTTCTTTTACCCCGTGACAACATGTTATACTTCTCAAATTATCTCTTAATTAAACTTAGTGGGTCATTTTTCTCAGAGAAAGCCCATTAATATTTGACTGTATTGTATGATTTAAGCGTATTGTATCATTGATGTCGCTTAGGAGCAAATTCCTAAATCCTTTTGAAAACGTGGTATTGTATACCTATGTATGCAATTCTATTAGGTAAAATATAAAACTCAGGTTATACCCACCTCATCTTTGGCTTATAATTGTATTGTTTGGCAAAAAAGATGAAACAGACTTTGACATTTTACATAAGTCAGTAATTAAATTTAGTAACCTATTCTTTTGATAGTGTGTCTTATTGGTTCAGTTGCCCTAGTGGATGCTTCCCTTATGAATTTCTGCTATTTGTAAAACATTAACATGGACAAAAATAGGACTTTGAATAAAATTTAAAGAAATATTTGATTTCTTATGCAAGGTGAAATTTTATAAGCTTAATTAACACTAATGGGATTTTACTATGGATATATCACTTTACATTTAGACATGGCTAATTTTGCCTCAGAAAAATTCATATCACATCATAAAAAGGTGATATGATCCCAACTTTCTTACATGTCTTAATATCATTTTATCTCCCCTACTTTTTTCTTATAACTCAACCATTATAAGTAAATGTGTATGAAAATCCTATTTTCACTTAAAGAGTGTTTGGTCTGCTGACAGGTGTTTGGTCCTGCTGATAATTACAGCGTGGCCAAGTGCCCACAGTGTCCACCCAATCTGGGGACTTACTAGAAATTTAAGATGTACTTTCTGAATCCAATTATATCAGAAGATGGGGGTACAGCCCAACAGTATTCCTGTTGTATCAAGTCCTTGAGTTGTTTTCATGCATGCTGAAGTCGGAGAATCATACATAGAATAAGAAAGTCAAACATAAACATGAACTTGCCAATCTTTCAGGTGCTGATAGGTAAATATTGTATTTTAGAAGTGACAGAGCTAATCCAATTGTAAAGATTTGAAAAATAAGAGAATATATGAGTGATATATATCATATTACATAAATTGAAGCTCAAAAATTTAAATGATGAAAATAATAGAGGATAATATTTAAAGTAAATGACTAAGAGCTGTGCTCCTAATGCAGAAAGGCAGTTAATACATTGGTGAGGAATAAAAAGAAATAACCAAATAAAAGTAGAAAAAGAATATTTAAGACAAGTTTCTGTGTATTCAAAGTACTCCAGTGTTACTCATTAAGTTTCTAAATTTTAGTCAATATATATAGAATATTAGTATACTTAACTCATTATTAAATGAAAAGACAAATATGTTGAATATGTTTGTGAATCACATACTATACTAACAAACACCTACATTTTGCAAAACTTGTGTTTTGAATATGTTCTGTAAGAAAACAAATGAGTAAATAAATGTACAAGTGAGAGCAAGAGAAAATTTGCATGGGTTGTGTGTTGAGATACAAATTACTCTGCCTTTTGAGTTAGAATTATGTTCCTAGTTCTCACTCTGTGGTTAGCCTCTGATGAACCTGTTCTCACCACTAGGCTCCTCTCCTCCTTGGTACATGACTTGATTTCTCGACATGCTGCACAGAAGTGCTCATACACTGCATGTCCTTAGGTTAACTCCTTGTTTCTGGTCACTCCAGCAACATGTGCTCCTGTTGTAATTACTAAATGATACCCAAGTGGCTTGAATGAGTGCCTTGATTTTAGAACAACTTCATTGATTACCAAGGAGACATTTATATGCATTTTGGTCCAGCTTATAAGAGATGCAATACTGCCATTGGGCTGCAATCCAAAACATCACTCAGAGTTCTTCCATTAATAAAATTTCCAAAAACTAGGTCAGCCAAAAGCAAAGACACTCAAATGTTATCAAATTATTATTTAGGAGTACAGTGTAGTAACTGCTTTTATGATAGTAGTGTAACATTGCCTTTTAAATAACAAATGACTGATCTTTCCTCTTGCTTTTCAGTGGGGAAAACCTTAAGTAGTTATGGTATTTCTCCTTAGGAAACAAAAATCTAACTATGCTTTCATGGAATGTTCATAAAACCTGAGAATCTGTTCAGAAGCTACAGGGTTTAAGCACCTTATATCAGTATTACAGATATTCCTAGAATGCTGTTCATTACTTTGCATTGTTTGTTGTGGGCCTAAGGTGTAGGAGACTGAAGAACACAGATGGGGTGATGTGTACACAGGATGTGGTTCCAGTTAATGCAGCCCTGGTATGAGTTAGGGGCTATTGCATCAAAAAGTTAACACAATACTTTGGTGGTTATCAATGCTTTGTTGTTTCTAAATATTTTACATACCCCTTCTCCAATTTTATAAATTTGAGAGTAGAAATGGACTTGTTTTTAAAGGATGTGTATTAGGAACAGTTTGTTTTCAATGTGTAAAAGACATTATGCTTCAATAATTCATCATAAGTATTTGGATAAACTTTTAGCTCATTTATTTTCTTGATTTCACCATTGTAATGGTGCTTTTTGATAGCGCTTGTTCCACAGTTAAAGCATCAGCAAACCAACAGCAGTGTAACAACACAACAATCCAAACAGAGAAACACTGGGGATTTTCTTAAGCTCTTCTCTGTCCCTGTCCTCCAGTCTTGACACCCAACATTCTTGTTGATGTTCTCCCCGAAGTAAATCAAGCTCATTGTGCTGCCATGGGACTCTCTGTGCCGGGCGCTGTTATCCTGTTTTGTTAATAGTGGCAGTGGTTTCCCAGATGTTGGCTATCGCGCTATGGAGAGGCATTTTTAAACCTAGCTGTCTTGCATCTTTTTCTGCATGTGGTCATGACCTGTTGGAGCCCTACAGGATTCTTGTTCCCTCACTTTCACACAGCCTCATTCCAGGTGCTCACTTGCTTCATCACAAAGGTCTTGGGCAGAGCATGTTCACAGGCTTCCCGCTTGATCTTGCTTCTACCAGAAGATGGCTTCCATTCTGCTCAGACATCACCACCTCCTCCCTCCCCACCTTTGCCTTGGATTTTATCGCTCTGATTGTTTATATAAAACCCACCACTGCTGTTGTAGGTCGTATCATCTGGCTGCTTCATTTCTTTTGGAGGTCCTCCCACACTGGACTAGCTACAAGCCAATGAGCTTTACATTCTTCCATTGCCTGTGTATCTAGAAGTAGCCCCATTAAAAACAAAAAGAAAGATAAACAAACCAAAACACAAACAAACCAAACCAAACCAACCAACAAACAAAAAACTGTGTTTGAGAATACACTAAGCTGTTTGTGTGTACCGGGGGAAATGTCATTCATTTAGAGTGAAGTTTAGCCAGTAGGCTCCAAGCTTTCCCATTGGCTGCCCAGGCAGATTTCCTTAGTAGAGCTAATGTACCAGACCTCAGTTTCCACTCCTAGTTGTCCATACTTGAGGAGCTGATGGGGTTTGTCAGCTTCCATTCCTCAGATTGTCAGGGACTCTGCTACTTTACTAAGCATTTTAAGTCAGGTTAGCCTCTCACTTATTGGGAATACAAACCATATGCCAGTCAGTGGGAGGATTAATATTCGGGAAGCATGTTTCCTAAAGAACTACTGGAAAGAGCAGGCAGTCTTACTCAGAGGCAATGCATTAGTGAGTCACACTCCCTTTCCCTGGACTGTGGAAATGGGGATGTCCATGCTATATTTGATTCTTCTAAGCATTTTCTTCCAAGGAGAATCATTGTTGGCTAATTTGATTTTCAATGAAGTTTGCTTTCCTCAATGATATTATATCACCAATTTACGTACTTTTCTTAAATTAAAATGATCTAAATGAATACTTTGATACTATTGAGGAAGGTATATTTAAAGAACATAAAATTGAAATGTCATAGAATATTTCTGCCATTATTAGGCTCATATAAAGGCTGCTAGTTGTAGTTATTTTATTTTATTAATTAAAAAGTTATGGGGCAGGGGAAGACGAGAGGGAGAGGGAACTGGGATTGACATGTAAAACAAGCTCGTTTCTAATTTAAATAAAAAGGGAAAAGAATTATAGGATGTATTCTGGACTTGGTTTCCCTCTACCTCAACTTCTCCTAGATCCTCCCCACCTCCCCACCCACCCAAAATCATACTTTTTTCTCCTTAGAAAACATAATAGACAAAAACTCAAACAAACCAAAATAGTATAAAGAAAAAGTATAAGAAATGCACACTTGCACACACACACACATTCACACCCTCACACAGAAACCATAAGAATACAAAATTGGAAACTATTATATATATATATAGACAAAAATGCCCACACAACGCAATTTGAGACAAAAATTCTACAAAAAAATACCATTGAGTTCATTTGTCTTGTCCATCTACAACCTCATTTTAATATTAGCATTACCTCCCTGACCTCCAATTTACTTATTTATCAGGTAATAATTATAGTCATACGCAAACTTGTTAGACTACTATCCCTTTTCTTTGAGACCAGGTCTTACTCTGTAGTCAAACTTGTCCTTGAACTCATATCCATTTTCCTTACTTAGCCTCCGAGGGCAACCACCATGCTCAGAATAAGTCCTATACTTGTTATACATGCTTCTAGCTTAAAAAGTTTTTTTTTAAAGTATTTTAACTCTTCTAAAATTTTCTAGTTAAGAGTTAGACTTTCTTTAATTACAAAGAATTTGTTTTATCAGACACCATTATTAGAAACAAAGACATATTGAAAATAATATTTTGTCATAGTCATTTATCATTTAGGGACTTTATATTTTTGATAATTAAATACCTATTATATTTATTTGAGTTTTGGTTAAAAATTTGACATGTAAATTAAAAGACGGACTACTGTGCCCTCTGCTGATCACTCTGCGAAACTGCAAGTGTTTTGTTCTGACTTGCTCTTTGTTAAGAAAACTTTAAGGCAAATACAGTCATTTTCCTCTTTAGTGAACAGCAGTCTTAGATGGTGATGAGGCTTTTTCACTTTGGGTATATATTGTTATCTGGAATCTAGTTGGCCTATTATCCATTAAAGGAGAAGCTAAAAGTTACATTTCATGTTTGAATTGTTACAATTTATTACTTTAATTGTGTGTGTGTGTGTGTGTGTGTGTGTGTGTCTGTGTGCGTGTGTGTGTGTGAGGGGTGATATGAATATATTTGGGAAGGGCACGTGTACCATGATGCATCTGTGGAGGTCAAAGGGCATTGGGATCTGATGCTTGTGCTAGGTGGCCAGACTTGAATAACAAGTGCCATTACCCACGGAAGCATCTTACCTTACAAGAGTCACAGAGCTGCCTACTCCCCCATTATCTCATTGCTCCCATTTGTGAGCAGGATGTGTCAAATAATCCGCTGCTGTTTGGTGATATCAGTAAGGCAGAGGTCTCAAAAGCTCGAAGCTGGCAGGAATCTTGGCTTGAATCAGTTTGTCTTCCTTGCCACTGAGGGTATTTTTGGAATAAACACAAAAGGAAAAGGAAATAGTTTTACAGTTATCAGGAAATGAAGTAGAATTTTAACCATTGAAAAACTAAATCTTAACATTCACAGATTCACTTTAGATTGAGAAATCACTAAAATATAAAACTTCCCAGTTAAATAAAGTTGAGGAATAATAATGGATGGTTTAAAAATCTCCTAGTGTGTTTTATTTTTATTTTTTTATCATTTTAATTTTAATTTTAAATAGCTTGTTTTACATGCCAATCCCAGTTCCCTCTCCCTCCTCTCCTCCCGCACTCCCCTTTCCCCCCACCCTCCCACCCTATTGCCAAATCCTTCCACATAGGGGATATCTAGAGTCTGTCATTTCACTCTGGGTAGGGTCCAGGCACTCCCCTAAGAGTCCAGGCTGAGAGAGCATCCCTCTTTTATTTTAGAAATCATTTTATGCTGGAATTTATTAGTGTTTGTGGAAGACTACAAACCTCTAGGGATTTCTTGGGTTTTATCTCACCTCCAGGGCCTTACCTACACCCATTCTTCTGCACTTTGTAGAGGCAACCACCGTTACCAGTTTTTGTGCCCCAGACCTGATTTTAATTCATTTTACACGCACCTGTGTATATTCTTCAATGATATGATTCCTATTAGGCTACATTGTTATACTTCATTTATTATTCTCTTAGGTCTAACTGCAAACCAAGTTTATGAGTGTATTTTCATTATTATTAATAAAAATATGTAATAAATATAATAAAAAATTATTACATATGGTACTGATGTCCCGTTGATGACAGCATCTGAGGCAAGAGTCCACTTTAAGCATAACCATGTCCAATGGTTGGAAGTACATCTTTCGGGACTTTCCCACATGCTTTTATGCCTATATGAATGTTCAGAATATTTATTTTACACACATTATTTCCTAATGTAGATTATAACTTAGCAGCTTGATTATAAAACCCAACGATGTCTGGAAAACTGTTTCCACGTTACTTCATGTTCTCAACTCATATGCTTAGTTTTTGTTTAGTATTCTCTACAATAAATACTATGTGTCAAGTCTGTTATGCCACTCAGCGTCAGCACCGTTTACATTTTCACTGTGTACCCTGGATATCCTTGTGCCCGCTACTTATGCTATTCTTTCAAAATGATGAACTGTGGAGTGTTTTCGATTTCACATCTTCTTTTTGTAAATCTCTAAATGGTGTTGGTGGTGTGACCTGTGACCTTCTCCCCCCCCACCTTTTATTAAACATAGGTCCTCTTCTCGTACGATAGGCTCTGAACACAGTTCCCCCTTTCTTTTCACCTCCCGGTTCCTTCCCACCCTCTCTCCCAGCCAGATTCAATCCCTTTCTGTCTCCCAGTAGAAAAAGAGCAGGTGTCTTAATGGATAACAACCAAGCATGACAAAATAAGATACAATAAGATGACACAAAAGCTATCATATCAAAGTTGGACAAGTCAAGCTAAGTGAATAAATAAGAGTCCCAAGAGAAGGCACAGGAATCAGAGCCCCACTTATCACGCTCAAGAGTTCCATAACAGTACCGAATTGAAAGCTACAGTATTTGTGCAGGGGATGTGGTGCAGAAGCACACAGGCCCTGTGCTTGCTGCTTCAGTCTCTGAGTTCATGTCAGCTTTGCTCTGTCGTTTTAGAAGGTCTTGTTCTCCTGGTGTCCTCCATCCCCTCTGTCTCCCGCTTCCTTCTGCCCCTTCTTCCATGGGACTTCCTGAGGTCTGAGGGGAGGGATTTGATGGAGATATTTCATTTAGATCGACGTGTTCCAAGATCTTTCTCTCTGCATGATGTCTGGCTATGGATCTTTACTTGTCCCCATCTGCTGCAGGAGGAAGGGACTCTGATCATTGACACCCACTTCTTAAATCTCTAACTACTAAAGTCTTTCCAAATCTAACATTACCAACTTTCAGAATACTGAGATTGGAAACTATTACTTTGTGTTTTTCTTACTAAACAGTGAGTTGAGTGTCTTTCAGAAGTTAATTGGTCACGTAGGATTCCCTATGAATCTTCTGGCTCGTAGTCCTCTAGTAGCATATTAATTTTTTTTACCCGAGTGTTTAGTGCATGTGTGAGCATATGCATGTGCACACATGCAGGCTAAAGGCTGACATTCCTTGTCTTCCTTGATCACTTCCCATTGGACAGGGTATCTAACTGAAACTAGGGCAAACGGCTGGCTAGATTGCTGGCCAGTGAGCCACAGGGATGCAAGACTCTGCCTCCTTCCGTTAGGTTTGCACACGCAGGTCTCTGTGTGAATGTTGACATGGTTCCTGGTGATGACCACAGGCTCTGTGCTTGTCTAGTGGGCACTCTACTTTCTGCTCTCCATTGTCTTACTGGAGTTCTGTTTCTGCATTTCTCAATCACTAATGTTTCTGATTATCTTTTTTTGATAAATAAAATTATTGCATTTAATGTTATTTTCTTGAAAATCCAAATCATCGTATTCCTTAATGTTGTACCACACAATGCCAGTTCAAATTATAGAAAATGTACATTAATACTGCCGACAAACAAAATTAAGGACGGTATAAAGCCCTCCTTACACTTTGTTTAATTTAAGCCAAATGATCATGGAAAAAAAGGCTATTAAAATTACTTTGTAATTATGCACAATGAATGAAAGCATAATAGATAGCAGAGGACTCTTCTACTGTAAAATTATTTACATCCAATTTATTCATCTTAGGAACACTAGCTTGAGAGGTACTGGTCTGCTTTATTCCACTTGAAATAACTTCGCTACAGCAAACAATTGTCTGATATTTGGAACACATTGAAGAAAATGGTTGTGTCAGTGATTTGGGTTGAGTCTTGATTCCTATCAGTACACAAGATATTGTGGTAGAATCCTGGTGTCCTGGATGGCCCAATAAACACAAGAAGATCAAGCAGGCATTTGTATTCTGAAAACTGTCTCCGGCTCATACAAACGTTTGTCGTGTAGGCTGCAGGCCCGGACTTCTTCTACTGGCACTGGGATGTGATGGGCAAGCGTGTGTTAGGAGAGCTTCACAACGATTTTGCTTTGCTCCTTCATCAGATGGTGGGCCTCCGTCTCTGTCTTCTTCCTTTGCTGCTCTGCTGTTCTCTTTTCTGTCTGCAGTCTTCTGCTGCCTTAGAACTTCTACCGCTTGCCAGGCTGCATCTTCTTCCTCTTCCCACACATCGGTATTTTCTTGCCAGGTATCTAAGTCTCCTAATTCTGATGATTGTTGAATGAAAGGCATGTCCTGCATAGCCACCAATCCACTGGAAAAACCTGTATTGTCATCGGGGACACCAACATTCAGTGGTTCTCTCTTCTTCATGACATTTTTTTGAGTTTTCCTCATAGTTGGTGTCATGTCCTTGAAATAGCCAGGTTCCAGTTGATCCAAAGACTTTTGTTGTGTTGCCCCACTCCATTCCCTCCTTCAATCTTTACACTTGTAGGGGCATCTTCATCCCAGGAAGTCCACTCCTCCACATCTGTCTGCTTAGGGATAGACGAATAATCAACTGTAGTGGGCAAAGTTATTTGTTCTCCACTTAATTTCCTTCCTCTGCCAGATCTGCATATTAGTCTCTTTAGGAAGGAGAACATTGTTGCCAGGCATGTACAAACTTTTAAATTACCGTCTCAGGCTCGTGCTCACTGGGCTTAGTCAGTCCCTGCTCCGCTCATTCAAAGTCTGGCACGCCGCTGCCACCCTGGTCGTTGCGCAGCTGCCATGGCCACCCCTTCGCCAGACTCTGATGATCTTTTCTTATTTTCAATTTTAATCCATTTGTTCTCTTCTGAGAAATGTTCATAGTCCTTGCTCATTTACTTCTCATTTAAGATGTTTCTCTTATTGATTTGGATAGAATTCTTTATGTATTCCAGATATTAACTCCTTGCCCATCGAATATCTTCCTAGTGTTTTCTCATTCTTTGAGAAAGTCTGCTACATGCCCCTGACTGGCACTAACAGCAGCCCCCTGCCTCAGGTATCAGGGATTATCGTGAAGCCCACTTCACTGTTCTCCGGAGTCTGTACTAAACTTGTCTCTAGGCTGTGCCACAAACTTTGTTCTCGTTTCTTTTCTGTGTCCAGAGAGCAATCCCTTAATAATCTGCTGGCCTAAGAGGCCTTACTGCTTGTAAGAATCCTACTGTAGACTACAGTTAATGCTTCCTTTAATTAATAGACATTTTAAAATCTAACCAAACCCTATATAATAGTGTTGGGGTTCCCTGGATTCGTCGCCCCAAGATTCAAGAGTCCACGTGGCAATTGATGCAACACGCAAGAGGCTTTAATTAGGCATCTGCAGATGGGCCTCTCGGTCAGCTTTTAGACCGATTGGCCCCGAGGTTCAGTTACAATTAGCTTTTAAAGAGAAAAACCACAAGCTTTTGGGAGGGGTCCCTATCTTGTGACGGGGGGGGGGGGAAGAGGGGTACGTGACTACTGACCAGGGGAAGTAGATGTCTTCCTGACCTACACGTTGTAAATTCCTCAAACCTTGGTATGAGTTAATCATCTCTCCCTAAGTAAATTGTGGTTATCATCTCCTTGTTTCCCACGAATCTTGTTTGCCCATCTCTGACGCCCTGGTCAGTTCGTCACAGGTGGTCAGCAGCCCGGAATTGGCCTTTTGTGGGTTTACAGCCCTTCTGCAATTAAGGTTGCTAAACCATACATCCCATTCTGTGGTCTTTCAATAGCATATTATAATGTAGAACAGGTGACAAGAACAGACATATTTTCCGGTACCTACCTTCCTGTTACACTGTGCATTTGTTATGTGGGCATTGCCTTTCCTAAACAAATGTAATTTCACCTTTTGCGAATCATGTTCTGAGTCAGAGGTAATCGTTTAATTCAGAATTATTGTCTGGATATTTTGTTGATATAGTTACTCAGTTATGTGTGGACAAGAGACAGATCAACATGGTCAAATATGTGGATCAAAGAAAGGAAGGGGATTATAGTTGAGAATCCCTAATGCAAAAACCCCAATGCTCCCAAACCTGAAACACCACACCCTGATATAACACCTTAGTGGGAAGTTCTGTACTTCACCTCATACAATGGTTGCAGTGCAGACACAGGTACACTGAGAATACAATAACAAAAACCTCTGTTTATGTATATAAAAGTAGGTAGACCATAAAAATTTACCTTTAGTCTTCATGTACCATCACTGTTATACCCATATTTCTTTGCACTTATCTGAAATTATTTACATTATTGCCCCCAAGCATTTGGATAAAGATAGCCTGTTTCTGTAAAAGGTAAGTCAGGTACTGTTCACCATGTTGCTCAGATGGTCCTGTTGATAGATAAGGTTGCTGGGAAATTTCCTCAAACTGCATGCTTTGATATTGTTGCATATGAGTTATTCTTGCATGACTCAAAGTTGAGAACTGTTACTTGTAGAAGATTTGTGTCTGTGGCTTTCCTCTCCTGAGGTTTCCCAGGTAAAGTAGACTTCCTTTTGAGAGTGGCCGTATTGTTGCTATGTGGTTATTTTCTGCAAGCTTGTCTCAGAAAGAGTAGGGCTGGGGCCAGATTTAACTTCTGCTGCTTTCTTCACAAAAGCAACAAATAACAATTTGAATAATGAATGAATGAAAAATTGCATTTGTTACTACTTTAAAAAGCTGCATATTTCCTTCAGTTTCTGACTCTGTGCTTGTGCCTTCAACACTTTGACAACAATTTTCTGTTCCTCAGTAAGGAAATCCCACTCAATCCTGTCACAGGCATGCTTGGCACATGTGGAGCCACCATAGGCCCTGCTTCTTGTCCTAGACAATATCATAAGGACTTTCGGTCTCACAGCACGAACCCCTCGAAGTCTGCCTGGGCACACACCACCTGAGGATTTAGGTGCTTTCCCAGCTTTCTTGGTATAAAGGCAAACAATCCTGTTGCCAGGGGTTCTCGACAGCCTAGTTTTTATTAGAGGCTGCATTGCAGGAAAGCCTATGATGATATGTCAAATGGTAGCCCATTCCGAGCGCTTCTAAGCACTGTTCCTGGAAAAGCAAAAAAATAGCTTTTAAATCTAAATAAAAATGCAGCTTAGGGGAAGTTGGTAATAAATGTGAAAGTATTGATTCACTCTGTACATAAGCACAGATTTTGATGAGTGACTGTTTTCATATCGATTTGTAGATTACAGACTCCATGTATCACTCGCTTTCATATCATGTATTGCATGCCCCAAGTATCATTTGCTTAGATATAGCCCAACGTCACAACACTGGTGACTGAATATGTTCCCTGTGAATTTATGTGTGGTATCACCTCATCATTAGCAAAGTTCCTATGAAATAATTTATCTTTATTAGTTTGTATGAATTTGTACAGGGTTCTCTGTATGTGTACCACATGTGTGAAAATACTGAAGGGTAGACAAGTGTGTCAGATCCCTTAGAACTGGAGCTTCAGGTAACTGTGTGCTGGTGTGGATGCTGGGGACTAAACATGGGTTCCAAGAGCAGTGAACTGCCCAGTTATCTCTCCAGCCTCAGTGAAATGATCATTCCCATTGTTCTAGTTCTGTTACAGATGTTTCACAGAGTCTTGGAAGACACAGATTTTTGTTGTTGTTGTCAATTGCATCTGTGAAAAGGCATATTTTTAATGTATTTAATAAGTTTGTTTTATCTAAAGTAAATAATTCTTATGGTAATTGAAGCCCCTGGACAATGTACATTTTCACTAACTTTTTGTTAAGAACGATCGGATAATAATTGAGAAAAGAGTGCCTGTGGGATGACTCAGTGTGAAAGCATTTTTCACAAAAGCCTGGCAACCTGAGTTCAGTTGCTGGAACCCACATTAGAAGTAGGGAATGAACTCCCCAAAGTGGTTTTCTGACCTCCATGTATGCTATAGCATGTGCGTATTGGCACTTACCGTGCCCACCCCAATACAACAAAAGAAAGTAATGGAGAAAAGAGTTTTCTATTATTTTGAAGTGCATAGAAATGAAATATTGAAGTTTTATTAAATAATTAAAAGATTACATTTATGATTATAACATAGTAAAGAGGGATGAGAATACTGTCACGCTCACAACACATTTCTGTATAATGAGGGTGATATGATGTGCTGCTCTGCTTCTCCCTGAGGATCATTGGCTGCATTGGTCCATGAAAGTGGAGGGAACAGAAGTGGGGAACAGAGTTAGGAAAGCTGTGGGTACGGCTGATACAGCCCTCCAGTAGACAGACTGCAGTGAATCAGCTCAACTTTATTCTACAGTATAAGGGATATACAGGATTAGGGAGCCTGGGGACAAACCCTAATTTGCATTAAGTGTCACAGTCCTATTAGAAGGCTCCTAACACAAATCTTAGTTATCATATGTGCATCAAGGGAGCCGTGTAGCAGGAATCTGTGCCAAGGGTCAAGCTAAAGATAAACCAGGCATCTGGCTTAGAAACAGCTTTCAGATAAGGTAAGTCCTCAGGGCCCAGGGACATTCTCTAGATAAGGGCAGGTAGAGAACAGGAAATTTCTCTGGAGAGGGAGGGAGTTTCCATGTGGCCAAGCTTTTGGGAAAAGTTGTCAGGACGTGAGAGACTGCAACCTTAACCAGCCAGCAGTGCCTTCCAACAGTGATGAGACCGCGTTTCAGTCAATTTGTCCAACATTATGTCATTATCGAGCATATGTCTCACATAAACACAGTTTTTATACACATGGTTTTTGTAATAGTTTGAAAGGCTTCTGAAAGGTGTACAGCTTGATGTGTTTATTTATGTTTGAAATATTGATGGGCTCAAAGCAAAGCTACCCACTTGGAAATCCATTCTATTTATGTACTCCATAATTAATGGAGTATCTAAGCATGCAGACAACTTCAGCTATTCAAAGGATGAAGGTAGAAGCAGAAAAGAGTGACAGCTGCCAGGCCTCACAGAGCTTTCCTAGGACTATGGGAAATCTGAACAGCAGGTACTTTATCTTTCTGCCATTTATTCCTGCCAGCCAGAAACAAGACTTATGTACAATGGAGTCAAGTTTAAAGAATCTTTTGTTTTTAATAGATTGTATATATACTCAAAGACAGAGTTCACCTTAACGAACCAACATGAGTAGCCTATGTGCTCCACACTTGCCTAGGGGCTGTCTCACCGTTTGCATTAAGTACTTACTATAAAAGATTTTCTGAAAGATTTTCCACACATAAATCTTCTGGATACTTGTGAAGAGATCTAGAACTGAGTTACTCTTTCAGTTGAGTACTGATTCAAAAAAGAAATGCTAGAGGAAAGGCCAAGAAATACCTTGATAAGTATATGTCAATGATGATCATATTTTGGCAGCAATTATATTACTGATTTAGCAACACTGAGCAGTTCAATTCTAGGGCCCATGCGCTTCTGACCAGATTGACTGAACCAGCCATGAGTTATCCCCTATGTAGCAGACCTCAAGTCAAATCAGAAAGTGGCTAGTTACTTCCATAACATGCATGTCGTTATTGAACCAGGAATCACATCTTGCCTGACCGGTATTGTAGCATCTTGGCTATACCGCATGGTAAGAACATTGGTTGCCTTTTCCCCCTAGTGGCATGCACTGTACCTTTTGGCAGCCAGCGGGGAGGAAATTTCCAGGTCAGTTCCTGTTTGATTTCTTTATGCCGAATATCCTGTATGCTGTATGGACCATAAGCTAGCCTTGGGGTAGAGAAAGCTCTGCTCGTCTGGTTTGCTTCATTAGCTGGTGACATTATTGTTACCTTTCTTTGTGCTATGAAATACCTATAACATTACTACTTACTTCTAGAGTTTTAACAAAAAGAGATTATCTCTGAGAAATCCTTTGTGCATCAAAAAGGATTGTAGTAATCACCTTTCCATCCCTTCCTGTATCTTCTTCATTACTGGTATCCAGGTGCACCAACCTGGTCATAAGGGTCCTGGGTTTCTGAATGACTCACTGTTGGGAGCCTCAAGATTAGCAACAATCTGAGCTTTCAATCAAGTCTTTTCCTTAGCTCATAGACTTCTTCCCTCATCTGTAACTCTCTATATGTCTTATGTAACAGGGTTTCTTTGTCGGGTCTGATTATCCATAAGCTTCCTGTGTCAGACAACATCCATGAGAATATGCTCCAATTGGTTTTTCATGAGTGCAGATCTTAGTGCCTGGCTTGCCAGTGTCTGGTCTGTGTTTCTGTTAAGCTGCCTAGATTACCCATTGAGCCATATGTTATAAACATGGTTGTTTTTAAATGTAAAATGTTAAGATTTAAAAATGTACCAGAATTTAAAAGCAGACTGGTCAGGTCTTAAATAACTATGTTGTGTTTCCCAACCCAGCATTCTTTTTAGTAGACTAAGTATTTGGGGGTAATCTTGAATTTTTTTGTTAATATTAAGATTTTGATAAAAGCTTGTGGATAATTTCTTTTTCTGTTTTCTTAAATCCTGATTTTGGCATACTATTATTGTAGGATAAGCAAATTCTTTGTCATGAAAAGCTCTACTCTGCTTTACTGGGTCCTGGTCAAGATTGAATTCTATTGACTTGTTTTCTTTATCTTTTCCCAGGCTGCTAAGTTGGCTATCGCAGTGTAAGCCTCAGGGTCCCAATGGGGGACTCAGGATCAAGACGATGTACCCTGGTCTCCCGGTTGCCAATATTCAGGAAAAGTATTAGTAGAAGACATGACTCTCTCCCTTCTTCACCCTCTTCGAGTAACACCGCTGGTGTCCACAGCTCCTCCCCTTCTAGCACAAACTCCAGCTCAGGGAGCATGGGGAAACGCAGGAGCATATTCCGGGCTCCCTCCATCAGCTTCCACCACAAGAAGGGGAGTGAACCTAAGCCAGAACCTACCGACCAGAACCTTAGTATTTCCAATGGTGCTCAACCCAGTCACAGCAATATGCAGAAACTAAGTTTGGAGGAACAAGTCAAAACCAGGGGAGGACATTCTGTGGGTTTTAGTAGTTCTCGAAGTAAGAAGATAACAAGATCTCTGACAGAAGATTTTGAAAGGGAAAAGGAGCCTTCAACCAATAAGAACGTCTTTATAAATTGTCTAAGTTCTGGCAGAAGCGAAGGGGATGATTCTGGATTCACAGAAGAACAAACTCGACGTTCTCTTAAACAGTCAACAAAGAAGCTTCTCCCCAAATCCTTTTCATCTCATTCCAGATTTTCGAAGTCAGTTCCACAGAGCCAATCCAAGTCATTAGTACAGCAGCCTGAGTTCTCTCTGGCGATAGCACAGTACCAGGAGCGAGAGCCTGCCTTAGGAAGACCTTCCCCTTCTTGCTCCGCGGATGTAACCGAGCATGCAGGAAGTTCCTTACAATCCCCTCTGCTTTCCACAGACCTGACCACAGCTCAAACCCCTTCCGAATTCTTGGCCTTGACTGAAGACTCTTTGTCTGAGGCAGATGCCTTTCCTAAAAGTGGAAGCACGGCATCCCACTGCGACAACTTTGGTCACAATGATGCTACCTCTCAGCCCACCCCTGGTCTCACCGCTGTCACAAAGACAGCAATGGAATTTGTGGGGACTGTGCCCTGTATGATGATGTCTCCTGGGAGGTACAGGCTAGATGGCCGGTATGGCAACGAATTGCATTCTTTACCAGAGACCTCTGCTGCAAACCAGGAAGATGTGTTGCTGCAAAGCACTGGGGCCCTTGTTAGGAATGTGAGTGACCCAGAGACCCACCTGCCAGCTGGTCATCAAGGAGAAGAGAAACCCACTGCTGAACCAATGCCAAGGACCAGCTCGCCCAGGATACTGGGCTCCTATGACCAGCACAAGTTGCTGGCTGACCGCATTAAAGGAGTCCACCCAGTTTCAGACTCAAGAGTAATCCCTTCATCTGGGGATCATCATGTTTTTAACAAAACATCCTATGGATATGAAGGAAGTGCTGCCAAAGGTATGCAGATTTTCCATGTTCAAAAATGATGTAAATTAGTTTTCATTATTATTTGATTAATTATCTTTACTCCGCATCTTGGGTGGAGGCACATTTCCTTTGCATTTATAATTACTGTTAAATGTTGGCTTAGATTGCTTTTTAAACTTGTCTCAGTTATGATGGAGATGTAAGTCTGTGATACTCATTTTTCTTAGCTGTATTATTTATGTTATTCTGACCTGAGAAGAAGGTGGAAGGAAGGCAACTCTGCTTGGAATGTGACTGTCATGGCACTGTTACTTGCTACTTGATGAAATGGAAGCATTTCAGTCAAAGTTTTCATAAAGGAAATTGTGCAATTTCAATTTGGTTTCCTGTGTTAACATAGCTCTATTAACTAGGATCCATATTTTGATATAAGTAAATGAAAGTATACTCCTTGGAGTTAGAAAGCCCGCCAAGTTCAAAACCTGCATCAACATTAACTATATAGCTTTAAATTTTAAATGATTTTACCTTGATTGTCACATGAGTGTGTATAGGAACATGTGTGTGTGTGTGTGTGTGTGTGTGTGTGTGTGTGAGTGAATTATTTCACTTTGGTTTCCACAAAATACTCAAAGGAACTGTTGAATGTCCCCCACTCACTTGCCTATTTTACATGCTCTCTTTTATTATTTTCTCTCTGTTATTAACACAGCTGCTAGCAGTAACTGTCTCAATGGTGCTTAGGTATCCAGAGATAATGTGTGGTCTTTATAAGTGTTAATTAAAAATGGTCTTACTTGTTCTTATAATTGTTAACTCTTTCTTAAGCAAATGCACTGTGGGGCAGGGAAGATGTACACCCAAGAGTCCCAGAAGATGATTGATGGGCACACGCTCTGCCTCACTCCTTGTGCTTCAGATTTTGCAGACTGGGAGACAGGCCACTGTGTAGCAAAGCCCGGAGGAGATTAGCTTGATGTAAAGTTCAGAGTCTTACGCTATTTTATATGAATGATATAAAATGTCAAATAGAGTTAAAAATAAATCAAATGACATTATCATCAAAAACAATTAAGACAACTGTTGAACTAGTCCCTTTAGAACACAACAGTTTTGTAGTCTAAATAGGTGAGTTTGTTGTGAGCATATCTGACATAGGACGACATGTTTTTGTGTGATAATTTTTGAGACAAAGTGTCAGGCCGACCGTAACTCCCCAGGAAACACATCCTGGCCTTGAACTAGTAGCAATCCTCTTGCCTCAGATGCCTGAGTGATGGAATGGCAAGTGTGACACAAAGACAGATTAGTGTCTATGTGACTGCTGCGAGTCTGCAAAAGGGACGAAGCGAACTGTGACTGTAAGCTTAGAAATCTTCCTGAGGTAGAGGACCTTTGAATCATTCTAAGGTTTTTCATAATCTTAAAATGCTATGTTACCTAAAAACCCCATGTAAGTATTGATGTTCATTTTTCTGTATTTGTCTTGGAAAAGTTCTTGCCAGTAGCCTCAGTCCGTATCATGAAGGAAGATACATAGAGCGGCGGCTGCGGTCCTCGTCTGAAGGGACAGCAGGGAGCAGCAGAATGGTCTTAAAGCCGAAGGATGGGCACGCTGAAGCCAGCAGCTTAAGAAAGCCCAGAGCCGGGTCCTCGTCCTCCAAAATGAACAGTCTGGTGAGTCTGTACATCTGTCTGCAGAAAACGAGTAATGCTCTGAGCGTGAGGCTGCTCACTCCTCTGGCAGAGTGAACACAGAGTGGATGGAAAATTGGGATCCGTAATCGATGTTGCCAATCAGAGAGGCTAAATTTTCACTTGAGAGTCTCATGGGGTAGGACGGACAACAGTGTGCCAGGCAGCAACCCTCCCTTGTTTGGGGGCAAACTGTCTCATTTCTGTTTTAAAGCGAGACCCCATGATAGAAATTCTGACCATGGGGACACCTCAGAGGTTTCGTTTTACATGCATCCCCACTCTCTGTGGACACTCCACTTGGTACACTTATGCTGTTGTCACCTTATGGTCTCCAGTGGCTTCACTCTTGTTCTTGTCTCTTAGGCTGAACAAGGTGCAGGGGCTGTGGGGGACACGGCTACTTTCCCACTCGAAACTTGAACATATTCTTAGTGTAGGCACTGAGCTTGCTTCTAGGCTGAGGGCTTGTGTGGCGGTGTGGATGTGGCATTTTTGGTGAGCTTAGTCCCTAGGGTAACACAAGGTCATAGGGAAATCTTTGTGTGTGGTGATAGAAGTTGTAGTCACTGCTCAGTGACGAGCCTTTCTTTAATCCTGGGGCTATCAGAAACCACAGAGCGATAGACGGTGGCAGGACTCCTGGTACCCCTGGACCAAAACTCACCATGTATATTTGCATTAGACCGTGTACATGTAGGAAACTAAGTGCGTGGACATGGGAAGTTAACACTTGTCGTCATTTTCTCCCTTGTGTATTAAAAATACAGTGTCCTTCGCAGCTGAACTCTAAACAAGCGAACATGCTTAAGATGCTTTTCAACAAATTCAGTGTTCCAGATTGAGGCTAATTTTTATGAAACATTTCCCTCCCGGAAAATTGTATTATTTCTTAAAGGAGCAGAGGTTATGTAAATAATTTTTCAATCCAGTCGACTCCAGAGTTGGCCTTTGAAATATTTTATGCCTACAATTTTATTCTGCCCATGCTTACTTTAAGTAAATTTCCCCGTCATGTCAGCAAGTCATTGCTTCTGACCCATGTATTAGATATAGAAGTTGAAATATAAGGGCTGGGGTCTGTGTTGAAGTCGAACCCTGTGTTGCCACCAGAGGTCACAAGGAAGCCTGGGTTTGGGGCCACAACCTGTGGCCTTGTTTGTGTCCCAGAGCCACGAGTGGCCAGTGCTGTCAACTGTAACCAGGATATCATCTGAACCTGAGCTGCTGCTGAGGGCCCTATCTGGTCCAGGTGCAGCTGGGGTCTGTGTTGGTGTCTGTGGCCTGTGTAACCTCAGAGGGCCACAGGAACCATGCATGATGAATCAGAGGGCCATGCTGAGTCGGCCATACCCGCTGCTGGCCCTGGGAAAGCTGGCTCTGCCTCTCACTGGACACTGCAGTAAGAGACCTGGAGATGGCCCCACCCCTCACCACATGTGAAGGAGAAATTCCAGATGGCCTGGGCAAAGGGGAGCTGGCTTACCCCACACCCCCTCACCTGTGGCTGCTGGTTCCCGGTAGCCTGGTCTGACCAACTCAGCTACCTCCTACTTCCCAGGCCCTCAGCCAGTTTGGGTTGGCCCTCCCTAACATCTACCCCATTGAGGACCTGCTGGAGCTTGTGAAGGGACTGGTCCTATGGAATCATACCCCCAGGAGCTCCATGAATAAAGAGGCGTTGGAGAGGGTGGAAAAAAGGAGAAGCGAAGAGGCTTTTTTGTTTTGTTTTGTTCTTGTTTTAGTTTATTTTCATTATTTTTTTTTTAGTTTTCTTTTGGGGTTTACCAAAGAGGTGAGGGGAGGACATGATGGTACTGGGAAGTGAATGAAATTAAGGTGAATAGTGTGAAATTCCCCAGCATCAATAAAGAGATTATGTGAAAGTGAAAAAAAAAAAAAAGAAAATTGTATTGCTTCAACACGTGTCTCCGCAATATTAGAAAACAGCCACTAGATGGCAGGATAGCACCGTTTTCTGTTGGAACACTTGAGAGCAGGAATCTGGTAAAGCTACTAAGATTTGGCTGGATTTGCAGATAATATTGGTTGAAATAAATACCAGCACTTTTGAAGTTTTAGAGGTGACTTACCAGAAATGACTTTATGATTTCACTGTATCCTTCAGTCATTGTATTATTTGACGATTAATTTAAAATATGCTTGATACATCTTCAATATACAACAAAAGGAAGAAATGCTGTGATAGTTTAGGTGATTCTAGCATTGACTAATATGATGTGTGGTAGAGAAATGCCTTTCTAATAATGCTAATGGATGCAAGGCACAGCTCCCGAGAAGGCTTCTCTGTAGTCAAAGGGGTGGGATCCGGTGTACACATGTGCAATTTGGCATTTAAACCATTACACAAATGTGCAACTCGCTACACTGAGCCTTTCGGTGAGCCCTGTGGTCAAGGGGCAAGCTCAGTCAGGAAGACCACAGAATTATAAGTTACTTTGCCAGAACCATTCACGTGAAATTGTGGGCTTTTGGGAGACTTCCAGGGTCGCACTCACACTTCAGGGTCACAACAACACGACACCCAAGACTCACGCGAGAGAGCAAGCTTTCTCTGGTTCTTCCTTCGTAAGCTGATAGCTTAGAATATGTGTTCGCACTCATGTGCTGGTGGGAGATGGGGGCTCATTTGCAGGTTTCTGTGCACACCTCCTTTAGAAGCCTTTTGTTTTGCTTAGCTGTGGGAAGGAAACGAGCCATTTTCATTTAGAAGCTGCCTCTATTAGTTATAGTTCTTGTAGGTGACAACTCACTTCTTGTTAAATGATGGGAAGGTCAGTCTGAGGAAGAGACATGCAGTGTCTGAACTGTCCTGGCTCTGTCAGGCACTTCAAAGAAGCATGTGCCCAGATGCCAGTTCATTCCCTCAGGGACTCTTCAGAAAGCATACAACCACATTATTAACCGGTATACATTCAAACTTATTAAGAGATATATGTATTTCTGGTTCTCCTTGTCATTAAAGGGATATTAAGAGCCATAGTAAAGACAAAGAAAATAGCCTTGTCTCTGATTCTATTGCATCAGTTCAGTGTTTGTTGTTAACATCAGAACACCAAAGACTCCATAAATTACAAAGGAGAGAGAGAAACTGGTCCATGGTTGATGTCTTCAACCATGACTGGTCCATGGCCTTCTTGCTGGCAGAGTCCTAAGAGCATCATATGGGAAGAGACAGGGATTGTGTGAATGAACTTTCCAAACTGCATCTGAGACAGACCCAGTGTCAAGAAAAACTTTGGTCTGTTAATCCACTCATAACAGCAGAAACTTTATCATCTCACATTCCCACTCAGCCCCACCCGTCATCATATACAGTGGCCATTTAACTTTAAAGTGAGTGCTCTGGGGGGACAAACTGTGTGTACACAATGGTCTGGAGTGCTGCAGGACAACTTCAGAAGTGTCCTGTCATTGAAATGGAGATAATTAGAAGACCAAGGCTGCTTGCTTTTTACTCTTGGTGCTAGGCTTTGGTGTTTAAAAGTGATTTTTATTTATGGGTAGGAGCGTTTTTTTTGCCTGCATGTATGCATGTGTATCACATGTGTGCCTGGTGCCCATAGAAGCCAAAAGAGGGTATCAGATCCCCTGAAGTTATAGGTGGTTTGTGAGCTATCATGTGGATGCTGGGAGCCAACCCAGGTCCTCTGCAAGAATAGCTAGTGTGCTTAACCTCTGAGCCTTCTCTCCAGTCCTGTGATTTTATTTTTAATTAGTTCAGTTTGTTTCTTCCTTTCTCCAAGATTGAAACTGCTATATGTCTTGTGTCGTTGTGCCTTTGGCTGACACAGCTTCATAACTTGTGAGATTGAGGGTGAATTGATTTCAAATCCATTGCAAGTTTCTGACTGTATGAGTGGACGCATTTGGTAAAGCAGAATTTAAGCAGATTAAAATAACATCTGAGTCTTAAAAGATAGTCACTACAATCAGAAGGTTTAACATTTTCTTTTAACAATGAAAAAGTTATTTTTCTTATCACTTTTTTATTGCTTGACAACACATTAACTTTAACATGAAAGGTGAATTATGACTTAGGCCTATCATTATATTACTACTGAACAACAAAATCTAGCATGTAGCATCCTCAAATTTAGAAAAAGCAAAATATTTAATATATATATGTACATAATTTTAAAATTGGAGAAATTATTTGTGATTAACTCATGAGCCACCACACTTGCCATGTCAGGTCAGAAGCTGTGATTGACAGATGAATCATGCATGAACAGTTTCAATCTGCCAGTGTAATGGTGTGTTTGGATTGCTGTCACTTTGCTATTTTTACGTGAAACCAGAGACCCTTTCACTCTGGTATCAGACTGCTTTGGCCTCTTCTATTATGGCTTCTGACATCAATCCTGAAACAACACAAGTGCCCGGTTTTTAGCCTTAAAAATAAAAAGATGTTTTATTGTATGTATTCTCAACTAACTTCAAAATTATACTTTGTTTTTAATTTTACTTTTTTATTTTTTAATTTTATTTTACATTCCAACCACAGTTCTCCCCACACCTCTTCCCACCCCCTTTTCCTCCCCCTCAGCCCACCCCCAGTGACTCCTCCTCACAAGTAAGGGCTCCTATGAGGAGTCAACATCGCCTGGCATGATAGGTTGGGGCAGGGTCAGGCCCCTCTCCCATGCATTGAGGCTGAGCGTGGCACCCCACCATAGGGAGTGGGCTCCAACAAGCTAGCTCAGTTGTTCTTGCTCTCTCTTTGTCAGTTTCTCTGTCTATCTGTGTCTGTCTGTCTTTCCTCTCTGTCTCTGTCTTTCTTGTGTGTGTGTGTGTGTGTGTGTGTGTGCCCGTGTGTGTATGTCTGTTTGCCCCCTCTCCCTCCCTTCCTCTCTCCCTCCTTCTCTCCCCCTCCCTCCCTTCCTCTTGCTCTCCCTCCCTCCCTCCCCCTTCCTTCCTTCCTTCCTTCCTTCCTTCCTTCCTTCCTTCCTTCCTTCCTTCCTTCCTTCCTTCCTTTCTGTTGTGGTTGTTGAGACAAGGTCTCACTATGTAACGCTTGCTAGCCTGGAGTTCTTAATGTTGACCAAGGTGGCGTCAAACTCAAAAGTTCCACCTGCCTCTGCCTCCCGCATACTGGACTTAAAGGTGTGCACAACTGCTTTAACCAGTTGTTCTCGATACTGTTCAACGTTAGCTTACATTTTAGTGAGCAGCAGCAGAAACTGTTACACTAAGGGAGACCCACGAGTAGGCTCTGTTTAGGTGCTAGGCGGCAGGCGGCATGGGCCTGTCCTCACACTCCTGTGACATAGACCAGCCTGGGCAATTAAGCCTGGGTTGCAGCATGTGTGCAGGTGCCTCCTTCACACAGCAGAGGTCTTCTCAGTGGGCAACGGCTTCATCTGGGACTCCAGATAGTATAAGTGGACATTTTTTTGGAGGGGACATATTACAGATTCCAGCTTTTCATTAGTACTCCTAGTATGTATCTAAGTGAACATTTTTACAGGCTGTTCTAGACAGTTTGATAGACTCTCACAATAACAATGGGCTCAAGTCAGGTACAGAGTCACGAACTTCCTATCCTAGCCTTGGGGAAGCAGAGGCAAGTGGGATTCTGAGGGTGAAGGCAGCCTCGTCAACAAGAATAGTTTCTTAGAGAGGCAACATAGCCTCCCAGTTTGTCTGTGAGGAATTTGCCATAGAATATTTGCAGGGAACCCATGCCAGGACATGGGCCTTTTTACACTGCAGGGACACTGTACCCTTTCCCACTGTAACAGGTCAGGTGGGTCTTGAGCATCTCGGGTTGGGTAATGAGCTTTGTGTGATTTGCACCACGTATTCTGTTCATGCAAACTCTCCTTCATCACATTGAACTCTTCCTTTTCCTACACCTTAGGAACATATCCATCACTTTTCCTTTCCAAAGAAATCTCTCCACTAGTCATAATCTGCATCAGGATAGAGGGCCATCCTCCGTCAGTTCTCTTCTGTTTCCCTTTTAGTTTCTTTATCTCCCATCGCTGCTTACTACCCCATCATTCTCGAAGAAAACTAATTAGGGTACATTTCTGTGTCTCCTGCTGACAGGACTACCTATCATTTGTTTTGCATCTGAACAGGTTGTCAGTGCCCTGGAGTTTCTCAGCTGCACTGGTTGGTCTTCTTTCTATTTGTCAACTTAGACATGATCCTTTCTCTTGGGTAATTCCTCTTACAGGACATGGTTTTTTTACAGGGCCTTTCTTTGGTCTGTGCTGCCTGAGGTAGCCATAGGTAGTTTTGATCCTCCTGCCTCAGCCTTCTGAATGCCGAAATTGGGGGAGGGAGCACAACCACACCTGGCTGCAGCGTGTTTAATAAAATCTTTGAGTATTCCACATGAATACTGGTAACCTCCAAGAAGACAGATAAAATATCTCCAGACATTTCCCAAATGAGCCCAGTTGAGAACTGGCATCATGGACGGTGGCAGTTTTCCTAGTCTCTTTATGGTGTTCATGTCTTCCTGAGTTTGACAATCTAACACTGTCAAGGAGGCCATGTGTATACTCCCTGTCCTCTCATTCATCATCGTTCTCCTTGTTTCACACGCTCCCTGTCCCTCTTAATTCCTTTGCTGATTCCTTGTTTAGACCACGCTTCTGACACAGCCGTTTACTGCCCACTGCTGCCTGACTGAGCTGTCTTTTCATTTGCCCAACTCATCTGAAAAATCTAAGAATTAGGTGAAGTTACCTGTGGTTTATGGGTTATAAAAGGCTGAAGATTGCTGCTGTGTCAGAGCTCTGATATCAAGTGGGCACAGGAATCAGTATGTTACGTTTTTGCAAACAGAGCAAGGCTCAAAGGACTTCGGGTAGTAACAGGTGGAATTAAGCGGCTTCTCGGCCCTTTCCCCACCTATGTACTGTTCTGCTAGTCATGTTATTCAGAGATGCTCTAGCCAGCTGTCACACAGTTCAGTCTTCACTTATCTCCACCTAGCCACACTGTGTGTCCAAAGTAGCATTAGAGAATCAGTAATTTATACCCCTTAAAATAGGACTCACATTGCAATCAGTGTCACAGAGCAGAGCAACACATTTTGCCACCACTGCTGGCACCCACATAGGCCTTCCATTTTTCCAGTTGACAGCAGCTGAAGTTAAGCAAAGGATGGATCGTGACAAAAGTCTCAGGCTTTCCTCATCTGTTGACTGTCCAGGAAGCGTGGTAGCCACAGCTCCAGCTGCCTGCACAATTCCTGCTGTGGCCTCTGCTTCATCTGTTCTGGTGTCCCAGGGACTGGCTCAGCTGGCACTCCTCCAAGAGAACCTGCGGTGCACTGGCATGAATGGGATTGTAAAGCACCACCTTAGGAAGGAAGGGATCTACAAATGTCCTTCAACGCTCCGACAAATCCAGTAAATGAATGAATGCCACACCTCCCTCATGTATCCCTATCACTTGTATTGAGTCATTTTCTGACTGTTCTGGGTTCTGTCTATTTTTTAAGGTGTCTAATGTGGGAAGAGTACTTTATGTTAGCTTCGTTTAACTTGTCTGAAATAAAGTCGCATTGCTTAATAACATCTAAGGCATACTTTGCCTAACAAAAACATTATCAAAATAGATTTATTCTCCCTTCCTCCTGAAAGCAAAGAAACACAAAAAGAATTATTTTTTTCTAGTTAAAAGTAACTTCAGTTCCAGATAGGCAAGTGTGGGCAGGGTGCTTGGGAAAGGACACCAAACTCCATCTCCTCCCACTCATTTCCTAACAGCGCTGCTTGCTTCCTAGATCTGTCCATCCTCCTTAGGAATAGAGAGAAGCACTGTCTTTTATAAAGGTACACGTTTGAATGCAAGCCTTATTCCTTTGTTGCTTGTATAACGTTACAAAGGATAAAAACTGGTGATGTTAGTTACAAACTATTCCCATGAAGTTTCGCTGGACTTTCTCCTTCACATCATCATTATACCAAATGCTGATATCTCCATGCTAGAATGACAATATAAATAAAACCTACCAAAGTCATGCTTCAAGCGTGAGTTTTTAGGATTCCAAGTTAATTCCTCCCAGTCACAACAGAAAAAAAAAGTTCTTAAAAGTTTACTCAAATGCCATTTACTTGATTTATTTTGATATTTCTCAAAATTTCAGGTTTTAAAAAAACAATTTCATTAAAATTGCTTAGAAAAAAATCATTTGACTGGTGCCTTTAAGGTTTGACTATTTGATATTTGAATATTATGCTGTACAACTTCAAAACCTATGTAAGCTAACAACTTATTTTTATTGTTAAATTGGTGGGAAAGACCTTACGATATGTATTCTGGCCATTTGCAAAGAAACTTGCATTTTTTAATTTTATTAGATGAAACCAAATCTAAGAATTGTGCATTTATGTGAATACTTATGAAACTCAAAAATGCATGAACTAATTTAAAAACATTGTCTGTTAGATCTCAACATAATAGTGTATGAAATTGTCACAGGATCTGGCTTCAAAAAGAATTAATGCTTAAGACCTTTACCATAGATGACCTCACCTACACTCCATGTGGAATGAACTTTGACCTTTGTCTTTATTGTGAGGACTGGTCTGGCTGATGGTGGCAGTTTCTAAACTGTGAAGGAAGCCTTTACAGTGCTCGCTGTTTGCATTCATGTTCCGATTTCTTTCTTCATTCTGCGGGAGAATAACCCCACCAGGAGGATATTAACTTGAATATTTAAACTTTATGAGATTGGAAGTGGAGGGTGACCAGCTGTCAGATAATTCATGGCAGGCACTGGACTCTGGTTGAGATGAGGCGGTCTGTCTCAGCATGCTGTTGCCCTCAGTAGATTTATGTTCCTAAGAAGTGTGGCTACATGAACACAGATTTAAATGAAAGGGCAATCAGCCACCTGGATATGGTTCATGAATCACAGTGAGTTTCTCCCTCTCAGTCTATTATTGTTTAATAATAATAATAAAACTATATAGAAAGTATCTCAGAGTCAAGTGGGAGCCAGAGTACACCGATGCTAAAGTGTGCACTTGACCCAGGAGCTCATGGGAAGCTGCCGTGGCTGATGAAAAAGGACCTAAGTGTCCTTTTGAAGATTACATTTAGAAAAGACAAAGGGGCTGTCGGTGCATGCTCTTCCCCGTAGTTTCTGTCACTCTGGGAAGTCCTACTCAACAAAAGGACATGAGAGTGCCCATACGTTTCATGAAGAGGAGCCTGTGGTTTCTTGAAGCGAATGTGCTGGAAGCCTGCCAAGTCTGTTAGCTTAAGCCACTGCTGTCAGGATATACTTTGTTTTATGTTTTTTATTTTTTAATTCAGTGCAATGTGGTTGAAAATGCAAGATGTTAGAATCTTCTTCTCTTTTCTCTTTGTAGCAAGCAGACCATTAGTAAGCTTTTGGGAACAAAGAGGAATTCACTGATACCAATGATTTATACAGAGTTGATTTTCATTCTTATACTACAACATGAGGCAGTTTTTCAATTTGGGCTCTCTGGCTTTACCCCAAGATTATTTATATCTCTTTTTATATTATGGATATTTTTACTTTAAAACAGAATACTATTCTTGTTCAATAAGGAGATTGGTATTACTAAAGCAATTGACTAAATTTGTACATTTAAAATTGCAAAACCGGAAGCAGCAAGCAGCAGCAACACAGTAGGAGAGTCACCCAAATTAAAATGGCAGCTATGCTGAGGCAACATTAAAATGCTATCAGATGGAGTTAAGGTCAGGTCAGTTGATTCTGGGCTGAGATCTTGGGCGTTTGTGTGCTCATCTGAGCATCAACAGTACTTGAGGGGTTTGACAGCATGGCCAATGGGAATGGGGCCCTTTGCTCATGAAATGGCAAGAAGAATGAGGGGGAGGGAGGGAAGGAAGAAGAAGAGGAAGAGTTCTAATTTTTCAATGCTTACGTTCTATAGACCTTGGTTAGGTTCCTTACCTGCAAGGACACCAAGAAATCCCCGTGTCTGGATTTTGACCATTCCAGATTTAAGTAAGGAATCAAGCAATCATCATCCTACTGGCTGCAGCAGGGACACCCTCCTAAAGAGCCTTTGATTACCACTGGGGTGGAGCAAAGTTCTGAGTAGATGAGATCAAATCCTGTGGGCTCTCTGTGGTGAGCTGGGGCTGAGGTAGGCAGAGAGTATTCAAATAAATGTTAAGTAATTGTCTTTTACTTTAGCAAACACATGGTTATCATCATTACTATAAGCCTTCTTTGCAGACATTCGTCTCAAAGCAGTGGTGGGAAATGAAAAAATAAATATGAAGAATGTGAAGGCATCTTTTGCTTTAAGCCCTTCCTGTGATTTATTTTTTCACCCTTGCCAAATTTCATCTTACATATCAAAAATGAAATAAAAATAGGACTCTCCTCTCTCTCTCTCCTCCCTCTTTCTCATCCCTCCTTCCCTCCCCTCCTTCCCTCCTTCCCTCCCCTCCCTCCATCCCTCCCTCCCTCCCTCTCTCCCTCCCTCTCCCTCTTCCCCCTCCCTCCCCCCTCTAGTTTAAATGGGTTATGCCAAGTTTCTCAGGGTGATAATGCTCCTCCCAATAGCCATAGACCATAAAATCTAGTGCCAGGCATGGGATATCTTCCTTTGAGGTTTTGGTCAAGGTAATCCAAGAGGCTTTTTAAAGAATATAAGTTTTGATCCCCACAACTTGAAAGTCTGACTTTATTGCAGAAGATACCACACACTGTGGACATAGGACTTGGAGGATTCTAGCTGGAACTGACCAGGAAACTTCCTCCCTGGGGACTAGTTATCAGTACTGGGAAGTGCTATGCAAGCTGTCAAGGGAGAACAGTGACCAACAGCCGATTCAGCTGTAAACCCCATAGACTACAATAATGACCAGCCAGGCAAAAGATCCCCAACGGTAGAATAGTGGTGCTTTTAACTTGGAGGTAACCAACAGCTCTCTAATTGGATTCAATAGGAGGGATTTATGCCTAGCAGTATAAACCTAGCCAAAAGCCAATTGATGGAGAGGTCATAGACCCAAAAGAAGAACCGTGCCATTTTCCCAAACCAATATAATTCCTGTTTTCTATATAGCTATTCTCATGGCACAGATAAGTATAACTCTCATCCTCATCGAATATGTTTCTTGTTGCAGTAGATGGAGACTATTACATGAAGACACAGCTGGTCACTATGCAGGGAATAAGTCACTGTGGGCTGCTCAACATAAGTTGATATATCTACAGTGCAACTTATATACCTAATGCTAGAAGAAAATCACAGAGCGGGGAAAGATTGTAAGAGCCAGAGGAGTGAGATGCTTGCAGAGAAATAGAAGATTCTAGATATGACAGGGAAATTTCATCCATAAAATCCCAGCAGTGTGTCTACCAAAACAGGATGGGCACAGTAATAATACCAGTCATGTGAATGGGAGGAATTTCCACATACCCTCACTAAATATAAAGATGGTGAATGAGAAAGGGAGAATCAGTTTTTTTCAATGAACAAACCACTGCTAGGCTATCCAATCCTAGGTGGTCATACCTACACATATGTGCATAAGAGCAACACTAAATGGACTCAGTTGTTTCTGTGTATGCAGTGCACACACACACACACACACACGTATGCACGTGCACACACACGCCCACACATATGCACGTGCACACACCCATGTTTGTAGGGGTCCACTCATTAAAACAACAGCCCAGTGGTAAGCTTGCTTGAAGACCATTCAATAAAATGCGTATTTATGTCAGTTATCCATGTAGATAGGAAATAACTTTCTAAATGGAACTATGTTTTGCTGAGAAATTAAAGTCAACAACTGACAAACAGGAATGAAGAAAAGTAAAAGGCAAGGGATTGTAATCAATAATTTACCCAACTCATTAAAGTGAACAATCAGTGAAGCCAACAGGGACCCAAAGAGTAGGAGAAAGTTTTTATCCATACATCTGATAGAGGATTAATTGCCAAATATATATAACACATAAAAAGAGGATTAAGAAAGCAAATGACACAGTTAAAATATGGGCTGTAGATCTGAACAGAGAATTCTCAAAGATAAAAATGACTAAGAAATATCTTTAAGATGTTTAGCATTCTTAATAATTTGGGAAATACAATTTAGGACTACTCTGAGATTTCATCTTTCCCAGTAAACTGATAACAAATGCTGGTGAGGATATGGAAAAGGAAATCCCATTCTCTGATGCAGCCACTGTAGAGATCATTGGCAGAATTCTCAGAGCTTAAAGTAGTTCTAACCCATGACCCAGCTATACGCTCCTTGGTTTATATCTAAAGAACTTGATAGCCTACTAATGAGAAATTTTTTCATCCATCTTCGTTGTGTTAGCCTTTTAAAAATGGTTATGTTCACTAAAATCCTCTGCCTCATATTGTTTAGATGGACCCAAACTTTTAGTTATGCCTATTGTTTAAGTAGTGTTCCTTCCCTCTGATTCTTATTCTTCCCTTGATGTTGGAAAATGTCACCAAATGGTTGTATTGGTTATTGACTATAGTAATTTAACTGATCACAAAGGTCCAAGGAAACATTATTAGGTTTATTTAGTTATTGATATTGATTTGGTTAATGAGCTCTTATTATGATAATGATACTCTTCCTAGCCTAAACTTAGAGTTCTGTGTACATCAAACAGAAAATTAAAGTTCAGAGTAACACTTTGAGTGTTTTTTCTCCCACTGGAAGGTGACAAAGAAAAAAGCAGTTTGTTCTTCTCTTCCTAAACTTAATTTGAATGACTATTTTTGAAGAATGATGTATTAGACTTACATCCTCGAGTAGATGTACTTAATAAAGTTTACTTTTGCTTATTTTATGAAAAAATAATCTTTGATTATAATGATATTGTTCCTCAAATATACAATATGTAAAAATACTGATTTATAAAGCAAGTAACCTGGATGGTTTCTCGTGCAATTATTGTTAAATGTTCTCAGTGATTAGTTCCTTGGAGCATTTGTTGTTAGTATTCAGGCATCAGTACTGGCCTGCTCTTGGGGTTCTTACAGAGTACACCCTCAGCTGTAGCCACTAAGAGCACATTCACTATGTTCCCTTTTACAAGGGCCCTGGCCACATCCTACCTCTCTCTCTCTGCTTCTCTGTATGTCTTTCTGTCTCTCCTCTGTCCCTCACTCTCTCTTCTTCTGTCTCTTCTCTTTTGCTGGTCCTGTCCTCAGAGGCCTGTCTCCCCCATCCCCTCCCCTCCATTCCCATTTACTTTCCCCCAATTAAAAATAACCCTCCACCCAAGCTCTGTTGCAAGGTGTCTCTCTCATGCGAGCCACTTTTTAAAATTACAACATTCAGCAGCAGCTATAGCTAGTGGATTTTTCCCATGACCCTTCCTGGAATTAAAAGTGAAGACAGCATGCATGGTGTGTTATGCACATTACATGGAATAAGTCAACCCTTGAACCAGAAAAATGAATAAAATTAGAATGTGGAGTCAGAAAAATTGGATTTAACAGTATGATTACTGTCATCAATTTCCGGGTCTCTGAACTAAAATCTGTTTTCTTTTTTTTATATATGAAGGAACATTTTTGAATTTGATGTTTGATAGCCTAAAAGTATATATAAATAGGGTTATAATTTCATGTGTTCCAAGATTTCACTGTTCATTTACAATGAGAAGGTGGGTTTATCACTCAGAACTTGTGAAGGGAGGACTGCTATGCCCTGGGTAAAGCTCTTGGTTGCTTCTTCTCTTAGGCTCGCTCCCCTGGTTTGTGGCTATGTTTTCCTGGCTTTATTATGAATACCTTTTCTAGAAATGTCTTTCTTTCATGTGTTCCCAGGAATCTTCTTCATTCTGGAGAAACCATTCTAGGTGATATGAGTTGAAGGTTTTTCATCTGTTCGTGACATCTCTGTTTGTTGAGTTTACTCCACTGGGGTTGCAGCAAGAATGGAAACAAGATTAGCCTGTGTCCCTTCCAATCCATTGGGTGCCCAGACAACCCTCAGAGCCATCCTTGCACACGGGATAGTGTTTTCTGGTGTTCTGTGTTTTTTCTCTATGGATTTTAATATGAGTAATTAGCAACTGCTTACCAGTGCTAACTACACTTCAATACCTTTTCACATATTAGTTATGAAGACCAAGTAGAAACTGAAATTAAAATTGTGGAATTTTTCATGGAAACGGACAGCAGCTGAGCTCATATTCCTGCTCATGCAAAAATGTGCTGCACTGCGTCAGACTGTGGGGCCTGGAGTACTGCATCAGACACTGGGGTCAGCAGACAGAAGGCCTTGGCAGCTTGCAGCCTTGAGCATCTGTGGACCTCTCAGAAGTCAAGCCAGCATCTAGTGTATGAGCCATGCCTTTTCTGTCTTACTAGCTAAGTCATTCACTTTGTTGGATTTTCAAAGTTTTATGCTGAACATTATCAATTCCAAACAGGGAATGCTGGGGGCCCTGTTCCCTGGCTTAATAGAAGCCCATTAACCCAAACAGTGAGGTGTTCCTCCTGCCTCATCTGACATTAAGATATCTTGTTTGAGCTTCATAATAAAAGCATCTCTGTGAGTGAGTATCACTGCTTGTGCCAGATGGAGGAAGGCATAATATCTATCCCATGCACTTCAAATCTACCAGTGCCCCATCTCCTCGGGGATCGAGCTGTGTCAGTGAGCAGGTGCAGAGTGCGGAACTGTGCTGAACCACAAGCTGGACACTTGATGCTTCAAGGATGCTGCTTCTGCTGACCTTACAGTGGTCTCCATATGGAACGCTTTTTCATATTTGTTCTACATGCTTCCACATTGACAAGGCATATAGGCTGCACTGGGGAGGGATTGTGACTAACCCCCACAAGGCACCAGAGGCTGAGCACAGTAGTGAGACCCCAGGAATTCAATGGTGAGCTGGCAACACAGTGTCTGGGACATGCACTTTAGTGGTGATCTGAGGCACACAACCACAGCCCTCGGGATTTTTTCTCAAAAAACTTATAAATTGTAAGCTTTCCTTTACAGTTTCTAAAAGAGGAACTTGAAGGTCATGGGGTTAATTAACCATGGCAAATATGCTAATATAGTGTTCTTTTTAATCCACTTGTTGAAGGCTCTTGACATTTCAAAGATTAAAAAATAAATTTTATTTTTTTAGGCATGATCAGTCATTTTTACCATATCAGTAATGAAAGCAAATATTTAAAACATAATGTCTTCCAGTGACACTGATGAGTCCATTTAAATGTGAAGTAAAACAAATGTTATTTACCTCCCACCCAAAAATTGTTGAGCTAGAGAGCATCATGTCACAGTTTTGTAAATTTCTTTCTTTTCTGGATTCATAGGAGGGCGGCTGGGACCTCATCAGTCTTGGCATTCTGTCTGCTGCAATATACTGCCTGGTGAAAAGTGGCAAGCCTCACACAGACAAGCAGCTGGTGTGGGCAGCACTTTAACATTTCGTCGACGGTGGGATCTGAGATCGTATTGATGAATCTCTCATACTTTGAAATAAAAGATCATGCTTACGTTCGTGCTCCTGGCAGCTCCACGCCTCTCATTCTTTCAAAGGTGTATCACATTCACGTCCACCTTGGGTGTTGGCCTGTCTTCTCTTCCCCCGCCAGGAGCCCACACCAATTCTTCTCTGACTCCTTCCTGCTCATTCCCAAGTGCGGTGCAGATCCTCCTCCCGTGGGACCTATGCCCTGAGCATCAGCCTTTTCTTGATCAATCTCAGATTTTCTTCCATGGCACTGTGTGCTTTTACTGTCACAGTATGCATTTGTTGCTGATGAGATTTAGTGACATTGCTCATGCTTTTAAAGATATAGGGTAAAGTCCCTACATAATACATAACTTGTGTCCAAGACATAAAATGTTGTACTTGCTGAGATATGGTTATTATTCTAGATTTTTTTATGTTATATGTTTTTTATTAATTTTTTTTCTTTCATTTACATCCTGATTTCAGTTTCGCCTCCCATTCCCAGGACCACCTGCCCAGGGGTGGCTCCACCCACAGTGGGCTGGGCTCTTCCACATCAGATATTAATCAAGAAAATGCCTCACAGGCTTGTCTATAGGCCAGGCTGATTGGGGCATTTTTCTAAATTAGTTTCCTTTCTCTCAGATGACTCTACCTTATGTTAAGTTGACAAAAACAAAACAAATCAAAAATAAAAACAAACAAAAACCCATCAGAACATTTCCTACAGCTGTTTCTTTTTACATTTTTCTTCTTTAAATTTGCTTTTGCATTAGTTAATTGTTCAAGACAAAAGCAACTTTCATTGTCTTAAAACTTAGAAGAACATCCCCAAACTGTGCTAGTTTCTGCCTTGAAACAATGCCGCATCCTCATGGCCCCGACGTGGAACTTAAGTTCTCACCCCAGTGTGGTGCTCAATCGCAGGAGCTCGTTGCGGTTGAGATGGTCTAATGGCATTGGTAATGTCTAATTCATTTTAAAAAGCACCAAGAGAATGCTGTTTAGTTGCTTATTTAATTTCTGTTTCCATTTTTGTGGTCCTGATGTTAAAGCCGGTGGCCTGCATGTGGAAAGCACTTTCTCCATCACTGAGCTGTACTGTGTCTCTGAGAGTGTTATTTAAAACTGCTTCAGGAAAATGACTGGGCACTCACAGAGATGAGAAAAATCCAGCTCTTATAATATCCACACTTTGCTTTTCAGCAATACCTCACGAGCTGATCTGTGTCTCATTGTGGTACTCATTATTGATGAGACTGGATTTCAAGGCACTTGAAGCAATAAAGTCAACTTCAACATGAAGACTAGGCTATGAAGGATCCTGAGGGGAGAAGTGTGTACAGGAGAGACAGCCTCGGCCCCTCAGCACATTCCTCCCTAGGCTTTAAACATATTTTATAATTTTTTTACAATGAATTATTCATGATTTTACATAGTTCATAATATGATCCGTTGTGGGAAAATGATCTCTTTTCTTTCTGTGCTACTACAGAGCAGAAAATCCAATTACTGTCTTTGATCCTATTTCTCAGACCAAAAGCTTGAGCTTGTCATTGCCTGGGCTCCTTAAGAGAGCTCACATTCTACTTATTTCTGTTATCCTCCTCTCTGCTCCTCCACTCCACTTCTGTTTTCTTCTTTTTATCACTCCTAGGATACATGCTGCCAGGTCATTTCTCCCCTCCTGTATCCTGCTCTCCCTCCACATCAGTCTCTGGTCCCTTCTGGGTTCTTCTTCAGCTCCTGGCTGCTTCTCTGCCTTTGCTACCAGTCTCTTCCTGTGAACAGTATAGAGTGATCCATCCGTCACCGAAAGTGGATTGTTTTGTGTGCACTCTTAACACATCCCTGAGGCACTTCCCACCCATCCTCAGAGGCAAAAGCCCTCAGCTGTGAACATTTCTCAGGACTCTGGGCTGTGTCTTCACTCCCAGTTGTCTTCCAAAGCTTGACCCATGCTTGCTGTTTCCAGCGTGCTCTCCTTGATGTCTCCCCACCGTGTCTAATGAGTTCACACTAGGTGTCTATGCAGTAATCCTTCCTGCTGCCTGAGTGACTCCTCCAGCTTTCTGCCTGTCCTACTAACCTCAGCACTTCCACTTCTCCTCCTCCTCCAGTCCTCCTCCTCCTTCTCCTCCTCCTCCAATCCTCCTCCTCCTTCTCCTCCTCCATTATTATCTCCTAAAACTTCTCACCATTTTGCCTATTTATTTGTTTACAAATGACCCAGGACGGAAATAAAAGAGCCCCTGGAGTAGGGACAACTTTTTTTAAATAATAATCATCAAAGCCTAGAATAGAGCCCTGTGCAAAGAAGGTGAAGTATGTAATACGCAAATTGAGATGAACCCTTGGCAATTTGTAGTAGCTTTAAGGTAATTTCTTCTCAATGATAACTAAAAAGTCCTACTAGGTTGTCCCTCCAACATTTTACATGACTTCATTGCACCAAAACAAGATCTGATCCAAATGGGCTTTGTACAGCTCTCCAAGTTACGCATTCACTTCTTCTTGGCCTCACTAAGGGAGACTGATAGAAGGAACTTCCTTTTATTTTTCTCCTTTAATTGTGTGTTCTGATGTCTTTTGGGAGGCCCTGGCAGTATTTATTTACTCCAAAATGCTGACATATTTATCCTCAAACAATGAAGCAAAGAAAGTGCAACTCCTTTGTTCTTTTATAGCAAATTGCCTGTCTAATGAGGGACTTTTGTTTTAAAAAGTCCTCAGAGAAAGCTACACCATTACTCAAATTGTTTCTGTCAAATCGAATTTCATTCGTGAATTTGTGCTCATTTAAAACATTTAGAAATGGGATGTAGTTTATGAATTCAAAGAAAATTATAACTACAGCAGTTCTAAGGCGATGGGGAGATTAGAAGCTGTTAATCATCTGTGGTGCCAATTGCATAATTTGTAACTTTGGGCTCAGCAATTCAGTTTAATTTAACATGACAACTTCATGATTCACAACTCCACAATGTCAAGCCATTTAATAGGTTTTCCTTTTTCATTTCTAACCATTCCATAAGATTCTCAGGAGTCTTGGAAACACTAACATTATTCAGAGTTCAGTTCCTGTTAATTTTGCGTTTCGTTGTTAATTTTGGTTATTCATCCTCTCCAGTCTTACAGACAGTTTAAGCCAATGGCTTTGGTCAAAGTAAGTGTTCAGTTTGTCTTGGATTTTAGGTATTACCCTGAAACATTAAGTGTCTGCCCTAATGACTACAAGTGTTTTGTAACAATAAAACTCTAAGCAGATTTACCATATAACATACTTTATCATGAGACATTTTTAAGAACTCTCAAGATGTGAATGTTAGTCATGCCATTTGTTGTAAAGCCAGCTCCTATAAGTGCGTGCAAAATGGAGTGGTTCCAAATAGAATATAATTTTAAGGATCCTTGTTATTATTGTAAGATTAATAATTATATGATCTTGGAAACTCACTGTTTAAATTATCATCTGAAATATCTATTTCTTCATATGCAAATTTTTAGTAAACAACATTTCTTCTGTTTGATCTTGAAGTGAAATCAAGAAAGTGATATTTGATGAAGTGCTTAGTTCTGTGAGTGTATGAGAGTTCATTATATTCTTCTTGCATGAAAATATATCTTGGCTGCAATTATCTTTAACATTAGCCTGACAAGGTTTAGAAAATATATAAATCAGATTATGACGCTTAGCAGTAGTGCAGTATGTTTTGAGGACCACGGAGTGTATAAATCAACTGGCAACATTTTCTAGTATAATATTTTTTTGCTTAAATTATTAAGAAAACAAAAAACTTATTCTTTGTCTTCAGGGAATCCAAGTGTTATATTGTTTGCTATATTTGCCTTTAATAGTCCAGATGAGTCAAACTAACTGACCTCTTATGGTACTTACCCGCCACAGTCATTTACATTCACACTTTCTTGTATCTTAGGGTCAGTGCATAAAGCTTTGACTTATTTCCATGGCCATTAGCCTTCTTAAATATTAAATGCAGTCTTTCTGCACATGGCTGAGTCTGATTTATTATTAGAATAAAGACAATTAATAAATGTGTTTTTTTCCAGGAAATAATCTATTCTGATGTAAGTCTGTGTTAATTGGAGGGTATATAAGACTGAGATGTAGAAGATGGGACAGTATCTGGGGGTGCCTTGTGGTACCTTCTGAAAGAAAGCACTGAAGTTTCACGGCCATAGATTTGGTGATTAAGTGGCCATGGATTCAGTAATTGAGGGGCTATTTATTTGGTAATTAAGTGGCCACAGATTTGGTGATTCAGGGGCCATGGATTTGGTGATTAAGTGGACACAGATTCAGTGGCTAAGCAGTCATAGATTTGCTGATTAGGTGGTAATTGAGCAGCCATGGTGTGGTGATTAAGTGGCCGTGGATTTGGTGATTAGGTGGCCATGGATTTGGTGTTTAGGCAGTACTGATCTCCTCATGAAGCACCTGTGAAGGTACCAAACATATGCATCAGCTCCACTCCAGAAAGATTTATCAGAAAACCACGAGCAATAACCATGTTATTTTTACATGCAGGCATTGTATAAAATGTTACTTTGAGAACAAATATTTGAAGGAAGAAGGTGTGCCAGGAAAGTGTGTCTGTTTTCTAGTTTCTAGAAAGATAATGCTGAACCAAGAACAGTAGGAATAAGGTGGTGGCTCTGGTTTCACTCTGATTTTCTTCTGTAGCTTTATGAGAGGCAACACCCTTTCTGTTTGCTTCAACACCTTGCCAGTGATTTCCCACGTGTGGTCAGGCTAGCCTTTGTAACACATTGCATCTTTTAAGCATTGGTTATCTCTATTCTGTCCTACCCTTGTTCTCAGAAGGTCACCTTGTCCTCTCTGTCTCTAGGGAAAAAGCTTAACTTATTCAAGTTGCCACACAACACCTCATATGCTAGCCTATTTATTAGGATCTGGAATCATCTCTTTGTGCCTCCATGTTTCCTTTCCACTCATGAGTGCCATATTGAGAGCTTTTCTATGGAACTCTATGTCTTGCTTGACCTTTGCAACCAATTTTCTTGAGAAAAATGAGTTAATTCCTTTCACCGTCCTCTAATTTTTCATCTGCTGGCCCCTCCAAGAAATTGTTATGAAGGATGAATGTAGTTTCCCCAGTAGACTACATCATATTTTTCCTCTGAAAACACAATTTTGGGCTTTCAAACCATTAAATTCTCTCTTTTCTTATCTCCTTGCTCAGTTTTCTGTTACTAATGACTTTTCCATAAGTATTGATGTTCCTTACATCTTTATTCTGGGTAATCCTCTTCATTTTCAATACATTTTTCCCCTGGATGAGTCTATTCACTGAGTGGATGGGAACATTTTTATCTTCAGCTCAACTTTGTCACATGACCTATAGGGATGCCACATTTAAAATGTTGAAATGAGCCATGCCCATTTGTCTTGCAGATTCTTTCTGCATTCTATAGTGTTTGAGCCCTCATCATCTTTATTATTGGTCATTTCCTTATCCATTTAATTATCAAGAGTCATATAACATAGCATCTTGGTTAACATTTATTTGTCTTCTCTCCCTCACATTGTCATAACTATAGTTGACAACTTGTTAAGCTTATTTTTTTTGTATTTATATAATGTTCAGCTTTTCCCCCCAGTATAACATAAACACTATGGATTTTCCCTAAGATAGAATAAACATTTGAATAAATGTTAAATATCATAATCAAGTAAGAATAAAGGAGTGGCTTCAAAAGAGAATGCATGAGTTCATCATTTTGAGAGTTAATTTTGAGAGTTTATGGTATAGATGTTGCCTTTTTAAGTTTGTCTGAGAAACTGAAATTGCACAAATTCAATTTCCTTACTACATTCATTTGACCAACACTACGCAGCCAGGTCTCCCCTTCCCTGACAGTTGGCTGCTTTGTGAAAGATAAAAGAGGAAAAGCTGTATGACACACTGGAAGCCCTTGGCACTATAAAATGTTTCATTGTCAGTTTTCTTTACATATTTCACCAAGGATAGGGTGGTGACTAGCATTAATTTTGAGGTTGAAAACATCTGTAGTAAGCTGGTAGCCTTTGAACATGGCTGTGTGAGATAGTCTTGATTGTGTCAGTTGATGTGGCAAGAGCTGCCAAGTCTTGGCATCTCTACTTTCTGGCTAGCATCTTGGGCTATGTAAGTGGGGAAAGGGGCTGAGCAGCAGAGGTTCACCACTCTCTGCTTCCAGTTGTGGATGTCAAGTAGCCTGCTGCTTCAGTGTCTTAATAGGTTTACTTCCTAGCCTGTTATCCTGTTGAACTGTAGGCTGGAACAAGCCCCTTTTCCCCTAAGTTGCATCTGTTGGGTATTTTGTCATGAAAAGAGGAAAAGAAACTAAGGCAAACAGTGATGTTTGTATGGAGGCTGATTTGAAAAAGACGGTTCAGCAAAGAAAAAAAAATCATGTGTAGGAATGTTACAGAGAAACACAGGGGCTGCCATTGGCTGCTGTTGCTGAAAGTATCACAGTGGAAGAAACAATAAGGGATTGAAGGATTTTTCTCCCCAAGTGCTATGTAAAATTTGCAGTTCCAATATTTGGGTTCATTCTTTGATGTGGTGAATACTAAGCACAGACTTTTAGCAATTAAACTTTATAGATTATGAAACCAATCCTTCTCAGTGTGATGGTTTGTGATAAAGATTTCAGATTCTTAGTTACTGCAAGAATCAGGAAATGAAAACTTTAGTATATTGGAATGAATTCAGTATGTAAAATATAACTGAAATAATTGGAGGTTTTAGTAGAGGTATAATTATCTTGGTCATAGATTAATTTTCAGTTGGGTTATAAACAAGGAAATAAAGAAAAATTGCCAACTTTGGTAATGGCACAAAGAATAAAACCCTGAATAGCATCATTTCTAACTAGGATTAAGTTAATAGCCTTGTATAATTTCCTATATCTCTCTGGCCATCTTTCAAACCATGTTCCAGAAATAGTGATCATTTTTTTATCATTTTTTATTTTAATTTTAAATAGCTTGTTTTACATGTTAATCCCAGTTCCCTCTCCCTCCCCTCCTCCCGCACTCCCCTTCCCCCCCCACCCTCCCACCCTATTGCCAAATCCTTCCACATAGGGGATATCTAGAGTCTGTCCTTTTACTCTGGGTAGGGTCCAGGCACTCCCCTAAGAGTCCAGGCTGAGAGAGCATCCCTCTTTGTGCTATAGGCACATGAAGACTGTTTGTATACCAGGGATAGACACTGATCCACAGCTCAGGGCCCCATAGGTTGCCCAGGCCTTCTCGCTGACACTCACATTTGGGGGGTCCAGATCAGTCCCATGCTGGCCTCCCCACTGTCAGTCTGGGGTCCAAGAGCTCTCCCCTGTTCAGATCAGATGTCTCTGCTGGTTTTGCCAGCCCATTCTTTGCCAATTTGCTCATCACTCCCTCTCTCTCTCTGTCACTGGGTTCCTTGGGTTCAGTTCAGTGATTAATTGTGTGTTTGCCTCTGCTTCCATCAGTCACGGGATGAAGGCTCCCGGATGGTTATAGACATCAAGTTCATTATCAGGAATGGGCATTTGAGGTGGTCTCTCCACTATTGCTTAGCTTGCCAGTTGGTGTTATTATCCCTTTAGATCACTCGAGGTCGCTCTGGTGCCTGATCTGTATTCGATCCTATGATTCCCTCTTCCCCCTATTCTACCCCCTAGGGATCATTTAAGAAATACTATTATCTTCTTGAGTAAACTCCGTATAGATAGATAATCATTGCACTTAGTATAAAATTGGTAAGTGGGCTCTTGTTTTTGTTTTGTGTGTTCCTCTCTAGATGGATCATACCTGTCTTTGTAGTCTCATTTTATATTATTCTGCCCCTTCTTTCTAATGTCTAATGCATTTACTTCTTTAATTTATTAGGATATCTTGCTTTTTAGGTCATTTTTCTGGTGATCACTATGCTTTCCATGGATGAAATGCATTTTAAATATTTAAATGAGTCTAACTTACAGTCTAAATAATTGATACCACCTAGACCAATTGTGACTGAGTCTGCTATAGTAAGAATCTTTTGGGGCAGTATAATGGCTCAGTGGGTGCCAAGTACAACTACATAAGTTTGATTTCCAGGACCCATGTGGTGGAAGAAGACTCTCTTCAATTGTCCACTGACCTCTACGTGTGTGTGTGTGTGTGTGTGTGTGCACTCAATCAATAATTCAAATATACCCATTGCAATGGTTTGAATGAAAATTCCCCCCATAGGATTATATATTTGAATGTTTGGTTTCCAGTTGGTGGGATGTTTAGGAAAGGATTTGGAGGTGTGGCCATATTGGAGAAGGTGTGCCACATAGGGTGAGCTTTGAAGTTTCAAAACCTCATTCTAGTCCTAGTCTCTTTCCACCTGCTGCTGGTGCGTAAAGATATAAGCTCTTGGTAACTCACCTAGCACCATGTCTGCCTTTCTGCTGCCACAGTTTTTGCTACAACAGACATGGACTAACCCTCTGAAACTGTAAGCAAACTGCCAGTTAAATGCTTTCTTTTATAGGCTGCCATAGTCATGGTGTCTCTTCACATCAATGGAATAGTAACTAAGCGACTCACTGACTAAGAAATCTCTCAACCCTTATCAGAGAAGTTTCTCTTTCTACTAAATGATAATCAATACAGAAGAGACTGAGAAGCGGCCATGGTACAAAGAATAAGAGAATACAGAATGTCCAGACCCAAGTGGAACGTATATACCACACCCTTTCCTCCAAAAACTCAGGATCCAAAACCTCGCATACAATGTACATGAGAGGGTGGAAAAAGGATGATAACCGGGGTGGTGGACACCTACAAGGAAAGTGTGTCTTTCAGATGCAGCAGGTGACTGTGCATGTAATCTCACAGTGTTTGTAACACCATGAGAAAAACTGTGCAAGCCCAAGCCAGACCAAATTCCAGTGTGGAGAGGGGAGTTGGTCCAAAAATTTCACTCCACTTGAGGCACTATTGGCATTTCTTTATTTTGGACATGAAGGGTTAGTTTTCTCTAAACTTATCTATCCCCTGATCAGTTGGCCACGCACCAGGGGAAGGCCACACATCCAGAAATTAGGGGGAAAAGAGACACAGAAGTTTGTTGGGAAGAGTTGGGAGAGGGAGACTGAACATGATCAAATTATGTTGTGTTACATTTTCTAAATATTTCAAAGAGAGTCCTTTGTAAAATTTGTAGAAAGAGATCTTATACATAAATATTAACAGGGAGAGTATCATCTAAGGTTATACAAACTTGTATTTGTATCTAAAATTTAATTCAGAATTTATATAATTTAGTAACTTACATATTAAAATATGACTAGTTATCTCTCATTTTTAGTTACAAAAATGAATTGTGAGATTTTTTAAAAGCTTTAATACTTATAGCTCCTTTATCATTGCGATATTTCAACAATTACTAGGTTCTTAGACATAGATTACATGCTCGTAGCACTACTTGGATATTTCTATTATCGAGTGTTAATTGATTTTATTTGTCTAGATATAGAAAATCCTGGGAATGCTTAATGAAATCACTACCCTTTTAATTGAATTGTAAATAGCTGAGACATTTGTAGTATTTGTGTCATTTCATTAAAACAATATTGGATTTCAGAATTTTGGAACTATGTTGAAACAAGATATAAAATAGCCTTTAGTTATCATCAAGTTTTTTTTTTACTGAATTATTTTGTATTGTTCTACCGCTTATGGAAAGAATATCCCTTTATCTTCAGCGTTGTGTGATGTCATCTCTGTGTGGCCCACTTGATGGCAGTATTGCACTTCATAGCATCAACATTGGTGAGCAAATTTTATACTTGGTTTACTGCGTAATAGTGTAAGCAAACCTTTCAATTAAAACAAATTATGAAAGATTTATTTTCTGTTATAAACTAAGTGGCTATAATTCAGGAATGTTTTGTGATGGCACTAAACTGGAACACAATAAAACTGCTGGCTACATGTTGGCAAACAGTAACTCCTGAGAAGTGAGGGACGCAGAGATTTATAGAATTTAAAATTTGTGATTGAAAGACTTGAACTATGAGCATTTTTGATACTATTTTCAATGATAGAAAATGGTTAGGTTGATCTTTATAACAAGGATGTGCTTTAAGGTTACACATACAGTGTGAGCTATCATGATCTATGACAGAAAAAGACTCTACTGAATGGAGGTGCAGGTCTCTCCTCCCATGTTATAGTAAGATCTGCCAGAACAGTCCCTCCAGCTGTGAGGAGTGGGGTCTACCTGCTACGTACTACCTGCTTCTCAACTTTGAAGCATTTGAAAGCATCCTGCACAAAGACCATTAAAATATTTTAGAAATTGAAGTTACTCTTATCCTTTGTATCAAAATCATACCTCAAAGCTAAGTGATCTAGAAAATTCCTCTAAAAATATATGAGGTCCTTGGGAATCTACCTGATTTTAAACTTAATAGAAGCTTTTGAAGTAACTTGCTTCATTCATTCATTCATTCAATATTTAATATTTATTTATTATTATATTCTGGCTGCAGTTTTCCCTCCTTCCTCTTCCCCCATTCCCTCTTCCCACTCTGTTCCCATCCCCCAATCTATTCCTCCATTTCTGTTTAGGAAAGGGCAAGTCTCCCATGAATATCAATAAAAGATGACATATCAAGTTACAGTAAGACTAAGCACTTCCCTTGTATTAAGGTTGGGCAAGGCAACCAAGTATGAGAAATAGGGCCCCCAAAACCAGTAAACGAGTCTGGACCAACTCCTATATCCACTCTTAGTAGTCCCCCAAGAAAACAACTGTAACTTAAACACATGCTGGATGCTGGGTTGTCAGTTCAGTCTCTATGAGCCCCTATGAGCCCAGGTTAGTTGATTCTGTGAATTTTCTTGTGGTATCCTTGATTGCTGTGCCTCCTACAATCTTTTCTCCTCCTCTTCTGCAGGACTATCTGAGTTCGGCATTATGTTTGGCTATGGGTCTGCATTTGTTTCAACCAGTTCCTGAATGAAGCCTCTTTGATGACAATTGGGATAGGCACCAATCTCTGAGTATAGCAGAATATCATTAGGCATCATTGCACTGACATTTTTCACCTCCAGTCACATCCATCCTAGATCTCTGGGTTATCCTTATCTGTACCATCATTTCTTTCAACCTTACTATATCTAATATGCTTTGGTATTGCCACAATCTTTAATTTGTGATTTTGATATTTAACAAAATAAAGAAACATATCCCACATAGGCTCAGTGGTTCTGTCTTGTTGAAGGTGCTTACCTTCTCAACCACTGTTGATTGTGTGCATGTGATGCATGATGGCTTTGGCAAACTATCAATGACATTTTATTCACTTGAAATTCAAATGGGTTTCCAATGTTCATTTGTATACTAGGGATATATCCTGGTTCCATTGCCAGAGGCCCATACTGCACTGGGCAGCTCCTTGCTGAAACCCACATTCAGGGAGCTTGGTTTGGTCCTATATTGGTTCCCCAGCTGTCAGATTGGGGCCCATGAGTTCCCACTTGCTCAGGTCAGCTGTTTCTGTGGGTTTTCTCAGAGTGGTCTTGACCCCTTTGTTAGTCACTCCTCCCTCTCTGAAACTGAATTTCAGGAGTTCAGCTCAGTGCTTTGCTATGGATCTCTGTTTCTGCTTCTATCAGCTACTGGATGAAGGCTCTAGGATGGTATTTAAGGTAGTCATCATTCTTATTATAGGGGAAGGGCATTTAAGGTAGCCTATTCACTATTGCTTAGATTCCTAGTTGGGGTCATCCTTGTGGATGTCTGTATAATTCCCTAGTGCCAGATATCTCTTTAAACCTACAGTGGCCTCCTCTATTGATGTGCATCTTTTCTAGCTCTTCTCTATTCCTCTCCCAACTCAATGTTCCTGATCTCTTATATTCTCCTCCCTCCTCCTCTCCTCCACTCCTCTTTTTCCTCCCTCCCTCCCTCCCTCCATGCTCCCAATTTGGTCAGGGGCTCTTTTTCCTTTCTGCTTCTCTAGGAGGCCATGTGTGTCTCTTACGGTTCTCCTTGTTTCCTAGCTTCTCTGGAGGTGTGGATTGTAGGTTGGTAATCCTTTTCTTTATGTGTATATATAAGTGAGTATATACCATGTTTGTCTTTCTGTGACTGGGTTACCTCACTCAGGATAGTTTCTTCTAGTGCCATCCATTTTGCCCCCTGAGTAGTACTCCATTGTGTAAATGTACCACAATTTCTTTATCTGTTCTTCAGTTGAGGACCATCTAGGTTGCTTCCAGGTTCTGGATATTACAAATGAAGCTGCTGTGAATATAGTTGATCAGATGTCCCGTTGTATGAATATGCATCCTTTGGGTATATGACTAAGAGTGGAATTGCTGGATCTTGAGTTAGACTGGTTCCCAGTTTCTGGAGAAACCACCATACTGATTTCCAAATTGGCTGTACTTCCACTAGCAATGGAGCCCCCTAAATTCTACAGAGTATATCTTTCTTTATTTGCTAGAAAAACTAGTTTAAATATTTAGCATGTGTCCCAGTGTCCTTTTCTGTTGCTATTGTAAAATACTTCACAAAGGCAATTTAGAAGAGAAAGGGTTTATTTCAACTAACAGTTTCAGGTCACAGTGACTCATACCAGTGAAGTCATAACAATAGGGGCTTGAAGGAGTGCTTCATATGACATACACATTTAAGTGGAGACTGATGTATGTCTGCATGCTAGTACTCCGCTGCTGTCTCATTTTCATTCAGTACAGAGCCCAACTTAAGAAATAGTATTGCTCACCACATGATGAGTCTTTCCACTTCAACTAACCCAATTATGAAGACACTTAACTGGCATGACAACAGATCAGCCTAATTTAGATACTTCCTCATTGAGACTCTCTTCCCAGTTGACCCTAAAGTGTTTCAAGTTGACAATTAAAACAGAAATTACAATATACAACCTGAGAATATACTGAGTTACCAATAGCCTGTTGTTTTGTGGTAGGTACAGCATACATCAAGGTATCCTCATGTGCAGGGTATTTGCTCTGACAAGCCAGGGGATCTGGAAATGCAGACTGCATTCATCTCTCATACTCTTTTTGTCTTCTGGAGTCTAAAGGTCTATTCTGTTAAAATGATTCTTTGCAGCTGTATCTGTCATCATCATCTTGTCCCTTCCTGCTAACAATTGACATAATACTTATGATTGCATGCAAAAGAGATTGCATTCTTTCAGAAATAAATTATCCCTTTTCAGTGCAGTACTCAGCATCAGTAGTTCACTGTGTTCACAGTGATCTGTTCTTATTACTATTTGTCTTTGCATTGGGACCATAACCACAGCATACAAAACAAGATGAACTTTTCTCTGATACCTTATATAACGCTATAGATTGGTATAGTCATGATTCATTCTGTGCCCGAAAAGGCTTTAAAGGATCTGGGGATTATACTGGGTCACAAAACATTGAGTGTAACTTAAAAATATGTACCATAGGTTTCCCACAACATGACCATCTGTTTTCATTTTAAAAGGTATTGTCCAAACATATCATGTACAGAGTTTATGACTGTAGTTGACAGTAAGTTACTAAATTTTGGTTATACCTTCATGTGATACTGATTCATGGTTTCTTCATTTTCAGCGAAGAAGTAACATGTGAACATGTCTGAAACATGTTTATCTATGAAGATCAGTTGTGTAATGCTGTGCGGTATTTTGTGTAGTAGTGTAAATGTTGCTTCATCTCTGTCAGTGTCAAGTATCCAATAAGTGTTACATCCTTGTGATTAGAGTCACTTCTTGTCTTCATATTTGCTGCAGTTTTGTGTTTGTCTCCCTTTAACAAGAAGGTTGGTATCTCCTTTATCATAGTAACTGATCCTTTTGGACAAAGAGAAGGCAGGCTTGTTTCCATGTAGAAGACCTTGGTTCCCAGAGCTCCATATTCTTCTTCTGTGGTACACCTACTGGGCCCAAAGGCATATAGGCTCTCCTCACATCTGCCATGACAATCAGGGCTCAGAACATGCATACAAATAATGACCCAGCAGCTGGGGCATGATTATTTTGGAGCTTTCATGTCTCTAGTCACAAGCTTTGAAATGTAGTTTTGGATAAATAATGCTATCAAACATGGTTAAATTTCATATCATTTATCAACTGTTATATCAAATGACAATAAGTAAAATAACAGAGGAATTGTTAGTGTGAAACAACACAAAATGAAAAAAATGGGAAAGAATATAATTTCACCCAGTTAAAATTATATGCTAAATTTAAGAACTAACAATTCCTCTGTTATTTTACTTATTGTCATGGAAACTACCCCCCAAATATATATATATATATATACATATATATATATATATATATATTCTCTATACAAACTTTGTGGTGTTTTCAGCAATGTCATTCAGTTTCAGTTGGCTACCAAGAAGTGTTGGAAGGGCCTGTGTTCTTTCATGCCTTTTGGAAACTCTGTGACCAATAACTCATCAGTAGATATTCTACAACTTTCACTGGGATTTTTATTTAATAACCTGTATATGTCAGAAACATTTTTCACTCATGCATGGTATTTCCCTTTAAAGATTTTAGAATTATATATATATATATATATATATATATATATATATATATATATATATATATTGGGGGGGAGTTCCCTGGAAGGAAGAAAAAAGTCCAGCGCAAACATTTATTACTCTTTTTTACTCTTTTTTTTCCAGTTTCTCCTTTCTTTTTTTTATTTTATTTTCCAGTTTAAATTTAGATAAGGAACAAGGTTGCTTCACAAGTCAGTTCCAGGTCCCTCTTCCTTTCCCTCCCCTCCTCCCGTGCCCTCCCCCCAATCTCCCCCCTCATTCCCCCAGGGAGGGTGAGGCCCTCCATGGGGGTGTCCATAGTCTGTCATTTCATATGTATTTGGGTTAATTTCCAGTATGCCTCCCTATGGCTTTTTTGTATATCCTTGTGTCTGGCTACCTACCTCCCTTTCTCTTTTTTCTTCTCTTTCTCTGATCCTCAGTTTAAATCTTTTCCCCTCCAGTATTCCCCTTACTCTACTTTCATTTTACGTATGTTTATGATCTCCTTGCAACCTCTAATGGACCCTTTCTAATTGTATGGATGCAACAGCAGCAACAAGTCAAATACACAAAGTTATAGATTCAAAGTTAGGATCCATATATGTGATGACTATCTTTCTGTGCCTGAGTGGCCTCACTCAGAAAAATATTTTCCAGTTCCATACATTTACCAGTGAATTTCATAAGCATTTTTTATAAATGAATAAAATCCATTATATTATGTATCACATATTCACTGTTGAAAAAACAATCTTTATACATTCCTTCCATTGATGGTCTTGTAGGCTAATTCCATTTCCTAGCTATTGTGAATAAGTATCAATGAATATGGGTGAATAAGTGTCTTCGTTACTTTTATATTGCTGTGAAGAGACACCCTGACCAGACAACTTTAGTTTAGTGCTTTGATTATTATTTGTCAAGGGGACTGCTTTTTGTGGTCCAGTCTATTTGGTGTTCTGTAAGCTTCTTGCACTTTCATAGGCATGTCCTTCTTTAGGTTGGGAAGTTTTCTTGTATGATTTTGTTGAATATGTTTTCTGTACCTTTGAGCTGTATTTCTTTACCTTTTTCTATACCTATTATTTTAGGTTTGGCCTTTTCATGTATCCCATATTTCCTGCATATTTTGTGTTAGGGATTTGTTGGGCTTGAGATTTTCTTTGGTCAATGAACTATTTCCCCTAGTGTATCTTCAAAACCTGAGATTCTGTCTTCCATCTCTTATATTCTGTTGATTATGCTTGCATCTGTAGTTCCTGATTGTTTACCTGGCTTTTCTGTTTCCAGCTTCCCATCATTCTGTGTTTTCTTTATTATTTCTATTTCTTCTTTCAGCTTTGAACTGTTTGAATTGTTTCCTTTACTTGTTTGGCTGTTTTTTCTTGAATTTCTTTAGATTGTCTTAAGAGATTTGTTTATTTTTTGAATTTTTTTGTCTTTTCCTCCATTTCATGTATTTTTGTTTGTTTTTTATATTTCTTTAAGGGATTTTCTCCTTTCCTCTTTGAGCATCTCTTTCATCTTCATAAAATAGTTTTTAAGGTGAATCTCTTCTGCTTCATCTGCATTTGGCTTTTGAGGTTTTCTTGGTGTGAAGTCCTCAGATTCTGGTGGTGTCATATTGGTCTTTCTGTTGTTGAGAGTGTTCTTATAGTGTTTTCTTCCCATCTCTTCTTTGAGTGCATGCAGGTGGGGTCTCTCCCTCTCCTCTAGTCTTTCAGTGTTGTATTTGGGTCAAGACTTAGTTGTTTGCAGATACGATCTGGCCTCTCATAGTATTCTCCTCACGCAAGCAGATACTGAAGAGCAGAGTGGTAACCAAGAGTGATGTGTGGCTGGACTCAGGGTGTTCCTTCCTGCCGGGGAAGGTTCATTCTACTAGAGGAGCAGGCCCTGGAAGATCCAAGGAGATGGGATGGAAGCTATTGGGGCCAGAGAAGAGCCTACACTCACCTCAATCAGTGGATATAGGGTGGGAAGGGGGAACCAAGAGTGATGTGTAACCTGACTCAGGGTGGTCTTTCCTGCCTGGGTGGGTCCACTCTATGCAAGGAGCAGGCCCAAGAATATCCAAGGAGGGGTTGATGGCCAGGAGTTGTGGCCAAGCAGAGCCCTCACCCACCTCAAACAGAGGGCGGAGGGTGGAGGGGGGCCAGGGATGAGATGTGGCCAGACTCAGGATAACGTACCACAAATCTTAGATTTTGTCATTCTTGTTTTCTAACTCTAAGCATTTGTTTCTGTTGTCATTTGTTGATTTCTTTTCCTGTTATACTTTTTTCTCTCAATATATATTTTTATTTAAATTAGTAACATGCTTGCTTCACATGTCGATCCCAGATCCCTCTCCCACCCTTCTTCCAGAGTCTTCCACTTCATCTGGGGCAGGGCCTAGGCCCTCCCCCATTGTCCAGGCTGAGAGAGGTTCCCTCCCTATGGAATGGGCTCCCAAAGTTCATTCGTATGCCATGGTAAACACTGATCTACTACCCAAGGCCCCAGAGATTGCCAAGGCCTCCTCACAGATACCACATTCAGGGGGGTCTGGATCAGTCCCATGCTGGCCTCTCAGCCATCAGTCTTGGGGCTCAAGAGCTCCCCCTTGTCATGTCTGCTGTCTCTGTGGGTTTCACCAGCACAGTCTTGACCCCTTGGCTCATCTCTCCTCCCTCTCTGTCACTGGGTTCCAAGAGTTCATTTCAGTGTTTAGCTATGAGTATCTGCCTCTGCTTCCATCAGTTACTGGATGAAGGTTCTAGGATGGCATATAAGGTAGTCGTCAATCTCGTTATCAGGGAGGGGCAATTAAGGTGGTCTCTCCACTATTGCTTAGTTTGTCAGTTGGTGTCATCTATGTAGATCTCTGGAAATCACACTCGCATTAGCTCTCTCCTCAAACCTATAATGACTGGACTCCCTTTATTATAGTATCTCTCATCCTCATCTCTTCCATTCTTCCCCCGACTCACCTTACTGCTCCCACATATTTTCCTCTCCTCTCCTATCCTCCCCCTCTCCTTTTCCCAGTTCCCTCTCCCCTCCCCACATGCTCATTAGATCTTGCTTCATTCCCTTTTTCTGAGGTATCTTGCGTATCTCCCTTGGGAACCTCCCTGTTTCTCAGACTCACTGGCAATGGTATTGTAGGGTGGCACTCCCCTGATCCATATCTAGAATCCATATATTAGTGAGTTCATATTATCTTTGTCTTTTTGTGACTGGGTTACCTCACTCAGGATGGTTTCTTCTAGTACCGTCCATTTGCCTGCAAATTTCAAGATTCCACTGGTTTTTTTCAGCTGAGTAGTACTTCATTGTGTAAATGTACCACATTTTCTCTATCCACTCTTCAGTTGTGGGGCATCTAGGTTGCTTCCAGGATCTGGCTATTACAAATAGTGCTGATACTTTTAACCTTTCAGCTAATAAACAGTGTGAAATTTGAGGGTTATTTTACAATAAAAACATTTCTACTTTATTTTATTGGATGCAAACTGAATAAACAATATTTTGTTGCTTGGTTTTACATAGTTTCATGAGTTTTTACCTAAACATTTAATAAATACAGGAAATATTTGTTTTCTTTGGTTTTCAGTTTTCAAAAAATTGAAAATCTTTCTAAGGAAATGTTTTGGTTACATGATAATTGTGCAAACTGGAGCAGTCATCTGCCACACATTGTCTTGTACACTTGAGCTTGTCTGATAGTACAAGCACCTGTATATTACGTGCTTGCTTTTCTTTTCTATTCTTGAGGAAACATCTTTTTCATCATGGACCGAGGCTAAGGAGTATAGTTTTCTAGAATTTTCAGTGCCCATCAAAATATGTCAATTTTCAGTTATTTATAGAAAGTTAAATAGATAGTAGTTTACTTTTTCACATTCAACAAATAAACACTTAAGATATTACTCATCTAAAATTAAAATTAAATGTCAAGGGCTGGGCTCTTATCTAATTTGCTATATTGCTTGTTTAGATTGTACAAGGCTCTCTTCTATCCCTAGCATTGCATAAAACTGAACATTATAATACATGCTTGCAAATGTACTTTGAGTCATATGTATTTCTCAAGTTTAAAAGTATATCTGGATACTACTCACTATTTAACTTTTTTGTACATATATTGTGAAAGATGTGGTTATAAAAATTCACAAGGATTATAGTTTCTCTTCTAGGCCATTGTGTACATTATTTAGAGAAAGCCTATTTTATTTTTTCAACAAATCATATTTCATATTTACCTAAAGTCATACTATGTATTTATGTATATATGTATGTATGTATGTATGTATGTATGTATGTATGTATGTATGTATGGGATAAGAGCCATAGCCTGTCCAAAAATGTCCCCAGTACCAGGCATGAAAAACATCCATCAGAATTGTTGGAGAAAGCACATTTTAAAAGCTTTGTGTTGTTTTATAAAAACAGACTCAAAATTTTACCTTATGTGCTATGCATTTTGAACACAGTTGCTAAGAATTCTGTACATTTAAAGTGCCTATTGTTTTATTGTTATTTTATTACATGTTCTCTATTTTCTTTGAAATATGTGAAATTGTGGGAGATGGAATATTTAATTTTTAGCATGAATTTAGATTTGTTTGTTGGCATTATTGTTGACTTAAATGACAATATTTTCCCTTAGTGATTCTTAGATTCTTCTAATAGTTTTCAGAATGCTGCATTTCTTAGCTCACTGCAAAGCTTGATAAATTATCATCTAGACACTACTGCAAGAAACAAACCCAGAGTTTGCTTATAAGTAACTGTCTAATTTAAGTCTAATTTTCTAGTATCAAACAATGTGCAAATGACTCAAGTTTTATATAGTTTGTGGTTATCCTGTCTGCTTTGGATGTACATAGTGAGAACAAATGAATACAATTAATCTACTTAAAATATTCCTGCTCGAGTCATCCATTATTCTCCAAAAATGTAGTATGAATAATATACTTTGGTATCAGTTATGAAGTATATGGATAATATACCCTTCAAGAATTAACTATTCAGGCTTTCATTTCTTAGTTAGAATCTCTAATTATGCAAGTAATCAAGATTCATTTATGAATATATCCATATGCCTCAACATATCACATATTTACACATTTATTTTAAATTGTAAATGGTGAGATATCATCATTATTAACAATATGAATTGGTGTTTATAATTACTCAATATAAATACTAACCAGTTCCCTGGAGACTAGTAATTAGCTGAAGAAAAGGACGTCAAATAAAAGCTCCAGGAAAACTACAACAAAATGCAGGTATTTTCATCTTTAATTAGGAATAATCTAAATCTCTAAATCTGTTTTTATAAAAAATGCCATTTAGAATTCCCTTGCTGAACATTGTAAGAGTAAAAAATATACAATACAAAAGTCATTTAAAAAGATTCTCTCCCATGAAACCATGCATATTGGCCTCTTCATGATCAGCTAGTCAGTAATTGTTTTGAAATCTAGGATATACTTGTGCTATTTCATCTACATTCTCAAAAATGGAAATGTCTTTTCTGTTATAAGGAAGCACCAAGTACTCGTGAGAAAAAGGATGCTTTAACATTGCATGTAGAATTAGTGTTTATGTGTTATCTTAGTTAGAGTTTCTGTTGCTGTAATGAAATACTATGCCCCTAAAGAAGTTGGGGAGGAAAGGCTTTATTTCACCTTACTGCCCCACATTGTGGTTCATTACTGGGAGGAAATCAGGGCAGAAACTCAAGAAAGAGGCAGGAACTGAAGTAGAGGTTATGGGGGAGTGCGTCTTATTGGCTTGTTCCTTCAGGCTTCCCAGCCTGTTTTCTTAAAGCATTCAGGGTCTTCAACCCAGGGGTGATACCACACAATGTGAGTTGGTCCCTCCCATATCAAATATCAATTAAGAAAATGAGTCACAGATTTGCAAAGAGGATAATCTGGTTGGGACATTTTCTCGATTAAAGTCCTGTCTTCCAAAATGAGACGGACTTGTATTAAGTTGACCTAAAACTAGCCAGCATATATAGCTACACAATTCTGTGTTCCAGTTAGATAATTTCTTCCATAAAAGTTTGAAAACCTGAAAAACTAATTTTGACTGCAGTAACCCAATTTAAAATTTAAAATTTGAGTAACAATGAAACAGTTAATTCAGGTGGAGGAAGAAATGCGCTGAGAAGTATAGTATGAGGTCCATCCTTCTGAGATAAAGGGAGATATGTTTAAGTGATATTCAAGTATTCTGTGGAGTGTTTAATAGGTAATTTAAAAAGCTAGATCGACGATATATTAATGATATAGTATAACTTTTTTCTTAAAACTCTTATTTATTATACATTGCTAACAATTTATTTTTATTGTTATTTTTAAATTTTTTAAATTTTAAATAGCTTGTTTTACATGTCAATCCCAGTTCCCTCTCCCTCCCTTCCTCCCGCACCCCCCACCATCCCCCCCCATCCTCCCACCCTATTGCCAATTCCTTCCACATAGGGGATATCTAGAGTCTATCATTTCACTCAGGATATAGTGTAACTTTTTAAAAACAGTGTGCCAAGAATCTTGGAATCATTCCTTCCCTTTAATGCAAATTGCTATTTTTTAAAGATAAGCGATATAATGAATCTGATAATCAATGGCATTTATCTTTTTGTAGAAGGTGGAACACACTGTACAAGCTAAAGAATACAGATGCACATGAGTTTTTACTTTAGCCAAGGTGTGAGATGGTAGGAATTCAGACTTTATTAAGCCACACTATTATGAAGATAGGGAAATTTATACTTGCCCAAGGCAGAACTCAGTATGTCGTTAGCATGCCGGCTACTTTACTTGAGAGACAATACATGTGATGTGCTTAATAGAAACACCTGGCCCGTCCTCTTGCTGTTTACCAGCCTTCCATTTATTTCCCACAGTAATGAAATGCTGCACAGTGCTTAGGACTGCTCTTATGCTTGGACTCCCAGTTGACACTACCAAGCCACACACATTCTTGTGCAGGATTGGCAGTGCTGATAAGTGTGATCTGGAAGATGAGCCCATCACTACCCGATGCATATAGTTTCGTGATTGGCCTTGCTCACCAGATAAGTCCCATACCTTCTCATTGATGAAAATAGATTAAAAAAAAAAGAAAAAACCTTAGGAGGTGATGCTTTGACAATGAGGCAGTAAGTACTGTAGATTAATGTGTAGTGCTTAAAGCATTTGGGGCTGGAAGACCCGTACTGTTCAATGGCAGCAAGCATATGGTTCTTATAGGAAAGTGGTGGAGCTGTGATTAAGGTTACTAAATGAACTAGATGGTTTTATAAAAATTTCCTTGTAACACGCAGAAGACCATGGTGTGCTAACAGTTTGGAAGTTATGAAAAATATTAGGTAGTGACACACACTTCATAAATGCATCATTTACGAATTTAAAAACAATATTAACATGTCGTTCAAACTAAGTTCCAAGTAGGGTATTCTGTGTCACTGCAGGATTATTTTAACTGCATTTTAGTTCCCAAAAATCATTTACTATATAAAATCTGAACAGGTGCCAAGTAATCATTCAATAATACATGGTATAACATGAGTCTAACTAGACAGATATGGTAGATAAATTATGTGTAATCTGCTCATTAGAATCCTAATCATTTTAATGAATAAAAAGCTGCTTTAATGAGCAATAAGAAAATATAAAATAACATTGCGGCTCTAGAGAAAATTAGTGACACTTCAGAAACTGCTCATTTGTTGAAGAAAGAACATCTGAAAAATGGAACTAAACCAAATAATGAGAGAATGCATGCTTCCCTTTCAAGAAGTTAAATATGAATAAGATTGTAATAACAGGGCTCATAGCAACTGGTTGTGACAGAGTTCACAAGCTGGTGAGAAACCCAGCATAGACACTATAAAATTTAAATTAAAATATAATTAGAAATAGGCAGCAGAGAAGCTATGTATAGAAGATTTCGAAGAAAAAGTTGTAAAAGGTTTGCTGATGTTGAATTACTTGTCAAGCAACACTTTCAGATTATTTGGGATCATTTAAATACAATATGGTCGTGTTTTTTGACAACCCTGGGATGACTGGTACTTAACTGTCCTCTCGTTCTACTCTACACATGGGTGAGCTGCCCTCTGTAGCTATGATACAACTAAAGTCTCTATTTGACTTGGTAATGAGAATAAGAAACTGATTTGAAAACAGTTTTTCTGTTTTCTTCCAGAATTTTTTTCAGCAGGTGTGATCTACTTAAGGACTGTTTCTACCTTGCAGAAAGACATATCTCTAAGGAGGGAAATGATCCAAAGCCAGGTCACACTCAAGATGAGAACCTCACAGTAATTTGTACACCCCTTTGCAATGCTGCACTTACATAGCAGATGATGGTGGATTAAAGGGTATCTATCTACCATATGGAGTTATTGCTATGTCCTTGGTGGACTTTGAAAATTACTCTTTGAATCTCAGTGAACATTGAGGACTTGGAATAACCTAATGCACAAGTCTGCTAAAGAAAACTGTTTTGATTAAATAGCTGAGACTTGTGTAAGTAGTTCTAGAAGTAATTTAGTAAAAAAAAACCCACTGGACCTCATCTTAAAAATGGTGATCTAAGTTATTATTATTACCAGAGTAATAATAATAAGTTTTCAGGAGATAGTTGCAATTAAATTTCGACAAAATTCCTGTCCTGATAAATTTATATGAAAGTCCTTTTAAGGAAGCACAATTTATTCTTTACTGCAAATATATACGATTTTTGATATGTAGCTCAGTGTTAAAATGCTTGGTTACCCCACTCAAGACTTTGGGTTTGTTCAAAGCACTAAAAATTGTATTTGCATTAAGTTTCTGACATGTGCTTATTCACAGGTATCATTTAAATGTATAAAATAAAACCATTAAACACTTAATATTTGAAACACATTTTAAAGTCCCCTTAAGGGAATTTTAGACAAGATATTTTTAGATATTTGTCAGTCAACAAGACTAATGATACGAGTAAAGTAATAGAAGCTTGCCAAGAAAGAGGAATATACGTCTATTTAAATTTTATTCTAGAAAACAGTTATAAGACATAATATGACTTAGATGAAAAGTTAAAAAATAGCACATGAATTAAGAGATAAAAAGAATGAAAGTTTACACAGTGCTAAGAAGCATGGCCAACCGGAGTAGCCCCAACTCAACATGAATTAGTATCGTGTTGACATAAAATGTCCTGTAATCTAGCAGCTATCCAGAAAAGGCTTTTGTTGTTCAGTGGCTCAGGACTCACCCTTTCCCATATTATTCATCTGCCATTTTAATATGTGGATATCTCAATGAGGATAGACATTATTGAAGGTCTACATGGAATGGTTATAAGGCTCAAGACCAGTCAGGTTTCTAGTGTAACTCTAGTGAAAACTGTAGTACAGATTTATTTTTCTATGCAGGATCAGTGTAGAGAAGAATTGCATTCCTGGAAGAGACAGTCTTCCATATGAAGTGCTTACATAAAACACACTTTGAGCAACTTGTCTCGTCTGTTGAAATCAGCGATGAAAATGCTTTGTGGAAGATTAATAGTGATACACATTTGGATACATGGGGAAGAAAACGTTAACACAGAACTGAGGAGTTGTTTACTTGATGATTTCAGAACTAGTTACCACAAGTAACTAAGTAAGTAACTAAGCAAAGATTTGTGAAATAAAGCTTTTGCTATTTAGCGTCTGTGAAAAATGGGAGATACATGACATGGTATAAGAAATGGGTGACAGTCTTAGAATTATAACAAAGCTGTCAATGTTATAATGTCCACTTTGCATTGCTAAGGAAGTAGTTATCAAGGAGGAAGGGATAATTTTCAGGACAAATATCTGATGTAGCTGAAGTGTGAAAACCATGAAATGGACTATTCCTTCTTTATAGACATCAAAATAAAGTAAATAAAATTCCTAACACTAATTTTGATAACAATATGTAGTATCTAATACATAAAATCAGTGTTATTTATAATGATTTATATATTCAAAACTGCATATCATCACCAGTTTCTTCTTAGAGATTCATATCAAATAGGTATTTAACTGTTTATTATGCATGGACAGACACACATTTATCTTCAATTAAAAATTCTTTTATACACAGAATTCATTAAACTATTTAACTACATAGCTATTCCAATCAGTTATTCCACTATTTTGTTGTTGAATCTCTTTGAAAATACATTTTGATCTCCTTTTCCGATAATATTTCAACTAATTTCAGATTTCCATTAACTTGGATCTAGCCTTCCAATGAAGAATAGTCATTGCCCCGTGCCCATACGTCACAACTGACAGCTGTTGCCAGAATTCTAGTTCTAGGTGAGATTTGTCAGAAGAGGTAAGGGAGCACATCTATTATAATACACAATCAGTACATTCAAGCTGTGAGTTATGGTGCTCCCTCTACATGGCCTGAAGGAGAACACAGTGTAACCAGAGAATGAAGTGAGTAGAAACCAACTGAAGTACACATGCGTTTGTCTGGTCCAGAAACAGATGCTAATGACACATTGACCCAGCCTGTGTCACTCTCTTCAACAAATGCCCAAGAGGAAAGAAACCAACAATGGTAAATAGGCCATATGCAGATCAAGACTTTGGGAGAATGTGACTGTGGGTGACAGAAAACTACACTGCCCACATCTGTGGCACTATGTCTTCAGGATACACTTGCAAATGTAGACAGGGTGATTTCCCAAAATGAGTATCTGTGCATGCCACTGTGATTTCTAAACTCATTTGCTGACTAGCAGTCATTCCCTGAGGTTGGCCACAGGTCTGTCTCCTGCATCACTTGGCCTCTTGGGGCTCAATCCATCTGGCCCTCCTCTCCACATACTTACTTATATGCCAGGTACACTTACTTTAAATAATTTGCACCTGCTGTTTCTATGTTTAGATGGTGTTCCTCTCAACTGTGTTGTAACTCTTTTTTTTTTCTTATTCTTTACCCAGTCCAAGTGGCAGCTTTACAGATGCCATCCATCTCAGACAAACACTGTATGCTTCTCAGAACAAGCATTGCTATTTTAATAATGCCAATAGCTATGGTTGCTGAAATCATCTTACTTGTCTGTCTGTAGTTTACTATGCAAGCATTTTTTTTCTCTTGCCCTTTGCTTGGATGTTCACACTAGGTAAGTCTTCATAAAGTGCTGCTTATTAAGGGGGGCATTTGCTTTCATTCCTAGAATTAGTGCTCAATGTGGAAAACTTTGGAACAGGACATAGAAGAAAGTCAGGAAAGTTTTATTTCAGAAGTTACTCATATTTTGATTACTTTAACATCATACTGCCTTTGATTGGAAAAAAAGCTAACTATATTGGATCTTAGGGTGATAAGGGCATTTTTGGCTACTTTAGAGTAGGGTGTGACACATCAGAGGTTCTGGGTGATGCAATGTAAGTTAGCTTAGAGTCTGAAATCATCTGTTTAGAAAGAGTCAATCACACTATACAACCTAGCACCAGCAAATTAACTATCGAAGAAGTATAAATGTGCTTCTTTTGTTGGTGACACTGTTAGAAGTTTAAATAATTCAGTGCCATAAGGCAATGATGGCAATTGAAACCTCATTGGAATCTATTCTCATTCTGCTCTGTGCACTTCTTCTTTGACTGTGTTTTCACCTGTCCCATTTATCTATGACAAGCCATATAAATAATTCCCATTGAATTCCATGGGTTCTGTAAATCCTACCAGGGCCTTACAGTACCTGATCAATGGAAGTTTAAGGTTTTTTTTGTTGTTGTTCTTACTTTTACAAAGCTGATTTAGTGGCTTGGTCAGTGTTATACATCACATTTATAAAACCTATCATTTGATATTAAGGTTGACAGAATAAATGTCATTTTAATAATGTTTTCTTCCTATTATAGAAATAACATGATGAACTGTAAATGTAAGCCAATAAGCTATTCACTTCCAGTATTGTGTGTGTGTGAACTTAGACTCACTTGTGCACCTTACCACAGAAAGCTGTCTACACTTGCATATTTCAATTGTCTACAGTAGCCCCTGTCTTTATCTATGCAATTGATTTGTTTTATAGTTAATGTTATATTCACAGTTTTGACGAGGACATGAGTGATGTTCTCTTTGGCAGATTCCAATTCAGCTAATGGAATTTTAAAAAGGTGGGAAAGGTTTTACAATTTTAGAACCATACAAACCAGAAATAATGAAATATAAGTGAGGTTAAAGCTATAGAAGAAAAATCAATACACACTTCAGAAGTTCAAAGTCAGCTTAAATAGAACGAGTGTAGCAATTACGGATACTTCACAATCTTTATTACATGAGTACTTTTCCTAAATAGTATATTTTTGTTAAAATATCTTATAGTTTTCAAATTATGTGAGTCTAAACAGTAATGTTCTTCACTAAAACAGTTTTATAATAGAGTACTTCAACTATAGATAATTAAATGAAGTGTCATTTTCATACCATATTGTAAATTAACTATTATTTGGTTAATGAGATATTTGGGGACACAATAGTGATACTCTAGAGATTCTGGAGATGCAATAACTGTAGTCTCAGATTTAGGACAAGAAAGGATATCATGTGTTTTCCTGAATGTTTTCAGAAGCAATACTGGATTGTCCTTGGGTGAGTTGATTTATTTAAGGTTGTCCAGTGGGTGGTCTTCTTTTTCTACAGACCCAGCACATACTAAACTCCAGTGGAGGTTTTTTAAACTGAAGATTTTAACTTTCCCATTATGATGAAAAAAGTAATTCTCATATCTGTTCTAGTGATGGGAAAAGTCTTTTCGTAGACTTGTGTTGATATGATTGTATATTTAATTTTTAGGTGTTTCGGACAACGTATCAGTATTTTTTGTTTGCTTTTTAAAATTTTAATTATTTTTTTTTTTTTGGTTTTTTCGAGACACGGTTTCTCTGTGGCTTTGGAGGCTGTCCTGGAACTTTCTCTGTAGACCAGGCTGGGCTTGAACTCACAGAGATCTGCCTGCCTCTGCCTCTAGAGTTCTGGAATTAAAGGCCTGCTCCACCACCGCCTGGCTTAATTTTTAATTTAAATTAGAAATAAGCTTGCTTCACATGTCAATCCCAGCTCCCTCTCCCACCCCTCTTTCCCTGCCCCCCAGGTCCTCCAGCCCCACACCCAGTCCCCACTCAGATCCCCAGGGAGGGTGAGGCCCTCCATGGGGCATCCAGAGTCTGTCATTTCATCCAGGGCAGGGCTTAGGCCCTCCCCCAAGAGTCCAGGCTGAGAGAGCATCCCTCATTGTGGGATGGGCACCCAAAGTCCATTTGTATTAAGTAAAAGAGAATATGTATAATATTTTCTTAAATGAACTAATGTATCTCTTTAAAGTTTCTAAGAATCAGTTTGTGAAAGGTAGATTGAGATTATATTGCAGAGTTTTAAGTAACAAGGGATTTATTATTACAACATTCTGTTGTAATTAGGCTTTGGTGTGTGTGTGTGTGTGTGTGTGTGTGTGTGTGTGTGTGTGTGTGTGTAAAATGAATCCAAATGGATACTTCATGAGACTATCCTGTTGGGAGCAGTAAATGACTAGTGATTGATTAACTGGAATGGCTATTGGCAAATAGTTGACAGACAAGGTCACAGAATAGCAGTTAGTGATTTTCCCATCATACTGTGAGCATTTGATTTTCCTAATATACAAGTAAGGATAGGGATGATGCTTAGAAGAAATAATGTAGATATTAAGTATCTGTTCAGGTCTAGATCAGTATGCCATATGTTGCTTTTTAGATATTTTAAATTTGACTTGATAGTAGTTAGACTTAATTATTTGATAGTTTCTTGATGCAACTGTTTCCTTTCAAAGAAATACTATTGTGTAGTGATATATCTTAGTTCCCTTAGTTTTTAGCAGGATCATAGTTATTGTCTGTGTTACAATGCAGAGTTAACAAGACTAATGCTGCTTGCCCAAAGTCTTTGTGAGTAGATGAATCCAAATACAGTAATCACTGAATTTTATTTTACTTTGTAGCTTCCTAAATTCAACTTCATTGTTTTAGCTAATAGAACCTATACTCTGGAGAACAGATTTACACAAAACAAGGGCTAATACCTATAGTACTCTTTTCAAAAGGTACAGGCATTTCTTAGCTAGAGTACAATTATCTGCAAGTCATGAGGTAAAATGTCATTCATACTAGACTCCCTGTTACATCCCTAGAGCTTAGAAAACTAATATTTTAATTAATTCATTAGAAATTGTAACAATTTCTGATATCAAATTATTTGTGAAAGCATAAGAGCAATTAGTAGTACAAGATTTTAGATGCCTGCTTATAAATTTCTTAGTCTTATTTCTATAGATATACTAGTAACAATTAGCTAGTCTTTTAAATTAATTTGTAATTACATTCTCAGGCAAATGATCGTGTCCTCGCAATTTCCCCCATAAATCTTAAATATTCATTACATCAAAATTTTAATGGCCTTTCAATAATACTCTGTTTTGTACAAACAGGATTTTCCAATTTGTAAATTAACAACAGTTGCATATTAATTTACTTTAAGTGATTTTTTATTTTTACTGAGATTGTATTGCATGCTAGATGTAACATAAAAAGCTACATAGATTTATGTGTATACTGTGATATTCTAATAGTATATGCTCTGGAAGATATTTGGCTAAGTTGATTAACATCTGCAATCTCATGTGTTCCTGAGCTGAAGATATTTTACTCTCAGCAGTTTTCAAGTACATATTATGATTAACTAAATAACCAAGCGCTGGCTTGCAAAACACATTTCTCCTAAGTGATAGTTAGTACCTGAGCAGCATCTCCTCATCCCAAGCACCTCTTTAGCCTGTGGTAATCATTTGTCTCTTCTCTGTTTCCTTGAGTTTGATGCATTTGATTCCATGTATGAGTAGACCCTGTGGTATTTTGCTTTTGAACTTGCTTTATTTTACCCAATGAAATGTCCTACTTTTTCATCTATATTGAATCAAATTACTTTCTTCTAAAGTTGACAGTATTTTTATTTTACGTTTAATAAATTGTGAAGTTCTATATATATATATACATATATATATATAATTTTGATAAAATGTGTTCACTGTTCCTTCCTTTGCTACTCTGCCCATATCTCCTCTCATATCTCTGTGCACTTTCCACACCTAACTTCATTTTCTCTTATTACAACTCACACACACACACGCGCGCACACACACACACACACACACACACACACAAATACACTAAGCCAACTTACTGCTGCTGGTATGTGCATTGTTGAGGACCACCTACTAGAGCATAGGTAAACTTTTAGAGGCTGCTCTCCTTACAAAGAACTTTTCTTCCCTTCCCTGGCAGCCATCAATTGCTAATTGCTTCTCAACTAGGGGTAGGGTTCCATGAATCACTCTTATCCATGCAGGAATTTTAGTTAGCCTGACCTTAGGCAAGTCTTGTACATGCAGTCACAGTGCCGAGTTTATGAGAGCAATGGCATTGTTGTATCCAGCAAATAATGTTTTCCTGTATACATTCACTACTTCTGATACTTATAGTATTTCTGCCCCTTTTTCTGTAGTGAGCCCTGTGCTGTGTAGGGAGGAGGTATGACCTAGATGCCCCATTTAGAGTTGAGCCATCTACAACCATTTACTCTATATATACTGATTATTTGTAGGTGTGTGTATATAATAACAACCTACTACATAAAGAAGATGCACTAATCTGTGGATATAAAGGTAACTTAGGGAACAGTTTAATATTACGCCAATTTAGCCAAATAATCATTAGGGTCTCCCATAAGTGCTGTGACCTACCCCATCATAGGTTTGGGGCTAAAGTAATAATGCGAGACATGAGTTATGTCTTGTGTAGCATGCCCTAAATTCAGTCAGAAAGGGATTGGTTAATTCTATAGTATTTATGTCCCTATAGCATCAGTATGCATAACTTGATAGGCCAGTCATTATTATAACTTGCAGGAATCTGACAAATATCAAACATCATCTCCTTATAAACTCCTGGAGAATCTAGGGATACAGAAGACATAACCCAACATAATAAAGGCAATATACAAAAATGCCATATCCAATATCATGTTAAATAAAGGAAAAACTTGAAGCATTTCCACTAAAATAAGGAACAAGACAAGGTTGTCATCTCTCTTCATCCTTATTCAATATCATGATTGAAGTCTTAGACAGACCAATAAGGTAAGTAAAAGAGATAAAAGGATGCAAATAGAAAAGGAAGACTTAAAAATATCCTTCTTTGCATAAGGTATATAAAAGACCAAAAAGATCATGCCCGAGTCCTCTCTCAGCTGATGAACACATTCAGTAGAGTAGCAGGATACGAAATTAACACATAAAAATTCAGTAGCCTTCCTAAGTTACACACTGAGAAAGAAATTAGGGAACCAATCCTTTATATTATGGCCTAAAACAGCTCAGATATTTTTACAACTAAAATGAAACTGTTGTACATTGAAAACATTAAGATATTGAAGAAATTATAAAAGACACTAGAAGATGGAATGCATTCCCATGCTCATGAATTGGTAGGGTTAATATTGAGAAAATGTCCATTCATGAAGAAGTAATTACAAGTTCAATGAAACACCCATCATATTTCTAATATAATTCTTCACAGAAATTAAAAAAGAAAATCACCATATTTGTTTGGAAAGACAAAAGACCCAGGTTAGATAAAATCATTCTGAACAATAAAATTACTGCTAGTTTTATCATAATCCCACATTTCAAGTTGTTCTACAGAATCACAGTAATAAAAACATCAAGGTATCAGCATAACTACAGACACATTGATTAGCAGAATAGAATTCAAGCCCCATACATGAACTCTACAGCCACTAAAGTTTCGAAAAGAAGCCAACAAAACACATTGGGAAAAGACAACATCTTAAACAAATGGTACTTGTCAAACTTAATAGATACATGTATTTGTCAAACTCCAAATAGATAATCTCTTTAACATAAACCCAATAACCTGAATCTATTTGAGGTTAGAGTAGAGAATATGCTAGAACTCACTGTCACAGAAAAGTATTTGCTGAACAGGCCAAGGTTTCTGAAAGCAAGGGTATTATGACTAAAAATGATAAATGGGACTTCATGTAACTAAAAAGCTTTGGTGTAGGATACTACCATCATGGAATCATTTTAAACAGATGACTAAACACCTAGAGTCAGTCATGATGTTTTCCTGAATCATGTTTAATAGTTTTACCAGGCGTTCATATTTATTATTTCCTTTTTCCTTGTTCTTATACTTTATAGATTCCCAATTCTAAATTTCTCTGGTAGTTGAGAAATATTTATATCTGTGTTTAATGTTTTCAGGAATTAATAACCATCCTCTATTAATAGGTAAAAGAAAGCATCTCTTAAATTTGCAGGTGTTATTTTTTGATGAGTTTTATCTAGTCATTTGAATTTGTTGTGTATTCTGAAAAAATATGAAGCCAAATTTGTGACCATTGCTTAAGACTTGCATTTTATGCTTGAACTCTGTTTACCATGTGCTCTTATGCCTTTTAAAAGATGTTCAATCATAGCTTTAATTTTGTGCAATACCGCAGTGCCATCACATAAAATGACTTTTTTATGTTGTAGTTCCTAGTGTTACACAATAATGTTCCTGTTATTAAGATGTATAGAGCTGTGTATCAACATTATTAAATATTCATGGTTTCTCATTATTTCTTTCTTATTTAGCATTTATACCTACTGGGAGATGAGGGACGATTGCTGCTTTGTCATCACTTAGTTGATGCCATGGTGTATTCTGTATTTTTTTTAAATCAAATATCTGGAGCACATAGTTGCACTCCCTTACATTTGAGATGCAATCGTTAATTAGTATTAATTGAAGGTTGAATTTCTTTCTTCGTGAATATTGTGTGTGACCACCCATTGGTGCTGAAAAGCCTTTCCTGTTCCTTCATAGAATGGCTTGAGACCCTGCTTCCCTACATGTCCAGAATGATGCAGATCTTAGCAGAGCTTAATTATGATCATGAATATATAGTAATAATAATACTAATAATAGTAACAATAATAGTAAACCCTAAATTCCAATGTACTATTGATTAAAATCCCTAGACAATGGAAATTGAAGAGTTTCTCACACTGATATTATGGTTTAAACTTTAAATGTCCCCAAGGCCTTGATCTCAATCCCCTGGCAGTATTCAGAGGTAGATTTTTAGGGAGCCTATGGTAAGCATTTAGATGATTGGAAGTGTGCCTTTAAAGGGGATCTTCACATATTCTTCTTTCCCTACTCCCTCCTCATTGTTCCTCCCTCCCTGGGAGTTAAATGAGTTAAGCAGTTTATTGTACTTTATACTTCCCAGTATGGGCTTCTGCTTCACCACAGTCCTAAACAGTATCAACACAAGCCTTCCAAACATTCAAGCTCAGAGTTCTCTGAAGCCATGAGATTACATAAACAAACTTTTGCTCCTTCTGAGGTGAATATATTAGGAATTTTGCCACATGATGGAGAACTGGCAAATGCATATGCTTTTTCCTTTTGTTTATTAATGCCTTTTAAAGTTATCATATTGGCTTTTTTCTTCAATTATTATGAGCTCATGATGTTTGACAGACTCAAATTGCTCCATGCAGTCATATTGGTTATTGTTTTGTTGGCTCTCAAGTTATCAGAGATTAGCTTGAAGTCATTCTACTTGCATTCCTTAACTACAATTTAAAAAAATTCTTTATTGTTATTACTATTATTTATTTTAGGACATAATTAGTTTCTGTCAACCAGGGATTGTTATAAGAAAGTTCTCTGTTTGTTTCTTTCTCCCTTTTTCCATCATCCTCTCTTCTTCCTTTTCTGTTTTCACTCCATTTGTCCTAATAATTAAAGAAACATAGTTCTTACTGATGGATACAGGGAGACAATATTCCAGATGATAGAATTCTCCAGAGGGATATGAATAAAAGGAATCTATTGCTACTGATCTCTTTTATAGGGAGATACAGAAAACTGTCTAGATTTTTAGTTTATGTGTTCACCTTCACATCCTTCAGAACATCTCATTTTGTGTCATCTTTCCTCTTTTTATTCTGTGATTTTTTCCCCACTTACAAGAGTCTGCACCACACTGACATTGAATCAGTCTGTATGCAAGCCATCAGATCAAACAGATTAGAATGGGTACATTTGGGAAACAGTTCATCTGTATATGTGAGCAATGAAAGTTAAGCCTGAATAACAAGAGTCACCCACAAATGAAAAGGATGTCAGAACCATGTAGTTAGTTTCCTGAGTTTAATCTGATCACTTATTGGTTTGCTACTTCTATATGAGTTGTTGAAATAGTTTGGAAAGTTTTCTTTTTTATTTTATTTTATTTTATTTTATTTTGGTTTTTCGAGACATGGTTTCTCTGTATTGTTTTGGAGGCTATAGGTCCAGCCCAGCCTCGAACTCACAGAGATCCGCCTGCCTCTGCCTCCTGAGTGCTGGATTAAAGGCGTGCGCCACCACCGCCCGGCAGTTTTCTTTTTTAAATATTTCTCCATAAAAAAAAGTTTTCCCCCAATGGTGTGTCACTGTCTTAATGATGGGTCACTGTCTCAACAAATTCAAAGGTGACTGAATGGACCCAATTTGTAAAACCTTATCTGTATCTTTGAGCAGGTAGTAGGAGCAAGAAAGTCTGCTTCTATGGTGCTGTGTTTCAAACACTCCTGGCTGATTTTGCCTACACAGGGATCCTGTATAGAACCTCACGGTCCCCTCATAGATAGCAGTTTTCTACCTGTGATATTGATGACCAGGTAAAAAACATTTTCACTTATGAAAAAGAGCTCAGGTCACTGAGGTGGTTGAGACCATCTACCAAAAATTCTGTGCTGGATCATGCCAGAATCTGAGTATGGGGTCAGAGTAGAGGTAGACATTCTGCACAAACCATGTCCCAAAAGCTCAAAATGCATAGTGTTTTTTCTTGATTTATTTTAAATAAATAAAAACTTTAAAAATTATTTTTAAAGGATGTATGTTAGAAATAAATTCCTTTCACTATTTTCAAAGCATTGCTGGCTATTTATTTGACTAGGGTTCCTATAAGAAATGCCTCATATGTATAATTGATAATGTGTTTTCCCATTATATAGCAGCCACTATGCTCGGATGGTAGTGGTCTTTCTTGTGCATGAATATGGATCTATTTGCATTGTCCTACATGCACTTATCCAGCTTGATCAGGACTATGTACTGAATATAGTGCCCTCTCTTGACTGTGTGTTTATAGCTTTTATGTAAAAAAATGGGTATCTATAAGCCTGTGAAATTATGTATGGGTCTTGAATTCAATTCAATTTAAATGAATTCATTATATAATGGGGGGTGTCCTCAATTAGACATCGTATAATACCAAGTTCAAACCTCTAATGCCAGGAATGTTGCATCGTTGGTCAAAGGGGTCCCATAAATCCATAACCCCACCCCCAAACATCATAGGCTATTTCCAAGGCTATTGGTAACTCTCCATAACCTGTGGGTAAAACCCTATTGCTGAAGACACAACTTACTTATGTCGTTGAACATCGAAATACTGATCTGGTGCCCAGCTAGATGCATTATCCCCTGCTACTAGCATTTTTGGTGATGGGTGATACATTTTGCATGCTACTGGAAGACAAAAGCAATAATCAATTTCATCTAATTACAAACCCTGTGACCTACAACAGTGATGTGCCTGCAAGATATACTGGTGTAATTAGTTACAAAATGTTGTTGGATTAACTAATCACTTTTAAATTTGGATTGAGGACCACATCATGAGGTGGAACCTATACATGGCATTGATAATATGGCCAAGAAGTTGAAATATTAGAAAAATTAAACTAAGGGCTCATGTGCAGACATCTGTGTATTTGAAATTTTATATAATTTTTAAATACATAAAAGATATCACTCTATGGTAATTAAAGAAATTTTGTTGTGAAAATAAACACTTTTATTCTGATGTCTGGGAATCATTTACTGTTTTTCTATATTTTATATATAGGCATATATATATACATATCATCTCCCTCTATATATAACATATATATAATCAATCAAAAACTATATGTTATTAGGTGTTATAGGAATGGATAACTAAGGGAAATAAGTAATAGGAAAAGTTAAGTATTTCATATTATTGGTAGATTTAGAAGTCACAAGAGTCATTTTCTGATGTGTTGGGTGTTTTGCTTCATGGCTACTGCATATGACTGTTCTCTTAGCTCCCCTGTGTTTTCTCTCATTGATCAGTTTTACTTTTCATCCAGGATGTTCTAAATCATTTGGGATCCTGTGACCTGGATGAAGATGATCTAATGCTTGATTTAGAATTTTTGGAAGAACAGAATCTTCAACCCCCAGGTAAGAATTGATTAGATGTCTATAGTAAAAAGATCCCAGTAAATGCCTACAAGAATATGACCCCAATTTAATCAATTAGCTTTAATTACAGCTTTTACTGTACACTAGATACTATTTAGAGAATGGCCAGTATTCTCTTTCTCCTTTGAAGCAACCTAGGTACTCTGCATACTTGAGCTTCTTTTACTCGATAACTTGAAAGTCACATGTGGAAACATGAATCCAGCTAGAAGTAATTATAAACTAAAACAGGACACAAAGACGTTCCAAAGGAAGATATGCTCCAATTAAATACTTTTCAGTTTAAAACAATAATATCTTGTGCTTGAAGGGAAACCATACAATGGTTACTATTCCATTTTTCTTGGTTTACTCTTAATCAAATTTAAGCATTGGTGATCTATATTTGTTATTCTAAATTTTAGTCACAATATCCCTCACAATATAGATTAATGTTGATGCTGCAATGCTGATCTGAGAGACTATAATGACAAATACATCTGTAGACAAACTCTCAAACACACAAACACACATTTGCCTTTATAATGAGAAATAAGTAAATTCAAACCAATTAAACTAGGAAAGTCCATCCACCTCATTTATAATAATTTGAATTCATACTAAATATTAAATAGTATAAATTCAAAAATAATTCTTCATTCAAAGTACTTTATATGACCTAATTGTATTCAGATTTAGTTATTTGATAGCAAAGATTCTATTATCTTATTTTATTGATACCTCTTATACTATTGCTTGTACATTAAAGGTCAACAGTGTTAAGCTAAGCTTTAGTGTCTTAAGTCTACTGGATCATTTAAAGAATATTGACTGTGCAGTGTTTAGTATTCCTACTTCTTACTTGTGTGAATTCTATTCTCTGTACTAATTCTCAGCCTTATTTTGAGATGTTTGGTTCATGCCAAATATTTAGACCCAGCTAATATGTTGTAAATTTGAAAAGCAAGCCATAATGATGTTTATATTTTCTTGTACCCTATTTTAGCTTGCCATTGTCTATCAATTTGGAATTAAAATTTTTAAAAACATTCTACTGCAGGTGGTTTCACAACTATCCCTTTCTAATGCAGATGTATTGATTTTTTATGAAGATAACTTCTAAAGTATGTCCTTCATGTATATCTATCTTAACAGCTAGACATTAGGGGAACACAGTAAAAAGTGTTTCCTTTGGAAGGAGTCTTTTAAAGGAGAATTGTTCAGCATTTTACAATCATTTAAGTTGCCACAGGTAGATATTTAATATAGCATAATGTATTTACCATTAGATCAAATTATCTAATATCTATTATCAAAACTTATGAAACTGGAAACTATAAAATAATACTATATATATAATTTAAATATCTACAGCTGCAAAATGTTGAAAACAGTTCAAATGTCTCTCAATAAGACTCTTAATATTCAGTAGTACAAAAAGCATAACTAAAAGCAATAAAGCATTCATATTTACTATTGTATCATTATTGGTAAATTGTTAATAGTGGATGGAACAGACATGGATTAGATGGTATACCTAAACTCTAGATCAATCCCCAACATCAACATACATAATAGGAGGATAGTCTGTCCCTCCTGATGCAATTCTGAGAGAAGTACAGTGCCAACCCTGAAGTATTTATTCTTCTTCTTTCTCCTCACTTAATGTTATCCCACACATACTTGTGGGCTACCTATGAGATAATGAGAGGAATTTCTATTTATTGTTTTTAAACACTGTGTGGTAAAGTGGATCTCATAATTATAAATGTATTTATTTTTCTGTAATGAGAGATCATAAAAATAAACTTTATTACAGAGAGAAACCCTGTCTCAAAAACAAATAAAAAAATAAACTTTACTAATTTTGGACTTCTTGAAATTAGTTTGAACCATGAATTTTATAGGAAGAGTATAATGAGGGAGAAAATAAGGACTAATTGACGAAGTGAGGCTGCCAATCGTCAGCCTAGGATAAGGCGTGGAAAACTCAAGATACATGGTTGGGTTTCTTTTGTGGCTGGTAGGGATGATGAAAGGGCAGAGGTGTAAAGGGAGGCTTTTTTCCTTGAGAGAAGCCTTCCTGCCACCCTGGTTCTAGAGCTGCATCAGTTCCAAATAAACATTCAGGAGGCTATATTAATTATGAAGCTGTTGGCCTTGCTTGTTTCTTACTGGCTAGCTCTGACTTAAGTAATTACCCCATAATTGTTAATCTAACTATGTCTCTTACCGGAGAAGTTTCCGGGCTTCCTACCCCATGGCTTTACATCTCGACTCCCCGTGTTTCTCCTACCCAGAGTCCTTCTGGACTCCTAGTCCCTCCTATCTTGGTTCCCTATAGGCTCAACAGTGCTTTATTGACAAATGCACAGGACTTCCCCCCAACACAGAGGTGACAATTGTAGTTTAAACAGCTGAATGAAATGTGACCCCTTATAGGAGCATTTACTTAAAACTGTATATACTCTTTGTAAAAAGTAAGATTTTGAATGTTTTTATTATGAATAAATGATGAATTTTATGGAGGTAGGTAAGTTTAACTCAGTTTATGTTGTTATATATCACTTAAATTTTTAAAAAACTGAAAACTCACTCTGAATTAATGAGAGAGAAGGTGATTTAACTGAGTCTTATGGAATTATAGCTCATTTTGTTTAATTTTATAATTGCATTCTGATTTAGTCTTAATTTTGTGTAATATTTTGTAGAGATGTGTATTACTGAGAAGGGAGCTGATGAAGCTGATAAATTGTTTAAAATGATCAAAACAGGGAAATGAGTGCCTTGAGTGAGGGTGTCATGGAATTATAAGGATTTGGGATGAAACTTCAAAATATTACTCTTTTGTATGTTTATTGGAACATTTATGAAATAATTGAATGTAGAGATGACATGGTAAGTCTAGATCTGTTTGGGTCAGTTATAGTGAACAGCAGTTATGTCTGACAGCCAGCGATGGGAAGAACAAATAATGACTTCAAATCTAAACAAAGATGCAGCTCCATGTGCCTGTTCTGGGAAAATATTAACCTTTACAAAATTATTTTCCTCTATAAAATATAATGACCACTATTCACTTTATTTAATGGAATAAAAGTGATGTGTTATTCTTCTGACTCACTGCACAGAAGGAATAACTGAGAGATAGATGCTGAGCCGCTCACCAGCCACTTCATTCTCTAAAACACATTGTTTCTCAGATGTGTTCCTTGGGCAACTGTAAGGTGCCTCTTCTCTAAATGGATGTTATTAAAAGGCTAATACATAGGGCAGTATGTATCCAGATAATTTAGACTGGGCCTGTAATTCATCATCTGTAGCTGTTATTCCCTCTGCATCTTTTGCCAGCCACTCATCAGCCATCTCTGTGGCAGAACCTCATGGGGAACAGCCTGGTAAAGTCAGGGGATAAACAACACTGATCAAATGATGAGGAAAGGCTCACAGAGCACACCTGAGTGTTAGAAACTTGGTGATGCGAGTACACTGGTGCTTTCTATGGTGTCAGGGAAGAAAAAAAATTAGAAAACTTTGATCAGTTATAAGATGAACAAACTATGGGAATGTCAGATCAAAAATGTTGATGATAGAAGCATTCAAGACTATGGTGGTGGTAAATGTAGAATTATATATATTCACATCAAATGTCACATTGTGTACTTTAATATAATTCACTGTTGTCATAGAATGTCGTATTACTTTAATATTATGCATTTTAAAATGAAATGAGAGCAGGTTAAAGATTAGGTTGCTAAATTGGTCTAAATCCACACAATGGAAAAACATTCATCAAAAGCTGAAATATTAATTGGGATGAGAGCATGAGTTCATTGTTGAAGAGCTGTGTTTCATGAAAAATGGTCATGAAAATAACACAAGATCCCATTAGTGTAAACAGTGCAAATTTCATGGAAAACAAACAAAAAAAGCAAAATAACAAAAACAAACAAAAAACCCACACAACATTGTCTGGGGAGACAAGGGACTGACAGGAAGAGACTGAAAGAACCCAATGGTGATGAGGAAGCTTGGGAGCAGCTGACTATATTTCTTGTCTTGCTTTTAATATTGAGTTTATTATAAAACAGTAAGTCTTAATGAGTTGTTTTAAAATGTTTGTGGAAAGTAAACTGAAGGATCATAGTGAGCCAGAACTTTATCAAAGCCACATCAAATTAACCTTAAAAAGTTTTAAAGAATATTGCATCTTTAGGATTCAGTCCTGATAAGTGAAAAGTTAGAATAAAAATAATAGAGATTATATCTTCATATGATTACTTTAAAATACACATGTACTATCATACACACACATGCACACACACACACACACACACACACATACACGCACACACACACCAAAACAAGAGAAAAAACTAAAGAAACTTCAGTTAAAATGTATATAATTTAGGTAAACTTGTGCTACAAATATTGATAATACTTCCCTTTAAAGTCATAGGTTATTGAACAAATATCTCAGTGTTAGGTAAGAGACCCACTTCTCTTCCAGTTGTTAATCAGGCAGATGAGAAGAGACCCAAGAGATTTCCAAAACAATATAGACCATTGCTACTGCCCTTGGTTTCCTTCTAGGACCTGAAGATAAGACTCTATTGCTGAGGTCACCACATACTTTGGGCAAAGAACTTGGAGAAATTGAACTGGCACAGACCTGCAAGCCTCTTTCTTAAGCAGGTGCCATGTAAGCTCCCAGGGCTGAAAGGGAATCCAAAGTCCTACCCAGCTGTTAAATCTGTGAACCACAACAGTGAGCAGCCCACAAACATATCCTTGATGGTGCGTAACCAACAACTACTTAATTGGACTTAAGGAATTGTTGGTAGGAGGGAATTCATCTCTGTTACTATAAACCTAGGCAGCTATTCATAGCTGGAGAAATCATAGACACCAGAGGAGAAACTATTAGTACATTTTCCTAAATCAAAATAACATCTACTAGCTTTCTATATCCTTATGCTCAAATAGTCAGCCCTGAACACGTGCACATGTCAGCAACACTCAATGAACTTCAGTAAATTAAGTCTGATTACCCATACGCTCTCTCTCTCTCATCATTTATCTACTTCTCTCTCATCTAGCTATGTATCCACATTATGATAATTATCGTAGAAGAGGTCATGAGAGAGAATGGAGGAGAGGTAGAAGCTGGAAGGAAAAATTATGTTGGAAATTATGTTGGAGTATACAATGTGTATACTCATGTAGGAAAATCATTCTAATGTTAGAAATAAAAATAAATAAATAAATAAATATATGACACCTGTGAAAAAGATTTTGGTGCCTTGAAATAAGACATATCTGAGTCAGGATTCCATCTCTGCCACAGTGAGTCTTGTTTTCCATTTGTAACATCTTGTGATTATATTCATCCCAAAAATATCAGCCTGACTAAGTAGGTGACTGAGGCATGTTTTGATGCAAAGTGTATTGCTTTCTAGGTTGTATAGGCTAGATCAGGAAGCCAGTACAGTTTGATTCTGTTTCTTGGGATTTAGACAATTTTAATCTTTTGTAAATACTTTGTTTTATCACTGGTATTTTTTAGTGCCCTTGAGTTTTGAATAATTCATGACTATTATAGGTTATTTCAGAGTATGCTTTCTAATGTAAATATTTTAATTTTATAACACTAAGTGATGAGTTGGTAGTATTTAATATTAACAAATTAAAACATGTTGCCTAAAAATCACAGGACATTTCTTTATGTTGAATCAGTCCAATTAAATAGCTGAAAACTTTTTTCCCCTGGATATTAGTTACTTGTCCCAAATACTGTACAGCCTAATTAGAATAGCAATGTATCTGAGACAGAACACATTTCTGTTTTTAATACCGTAAACACTAGAAACTAAGTTCATAAATGTTAAATAGAAATCTACATTGTTGTCTTGCATTACAGTTGGTAGTTATCACTTGAAGATGGGTTACTTAATTGAAAAAAATTAAATTATTTAGTGCTCTTTGATAAAGGAATGCAATAGGTGGATGATGGAGTAAAGACAAACTTTATTATTTGTGGTATTTATTTTGTGTCTTCTTCTGAAGTACACAGAGCAGTATTGGTGTATGCCCACATGCAAATAGAGGTAATAGCCCAGCAATATCAATTAGACATTAATTAGGTAGTAGCTAAATATTTGGAATTTGATGAAGAAGCATTATAAAAATTCTACAGTGAGTCAGGAATTCCTCCTGTGCCTATTAATTAAGGAGGTAATTTTGTTATTAATTTTTAATGGGTAAGAGCTCAGCAGAGTTGAGATGAACCCCTAGTGGTTTTGCTAATATGAATGGCAATGTATAAAGAATTGAAACAACATTAACACAAGGAAATTATAAAAGCCAACTGTAAGTTTATAGGCATTGTGGTATATCTGGATCAAAAGAAGTGGACATAGGATATCTTCAATGAGATTGTGAAAAACTCAGTAACTTATGCTGCTGAACTTTGCAGATATAATTTTGAAATTAATAAATATACATATGAAGTTATGTGATTTAGATGACAGTGTTACCCCAAAGAGTCATAGACTACCAAAGAAAAAACCCAGTACCATACATGAGAAACCTCTGAGTTGTTAGTCATGGTAGTTCAAGGTACTCCCCAAAGCAGCATAAGCTATTGCTGTTGCTCTTGGATGACACTCATAGGTTGAAGATTAAGCCCCTATTGTGAAGACCCCATACATTTAAGGCACAGAGTTCAGATTATTCCACCTGGATCTAGCCATATATACTCTTTCCTGTAGTCTAGTTTCTACAGTAACATGAAGAACTATGCAAGCCAACAGGAGAGAGATGCAATCAATAATCGTATACAACTATAAGGCCTATGAACTACAACAATGGCCAGCTTGGCAGGATATTCCTAAAGGTGGAATAATGATGCTCATATGTTGGTGATGATTAATAATTATCTAATTTTACAAAGACACACTCAACATGAGGGAAGTCATGTCTCATACTAGAAAGCTAACCAACTATCTGGAGCTATTGAGGCCATGGGACCTTAAAAGAGAACCTCCATTTGCCAATTTGCGAGACCAGTGTAGTTCTAACTACATTCTAAAACTTATTCTCATACCCACAAATAAATGTAGCTTACAACCCTCATCAAAGAAGCTTCCTTTTACAACAAATGGAGGCATAGTTACTTTTCTGTTGCTGTGAAGAGACTCTATGACAAAAGCAAATTATGAAGAAAGCATTTAATTGGTGGTTTGCTCACAGTTTCAGAGGGTGTCCATGACCATTATTGGTGAGGAACATTGCTACAGTGGTGGTGTTGGAGCAGTATCTGTGGGCTTACACATTGAAACAATAACTGCAAGGCAGAGGGAGTGGCAGGAGAGATAGGATGCTAATTGGGAATGTCATGGGCTTTTGAAACTTCAAGTCCCATCCCCCATTGATGGTCCTTCTCCAACAAGGTCACACTTTCTAAATCTTCCTAAACAGCTTCTCCAAGTATTCAAATAAATAAACTCATGGAAACCATTTCGCCCACAAGAGAGACCATTATAAAAACCATAACTGGTCTCAGTACAGATGACAAAGGATTGTGGGGTGCTCAGGCCTAGTAGATATATCTCCGTTATAACTCTACACCTAAGGGACATCATGAAACAGGGGACAGAGTTATGTAAGAATCAGAGAAACAAGAAGTTTTTTGGGAGACTTTGATTCCTAGAAATGGCTGTGCAAACAAGATCTGAATAATGAAAGTATCTGGAGACGCACTAACATGGTTAGATGGTGAAAAATCTTTAGTGTCTTACCCCTAGACAGAGAACTACAAGGAATTAATGTATGCTGAGAAAAAGAGAAAAGTAGTTTCCACCAGGAGTGGATCTCCAACTGATTATCCAATACAAAGTGGTCAGCCCTGATATCATATAAACATAACAAAAAGAAACTCAGCAGGTTTTATTTATGTATTAGCGCCTACATGTTATTGGATATTTTATCACAGTATGACACTCTTAGACTGTGTTAATAAAGTTAACTTGAATTCGGGGCGGGGCCAGTAACTGGCTGACTGGAATTAGCCATAGAGATATATTGTCATGTCTTAATCTTAAAATTTCAGACTGTGATTTGTACACACAAAGATATGATAATATATAGAATTCATTCTGATTGTCCATCATTCTGATCATCATTTATTTACTAACTCATAATAAACAAAGAATAATATTTACTGAGTTAGGTGGCAGATCCTGGAGGTAACACACCCTTATCATATTAAGAAATTTGGAGCCTGAGAGATAAATGATGAGAAGCAGGAGATGCCTCAGTCAGACTCAACAGTTTTGGAGTCTCTATTCTAAAAACATTAGTTACTATACAATTTAAAATCTCAAAAATGCTAGAGCTTGTGTTGTAAACTGCTCTGTCCCATGAGTTTTGTAAGTTATGATCTTTGATATAATGTTTGCCTTTTATTCCAACAGAGAAACTGAAGAGAGATCAGATTGTGATCTATATTATGCAAAGTGCCCATTGAGGAACATGGCGCTAATAGTTTTGCTGGAATGTACTGTTTTATAACACTTAGCAAATATGCAAATGTGACATGAGTTGTCACTTTGAGGTGTCATCAACTGGCTTTGTTCCATTTTTACTTGGACTCTGAGTTAGGGTACTAGTAACTTCATGGCTGCCATTAGATGGCAATCTTGTTCTGATAATGCTCATAGAAACCCTGGGGTGCATTTGTATTCAACTGCATGGTTTACAAGGTTTTCAAATATGTTATCTCATCAAATTATCAAGATAACTCTGCAGTAGGTGATAATATGACCCAAATACAACGGAGGAAGAACATACTCTGAGGTTAAAAACTTCTCCTGTCAACATTCACTTAGATCTTATCGCTACATGCAGGCTTCTTCTCAACTCTTTCCAGGCTTTGCTGCATCTAATTTCACATACAATTCTAATATATTGGGTTACATGTCTCCCAAGGTCACCAAAAATCGTAGTTGCATCGTAAAAGGAAGTGGGTATTTCAAGTAGGCATGCTGACTGTGGAAAATAAAGACCATTAACTAGAGAGCAGGGAAAGGCAAAGAGCTGCAAAACAACTGACAAAGCCACAGAGTAAAACAACATGGGGTCATTTAATGTGGAAACAAACATCTCCATCCACACCGGCAGGGGCGGGGTTTACAAGTTGCACGGTGCAGCTACTTTGCTTGTGAACATTTTTTTGAGATGTTTTACAAAAAATTATTTAAATTAGAAACAAGCTTGTTTCACATGGCAATCCCAGTTCCTTCTCCCTTTCCTCTGTGAGCTCCCCCTTGTTCAGGTCAGCTGTTTCTGTGGGTTTCTCCAGCCTGATCTTGACCCCTTTGTTCATCACTCCTCTCTCTCTGTAGCTGGATTCTAGAGTTCAGCTCAGCATTTAGCTGTGGGTGTCTGCTTCTGCTTCCGTCAGCTACCAGATGGAGGCTCTAGGATGGCATATAAGGCAATCATCAATCTCATTTTTGGAGAGTTCCCAGGCCTCAAAGAGGATCTAAGCAGGGCACTCACAGAAGGTGGGCCAGAAACAGGCCCCTACCTACCTCATTGTTTGAGAAAGGGACTAGGAAGCTGGAAGTCTCTGTGGGCTGAACCCTACCGGGATGGGATCCCCAGAGCACAGTCCCCAGGCTTCAAGTCCAAAAGGTGTTCTGCAACTCCAGTAAGTGAAGTCTCTACCACTTGTGATCATTGTTATGATAGCTCGGAATCATGAGAAAACAACAAGTTCTGTGAGCTGGTGAGACACAAGCCTATACAATAACCTTGCAGATACATTCATCTAAACTGTCACATACTATTTACTGTGCTAGATGCAAAGTCCTCAGTTCTTCATTAACTTCAACTATCCAGAGTGTCATTTCATCAGGATTCCCCATCACAAACATATGGGTGTGTTTTAAGTTTCACATCCTCTGCATTTTCCCAAGCTCTTAGAAATGGTAGCTGAATATAACGATTACTTTGTGATGAGTCTTCTGATTATCATCTTTGTAAAAACAGTATTTCATACTCTACTGATAAACTGTATGAGAGTCCAAATTAAGATAATTGGGTGATCTGAATCCCAAATATTCAAAAACAATTAAAGAAAACAAAGAAAAAAAACCACAGCGGGGTTAGTTTTAGAGGAAACCTGTGTTGAAAAAATGAACAAAAATCAATAATAAAAGTAAAAAATATTAACAAAGGAAGGAAGGAAGGAACTACTTAACCCCAATATTATATAATGGGCAATGATGTGTAATTTAAGGGTATATATTAAAATAGATATGGGAAATCTTGTTTGATTTGCTTAATCAAGTATAGGAATGATCAGTTTGATAATATTATGCTTTGCTTTTAATTCTCATTTTAACTATAAAACTTTCTTAACATCCATCTGGTTAAGTGTTTTAAATAGTGTACTCAAGTCATAAAATAATGTCTCACAGGATAGGATTTTCAGAATAAAAGCCTTCATGTTTCTTCCAATTTCTTCCATTTGGTGTTTTTTTGTTTTTGTTTGTTTCCTAAAGCAATTAAATAGAAAATATGTCTCATAGTTTCTTACAATTTTGTGGTGACAACCCCATACAATTTCTTGAATAATGGCAACAACTGTTCTATATAAATGAATATTCAATTAAGAAAACAAATGCTGATATTTTTGAATAACTATAATATTTACACATTTAAAATTGTTCTAAAAAACATAATTTTCTTTTCTTTTTGGTTTTTCGAGACAGGGTTTCTCTGTGTAGCTTTTGGAGCCTATCCTAGCACTTGCTCTGTAGACCAGGCTGGCCTCACACAGAGATCCATTTGCCTCTGCCTCCTGAGTGCTGGGATTACAGGTGTGCTCCACCAACACCAGCCAAAACATAATTTTCAATCATGCCTGAGGTAGGAAGAGAGAGAAACAATCATTAATATTGGCATATTTACAACAAATCCTGTTGTGATTGTCACACTGAGAATTCATTTACTATTCCTTGAATTATAAATTTTTAATTGATAATTTCATGATGTCCTATAAAAGAATATTTCCTGTTTAATTTAGCTCTAGATTAATTTTATTCATAAACCAGTCCAAAAGTTTACACTGGCATTGGACATTTCTTGGTTTCATGAAGACTGCCTTCCTTGTGTCCACACATTGTAGGGTGCTTTGGGAATGTTAGTGGGCCTCATGGGTGCCATGGTGTTGCTCTTAAGAGCTGAGCTGCAACCATTTGATAAGAGAAAGGGACAGATGTCATTTACTGAGATGAGAGGAAAACACTAGTACTCCTGAATTCTGGTAGATTTTGGAGAAGAAAGGAAACATTAAAAATTTGAAGGTGCCTTGATACAGATGTTTTAATTTGGGGACCTCACTGGGATTTGGTAAATATTATATGTTGGCTTGGTGGAAGCAGCAAATGGAGGGCTTAGTGATTCTTAAGGTATAAACTGCCAGTTGAATCTTTCTTATCAAAGTATTGGTAGGTGTTTAAGAACAGATCTATAATTAAGATTCGTTATTTCGAATAGTTAGTAGTGTTCTGAGAATAAGGAAGTAGATAGGTGATGCTGATGGTAATGTCAGCTGTGTTGACTTCAAGACTGAGTCTGCGCAGTGAGGGAACTAGGAGGACAGTGCTTTTAACTAAAACCCAGGCTGGCTTTCACATTTAAGGTGTCACCATCACGTGTCAAGTTTTCTGGACATCATCTCAAGCATCCCCAGTTTAGTTTTCCTTTTTCTCTCTACCAAATGCACGATTTGTTAGATCCCTTCACAGGGAAAATCGATGGTGATATTTCCATCTCTGGAGATAACACACAGATAATATAAGGGTTTGTCTCCACCACACCAGGCACCAGGAGAGTTAGATTAAACCACTCCGATCTCTGCTGTGGAGTGCAGGAAATAAGTATGTGTTCTTACCCCCAACAGTCTCATAGTTTGCTTTAGGGAGGATTCTGTGGGAAAGAATATCGAAGCATTGCCTACAGATGTCTGAAGTAGGTTTTCTGAATAAGGTTTGGATGGAGAGATGAAATTGTTCCTGTACAAAAGTATTCTTAGATTTTATTCAATACACTCTATGCTGTCACCCAGTAAGTGATAGGCTTTATAGGAATCTTATCTCAATAATCATTTCAAGTGGCCATCCCTGTACTATATCTGTACTTAGGATGATGAGAGAGAAAGTGGCTTTTGTCTTTTTCGCTGGTGAGACTTTTCTGGAGTTACATGCACTGGGCAATTTTTATGACATCCTGGCACTGCTTGTAGCATTGGTCTATTTATTCATGTAGATCATTCATAGATCAGCACATTGCTAAAGTACATATTATCTGTGGTAAACAATTACAAAAATATTCTAATGAAAACAAAAATAGAAACCACCACTTATTTGTCTCATAGTTTGGCATTAGTTAGCAACTCAGTTTACCTGGGGACAGGGACCTGAGCTGAGGAATTGGCTTTGGGGAAGGTCTGTGGGTAATTCTTAATTGTACAGCAGAGCACTTGTCATCTAAAGCAAAGCTCTTCAAAGTAATTTTCCAAATAGCTGTCAGAAGAATTATCTAGTCTCAATCTCCGTACATCTTAGCTTTTTATTAGTAGTTTAACCTCCACTAATCTGTTCTCCACATTGTTCACAAGATGTGCTGACATGCTAAAGTGATCTTAATCCAGGACCTATGTGAGAGTCAATATCCCCATTACCTTCATTAGAAAATCCAATTTCATTAATAGCTAACAAAGCTCTCATGCTTCGATACTTTCACTTTTGCTACATACTCAACTTGACTTCTAGCAAATATTTATTGAAGGCTTATTTTACCAAACACAAGTCAGCTAGCAAAGGGTTTAGGGGGTACTCATTATTTAAAACAAGTGTTAATGAAGAAATACTGTTGGGTCTTGGGAAGGATCTAGCAAGTTTGGTGATGTCATGGTGAGATTTGAGCTTTCAGAGGAAGGATGAATGGGGTTTGGGTGAGAAAGTCATGGTGGAAATTAGATCCTAGAAGAAAGAGAGTATATGGCTGCTGAGAACAAACCCAATACGTTCTGATGTGCAGGCTGAATACTAATGTGCCATCTCCTGCTTCACCCTGAGAAGCTTCATGTGCTGATTCTCAGGGACAGCCACCTTCCTGTATCACTTAGCATCACAATAAAGGAAGTGTAAACATCTGCCTTCTATTTGAAGAATTCATATTTACCTTTTGAAAGACAATGAAGTATAATAGTAGTCAATGATTATAAGGATTAAATATATATATTAAGGGGAAAAAGTATTTCTATGATCCACAACGTGTTTGAAAGCCTAGGAGATAAAGTACAATAAAGGCTGGGAGGGGTTAGTATTCTGTCAGTGGAGATAAGTGGAAAGAAAACACTGAAGAAATATCAATGTATATCTGAAAGGCAACAGAGGCTGACAAATACAGAGCCCTTAGGTAGTGTCTGTAGCATTTTTAATCCTTTAATCCATTGTGTTTATATTTCATGTCTTTTTAAATATAGTTAAAATACCTATTCAGAAAATAAAAAGCTGAATTCCTTCAGTTCTAAATGGAACTTTGAATGAGTCATGACTAGCCAATTTTGTCTATATATGTAATCTAAGAACTAAAGTTATTTAGAATCTGAAGCATGTACAGTGTGTAAGCATGCATGGGCTTAGTGTGTAAACATGCATGCACAAGCTTTGCTTCTCATGTGTGTAAACATGGTAATCAAAACTTAGCATGAAATAAAATACTAAAGTTTAGACATTGGAATGACTAGAGAGAGAATTTGACCTCAGATGTTTGGCTCTGCTTGAACTGTGAGAATAAATAACTATAAACTCATGAACCATTACTGTGCTGATTAATTTTATGCTGACTTGACACAATCTAGTAATTGGAGAAGAGAGAGCCACAACTGAGAATATGTCCCGTAAGGTCAGGCTGTCGACTAGCCTGTAGGGTATTTTCTTAATTAGTGATCAATGTGGGGGGGGACCAGCCCATGAGGTTGATGCTATCCCTGGACTGGTGGTCCTGGGTTCTATCAGAAAGCAGGCTGAGGAAGCCATGAGGAGCAAGCTAGTAAATGTAGGTGATATTTTGCTTGTGGTCTAACAAAGTTTGCCTGGAGATCAGAGTGCAGAGCTGGCCACTAGTTAGCCATAGAGGCCAGGCAGTGGTTGCATACTACTTTGATGCCAGCACATGGGCTCTCATGCCGTTGGTGTCAGCACTTGGGATCTCATGCCTTTGATTCCGGTACTTGGGATCACACACTTTTAATCCCAACACTAGGGAGGTGGAGACAGGAAGGGATAAGACTTGGCAGAGAGAGGAATATGAAACAGGAGGAGACAGGAGCTCAACCTTTTTCAGTCTGAGGATTTTGTAAAGGTAAGAACTTCAGTGACTGGCTCCTTTATTTCTCTGATCTTTCAGCATTTACCTTGATATCTGACTCTGGGTTTTTATTATTAATACCGGTTAGAATTGACCCTACAGTAAATTGAACCCCTCCTTAGCCTCTGCACCAGCTCCTGCTTCCAGGTTCTAGCTCTGTGTGAGTTCCTGCCCTGACTTCCCTCAGTGATGAACGGTGATGTAGAAGCAAAAGCCAAATAAACCCTTTCCTCCCGACTTGCTTTGGTCATGGTGTTGTATCACAGTAATAGTTATAGTACCAGAAACTACAAATACCAATAATTATGTGACTGAAATCTGGCAACATACTTTTCTCCAAAATAACTGAGCTTATGTTTCTACCAGAAGTGTTGAATTGTGCTAAAATCTTACAGTGAAAATGTATAAATATTTTCATATAATTCATTTTAAAAACCCTTACAAGCATCTTTCTTTAAGATGAGAATGTACAATATCTGCAGGGTACAAACTTAGATGAGAATCCTTAAAATCGAGTAATTATCAAAGGCAGTTTTCCTTTTTAATTTATTTTTGAAATATCTTTTTTTACACATCATTCCCCTCATTTACTCGCCCTCCCATTATCCCATGCCCCTCACCGAACCCCCAATCTACCCCTATCCACTCCCCAAGGATAGTGAGGCCTTATACGGGGGATCATCAAAGTGACAGTTTTCCTTTAAACACAGCATCCAGTTTGTAAATGTTGAAAACCATTTCATCGTGTCCACTAGCAAAACATTTGTTGCCCTGTGCAGATTCCTAATTCAATCATTTATCTTTTGATGGCTGTGTAACAGACATTGAAGAATTAGTTAAAAATATTTGTGTATTTAAAATCATATTTGTAAAAGGATGTGAACTTAAGTTTATTCTAATGTAGTACTTTATTGTAAGAGGAAATTAGAATGAGTGGGTGAGAGCCAGAGGACTAGGAAGTCTGCTGTGAGACTGTCTCCTAGATGTAGCTGCAAAAACAAAACCTGGACAATGGCATATCATTGGACATGCTAATGCTGAAGGGGATAACCACACAGAACTCCCCCAAGTCAATAGATAAAGAATTGCAAGCCACTAATGACTGCTAAGAGAGGGGGAATTAGCTTTTCTTAGGGATAAGCCCTTAATTGCTTGGTATCAAATTGGTCTGCCATGAAACTATATACACACAAACAGCAGAAATAGACTCAGTATCTGTGTGTGTGTGTGTGTGTGTGTGTGTGTGTGTGTGTGTAATAATAATAATCAAAGAGAAAGAGACCATCAATTTGAAAGAGGGAGTGAGGGGTTGCATGGGAGGGCTTAGAGAGAGGAGGAATAAAGGAAGTAATGTAATTATGTTTTTAACTAAGAATATATTAAAAACGAAAGACTCAATGAGTAACTTGCTCCAGTGTCATCTAGGTGGTGATGCACAGAGCATAATGTAGCAAGATGTGAGCTAATCTTTTGCATATGTTATAAAAAATAAGTATTATTATATGCTCAAACTTGTTAAATTTGTTGAGGGGACATCAGCGTAACCAACATTCCAAAAGCCTTTTTGTTTGTTTTTTTAAACATCTAACTTGCTCTGATGAATGCATCAGTAGGCAGAGTTATTATTTTATTGGGTGTTATAACAGTCCTAACAGAGAGCTTGTGATTCCAACCACATTTTAAGTAAGATTACTTCTTTCTGACTACTTTTGTGAGAGAAGACACACATTGTTGAATGTAATCTGAAATTCTAAGTGGATTTTAAATTTGATGGTAATGATATTCAGTAATATGTATTTATATGTGCTAATGTTGAGCTTAAAGGCATGATGAAAGCTGTGTTATTGTAGAATAAAGGAAACTATACTGTTAATGGTTAGGATGTAATATTAATCAGCCTCACTTTGTAATGTAGCTCTTATTACAGCCAGGAGGAACAGAAACTCATTTCCATCAGTGCACAACTGTGGTCTCACTGTATCAGGAGATCTTTGAGTGTGACTATTCCTGCCTGACAGCTTTTGCAGATGGACACTGTGGGTTCTAAGGAAATCACTGTTTCTGCAAGTACCAATCTCTCTATAGTTGTTCAGTTTTTGCCCTTATATTTTTACCAACTCCATGGGAAATGCATATATTTACAAGCACACTAAAGCTTTACATGGTATGAATAATTCAGAATTGATTTATTGGAACATTTAAAGTAGTGTAGTGCCTGTCCTTATTTTCCTGCTTTTCTGGCCTATTTCTTTGTTCCTGTGCATCGCACACCCATAAGGCAAATAATTAGGTTTATAGAGTGAATAACCAAGTTGCATGGACAAGTGCCTTTTTCTGGGGTAGTAAAAATTTAGTTAAAAAGTAAAAAAAACCTGATGAATATTAAATGAAGCTTTGTCAATAGTGAACCAAATTTACTGCCAAAGTGTGTGTCTTCCTAAGAGCAATATTTATACCATATATATTTTCTTTAGGAGATGCTTCTTAGTCATCTTTATAAACACAGCCTCCCTTAGGCATTTGAATTCATCCTCATACATTTGGCAGCTTAATAATAGTGAGTTAACTTTGGTTGGTGTTGTGTGGCTTTGTCTGGAGAAATGTGAACAAATGCCTGTTTGCACCAGGTAGGTCACTGACAACAGAGCAAAGTAATGATTCCACCCAATGGTTGCTTAGTGAACCAATGAGCTTACTCGCATTACTTCAAGGAGTATAAATGAAGGGTTACTTATAGAAATATGCAACTGTGTGACAAATAAAATCACCCTATTGTGGGTGGATAGGTGGGAAAGGTGCATATATGAAGCAAGCATGGATTACAGGAAGCTCAGCTGGTGAAAAACATCTTTCTCCTGGTATCTGCTTAGATAGCCTTGCAGAAGTGGAAATTCCTGATATTTTCTGTGCTGTCTAATCTTGAACTTTGTAAGTTTTGTAAACTTCCTGGTCTGAAGGCCTACCTCCAGATTAAAATGCTTCAATTTTTAGGAACTTGCTACGCTATAGATGCACAATGGAATGGGTGTGTTCCCCCCACAATGCAGGTGTTGTTTTTGTGGTATTAATTGATGTTACCATTAAGGTACAGCTACACCTTTACTCATTGCCTGAACACCCTTATGAATATTACATGTTTTGTCAACTTATTCTAGTTTCCCATTTTTATGGATGCTGCAGATACAGCAGGAAGAACCCTATCAGGCAAAATGCTCACTCTTTCGTATTCTGTTATATCAGTACAAAATGGTACAGGGAGAGAAGAACTCCACCCATGCAATGATAGACACTGGTCAGCCTTGCATATACAAAACTGTTTATACGTTGGATTTGATTCAAACCTCTTTCCATATAAAAAGCATTTGGGAAGTTGCTGGATTTTGCAAAACTTAGAATTAGTAACTAAATGCACACTCTTAAAACTGTTTTTTAAAAATAAATGAAATTCTGTGGGTAAATATCTTTTAGAAACATTCATCACAGAAGGACACCATTCAAGCATATCTGAATCAGCTGTTTATTCTACTTAAAAATAGACAATGTGCTTTGGTTTATTAGTAATCACAAGTGCAGCACAGTGTGCACCCCAAGGTACAAGGATAAGGAATTAGTGGGTACTTGGGGCTTGGTGTGGGATCCCTGCACTATATCCACAATGTTCTACTCGGACCTTGAACTGCTCTAAAAGTTAAATATGTTAAAATGTAGAAATGCCGCTCAAAATACTGGCTCAGCATCACAGATCAAGTTGCTGGTGTGTAAATGGAAATATTCATAATAATAAAGCAAACATGTTGCCATGAAGTCTTTATGGCATGGCAAAAGTAAAGCATCATGGGCTTTACACAGAGCCTTGATCATGGTTATACATATTTAATTTCATCTTAGAGCAATTCTCTTGGATGGGGCAGTTGTTTGTTCATATAAGGCAGGGGCTGCCTTCTGACAATCTTCATAAATATGTGCAATGTGAGCTATAGATGCTTAAGGGTATAAATATTCAGTACTTCTTAACAATCCGATACTATTATCTGTGAAGAGGATTTGATATAATCTTTGGCAGTTGGAAAATATCATCATAAAAGTATGTGCAGACAATGTTTAACCACTCCTGGGAATATTGCAGGGAAACGGAATTAGCTCAGGATATGCTTTAAATTACATGAACCGACTTGTAGCTCAGAGTATACAGTGTGAAAAACATTTTATCACCAAAACGAATACGTATCATAAAGTGTATGTGATTTTCCAAAAAAGAGCAGTAGGATTAAAAATTAAATGTCTTCATTTTATATTATTGTTTTGTATGTCACATAGTTTCAGCAAATGTGTTTAGCCAAGCTCTGAACTGCATTTCAAATGTGGAAAGGAAGCATTCTTTCCTATTAGAGCTTCATGTATAGTGTGTGACACAGGAGAAGAACTCAGCCATTAAACAAGTACCCATACGCATTTTTGTGAAATAAGAAAAGACATTCTCTATGTGTGAAGACATTAGCAAGATCTTCATACTTTATGACCAAGTTTTCTTTTAATTATCCACTTTTTGCTTGTTTGTTTATTTGACTTATTGATTTGAGCATGTATGGGTGTCAGTTGACAACTTGTGGGACTCAGTTCTTGCCATCCATCCAAGGGGTATCAGGACCAAACAAGCTCAGGTCTTCAGACTTGGTAGCATGCTGCTTTACCTGCTTATCCATCTTCCTTTGCACACAAACATGTTTTGAAAGCAAACCAGGATAACCTTGAGAGAAAACAAAGCAAAGCAAAACAAAAAACATTGAGTTTAGTAGACTTCTGTAATCCAAAGATGCCTCAACATGTGTTGGGAAAATTTACATGGAACTTATAGTTATCATTTGATTATAGCTTATACCTGGCATGCATCCAAGGATTGTTCCAGTTGGCATTTTCTTCTTTGAAAAAGTTAATGCAATGACAGTTTGAATTTGGATTTGTTTAACCTAGTAAATGAGTCTTTCCCAAATTGAGAACGTGAACATTTACATATCAAGTTAGCTAACATTTGAGTTCCTATTTCAGATGTGTTTTCAGTAAGAGAAAAAGTAATCTCCAATGCATTAAAAACACACAAAAAATAGCAAAAGAAGATAAAATCACTTTTTGACAATGTCAAAATTAATTTTCAAGGAGATTTATGCCCTTTTAAACACATAATTCTAAATGCATTTAAATCTCTAATAAAAATGGAATGAAATTCACCAAAAGCAAAGTCAGTCGACATTACCTTAGTGATCTTGGGAGCACGAATCAATCAAAATGTATCATGGAGCCAGGTGTAGTTTATTGACAGTTCCTGCCTCTCGGGATTTGGATACTAGCTCATTTGCACTAGAGTAGTTTCTCAGCAGATTTGTAGAAATCTACAAATCTATCCATGTGTGAAAGCCATCCCTGAGAGTGAGCGTTTCCTTTATGTATGTATGTGTTCTTTTTATGTATATGTGCCTTTGTGTATGTGTGTAGGTGTGTATCTATTTGTTTATATAGGTGATATGTGCACACGGGCATGTTTGTGTTTGCATGTATGTTGTATATTTGTGTGTGTGTGTCTGTGTGTGTGCATCTGACACATTGATTTTTTTGAGAACTTCATTAGGAAAACATTGCCTGAGCTAGTGAAGGGTTTAAAAATATTCTCAATACTTTTGTGATAATGAAAACAAGTTCAGTCAATATAAAAGGTCCAAGTTAGGATTATGAAATATTAGATTTGGAGGTAATATTTTCCAAGCTTTATTACATTTATAGAAATAAATTTATGCTAAGTAAAGTTGTATGAAGAGAAGATATTCTGTTTTCGTGAAGAAGCATTTTAGAGTAGTTAAAATAGATATAAAATATTTTTCTTACAATTTAATTTCAAAGAATTATGTTTATGGGATTTTAACCATATTTCTGTAATGCTAGTTTAAGGAAAGGATGATTTCCTTAATGTATAAATTTAAATAATATAACATTTCTAGCGGGAATGATGGGTGAAAGATTGGCATAAAACTGAAGCAAGAAATACATATATCTCATATATATGCCTGTACATGAAATTTAAAAAATTAAATAGATCACTCAGCTTTAATGTAAAGTAGTTCAGCTTACAGAGATGAATGAAAGTTTATCAGTTTTGACATCCACTTATTTAAAGGATGTAATGATTCTAGTGGCTTTAGATTTCAATATCAACCTTCAGGACAGTAAATATACAATAGAAGAGATGTGGATTATAACCACGAGAAACAGAGGACCATCTAAGTGGATAAAGAGACCTGGTTAGGAGAGACAGAACAAATTAGGCTTATTGAATTGGTGGGCTAGCTTCTAAATGATAGCTGGGAAAGGAAATGTGTAATTGATGTTCATAAGTCTTTTGAAAAATGCCTCAAATACAAGAACAACAACCAATACCACTCCTTTTAGGAATGCTTATAGTTAATTTGGATACACTGCTCTGATGATAGAGCTAAAAGAAAAGACAAAGGGTAGGTCACGATAGAGAAACAAATCCTCAATCAGAAAAGAGCATAAGCCTTTAAAGTTAGGATGTTTGTAAAGTTACAGTTACATTATCCCAACCGAGTCTGTCAAAGAATTATGATGGTGAGAGAGAAACCCCACACCTCATCTGCTGAATGTGTCTGTAACTCTGGAACATTACAGAAGGTGAGTTTGGTAAGAGAACCCTGAGTACGGAACAGCACAAAAATAAATAAATAATAATGAAGTCTTGTATGCCATTCCCACTTTCTCTTTCTTACAATGCTCAATGTTTTTTATTAATTATAGAAATTTGGTGGTAACTGAATGGAAATACAAATTTAGAATTTTTTCTGTCTTGTACCCTGGAGAATGTTAAAAAATAAAGTGCATGGTGCTGACCTAGACACTCTACATTTATGTTACACTCTATAGTTTTAAAGTGGAGGGAAGGACTCAGATCCTATCCTACACTAACCTGTACATTTCTCATGATGAATGACTGAGTTTATCCCTCAGATGCAGTGCTTTTCTGGGTAATGAAGAAAGGACAGGAACAGGGACACTAATATGTATATAAGTACAGCCTGCTGTGTCTGTATTGAGTTGCTCACATATACATGTGTTTAGGACTAATTTCTTGGGATTGGATAACCATCAGGTTGATTCTGTATCTCATAGCAGCCATTAATTGTCTATAGCTCCTTTTCTATGTGTAAAATCTTGTGAGATTTTTCCACCATTGATATTGGTATGTCAACTAATGGTGTCAGTCAGTGTACAGGTGTCTTTGAGATTTCATGGGAGTAGCTCCCTGTTATTTTGAGAAGATACTGTCTTGTCATAGACGTCCTGATCCCCTGATTCTTAGAATCTTTCTATCAGTTCTTATTGCACTGGTAGGTTGACATTGTAGTTCTTGGGGTTCACAGCTGGGTGACACCACTGATACTTTTCCTCCAGTAATAGCCTGCATATTTCCTTTCTGCAGTATAAAATCTCATTCACAGGGAGGAAGCTTTCAGGTCACTTCCAGATAAATTTCTCTATATTTTGAAAGCAAGATATGAAGTTCATCAGAAAAAGAGTACTTACCTAGTTCTGGTGGGCAACCAAGAGAAATGGCCAGAATCTATATAATTTTCAGGGTAGTGGATCTCTTCTAAGCCACAATTAATATGGACACCTCCATTACTTGCAATTGATATTTTGGCTTCTAGAAGCAGCAATAATAACTCCTTTTGTAACTCTTGTCTCATTGCTAGCTCAGAAACAGTTAACTCTATTCTCTTAGTTGCTAAGACTCAAATTTGTAGTGACTGTGGATTTTTTTTTAATTTTTGCATATGATATCTTAATCCATTTTCTAAAGATATGGAGTTAACCATATTAACCTTCTGACACAGGAAAGTCCTTAAAGGATGTGCAGCACAACCTTGACCATTTATCACACTATGATGTTTACTAAAAAAAAATCAAGGCATGGAAGAAACTTTTAGTTGTTTTCTATAGGATAAAAAGAGATGTGATAGCAACCTAGTCGTAGTGTCTTACAAAGTGTTTATAATTAGTGTTAGCAAATTATTTATTGAAATATTGTTGAAATTTTGAAGCCATCAAGGAAATTATTCATCAATATTCTGAGTTCCTTATTGTTTATTTGGTATGGCCATGGAGTAGACAAGAAGCATACTCTTGGCCCTGACATTGTGATCTGCCCAAAGTACAGTAATTCTTTTAAGAAATTGCATGTTGGACGCTTGATAGATTTTTGTATTTTCCTCATTATAGTGTCTTAATTTAAGCTCTGTTGCATAAAATTGTACCCTTATTCCTTCAAAAATGGACATAGTGGAGTTTTGGAAGAGAACTCATTCATAATTTTTATCTCAGGGATATGTATGTATGTATGTATGTATGTATATGTATGCATGCAAAGTGTATCATAAGAGGAATAAATAAAATTATAAGCTAACAAATGTGTTCTGGTTGTTTACCCAAAATTGCTTTCCCAAAGGATGTGAGACAGCTAGAGCACATTATAATTACAAGCATTTCATGTATTGGCAGCCCTGTGATAGAGGAAGAATAAAGCTTAGTATGGTCTCTTTCTGTTCCCTGGCCTTTGGAGAACTCTGGATTTCTGTGAAGACATGGCCAAACCAAGAACCACACCACACATAAGCAGCCCCCACAAAATGGCAAAGAAATGTCATCAAGAAATTCTGTTCACAAATATATGGCTCTCTTAAGCAGTCTGAGGAACACTCATTTTGCCAAGAACATCAAGAAGGGCCTGGAGAAGAGGCAGGAAATCATGTAAAGACCATGAGTACACTTGCAGAGGCCATCAAGGCTCTTGTGAAGCCTTAAGTATTTAACCCTAATATGTCGAAGGGTCTTAGCCAAAGACCCCACAAAGTTGCTTTCACTACCCATCTCATGTTTGGGAAGCAGATTTGTGAGTACATGGTCAAAAGTTTAGGCTCTCCCATTCAAAGCCTAAGGTTCAAATCAAGGCTCAGGCTACAGATCCTTGTCAGTCTCAGGCTTCTGTGTGTGTTCCTTCTCAAGTCAGACTCACAACGGTACTCAGCCCCATTTTAAGGCACCTTATAAAGGACTTCTATCCACCAAAGTGAAGACAGACCCTGAACACTTTTTGTAGAGACGGTTCCTGTCCTGTCCTCTTTTTACAGAAAAACGTGTGGCAAGGTCTGTTGTAAAAGAAGATGAGAATGATGGAAACTGGGGCTTTCAAATGTAAGGAGATGTCCCAACCCCTTTTAGATCCCTGAAAGCTTTACACTGAAATCTTTTAAATAGATTAAGCCTTCTAGTCTAACAAATTATATACTTAGTTCCTTTAAAGATGCACTGAGAAGCAAGTAAGAAATCCCTGTGCATGTGGGAACCTACTACAAACACTCTGTTTGCAAAAGTCCAATTTGATAAAGTTGCCAAAACAAAACAAAATGAAGCGAAGTGTCCACAAAAGACTAAGGAGTTCATTTTGTATTGGCCAACAACTTCTGAGCATGGTCCTGTACTGGGGAATGGTTCATACACCCATACAAGGAGACAGCAAGCTAATACATGACAAAACCATATTTAAACAATACCTATCCACAGATCCAGCCCTCCAGAAAGTAACAGAAGGAATACTACAACCCAAGGAAGTTAGCTACATCCACTTTTTTTCTTTCAATTTGTTCCCTCATAAAGCAAAATAAGATTTGATTGGATTTTAATCGGGTGTTATATTACAATGTTTAAACAGAACAGAGCATTTCATTGGGAACCTTTAGCCATTGATTCGTTTTGCCTATAAGTAGTCTTAATCAGTAAATAGTTAACTTTAACATTCCCAAGTCTAGGTATTCTGAGACTTTGGGGTAGGAGATGGCACTGTAATTACCAGGACGATGATCTAACATAAGATGGTGACAATATTTTCAGATATTTAGAAAAGGAAAAGAACTGCTTGAGTTCAGAATAAAGGACAAGGAGGAGGTGGTTTGTCAAAGACATAAAGGAAGTAGTCTCTTTGATGCTGAGAGACCAGAAAGGGATGAAGGAGCTGCTGGCAGGAGATGGCCTGCACAAAGGTAACTCAGTGGTATTTTTGGATAGCCTTTGTGTTGTAAGGCTTTGTTTGGGCAGTTTTTTTTCCCTAGTGGTCTTTTGCTTATATTTGGCAGTTTCCCATTTGTGTTTTTATATTTGTTTTGGTGTGTGTGTGTGTGTGTGTGTGTGTGTGTGTGTGTGTGTCTGTATGTGTATGTGATTTTTCTTTTCATCTTTTCATGGCCTGGTTTGTTTTATTCTGGTTTCTTTATTTTATTATGTGCTTGTTTGTTTTCATTAAAAATTTTATTTAAATTAGAAAAATCTTATTTTACGTATCAATCCCAGTTACCTCTCCCTTCCATCCTCCCATGCCCCCACTGACCCACCCATCCAATACCCCATCCACTCCCCAGGGAGGGTAAGGCCTTCCATGAGGAGTCATCAAAATCTGTCAAGTCATTTTGGGCAGGACCTAGGCCTTCTTCTGTGTATCTAGGCTAAGAGAGTATCCCTCCATGGGAAATGGCCTCCCAAAGTTCGTTCATACATCCTAGTTCCACTGCCAGAGGCCCCATAGACTGCCCAGTGCTCCTGGCTGACACCCATGTTCAGGGAGCCCGGTATGATCTAGTAAAATTAATTCCTTCATGTTCAGTGAGAGATCATGTCACAAAACATAATATAGAGAGTGACTGAGCCAGTTAACCAATGTCAACTTTGGTTTCCATATAAATGTGCTTCTGCATACACACACAACACACATGTATGTACAAATACACACACACAGCACAGCATATACACATCTACACAAGCACACACGCACACAGATACAAACAGCATATACATTCTCTCACAAACTGAGAAAAATGAAAAGTGAGATGCAAGAGCAAGAAGTCATTTGACCAGAAGTTTTGTTTTGAAGGAATACCATCACATAAAACGGGGATCCTATGATTCTCATGTAGTAAGGAAGATGCTGTTGAAATTAATTTAGTGTACACTCCTTTTATTGATGCATTATGTGGGTGTGATGTTTGTCTCTTGAATAAAGTCAATGAAACAATGAGGTTACCATAATCTACTTTACCATTAGGCCAAAGAATTACATTTATGTCTTTGTAAAAGTTTGGGGAACACTTAATGATTGTAAATTAACTGTTTTATTTGTGCTTATTTATGGATATCATTATTATACCAATACTTTATCAGTACTTTTCACCATGGCTGGCTCAGGTAATGATATTTAAAGTCTCAATCAATATTAAGGTTTCTTTCTGAGCAGAAGATGGAGGAGACTAGTATATTAAAAGTGTTTCATGTTGTGCATGCTTTTAAAGTGCATAGGTTTTTATTTTCAGATGATATATATTAGATATTGATTTATTTAGAAGTGAATAACTAGCTAGGAAGACCATATTAATTTTTATACATTTAATTTTGATGGTTTTATCTCATTCAAAAGGATCATACTATTTCTAATTTGTTAAATCCAATTGTAAACATTTCAATAATCACAATGTTATAGGTAACTACAAATTATATTTTCAGAACATCTATGAAGCACTAGCCACATGACAAAACTGAACTCAGATTAAGGTCCATAACAGAAAATTCATTGAAATCCTTATAAATATGGTTATTTTCTCCCAATGTCTGTCAGCCAAGTTGGCTATATTAAGCTAAACACCATTGCTTAAAAGCACTTAAAAGGAGATGAAATACTTTTTCCAGTAACTTAGTATTATTTAGTTTTAAAGAAAATTGACAAAATTATAGATAAAATGCATATATTCATAAATTTGTTGGTGTACATACATTTTCACCTGAAGTTATGCATAGCTTAGGGTAGCATGCATTTTTGTTCATCTTCACATTGGTGTGAATATTTTGAAGCCAGTCACATTTTAAAAGCCACTTGTGATTCACACCCTAAATTAGAGCCCTAATGCAATCAGTTGGAAGAAAACAAGAAATATTGCTGATGTTGATCTTCAGTCCATAAACAAAGAAAGCCTTGGATCTGCCGTCCAAGTCAGACATATTTATAAGAATGAGTCAGGTTTCCTGCATCAGTCTGTAGGTATCTCACACAAAAATGACTCGTTGACAGAATTCCATAGATACTTATTCGGTAGTAAATTTGACTATTAAAATTCATATTTCTTATGAAAATATTTGAAAAATACCTGAATCAAAATGGTGAGAAATTATGGGCCAGTATAATTCGTGATGAACACTGGACTGAAACTAAAAGAGCACACTTTTTTTGAAGTATTGCATCTCAGACTTGGCAAACAATTTAGTCAGTATATTTTATTTGTGATACTGGAATCTAATCCTTCCAAGCATAATAGCTTTACACTTGACATATTTGATCACCAACTTATGATTATTACAGATAAATAATCCTTTATCAGTTATAGAGTTACAAAAATTTATTTAGAAAAATTTTATGGTGGTAAAGACTTGGGCTCCCTCCTTGAAGAAGGAAGCCTAAAGCAGGGTAGATAGGAGGCGTTCTGCACACAGAATGGAACTAATCAAAGTGTGGTCCTTAGACATTTTGTCACACAATAACTTGGAAATGTCATGAATAGTCACAGATTGTTTTTCATACCAAGGGGTTTGAGTAATCCCTTGATACGTCTCTGTGCAGACACCAGATTTTCATAAATGCCATGCCAATGAGAGTCTGAATAAGATTCGTGGGTCAAATTATTACTTTAAGGTCTATGTGTCCTGGTAGTAGTTAGTTCATCTTCTCATGAAAATTAAATTATGATTTGTGTACCTTATTTAGTTGTACATATTTTCCATTCATAGAAATGGTATAAATATCTATGAAGACTAATGGAGTTTAAGGAAAGGAAGTTTTGTAGTACAAGAAATTGTTCCTCCAAGTTTAGAGATGGCACTAAACTAAAAACCAGTGTCCATCCAGTATCTCCTTCTCTGGTGACAGACCTAGAGGTTAAGGTAATCTTGAAAGTTCTACTGGCCCCCTAATCTTTTTGTTCCACACACTCTCCCTCATAGATTTCATGGTATTTCTGTGGATACACTGCACTCTTGTGTCTTCCTTTGGTTTAAGACATAAAGTGTTACTAGATGTCTACAAATTAGATATGATTCTTTATGGACTTTTGCTCATTAAAATGATAGCATATAGCATGCAACATACAATAGCATATAGATTTACTCCTGGGAAAATTTACCATTTTTCAAATAATACTTGGTTGTAAAACAGAAACTTAATTCTTTTTTTTGTTGTTGACGCATGCCTTTTTTATTTTTTAAATTTAATTTAAATCAGAAACAAGTTGGTCTCACATATCAAACCCAGCTCCCTCTCCCTCCCCTCCTATTCCACCCCCCTTCAACCCTCCCTCAACCCCTCCTCCAATCCCCACTCCACTCTCCAAGGAGGGTGAGGCCCTTCATGGGGGATCTTGAAAGTCTGCCACATGATCTGGGGCAGGGCCTAGGTCCTCCCCCATGTGTCCAGGTGGAGACCACATCTCTCCACATGTAATGGACTCCCAAAGTCCATATGGATGACAGGGCTAAATGCTGATATATTGTCTGAGGCCCTAAAGGATGCTGAGGTCTCCTCACTGACAAAATAAACTTAATTCTTATGAGGTCCTACTTTGCTTTGATAGCTAACCTATGGAGAAATCAGTCAATCTACCTGTACAATCATACTTCCTGATTTTCAACAGTTACTTCACAGGAATTAGTGTGGGAACTGACAGAGGAAAGAAGACAATTTTGGCAATTTATCATCTGTTTTTAGGATATCAAAGCTGCCCCCTGCTTTATTTAAATCATATATTAGGTAATAGCTATACACACTTCCTTGTGATTTGCTATTCATATGCAAAATTCTGAAGATCGGATGGCTTTTTATGGAGATAATTGAATAATTTATTTCAATTCTAAGAAGTGAAAGACATTATGCAGATGATATGACTCCTCATTCTTTACAGAGGGAATCCCATTAAGTAACTGTCAGAAGAACAGAAACTAAGGACCAATCAATTATCCCTCATGGTCTGGGATTATTGGTCTAAATATTGTAATTTCTTCAACAAAGACTGAAAATTCATTGGGCACGTGTTCTCTGTTCAACCAAAGGTGGGGGAAAAAACAATGAGCCAAGAACAGGAATAATGAGGGTGGGGCAGGACACAGGAGAGTGATTGACATGTCCTATGATAATACTGGCTATATTGTGTTTGAAGAAGTATGAACTGCATTAAAGAAAGAATGTGAATAGAGTTGTACAGTGTTTTTTTTAAATTTTACTTTATGTGTGTGGGAATATGCATGCTTGTTTTTATAGCACATGCATGGCGGAGCCCACAAAGTGTTGAAAGAGTAAAGGAATCCCCTGTATCTGGAGCTACAGGTTGTTGTGAGTCTCCATGTAAGTGCTAGATCTAAAACCTTGTTTCTCTGTAAGCACAGTACACGCTTTTAAGTACGGAATCATGTCTCCTGCCCATACAGTTCAGTTTTTAACAAGTTTAGCTTAGAAAAGGAATGCCTTTGATTTTATGTGGATGCTTTTTCCTACCACCTGGGTAGTACTAAAGACTAAACCCAGAATTTGCATCCCAGGCAAGTACTGTGACACAGGCTCCATGCAAACAGACCTATATGATATACTTAAATAACTGCAGTGGCGATTCATTAATTGGACATATATTTAAATGTACAGAGTAGAGACCAAATACATGAGTTCTTTTCAGATCGTTCTAGAATAAATGGAAGAATTTGCTAAAATGTTTGTTCTTACCATAAATTGGATGAAGCAACTACTACTTTGTGGCTTTTGAAAATCAAACAACAAAGATAGAGAGATGGCTCAGTAGTTAATAGCATTGCTGTTTTCACAGAAGACTAGGGCTTGCTTCTCAGCACCCATATCAGTACAGTTCACAATTGCTTGTAACTCCAATTCAGGTGCCTACATACATGTGCCAAAAAGTCACATAGGCACACACATACACACATCAATAAATAAAAATTTAAAATATCAAATCCCAAAATTTTCTTAAAGGTTCAAAGAATTTATTGTTCCCTGCTGCATCTTGAGAGACTAGAAGCTGGCTCAAGGACAGAGTTAATAATATGATTTTGAGTACATTGTTTATGCCATTAAATTACATGGAATAAATATGTAAAGTAACCAATTGGATTGGGCATGCCATGAAAATTAAGCATTAAATCTTGATGCTGGGAATGTGTCTTTGTGACAACACTGAGAAGTTGGATGGTGGGCTTTCTTACTGTTGTGATTTGTGAAGTAGCCATGATTAGAACAAGCAAACACCTAACATAATACATATAAGAACCTGATGGCTGGAAGGTGAAAGACTCAGAAAGCTACTGTGCTGAAAGAATTTTGTCTGCTAGTATCTCTAATAAAATTTATACTCCAGTTGTTTAATTTACATCTAATTATGTATAATACTTCTTTTATTGTAAGTTTTAAAATATAGCTTTTAAAAATTATAATGTCTATTACTTGGTGATATGTGTTTCTGTTTCTTGGCCAAATTCAATACTTTTAATAATCTTTAGTTTTGACAGACTTCTCCAAAAAAGACAAAAACAATGCATTTTGGTTCAGTCTCCCTCCCTTGAGGACACTGACTACTGCTTGTGTAACGTGCCTTGCAAAGTGTTTCTATATTAAGATGTCAATGTCAAGCTCCTTTCTTTACTCCTGTATTGGTGTGTTCTCAACTGTAGGATATCAGAAATCTTAGGTTAAACTTTATTTAGATAATTTAGGACTTGTCACAAATGTTTACCCAGAATGGATAACAACTGTGATTTCATTGCATGCCTGGAAAATTCGTAGTGTTGTCCTGAGTGGTAGAAGTGATCCATGTTTGTAGATTCTGCAGTAGTATCACTGCAAGGATTACTCCAGGGCTGCTTCTAAATTTGAGATGAGAAACCCAAATGGCTGAGTCAGCACATTTAGTAGACTTCTTTTTGTTGTCGTTGTCTTAGGTGAATATTCTCTCTGTCATATGTCTATACATATAAATGTGAAGTGCGCACACACATAATGCAGAATCAAAAAGCTTTTGTTATTTCTCATTCCCATAGTGTAGACCAGAAATGCTATATAAAAATTATCTCTGCCTTGAAATTAATATTTTTTGTGCTATTTGCATCAAGATTTATTTTCCAGTATCAGACAGTAACAGACTTGATGAGGACCTGTCCTTGACTGGGGTTATAACTATATGTATGTTGTTAATGAGTGTTCTCTACAATGCTATTTTTTCAGTGTGTGTGTTCTTTCTCTCTATTTTTGTTGTAAGCAGATTCTTCTCACATACAATACATCCTGACCACAGTATCCTTTACCTCCATTTCTCTTAGCTCCATCCCTCATGTCCCATTTAGACCAGGAGATCTAGCCGCCCATGACCTGCTACATTTCCTGGGAGAGTGACCTCCTCTGCACCAAGCCTGGACAACATCATAGAGCAGACCTTGAATGTATATGTGTTTGAGACCTGACCCCGAGGACGTTAAATCAGGAGAATTGCCCCCCCCCCACCCATTGCTCATCACTACATAGGGAAACCTCACCAAGACAGTTCAGGAAAGCTCACCCTGGTGTTGAGGACAAGGAAGAGCTGGCAGGTTGATCAACCCTGCAACTACCCAGGACCAGGACCAGGATTATGTGTTGGTCATCCCCTGTATCCTCCTCATTTATTATCTGCTGGAGCAGGAAAAGGGACCAGTCTTGTAGATCCATAGCTACAGAATCTCCACAATGCAGTGCAACAGCCGGATGACTAATAGGAGTTCCAGTGAGGGCCCAGCATCAATGAATAGTTCAGCAGAAACCAGAAGCCTTGAACCAGACCAATGACTTTTTGCAATGAACACTTACAAATAAAGATATGTGGACAAAGGTGTTTACTGCATGATACTACAGCTTCCACGATGAGATTTTCCCCCCTTCTTTTTTTTCTTCAATTTCTTTCTCCAAATATTTGAAGTTATTATCATACAATCTTTCCCTCACTGGTCTATAGTTGCATGATAGTTTCCATTATTATTTGTGGCTATTGTGAAAGGTGGTGTTTCCCTGCTATCTTCCTTAGTATATTGTTGTCATTTTTATGTAGAAGGGCTACTGATTGTTTTTTAAATTTAGAGTAATCATGTATCCTGCCACTTTGCTGTTTATCAACTGTAGGAGTTCTATAGTGGAATTTTTTGGTCACTTACGTATATTATCATATCATCTAGAAATTACAATGTTTTGACTTCTTCCTTTGTAATTTGTGTCCCCTCTAGGACTCATTCAGTTGTCTTATTTTTCTAGTTAGAACTTTAAGTACTATGTTTAATAGATATGAAAAGAGTGGACAATCTTTTCTTACTCCCTATTTTATTGAAATTGATTTTGCATTTTTCTCCATTTAATTTGATGTTGTCTATAGGCTTGATGTAAATTGCCTTTATTGTATTTAGGTATGTCCCTCAAATCCCTATTCTCTCCAGGACTTTTATCATGAATGGGCATTGGATTTTGTCAAAGGCTTTTTCAGCATCTAATGAGGTGATTTTTTTTCTTTCAGTTTGTTTTTATAATGGATTACATTGACAGGTTTCATATGTTGAATCATCCCTGTATCTCTGGGATGAAGATGGTAGATGATCTTTTTAATGTGTTCTTGGATTTAATTTGCCAGTATTTTATTAAGTATTTTTGCATTTATGTTCATGAGGGAAACTAGTCTGTCACTCTGTTTCTTTGTTGATTCTTTATGTGGTTTGGGTATCAGGGTAACTGTGTCTTCTTGGCACTGTTGCTTATGTTTCTGTTATGTGAAATAATTTGGAGATTATGGTGTTAACTCTTCTTAGATAGTCTTGGTATTGGTTGGATTGTTGGGAGAATTTTAATGACAGTTTCTATTTCCTTAGTGGTTATAGGCATTCAAGGTCATCTTCAATAACTTAGGGAGTTTGAGGTCAGATTGAGATACATGATTTCCTGTCTATAAGTAAATAAAACATATGTACATATTGTTCCATTGATACAGTAGACAAAAGTTGAGGACTTGGCATTTATTTTTTTTCCTTTTTTAAATTTATATTAGAAATAAACTTGTTTTACATGTCAATCCCAGTTCCCTTTCCCTCCCCTTCTCCCATCCCCTTTCTGCTCCCCAGCGAGGGGGAGGTATTCCATGGGAGATCTTCAAAGTCTGTCATATCATTTGAAGCAGGGCCTACATCCCTCCTCTGTGTGTCTAGGTTGAGAGAGTATCCTTCTATGTGGAATGGGCCCTCAAAGTCAATTCGTATACTAGGGATAAATACTGATCCATTACTAGAGGCCTCATAGATTGCCCAGACTGCCTAACTGACACCCACGTTCAGGGGGTCTGGTTTGGTCCTATGCTGGTTTCCTAGCTATCAGTCTGGGGTCCATGAGCTCCCCCTTGTTCAGGTTTCATTTATAACCACTGTGCTCCTGAGTACAGAATACTGGTGGCAGAAGAAACAACAGCACCGGTTACAGGTTACTTTGCAATTCACATTTTTCTAAATTAAATATCATATCATCCTTGGCTTGTTCTCTGTGCAATAATATATGAAATTATAAGTCATTTTAAACGGAGGGCTTAGCACTGTTACTAGAGTACTGGCCTTTGTCACTGGGTGAACCATATGGAGATTTGGGACACCCCCTCAATGGTGTCTTTGCTTACAAAGAACCACATGTAAACTGGAAGAACATACAAAACAGGTTTTAATGGAGGAAGGAAATGGAGCTACTCAGCGCATTAAGGTGGACACAGCAGTAGACAGCCAAAAATCTGTTGCTCTTAGTCTGTTGATGGGATCTCTGTTGATAAGGACATGGAAACCACTCTGCACAAACATCTTGAGCAGTGGTCGCCTTCCTAATGTTGCTGTTGATTTTAATTTATGATTAGTTAAAGCCTGTTATGTGTGAATCCATAAATAATTTCAGTTACCTGTTGTAACCACATTTAAAATTTTTTAACCTCAAGTATTTATTTATAAGATGTATCAGAAATACTAGATACGTTTTATTATTAAATGTAAATTGTCCAGATACCACCAACATCCATGTTGTTTTGTAAAGTTTTTTAAGTGAAAAATGCCAAATAGTCATTCATCATCTTCTGTAAAATCATATGATTTGCCCCATAAATACTGGGAATTTTTATGAACTTTGATTTTAATCTGTATCATTAAGGCATACTTTAAGAAAAATGTGCTTTTCCATTTACTTATATTCATTTATTCTGAAAAATTTTCACCTTTACTTTTGTGGGTGATAAAATTCAAGATAATTTACAACTGGTATGCAAATTCAATTCCAACATAGCAGAGCTTACATCATGATCAGTACAAGATACTGATCTGCATTTTAACTATCCGCATGGGCTTGGAAGAGTGTCTTTTGCTGGAATATTGTTATCATGTTAATATCCATTGCTCCATTTGTCTGGGGGACATCTCCTGCCTGTGATGGTTGCTAAGGACTCTGTTATTTCTCAATTTCTGCTTTTGGAACAGAGTGGTGGTTTATTTTCTGTTTTGAAATGTTATTGTTTCTCTATTACTTATTTGTACGATTTGAATTAGTCACACTAATTTTGTGTAGCATGATAACTGAAATTTAAGGGTACTTGGGTTAGCTAGTTTTCATCAACTTTTCACAAACCACATTCACTTGGGAATCAAGAGCCTCAGTTGAAGGTTTGCCTCTGCCAGCCTGTTGTGTAGGGCATGTCAGTGGGGGCATGTCTTGATTTCTAATAGATAGATGCTCTCTATGGGCTGTACCACTACTGGGCGGGTAGCCATGGGTTGTATAAGAAAGTGCTAAGCAAGCCACAGGGCACAGGTCAGTATGCAGTGTTCCATCATCGTCTCTGATTCCATTTCCAGAGACCTGCCTCCATGGTCTCTGTTTCAGTTTCTGCATTGGCTTCCCTAAATGATGGACTGTAACCTGTAAGTCTAATAAATGCTTTCCTCTGTATGTTGGTTTGTCTTTGTTGTAATAACCAAGAACCAAGTCATACAATACTGAAAGCTGAGTGTAGTTTCATTTCTTTTAAATACCAAGATTCTGTCACTTATGTCACACTTTCAGGCAGTATTTTAAGGAGAAGGTGAAGAAACCTGCGCCAGGTTCCTATGGGAGTTTCTGTTTGGGATCATGCATTTCCTTATTCTTTCTGTGGTGCTTTCACTCTCATGTTTTCTCTTTCTTATTTGCTTCTCTTGCTACATTGAGTAAGAGGCCAATTTGTGCTGTCATCACTTAGTTCTTGAAATGAATGTATCAATTGAGTAACAGCCTTTTCATTCGATTCAAATATCCTTCCACTTCCATCAGTATTCATTTTTGTCCCATACTTTCATTTTTCCTGGCAAATCTATCCCTTTAGATTATCTGCATTTTGAAAAGGCTGCATGGGTTCATTAACAACTTGTGCTCAAGAGCACGTTCCAGTGATCAGCAATCATCAGATTCTGAAAAAGTGCACACATGTGCCATTGATTATGATATGAATCAACATAGTGGATTGTAGACTGAAGAGAATTAGGAACAGTTATACTTTATACAATTAAAGTTGATACATCATGTTAGCAGCAATTGAACAATGATTTTGGGGTGATTGCTGTCAGCTTCAGGAAGACAAAATTTATTTAGCTCCAAGGATTCTTTCATAGTCCACGACAGCCTGATCATGAGGCTGTGCTGTTTCCACAGCCAAGAAACAGAGAGAGATGGATGAAGTCTTATGTTCAACTCACCTTCTCCTTTTAGTGCAGTCCAAAACTCCAGCCATGTTATTGTGCTGTCCACCTCAGTTCATCTGACAATGCAATCCCTAGCAGGCATGCTTAGAGGTTTGTCTGGTACAGGGTTCTGGATCTTGTCAAGTTGACAAGCAATGACAATTGCTGAAACCCTGAATTAATTTGTCAGTGGATTATTTACACATAGATTTTTTAAATGGATAAACAGGTTATTGGGTACATTTCAAGATGAGGTATAAGAGGTAGTAACGGGAATGCCCCCATCCCCAGGTCACTCCTTGAGCCACACTGCTTGGCTCATGGAAACTTGGGATAGGAGTGCAGACAGATTAGAACATTAGCATTTGCCTATTGAGGCCTTAAGAGGAGATGTGTTTTAAGCTCACCCACACAGATTTACAACCTACAGAACTTTGAGATAATGAGTGTTAGTGTTATTTTAAACGGAGTTTGTGTGGATTTTTCATGAAGTGATATAGTATCATAGAATATGAAACCATCAATGGGAAAACTTGTGAAATCAAGTGTTTTATGAGTGTGAGACAATTGAAACATCTGTTTAGGGAAAAGTAAAGCAGTCAGGACAGAGAACTGTTCACTGGTATCTACTATTGAGAATACAGTCCATGACATAGGCTAAGAACAATTATAGCTTTGAGAAGACTTTCAAGAACAAATCTCTATTTATAAGTAACCAAAAAAAAAAGCAAGGATCTTTATAGATAATAGAAACAACCCCCAACTGGAACTGTGTCTATTGCTATTTAAAAAATAAAAACAACTTAGTTTTTTTTATTTAAGGGAAAGGTACATTGTTACAAGAATAAACCAGCAGTACAGTACATTTTGTGGACTCATCTTAGACATTCACATGGAACAAAGTAAGCCATCCTTTCCAAAATGATCATAAAGCTAATGACTTCATTACAGAAAGGTCAGAAATGCAAGCCTCTTCATGGTATATTATGATAGTCATTGGTGAACTTGAGGCTGTAGCAAGACATGAAGGAGACCACAGGTATTTAGGTGCATGGTAATGTATGATTTTCCTTAGATTGGTCTTGATGAAGCAAGTGAATTCTCCTTGTGAAAATTTATAAGCTACAGGTGCCATAATATACACTTGTTATTTTCCATTCAAAAAACAACTTGTCTCTTGGCTGCTAAATGTTACCACTATGACTACAGTGCTAAATAAAATTGTCCAGGGATGTACAGCTAGTTAGTGAAAAATATTGTGCAAAAGAAAACTGAGGATAACCTAATTCATGTTTTTATTGAAATTATTACTGAGCTTCACTGAAGACATAAAAGTGAAATGAGGAATATGAGCACAGGCACTGGGTGATTTTAATATTTATAATTAATTGTTTTCAAACCACAGTTTGCCGGGAAGATTCTTGCCATTCTGTAATGTCATGCGCAGCTGTCCTTCTCAGCCCTGTGGACCCAACAAGAGAAATGAAGAAGCTAGAAGAACCAAAATGTCCTGAGCCTTCCAAACAGTAAGTTGTCATTTAAGAATTCAGGCTGTGAGATGTCTTCCAAGTACCTTAAAGTATACCTGGCTGTCCAGACACCCCAGAATGTGATGAAAGTGACAGTTTATAGATGGGTAAAAATATGTTTTGTTCACAATTAATCCAGTTTGACAATTCATAACCACCTGCTGCCTTGGTTACCTGACTTATGTCATTTAAGTCTTATTTTGGTGTCTTGTTGTAGGTCAGCAACCTGAGAAGCTAATACTGTGTTTGTGTGCATGTTGGTCTTAGTGATATAAGAGTTGTAGGATCATAGTATGAAATGCAATCAGTGTGTATTTTTGTTTGCTGTTTTCTATGTAAATGTGTGTGTGTGCCCTTGTGTGTATGAGTATGGTAGGGCAAAAAGAGAGTGTCGGATCCCCTAGTGGTTGTCAGCTGAAGATGTGGCTGCTGGGAAATGTGCCTAGGTCCTCTGGAAGAAAAGGTAGACACTCAACCGCTGAGTCCTTTATTCACCTCTGAAGTCAGTTCTTAATATAAACTTGGTTTTAAAGTTGTCTTGGGTTTTACAAAGAGTGCAAGCTACTTTTTCACAGTTTTCAGTAAGTTAGCATATACTACAACTTTACAGTATTGACGTTTGTTGTGTCACATGATATTGCCTGGTAAGAAGCACAGAGGTTTGTTTGCTAACAGTTTGTTTTTTGCCTTCCTTGATCTGTGTTCTGGTTGCCATGTGCACATTTATTTTATCAGAATCTGGAAAGGTGGAAGATGATATAGTCGTGCGTTTTTCCAAATATGTGTGTGTGCTCAAAAAGAATATTTAAAGAGTGTAGTCATATACTTATAGTTTATACATTTTCCTTTAAACACTGGCTCGCACTGAAAGCTAAATTTGATTTTATACATTAAATAAATGAAAGACTTGTATCCTCATAATTGCTAAAGATGTATAAAATTCATAATAACAAATATACATACACATTAAATATGAAATCACAGACATTTTAATGAAATATTGTATTAATAAGATGGACAATTTGGTGTTGATTTCCCAGAGAAGATATGATTATAATATAAGGCCTATGAATGAAGAACATATGTGATCTGTATTGTAATATGTGATTATGTAAAGCAGGTAGAAATTATATGTGATAGTATGAGATATGTAACATGTGATGATATCGGTGGTGTGGTGAGATGTGCTGTGTTACTTGTGATGATACGGGATGCAAGGAGATATGTGGTGGTGTATTATGTGTGCTGCCATGTGGTGCTATTGAAATGTGGAGATATGTGTTGATGCATGATATTTGTTGATGTGTGATATGTGGCGCTGTGTCAGGTGTAGTTCTATGTGAGATGTCATGTCATATGATATGTGATGATAGATGATATGAGATTCTGTGTGGTATATGGTGGTAAATAATATGATGTGATGCTGTGTCATATGCATTGTATGCTGTGCTATATGGTGCTATGTGGTAATATGTGGGGTGATATGTGTTAATGTGTGACATGTGATATGTGACGTAGTGCTGTGTGATGTGTGGTGATTTGGGTGACATGTGGTGACCTGAGGCACTTTGTTTTGCATGATGGTGTGTGGTATGTGATGGGATTTGGATGTTCCTTGTGTTTGTTAGTGGTCCATCACATTCTCAAGGGAAGCGGTCTTAGCGTATACCAAACAGACCTGCTTGTTGCACTGCTATGTGTTTGCTTGCTTTGTGCCTGCTTTTCTACCTGGTGATGTGCTCCCAAGACAGTAATCCTATTTGTGATACTGTTTGTGAAATCAATTAGCAAAAATCTCTTAATGTTATATTTAATAATACTGAATGAAATGGAGCAATTCATGTATTTGATTGCATGAAAATTTTTACTATTAATATTCTCATTATAGAGGAAAGAAATACCAGAAAGTAGTGGTTGTAATTCAGTTTTAATGCAGTCTGAAAGTGAAAACCATTTAACTGCCCATAATGTAGTTTAAGTTTTAGGAGCCCATAGTCATCTTTTGTCTAATAGGAAGAAAATTACTTCTCATATGTGCCCAATGAGTTGCATTAGAAAGCTCAAATGTATTCTGCAGTATGTTTGTAAGTTTACTCAAGTCTCCATATAGTTTTAGCTTGAGTCTTAAACTTTTGAGTATATTTCAAGAACTTAGAACAAAAGTGATTAATAGCTAATGACCTACATGTCTTTCCACCCTAGTCTTTAGCTGATTCATAAAGTCTTATTTTTTATTTTGGGGTGTGTGTGTGTGTGTGTGTGTGTTGTGTGTGTGTTATGTGTGTGTGTTTTGTGTGTAGTGTGTTTGTGTTGTGTGTGTTTTGTGTGTAGTGTGTTTGTGTTGTGTGTGTGTGTTGTGTGTGTGTGTTGTGTGTGTAGTGTGTTTGTGGTGTGTATGTGTGGTGTGTGTGTGGTATGTGTGTGTGTGTGTGTGTGTGTTGGTATTACTAACATCCTCTTCTTTCTGTTCAGCCTGAGACTCCTCTGTTGTCTTAGGATCCACATTCCTATTTAAATGCTCTTTGACAACAATATTATTAACTCACATAGATTTCATTGGTGGTTACTTTTCTGCATCATAAAGACTGGTTGAATCTGGTTTGCTTGTGGACCTGTTTGCGCTTCAGTTTCTCCATCTGTCAATTATGGTTACCTCTTGACTCTCACTATGAGGTGTGGTGTTTTACTTCACAAAAAGATAATTCTGCTGTTGCCTCATTTTCACCTGTTAGCATTATGGATGACCCTGTATATAGATGTCCAGTGCTGAAAGGTGCTATTGAGTCGTCTCTCCAGGTGTCCTGCCAGAATCCCCAGTTGTGTCAAAAGTAAATTAGTGACCATATCTTCTTTTAAAGCCATATATGTAATACTTTCTCTTTTATGTGAAGCCACATGATTTTTTTTCCTTAAAATTGTGGTTTTCCTTCATCATAACATACCTTCAGTACAATATCAGTTGTTTCATTAACACTTGCAGTATATTTTTTAACAGTTGGCCCAGTAGGCATAAGTATCTCATATGTTTTGCTAGCACTAATCACCAGTTGTGAGCCTAAGGGTGTTATTCAGATATTTTCTAACATATATTTTCCAGTTTTAAACTATGTAGTTATCAATCAAGTCTCAATTATATAACACACCTGTGTATAGCACAGCATTATTTTGAAAATTTAACAACTGGTGTATGATGCCATGTAAGCACAAGATTACTAACTGAAAATTATTGATTCTTAATGAGGGCCTCCCTAAGCAAACCAGCTTCAGCTAAACCAAAAGTAGTAATGGTGACTGGCTCATGTTACTAAAATGTAGTGGGGAGAAATTACTGATACGCTAAGGTGGGGTTTCAAACAGAGCTGCCCACAACCATTCTGTTTGCATCTCTCGATATCACTTGCAGTTCTCATTTCCTAACACTAGCAATCCTCAAATGTTTCAGGGTCTCAGCAGCAACTGGAGCAGATGTTCATCTTTACAACATGCCTAACAGTGAGAAACAGTTTTTCTTAATGGAAACAAGTATAGATTTCAGTGCCATTGGTTTGGATTGTTTGAAATAACCATTCTGACACAATGCTGGTCACAGAAATTTTTATGCATTGGATCCCATGCAAAGCCTAGGAGACTGGGTTACATTGACAGGAAAAAAAAGGATACTTGAAATTTTGAGAATATTAATAAAAGTAAAATAGAGGACAAAATTTAAAGTAATGTATCAAGATAGAATTCAAAGTAATAATGCATGCTTAATTTAGTTAGTAATTTTACTATGAAGGGAAATTTTTTATTATGTCAAATATTTTAATTGAAATACTAGGTACAACATGCATATCTTTTATTTCAATGAATTTTATCGACCTTTTGTATTTTATGTTGTTTGATGTAGTTGTGCTTTTGGGAAATGGCGTATATAATTTCATTACTCTCGATTTGTTTGTTTTATTTTCATTTATCTCATAGTTTAATGCCTGAAATATAATAATGTTAGAGAGAAACAAAAATATATAACTTTTGAAACAATTTTCACAGCAAATATATTAGCTAAGAAACCTTGCCACATATTTTAGAGTTAAGTCTGCTAGAGCCAGTTAATATATTTTTATTTTCCATAAGTGAAAAATATGCGCAAATACTAGCTCCCAATCTAATACTGAACTGTTTCAATTCTGTCACTGAGAAGCAAGCCTTGCATGCCTGCTATCACTTTAATTTCAGGTAGGATTACTTCTTTAAGTACTTCATCCCCCTGATCGTGGTGCCAACTTCTCATATAAATTCATACACCTCTGAGCCTCTGAAGCAGAATTATAGTGACATAATTTAAAACCCAGGAATTCTCTTGCTAAGCAGAAATGAAATAATTTTCTTCACAGATTTGCTTCAGAATACGTAACGTTATACTTAAGAAAGAAGCTATGAGAATATCTTTTGATAATGTTGTAAACTAAGTGCATTTTAAAAGCTCTAGCCTGATAAATAATACTATAAAACTAACATATTCCCTGTATCCAGTATGGGTATAGTTTGTTGGATAAGCATTTGTTTAACATTGTGTGCGTTTGTTAATATATCAACATAAACACTTGGAACCAGTTCAGAATATTGGTATTTATTATATTATTGCATTAATACATTATTACATAATTTTGCAAGGTCTGAAACATTTCATGACATAGGTAGTTGTATATTCATGTGTGATAGATATATATTGACTTTGAAAGGCTTTTATTAAATGGATACATTTATCTGCAATCAGGAACATTTTTAGATTGGGATGTCCTCTTTACAATAAATGACAAGAAGAAACTGTAATTTGTAAGAAGGTGAGGCTCATTTTGTGCATTATAGTAGAAGAGTGCAGGGCTTTGCTTTTGTCTAGAGATCATCTTAATAAAGGAATTAAGTTGTGGATTTGACTTCTTTTCTGAATCTTCTCACATGTATCTCAACAGAATATGAAAAAGATAAATTTGCTGGGAAACAGAAAAAATCATCTTGGGCAGGTGGCTCTCACCTCTGAGCTCAGCATGAAGGAAAACTGCCCAGAGTTTGAGGTCATCTTGGGCTGCACAGTGGACCCCTTTCTCAGTAGAACAATTATGTAATCTAAATAGTACACAGTGTTCAAATATTCAATCACCTAGAAAGCTGAGTTTGAAACTTGAGAATGAAACGTTTTATATTTATCAAAAATTATAGTTTGAAATGTATGCTCACATTTACAGCTCTGCACAGCTTGCTATTCAAGACTGTGCATGTCCAGTAAAAGAGCACTTTCTGAAACAGATACAACACTCATGCTCTGAGGAGAAAGAACTCAGCTGCCACTGGTTCTGGGTTTGACTTTGTGTTCTGTTAGAAATCTACTTGTAACAAATGCAAATCTTCACTTATGCTCAGAATCATTGTCTGAAATGAAGGACCTTGTGACCATTGTAAAATTAGAAAGGGGAGCGAAAATAAATTATACTATCAATTTTCTGTCCTGTTTCATATATTAATTTTATTTTATATCCAGAATCTTAGGCTATCGAATAGGCATTATTTATGTCTTGGTTTATGGAAATGCAGCATTACTTAGTTATGTGTACAGCTCTCTTGATCAAGACCCCCTCACTTTTATTCACTTGTTTTGGCTTTAGAAAGGAGCTCTGAGTTTCTTTCGAAAGGTGTGGGACTGCTGCTGTTCAATACAGAAGTCTAGTTTGCAAAACATCATCCAAACCTGCTTATTTTATTTTTTGAAGCTGTTCTCTAATAATGTCATCTATAAAGTTGCTGCATAAATTGTTTGTTGGTTGGAGACATCACAGAACTATATTATCCGCCTGTTTCCAACATCATCATGTTAGGGTAGGGTAATACTTATTTGTGCTTCTAAATAGTTACTTCCCAGCTCAAGTCCTTTGAACATAGGTGGTGTCCAAGTGCCTGTTGTGCTCCTGACACTGTGCTTAGGTCTGGAGATTGTATGCTGATAAACCCATGTTGCACCCCGTGAAGTAACCAAAAAGACCCACAGTGAACCTTTAATGTTAACAAGAATTTCAAAATTACAGCAGTGACTGTAGTCGTAGGGAAATGTATATCTTTCTTTAAGAGCTCATGGTAAATAGTTTTAGAATAACTGAAGAGATCAGAAGAAATTCTTTTAGAAACAGACATTTTAGTTAAGATCTTAGTTAAATGGAAGAACAAACGAAGAGTGTTCTAGCACAGAAAAAGTCAGACTGTGTTTTTAGTGGGAAATATGGAGAAATGAAAAGAATGATGAAGGGACTACAGGAAAGTCAAGGCGTGTATGTAGAGCCCAGGTGGCACGGTCAGACAGACCCTGTGAAAGGCTCCTCTCTGTTATGGACAGTAGAGTGGGTGTGACTGAAGTGCTGGTAGTCAGAACTTTACCTGGAGTAGGCAATATTTTCCCCAAACCTGGCTTAGTGATTTTATTCAGGGAGCTTAAATTTATCTGTGGCAGGTATGGTGACACCAAAGAAACTGGAAAATCAGGCTTTGCTTCTCTTCCAGAGAGCTAGTAAAGTGGCCTTTGCACACTACTAAAGAGAGGACAGATTTCAGAGAGTATGACCACTATGACAGGAACTTCCACAGGGCTGTTTGCTTTGATGACGGTCAGTGTGACAGGAGAACTTCCTCCAGCCAAGGGAGATCAACATAGTTCTAAACTGAGAGTATCGCACAGTGTGGAGAGGGGGTATCATTTCTATTACTAATTGTTTCAATGTTAAAATCCATAATTGTGCTGTCATTCTGAATATAAAATGGATATAGTCTAACCATTTTAGGGAATATTATAAATAACACATTATAAATGAGCGACACACAGAACTCATAAAATGATACTTAGGGTAAGATCCTCTGTCAATCCCAGTGATCAATTTACAATGGAAATGTACAGAAGAACATCCCGCTAAAGTCTTCATATAAATCCCTTGACTCTTCATAACAGTTTTCCTTTATTTACTCTCCATCACTCAGTGCATCAAAACTTTCTATTATGAGTAAAACATAATACTAAGTATGGAATATATGGACATCAGGACATCACTATAACTATGCACACCCTTGTCCATGCTAGCGTTTCAAAATGAACAGCAGTATGTTTTTTTTTATTATTTTTTTATTTTCCTAATCCAAGCATAGAAGCTGTTGTCAAAGAGATAAAGGAAGAGATTTCTGTAGACAGAGTCCTCACCGCACTGTGAATGTATTCATTCACATTTGGGGAGAGAGCTGTAGGCATGTGGTATTTTCTAATCACAGCTCATAGAGAGTTGTGGAGGATCACTTTCCAACTTCTCTGCAGCTGAAACACAAAAGGCAGATGCCAATTTCATGCCTGGATGCCTGAATCAGGCTTGCCTGATCTGAAGAGGGAGAGCGGTTGGCCTCTGCCAAAACACTTCCCTGCATGCAGAGTCCAACAGGGAGAACAGTGTCCGTGGTGAACTGGGTAGAGGAGAACAAGACACAAGCTGATGCTTCCTGGCTTTATTGCTGGGGCATTGCAGCATGCTGGTTGCAAGAAAACCTTGAAATGTCCACTCTGGGTGCATTTGCTAGTCTCGAAGCCAGACTGCCCTAAAACACCTCTCTCCCCACCACCAGAATACAGAACTGTGATGCTGAGGAAGTTTATTCTTCTCTTCTGGCTTTCTCCTGATGAAGCCTTAGAAGGATAACTTGGCACTTGTTTGTGTCTTAACTATGTTTTATGGTTCTGTAAAAGCAATCCTTCTGAATTGTATAAGTGCGACTCTCGTCCCTTTGCATCAATGTCTTTAAATGTGTTGGATTCTTTCTCTAGACTTGGCATTTGAGAAAATTGTATTGCATCCTTTCTCTAGCTGTGCTCCTTTGGTCATCACAAAAGTTGAAGAAACTCAGGGTCCCACCAACCAATAGGGATTCCTATGCTAACGACTGGGCCCCAATTCCCTACTAAGTGGCCCTTGCCATATACCTCCAGTCACTCAGTGACCTGCCAGATACTAGTAGTTGACAGGTCATGGAGGAGGTGCTGGCACATTCAAACTCAGGCTGTCCAGGTAAGCTCTGTATGGAAACAGAAAGGTGGAAAGGAAATGGAGACAGGTTTAGATTTTTGGTCAATTAAGTTGTACTGACTAATCAACTGTGAGAGCAGAGATGGCCACTGTCTCCTTCCATGTCATAGTCTCTTGATCAGCTATTACAAGATGTGGTCTCATTCACATGTAGTTTACAAAATTTTAAAAGACTGAAGGTAATTGACTTGTGTTGGACAAGTCCAAAGAAACAGTGTTTCCAGAGACAGCAGGGCTGATGTACATATGGACTCATAGAGACTGGCCACACACACACAAAACCTGCACAGGTTTAAGTCAGATGTTACCCTAGCTGTAAAAAAAAAAAAAAAGAGGAAGTGGGCACAAAGTCCCATCTCTAAATCAGGAAGCTTTTTCAATTGATACCTGACAGGAAAAGGAAAACCCAGTTTCTCCCATCGAGTGTGACTGAGTATATCAAGCACATAACAGACCTGACCCCATTCCCAGGAGTAGCTGACAATACAAAATAAACTCTGTGTTTCTGTAGGCTTTTATTTCGTCTTGTTTTGACAGTTTTGCCATATTTTTATCTATTTTTTAACATGAAGTTGGATGGGTAGGAAATGGGGTGGATCTGAGAATAATTGGGGAAGGGGCCACTATTTATTGTCTGAAAAAAAAGAACTAAATAAAAAAGAATCCAGTGTTAAGAACCAAGAGATTTTAATGAAACAAACAAAAAATTATAAAAAGAGTGCTCTCGAGAGAAGCTTTTCTCTTGATTGATAGCATTGTTATTTTATCTTCCTGCGGTTTATTGCTCCTTAGTAAGCCACACTGTTTGTTCCCTTGTGCAATGAGCTTGTCAAGCCAAGAACTCCGACTGTCATGTCTTGTCTGCTCTGACAGGCCTTCTTTGTAAGCTGAGCATGTAAGTGCTATTTTTCAGATGACTTGGGACAACTTGATAAGATGACTGAAGTGTTTCAGTTCACCAGCGCAGCTCCCTTTATGGGGTAATATAAATACAGATTTATCAGATCCTTGAGCAAGATTGCAAGTGCATCTCAACTGCTGTACAAGTAATGCCTATGTATGCATACAGGCCCTCAGCCAGCGATCAGCCACCCTGCTAGCATCCACAGTGAATTCTGTTTTCAAAGAATTGACTGTTTCATTTGAAGGTATCCCATAACAGTGCTAATAATAGTGTAAGTCCTTTAATAACATCACAGAGTTATGTTCTCAGATATGAATTTCCTATTTCTTCATTTTTTGGGGGACAGTGCCAAGCAGGCAAAGCTAAAAAGGCATCATTCCTTTGTCAAGGTTACACAGTTTATATGTGGCGGAATTGCATTGGACAGAAAGGCAGAAAGCATTAGAAAGGAACTGATTCAGAATCATTTGTAAAATCGTAGTGAACAGGTTTACAGTTCTGTAAAAATATAGAAATGCATAGTATACTGGGTTATGTATTATCATATACATTTCTTCTCATCTATTTGCAAAAATGTGTTTGCTGATTTTTAAAGAAAGCATTTTTCTCGTATATCTCTGCATGTGTGCATATCTGTGTATATGGATGTTTGTATGTGTATGTCAATGTATATGTGGCTGTGTGTTTGTGCATGTCTGTGTTCATGTGAGTGTGTGTGTATGTGCATGACTGTGCTTGTGTGGATATGTGTTTGGGCATGACTATGCATGTGTAGTGTGTGTTTGGGCATGACTGTGCATATGTGGTGTGTATGGATGACTGTAATTATGTGGGTGTTTGTGAATGACTGTGTTTGTGTTTGTGCATGTCTGCACATGGGTGGATGTTTAGGTGCATGACTGTGTATGTGGTTATGTGTTTGTATATATCTGTTTGAGTGAGTGTATGTGAATGACTACAAATGTATTGGTGTGTATCTGTATGATTGTGTATTTGCTGGTGTTTGTATGTGCAGGACTGTGTATGTGTTGGTGTGTGTATGTTCACACATGTCATTGAGAAGGCCAGGGGTCAACCTTAGGTATTGTTTCTCAAGTACCACCCACCTTGGCTTTTATTTTTGATTGACTATTATATATACACATATAATGTACTATAATGATATTTACTCCATTACCTTTTATTATCCCTTCCTAATCCTGTTGATGCCTTTCTTTCCATCTAGACTCCTTCCTGGTGTCATGTGTTTCTTTAGACTAGTATTTCACTCATCCTTAAACAGAGGGATGTGTGTGTGTGTGTGTGTGTGTGTGTGTGTGTGTGTGTGTGTGTCCGCAACAGACTGTTGGTTCTCAGCCTGGAATGGGAAGTCTGTGTTATCCACTCCAAAGTCTACTGATGATGAGGCTGTAGAGAGATGGCAGATGGGAAGGAGCACGGTGAGGCACATGCAAGGTAGTTGTGCTTATGAATATCCAGCAGCTGTGGCAGCTCCTACCTTATTTGTTGCGGTAAGGTCTCTTACTGTGACCTTGGGCTCACTGATTAGGCTAGGCTAGCTAATCAGAAGACTCCAGAGATGTTCTTGTCTCCATCTTTCTCTGTCTACAATTACAGGCATAAGGCTCTTTATGTGGACACTGAGGATTGACGTCTGTTCCTCATACATTAGCTTTGTGGAATGAACTATATCCCTAGCCTGTATATTACCTTTTCGTGTGTATTTAATTAAGTTCTATTTATAGCATATTTGTCCGGAGCAGTTGTTTTTTTTTCTAGAGTGCTTATGATGTTAAGTACTGTTTAACCAAAAACCTTGAGAATTGGTTACGTTCTGTTTATATATGAGGGTGAATGCACTTTCTTTGACTACAGTGTAGGACAAACTGTGATGGTTGAAATAAGCATGCTGATCAACTGCTGGGAGCAGATGAAAAGACGAGACCACAACCAAACACTAGACAGAGCTAAGGAATCCCCACAGAAGAGGATGGGGTACGATTGTAGGAGTCAGAGGGGTTGAGGACAACATGAGAACATGACTCACAGAATGAAGCAGGACTCATAGGGACTTACAGAGATTACCACAGACCCTGTAGGGATCTGAGATAGATGGTCTACATATACCTTATGTATATTTGTATATCTTGATGTTCTTGTGGGAGTCCTAGTAGCAATGGGGGGGGAGTGCTTCTGACTCTTTTGCCTGTGCTTGGGGCCCTTTTCCTTCTATTGGTTGCCTTGTCCAGCCTTGATAAGAGAATTTACTCCCAGTATTATTGTAATGTTTTAAGCCATGTTAGGTTGATGTTCCTGAGAGGTCTCTTCTGTTTTTGAAGGGAAAAGAGTGGGGAGTAGATCTGCAGGAGAGGGGAGGTGTGGGGAGGGAGTGGAGGGTGGGAAACTGCAGAGGGGGTGTAACGAATGAGAGAAGATAAAAGTTAAAAAAGAAAATAAACACAATGAAAATAAGCTCTTCAATTGTTAATATTCCAGTATGAACATTGAAAGTCCTTGAATTTCTAACAGGTGAAGATGGAATTCTAACACTAATTTTGTCATACAAGATTGGAAAGATTTTGAATCTAGGAATCCAGAAGGCCAGCATTCAGCCTGGCTTAGGGCAAAGCTTCTGTTCTCCTGAAGGTTGTTCTTAATGTTTGTGAGGTAAAGGTAAACATTAGTAAAAGAAATGCTAATGATGAATAGTCTAGAAACTTTCAAATTGCAAAGTAACTCAGCATTGCTGCTTGCTCCATAGAGGGGGCCTATAATAAATACTAACTAATATTTTCAAATGTTTTTGAATTAAGAACCCCCCATGACTTATGCTGGTCTTATACTCAAGTTGGCCCATTGGGACTCACATAACATCTAAATGCTGCTGTTATGGAGTGCTTTAGGCAGGATGTTTGTTTCCTGTCTACAGTCTCCATTGTTACTCAGCTGATTCCAAGGACGGAGGCTTCTCAGGTCTGATTTTTTTTTTCAATCAATCTGTCCATCTTTTTTTGTGTGTAAGTCAGTCTCTTTCATATGGTTCTTAGTAAAACAGTCACAGCTATAGATTTGTTATACTATCTTTTACTGAGTTTATAAATGTGTTTTGGTTGTACCATTCATAGAAGTTGCGTATTACATTCTGCCTTAATCTTTGCAGATATTAGCTCATTTAGTTCTCTCTTCTAGTGATAGTGTGTACAATAATTGCCCACAGGTTATTGTTCAGGGAATATGGACACATATACATTAACTAACTTGTCCAAGATGACACTATGTAAGAAGAATAAATTGTACTTTTCTTTTCCATAATCGTAATTTACTAAATCTTAAATTTGACACAATATATGATTTATTTTTAAAAGTATTAGTTTTTTATATTTTTAGCAATCTGAAATATGCCATTATAAATAATTATAAAATATGTATTCCATATAAAATTAGCACATGTAGAAGAGCATAATAACTAGAACTAGAGCTACTCTTATTTATTGTTGCTCATTACATCCACTAGACTCTTTGCTTTATTCTAGGATGTCTTCACACTTAAGCCAAGAATTGATGTGTTTGATTTCTGGAGCTTTGACCTTAGTGCTTTCCTTCTACTTGATACGTTTTAGGAGTCTATTACATTAGCCTTATCTTTTTTGGCATTCCTTTCTAAATGGATTTTATTAGCTTCATATAAATAAGATTAAAGTATCTCATCTATGACTTATAGGAATTAAGAATTGGTAGAAACAGGACTGGTGAGGTGTCTCAGCAGATGAAGGCACTTTCTTCCAACAATGATAACCTGATTCAATCATAGTGGAAAGAGATGATGACTACAGTTTTACTCTGACCTCCATACATGAATCTCTCTCTCCTCCATTTCCCCCTCTCTGTCTATCTTACACAAACACACACAAACACACACACACACACAAACACACACACACACCATACACATGAAGATTAAATGTAAAATAAAATGGAGATATCATGTAAAATGTGAAAAATAATCAGGATTTATCCTTAAATAATGTATCCAAGTAACATTCCACATTGTTATCAGGTAATATAATACAGTTAAACAAATAGGGTGCCTTCAAGTAATTAGATGTATCATTATGACATTTACTATTTCATATAATCCAGCTTATAGTTTTCCTGTAATAAGGGATCAGAAATAATAGCCTGTGGGTCTGTGTAGATCTAAAGATCATAACAGAGATCTCTCTTCAAAAATGATTTGTGGAGTTGGATCAGGAAGTAAGAGAGAATTCCATGACAAGGAACTTATGCTGGAGATTTCTAGTCACTGTGCATTACACATGACTGAGCTGCTGGAGTAATGAAGATGGCTTTCAGCATTCAGAAGCCATAGGACACTCCAATCTAACGGATCTCTTCTCATGAAGGCCACCTGTATTTTTGATGGTCACACAATTATTTGATTTGAAAACATAGATCATATTTACCTTAGGATAATTAACGTATGTCACGATTTTCTAAAGATTATTATGTGTTAAGATAATTTTAATCTATAAAGAATGAGTTACAATGTCTTTAAGTGGCAATGGATTTTGTTTTAATTAATTTGCTTTATACGTTTATGTGTAAGCTATTCCACACCAGTTATTATTTCATTTGGGAGATGACTTCATTTTCCTTCTCTTTTTGTCTTTGTTACCTGCACTTGAATCTAACTCAGTATATTTGGCATGTTTTCTACAAAATACTGTTTGGCAGTTTCATGTATAAACTGGTTTGTATGAAAGTTTTAAATAAGTAATTAAATTGCCTTACTACATGGAGTTAAATACAAGTCCTTTTCATTTTGGAAAATCAAGAAATTAGTGAAGTTGTACAGCTATTACATAGAGTGTAGTGGACATAAATGAAACACCTGACTTGTGACTGTGGCCCCCAACTTCTCCATCCTCTAAACAGACGACATTTAGTAAATCATTTGACCCAGTCCTTTACTTACATCTTCTTAATTAAAGACTTAAACTAGGTATTTCCCAAGATGATACACTCCCTCTAAGTTGCTATTTGAACACATAGGTTGTGCATGTTCAAAGCATTTGGTAAGATAGCCAACAGTAAGTAAGTATGATCAATTGATACTATTTAATTTTAAATGGCTTTGTGATGCAGAAACTGTTCTATAGGTTTGCCTAGGCTCTTGAACCCAGTGCCTTCTTTGTCCTCCCACACATTGGTGTAACCATTTTCTACTCTTTGAAACACCTTCCAGTGTTGTCTTACTCTTTCTTGTTCCATTCTATCATGAACTGATTTAACTGAATAGTATATTGACTGTTGCATGTAAGATTTCTGTCATGACTAGACAAATAAAGCACATTGAGTTATATTTATCCTCTTCCATAGATATTGCTTCTATTGGGTTATAAATAACTGTAAACATTCTCATAAACTTGTACTTTACTATGACTGGGAGAGTGTAACAATGCTAAATAGGTTATCTCTTTGTTTTCTTAATTTGCATTTGGAATTCATATGTTTTAATGCTCCTTAGTTATATAAACAAGACAAGGCAGGGACTTGTTACATTAGATTGAACTGTACCCACATGGTTTATCATTTAATTGGTACAAGAAATCAGGTGAAAAGCATTTTTAGATTAATATGTATTTACGTCAGAAAACAACGAAAGAAGAATGCAACAGGAAGTTCCTTCCTGATATTGGATGGTCATTTTGTGATTAAAATGTAATGTGACCTCCAGATGTTTTGCACCATTAATTATTGGACACTTTAAAATATGGTAACTGAACATTTAATTTTAAAATTGAATACTCAATTGAGTTTTACAGCTATAAGATTTATAGGCCACAGATATTTTCTACTTAGGAAGAAATGAAAACGTATGTTTTAGTCTCTTTTACCTCGGTTATTTAATACATTTCCTGCTGTACCTGTCATTCACAAGGTGCAGGAGAAAGACATTAGTACTCAGTACTCCTTGAAATAAACTGGGCACAACTTTTTCTATGCAGTTTCATTCATATTGCTCTGGGGACAATTACAACATCATGTTGCAGTGCTTTTTTGCATTTAACATAATTATCTCAACAGGATAGATAAATGCTGAATGCCCTTTGGAGGCCTAGGTGTCCCAGAGGTAATCCTTGACTATTTTATGCTGTATAAAAAGTTATCTGGGAAAAATAGCATTGTAGAGGACCCCATTAACATTTCCATGCAGCCAAGACACCCTCACTTCTGCTTGCTCTGGCAGCCTTGAGCAGTCAAAGCACCAATCCAGGGTATTCCATCTGTCTTCTGGCAGAGAAGACAAAGTTCAGTTTTGTGCCTAAGCAATGTTAACTCACCAGTGTCTTCTAGTGCTAGAATTAACTGCTTAAACTTTGAAGGCAGAAACATTTCTCTATATTATTCGCCAAACAACTTTTGCTTACAAATGATAAACAATCAATAGAAAGAGTTTAAAGACCAGAAAAAGTAGAATCACAGCAGTTAGAATATACTTTTCTTTAGGGAAGTGCTTATATTATTCTCCTCTTCATACTTAATGCCTCTGTGTTTTGTTCTGCTGAGTAGAGTGTGCTTGTTAAAATAGTCACACTTTATAGTCTATACATTTTTCATTGTCCATGAAGTAACTCACTTTTGTAACTTAAAGGTCACACTTCACAGGGCTTGGTACCATCACAGATATCAAGAACTGGCCTGCATCCTCTTCCAAAACCCTTCATAATACTTTAGCTACATGGTGGTATCATAATTTAATATAATTACTTATAAAGAATGTAATTTCACATATAAAATAGAAATTCTGTAAGTGTTATCTTTTGTTATGGAAGCTAATATTTAAATTCTTCATTAATAAATTATTACTTCATTGCAACATTAACATTTTTCAAATTTTATTAAAACCACTCAATAAGATAAATAAATCACCCTGAAAGCAGACATTTGTTAAGTGTATAAATAATATTTTAAGTCACTGAATGGGGAAAATAATTCAATAATGACCATTATTCAATGATGTAGTATGCAATATTAATATAAAATGATGTAATGTAAGAAATTATGTAATAATATTACACGAAAACATTTGGTGATAATATCAAAATTATGTAATAATAATAAAAAACAACTCTTTATGTGACAGCAAGTGATCATGTTTATGATACAGGCTTTATAGAGATAATTAAACAAGGTTTCAGTCTTTACTTATAGAAGCACTCTGTGAAAATAGGTTAGGCCTGTGCTGATCTTTGCACTTCCTACACCTTTAGACTAGATTTTTTTTATTTTTAAATTTAAATTTAAATTAGAAACAAGGTTGCTTCACATGTCAATTCTAGGTCCCTCTCCGTTTCCCTCCCCTCCTCCTGTGCCCTCCCATTAACCCCCCAATATCCCCTCATTTCCCCAGGGAGGGGAATGAGGCCCTCCATGGGGGTGTCCATAGTCTGTCATTTCATCCAGGACAGGGCCTAGACCCTCCCCCAAGAGTTCAGGGTGAGAGTGCATCTCTCATTGTTGGATGGGAGTCCAAAGTCCATTTGTATGCCCGGGATAAATACTGATCTACTACCTAGGCCTCCTCACTGACACCCACATTCAGGGGTTCTTGATCAGTCCCATGCTGGATTCCCAGGCATCAGTCTGGGATTCAAGAGCTAACCCTTATCAGGTCTGCTGTTTCTGGGGGTTAAACCAGCCCAGTCTTAATGCCTTTGGTCAGAGGGAGGACTGATGACCAAAGGCATTAGACTAGAGTTTTTTAAAAAATAATTTTGAAAAGATCTGTACCCCAATTTCAGAGTCAAACACAGTAATTAGACTAGAAAGAAAAAAACAAGTGTCCATGTATGTGTGTATAGATGGAGAAATGCAACAGCAGTATACATATGCCATGGAACATTATTCAAGCCTGACAATGGAGATACTGTTGAATAGTACAGCAAGATTTTATAGTGTTCAATGAAGTTTGTTACAACCAGACAACTCATTCATGATTCTGCATACAAACTACAGTTGGATTCAGGCAGAGAGTGCAGGGGTGTTCTTGGTCCTGGGTAAGGAAACATGGGGCTTATCAGTTAATGAGTAAGCAGTTTTAGTTTGAGAAGATGGGCATTTTTCTGAAGATGGATGACAATTTTAGTCAGGCTCTAGAGGATCAGAATGGAATTAACATATATATCCAAAGGGCATTTAGTAGACTGGTTTACACAGTAGGGCCTAGGTAACCCTACATTGGCTGTCTACATTGAAGAGGCTCCAATGGTAGTTGCTCCATGAAGGAGGTTAGATGCTTTGGTAGCCCATTCTTGTGCTAAATGCATGGAGGATTCCTACTCTTCCATACACATTGGAAGCCTGAGAAAGTTGGGTTCTGATGTTAGCATATGGGTGCTAAAGCAGTGGCAATTCAGTAGATAAGCTTGACAGTGAGAGTAAAGGCAGTGGGCCTGTATACTCTGGTGTCTGGGCTCCTACCTGAAGGTGCTGCCCATGTTTAGGATAAAATTTCCTACTTCACATAATCTGATTTTAGAAGTCCCTCGCAGGTATATCCTCAGCTTGCCATGTAGTTTGCTCTTGATCAGTCAATTTGACTGCCAAGATGTGGTGATGTTTGCATAGCAGTGTGTGTAGAAATGTCTGAAAGCTGTGCACTTTTATGGGCTTACTTCCAGGCTGGACAAAACTTCAGTGGTTAAAATGAGCACCCACACAGTGACTCACAACTATTGGTAACTTTGGCTCCAGAGCATCCAATGCCCTCCTCTGATCTCTGTATACTTACATACAGACAAACACCCATTGACATAAAATAAAACATATTTATATATACCTTATTTCTTACTTTTTACTTCTTTTTTTCTTTTTCCCATTTTTTTCCTGTGTGTGTATGCGAGAGAGAGACAGACAACAGAGATAGAGGAGTCCCAGGCTTCCCAGGCTGTGCTGGAGCTCATCATGTAGGTAAACATGATCTCACTGCAGCTGCCAGCACCTACCAACTGTGTCGCTACTCCCAATTTGATGTTTATATGCTTTATTTTTTATTTTGCTGTCTAGTCCTACCTGGTCTTATACTTGATCTATAACCCAGCTTGGCCTGAATCACTTTTCCTATTTCAGCTTCCACAATGCTGCATAAAATTATGTCACTGTGCTCCCACCCCCAGACACACAAAAGCAAGCTCCAAGCTTACATATAGGTGCGAAGGACCCTGACAAAGATATAGAAAACCCGAACGCTATCCGCCAAAGTAGATGGAATTCCCAAAAGGCATAGCTCAGAGATTCCAAGGGCTTGTTTGAGTAGTCACATTTTCAAATCATGCTTTCTAGTCCAGTGTTTACACTGTACTCATCTCCTTCCTTGGGTGTCTCCTAAGTACCACAAAATTAGATTTGCTGCTTGGGAATTTTCTGCCCTTCAGATGCCTGACAGCTTAAACATACTAAAAGCAAAGTTTTCCTGAGACCTGTACTTCCTCAAGAGAGCTGTCTCAGCAACAGTTCTTATCTTCCTTTATCCCATTTTTGTCATCCCTGCAGCCAAGGTCGGGACTCTCATTTTAAGCCTCATCATCTCATGCTCTTAAGATACATTGTTGCCGTCTCACCAGAATCCTGTTCAGTTTCAGTAGCCTCACATCCCGTACTTAACTCATTTTCTACTTCAGTCTTAGCTTCATTACTCAGAGATCCAAAAATTGCATTTCAAAGCTGATTCTCTTAGAATCAAGATTGAAAACATATTTTTTTTACCTCCCCCACTCTTAAACTGGCTCCCTGCCTTCATATTACCCTTTCGATTCTTTAATACACACCTTCACTTATTCGTGGCTCGAGTACATTTTATTCTATACTGGCTAATGTGGATTTGCCTTGTTTTAAAATGACTAAAACAGAGAGCCCTGGGTTTGGTTCTACAGTTTGTAGTTTCCCATTACGTATTTTATCAAAGAAGTCAATATATAACCTAACTAGCAATTGCACATGTTCACAGTGGACCAGTCTTTCCTCTTAACATCAGAATGTGTTTAGAATCCTCGACACTGAACACTGGAGGTGTGTTCAGTAGAGTGGTCCTGGCTTTTCCCCATGGATCTAAGAAAACTCAGCAATCTCTGTTTTGGTGAGGTTTCCCTTCAGTATTCTTTCTATCCAACACATTACAAATGTGGACTGTTTTTAGCTTCCTCTGTGTAGGCACCTGGTGTTGGATCCCTTCCATGTAAAGTTCTGAGTTCCTTTGTTTTTCCTACCAGGATTTCCCATATTTTTTGCCTCTCCCCAGGTGGGCCTCACAGAGCTTCACTCTTGCTCCTTTGAAGTACCTAGGTTCTCATCCTTTTCGAACAGCAATGTGCTAGTCACAGTGATGACTCATGTTTGAACCAAGGCTTTGTTGGCCATGAAATTTTTCATTCCTAAATCTTAGGTTTCTTTTTGTCTCTATGTGAGTGTGTGTTTTAGTTGTAGACAACTAGGCAGAATAGGAATTGAACCAAGGCGTAACGTGTTGCCTTCCTCACCATCTGCCTGGGCCCTGCCACAGTTGCAGTCCCCAAATAACACACAAGACACTATATTAATTATGAAGCTGTGGGCCGTTTGCTTGTTTCTTTCTGGCTAGCTCTGGCTTAAGTACTTAACCCATAATTGTTAATCTAGGTATTTCTCTTACCGGAGAAAAGGGTCTGGACCTCTTACTCTGGTGGCCTACATGGTGCCTGCCTGTGTCACTCTTTCCCAGAATCCTCCTCAACTCCTAGTCCCACCTTTCTTGCTTCCCTATTGGTCAATAGTGCTTTATTGACATATACACAGGACTTCCCCATCACCAAGATAATCTGGAAATATTTTCCCTTAACATAGAGGTAAACAATAAAAGATCTCTTCATCTTTTATTATTTCTAATTTCATTTATGTAAGCCTGTGCTTGGTCCTTGAGTTCCCACCTTCTAGTTTGAGTTTACACTTCAAGAAATATACTGATATCTCAGAAAGATCCCAAAGCAACCTTTTTTCAAAGACTTAGATATTCTATTCTCTTATCATTTAAAATATAGTAAGTGGGAATTCTGTTACATACTAATTGACTGATCCACAACTCATCCATTTTTTTCTTGAGACCAGTATTCTATCCTTTTATCTTTTTACCCTTTTACCTTTTGTTGTCTCAGATCACCCATAGAAATCCTTACAATAAAATGTCGTTTAAGTAGGTTTTTGATGTCCTTCCTCTGCAATATTCATAACCATTTTTCTGTCTTTTCAAATATTTTTCCTTCTATACTCACCATTTCAGTACTTGTTTCACACAGTTCTAACTTGGATGTGGGTGGGAACTATTTCACACATTGACCATTCTGTCAAGGTCACTAGATGCTTATTAGCATTCAGGGGATAGTATGTGGGAGAATGAATATTAATCTAGCATTTTAATAATTACAGGAGAGATGTGATTCCAGGAGCAAGGTGTGAGTCTCATGAGGAATCATACAATCTGTAGTGTTCAGAAAAGGATACTACATGTGAGACAATGGACAAGTTGGATCTCTGAGATCTGTCCTCTTTACCTAGGTCTTAAAGGAAATTCAAGATGAGTGGTTAGAGTTTATGATAACTTAAGTTTTTTATTCCATGATTTTTAAATAGACAAAGCCTTATGCAACAAAACAATAAGTTCCTTTGTGTGTTGTAGCACATAGTTTAGAGTTACTAGTTTGGGATAGATATAATATTATGGACAGTGTAAAATGTTACATCTCAATACATGGGGTATTGGAAAAATATGCTAGGATTTCATTGACTTTACCCAAAGCCTTTCTAGAGAATCAGTTAATATAAGTCATTTTTGAATGCATCTTTCTTTGAGGAGGATGGGGATAGGGACAGAGTGAGATAGTCTGAAAGAAGATCAGTTTTATATACAGTCAGCTCACTAGATGATATTTTATTGAATTGAATCATAAATATAACTTCTTGGATAATAAATATAAGGATAATGAGCACCCTTTGTATTTTATTGAATGATGGTATTAATAATTAATGATATGGGTAGATGATTCTCAAAATTCATGATTAAGTTTTCTCTTATAATGAAAGCTATTTTTCATCTTTTATTTCTTTCAATGAGCCCACTGTCTTATTTCATGTTTCAGATTATTATACAGTAACTTTAACGCTGTAGTTACTGTACTTCACATGGAAATGACTTTCATGTGAGAAAATAGAATGTAATCCCAGTTATAAAAAAAGAACTCCAGTGTCTAATATGTAAGCCTTACAAATTAAACCCCCTTATTTTGTGTCCCCAATGAGAAACAGTGTGAACCACCGAGATTCTTTCTCTGTGCACACAGGACAATAGCTATCTTGTTAACTGATTGGTTTACACTTCTTAATGCTTGTTTGGTCCTGAGACATCACTAGGCTGAATCTCTCTGAATCCCGGAGATTGACATATTCATGAATTTGTTGATTGGAATAGGATTTAAAGTAATGCCTGAAACATGTCAGTATATATTTGGTGCTAAGTAAGTATTAGCTAGAAACCTTTATTAAGGCTAACTTTTTTCTCAAACAACAATAAAAACTATTTGATGAAGTTAGCTCCCTGAACCTTAATAACTTTGGGGCCACTCCCAATGTACCTTCAAAACAGTTAGAGTCTTTGGAGTCAGGAACATTGGTTCAGAATAAATCCCCCAAAGCTCTGGAACAGTGTTGTTGATGCTTAGGGTCCTTGAATAAATAAAAGATCTGGTTTCCCTTTCCTGGTTAATTTACCCATGTGTGCTTTCTTTAGTTGTATTCATTATTATTTTCAAAGAATCACATAGTTTCTGGCTCCTAATTTAAATCTGTTTCCAATGTCATCCTACGTTCAAACTTACTAACTGCTTAAATGGCTTTGGCATCTCTGTTATCAGAACCTGGGCCAGTTGTTCCTGAGGCAACTGTTTGCATAAATAAGAAAGTTAAATTTTGTGTGAAACTATCACCTCCAACTATAATTATAACTTATTCTGAGAATATCACTTAACCTTGTTGAGTCTTTTTTTGCCATGTGTTAAATAATTAACATTCTATAAACATGCCAAAGGTGGTAGTGAGTGATTGGGGAACTGAGTTTTAAACACTAAAAATTACTATTAGTATGAATTTGCCACAAATTAAATGAATATTGTTAAATGTTAGCTTAGCTGCTTAAAATTTGCTGCTTTCTCATGCTTTAGAAATATGCATCTAGACACACAATTGAATGTTATAGTTTTACAGTATTGACATCCATTTGCCATAATCTTTATGAACAACTGAATGAATGGTAATGTATTTCTTACCTGTGTATTAGACAGTGATTCACCAATTATGGATATACAAATGAATAATTTAGTTCAAAGTATATGATTATTTATTTTTTAATTCTAAGCCTATATAAGGCAGAACTATCCATCTACAGATGTAAATACTGAAGATACTGCTCATTATAAAAGACACTTATGCAGGTTGATGTTTAGACTACAAGGAGATATTTCTGGAGTTATCAAGCCTTTGCAACAGTGGGATAGAATGATGTCAAGGATAAAGAGACCTCAATCCCATTGTTTTAATTGCTGATACACAGCTAAAAGAAAATAAAAAAATAAATATCAATTCACAATCTATTATCTTAAATAATATCATTTACAAAATGGTTTTATGATTATCTGATTTAAGTTTAGAAATAAGTAGAAAACCCTAAAAACATAAATGGTACCTATCTTATGATATAAATGTTGCCAGTATTGCTCAAACATGATTAGATAACATTGATGCAGAGAAATTCAGTGGACTCTAATGGATGCCACTTGAAGTCACAGCTGTTAAAGAAGCTTAATAGAATGGCCTTAGTTTCCACAACAGTCATAGAATTACTAATGGACAGCATGTGAGGAATCAAAAGATTTATCGTGTTATTTTCAGAAAATCATCTGTAACATTTGTTATAAAGAAGAAAATAGAAAAATTCGTAGTTGAAATTACTTCACTCAGTAATATTGTGCTTATGACTTAGAACTTAATACAGGTGCATTCAGCGTGGAGTGTTGACCCAAATACTCAAGTGGAATTGAAAGCAAGTAGTTTGTCACTATATAAACTCACATTTATAAAAGTTAGATGGTTTCTATTGTATTAGAATTGATTTGTCCCTGTATATTGAAGTGTGATCAATTTCTGTTTTTCTAAGCTTCCATGGGAAGAGTCATTCTTAGATTCATTCAGTCTTAGAAAGATTCATTTGGTCACAAAACTTCTAATTTTTGATAGTGTTCTCTGGTCATTTTAGTTAAACACACTTCAATAAATCACCATGTTTTACTCAATGAATAATCTCCCTGAGGGATTAAAACTAAATACTAAAGAAGTTAATCAAATATATAGAATAAAGAAACAAGCCGGGCGGTGGTGACGCACGCCTTTTATCCCAGCACTCGGGAGGCAGAGGCAGGCAGATCTCTGTGAGTTCGAGACCGGGCTGGACCGATAGCCTCCGAAACAATACAGAGAAACCCTGTCTCGTAAAAACAAAAAAAAAACAAAAACAAAAAACAAAAAACAAAAAAAACAATATGAATTTTACTTATTCTGACTTCTGTGGACAATATAAAATTGAAAAAATTAATTACTCATCGTTTTCAACCTGAGTATATTTAGAATCATTCAGAAGGCACATCTTTGGTCACACACCGACATATTGCTAAAGAGGGATAACTGAGATTTGAATGTGAGTGATACCATAGCATGGTGTGGGGAAATAAAGAAGAGAGCTAGGTATGCATCATATTTATCTCTCTGCTTTGCTTCCCTGGTCCAGTTGGATGTACTCAACTGCCCCATGCCTTCCTATGCATAATAACAATGTAACTAATACTCAAAATTGGTACCAGCAGTGGAGTCATTGCTATAATAAATCCAATATCTGGTTCCTAGGCTTTTAGAATTTTTGTGGGGGGAGCATATAGAAACATTTGAAGTTGAAAGCCACCAAAGCCCTTGGATACTTAGTCAAACCTTCATGGGCCATTCTAATGGAAATATAGAAGTCCATAATGCTGATATGTGTCTGCATAGTAGCTGTGATAATAAGGTTTACAAGGGAAGAAAATACACCTGACAGTCATTTCTTCTACATTCCAGATAAAAAGTTATTTTCATGGTGTCCTGATATTGTGAGTCATGTTTAACATAAAAGTTATGGCCTGTGACATTTGGTGGAGAAATCTTCAAGACAGGATATAGTGAAGGCTATGACATGTTTACTGTTCTCTGTAAGAAAACAACAATTGGAGCAGGGATGAAAAATATACAGTTTGACAAGAAAAGGAGAATGGTTAATTTATAAAGGATATTGGTGCCATTAAGAGAAACCATAAAGGCAATATCAGATGGTTGAAAACTCCAGGGGATAACAATGTTAGAAGCATAGAGTTTTCCAGACACCATGCTGGGAAATGGCTGCATGGTGCCTTCACAGGTTTGGCCATGAAGGCAAATAGAGGCCACCACAAAAGATGTCCCAAAGGTATCTTGAACTGACAATATAGCTTTGTATTGCCCATGTGCTGGGTTTGCTTGTATGAGGGATGGAAGAGTAAGGATACCATGGAAACTTACACAAAAGTTCTAGAAAGATACCGTGACCAGGCAACGTTTATCAGTTTGGATTCCTTCATGAAGCTCCTTAGCCAACTGTGAGTTGGCTGATAAGATGGAGCCTCAGTATCCTTAGTATCCTCAGATATCTTAGAGTATTAAAAATGAATGTGGAACATTTGCCAGGGACTTCTGCAGACACCATGTAGAGCTGAGCCTGGAGGGACTGCACAATTGCCACAAACAAAGGAACAGAAGGGTGGTATTCAAATAAAGCCCTCATGGATTCCAGATGCCAGACAAATATAAAGGTTTAGATTCATCTTTGTCTTAGTGGGGGTCTCTATTGCTTTGAAAAGATACCATGACAATGGCAACACTTATAAAGGAAACCATTTAATTGGGGTGGGCTCTCTTAAAGTTCAGAGGTTCATTCAATAATCGTCATGGTTGGACATGGCTGCATGCAGCCAGATGTGGTCCTGTCAAAATAGCTGAGTCCTACATTTTGCAGGCAACAGTAAGTGAACTTAGAAACCAGAAAGACTCAAAGCTTTCCCCCCCAGTGGCACACTTCCCCAAACAAGACCATATCCACTTCAACAAAGTCACACCTCCTAATGGTACCTTTCCCTATGATATTATGGGGGTCAATCATATTCAAAGTACCACAGCCTTCAATATGTAATTTATTTCATTCTGTGTTAGTTTCTAGAAGAAAAAATATACTAAGGAAAAAAGTTTACTCTGTAACTCTGAGTGCTTTAATCTTTTTATTTCAGTGGCAGAATATTTTTCTCCCAGAAATTGACACAGAGTAAGCTAAATATTGAAAATTTATAACATGTTTTAGCCTTCTTTTTTTTCTCGAGACAGGGTTTCTCTGTGACTTTGGAGGCTGTCCTGAAACTAGCTCTTGTAGACCTTCAATATAAATGACTTCCATATCATTTTATTCTTGATATTAAGTATGTTTGATATTTATAATAAGGAAAAGATAATTCACAAGGAAAAGATTAAAGCTTGCATGATAATAGGATGCTGGCATAGTGAATCGGCATTGTACATATACATTTAAGTTCTTTAAAATGGTAGGAAAATCTTAGATCCTGGTAATTAGTGCTACTAATATCTGCTCTTACAAAATTAAACTTAATCCAGGGTTCACAAAACTTGTTCTATTTAAAGGAATGCATTTTAGCATTAAATTGTGCCCTTTGATTTAAGAATAATTTCATTTCCACTGTGTCCTCTTTGCTTTGACTATTGATAACAATGAGTCCTATCCTTCAGATGCTTGTTCATCCATTCTGTGACATTACTAAAATAATATTCTTCATGCCCACAGCAGGAAAGTCAACACAAAAATAGCATGGTGATATGACTGGAAGGTGCAAAATTTATTAGGATGTTTCCGAGTATTTTATGTCACAAGTCTTATTAGCAATGGCTGATGAGATTGAAGAAAAGTAACTAAGATGATAACTTTATAAATACACTTTTGGCCTTAAGTATGAGGTGTAGCTTCCTGTTTTTTGGTATCTAAACTTAATATTTAAAAGTTGTGTAGTAACTTTATATTCATAAATGTATTGCTTTTCATTTGACTATTAGAATTCTGATAGAAGGACTGGAGAGATGACTCAGAGACTAACTCAAGACCTCTAGAAGTTTAATTCCCAGCAACCACAAGGTGGCTCACAACCATCTGTAATCAGATCTGGTGCCCTCTTCTAGTATTCAGGCACACATGTAGGCAGAACACTGTACACATAACATATAAATAAATCTTTAAAAAAAGAATTCTGGATGCCCGGAATTGGGAGCTCATACCACATGAAGGGATGCTCTCTCAGCATTGGGGAGGGCCTAACCCCTACCTTAGGATGATATGACAGGCTTTGGAGATCCCCTCGAAGGACCTCACCCTCCCTGGAGAGTGGAGTTGGGATTTGGTGGAGGGATTGGGTGGGGTGTTTGGGGGATGGAGGAGGAGAGGAGTGAGAGGGAGCTGGGATTGACATATTAAGCAAGCTTGTTTTTAATTTAAATTAAAAATACAGGTTAAAAAAAAGAATTCTGTAGAAATTAATGAAAGCTGAGCCAATTTTTTTATTCCAGATGAGTTTATAGGTTTATTTGAACAATGTTAAGCACAAGACTCTCAGCTCTACTCAATGCAATACTTAACATATAAATTGTAAAGCAAAATATGACATTTTAAACAATATTAACTTTTTCATTTCTTTATGTCTATTTTCTAAGTGTTATAAAAACTAAATTTAGCTTCTAAACACTTTATATATGTATATATTCTAACAAGTATTCTGTTGAAATTATTTGAATAATTTTGTTATAAAATCAATTAAATAATTGGTGTCGGTTTTTATTCTTGAGTAGTAAAAAGAAAAGAATTTAAAAATCTAATAGATTTATGATTTTCTCACTGAACTATGTTTATGAAAAAAAAAGAAACAGCCAGGCATTGGTGGTGCATGCCTTTAATCTCAGCACACGGGAGGCAGAGACAGGTGGATCTCTGTGAGTTCGAAGCCAGTCTGGTCTACAGAGTGAGTTCCAGGACAGGCTCCAAAGCAATACAGAGAAACCCTGTCTTGAGAAAACAAAAACAAAAACAGCAAAGGATGATAGGAAATGCCATTCTGTAAATCTGTCTCTTATTGGTTGTTGAGTAAAGCACTGTTGGCCAATAGGAAAGCAAGATAGGCGTGACTAGGAGTTGAGCAGGATTCTGGGAGAGAGAAACCCAGGGAGTCATCATGTAGCTGCCATAGGGGTAACTAGTACCGACCCTTTACTCCTGTAAGAGCAATACTTAGATTAGCAATTATGGAGTAAATACTTAAGTCAGAGCTAGCCAGTAAGAAACAAGCAAGGCCAACAGCTTCATAATTAATACAGCGTCTTGTGAGTTATTTGGTGACTACAACATAGCAGAGCCCAGGTGACTGGTGGTGAAAAACCAAAGTGGCTGGCAAGGAAAAGGCTTCACTCAACAAAAGGAAAAATCAAACTTACATTTAGCTTTCCAGTGTTCATCTCTATGGGTCTTTCTGATTAGTGGTCCTCCATTATTTACATGCACTGGTATTTTAAGAATGAAGCTCAACACACTAGGTTTATTTGTGATCAAACATGACAGAACCTATATTTATTTTAATTCCATTTTGATATGAAGTTGTTTTAAGAACACCAAAACATTTAATAAAATGCCTGCTTATTCTGTAGATTCTTGTGTAAAAGAAAAATCCTCATGTCCTTGAATTTCTTTTATATTTCAGTGGATATTTTTAAAATTGTGTAAATTCTCAATTTAATATTTGTTAAAAAATAAACAGTAGTTGCCCGATTTCTCTATGCAAGAGCTCTCTATTCTTCAAGTCATATCTAAATGACTGTTTTAATCCTATTTCAGTTCACTTTTGAGGAGACCTGCAGTAATCTCGTACATGCCTGAAATAACTACTGGTCTCTGTTGATAACAGGAAATGTGAGGACTCTTTTTCAGAACTGGTCCTAATTCCATTCTATATGCCTGGATTAGATTTAGATGTTGGTACAAGCAACCTGTGATGTGCCCTGATGTTGTGCAGTCAACCTTGTAGTTTGGAGAAAACTGTGCCTAAATTTACCTGCAATTTCTAGTTTAAAATTTCCTCTAGGAATAATAAATAAATTTATTTGTTAACATGTTTGTATTTTTATATTGTATGGGTTATGCACATGTGTGTTTAGTGCCCATGGGCATTAGGTACCCAGGAGCTCAATTATAGGCAATTGTGAATTACCTAACATGGTGCTGGAAGTGGACTCTTGTCTTCTGCAAGAACAGTAGGAGTGTTTAACTTCTGAGTCATTTCTCTTGCCCTGGTGTTTGTGTTTCTTATTCTTCAATTTCAGTTTCAATTTCTGTTCGAAAATTTCCTTTAGCAATAATTGTTCTGGCTTGCTTCAAGCATTTCCTTAGTAAATTCTCTATTAAGTTAATGAGTAAAACTGATGGTGAATCTTCTGATAATTTGTATATACATATATATATATTTTTAACCAAAATGCATCTATATGTTTGTTATGTATGTGTTTTGATACACAGTAAGTAGATATGTAATAGTGTCAGAGAGAGATGTTAAAGTTAACGATACAGTGATAGGCAAATGCATGTATATATCTTACATGCACATATAAAATACAGGAACAATATGAGATGTATCCTATAATATTTAGGGTCTCTGATAACTGTACTGCAGGCGTTTATGTGGATTGTGATGATAAATTGTAGATACATATAAGGAATACTTGCTGGATTAACTTTTGTGTCAAGCACCAAAGCAGATACTTTTGAAACATTATGGTGCCACAAAAAAAGAGATTATCTCTTCATGATGAGATGTGGGGATAGATACATCCTCATTTGTTTCTTCAAGTCTCTGAACACTTCTAATCTGGTGATGAAGAATTGTGCAAGTGTTAAGCCTTTAAATCTGTTTATTAAAATACCCCATTAATGCCTCTCATTCCCTACCTCCTGGGATAAAAGCAACCCTGCTCTAATTCTCCAGCACTTTGAGCTCACCTCTGTAATAATTCTGTCATGCAATTCCTCATTCATGTCTCCTTAGGAATATTTTATTGTTCTTTAAATGTTTGTGTGTTGCTAAGACCTAGCATGTCAGCAAGTGTGTTTTGAGCAAGGATGAGGACATAATAAGCAAAGGCTCAAAGCATTCCAATCTTTCATGTAAGTCATAGTTTATCTGTATGTAAAATCCTAAAATGTACCATCAGTCTCAATAAACCATACCCCTGTACATCAGTGTCCTTAAAATTAGAGAATAGTGGGAGCTAGAAATGTTTTTACTCATGTCATAAACACATTTCCAGTAAGGAAAATAGAAAATACTTGTTTCTTTATTTGATTGTTGAAGCTTTACTAAGTACTGCTGTTCTTAGTTTGCATTTCAGTTCATATTTTCAAATCGATGTAAGTACTTACATGTAATTGCGTGTATTGTTTTTCAGTATTCAAATATCTTTGAAAATAGCAAATGTTGTAATATTATTAATTATAATTGATTATATCCTTCTTCAATGAAGTTCTTTTTAATTTTGGACTTTGGATATTGTTTCCTAGTTTATACAGCAAAAATGCTTTGATTCTTTTCCTAACAAGTACAAGTAGATGAGTACTACTGATAGACATTCTTTTATATTCCTCTTGTCTCTTCAATAAAATCTTTAAACAGTTATTTCATGGTTTTACTGCCCATTCTTTATACAGATTTTGACATTTAACAAGGAAAATTGAAGAATTAAATGAAGCATAGATGAATGTAGTTTTGTACATTGAAATAAAATTCAGGCATGAAAGAACACACCAGTTTTGTTCTTTGCACTGATAGCTATTTGCTGAAAACACCAATGATTATCTCTTTTTGTATCCCAGAGCAATAAAAGCATAATGGATCAGAACAAAGATGAAAAAATAGACGTGCTGGAGTTACTTCATTATTTATTACCATTCTTTACCATTCTTCCTTCATCTCTTAAAGATATAAATAAGAATAGAAGTCATAAGTTAGAAGTAGAAAACATTGAAGTGATGGTGGATTATATAGTCTAAAATTACTTGAAAAATATGCATTAATCTTAATTTCAAACTATGAGCGATAATCTCACAGAGCTCTAGTTTATTTTTCCTACAAAAAGAATTGCTACATATTTCTCTTTGGTGAAAATAAATAAAATAGAAACAGATTGAATACAGCAACAGCAGTGCATGTAGAGGGTTTATATAGTGGTAGAGAAAAATGCAAAACTACAAGGCACGCTACAGATTTTATTGTCAAGGATGGCCAGTTTAAATTAGGCAGCATTATTGTTCTGTAGTATTGGAGAGAAAGTGATATAATCAAGATTTCCATCTGCCCATTTCTTCTCAGGGCCTCTCATTTTGTAATGTACAAAACAAAACTTCAGTTATTAGCTACAACTATCCATAGTTATGCTAGTTTTTGGTTGTATGTAAAACCTTCCACATCAGTCTTTCTCTTTTCTGTATGAAATATTTGAAAACTGGAGAAAAATATATAGCAAATTTAAATTTTACAGTTTTCAATCTATCTCTTTCTAGCTCTCATCTATCTATCTATCTATCTATCTATCTATCTATCTATCTATCTATATCTGTCTGTGTGTCTCTCTTTGTCTGCATCTATCAATCATCTACTTGTATCATATATGATTATGTACATATCTACCATCTATCAATCATTTATACATTTCATTTAACTACCTGTCTATCATCTATCATCCATCTTCTGTCTGTATAATCTATCTGCTCATCATTCTTACTCTTCAACAGTTGCATGCTTCCTTGACCCATGTCCAAGGACTTAGGATCACTGAAATCTGGTCTGATGTTGGAATCTGTGACTTCTGTCTGTAATAATTACTCTGGATCAATCTTACCTTAAGAAAGGAACACTAACTGTGTATATTTATTTTTTTCTCTGAGATATGATGAATTATAAGTTTCAATATACTTACGAAGCACACAGGTTATAGAAATTGGGTACTGTTCTTTTTTTCACTGTTTCTTTCACAATCATTTAATATTTTATTATTAAGAAACTGATCTAGCTCCTTTAATTAATACTGTCATACTAAATCTAATGTTCACCTATATAAATATTAACATTCAATGAATTTATAAAGAATTATTCTATCAGTTGATTCACTACTAATTTTGAGGTACCCGACTTCTTAATATTTCCTAACCAACATTACTAAATTACTATATGTAAACTATTTTTCTGTGTATATATAGGACTATAGAAAGCGATTCATGTACAGATTTAATTAATAAATAAAAACAACTAAGTCAATGAAGGGAAATTCAATCACAGGAGAGTTTGGAATTATATACTTCTGCTCTTATGTGTAGCTATGTGTCTGTGTACTTATGTGGATCTGGGTGTGGCTGTTACTGTCTACATTTTAAGAACATATCAGTCACATATTCTTTATATATTTTTTTTTAATTTAAATTAGAAACAAGCTTGATTCACATGTCAATCCCAACTCCGTCTCTCTCTCCTCCTCCCTTTCTCCTCCACCAGCACCCCCAGCTCCAAACCAAATCCTCACACCGTTCCCCAGGGAGGGTTAGGCCTTCCATGGGGGATCTCCAGAGTCTGTCATTTCATCCAGAGCAGAGCCTAGGCCCTTCCCCATGTGTCTAGGTTGAGAGAGCATCTCTCCATGTGGAATGGGCTCCCAAAGTTCATTCGTATGCCATTGTAAATATTGACCTACTACCCAAGATCCCAGAGATTGCCGAGACTTCCTCACTGACAACACACCCATGAGGTCTGGATCAGTCCCGTGCTGGCCTCTTAGGCATCGGTCTGGGGTCCAAGAACTCCTCTTTGTCAGGTCAATTGTCTCTGTGGGTTTCACCAGCATGGTCTTGGTCCCTTTGATCATTACTCCTTTATCTTCTTACAGAAAATGGGGTTTGTTTTACACAATGCTATGCTTCCAAAACAAAAGATCTTACTCCACCAGAGAGTGGCATACTTGGAATGGATAGGCAGAATGGGTACTTGGGGACAAAGTTACTCCTGCCCTGGGCTGGACAGAGAATAATGGCATTTGATTCTGGCATTTTACTCAAAAGGCATAGGATTTTAGTTTCTGGATTGCTTCTTTTTGTAATCTTATACTTCATAAACTTTTAGACCTCAACTGACCATGCGTAACTGGAACAAGGGAAAGTTATACTGAAGACAACCGTGTGGGAAGGAAATGTTTGTAGTGGTGACAATGAAGTAAAGCATAATTAAACTACTGGCTGTAATCAACAATAATCTCTTATTCTCATGTGTACTTGGAGGTAGCTTAGAAAACCCTAAAGTTCTATTTAAAGATGGTCTGTGTATCACACACCTTTAAAACCAGTTTTCAGGAGGGAGAGACAGGCGGATCTCTGTTACTGTGACCACAGCCTGGTTTATATAATGAGTTCCAGGACAGCCAGAGCTACACAGAGAAATCCCGTCTTGTGAGAGGGAGCTGGGATAGACATGTGAAGCAAGCTAGTTTGTATTCAAAAAAATAAATAAATAAAACAGGTTTAAAAAAAAGAAATCCAAACAAACGCAGGATGTGTATCAGTATTAATACATGTATTTTGGTAGTCACTTGTTTGTATTCCTCTTTTGAATGTTGTAGGTTTACAATCAAATGCAACATTAATTTAGGCTAAGATAACTGACATTCATATATCTAAACATGGGGAAAGCAGTAAGGAGTAAAAGTTGTCTTTCTGTTTCCATGTGAGATGAAGCAGTTTTACTATAAGAATATGTGACTGATATGTCCTTGAAATGTAGATAGTGGGAATACTAACCTAGATGCCCCACAACTGAAGAATGGATACAGAAAATGTTGTACATTTATACAATAGAGTATTTCTAAGCAGAAATAAAACAATGGAATCTTGAAATTTGCAGGCAAATGGATGGCACTAGAAGAAACCATCCTGAATGAGGTAACCCAATCACAAAAAGACAAACATGGTATGTAATCACTCATATATTGATTTTAGACATGGATCAGGGGAGTGCCAGCCTACAATCCCACTGCCAAACCTTCATCCAGCAACTGATGGAAGCAGAGGCAGATACCTACAGCTAAACACTGAACTGAACTACTGGATCCCAGTGACAGAGAGGGAGGAGTAATGATCAAAGGGACCAAGACCATGCTGGTGAAACCCACAGAGACAATTGACCTGACAAAGAGGAGTTCTTGGACCCCAGACCGATGCCTAAGAGGCCAGCACGGGACTGATCCAGACCTCATGGGTGTGTTGTCAGTGAGGAAGCCTTGGGCCCTGCTGCTTTGGACTCTACTTCTGCAACAGGACATTGGACTTTTTTTGCATTTTACTTACTTACTTATTTTGCATGTGGAGTGAAGGGAAATATGCTTATGCAAGCCAGGGGAACCTGTGGAAATCAGTTCTCCATTCATTTGGGTCCCAGACATTGGACTCTTCTCATCAGGCTTGGCGGCATGAACTTTCACCATCTAAATCATCTTATGGACTTATAATGCATCTTAAAATGTTACAGTATATACATTTTCAAAAGTTCCTTTGATATATCACTAGCAAAAAAAAGTGTATATGAGTATTTAGTAGAGAAAAGTGTTAGGGATCATAGACTAGGGAGAGACCTGGATTCATCTGTCTAACAGATTAAAATCTTCACCCTAAATAAGGGAAATTTACATCTATTCATTGTACCTGTGTGTCTCCAGACCCCCATTGGGTTCAGCTGCATATATAAAAGCACTGAATACTAGTCTATACTTGGCCAAGGTTTAGGATGTTTACTATATTGTCCTGGTGATGGGCCATAGACTCTACACTGAGTAAAAGGAGGGAAGGCAGGATGCAATAAAGGACTCAAAAGAAACTGATTTCCAGAAGTGAATTGTATGTCTATACAAAGAGAAATCTTTACAATATATACAGAGTGTGTATACTTGTGAGAGAGAGAGAGGGGGAGGGAGGGAAAGAAAGAGAGAGTGAGTGAGTGAGAGAGAGGGGGAGAGAGAGGTATGTCCCATGGTGTTCAAGTGGACATCAGAAGGAAACTTGTAGGATTTGATTTTTCTCCGTTCACCATGTGGCTTAAACTCAGGCAGTCAAATTTGATGACAGACGTTTTTACCCACTGAGCCATCTTGTGAGATCTGAATGATAGTTTTAATTGTCATTCTGAAACAATTAGAATTAGGAGAAGAAAATGCCAATGATGGCTGTCTGAATACATCTGTCCTGTAAGCACATCTGTGGAAGACTGTCATGCTATGCTAATTTATGCGGGAAGATGCTATTTAACAGTGGGCAGCATCGGTTCCTTATTTTGGAGCGTGAATGTCGTGAGTTAAGCAAACTATATGAGCAGTAGTCATGCCTGTGCTTTTCTCTGCTCTCTACTTGGTTGCTTATAATCCTGCTGCCTTGAGGTTTCTGCTATGGTGGGCTGGAACCTGGAGTTGTTACTGGAACCCTTTCTCCCCCAATTTGCTCTTTTTCAGGGTAGTTTCAATGCAGCAACAGAAGTGAAATTAGGATCATATTTCACAACGAGTATGTGGAGATAATGAGACTGTTTAACGTTCTAGTATTTGGATGAGCGCTATTGTTATACACAAAGAATAAGTTTCAAGGATTTCATAGGGCTTTGACATATTGTATTCCTCAGAATGCAAGATGTGTGAGGGCAGGGATCTTTCAGTCCCCACTCACCTGCCTGCTGTGTCCCTACTGTGTGACTTGACTCAGACATGCTGCTCAGCTGGAAGCTATGCTGAAAGATGAAGGGTGTAAAGTGTATGCTTGTGGGAACGCAAGACAACTTGGGGTGCAGGCTGCCTGACTTCAAGATTCACAAAAGCGACGGGGAGATTTTGAAAAGAAATGAGAAATGGTATTTCCAAAAAGGAGAAGCTGATTGGGGCATGTAGATGGCTGCTAGAAGGAGGGAGATCATTTGTCTAATCTGATGGCATGAAACACAAGGTTCTGTGCGGGCTCTGAGTGAAAGGGATGGTGATTTTAATGATCAAAAAACACTAAAGGGGGTGGGGAGGCCTGTGCTGCATGCATGTTCAGGGGAAACTGAGGTTAAGAGAAAGAAAGCAGCTGCCATTTGAGGGAATGTGTAGTAGGTTGACTGCAAGAGAGAGCTATTTAGTGCTGGTAACATGGCTCAGTGTCTAAGCCAAATAACCTGTGAGTGCCGTATCCCAAACCTGCAGAGCGAATGAGACTGTCCTATGACTTCTGCATTTTCTCCCTGGCATGCGTGCACACACACACACACACACACACCACCAATAAATAATTTAACAATAACTAAAAAGCATGTACATTAAATAAATCAAAGAGGGAAAGAAAGATCTGTTTTTTAATAGAACCAGCAGAGAATCTGGTTTATCACAAGTTGGGGTTTTGCAGATAAGTTATATAGAATTTCAAAGGAAATCATGAAAGTGATTTTGGAATTGAGCAGAGAGGTGATTCTGCTTAAATACTGACTGGATTCTTACTGGTGATAATCTGATGAGATTGATCTCTTATACAAATAATAGATTAAGATGACATATATATTTTCTAGTGGGACCTTTTATTTATTTTCAGTGAGGAAAGGTCACATTGATAAAGACATTGTTTCACGTTAGTTGGAATTAGTCACATGTTGTTTCCCATACTGTATTTTAACAACTATTAGCTACAGCTATAGAATGAATTAGTTCAAATAGCCTTTTAATAGGACTTTAATTATCAAATGACATTGGAATATAGTTTAGAAAAAATTTTAGCCTTTAAAATAGTACCTATATATTTTATATATTATAGATGTGCAAATAGGAAATTAATTTTTGTAGGTATGAGTATATCCATGTAATAAAGGATGCACAGCTAATTACTTAAAATTAAAATCTCGTTATTTATACAAATAGCAAATTTTCTGCTGATTATAGCATTTTTCAACATTATAGAGAGGTTTTTCACTTCATAAGTAAAGTTTCCTCTAGTTTGTGATATTTTATTATTCTTCAATATTCAGTTGAATGAAGGAGTTTTTCCTAGTAAAGTTGACGACTTCTGAGCCTTCTGTGAATCTTGTATTAGTATGAATTACTAGAGATAAATATGTTATGGTTTAAATGTGGTCATGTGATACTGACATTATTTCCACACTTTCTTATTTTATACTTCTTTCTGTCAGAAACTAAGGCTTCATTGTTGTTTTTGTGTGGGCATCTTTGTTTTTCATTGTTTCTTTCAAATAGATTTTATTTAAGTTAGAAACAATCCAATTTTACATATCAATCCCAGTTCCCTCTCCCTCCCATCCTCCCATGTCCCCCACCAAACCCCCATCCAGTCCCCATAAACTCCCCATGGAGGTTGCAGCCTTGCATAAGGGATCATCAAAATCTGTCAAGTCATATGGGAGGGCTAGGGCCTCCTCTGTGTATCTAAGCTAAGGGAATATCCCTACATGGGGAATGGGCTCCCGAAGTCCATTCATGCACTAGGGATACATCCTGGTCCACTGCCAGAGGCCCCATAGACTGCCCAGTGCCCCTAGTTGACACCCACGTTCAGGGGGCCGGGTTTGGTCCTATGTTGGTTCTCCAGCTGTCAGACTGAGGAACATGAGTTCCCACTTGCTCAGCTGTTTCAGTGGGTTTTCCCAGAGTGGTTTTGACCTCTTTGTTGATCACTCCTCCCTCTCTGAAACTGGATTCCAGGAGTTGGTCTCAGTGCTTGGCTGTGGATCTCTGCTTCTGTTTCCATCAACTATTGGATTAAGGCTCTACAATGGCATTTAAGGTACAGGACTGTTTTACATTGATTTTACACTGATCTACACTTTAGATCACACTGAACTAAAGATCATGCGTGCTAAATATCAAGACCATCAACAAATAATAATAAAAGCAATAATGTTAATAGTAAATACTTATATAGTACTGAGAAAATAATAATAACAACAATAAATGCCTATATAACACTGACAAATTTAAGGTTTATAAATCTAAACACTGAATGGTGTCATTTTCTCAAATCTCACTTTGTTGCTATTATTACCATTTTCATATAGATGGAAGATGAAATACAAAGTGTGAGTTTCTTGGTGACGGTCACAAAATAATTCACAGCAGACCTACGTTCACTTCTGGAGGTTCAGCTGGAGACCACGCCTTTCACTCTCCTTTCTCTGCAGGGTCCACAGATAGTAAACTATTTGCTCAGTGATGGCAATAGAATGGATGCTTGCAGTTTGTCAATTTCCTCACTAAGTCTTTAACACATGTCTACAGGCTATGATTTTCAGTTAATTGAGTAGGATGTTCTTCCCATGGAATCTAATTTAAGTGAGGGAGACACAGAAAAAAACTAGTACCTGTAATTTTACAATTGTAACTACTAATGTCAAAAATACCTAAATTCCTGGCCTGCAAAATACTGCGACTTGTTAAGACTGAATGGGTGACTTGGCACAGGGATTATACCCATTGTCAGAATCATAAAATATTACCATGCTGCATATGGCCAGTCTGGGAGAAGATTAAAAAACTCAGAGTAAAATTCCTGCTGTATGTGTATTGCCTTCTTATCTCAGAGCTGTTAGTCAGGCAGCTTGTTTTAGGACAGAAGAGAATAATGTCTTAGGATAATCCATCTGCTAGAATATACTTTCTATTGTATTATTAGGTACTTTCTGAGAACCTGTTGCTTACTTGAAACTTGAATATTGAGTCAAAGTAGCAGTCATGGGCCCCGTGAGGAAATCTTTTGAAGCTGATAGCATAGTATGTCTGAGAGCATTCAGTTGAGGGAATGAATGCTGAGGAACAGGTGGCACCACTCTTCAAAAGGAGCTTCATATTTGAAGATATTGTAAATCTGTAAGCTGGGTATAGGTGTCTATTAGGGGATGGTGAGGGACTTGGAGCAATAAGAGAGGTGTCTGAGGGCCAGCCTCCAGCAACAGGTGGCCCTGAAAGGAATCTGCAGTCTGTGCAAGCTAAGACTTTTCTATCTGAGGGGTTTTAAGGAAAAGACACACTCTCTTGATGGCTTATTTCCTCATTCACTTGTGTTCTTTCTTTCTGCCATATATGTTTTTTTTCTGCAGCTTATATATCCCAACAAATTTTTCAGGAAATATAGGAATTACAATATGGTCACATTTTGTTTTTCAAGTGAGTGATTACAATGAATACAAAATAAACAGTGAAAAACAGCTTGTTTTCCATATCCCTTCCATTATTATATATTTTGCGTACTAACAGGTGAAAAACAAATTATCCCAAGAAGCCACCTATATTCATACCCTAGCAGCTTGTTATAGATCAACTGTGTGGGCAGGCAAAGCATTCTTCTCATTTAGGTTTTTACTGGTAGGCTACATTTTGCAGTTGTAAAGTAAAGGCCAATTATTTTATTACTTATCTTGAAAGGCAATCTTATAAGGAATCTTAAAGGAATCAAAAAACTAAAGTTTTATATATGAAAATAATCAGCCAGCTGTACTTTAAGGTTTTAGGGTACATAGCAACTCATTAATGACATATAGATATATAGATAGGTAGATAGATAGATAGATAGATAGATAGATAGATAGATAGATAGATAGACACAGATATAGATAGATATATCAGGAGATTGAGAGCAGAAATGTGTACAGGAATTAATCGTCACCTTTGGTCATCAACCAATCCTAGCATGAAAGGTATATCAGTCAATGATAATTGGACTTCTTTGTTCTTGTTCCCTGACCTTAAGGAGTTCTGCATTCAACTGCGTGCCTTTCTAAAACTTTAGATTGCCTTTTTGGGTTTTTCATCTCAAAGCTATTTAATAAAAACTTCTTAGTGTAACTTTGTTATTTTCAAAGCTTTGTTTCAGCTGTGATGCACTCTGAAACCTGGGAATACATCTCCCAACATTAAGGTTAAAAGAATTAAAGTAGCTAGGTACTGTCACTCAATTGTTTTTCTTAAGCATTGACTTGAGCAACAATCTATACAGCTCCTTAGGTGAAACTCCTAAGCCTTGGCTGTGAAACTTCTCCTTGAATTTAATTTTACTCATCAAAGTTCTATGCAGACTGTCATTATTATCATCAATTTTGGGAGGGTGGTCTTCTTGACAGTACACAGACAAGAATGTCCAGTAGAATGGGGTGTTTCCAAGAGATAAACATATATTATATCAGAGGCAGTGGAGATCTCCCCACATCCACTCACACACACCATGCTAGATATCAGGAATGTTGTAGTAACAAGCATGCAAAGGCATAGCAGAAGAGAAATACGTTCTGGGGACTGTAGTCTGTGGCCTTGCCAAAATGAGATTGGACCATCAGAGAGTTTCCTTCTGGTGGGCTGACACCTTGAACTTCAGTTGCCACCTGCTGCTCCTCTGGCACGGCCACCAGCAACAATCCCAAGAGCCAGAGGGGAAAACAGGAAGTGTTACAAGCGTTAGCAAGAGTATCCTGGAGACGTCCAGTTCAGGAACAGCCAGCTAAGAAGAAACCAAAAGAGGGAGGCAGAGAAATCAATTCCCGACCACACTTTATTCCTGTCTTCTGGGTTCTCAAAGGAGTTGAATCTCCATTGCTCCGACATGACACAGGAGCAAGTGTGACAGCACCTTGCAGGACATAAGGAGAGAGTGGATTTGGGAGAACTTTGACATTTAAAACATCACACTTTGTCTTTGGCTCCTGTTTTGGAATTTGCATTGGAGGAAAATAAAGAGTATTTGTTATTAGTGACAAGAGGCTGGCATTATTTAATAGTTCCTTTGGTTGTCTCAGTTAGCCTGACTGCCAGTCAGGTTCAGAGGATATTTAATGGAGTATAATAAGAGAATAAATAGAATTAGTAACACAGTGAGGCTTCTTCAGTCGTCCCTGTCGCTGTGTAAATCCATTTGCTATGAATTCCCATATTAAAATTATTTTTCAAGTAGCTAGGGTTAGTTATGTCAAGAAAGTTGTAAATGTGAAATATACAAGTGGAAAGTCAACAAACTGGATATACTAGTTTAAACTAGTCTCAATGAAAAGCATAAAGTTCTTTGTAAATAGACCTGAAACTATAAAATAATGATGCCTATAAGTAAAAATAGATGGTTAGGTCTTAAGGAGATAGGAAGTACTAAGCCTTATAAAATGTAGTTACTTAGGGCATATATATCCATGAAGGAATTCTATGTTAGCACTAAGCTAATGGTTTTGTGCAAGTTATCCACTCAGGTTGTTACTGTTTTATTAGGTAAACACTGTCATGTTACGAACAAGGATCTGAGGAGCAGTTTAATAATAACTTGGAAGCAAATGACCTTTGGATTTTGCCTTGCCTCAAAATCAATGTACTTTTTCCATAATACCAGAAGTCCTATCATATATAAGTAGTTGCTAAAGTAAAAATCTTCCTAGGACAGTGACAGAAAATAACAACAACAACCAAAGCCTCCTAACATGAAGAATAGAAGCCCAGTCATGTGCCTCATAGTGGTATTTCCACCAACAGTAGACCTCCCATACAGTGGTAGTTCCCTATACTGCAATTGTAGGATTCTCACTACCTAGTGACATCAGAACCACCCTAACATTTTACTACAAACAACACTAATACATATGTTGTGAGCTGTTATGAAGTATCTTTTGTGCTGCCCCTCAGATGAAAGTATGATATATAATATGTAGAAATGATATAAATGACTAATGGCTTACTGTCAATGTGCTATCATTTAATTGTTATATCAGGAAATATATATGTGTGTGTATAAAGTTTATATACATACATACATGAAGTTTACTATGAAACGGATTACAATTTATGTCAATAGAGGTATCATCATCTTATGTTTATCACATTTCTTGAGTGCATTTTCTCTCACACCTAATTTAATCCATTGTTTAGTTTACCTTGGCCTTAGGAACAACCTCTATATGATATATGTGGATAAGTAGGGGTGTGTCATCAGGATTATGTCACAACTGTCTATGACAGGAAAGGTGCCTAGCCATGCATTTCTCAGAAATTGTCATCATAAAATGTACTATGAATAGAGTTTTCATTTCATCTTACTGTATATGTCACCTCTGAAATTGATAAACCACTTCAGCCCCCTTTTCCCTCATTATATGGTTTTCAGTCTTATAAATGAAGTTGTCACACAACTAAAACATACTTAAAATGGATTTAGGTTGAGAGCTTTCACCAATTTGATTTTACATCCTAACGAGTGGCAAATTAATTTTATCTTCAATCGAGATTTACAACAAGCCCTGGCCTTAGATCTAACAACTTCTTTCTAATAACTGAGCACATGATTTATTAATAGAGATTAGAAAGGAGGAATTTCAAATGGAAAATTGATAATAAGCCCTGGCATTTACACTTCACTGGATAAAATACGGGTTCTACTATTTTCCATTATGATGTTAACAACAGAGCTTTGAGCATCTCAGGCGATGTCTAGAATTTCATGGTCAGTCCATTAAGTATCATTTGTGATGACTGGAGTTTTATGAGTGGTCCGTAAAGTTTTTGTGATGATGAGTGAGTGCTCTTCTTAGCCATATGTACAGTTGGGGGAAGCATCTTACAATTAGTACTTACAAACTCACTGTTATCAATCTTGAACAGGAGGTGTCACATATGGCTTTATCCTGTTTTGAGATGCTGTTGTAAAAAATGTCAATATAAAATGTTCAGTTTGAGGCATTTTGTAGATTGTGTTTTTTTCCAGGTGAAAATCGTTTCTATATTTTTAATTTTGTGTTTGGTTTAAATCTGTAAAGACTGAGAATTGGCATATGTTTGAATAAATAGGATCATTTCTGTCTGCCAGATTTTACATAAGATTTTCATTGCTTTTCTATAAAAGATGGCATTTAACACAAAGGAGAGGAAATTGTCTTCATTGATTGACACATCTTTTCACGGAAAAAAAGAGCCTCAGTAGATGTTTTTTGCTTAGAAACATGGGCAAAATTTGTTCTTTAAGTTTATGGTGGAAACATTTTAACCTGCTGGTTTGTAAAATTATAGTTACATTTCCTGTATCATGTTTTGTTTTTGTCTTGAAGTGCACTTTGTGACTAGCTTCTGTGAATTACATTCATCCTGCCTTCTGTATACCAGACAATCTTTTATCTCCTGATGATGTGCATTTCAAACAGAAACCAGGTCCCACTATCATGAAGCTAACAGGTATAAATGTGGAGAATCATGGAAGTAAAGAAATTTTAATGTGAAGTTGTTCAGGAAAAACGGATTTATGTAGTTGGTTAATGGTGCTACATTAGTATACAATTGATAACTATAAAGATTGTGATGAAATTGGTACAACTTGAAGTTGTCATTTATGATAAACAAAAATTTTGTGCCCAAAACAAGACTGACGGAGAAAGGATAAGGCAGAACTTTCAGTAGTGTATCAGCTTGTTAATGAAACATTTTAAAGGGGTTATTAAAATATTACAATAATTTATTTCAAAACATATAATTTTAAAAATGAGGTTAATTAGAAAAATAATGTAGGATTTACTATACTAAGATTTGTTTGTTTTTGACTTTGCCAAAATATTCAAATTCTTACCAAAATACTATTGGAGTACTTCTACACACCAGCAGATATTGCAGAGTTCTAACTCATTTTTTAACTGTGAAGTTTTGGAGACCAAAGTGTGCCTTTTTGATTCAGAATAGCTGTGTTCTACTGATGACTGAATGATCCAGGGAGGCTTAAAAACTTATTCTCTAACTTAATTAGAAAGTTAGTTTTCCTTGAAATGATGTATTGTGGAGTAGCTTCATAATGTATGGTGCAATGGCTGAGATGTGACATTTAAAATCATATTGTCTTGGTTATGAATTTGCTCATTAAGCCTCTAGAGCTCAAGTTTAATAAATGCAACATGGCAATCCCAGGTGTTACTTTCCTCACAGGATGCGGTAATACATTAGGTGGTACCTGGCTAGCCTATAATGAAAGAAACTGACATGACTGACTACTAAGAAATACTAATTAGTACTTTTGCGATTTCATTTATGTAATTATTATCCTAATATGTCATTTGTATGTAATATATAAAATATACATTTATGTTTTACCTAAGCTATAATTAAATGAAAATACTAAAAATAGTCATCCCTTTTACTTTGACATGTCATTACTTGAGTCCTTTATCAAAATCATTAGCACTTTAGTCAGCTTGTATTTAGGTGGTTAAACTGACAGGCATTTCCACGAGAAGTTCTAGTTTTGTGGCATCCTTCCTTAACCGTCATTTCCCCTCTGGACTATGTCCTCTTTATGAAAAACTCCCAAGTAATATATTTCTTCCTATGTATGAATGCATAATAGGGAATTTATCAGTGTATTTTAATATAATGCCTTATCCTAAGTATAGATCAAAAATTCTGTCTTCTTTTACGAAGTTGTTAGAATACAATTTCTTAAGACAACAATGGTTCTTTTAGGGTCTCATTCTGATGTCAAGATTGATCTAAGCCTAATGGCAATCTAGTCCTACTGCAAAATCTCTCCAGTTCTTGAAAGAGACAGCAAGCACAGATAGCAGCTTTTGTCTTAGTGGACTGCACTCAAGTTGAAAAGGAAAGCCCCAACCTCTTGATTATCTTTGCTTTTAATATCAGAGAATTCTTGGTTTTCCTCAAAGATTCCATCCACTATGAACATGCAACATGTTCATGGAACAACTTAGTAGGAAATACTTGGTATCAAACAATCCACAGCATAACAGACTAGTTATGAAAAGGAAAGGACAAAGGGACCAATTGTGAAGAATACAGTCGTGATCATCCTTCTATTTCTTGCTGAAGGCAATGTAAAATGTTGTGATGTTGGATGTAACAGATCATATTATTGAGAAAGTGAATTTGGCACATCTTCTGTGGTGTAAGAGTCCACGCTCACCTGAGACTTCCACCTTGCATTCCATGCCTTGTGATTTCTGCCTTCCTAAATAGAGTGAGCCCTCTCACACTGTCCTGAAGAGCAGCATAGCCCACAGGGTTCATTGCAGCAGTGGAAGTCAGTGGCAATATAGAAATTAATTGTGGTCATGAAGAGCAAGTTGATGGCTTTGTACCCTTCTCCACAGGTTAGAAATGGAAGCACTGTGAGAGTTCTATGTTGTTTGTACTGAATAGACGTTGTTTCCACCTTTGTTCTCCCAGAATATGAAGTCAAACAAACAAACAAAAACAGACATAACCATTTTCTTTACCTTCTTTTTTACACTTGCTATGATTTATTTTCCTATTTTAATTTTTGGCCATTTTGAAACAGGGGCTGCTAATTTAAGGGTAAGAGAATGCAGAGTAGAATTACATTTGATGCCACTTCTTTATTCTTAAATAAACTTCCATTAAGAATGTCAGCCATCCTTGATTTCCTTTGCTGACCTTTTCCCCATGTAGTTCCTTAAAAAGGAATGTTTACCCCTCTGTTTACACACAACTTTCTGATTTGGCTGAACTGCTTTCCAATGGAAACACAGGTTCTGGAGTCAGATAAGTTATTTGCAGGTTCTCACACATTCAAACTTTGATGAAGTTTTGACTCAGTTCCATAAAGTTCCTTCTCTCTGTGAATTCCAAGGTGTGTATAATGATGCCATTACCTAGACAGCCTCCCCAAATAAAAGGCCTTGTAATGCAGCCTTTTCTTCTCTTAATCTCCAAATCCAGTTCTGTAGCACAGACTTTAGAATAGGTCTCTTCTAATCAGAGTGTCACTGTACTCCAGCTTTTGGTTGCATAGTCACCATATTCTAGTTGTGCTTCCCCCCCCAAATTGAGCCTTTAGGAGTCCATTATGGCCAATTCCTCCCTAGAAACATGTTGTTTTCAGCTCGAGCTTAGGACTCCCCAACTCTCAGGCCTCTTTTCAGATCTTGGCCTTCATTATGAATTCCCTTTTCACTTTAAATAACCAGTAAACTGTAACCCTCAGCAGAATAATCATCACATGTGTGGGGTTCTTCTCGGAAGCTGTTAAGCACCAGCCTAAAACAAAGACCCTGGAAACCTCCACATGTGCTTATCTTCCCTGCAGTGTTGTTCAGAATGCAATATATTGTTTGTAATCATTATTCTCTTCTAAAATTGTATTTTATGAAAATGGGAATTTTATTTTTGTGATTACATTCTCTGTTCTTAGTGTTTGCCTGAAGCACGCCAGTTGGATTTTAATTGAAGGATTCTTATAATCATCTACTTCTTTAAATTCTCACAGTTGCATTGATATCTGTGTGATAGTCTTAACTGTCAGGGTTAACATGTTCAGGTTTTAAATTCTATGTTACCCCAGCCTTTTCCTTTACCATTACCTATTCTCCACTCTTGATATCCAATGATTCATTATATTATATGAAGTTATTAGTTAGGGGTTGGGTATGTCACTTAGAAACTGTTGATGACTATTTGAATCCAGGAATATCGCTGGTAATTTAAGATTTGGCCAATTAATTTTATTATATAATTAATAGCCAACCTGTATGCCTTTTTTGATGAATAAGAAACATAGTTTTCAAGGTTTCTAGTAATAGCTGGGGATCTAACTTATGTCAATTCAAAACTGAAAGGGTAAGAATAATGGCCAGGTAATCGTCACTTTAGACTTCTTTTAGTGACATTGTGCTTCTGCACATGATTAACTTCCATGGGAAACAACCATTGACAATTATTCAAAGCCACCCTGTGACATTTTTCTTTCTCTTGCAGCTACTGCTTTAACGTTGACCATGCCAGCTTCATTATTAGGACAAAGGATTTAGTGTCAAACACTTTATATGCATGGATTTGAAGATTCCTAAAGGCTTGTGAAAGAGTCGATAAGAAAATAATACATTAAAAATCGCTATAAAATGTCAGTGATTATAGACATACAATCTATAGGTAGTATTGCCCTATAAATATCACTATTGCAATGGCATTATTGTGCTCTTGATGTTCAAAACCCAGGTGCTGAAATGAAATGATCAATTGTGTGCTATGCCCAGCAACTGCACTTACTTTCATGTTCTAGAGTGGGCTGAACCTAACCCAGTGAAAACAGAATCACATTCCAAACAACATAAAACCAGGAAGAAATTAGAAGGTGGATGCCCTGTGTTCTTTATTCTGACTTCTCTCACTTTTTTGGCAAAGCAATTTTTTTTGTTTTTGTTTTTGATTTTTTTTTTGGTTTTACGTGACAGGGTTTCTCTGTATTGTTTTGGAGGCTGTCGGTCCAGCCTGGCCTCAAACTCACAGAGATCCGCCTGCCTCTGCCTCCCGAGTGCTGGGATTAAAGGGGTGCGCCACCACCGCCTGGCCAAAGCAATTTTTTATTTAAATTATTTTTTCATTTTACATACTATTCCCAGTTCCCCCTCATTCCCCGTGTCCTGCATATTGCTTTTACACAATGGAGAGATGACCCAATGCTTGAGACCATTTCTTGCCCTTACAGAAGACCCATGTTGGGTTCCCAGCACCCATGTGATGAGTTACCAACACCCAGAACTCCAGTTCCAGAATATCCAATGCCTTCTTCTGGCCTTTGTGTCAGACCCACACGTGGTGCACACGTGCACACAGGCAAAACACTCATATACATAAAATAAAGCTTAAAAAATTAAATATCCCTTCTCTGTATATTCATTACATCTTTTGTATTCTGAATTGAATAATTTAATGGATTTGGAATTTTGTTCAACTAATATATTTCAATAAGTTGTGATATTATTTAGATAGAAATAAAAACGTTAGTTCTCAAAGCTTTTTATAAAAAATGCAAGACTTGAAGGAACCCACACTAGTTACCATTTATATTTTATCACCACATTAAATCTTTTTGCAGACAGCACAGGGGAAATTACAATGATTTAGAGAGTGAATCTTTATCAGTATTTGACAGAGAAAGGAAATGATGATAACACAAAAACAGTTATTTATAACGGAATTTAACTTGAACTTGGCAGTTGCTCAGTGTTTGATTTGTATGTTTATTCTACGCAGCAAAGTAGGCTTGCACAGTCCATTGGGTCATCTCTTAAACTGACTTTGGAATTTTAAAATAAATATTTTAGATTGTATGGTGATCATTGAAATTCAAATGAGGAAATAATTGTGGGGAGTGATGTTTAGATGATTCTCCTGTTACAACTTATTTAACAGGTAGTCTTTGATTTTTGACATATTAATTATCATTGACATTTTCATATTTAGTTAGTACCAATCATGTTCTCTTTGTATTTCTATATCATGCCCCAAAGCTATGAAAACTTCAAGTTCAGCATGAAAAATATGACCCAGACATCCAATTAATAAAAAAAATAAAATTAGCAATCTGAACTTTGTAACTCCATGCCTTGGTATAGTTAGATTTATTAAGTTGTCAATAGTTTTTCAGTTTTACAAGTTTAATTCCATCTAGTTACTACTGATAGCCTGGATTAGACCTCCTACACTTTATACAAATCTTGGAGAGACGATATAACGACACTTAATGATACTTGCCATTTGAAGAGGTACTTTGCAGGTTGTAGCAAGATAAATAAATTACCCTGAGACTGATATTGGGGTTCAAGCTTCAAATTGAAGATCAGAAAAGCAAAGCAACCTGCCACTAGCTCTTACCTCTACCTCAATTCAGACCAAAGTGGAGATCCTCAAACTGCTCCCTATGTCACTCAGACTGCTATGCTCTCTTCAGTGTGGCTAGAGACTTTGCTGGAGAATGAATGCAAGCTCTGAGACCCTGTTCCTGTCTTAAATACCTCTCATGAGTCCTGGAATTAAAGGTGTGTGATCCCAGATTCTGAGATCATCTTTGTGTAAGGTGTTTCTCTTTAGGACAGCATCTATTTGGTGTAGCTCATTGGGGCCTTGAACAAACAGAGATCAGTTTACCTCTTAATCCTGAATCCAGGGATTTAAGGTATGAACCAAGACTAACTGATCCTATAGCTCGAGGCTATCTTTGCCTTCTGAATCCTCAGGTAAGTTTTAATAAATAATAAGTAATATATCACCACAGATGGGTTGTTATGGGCTATTTGCATTGACAGGGCATTTATCTTTGACATATTTGAGTATCTTCTTCTATCGAGGCTTATTTTTACAGCTACCTAGAAAGCAATGTTGCTTGAAGTGTAACCTGTTTCTATATGTGTTTGAATATCATTCATTCACAAATATGGGAGATTTCCCATGTCTGTTTTAACTATATAGTTGCTTCTTGGACCTTCAAAATATTACCTAAATATTTTTCAGTTCAGTGAAAGAAAGTAAAGCTCTTTTGCTTAAAATTTAATCCCATTTTTGATTGCCTTTTGAAATGTAAATGATTAGCTTTCTTGGAGGGGATTTCTTTTTCTTCTTTTTTTTTGGTTTTTATTTAAATTAGAAACATGAATGCTTCACATGTCAATCACAGCTTCCTCTTCCACTCCTCTTCCCTTGTCCCTCCACCAGCTCACCAGCACCCCACCCAATCCCCACATCATTCCCCAGGGAGGGTGAGGCCCTCCTTGGGGGGGATACCCAAAGTCTATCATTTCTTTTTTTAAATTTTTTTATTACTTTAATTTTAAATAGCTTGCTTCACATGTAAATCCCAGTTCTCTCTACATCGCTTCCTCCTGTACCCCCCCCACCATATCCCCCATCCTCCCACCCTATCCCCCTTTCTTCCACATAGGGGATATCCAGAGTCTGTCATTTCACTCAGGGCAGGGTCCAGGCACTCCCCTAAGAGTCCAGGCTGAGAGAGCATCCCTCTTTGTGTTATGGACACACGATGTCTGTTTGTATGCCATGGATAAACACGGATATACTGCCCAGGGCCCCATAGGTTGCCCAGGCCTCCTCTATGACTCTCACACTCAGTGGGTCTGGATCAGTGCCATGCTGGCCTCCCAGCTGTTGGTCTGGGGTTCAAGAGCTCTGGCTTGTTCAGGTCATCTGTCTCTGCTGGTTTTGCCAGCCCATTCTTTGCCAATTTGCTCATCACTCCTCTCTCTCTGTCACTGGGTTCCATGGGTTCAGTTCAGTGTTTAAATGTGGGTGTTTGCCTCTGTTTCCATCAGTCCCTGGATGAAGGTTCTAGGATGGCATATAATGTAGACGTCAAGTTCATTATCAGGAATAGGTATTTAAGGTTGTCTCTCCACTATTGTTTAGCTTGCCAGTTGGTGTCATCCCTTTAGATCACTAGAAGTCTAATTGGTGCCAGATCTGTCTTCTAACCTATGACTCCCTTTCTCATCCTGTTCTCCTCCTATTCTACCCCCCACTCAACCTTCCTTTTCCCTCATGACCTACACTCTCTTCATCCAGGGCAGGACCTAGGCCCTTCTACATGTGTCCAGGCTGAGAGAACATCCCTCTACTTGGAATGGGTTCCCAAAGATCATGCATACACCATGATAAACACTGATCTACTACCCAAGGCCCCACTGATTTCTGTGGCCTCCTCACTGACACTATATTCATGGAGTCTGCATCAGTCCCCTGTTGGCCTCTCAGCCGTCAGTCTGGGACTAAGAGCTCCCCCTTACCAGGTCAGCTGTCATTGTGGGTTTCACCATCATGGTCTTTACCCCTTTGCTCATCACTCCTCCACCTCTGTCACTAGGTTCCAGTTCAGTTCAGTGTTTAGCTGTGGATATCTGTCTCTGCTTCCATCAGTCACTGGATGAAGGTTCTAGGATAGCATATATGGTAGTCATCAACCTTATCATCAAGGAGGGGCTATTAATGTAGTCTCAACTATTGCTTAGTTTGCAAGTTGGTGTTATCCTTGTAGATCTCTGGAGATCTCACTAGTGTCAGCTCTCTCCTCAAGACTATAATGATTCCATCTATTATGGTATCTCTCATCTTGTTCTTACCTTGACTCAACCTTCATGCTCCTCCATGCCTTCTTCAGATTGCTTTTGGCAAGATTGCCGTTTTTACTATGTTGATCCTACCTGTCCAAGAACATGAGAGATCTTTCCATTTTCTGGTATCTTATTTAATTTTTTTCTTTAATTACTCAAAGTTCTTGTCATACAGGTCTTTCATCTGTTTGGTTAGAATTACCCCAAGATATATTATGTTGTTTGTGGTTATTGTAAAGGCAATGTTTTTCTGATTTATTTATTAGCCCCTTTATTGTCTCTATATAGTAGGGCTACTGATTGTTTTTTACAGTTTTTAAAATTTATTTACATATCCATCCCATCATTCTCTGGCCCTCACATCCTCCCATGCTCTCCACTGACCCCCTAACCCATAGCCCACCACTCCCCAGGAATGGTGAGACCCTCCATGGAGGATCATCAAAGTCCTTCACATCATTTTGTGGGAGGGCCTGGACCATCCTTCCAGTATCTGAACTGCAATAGTATCCCTCCATAGGGAATGGGTTCCCCAAATCCATTTGTGATCTAGGGAAAACACTGGCTCCACTGATAGAGGTCCCATAGACTTGGCCTCCTAGCTGGCACCTATATTCAGAGGATTTGATTAAGTCCAATGCTGGTTCCTCAGCTTTACGACTAAGATCTCTGTGCGCTCACTAGGTGAAGTCAACTGTTTCTGCAGGTTTCTCGAGGACAGTCTTGGCTCATTTGCTCATCCCTCCTCCCTCTCCAAAACTGGGTTCCAGGAGTATGGCCAGTGTTTAGCTGTGGGTGCCTGTTTCTGATTCAATCAGCTATTGGGTTAAGGCTCCAGGAATGGTAACCAAGGTCGTCATCAATCTCATATAGGGGAAGTGCATCAAAGGGAGCAATCCACCACTCCCTAGATTCTTAGTTGGGGTTATCCCTGTGGGTACCCTAACATTTTCCCTGTGCCAGACCTCCAAACCTGTACTGGCTCCCTCTATCAAGGCATCTCCTTTCTTGCCCTCCTCTATTCCTCCCCTGTCTTAGTCCTCCTGGTCTCCCCCATCCCCTTCTCCCACTCTCCTATTCCCACCTCCTTCCTCTCTCCTCCAGTTTTCCCAATTTGCTCAGAAGTTTTTGTTCCCCTCAGGGCTACTGATTTCTTTGAGATAATCTTGTATCCTGCCACTTTCCTGAAGCTGTTTATCAGCTGTAGCAGTTCCCTGGTATAATTCTGCAGGTAGGTTGTGTAAACTATCATTTCATCTGTAAATAGTGAATGTTTGACTTCTTCCTTTCAATGTGTATCCCCTTGATCTCCTTTTGTTGTCTTATTGCTCTAGCAAGAACTTTAAGTACAATATTGAAGAGATGTGCAGAGAGTAGACAACCTTGTCTTATTCCTGATTTTAGAGGAATTGTATTTAGTTTCTCTCCATTTAGTTTGATAGTGACTGCAGGTTTGCTCTATATTGCCTTTATTATGCTTAGGTATCTGTTATCCATGATCTCATGAAGGGGTGTTGAATTTTGTCAAAGGCTTTTTCAGCATCTAGTGAGATGATCATGTGGGTTTTTTTGTTTTGTTTCAGATTGTTTATATGGTAGATTACACTGATGGATTTTCGTATGCTGAACCATCCTAGCATCTTTGGGATGAAGCCTATTTGATCATGGTGTATGATTTTTCTGATGTGTTCTTAGATTTGCCAGTATTTTATTGAGAATTTGTGCATCAATGTTCATGAGGGAGATTGGTCTGTAGTTCTCTATCTTAATTGGGTCTTTGTGTGGTTTGGATACCAAGGTAATTGTAGCCTCGTAAAAAGAGTTTGACAATGATTCTTTTGCTTCTATTGTGTGGAACAATTTGAGGAATATTAGTATTAGTTCTTTGCATTTCTTTGCAAATCTGAATTTTTTATGGTTGGGAGATTTTCGATGACTTCTATTTTGGTAGGGGTCATAGGTCTATTTAAATTGCTTATCTGTTCTTGATTTAATTTTGGAAGTGATATCTATCCAGAAAATTGTCCATTTTCTTTAAATTTTTGAATTTTGTGGAGTACAAGTTTTCAAAGTATGACCTGATGATTCTCTGGATTTCCCCAGTGTCTGTTGTTATGTCCCCCTTTTCATTTCTGATTTTGTTAATTTGCATGCTCTCTCTTTGTCTTTTGGATAGGTTGGATAAAGGTTTGTCTATCTTATTGATTTTCTCAAAGAACCAACTCTTTGTTTCATTGATTCTTTGTATTGTTTTATTTGTTTCTACTTTATTGATTTCAACTCTGAGTTTGATTTTTTTCCTGGTGTCTACTCCTCCTGGGTGAATTTGCTTCTTATTGTTTTAGAGGTTTCAGGTGTTCTGTTAATTCTCTAGTGTGGCTATTCTCTAGTTTCTTCATGTGGGCACTTAGTGCTATGAAGTTTCCTCTTAGCACTGCTTTCAGAATGTCCCATCGGTTTGGGTATGTTGTGCCTTCATTTTCATTTAATTCTAGGAAGTCTTTGATTCCTTCCTTCCTTCCTTCTTTCCTTCCTTCCTTCCTTCCTTCCTTCCTTCCTTCCTTTCTTCCTTTCTTTCTTTCCCCAGGAGTGATGCTGTTGGGCATTGTTCAATTTCCATGAGTTTGTGGTATTTCTGCAATTTGTGTTGTTGTTGAATTCTAGTTTTAAGCCATGGTGGTCAGATAAGATACAGGGGGTTATTCCTTTTTTTTTTTATTTTTGTATCTGTTGAGATTTGCTTTATTACCGAGTATGTGGTTGATTTTAGAGTAGATTCAATGTGGTACTGAGAAGAAGGTATATTCTTTTGTGTTTGGATGGAATATTCTATAGATGTCTTTTAAACCCAATTGGGTCATAACTTCTATTTGTTTCTTTGTCATGTTTCTGTCTGGTAGTCCTGTCCAGTGGTGAGAGTGGGGTGTTGTAGTTTCCCACTATAAGTGTGTGGTGTTTAATGTGTGATTTGAGTTGTAGTATTGTCTCATTTATGAATGTGGGTGCCTTTGTATTTTGTACATAGATGTTCATAATTGAAACTGCATCTTGATGGATTTTTTTCCTGTGATGAATATGAAATGACTTTCTTCATATTTTTTGATTAATTTTAGTTTTAAGTTTAATCTGTTAGATATTAGGATAGCTACACCAGCTTGTTTATCAGTGCCATTTGATTGGAAAATCTTTTCCCAACCCTTAACTCTGAGGTAACATCTGTCTTTGAAGGTGAGGTATGTTTCTTATATGCAGCAGAAAGATGGATTCTGTCTTTGCATCCATTCTGTTAGCCTGTGTCTTTTTATAGGTGAGTTAAGACTATTGATATTGGGGGGACATTAGTGACCATTGATTGTTGATTCTTGTTTGTTTTGGATTTGTTTTTGGTGGTGGTATTGTGTATAAGTTTTTCCCTTATTTCTGGCATTTGGTAAAGTGAGATTATCTATTGCCCATGTTTTTGTGAGTGTAGTTAACTTTCTTGGGTTGGAGCTTTCCTTCCAGAACTTTCTGTAGTGCTGGATTTGTGAATATATATTGTATAAATATCATGTTGTCGTGGAATATTTTGTTTTCTTCATCTATAGTGATTGAGAGTTTTGCTGGGTATAGTTAGTAGTCTTGGATGGCATCTGTGGTCTCTTAATGTTTGCAGAACATCTATCCAGAACCTTCTGGCTTTTAGCGTTTCCAAGGAGAAGTCAGGTATAATTGTGATAGGTCTACATTTCTATGTTACTTGACCTTTTTCCTTGGCTGCTCTTAATATTCTTTCTTTATTAGGTATGTTTATTGTTTTGATTATTATGTGGTGAGGGGACTTTTCTTTTGCTTTTTTGTGGTTGTTGTTTTTTGGTCCAGTCAAATTCATGTTTGGTACGCTTCTTATATTTTCATAGGCATGTCCTTCTTCAGGTAGGGAAAGTTTTCTTCTATGATTTTGTTGAATATGTTTTCTTCACCTTTTAGCTGGGTTCATTTGTCTTCTTCTATAACTATTATTGCTAGGTTTGGTCTTTTCACAGTGTCTCATATTTCCTGAATATTTCGTGCTAAGGGTTTGTTGCATTTAAGATTTTCTTTGGTCGATGAATCTATTTCCTCTAGTTTATCTCTGGAACCTGAGATTCTCTCTTCTATCTCTTGTATTTTGTCAGTTATCCTTTGATCTGTAGTTCCTGATGGTTTACCTAGCTTTTGTATTTCCAGAATTCCCTTAGTTTGTGCTTTCTCTATTGTCTCTATTTCAGTTTTCAGCTGTTCAACTCTTTCAATTGTTTTCTTCATCTGTTTGATTGTTTTTTCTTGTCTTTCCTTAAGAAATTTCTTGATTTCTTGAGAAATTTGGTTTGTTTTTTTCTCCCATTTCTTTAAGGGATTGTCTCATATCTTCTTGAGGGCCTCTATCATTTTCATGATGTTGCTTCATCTATGTTGCGATGTTCAGGTCTTGCTGGTGTAGAATCCCTAGACTCTGGTGGCATCATATAAGGCCTTCTGTTGTTGCATGTGTTCTTATATTGTTGTCTTCCACTCTTTTCTTCCAGTGCATATAGGTGGGGGTCTTTCCATCTCCTCTCTTTTGGAGGGTGGACGGGGAAGACATGAGTGGTTACTGATGATACTGGCTGCTTTTTTCTGCCTCCTAGTCAATCTGGAGCAATTCGGTGGCAGGAAGTGTCTGGTGCTGCAGGTCAGGGGCTCGAAGAGCACCTGGTACCCATATGTATTCTGTTGTAATGACTGGTTGCTGCTGTGTCCCAAGCGAAATTATATGCTTTAATTAGTTCTCTACCAACATACAGACATAATCACAGTAAATGAACCCTGTCCTCCTCCAGATGAACTTATGCATGCACACCGATTAGATGATCATCACCATTTTTTATAGTATGAATATTGAGATGTGTACCCTTCCAAATTACATAGATCTTAGTCAGTTTTTAGCTGTTCCGTTAGGACTTCTCATCTTAAATCAGTCATTGAAATAGTTCTTTAGATTATTGATCTTTTCTAAATGATAGTTTTTTGTTTATGTTTTAGATACTTTAAAATATTACACACTACCAGGTGCTGATTTACTGTTCTTTTAAGCAAGATTGCTTACTCAAAGAAAAGGAAGTGTTTTCCGTTCCTCCACAAAGTCTTCAGGAATCTCAGCAACTATGTCAGAACATTACCTTTGAAATTAAAAAAACGATATGATTGCCTGTCTAGGTAGCCTGCTGTTTCTGTCTTCACTATCCTTGGAAGTGGCTCACCTGTACTTCCTGCCTACCCTAGTATTATTGTCTTCCTCTCGAAATCTTTATCCCATACCCCATGGAGCACCTGTGACCATGCCCAAATGGGCGTGGTCAGCATCACAAATGCCTAGTAAGATCTCTCCCTACAACTGCCTTCAACATATCTTTTTTTTGTTTTGTTTTTTATTTTATTTTCCTGTTTAAATTTAGATAAGAAACAAGGTTGCTTCACAAGTCAGTTCCAGGTCCCTCTCCCTTTCCCTCCCCTCCTCCTGTGCCCTCCCCCCCCACCCCCACCCCCGTTAGTTATCCCCTCATTCCCCCAGGGATGGTGAGGCCCTCCATGGGGGTGTCCATAGTCTATCATTTCATATAGGGCAGGGCCTAGACCCTTCCCCAAGAGTTCAGGGTGAGAGTGCACCTCACATTGTTTTATGGGAGTCCAAAGTCCGTGTGTATACTTGGGATGGGTACTGATCTGCTGCCCAAGGCTCAATAGATTACCTAGGCCTCCTCACTGACACCCAGATTCAGGGGGTCTTGATCAGTCCCATGCTGGATTCCCAGGCTGATGCCTGGGATTCAAGAGTTAATCTTTGTCTGGTCAGCTGTTTCTGGGGGGTTAAACCAGCCCAGTCTTAATCCCTTTGATCATCAGTCCTCCCTCTCTGTTACTGGCTTTCTTGAGTTCAGCTCAGTACTTAACCAAGGGAGTCTGCCTCTTCTTCGATCAGCCACTAAATGAAGTTTCAGTTTCCCAGACTCTCTGGCCATAGGATTGTAGGCTAGCACTCCCCAGATCTATGTCTAAGATCTCTCAACATATCTTTTACTTCCTGTTTAATACGCACAGGTGAATTATCAGTGAGAGGATTGCAATTCTAAAGAATCACAAGCTATAAATTAGTTCTGGAAACACACAAGGAATACTTACTATGAGGCAAACATGGTCCAAACACATCAAAGTTGCAAGCTGAGAGACAGAACAGTCCCTTAAAGGAAGAAAACACAAAGTGGGACCTGTGTGGAATACAATAATCACAGTCACTGTGCTTTCTAAAAACCTGCTGTCCATGAGGTCGGCTGCACCAATGAAAGCATACCTAAATCCCTTCATCCTTAGAAGAAAAACTAAGCTGTCGATGAAGCAAGCATTTCAAATTCAGACAAATCAATATCCTTACAAACAAATGTTAGTGGTTCATTATAAGTAGCAATGGGGTGGTGGGCACAACCAAATAATATTTCACATATATTTAATACTCTTGCAATATTTGTGATTTTCTTTTATGTGAATATTTGGGAAGGGGTATTCTTTTTCTGGCTATTGTTTTTCCTTCTTTGCAAAGAGCCATAGTAGAAAACACAAAACAGATTGACAGAAGAAATGTCGTTTTCTAAATAATCATTTCTCCACATGTAGCATATGCATTGTTAGTTTTTTAAAATTGCAGTGCCTTGTAAGGACCTCAGAATCTCTGCAGTGAGTATTTATTCTCCTGGAGATTTCGTCTTCGTGTTTAACACAATCCTCAGTTGGTCTCCTTTGCTGCAGGTTGCCATCTTTAAGGAAAAACAAACAACTTTTAACTTTTAAAATTACTACCTTTGCTCACCAGGTGTCTTTTCATTAGTGTGTATGGGTGTGAGCATGAATATTTATTTTACAAACCGATTTAGCGAAAAAGCTTTTTGAATCACTAAAGTGGGAGATACTTTCATCAGACCTTTGAATGCCAATTATCGGAGGATAATTACATGCTTCCCTCAATCTACAGTCAGAATAGGCAGACATAGTAACTTAGGTACTTAGAATTGAGAGAAGAACAAGTTACCTCTGAACAAGGAGGCACTTAGCTCTGTAGTGTAGGCCATTTTGAGACAGCACTATTGAAATTTTCTGCAAAGGGGGCTGGGGATATATTATTGTTCGTAGAGGTCTAGAAATATGTACATCCATGTATTTTGGTAGTTGAGTCTTTCACAAATCAGCCACATAATTTTCTATGTAGATTTTTCTCTAGTAACAAATAAAGAACCAGCCAGTATGCATTACAGAGTTTTCCAAAATCTGTACAAAATGTTGTTGAGAGAAGCTCTATTCTCACATAATTGTTAAGTCATTGAATTTAATATAAACTAACTTCATAGAATTTGAATTTAAAGGAACACATACATCTAACAATAGTACTTATATTCCTAACGGATTTTAATGACAATCCTTTTAATCAAGATCAATGGTATAGCTTTAAGAGAGTATCAGGTCGTTATTGCCAAATATGATTAATTACCCTTTTCTGGCCCTGTCTCTAGCCTATTCCAGCTACTGCCCTCTCTTTCTAAAATCCTTCAAATAAACTGAGAGACTGCAGTTTTCATTTCTTCTCTTTTATTTGCATTCTAAATGAGTGATGTTATACCTCTAACATCCAGCCAGTACATGTCAGACTTCCCTCTACCTGGACCTAAGAGATGTTGAAATAGTGTTCTCCTATCATGTTTAATGTTTGTTGCTTTTTAGTTTTTGCTTCTGCAATTCTACATTTTCATCTTTCTGCTATTGTCAGACCATTTTTCCTTAGTCTGTCTTTGTAAGTAAGTGCTCTGCTTCTTGCCTTTTCTGTTTAGCCTTTAAACATTGCAGCTAGTGCTTGTCTATTTCCATAACTAAGAAAATTCCCAAGACAAAATAACTTGTAAAAAAAAAAGGAATGCTATATAGGTCAAAGTTTAGATTATTTGAAGCTGTGGTGCCTGCAAGCTTTGGTGAGGACCTTAGGATGACTACTAGGAATGTGTGCAAGATAGAGATCACTACAACAAATTGCAAGCCTAAGACTCAGGGTGGGACCTACTCTTCCAAGAATTCCTACAGAAACAACTTTAATTCCTTTCAAAGGCATTTCCTTGGTAAACTTGGGATCTCTCAGCAGGCCTTCCTTCTGACAGGTCTGAGCACAGTTCCCAACAGTAACCATTTGAGAGGCAGCCTCAAGCCTTGTCCCAACCATAGCTTTTCCCAGCAGTATTGTAAGATGCAGAAGGCAAAACAGAATAGGCAACTGGTAGTTATTCATATTTTTAGAGCTTATGGCTGTAGTTGTAACTTAGTTCATTGGCATTTCCATAGTCAAGTTATCTGCACTTAGCTGCATCTGGGCACAGTGAATATGAGGACTGTATGTATAATACAGAATGTATGCCATGCATGTGGTTTTGATTACTTGCTTTTACCTAATTGGGGGGGGATTTAATTTTGTGTGTAGTCCCACAAAACTGCTCCTCTATTTGAAGAAAATTCGTTTTTTAGAGGAAAGGAATGAGTATGTTTTTCTTGGTTCATAACTCGGGTTTCTCAATAAGTTAGTTTCAGAAAAACAGTGATCAGATGTATTGATGCATTCTCTTGAGAGTGTGCCTCCTGTGTACCCCTCCCGAGTATTGCCTGACCCCTTAACTTTATCTTTATTGCTTTTATCCAGGTCATTTTAGATTGAACTTAGGCAGTTCCTCTAGTGTAAGATACTGTTCCTGGAAGAGAACTGAGTAGCTTTTATTTTTTAGTATTATTATTATTTTAGATTTCATGGGGGGGGTCTCTATTCCTTTATTGTCTTCTGATTTTCTGATGTCCCTTTTTACAATAAAAAACCAAATAAATTGCCCACATAATTTTCTCCACTTTATCTGTTGGTGTTCTCTGGTTGGCTGGCTGGACCCTTCTGGGACAACAGAAAACTGGGTCTTCAAAGTGGCTATGGCACTGGGGACGGCAGAGCTGTCAGTGCCTTAGTTTGCTCTGTAATCTTCGAAGTTTACCTCTATTGGCAGATTCTAACCAGGGCTTCTTGATGTTTAAAGATTTTCATTTTTGTGGGAGGAATTGAAAAGACTCAAGTATGTCAATGTCTATATTTTAAAATAATTATCTTATAAAAATCATGTGATACCTTTTGCTTTTCTAATTAAGAAGAATCATTGGAGTACTTGAGAATATTTTGATTTAATTATTTCTCCATTAATTAAATGTTTTACTTTCAAAACTCATTTTCACTTATTGAATGTCTACTGTATGACATGACCTTGACAACATGTTTATGATTAAAGACCCATGAGAATTTCTCAAAACCATGTCATGTGCTTTAACTAAGAATAGCCCATTTACATTTCAATTCAGTAAGTTGTTGAGTTTCTACATCAAACCAAGAATTATACTGCTGCTGAAAATGCAGACAGCGCTGGTGCTGGGGCTTTCTGTTTATTGCATACTTGAGTGAAATACAGCATTCAAATTTTTTGCTGTTTACGGTTGCCATAAGATTGAGTATGGTGGACAGGAAAATGTGCCAGTCTCTTTTACCATGAGGATTTATTTTTTATATTAAATTTTTTACTGTTAAATAGCCATGTGTTTTTAATAGCAAGAATTAAAGAATATGTTAGAAGGCTGAGGAAAAAATAGAAATGAATGACCCTTTCACATGCCAGCACAGACAATCCTACAAAACTTTGGATAGAATTTTTTTTGGAAATACAGTATTAGTACTTACTTTTCAAACATTTAGGGCATGAAATTCATTAAAACTGCACTATAAGGAAGAAATATTAAGCCAGCATTGTGACTGGATCAACACATGCTCAGGCGTTCATTTAGGTATTAATATCCCTTAGTCTATAGGCCAGATTACCCATCTAGCAATAGCTTGAAACATCTTGTAGACAATGCCACATTTTACTCCTCTGAAAAATGCTACCTTTACAATGTTGTGTTTACACAATGCCAACATTTACCTGATAGTTTTCAATCACATGTAATACATACTGAAATGAAGGATTTATTATTATACATACACCTTGATTTTTCTCTTGGATACTGTGTCTACACATTCTATAGGCCTTTTGTAACCAGTACTATCTGGGAATGAATACTCAAAAGATGTAGATGTATTAATTAGAAACAGAAGTTATCAACCCTACATCTGACAGAGGGCTAATCTCCAAAATTTACAAAGAACTCAAGAAACAAGTCTCCAAAACACCAAAGGATCCACTTGAAAGGTGGGGTACAGAGCTAAATAGAGAATTCTCAGTAGAGGAGGCTAAAATGGCCAAGAGACACTTAAGAAAGTGCTCAACATCCTTAGCCATCAGGGAAATGCAAATCAAAACAACTCTGAGATACCATCTTACTCCTGTCAGAATGGCTAGAATCAAAAACACCGAAGACAATTTATGCTGGAGAGGATGTGGAGAGAGAGGAACACTCCTCCACTGCTGGTGGGAATGCCGACTCATACAGCCTCTTTGGAAATCAGTATGGAGATTCCTCAGGAAAATGGGAATTAATCTACCACTAGACCCAGCAATTCCACTCTTAGGCATTTATCCAAATGAGGCAGGTTCATACAACAAGGGCATCTGCTCCACTATGTTCATAGCAGCATTGTTTGTAATAGCCAGAACCTGGAAGCAACCTAGATGCCCCTCAACTGAAGAGTGGATAGAGAAAATGTGGTACATTTACACAATGGAGTATTACTCAGCAGAAAAAAACAATGGAATCTTGAAATTCGCAGGGAAATGGATAGCACTGGAAGAAACCATCCTGAGTGAGGTAACCCAGTCGCAAAAAGACAAACATATTATGTACTCACTCATATATGGATTTTAGATATGGATCAGGATAGTGCCAGTCTGCACTTCCACAGATAGAGAGTCTGGGAAACAGGAAAGAACCTAAAAGATATGCATATATGCATAGTACCCAAGAGAAGAGGATGGAGACAAGATCCTCTGAATGGATGGGGAACACGGCGAGGGTGGGGGGAGTGGGACCTGGGAAGAATAGAGGGGGTAAAGAGGAAGGGAGTTGGTCATGGGGGAACAGGAAGTTGAGGGGGTGGGGGTAGAATAGGGGGAAGAGGGAATCATAGGATCGAAGACAGATCAGGCACCAGAGTGACCTCGAGTGATCTAAAGGTATAACATCAATTGGCAAGCTAAGCAATAGTGGAGGGACCACCTCGAATGCCCATTCCTGATAATGAACTTGATGTCTATAACCATCCGGAAGCCTTCATCCTGTGACTGATGGAAGCAGAGGCAAACACACAACTAATCACTGAACTGAACCCAAGGAACCCAGTGACAGAGAGAGAGGAGTGATGAACAAATTGGCAAAGAATGGGCTGGCAAAACCAGCAGAGACAGCTGATCTGAACAGGGGAGTGCTCTTGGACCCCAGACCGACAGTGGGGAGTCCAGCATGGGACTGATCTGGACCCCCCAAATGTGAGTGTCAGTGAGAAGGCCTGGGCAACCTATGGGGCCCTGAGCTGTGGATCAGTGTCTATCCCTGGTATACAAACTGTCTTCATGTGCCTATAGCACAAAGAGAGATGCTCTCTCAGCCTGGACTCATAGGGGAGTGCCTTGACCCTACCAAGAGTAAAATGACAGACTCTAGATATCCCCTATGTGGAAGGATTTGGCAATAGGGTGGGAGGGAGGGGGGAAGGGGAGTGCGGGAAGAGGGGAGGGAGAGGGAACTGGGATTGACATGTAAAACAAGCTATTTAAAATTAAAATAAAAAATGATAAAAAAAGAAACAGAAGTTATCATGATTCCAACCTTACATTATGCTTTTGGGATTAAAAAAGCCCTGAATTAATATGTAAATTCTTATGCCCATAATGTAAACAAAGGAAAACAGTGAAATTAATTACCAAGGTGTAAGTATTCTAAAAGTAGTTATAACACATTTAAGCTTAAATACACCAAACATTTATGTGAAAATTTATTTATACAAAATTTTTTATTTGGGTGAATTTTATATGAAAAATGTACTTAATGTTTTCATATGATGCTCTGTATAACACTTCTCAACTTATCTCAGTTGGGAATGATCTTGGTAATAGATAAGTATATTATATACCATTGTTAAGAGAATATTTCATGTAATATAATGCTACAAAAGCGTGGCTTATTTCATGAAAATATTTGTTGAGAAGGAATTGATTACAAATTAACACAAAGAGCCACATAGTGTTGGGCAGTACTTAACAAAGGGATACATGAGTAATCCTGTCAACATATTCCTGCATTAGCTCACACAATGTTAGCATGATATGAATACAATTCACTTTCCATCATAATGTTGGTGATAGGTTGGCCTTAAGATAATAACTCAATAAAAATAATTCATGGGTTGGTAATGTGTGTCATAATACCAGCACTGGGTAGGCAAAGGCAGAAAAATTAAGTTTGAGTTTAACTTTGGAGGTAGAGAATTCAAAGTCAGTCTGTATTCCATAGCGAGACTCTGTCCTAAAAAGAATGAATACATGTAGCTTTCCTTCCTTTGTTGTGAGGAGTTATAGACAACCTTGAAAGATGATATAGAGAGAAAATTTGCGTTTATTTTCATTTTTAAATGAACTATGTTTAATATTCAGACACTTGTCTTTCTTTTCTAAATTTAGCTATGGCTTTAAAGGAATAGCTCACTTTCACTAAGTTGCTATACTGTAATTAAATGTTTTCTCTGTAGTATTTTCATTTTAATAAGCTTGGATTGTCACATAGCATATAATAGATATATTTTAATATGATATAATGTCATATAATATAATAAACTATAGGTTGTCATTAAAATTTATTACACATACTCTAAAGTGTCCCATTTTGTTAGAATGCTTTTTCATTATTACAAATATCTATAACTATTTTCAGAATAGCTGAAATATCAAAAATGTAGACTATAATTGAACACATCCTCCCTACTGTCTCTTGTCAGGTGGCCCTGCTAAAGCTTTCTTACTGGGTTGATTCTTTCTTCATATTCTTTTTTGCTGACAGTGTGCTCTGGAGGCCTCTTGGTACTGAATTGTGTCAACTGTGGACTTTCCTATTTGTTTGGAATCTACAATTTTACCTTAATTTCTCCAGAATGAGTAGAAAGCTCAGACTAATTAGGAAGTGAGTACACTGATGTGGAAAATGAAGGAATGGTTAATTATCACTGCTGTAATTGATGTTATTTGATTTTGGTCTTCTTTGTTACTATTGTTTCCTGTCATTGGTTGGTGCACCATAAGCACTGAGGTAAACATGTTTGCAGTGTGTGCTCTAAGAGGGCTGACCAGAACAGAATGGCCACTGTTCCTGTTAAAAGGTGTCCTGCCTCTACATGGCCCCTTACAAGTTTCTTAACCTTTAAGTGTATTGCAAATGGAATACACATATCTCAATATCAAAGCTATTATACACATACAAGAAAGAATATGCGAAATTTGCCTCTCTGGCCTACCTCATTCACTCAGGACGATTATTTCCATTTCCACCGATGTATCTGTAAAACGAAGTTTTTCTTACTAGCTGAATAATATTCCCTTATGTCTATGTATCACATTTTAATTATCCAGTCATCAGTTGATGGACTTTCTGTATGTTGACTGCTTTCAACAGAGCAGCAATGACCATGAGGAGACCAGGATTTCCAGAGTAAGATACAAAAGTCCTTTGTGTATGTGGTCAAAAGTGGCACAGCTGAATCACATTGTGGTCAAGCTCTAGTGTTTTAAAGAACCTCTACACTGATAGTTTCCACTCCCACCAGCAGTCAGTAACTTTTTCTTTGCCCACTTCCACACTAACTTTGTTGTGATTTGGAAAATCCACATTCTTTCCAGTCTCCCATTGTGTTACTCTCTCTTTGTTTCTTTTATTTATTTTTGTTACCATCCCTTCTCTTTTTTCTTGTCAAAACCCTTTCTTTCCACCTATAGTTTCCGAGTTTTACTGTAGAAATTACTGCCATGAAAGTAAGGATGCCATGGGCTGTTGCACTTGACTAAAATCTACCTGGCAAGAGCTCTCTAAGCTTCAACTTTTACCTGGGTTTTGAACCCATTCTTGTAAGTGGCCATGTCTACTGTATTCCAAATATTTAATTATCTTGATTTTATGTTTCTCCTCTCCATATTTTCTGAGGCTAATGGTCTCCTTTTCCAGTTACTTATTTCTTTTTTCAATATTTGGTTTTGAATTTTAAATTTCTGATTCATAGTGCTATTTTATTTTTCACACGACTGTATCATGGTTTGAGAATAATTCCAAATTGTGTTTTTATTTGCAGCTTTTCACCCATTTTGTAATGGAGGTCTTTGTAGTTGGTTTTTGTGCATTTCTGCTTCTCATTTTTTCTGCTCAGTCTCAGTAAGATGTTCACCTTTCCTCTCACTTGTGTTGTGCTGGAACTTTAGACAGCATTGCTGGTTAACTCTCCCCTCCCTACCACACAATGCTGTCAGTGGAGTGTTTGCAACTATGTCGTTTTATGTTTGCCCTTCTAGTTTCTCAGGTCCTATATTGTCTTTTCCACTTCTTTCTTCCTTGTCACCAATAAGTATGGGGTAATTCTTTCACCTTTCAATTTTTCTTTATCTTCTTATACTATTTAGGTATTTTAGAGGAATTCAGTGCATATTGCATCTAACTCTTCAAACCTTTTGGCCTTTAAGTTGTGCCCGATGTTTAGGTGGCATGTGACTTTTTAATCTCCCTTGCTTTGAGATCTCTTCCCTGTAGTCCCTGCACTGTTCTGCATAGGTATTTTCTATTATTTATTAGATTGTAGCTTCTGCTCCTTAAGTCCGACCTTCCTTGTCTCCTCTGGCTTCTTGTTAAGTGAGCTTCTGGGGAAGAATAGTCAAGTAAGAAGATGCGGGGGGCAGTTCACTTTTCATTTCCCTCTAATGTGGTTTGGGGATTCAGTCTTTAAGTTGTGCTCATACAAAACCTAGAATTTCACTTTCTAACTTTTTTGTTAAAACATGGAATTAGTTTTCTCTGTTCTTAAATGCAGGATACTGTGGGAGATAAATAGCTGTGGTTTGCCACTGATGTCAGTCACTCTGGAAATCCTTTAAAAAGCATTGATTCGAACGGGTTCATGTGTGGCTTTAATGTGTGGCAGTGTTGGTTTGCCTTTTCTAATAAACCAGGCTGACTGCATGCCGCTCTAGTAGTGTTAGCATGAGTCTGGCTTTCAGGTCGCACTACCTATTGTCTCCTTTCAAGTGATGTTTCTACCATGCTGGTGAAACAAAATTTGTTGATGGATTATGACCTTGTTTCCTAATTGAAATCTTTGAAATATTTATCTTATGAAGTCTCCAGAGTGTCTCCATAGAGAATTAATTTTTCTCCAAGAACAATGGAATAGTGTAAGAGCATAATGTGAAATGTGGCGGTGGGGACTTTGCAGAATGCAATAAATTATTCCAATCAATGATAGTCTTATTTTATTTTTCATTATAATGAATGCTTTGCCTTCTGCTGTTTATATGTATCAGAAACGCAATAATTTAATGGAATAAAATTTTACATGCACAGAATTGCTAGTTCTTTACTTAGTTTACATGAAAAATTTTTTAATTGACAGAATTTGTGATGGAAGAAAAATGAAGTTAATTCCTATTACTTTTATTTCCCTTGTATTTATATTTATACTTATATATATTATGTATATGTATACATATGCATATATGCTTACTGAAATGCATAATACAAGGTTATTATTTGTAATTTTAAAACATCCATTAAAATTAAATATTATTCATTTTTAGTAGAGTAAATTTACCTAATATGTTAAAATTTGATTTAGAATATATTGCTAATTATAAGGCAGATTATCCAGCCTTGAGTATGGAAAATTGAAGAATGAATGAAAGAATGATGTAAGATGTCTGTGGTGAAAAAACCTGTGAAGCTGTAACCATGGAAACTTAAGAATGAAGGTCATCAGCTTGAGGCAAATCTGGACCAACCAGAGACCTTGCCGAGTATCCCTACTTTATGGGGATCATGGATAAAATATTATCATCTCTGAATTTAGAAAAAAGCCATTTGTGTTTCATTAATATTTAAGTGAAATAGCATTTCTTCAAGTATACATGTAAGCAACAAGCTGTCAAGAAATTTAATTTTCTCATAAACGTAAAATGTATATTTTATCTTCACAAAATTAAAGGAGGTGTTTCAAAATTACACCAGAATTCATCATATTTTTAAATGATAGTAGTTATTGGATCTGCGAGGTAATGTTCTTATTTAGCTTCAGCATCAGCAACTAACATTTATTTTTAATATTTTAGATACTTTTGGTTTTAGAAAAAGTCTATCTTTTCTAATCTTGTGTATCTTACTTTATATAGCCTCTCCAGCTTGGCCTTGAATTTGCAACTCTTCTGTCCCAGTTTTGGATTCCTGAATATTGGCTTCCTAGGAGTTTACTGACACACCCATATATATAGGTGCCTGTCTGCCTGTGTTCCCTCCCTCATCTCCTGTCCTTTCTTCCTTCTTCTCTCCTTCTTCCTCTGTCTCTCTGACATCTTCTCATCTCTTTCCATTTACCTTTTAAAGGAAAGATCTGCATGAATATTGGGATGAACACTCTCCTATTTCTAGTAGCCATCTTCCAGAATTCTGCTTCATGACCTCAGAAATTGAAATATAGAACATGTACTTCTAAATAATTTTGATGATATGGAGAAAAGTCTCATGGAGAATAGATTTATGAAAGTCACTTTCATAGAAGTTCAAAAAGAATAAATAAATATGTCAAAAGGCAGCAATTTCCATAGTTTTCTGTTATTCTTAGTTGTGCAGAGAAATGCATTTTTCCTGTTACAGGCCCTCAGAGCTGAGGAAATGAAGACTATTCTAGTTGTAGTGAAGATTGTCTAGAAAGTATTGAACATCAGTTGATCTGAGAATATTGTTGTAGGACCAGTATTTTCTCATTCCAATGATTACAGTCTAGCTGTCAGCCTCTTTATTTGTCTCACAGACAATTTAAAACTTCACATATTATCATTACATTTTATAAATACTGTGTGTAAGTGAAGCTTTTGAACCAAAAGCAGAGTATATTACTAGACACCAGGTATGCATCTCCGTGACGACTGAGTCGGTCCATAAGCCCAAAGCAAACATCATGACTACTCCAACTCTTTGTTTCCATGTCTGGTAAACAGAGACAGTCAGTTACTGATTTGTTGTGAAAACCATACATGGTTCTAAATGGCAATGATGGTTCATCACACGTACTAGGTGGCTAACATTTTAGTAAGCCAGAAATAAACTTCTGCTGTTCTTTGATTCGGATATAGTCATAAAAATATAGAAATCCAAGCTATGAAATACACTTCCTTCAATTTTCTAAAATCCCTATTTTTTACTGTTTGAAATTCTGCCATCTATAAATTCATTGATTGAGAAAATTTCTTCATCACTTTAATAGTGAGAGTGTCAACTGTCTACTTTTAGCAAGTTAACAAAGGAGAAAATGTGGAGGGTGAAAAGTAACTTGGTTGGGGAAGGGGTAACAAACAACACAGCTGTTGAATGTCAAAGCTGGAAGAAAACAGGAACAAAATAAAGGAACAGATACAAATCCAAAGCAAAGAGTCCAGTATGACTAGTATGAGAGAGACCCCTTTCCTCAAATGTCTATTAAAACAGTCTGTACTGTTGATTGAATAATAACTGTTTTTAGGTTAGTTTTCTTATCTCTAGAAATCGTTTTTCCCTTTGTTTTCTCCTTGTGTCCTATTATTTATTGATCCAGAGGGTGTCACCTGAAAGTTTAGTGGGATACAATGGGGGCCTACTCTATTCAAGTGAATTCAATTCACAAAAGAAACACAGAAAAATACATAGGTCTTCTAGAGGTCTTGGCCCTTCTCTCTCAACGGGCAATGTCTGTCCTCTCTTTTTCTATAATGCATTGTAATACAATCATAACACATACATACATACATACATACATACATGTGTCTACATGTGCATGTGTGTATCTTAGTCAGCGTTACTATAGCTATGAAGAGATATCATGACCACGGCAACACTTATAAAAAATATTTCTGACTGGTTTACAATTCAGAGGTTTAGTCCATTGTCATTATGGCAGGAAGCATGGTGGCATGCAAGCTGATATGGTGTTGGAGAATTAGCTTATGGTTCTACATCCAGATCCAAAGGAAGCGGGAAAAGAGAGTGACACTGGAAGTGACGTGAGCACCTGAAAACCTCAATGCCCACTCCCAGTGATACACTTCCTCCAACAAGGCCACACCTACTCCAACAAGAACACACCTCTTAAGAGTGCTATACTCTCCATTTTCATAGAATAGAGAGAGAGAAAATATATTCATTAATTTTATGATGATGCTATGTAAACAAATATTCTTACATTTGTTTATAAATGAAAAATTGTGACTATATTCAAAAAGCAGTTTGAATGATAGCATTGTTTATCCAAAATGCTCACTATAAAACTTAGTGCTTAATTTTTATTTATATTACTTCTGTAGAAGATTTTTTTTCTCAATCTAATTTTTATTGATTTTATATGCTTTGGTACATAGATATATTATAAATTAACTTCATTGGTAATATAGTCAAATGGCTGATTATTTTTTTAATTCTCCTGTACTAACATTTGATTAAAGCACTGATTTGTGCTGGACAGAGTGTCCTAAGAGAAAACCAGGTTTAAAAGCATACAATTTCAAAAAATCTTTCAGGGTGGAATTTCAGTTATTTGTTAAAATTGAAAGAAGAAATAGTAATCAAAATGGGCAAGGTAATACAGCCTCTGGTTTCTCTGGTACCTAATGGCACTGTTTAAGATGGACTGTCAGATCCCATTAGGTTCACTGATGTATTATGTAGTGTAGATGAAAACAGAGTTTCACTCAGCAGGGAGAAAGTAAGAAGTATTCTTATCTGGTCAGCTTCAGAGATGCTATTCTTTTTTGCTGTTGTCATGGATAATGACACCATCAATAATAGGAAAGCTACCCAAAGCTTCTGACCCCACAATTAAGTTATTTTGATGCAGAGAGGACTCAGTCACTTCAGATTCCCAGTTGTGACAAACTGGTAACAAAATTAATAGATAGAATCAGACCTAAGATGAAGGATTATTTTTTGTGATATAAAGGCCATTGTATTAACTACAAGCAAGACTTTTGTTTCACTATGTCTATACAGCCAATTTTGAGTGTTGTAGTCCTAAAGAGTTGTTAGTTAAGTGGTATTAAGAAGTGTGTGGCATAGTTTACTTTCCTAGTATAAACAATCAGAGTGTTTTTATTTTCTTTTTCTTTTGTGTTTGGAACTGTAGCTGGTGTCAAACTTCAGGGACATAAAATTTCTACATTATTTAATCTTAAAATATGCTTATGCTTTCTACACACATTTAATTAAAATTTTGTATTTCTATATTTGGACCATAGGAAAATAAGTATTCAAGCATTTATATGTTTGTATGTGCTTCACTGACGTTTGCTGGTGACATATTAGTGAATTCAGGAATCCCAGGACAGCTGCTCAGATCTCTATATTGTATCATTTGCTTCATTGCCTAGAAATTGCAATGCTTACATCGTCACTTTACATGGAGCAGAAAAAACAAAACAAAACAAAACCAGATGCTGCATTAAAAGCACACTGCTCCCTGCTAAGTGTAATTTTTGACTGTGTGTCTCCTCTGCGGGAAGAGCTATGAATAAGCAGGTGGACACCAGACTGCATTGATAAAGTCGGCTATTGTGGAATCTTGTAGTCATAAATGTTTCTAGATAGGCATGTGGTTTGGAGATTTTAGCAACCAGTGAAAACCAGAGTTTCCGCTGTGTGGCTGATTATTTTTTGTTTGTTTATGAGTCTGAAAAGAATGCTTAGATGCCAGAGAGTTGGCAAGTTCTGTCACCTTAGATTACAAGCCATTCCTCCAAAGTCTCCTTTTCAACAGCAACATGGACAACACACAGGGTAGTCCTCATTTGCTTACATGGAATGAATTGTGTCTTTATCACACAAAGATATGTAATATTATGCTTCTTTAAATCCTCTTATAAGTGTCTTCACTTCTGCTTAAAGCTGCTAAGTTTGTAACTGAAGCTGTTTCCCAGTTGACCACTTGGACAACCTTAGAATAAACTGTAGTTACAACATCTTTCTGAAGATAGGAGTGAAAACTGGTAGGGCCAATTTAGGGTCAGTGCTAAGGCTTTAACTCAGCTATAAAAGAAGACAATATTTCATCCTGAATTTATAAAAGCAAAATGCCTGTCCAAATATCACAGTTATTGGCAGAAAACTATATAAATCTAGGTTAGAGACAAAGGAGTTTTGCCAGCAGAAGCAGAAGGCAGGGTGACATTGATTTGCAGTTTTCTGAATCTACATTCCCATGGGTTTACATCATCTGGCCCAGGGATGTCTGCATATGTGATGTGGGGAGGGGACATATCACAGGGGAACCCTGAAATTTGACTACTAGAAGAGTTGTTGGGAAATGGCTTATCCTCTATTGGGGCATGAATGCAGAACTGTCAGTATCACCATGTGCAACATTCGGGCACAATTTTGATGTTAATTGCTGAATCCAGGTGAAGGAAGAAGGTCAACTCAGTTCTTTTTGGTTCAGATGGACTGAGGCACACCAAAAGCTGCATTAATTCATGTTTTATAAAGGCATATCCTAGCTTGGCTTCATACATCCCAGCAAACACTGTGAATGAGTAACAATGCACTTGTGCCCAAATGTTGCCCAAATGTTGCACATGGTGATACTGACACCCCAAATACTTAAAGATACAGACTGAAATTGACCGAGAGAAGAGATGCATGTGTCCACCTTAGGAACGTCAAAATGCAGAGCCTCCAGTTTTCCTCTGTTTGTGAAATTGTACATATGATGCTGGCCTTGTTAGAAAACAGAGGAACATACTTCCACCATGAAATGGCTCTGAACTGTCTCACTCACAGACATGTAGCTTAAGAAGACTTAGGTAAGCTTCTGTTGGGAAGAGAGACAACAGGACGCCTGAAATATATAGCAGTTTTAAGAAATGGCATAATTGAAATTTATTTTCCCTTTAAAGGGTGTGGTTCTCTATTACCTATATAATCCACAAATTCTAGCTATAATTTCCCTAATTTCATGTTTACCTTAAAATTCCACCCTATTTTTTTCCCTCTCCCTCCCCTCCTCCTGCACTCCCCTTCCCCCCCATCCTCCCACCCTATTGCCAAATCCTTCCACATAGGGGATATCTAGAGTCTGTCATTTCACTCTGGGTAGGGTCCAGGCACTCCCCTAAGAGTAAAGGCTGAGAGAGCATCCCTCTTTGTGCTATAGGCACACGATGACTGTTTGTATTCCAAGGATAGACACTGATCCACAGCTCCATAGGTTGCCCAGGCCTTCTCGCTGAAACTCACATTTGGGGGGGTCCAGATCAGTCCCATGCTGGCCTCCCCACTGGCAAAACCAGCAGAGACAGCTGATATGAACAGGGGAGAGCTCTTGGACTCCACCCAATTTCTGTAGTGACATCTTTCTCTGCTCCTTTGTCCAGTGATTAGAAAGAGAACATAAGAATTATTTCCCCTGTAGGTACCCCTGCACCAGCCACTGCCCCTCTTCCTGTGAAAACACCTACATTTTAGCCATGATTTTGCTTCTTTGTCCCAGTTGACTCTACCTTGACATACCCATTTCTTAGAAAGGCATATTTCTGTATGTCCTTTATCTCTGTCAGGCTCAAGAACTTACATACTTCCCTTGGTTTCTCATGATAAAGATTAGAACAAACTATTTCTCTAAAACATCTAGAAGTTTCCAAAGTACATTTTCCTAAATCATAACCCATTTGATTGAAAAAGGTAACTGCATTTTCAAATGCATTTTGAAGGTATTATAATCATTATTTTCATCTAGGGATATGCAGAATGCATGTTAGGCATAAAATTCTGTAAAACCTGTAGCCTGAGGGTAATAGCAGATAAACACAGACTGCTGCATATGATAACACAGTTTCTCACATACTTGGTTTACCCCATGGCATGAGACCTTATCCAGACACCCAAATCAACCAGTTTCACAATTTAATATCTAGACTCCTCAAAGTAAGGCCCAGAGAAAATATAAGTTTTTGATGGATGCATACTTGGATCTGTTAGGGAAAACTGCTATCCTCCTTGAGTCAAAGTTATGGTACTCTACTGTAGCACAGGAGCCCACTATTCTTACAAAAAATATAGACGTTGGAATGGGGAAGATGTGACAGAGATGTAGAGCTCCACTTTACTGAACACAGTGACATTTCTCAGATGCAATTTATTATCAGACTCTCATAGCAGAGGGCAGGGTTGTCCTGATAGAACTGTAACTGTTATGCATTAATGGCTTCTCTCTATGTGCCTTACCTTATTTACATTTGCCTGAGTATGCTAATGTTCTATGTGTAGAACAACTAAGGAGGTCAAAGCAAGAGGATTAGTGGATAGTCATCTCAGGTCATTAGTTTCTACAAAATTTAAATTATATATGTTATGTGTTAATTAGAAAAAGGGATGCTATTTAATTTAAAAAAATTTGGGGGGTTGAGACAGGGTTTCTCTTTGGCTTTGGAGGCTGTCCTAGAACTCACTCTTGTGGACCAGACTGGTCTCAAACTCACAGAGAGCTGCCTGCCTCTGTCCCCCTAGTGCTGGAATTAAAGGCATGCGTTACCACCACCTGGCAAAATATATTTTCTATAAACTTTTTTTGCTTGTTTTTAACCAGAAATAGTGTAAGTATGTTTCAATATTTTATTTTATTCCCTTGTTCATTTATTGATTTGATCCTGTATCTGACAGTATGAGAATCTTCTTTTTCACTAATGTGAAATGCATTAATAGGCTTTTTATATAATTATACTAAAATAAATTTTCAAACCAGCAAATAATCTTTTTTTTACAGGATTACTGACTTTTTAAAAATAAACATAAAATTTTGTTATCAGCTGTTCACAGTCTTTAATTTTCTGAGGCTTTCTCATGCATTTTTATTATTCAGGGTCCCCTATGTGAGTACCACACTTAAGTTTTTTTCATTTTGACTGGGTATGAACATTAATGGATTTTCAGAAAGAATTATTAAAACATTTGCTCTACATTCCATACTTAAATGTCAGGGAGCTAAAGCATAAGTTTGCAGATAGATTCATGTAAGATTTAGAGAAATTGATTTGCAGTATTTATGGTTTTGGGGGTTGACATTTTGCCTGTGCCTGTTTTTAAAGGATAGTAGTATAATTGAAGAATGAAACAACATTTGATTAACAAAATAAATAGATATATCAAAAACTTTTCTGTTATTGTTGGTCTAGTCTTTTGAGTGAAAATTTTAATTGTGGATTTTGGTATACAATATATATTTCTTCATGAACTAATTTATGCTACTGATAGAGATGGTACTAGAATATATGCAGAACTGAATACAAGTATTTTTATCATGTAGTTATGTATTTATTTTCATGGTTTATTTTATAATAATTGAACTATCTTATTAAAACTTGTTATTTATGAGGAATGGAAAAAATCAATGTTTATTTTAAGTCTTTTAACTTTAAAAACTATTGCTAGTCTAAGCCCTGAACCTGAGAAAATATGTACCTCTGCTGATCTTAACTGAGAGAATGATTTCCAGTTAAGAATGACTTGCTGCCATTCTTTGTCCTTTAATTCTTACGATAGCAACATGTCAGCCTCACTTGCACCTGAAAGAGTCCTATACTATTGTATACGTATTGTATTGTATTACGTGATTAGAAAACTAACTTGTCACGTTTTCCTTATTTTTTTTTTGTTCTCCATGTGTATACCTGGATAACAGACCTATGAGCTTCAGGGTGTTCTTGAGCCTCTACCTCCCATGGCAATAGACCTACTTTTTATAGCTAAATATTTATTTTGTTTAAAAGAGTGTGTGGAGTCTAGAAGAAACCCTGGAACTGTAGTAAAGGCAGATGTGAGCTTCCCTAAGTGGGTGTTAGGAACTGAACTCAGCAAGAGAGCACAATGTATTGCTGAGCCATCTCTCCATCCTCATGGTTCTATTGTTCCTATTCTTCATCACTTTGTATATTTATCTCTATTATTTTTCTTATATATTTGCCTGTGTGACAATGGGGATATACACATGCTGCAGTTTGGATATATCCCCAGCATGTGAACACAGAATACTATATTTGTCTTTAAATGTTAAATTGATTAATTGGTGATTTATTGTTTTCTCTTATACATTTGGCAATGGTGTGTTATACCCAGGGCCTTGTGAATTGCAAATTTGCTGTCCTCCTCTGAGGTAGACCTCCAGGCCTAGTGTGCTTTTTGTTTGTTTGTTTGTTTGGTGGAGCTGGGGATGGGACTTGAGGCTTTGAAAATTCTAGGGAGGCCCTCTGACCTCAAGCTATACCTCAGTACTCATGAATCATCCTTTTAAATTAAATAATATTGCAAATATTCAGTCTGTTTTGTAATACCATCTATAGAAATTACCATGATATTAGAAACTTAATATAAACACCAATTTTAACAGTTTTGAAGGAACCTTCACAAGCACCATATTACTATACTGCATGGTCAGATTTCCATGCTTGTGTAGGAAATTATTTTTATTGCCTTGATTTGCTAATAATGTTCAAGATACTTATAATCTGCATTTTGCTTATGTAGCCAGGCAGAAAGTATAGGTGGGGCTATCAGACTAGGAATCAGGGGAAGACAGAGAGAGAGTCTCAAGGGAGATGCAATGTACCTGCTGAGGAAGTAACATGCCGAAGCGTTACAGGTAAGACACAGCCTCTTGGCAATACATAGTTTAATAGAAATGGGTTAATGACTAAGAGAGGGCTAGGCAATAGGAAGCCTGAGCCTTTGGCCAAACAGTTTATAATTAATAGAAGCCTCTGTGTGTTTATTTGGGACAGAAACACTGAGGAACCAAGCAGGAGAGAAACATCTGTCTTTATATTTAACATGTAGATGGATCTCTTGCAGGTGCTATACCTGCTGGTAGAGTAAGTCATGGTAACTAATGCTGGCTTCAGTTCTCAACATGAGAAAATTAAAAACAAAATGAAAACAAGTGTAATCTCCAAATTAGCCTGGCAAGAGCTAACAATAAAGGGCCTTTAAATTAGAACTTGTTATTTTTAATGTAACCTTAATGAAATATTTGTATACTGAAGTTCTGCAAAATCACTTTTTTATTTCCTATTAATATATCATATGATTCTCTTCTGCATTATAATTAGTGGTATAGTTTTGTTTTAACACATGAAAACTGTTAACCAACTGATAACAAAACAACAGTTTAAATTTCAACATTGTGAAACCCAAATTAAAGTGTTCTTGATATATTGGCTATTATGACCAGCATTTATAGTTTCCTTCCCTATATAACACAATGTTCAATTCAGAGTTGTTGGCCAAAGAAGAAATCCACAGACTGTACATGTAGCTCTATTCGAAGAATGCTCACCTAGCATGTGTGAAGTCTGAGCTCTGTCTCCAGCAACAAATAAAAATCAGCTGTAGGGACATGTATGTACTTCCCAAATGTAGCAGGTGGGTGGTACCTGAGAAACGACATTGTGAGTGTTCTCTGACACCCATATGCATCCATATAAAGGAGCATGTCACCCCCACCCCACTCACATGTGTGTGTACACAGAGGCCGTGTTAGAGGAAGCATCTCTGTCGTTATGAGTGTTCATTAACAAAAGCGTTTGATTCAACCCATGTAGTTACTAATGAAGAAATGTAGGAAATAATGCCATGTGTTTATGCTAGGAATCGTTGCAGCACTCATGAAGGTGTGGACAGCACCTTCAAGTTAGTGAGTATTAAAGCACCAGTTCCTAATTAAATATGCTGGAGCTGAGGTGACTGAGGTGTTCTCAACACTGACAAACACTGGCAGTCCATGACGGACGCTTACCTTCCCCTCTTTATTATGCCAGATGTGTTTTCAATGCGAGCACTTGTGTTCTCATGGGGAAATTTGCAGCAATTTTTTTAATACTAAGATTTTTTAAATCCATGTTGTTTTCCTTTTGGGTTCTTCATTATCACAAAAAGTGAAAGAAAAGAAAAAGCCAGGGACCTCACTTAGCAACGTTTATATAAGAACATTTTTGGCACAGTGCAGACACACCAGAGGGCTGCAGTGGGGGTTTTTCTATGATACAACCGAACAGTAACACCCTGATACTCACCTATTCACTCAATTATGGCGTTTTCAATGTCCAGTAAAACACGTAAGTTTTGGATTGTGTCAATATGTGATCACGTCTGGGTAAAATCCACAGGGATTCACTTTTGTTGTTTTCAAGTGAGCATTTTTAGCTCATTGCTTTGACCAGCAGTTTTTATTGGGTCATTATACTCCTCTTAGAACTTGCTGGATGGGAGCTCGTGATGTTCTCAGTATCAAATAACTCTTCAATTTTAATTTTATCCTTTGACATATCAAAATGAATTCTATATGAGGAAAATCATAAAGGAATCTACTTAGGAAAATAGTTTTTAAGTGATTATTTTTATTATTCAATAATGAATACTAGCTACTGCTTAAATTACTGCAAATTACTAGTGATAAATGCATTATTGCTTCTCTTATACTTCAGTTGACAATACTCATGACTAGCTTAATCAAACATTGCATTAAGCATCTATCAGTAAAAGTGAATAATAATAAAGTTATTTATTTCCAAGATTATTATTGCTATATATCTTACATTTCACAATTTTAAAAAGCCTGTAGTTCATGTGGGAATTAAGACAGCTAATTACCTTGCATTTCCACAAACATTTAACATCCAAATTTACTTACTAATATTTAAACAGATGACATCATTAGTATGTAATGCTCATATACAATGAAGCACATATAAGAGAAACAAAGGATGGCAACGAACATCACCTGTACTACTCACCTGACACAGTCTGTGTGCAAGAAAGACTTCTGCTTGGGTTTTGCAGGGAACTCTTTTGGCAACATTACTCTGTGAAAAATTCTTCATATAAGGCATTTAAAACAGTAGAAATAAACGTTTAAGTTTTAGTAAATGCATGAAAGAGGTCATTATGCTTTCACACATGATTTCTAGGTCCCGATATAAAGAAGAGAGTATTAAGTAAATATGTGCAAAGGTTATCAAGAACATTTAAGTATGGATTGCAGAAGTACAGTGTCACAAATAGCAAACATATTACTAGCTTACCAATGGCTAATTCTATATCTATATTACTAGATTATCAATTGGTAATACTATATTTATATATATGTACATGTATATATAAATGTAGTGGAACTATATTTTACAAGATATTGTATTGTAAAAACCACTTAGAGGATGAGGAAAAAATTTTTATAACAAGTACAGAGGTTATTGTGTCCTTCCTACTCCATGTTAGGTTATAGACTATGGAATATAAGTATAAATATGTAAAGAGCTTAGTTATGGGAAAAGTAGGAAAATAATATACCATAGCATAAAACATAAGAGTGATCTTAACCAAATTTTATTAAAGAATGCAATTTTAATTTTTAAACAATGTGTGCAAACCCACATTTCTGCATAAGATCCAAATATACAATTTGTAGCCCTACCAATTGCAATATTCTTATTTAACACCTAGGGTCTCCTTATACCTTGAAATTATATACTGAAATTATGGGTTAGGGCATCAGTTGTATTTAACATTTTATTTGGTTAAATGTATTTTATTTTACTGAGTATTTATTTTCATATAGGTAAAGTTGGAATTAAATAGAAAATTGAAATATAAAAAGGGATGTTACACAAGTCAATTGGCAGAATACTTGGCTAACAAGCAAAAAGCCATGGGTCTCATCCGCAGCTCGGCATCACTGGGCATGCTTATAAATGCTTGTAATCCTGGTGCTTAAGCATAGAGGGCAGTGGATCAGAAGTACAGGGTCTTCCTAGACTACTTAAAGAGTCTGACCCTGTCTCAAAAAAATCCATGTTTGGAAATTTTAGGTTGGTTCCCTTTTACTCACTTTGCTATTATATGACTGACGAAATACATCTGCCATCACTTAGTAGCATGAGGGTTGATTTTAAGTGTCAACTTGAATGACCAAGAATCACCTGAGCAGAGTCTCAGTGAGGGATTGTCTAGACCATATTGGTTTATGGACAAGTCCATGAAAGATTATCTTGATTTTGATTTTGTTGATTGATGTGCGCAGACTCCACCTCCAAAGTAGGTGATACCAGTAAGGGGATCCTGAAGTAAACAAGCTGGCCACTCTCATGTATGCGATAATCTGTGACTGTATTTTTGACAGTAGGTGCAATGCAATGTCACAACTGACAAGTGTAACTTAAACTCATTTATCAACTTCCAACCCACTACTGTTTTCACCGGTGCAGGGCCTGTGATTGTAGCAGGGAATCACATACTTTGGTCTGTTATCATTCTTATTTCATCTCTTTGTACATTAATTGTTTCCTTTACCACAACCCACTCTCAACATATATTTGCTAATTTAGGGTCTCGTGGATTTATTTTAAAAGGTTATGAGATTTTTCTTGAGTAGGCATCTCTAATTTTTAAAAGATGACTCAAATTAGTGAATAATACTTACTCTGAATTGGTACATCAATCTTTGCCTAATTGTATTTTAATAATCTTAAGTCCAGAACATTGAGATATGGAGCAATGATTATTGTTTTTAATAAAAATACTTTAGGGAATATAGCTAGTAAATTTTAGAAGTTCAAATATTATTAATAAATGATTATATTTGAAGGGCAATAGTCTTTTTGTTAGTAAAATAAATGATCTTGCTAACCTTTTATGTTTTTCATTGACTTCAGAATGCAATCTATGCTTTTGTCTTTAATAGTATTTGGTAATCAAAAGTTATTTTCAAATACTTTAATATTTACTTTATGATATTATTGCTGATGTTACTGATGAACTCTGTGAAGTGAACAGGTCTCAAGAGATCATATTTCAACTTTAACAGTAAATTTCATCTCATAGATTATGTCAGCACACCATGCTCTTTCAGTTATTTTCCAGTGATGAGATAATTCAGAATATTTTACTTAGTCCCACTGTTATCTGCTGGAAACAGTAACAGGAAAAACACAAGTGTCATGTTTACACTTTAACATTCTCCCTACTAAGTTTTTGTTTGTTTGTTTGTTATTTTGTTTCTTTGTTTGGTTTTTGCATGCCCTTTGATGACACTTCTCTGCTTTATGAGTCATGATTGTCTCTGCGGGAAAAGTCAAAGCAAAACCATTCTACTAAAAAGAACTGAATAAGGGCACTGCAGGGACTTTGCAGAGCTGGGTATGAAGTGTGGAGTAGCATGGGTTCCTGTCCAGATTGATTGCTACCAGAGTGAGGTCTCAAAAGGCCAATTCCCATTGCCTGGAAGAAGGTGTCACACAGAAAGTGAGGTTGGGGTGAAGCATGAAGCTTGCTGGACACTTGGCCTGAGGCCATTTGTTAGAAGTCCTGGGAACAAACACTTGCCCTGCCTCCTTCCTTCTCATCCTCATAGTTCTTTCTCCCTTGACTGTCCCACAGTTAAATTCAAGAGGAAGTGTGTGGATGTAGGTTATACACATGGCATATATAGGTTACAACGGTCAATCTACTAGGGCAGAGAATGGGCTAGAAAGTGTGGAAATGAACCTCAAGCAGGAGTGGGAAATAGCTGGGTAAGAAGCAATAGCCATATTTAAATACCCTCTTCTACAACATCTCAATAATACATATGTATATGTAACATAGTTTTAGGTTGTATGTAAATTATCATTAAATATATATTTTATATAAAATTAATCTACTCAAATTTGTTAGGTTTACACATTCCTTTTATTAGCAGCAACACTCAGTGTGTGTAGATATGAGAATGTATTGTAAGCCAGCCTTTTGACACACATTTATTACTGTTATCAGATAAGTCAGTAAGCAAGATTCATTTCATGAAACACTTAGCGTGTTACCTCTAAGAACTGAAAACACTTTCCTGAGTGCTAAGATGGGGTAAAATAATTCAGAATCAAAGCATGGGTAGGCAGTAGAGCCAGGCTATAAAACTTCAAGGGCAACCCTCATTGTCCCAATTAGCCCAGCAAAGTAAAGTCCCACCTCATAAAGGCTCCACAACCTTCCTATAGAGCATGATGGAGAGCAAGTGTTCAAGCATAAGACTTCATGGAGCACATCATGGAGCACAATGCTTAGTCAAATCACAATACTTTCTCTCTCTCTCTCTCTCTCTCTCTCTCTCTCTCTCTCTGTGTGTGTGTGTGTGTGTGTGTGTGTGTGTGTTTGACAGTGACAGGGGGTCACTTTTCACTATATTATAGTAACTAGGAAAATCATGATGTAGATCATCAATTGGTGGATGCTATACTTACTCACTCTCCATATATATAAAATCTGGAGAAACCATGGCACTAGGAAAACCTAATATTGCATTATAACTTTGCAAATATTACCTCTGAATTTAAAAGCTGTGACAGTGACATGAGAGGGTAAGGCATGTTTTTTCCTAACTTACTGAGAGTCCTTAGAAATGTTATATATAAATATATAGCATATATATTATATATATATATAACTTTCTACACTTGATCTTTTACTTAACAGAAATAAAATTACATATTTTCTATTTAATATATCTATATATTTAAGATTATATATTTCAAATTTTAAAGCATAAAATTAAAAATGGTGATAGTCTTTCATTTACAATACTTCATCACAATTTGACATTTGTCAGTGTTATATAACAATTTACCATTATTAAAATCACTTTATTTTTATTAGGAGATAGATGTTAAAGCCAATATTTGAAAAGCTTTATTTATTTGTGTTTGCTGTAGGTCTAGCAGGGCCCGTTAGTGCCCTTGCAATCAATATGGCTATATTTCATTGTTGTTGTTTAGCAAATGTTTCTTCCTCTAACTTGCTTTGTTTTTCAATTTTCTATAAGAACAATTATTCTACAAAATGATATAGTTGCAAGGTCAGACATCTTGTATAAGTAGTGTAAAATCACTCCTTTCCTTCAGAGCTGTGCTCTCCATCTCATTAATGACCTAAAATTGCATAAGAAACCTTTACACTTAGACAATTAACAGGTTCATCCAGTTCATGTGATACCCATCTACTCAAATAAAAATTTTCAAGAAGATTATGCATACTTCTTTATACAATTCTGGCTTATGCTATTTTCAAAAGTCAAATATAATTACTGAAGGGTATAAAATGCTAATAGGAAAAGCCAGTGGCCTTTGGGGATGAAAAATTGCATACAAGTCTTTTTCTAAATCCCTGAATCCCAGACATAGAAGAATAGTACTCCAATAATTCATCTTTGTGACGTAGTTCATTGTGTGCTTAGCCTTGACTATAGTTGGGTGAATTGGGACTTTTATAAAGATTGGAGGTAATTTCATTCATTGCAAAGAGAAACTGTAGAAATAGATTACTGTGTCCTATTCAGCTTAGCTTCATATTTTGGAGAAAAACATAAGACTTTTTTTATTATTACACTTTGGTCCCCTGCCTTTTGGAATGCTAGAAGATCTGAAAGAGGCCACTTTTGAAAATATAGATCATGAATATATATGAAAACATGCATGCATGTATATAAACATGTTAGTAAATTTGTACAGGATATCAGTGGTGTAACTACTGTATTGTCCCTATAGCTGAAGAAGCAAATTCCAGGTTGGCTCATTTACTGACTGTTTGACCTCTAGATAAGTATTACAATTTTCTGGACTGTAAGATTTCCATGTAAACACACCTAAGTGCTCTCAGTCAAATAAATTAGTTACTGCTAAGACTGGATTTTTACTGTAGGACTGAAAGAAATGTGAAGCCTGAATTCATTTATTTGTTTAATGTGTTTATTTGTTTGTTTGATTTTCAAGATAGTGTTTCTTGTGAAACCCCAGGTGCTCTGAAATTCGCTCTGTACACCAGGCTTGCCCAGAACTTGGGGATCCACCTGTCTCTGTCTCCTGAGGTCCGGGATTAAAAGCCTGCACCACCCTCTCTGTCTTGGAGTCTGCATTTCTGATGTGGGATACTAATGATGAAAACCCTACAGTAAATGCCCAAATAACCATTTAGTTCAAACTGGTGTTTGTGGATAATGCCTCATTCAGGCTCTATGCACACTAAAATGTTTTTAGAACAGTTCATACTCGTTGTGAAGGTTCAGTCCTCCCTTCTGATCTCTCCATGAGCACTTTTCCAGGCATACTGTTCCAATAATCGGGAATTCATCTTCCAGGAGGCAGCCAAGAGCTAGACCTGAGCATAAACCTTTCTGAGAATATGCAGGCCTGAGCATCAGTCTTACTGAATTGTTTCACCTCCACAAAGCACTCAGCCAGTGCTCTGAAAGTATTTCTGTTGCCACTTCCAAAAAGTAATCTATGGTATAGGTATGTGTTCAAACTATTTAAATTGCTATTATAAAATCTAAACAATAACTTTTGTCAATATAGTATATTTCTTTGACTTGAAGATGAATTTGTTGTTGTTGTTGTTTAAACAAAGGAAACCAATTTGAAACATACCTTGTTTAACAGAATCCTTGGGGAGAACTGAGTTATGAAAAAAGTCACTGTTTTATTTATGAACAACTTTTCATTTCTACTTTGTCATTGACAATTCTAAAATATTTGGAAATTATTTTGTTACCTGCAAAAATCTACTTTGATTTTCTATATAAGAAACCAAATATTTTACATCAAGAAGTCTAACTGAGATATTTATATGTAACAAAACAAATGCACATATACGTGAATAAATTGTTTGTCATTATACATATTAGTTTACAGTACCTCAAATTTACCTTCATCAGTGATTGGAATATTTGGGTTTACTGGTTGGTTTTTGTTGTCTTGGTGCAAACTATATTTATCTGAGAATACGGCATCGAAATTTAAGAATTGTGTTTATCTGTGGGCTTCTCCATGGAGCATTTTCTTAAACAATGATGATTGTGAGAGTACCCAGTGAATTGTAGGTGGTTCCATCCCTGGACGGCTGTGCTGGCTAGTTTTGTGTCACCCCAGCACAACCGAAAGTGATCTAAGAGGATGAAATCTTAATAAGAAAAAAAGAACCCTCCATAATATCTGACTGTATGTAAGCCTGTAGAACATTTCCTTAATTAGTAATTGATGTGGTGGCGGGGGCGAGCCCATTGTGAGTGGTACTACCATGGGCTGGTGGTCCTGGGTTCTGTAAGATAGCAGGCTGAGCAAGCCCCAAGGAACAATCCAGTAAGCAGCACTCCCTCATGGCTGCTGCATCAGCTCCTGCCTCTTAGATTCCTGCTCTGTTTGAGTTGTCTCCATGACTTTCTTTGATGATGAGCAGTGATGTGGAAGTGTAAACAGATTAAACCTTCTCCTCTTCAAGTTGTTTTTGGGTATGGTGTTTTAGTAACCTTATTTAAGACAGCTATATGTCTAGTATCTACATGAAAGATAGGCAAATAAGTCAAGCAAAGTAAACCAGTAATAGCTTCTTCCATAGTCGGTTCTGCTTCTGATCTTACTTCCAGGTTTTGGCATTGGCTTCCCTTGATGATGGACCTAAACCTGTAACCCCAAGTTGACTCTGGTTAGTGTTTTATCACAGCATCAGAAACAAACTAGACAAGAAATTGGTACTAGAAATGTGGGTTACTGATTGGACTTGACCATGTGTACTTTGTTTTTGTTTGTTTGTATTTTCCCCTCTAGGTGGGGAAACTAGGGGAGATTTTGAATTATGGAAACTTGGAAAATATAAATATTGAGAGATATACAGACAGTTTTGGCCTGCCATGTAAAGTTCAAGAGGGAAATTCAAGGGTTCTTCAAAGATTCAGTGGGTGCCATTTGTTTAATATATGTTCAAGTAAAATTTTGTGGGAGTTAAACTTTCGCTTTACTGGAAAAATAGATGCTAGATAGCTGGCCAGAGAAATCAGCTTTTGTTTTCAAGAGGCAAACATTATTTTTTGGTGAGTTCTTCAAACTCACGATACAGCAGCTGTGGTCCAGAGGTGTGTAGTTGTGTACCTAAAGCTGGAAGTTTGACATTGTATAAGAGTTTCCCACATGGTATTTGTTTTGAAGACATTAAGTGTTTTGGAGAGCATCTGAGACTTAGTGTTGTAAGAGGCTAGGAGAAGCCATAGGTGAAGGTGCAGCTTCAGTAGCTGTGGCCTGACCAGGCAGGATTGAAGGGTTTATGTAGATAACCTAAGGTATGGCACCATGAGAGGCTAGAAGAAACCAGAGGTAAAAATGCAGCCTCGGTTGCAATGGAAACCTCAGTATAGCTGAGATGTCAGGACCATAGAACAACCAAGGACAGTGGCAGGTATGGAGGAAAATGTTGTTTCTGCTGCCAGACAAGTTCTGAGATTGGCAGGGCTAGATAAGTGAAGTTACCCAAGTTGTTTGGATCTCGGAAGATTGTAAATCCCATATGTCAGTCACTAAGCTACTAGATTTTGGAAGTACGCTGCTGAATTTTGTTTTTTTTAATTGTAACTGCTTTCATGTTATACTTTCCCCCTCTAGTAGTAAGAAAATACACAACTGTTACAGGATCCCACTGTTAAGAAACTTTGTGGGTTGTTGTTTTGCCTTTTACATTTTTTAAAATTTCATTTTACATTTCAACCACGGTTCTCCCTTCTCCACATTCCCCCCTCACCTCCTCCCACCCCTTGCGTTCCCCCCAGCCCACTCCTAGTCCATTCCTCCTCACAGGTAAGGGCGCCCATGAGGAGTCAACATAAGACTTATCATGGCATCCCAACCATAGGGAATGGACTCCAACAAGCTAGCTCGTGTACTGGGATTATATCATGACATCTCACCCTAAGGAATGGGCTTCTATGTAAGGAGCCCCTCTGATAGTTCGGCCTCATCACTGTCTCCCACATACAGAGGGCCTAGTTAAGCCCCCTGGAGTCTCTACAGTTGTAGGTCTAGAGTTTATGAGTTTCCATGAGTTTGGTTCAGCTGTCTCTGTAGATTTCTCCATCATGACCTCCCTTGCTCATGTATTCCCTCCTCCCTCTCTTTGACTGGATTCCTGGAGTTCAGCCTGAGACTTTGTATTTTTAAAGATACCTTACGCTTTTAAAGTGCTTGATTTTTTTAAAGATTGTGAGGCGTTTAAAGGTGTACTATTTTAAAAGTGAGAATTTTAAAGTTGATGTTAATATGTATCTTGACAATAAATAAGAGAGGAAAGTATGATTTTATAGCAATGGATTTGTGTGACAAGTTAACGAAGGCTTATTTGGTAAATCACTTAACTTTCAAAGAATTATTTTTAAGTGAAACAAAATTTAAATATTTTTGTAAATAAATGTGAACAATAAAATTTTTCATCACAAACTGGAATTTTTGTATGATAGTCATTTGATATACTGAAGATTACTAATATAAAACTTCAGTCCTCATACATGCTTGTCTTAATCATACCAAATCCACCTACACGAATTAATAACACTATTTATTTTCATTATACCCCAAATTAACCTTCTCTGCTTTGGTTCATGTATAGTTCATTCTATTCAAATTAAAATGTTTCTAAACTAAGCAACTGTACTCCTTTCTTCCACATGTTCCATATGTGCAGATGTATGACTAGATCTAATGTGTATGTTTGTGCATTCTGTGTAGTCAAATGCATTTTTATAGAATTCAGAAAAATGATGCTTCCTGTCAAATGTGCTGAATGATGACCTAGATCTTGGTGATGTTTGAGCATTTAAAATTTTTTTCACAAAGAAGCATCTTGAGTATTGATTTCCGGCCAAGCTTGTCTCACTTGTAAAGGTCACAATTTTTAAATGAGAGACCCTTTTTATGTGATTTTCTAGCACATCTGCTTTTAGTTCCAGCTAAATATAAGAGTTTAAAAAATCAACCTTGGGTGAAAATATTCAAGTAAAACACAGGTTTCTCTTTTTTTTTAAATAATAAAACTATTCTAACAAATGCTAAGTAAAATATTTTCAGAGTGCAATGTGATCTATATTTACTTTGAAACAAGTAGCAATGTAATCTTAATTGACACATATTATGTTCCTCATTAATGTTTAGTAACATAAAAACATCCAATTTCAGAGAAATAATTGCATTACCATTATAATTGTAGCAAAATGTGGTATAATCTTACCTCACAGAGGCTGAGGAGGGAAGATTTAAACGTTGAGGCCACCTTGTACAAATAGATCATACCTCAAAGTTTTTTTTAAGCTACAACAATAAAAACAGAGTTGTAAAAAGTTTTCAGATTATGTCAGATGGAACATTGGTGTGCAGAAGCCTAAGATGGGAGGTCAGTTCATAGCCCTTTCAGCATACATACCCTGTGCATTTCCCTGGGAGATATGAGGACTTTTGCTTTCTACTGTTGGGTTATGTTACAAGGCTAAGGGAGTTTGTAGATGTAATTAATTCCCTAAGTTGTACATCTTAAGCTGTTGAGAAGATCATTGGAGTTTTCTCATAAAAGCCCCTGAGCATGGACTATGAATTGCAAGGAAGATTTTGCTTGCTCACCTGAAAAAGGGACATATGACACAGAATGAGGGATGCCTCTGGTAACTGAGAACCAGCAAATAAAGCATGCCCTTAATTGCTTTGACCTGATGAAAAGTAACTCCTCAAATAACAGGGGGAGCTCACAGCAAGCCCTAGAGAACCTCACATGGCTGACATTTGATTTAAACCTAATGAGAACCTAGCCCCCATATGACACAATTTTTACTTTACAGACTTGTCACATAGAGATTGATTGTTATTTTTCATATCATAAATTTTGGTAATTTTTGTAACAAAAGAGTACTAGTAGTATGCATATGATAAATCAATTCAAAGAAATGTGTCAAGTACCATCTTTCTTAATAACATTTCATTCTAAAATTAAATGACTTAGAATTATGCTCCAAATCACTAGTCTGACTATAAAGCATGTGTTTAGCCACATGTTAAAGTTCTTATTATATAAACTCCAAAACAGACTGTAAATCATTTCTTCAATGGAAAAAAATCCTTTACCCATAGTTAAACATTAGTGATTCATTCAATATTTTAATTAAAACTCAGTGAACTATAAACTGCTTTTTTAATGGGGGAAAATTTTTTTGTGCATTAGAAAACAAAGCAATGACCACAACAAAGGATCAATTAATTGCTTACATAATGTTTTCATATTCTTATAAACTTAACTACTGTCATAATAAGAATTCCATTTATTTTCTTTGTAACTTGAATTTTTAAAGATATATTTCAAAAACACAACATGAATGGGATGATGATGTTCCACTCCTGCCTGAGGAGATACTGGCAACTAATACCTATTGAGGGAGAGTCAGTTTTCATCAGGGATGTGGAGCCCCTGGGAGGCTATTCAGATTATCCTTACATCCATGTTCACACAGACAGCATTAAATGAACCCAGTGAGCTTTTTAAAAAAGGAGTGCATGACATTGGGAGGGAAAAGTGGTGGGGGACTGTTGGAGAGGTGTTGGAGTGGCAGGGATGAGGACTGAGTGTGATTAAAATGCATTATATGCATGTACAGAATTCTCAAATACTAAAGTAACCATAAAACCTCAAAGAAATACGCCATCAGTGTAGATCTCAATAACTATGTTGAGTAACTTTTCTGAGTTTTAATTCTGATTAGCAAACAGAAATATTTACAAAATAGTTATTTAAGTAACATCAGTATACCTGACTAAAAAATATTAGTGGCAAAGGAATGCTTTCTCTGATATTAATATCCCGAAGTAAATTTCACAAACATTAATTCCAGCACAAATCGTCGTGTTTGTTATATTCTGGCTACATGTTGTATTTGTTTTCTCATTTATATCACGATGTTATTAGAGGAATTTATTATTTTCTATCATTATCCTAACATACTTGTAGATGACCTTCATATATTTGAAACAACTATCAAAACATTGTTGAATATAATTGACTTAACATGTATTCTATTACTAAAGTATAAATTTTAAAAATTCATGAAAGTGGGAGTTTCATCAATATAAATAAAGTCAGTTATTGTTATTTACTTAATTAAGGAGGGACTGGGAGATTTAAATAGCCAGCCAGGGAATATTGAGATTGATTGGCTGGCAAATGCAAAATTAGTTAGTATCCTACAGCAACTAAAACATTTGGGATGTTCCCTCCACCAGATGGAAGCCACTCATCTGTAGAAGCTGACATTCTTTTAGATTTCTATACCTATTTGTTATTTCTGATACAATTAGCTGAAGGTCATCTGTACTGCTGTCAGTTTTCCCATAAATGCCTATCATAAGTTGTCTAACTGAAATTTTCACAGAATTAGCCTCTTTCCAAGAACTTTATCAGTCAGTATTGCTGGTCCTTTTAGAATCCCCAGAATCTGCGTGTTACCTACACAACAAAGGAGCTTTGAAAATATGAGCAGGACATACTTTTTAAGATAGCAAAGGGCACCTTGAAAGGGAAATTGTGAGTTGGCAGAAGACGCACTACCAATTTAAGGAAATTTGTAAATGGTTTGAACTAAAAATGCAGGGAGATTATAGAAGAGGAAGGAAATAGGCAAGCAGATGGTCTTCCCTAAGCGCTCTCATGAAGGACCTCTGCCCTGCTGCCGCTTAATTTTGTCTCATGAGACATCTGTCAAACATACGATGCGTATGATGGATAAAGCTGCCGTCACTGCACAAATGCTCAACATTGTGTCCACGGTCCATGTGTCACATATATGAAGGGTTTAGTTCTTGACTGGATATAACTTATTTATGGTATATGATTCTTTGAAGACACCTGGGTTGGTCTTTATAGGTAGATATTAAAGTTTCATCAGAAGATTTTTTTCATACTTTAACACAATTCCAAAGCTAAGAACTTAGCAGATTTTAAAAATATATTCACCTAAAGCTGGGCGCCGGTGGCGCACGCCTTTAATCCTAGCACTCGAGAGGTAGAGACAGGAGGATCTCTGTGAGTTCCAGGCCATCCTGGTCTACAAAGATACAAAGAGAAACCCTGTCTTGAAAAACCAATAAATAAATAGATAAATAAATAAATAATAGTGTATTCACCTCATGAATTATATCTTAAAGGAATATTTTTCATTTTACACCTTTCAGTGTAAGCTACCACGGAAAGATTTAAGAGAATATATAAAAATTTTATGAATTCCTATTATTGCTTTGCAATAAAACTTGATCTACTAGAATTTTATATTAACATACAACACGTGTTCTAAGATGCCATATTTTTAAATGCAATTGAAAGATAAATGCTTCTTTTTATGTCTCAAATAAGACTTTGCCATTTAAACTAATATACATTTTCTTATGTTTTTTATTTGACAGAATGAAAGTACTATAAGTTGATTAATTGTAGTTCACTGGCTGGTATACATTAGATATTATAAAAATGTTGGAAGTGCATGAAAGATGTAGCATTTAAAAGGAAGACACTTAACTTTTTTTAAAAGTAATTATGACTTACCATAGTATTTCTTAGTTAAATCAAATAGTTATTTTTATGTCTTCATTCTTCAAACAATAAAAGTAAATGAGACTAACAAATACACATGATCTTCTGTATACTGAACATGGTTAATGTTTTAGTTACTTTCTACTGCTGTGACGAAAAAGAAAGAAGCACCATGACCAGGGCAAATTATAAAAGAAAACATTTATTGGACTACACAGTTATAGCGGGTGACAGTCTATGGTGATCATGGCAGGGAATATGGCAGTTAGCAGGCTTGCAATGCATTGCTGCAATAACAGAGAGCTACATCCTGATAAGCAAGTTGGAGGCAGTGTTTGTGTGTGTGTGTGTGTTTGTGTGTGTTTGTGTGTGTGTGTGTGTGTGTGTGTGTGAGAGAGAGAGAGAGAGAGAGAGAGAGAGAGAGAGAGAGAGAGAGAGAGAGAGAGAGAACTAACTGGGAATGGCACAGGCTTTAGAAACATCAAAGCTTCCTCAGTGCCACACCTGCTCCAATAAGACCACACCTTCTAATCCTTCCCAAACAGTTCGACCAACTAGGGACCAAGTATTCATACATTTAAACTCAGGAGGGCCATTCTTATTCAAGCCACCACATTCCACTCCCTAGCTGCCACAGGCTTGTAGCCATATCATAGTGCAATTAGTCCACCTTCAAAAATCCCCATAGTCTTTCATAGCCTTTTTAGTCTCAAGGCAATCTCCTTATTTTGACCCCCTTAAAAAATAAAACCTCCTGTATACAGTGGCACAGAATATACATCAGAATATACATTACCATACAAAAGAGAGGGATGAGTGCATAGTTAGGAAATACTAGATAAAAGCAAGAACAAAGCCCTTCAAAACAGACTCTAAATCTTCTAACTCCATGTCTGATGGCTTCATTCTTCTGGCTTTGATGACTGTGCTGACTACTGTGACTCCATTCCCTTTGTGCTATACTCTTTGGCCTATATGCCAAGATTCTAGAATTTCCAATATTTTGGGGTCTCCAACACAACTCAGGCTTTCACTTTTACACCCTCAAATAGTGGCATTATCTCTCACATTCCCAGCCTCAACTGCTTTCTTTAAGCATGGAGGAAGATTCTACAACCTTTTTTTTTATGCTATCCTTCCTGTCTCTGAAGTCAGAATCACATAGCTGATGGCTGATGCTGTCAAGTTCAATTGCCTGCTTAGGATGGAATCTGACCCCTCCCTGAATTAAAATAGTTAAGTCTTCCTTTGTTGTTGTGTTTGGGTTTAGATAATTCCTTAGGCCATTTCTTTTCATGGGTTACAGGATTAGCTGGGTAAGGTCTTACCCTGTGGGCACCACCCCTTTTGTTCCAAATCTCTATCTCTTTAGGACAAACCAAGGCTTTATCATTAACTTTCCTAGTTGCTTTTCCCCCTCAAACTAAAATTTGTATTTCTTTTTGCCTCATTTTCTTTCTTTCATTGTAGACCTACAAAAGAGAGTTCACTAATAGTGCCAGTATGCTCAATATAAGGCTGTCTTGAAATTTCCTCTGCCAATGAAATTAGGTCAAAACTCTTAAGTCTAATCTCAGGCCCATTCACAGGATACGGGGAGTAGGGTAGCAACATTTTTTTCTGCCAAAATACCATGAGAATGATCTTTAGACCAGTTGCTAATACTGATCCCCTCTGCAACTTCTTGATCTTGGCCTCTATACTACGCATTGCCCTCATTCTCGGCAAATAACGACCTTTGTCCTTTGTGACCATTTTTAACATGACTTTTGTTTTATTCAGTGTATGTTCAGATGACTTTCAACTTATGCCAGCATGGTCTCTTTGCATTGTTATAGTTGTAGATTCATAGCTGGATATCCAATTCCTTTGGGGGGGGTAGAGGGTTATAATACCCATCTGTTGAAAACTATCCTTTCTCCAGTTTATCTTAGCTTTTATGTGATCAAGGATTGGTTGCAAAGTATTTGTCAACCTATTACTGAATTATGTATTCAGTTGCATGTCTTTGTTTTATGCCATTGTCACACTGCCTTGAGTATTATAGCTGGTGATGTGTTGAAAACAAGAACTACTGCTCCTCTAGCTTATGATCTCATCTCAAAGCCATGTCTAATAGTTTATGTGGTTTAAAGTACATTTAAGTTGTACATTCATTTCATTGATCCCCTCAAAAGTTCTGTGAGACTATGGATTGGGATTATATTTCATTGTAGAATACTTATTATATTAATGATCTTGAGTCATATTTCTTTTACATAATAATCCTGTTTTGTGGTATTCAATGTACAGCATCTTTATATTTGCATTAGATTTACCTTGTGTATTTTGTGTTTCTGAAGCTACTTTAAGTATTAGTATTTTAAGCTTTGACTTTTGCTGTTGGTATGCAGAATACAGTTGACACAAAAGTTCTAGTAATTTAGATATTCATCTACAGTTGTGTCATATACAACGAAGGTTTGCATTTTCCTTTCCAAATTGCTGCCTTTGACTTATGCTCACTGCACAACAATACTGAATAATCTTAATAATGTGATCATCTTTTGTGCCTAGTTTTGAGGGTAAAGAATTCAGTCTTCCACCATTTTTCAAAATTTAGGTACTCTTTATCAGGAGATGAAAATTTCTTTTGTTTCCAGTTTGTTGAAATGTTTATTTTTGCTGCTGTTTCTTTGTTTTCTTTTTAAGTCAGGTATTGTCTTTGAATGTCTAGTATGCCTTCTTTCTCATGTCTAGTGACCTAAACTTCACATTGTTTATTACTCTGTAATATCTAAAAATTTTCATATACTATATATTTTTTAATTTTGATTCAAAATAGTTTGATGTGTCTCTTTAAATTTTTGATTTGATCATGAGTTTTTAAAAGTATGTTTTCCTCTCATTTGACTTGAAGATATATACTTGAATCATTTTTAATTTGTTAATATTTGTTTTATGTACTCAATATGGTTTTTGAACAAGAGTTCTTTATGAACTTATGGAGAATATATATTTATTCTCGGGTTAATATTCTACAAATTTTAGACTAGTATTCCATTGTCCTACATTTTTTTTCTTAGTTTTTACTTCCTGGTTTTTGGGTACTGAAACCACATTATTGAAAGTTCTAAATCTACATGTGTATTTCCATTTTCTTGATTTTGCTATTTGGACTCTGAAGGTCCATATTTGGGGGCAAATCATTTAGTGTTTTTCTTTTCAGCTGAACGTCTTTGTCAATCTAAGATATGTTTTTCTTATTGCCTAGTAGTATCCCCTGAAACTTACTTTGTGAACTATTACTGTGTCGTTGCATATCTTCTTTTGATTAATGGTTGCATTACATTCTTGTTTCATGATTTGATTTTCATTTTGTTTACATATAAAATTTGTTTTTCATAAGTAATCTATAGCTTGTTGTTACTTGACTCTGCTTCACATTCTTTGTCTTATGAATGGCTATATCTGCGTCTCGATTTGCTTTTTAGTATGTTTGTCTTATTAATTTTAATGTATGCCTAGTATTCCATTATATTGCCAAGTGTCCAAGTGTTTTATAAGCAACCAACACCCTCTAGGCTAGCTTACTATATATAGCATATTTACATTGATTCACCATGAAAAAGGCAGTAAGCCCATTGAACATATGCAATATATTATTCCTGGCAAAGTAAATAATATAATATTCATGTTCTAATTAACTTCCCTATTTCCATCTTCTGAAAGTGAGGAAATGGAAAGAGTGCAGACCAATAGTACACATATAGGCTTCTTCTTTGCTAAAGAAAAACACCCCAACTCTTAAAATAAGTTGTATAACAAACATTCTTACCAAAGATAATTTCCAGAAAACATCAGATGAAGCTCTATCAAAAAAAAATAGAAGTCACCCTGATAATTACTTATGTTATTTATTGTAAGAATTTAGAGGTCTCTGAGGCGTTTGGAAGTACAGCTAGAATACAATTCAGACGCCTGTTTCTTGTTAAGACAATATCTGGAAATACACACGAGCATGAAAGTGACTGCCACAGATCCCTGTGCTTCTGAAATAAGGACATTTCATTTTCGAAAGGATGCCCAAAAGCTGTGGTAAAACTCCAGGACCTTGTTCTGTTGTCTAGCACTGCCCTCATGTCTTCCCTCAACAGTGCTGCAGCATATTGTCTAATCTTATTCTTGGCATCTGAAGCCTCATTCATGTCCCTTTTGTCACCACAGTCTGCTGGTATTTTGGGGATTCGGGGGGGATAGTTCTCAGATTTTCCTGTGTTTTGGAGAAAGAACAAATGAAGGAAGAAGATGCTAAATTGGCAACAGATAATTGTCAGTCCTTATTAGCGTCATTTTAAGACCTTATCTTTTACAAAATTTCAGGCAATAACCCTTTGAATCTCCTGTTTGGTGCATGGGAAAGGATTCCCTTGGGATAGATGCCTAGAATGTAATGGCTCACAGTGTGTGACAATCTTTCATCTTAGTGGATAGTGCCAAATAATCCTCCACAAGCATTTGTTTTCCAGGATGTAACTGCAGAAAGATGGAAGAAGAAAAGGACTGTTTAAAGTGATTTAGAAACAAAAGTCCTGGTCCCTTTATTTATATTTACACAGGTTTTGGGTTTGGATATTGATTTTGTGAGCCAATTAGAAGAAATGTGAAAGTGTAGTAGGCACTTGTTAATAAGTCTTTATAGATCTATCGCAAATCCCAAACAACCAAAAAAGGAAAAATAAATGTTTTGGTGTCTTCTCTAACAGATATTACATGAGAGCCTATAACATGCATAGTGCAAGTCTTTGAAATGTCTATATTATTCTCATCCACTTTGTCTTCTTACCAGTTGAGGCTTAGGTGCTAAGTAATTTGATAGTGATGATGCATATAATAAGTAGACAAATTATTGAAAATCAGGCACAAAAAACTTATAAATGCTTAGAAATCCTCTTTCTTGTCAGGGTGCTTTTATCACAGAATCATCAATAAAACTAGAATACCCCCAACTTGCTATGTGTAACAATTTTGAGCTATTAAGCTAAGCTGCCTGGATACTAGTCCAATACTTATTAAACAGTTAAGACAGTAAGGCTGCTATGAGAAACAATTAGATATTCAATTTAGCACATAGTTGTAACATTAATTCTGTGTCCACGCATACTGCAAAATGGATAAAGAGTAATAGATGTCAAGACTAGCAAACGTTGCATACCGAGGCATGTTTACAGATGGTGAAAAACAGGCTGGAGAGATGCCTGCCAGCTGAGAGCCTGTGTACAATCCCTGGAACCCATGTAATACAGGGAGAGAACCTACTCCCACAAGTTACCCCCTGACATCCATAGACCATCTGCAGAATTTGTGGCCACAAAGATGCACACACAAAGCTGGATAAAAATATGGACTCCTAAAGTTGACGTTTTACACTTTCCCAAGTCAAAGATTAAACATTTTCTTCCTTTCTCTTCACAAAAGTTGTAAAGAAGGGAAACTATTTGAAGACAGCAAATAGAAGCTGAACAATTATACATCTATGAGATCACTGAGTCCTCTGTAAAGTGCTCTTAATTTATCATCATGTTTCGTTCTTTTGGAAAGTTGGCTTATAGCACTCCATCACTATGCTTTTTTGTCTGTCCAGCCACAATGACGATGAAATAGTTGTGCCTAGTGGTGTTTATAGATTAAGGAGAAGAATAGCCCTTGAGTTCTTGCTGAAATGAATGCATTTCATAACTTTTAGACTTCTGCTTGCTAACGTTAAATTGACTAGGCATTTTTGTGTTAATACTAAGTAGTTTACATAATAAGAACCAAGGAAACATTTCACTTGCATTCCACACACGTTCTTAAGGAGTATCCCTAGACTTATAGCACCAAAATATCCTTCTTTGAGTGACACTATGATGTGGTAATACAATTACTATAGTTAAACTTCCTTGGTTCATATTGTTATACAACTCTTGAGAAATCTTTCTTGGGGTCCTATTTGTGTCAGGATTGTGTAATTCTGCTATACATTTATGTATTTTTACACTTTATTCAGAAAAAAATTTAAAAGGATGATTTCTGGATGAGTTTATAATATAGAAGTAGCAGATGTATGCATAGAAACTACCAATAAGCTTCACATTTTCTGTTTCTTACCAGAGAGAATGTTCTATCAATTGTACCTGTTTGTTTTGTTGTTCTACAGAGTCAAACCCGTTCATCGCACAGGCCAAGAAAGGTGGGCTTGCCACTAAGCTCCACCCACAGCCCCACTTGTATATGCTGGAGTCCTTGCTTTAGTTTTTTTCCCTATTTTGCTTATTGAAAGCATTTTAAATATCTGACGGAATACGTTATTGTGACTGTTTTCTGAAAGCACTGTGCTTCATCTCATAATAAGTCCATGACTGGATGAACGTGTTTATTTCTACTGATCTATTTTCTGGATGCATCTTGCCTCTCAGAGGTTCTCAGTAGTCTGCAGAATTCCCAGCTCTAAAACAACACTTCAGACCACTAGAGTCTCTGTGACTCCCATGCAGATAAATAGTATGAATATTAATGTTGCCTCTGGGATTCAGGCTGTGGTTTTGCATTTGCATGCCATGAAGTTGTCGTTCTGAAGTGTGTTGTTATAGATAAATGTTGGCCTGGAGGTATTTTCATGACTTTTTCTGTTTACATGTTGTTAGTGAAATGAAGCATTCCAGGATCATAGTAATCGCTGCTAATGGGAAGAAACACAGCATGAGCCATGCCTATCCAAGAAGAATAAGGACTGTACATATAGGCTTAGTTACGCATTAAGTTATGGGGAACTTGGATCGCTTGAAAACGTGCTTGGTTTACACCAAAGGCTTTAAAATATTTAGTGGTGTTTATTAACTTAGTATCTGCAAAGCAATGAAAAGTGTTGCCTTAATTGAGACATCTGTGTATATTTCAATGTGTTTGTCCACATTTAATACAACAAACCTTATGTAACTAAGTCAATTTGATCACTCATGAGCATAAGAATTGTAATCAGCACTAAGGAGAGGATTAATAACTTAATAGGGATGATCTTACAAAGAAAAAACAAGCTTTCCCAGGTTGCTGGGAAATTCAAAATTATGAATGTAGCAGGATTCAATTTGATTACATATTAAACACGGGACTTCTAAGTAGAGGCACTCATAGCTGTTTCTTAATGCATGTATTCACTTAATCCCTAAAGCCTTCATTGAATCTGAAGGTTTCCTTTTTCACTAAGGTACTCTAATCCAGAAAGCTTCATGGTAAAACCTTCACTAACTGTTCATCCTCCTGAATTTCTTCCCTTTGGAATTATCTGTAACACATTTGTTTCTCATTGCTGAATTTTACAATGTTGGTGGCTTGTCATGACTTTGCTCTTGATACACAATCCTGATGAATTCATACCTGAAGACACAAGAGTTCTGAGGCACTCCTGATGAAAAATAATCTTCTCTGTCTCTGTCTCCAACCCCCCCGTCTGTATTCTTTGATACTTATTGTTGCAGTTAAATCGAATGTCAAAACAGCAAGTTTTTAGTTATGTGTGTTTCATAAACCAAAATATGAAGATGGAAATTCTGTTATTCCAGCAGATATAGCTGTTTCCCATGAAAAAAGGAACAAAATGCTTTATGAGAAAGAGTCTTGTAGATTTGTTTTTCTTTATTTTGTAAGAGCAAATACATATAAGGGAGACCCAGGTAATGAAAAATGGACATTTGTTTATATACATAGACTTTAGAGTTTACTACTTTGTTATATGTTTTCTATTTCAAAGTAAAAATTCACCAAACATTACAGGGGAGGCTGCATATATATGAATATATATATTCAGATAGGTCATTAAACTATACACTTATTTGTTTAAAGTACATATTGTAGAGACTGGTACACAGTGGAGAATAAACAAAATTTTTGTACTGTTGATTTTTATTTATTAAATATTTTACATACAGCGTTTGACTTTTCCCTCTAAGAAAAAATATTTACATTTCATAAAGTAATATTTTAATAAGTAATGCCAACCTGTTTCAAAAGGTTAATACAGTGGATATATTATAAATTGGATATATAATTTAAATGTGAGCTTATAGGCAAAATATATGTATTTATATGTATATTCATAGAAAGTATATATACAATTACTATAGATTTTGAATATATAGTACAACCACTATTCCTTTTAATTTAGACTACTCATTATATATATTATTTAATATCGTTGATATTCTCATTTATTATTCATACTTTCCTATCTATTGGTAATTTATTTTTTCAAAGTATTTTTTGTTTGTTTGTTTTTGTTTTTTCAAGACTAAGCTAACACTAACAGCTCCGGAATTGACTTTGTAGACCAGGCTGGCCTCAAACTCACAGAGATCTGCCTGCCTTTGATTGTGAGTGCTGGGATTATGCCACCATTGCCAGGCTATTTCAAGGTTTCTAATAGGAGATTTTTATGAAAAACATGAAATTCATTTTAAATTCCTATTCAAAGCTTTTGTTAAAAATAACATTTTTGGTTCTCCATTTAAATGGCCATCACCTAAATAGTTTAAAACACTGAAGAGAAACCTGTCTGTAACACCTTCATGAATGGACTGCAGGACTTAAGAGCAGAACAGAGTAGACCTAACATTCATGAGGCCTTGGGTTCAGTTCCTAGGAAAGAAAACAGCATAACATAAAAAGAAAAACAGAACAGCAACAAAAAGATCTACAGGGTAGTTTACAAAACTAAACATGTCCATATTCTAAACTGACATTTTCTGAATACTTAGATGTTTCCTTAGCTCGCGGCCTGATTTAATGTTAGTAAAATGAGACTCAGTGATGTCAGTTCAGTATTCTGTGTTCATGAGTGGCATAACACACTTTGGCTGCATCTGCTCTCTCGATAACCCTTGCCCACTGCTCTTTGATTTCACCCTGCCCCCTCCTATTTTCTGTTTATTGTTTGTGTTCATGCTTACTCTTTTTTAATGAGAAAAACATACACTGCTTGTGTTTTGTTGGTTTCACTTCATGCTATATCCTTCAATTCCATATACTTTCTTGTGGAATATGAGTTTTATTTTTCATTATGGCTGAGTAATACCTTATTTGCATATGCAGTGTACTCCTTGCCCTTAAATGCTCACCAGTGTCACAGTGAACCTAGGTATAAAGGTGCCTCTTTTTTTTGTGATGAACTCAATCTCCTTTGGATGCATACCATGGAGTAATATGATTACATCTTGAAATAGTTTTTCTGTGAGCTGCTAAAGACGCTTCATATGTTCTTTTTCTTTTAAATGGTAAATTATCTTGTCAAGAATGCCAGTTTGTGTAAGAATCAGCCTCAGATGAAACAATGGACAGTTTGGCATGTGCCCTTAGAAAGCGAAGACTTCTGCCATATGGGAACATAAGCCACCATCACTGTGGATGTCTCCTGGTTGTTCTGCATTGCCCTGTGACAACTGGATGTATAGAGATGTTTCTGGATGTTTTTGGTCCAGAAATCAGTGCCTTATGCATTTGTTAATGAAAAAGTCAGGTTAAGTTATAGCTATTTTAGAAGGATGAAGTTGGAAACATTTTATTTTTCATCATAGGTTTGGCATCATTACTCATAAAATGATCCTGACATCTCAAGTGATGGAAAACATGTTTAATTACTGAGTGTTTTTTAATCAGTTATGTAGATTTAACCTGAGCTTTCCCAAGAAACACACTCCCCTGTGTGTGCAGAGCACATGGGATCTTCAACTCTCAGATCATAGATCTGTACATGTATGATGTTTTATTCTTTGTGAAAACTTCCTTGACAGTCCAGAGCCAAGATAAACTATTTCTCTTTGTGAGCAGTAGTACTAACTTAAGGGCAACTGATAACTAAGTTGGCTCATGATATCCTGTCACAGCCACAGTTTTCACACATGCCCCCAGAGGATAAAATTTGAGGTGTGTATAAGTGTATGTGGGAGTAGGATTTTAAGTGCCAGCATATACTCTTTCACATAATAAATGACAATGATAAGGGAACTGAGACCTATAATAAACTCTGTAGAAACGTTGTTTCTGTTAACTAACATGCACAGGATGTTAAATCTAGGAAATACTGTATTTTCACATATTATTTAGAATTTTCAATTTCCTCTCTTTCATGTTTTATTTATCTCATGCCCAATCATTGTGATTTTGTTAAGATGTTTTTATTAATGGCATTTCAAACCGTCTTCTGTTTAGCGACTTCATTCTTTTATAATAAAGAAAGCTGCTTATTCTGAAGCTTTATCTCTATTCAAGTGCCTTCACACCATGCTTTTGTTCATTTGCTTCTGTCTTTTTGGGATTCACTCCTCACTTCACCCTATTTGTCCTGATAGCATCATACTAAAACCCAACGCTTGCATCAAGTGCAACTCTTTTTAAGATAGAATCCCAAGATGCTGTCCAGAATAGCTGTCTCTGTGCATTTGCTGCACATGGCTATAATACAGGAGTGGGTGGTTTTCTTTATTCAGCCACATGTCCATACTTAAACACTTGCTGTAACTACATCTCTTACTAGATAATGGAAACTATAAAAATAGAAATCAGGACAAATGAAATCATTCTTTCTACAGCCTGAGGAAGAGTTGATTTATTAAGCTTTTTTCTTTTCTAAGTTGATATTGATGTACTTATATATTTGCTTTAAAAGTCAATTTCACAATAACATGGCATATCAACTAAAATAAATGTATTCAGATACTATTGTGGAGTTTTCTTGTCCGACAGATTAGAAATAATCCCAGCACTGCTAAGTAAAAAAAAAATCAGTCTTTTGTAGTCTTTCTTTTGCTAGGTAAGAAGAAACTATCCTAAAGGGGAAATTTTCTATCTAAGATATTAACCTAATTCTTAAATTATGTATCAGTATATATGACTGGCTTCATCACACCATGAATAGCTTACAAAATTCCAATGCTTACTAAGTATCTTGATCATGGGCCTATCAATCTCCTTCAGGTGGTAGAACAGACAGTATTTGTATTATTAATTATACTACTTAAATGATGTGCTTCTAATATTATTTAAATACACAGAAGTCAAACCAATAATTTCTATAAATTATATGATAAACCTCTTGTGTTAACATTCTAAATATGATATCTATTTTTAATATCTAGACATACTACCATATTATATTAATGTTTCACATTAATAAGTGTGAACAAATAAAGATAAAGGAACGTTACAGATGTTAGACTAACTCCAAACATAAAAGGCAGTCTGTGGTGACACAATTATAAGAATAAGAATGCTAAGTGACCCACATTCATACATGGGAGAAGGAGAGAGAGAGGGAACTAGTGTTGGTATGTAAAATGAAAAATATTTAAAGAAAAGAATGCTGTGTGTTGGTTTTAATGAAACTGGTCCCCATAGACATATGTGTATGTTTCTTAGTCACTAGCTGGTGGAACTGTTTGATAAGGATTAAGAGATGTAGCCTTATTGGAGGTGGTTCACCACTGGGGGAAGCTCTCGTGTATTAAGCAGTGTGCTATCTCTGTCTTCCCCTTGTGGATCAAGAGCTGAGCTCTTAGCTGTTACTGCTGCCATGGCTTCTTTTTTTTCCACCATGGGATCTAACCTCTGGGAGTGTAAGACCAATGAAATGGTATCTTTTATAAGTTGCTTTGATCATGATGTTCATCACAGCAGTTAAAAAGGTTAGACATAATGCATATCACCTTTCCTTAAAAATGAGCTATTTTGGCAACTAAATTCTAACCTTTTTCTTGTGAAATGGTAAGATCAGTAACTTTAGAATGTGAGCCAGAGGTCAAAGGCACAGAGCTTTGTCCTCTTGTTGCTTTATTGTCCTTTGAGAGCAGAAGGATCTATTTAAATCTCAGTTGATCTATAGAGAGGACACCACAAATCTCAGAAAAGATACTAATAACTAACTCCTGGGTTTTCTAGGGTAAAAGCCATAATAAACACTTTTTAAAATATATTAGGTCTCATATGACTGGCATGCTTCATTTATGTATGTTCATTATTAAATAATTCACATAGAAATATTTTTACAATACCAGTATCTGTGAAGAGAATCCCATTTTCTTACAATTTATGGTTACTATACACACTAAAACTATACGTTTTTCTTTGATATATACTGTAAGTAAACAAATAGCATAAAAAGATATCCCTATGCAATATCTAGAAAAAGTAATCTTATTTAAAAATTGCCCTACTAGGATTGGTCTTTGGGTAAATTTGGGCATTTTCTTGATTAATGATTGATTTCAAAGGGGCCCACCAGCTGCAGGTAGAGCCATCCTTTGGCAAGTGGTCATGGGTGCTATTACAAAGCAGAATGAGCAAGCCATGGCGAGCAAGTCATTAAGCAGTATTTCTCTATGGTCTCTGCTTCAGTTTCTGCCTCAAGTTTCTGGCTTGACTTCACCCAGTTAATGAGTGTGTCTTGAGAGTTGTAGGAAGAAATAAACTTTTGGCCATGGTGTTTTATCACAGCAATAGAAAATCTACCCAAGGCACCATCTTAGACAGAAGATAAACTGGGTCCCCCAAGTTTAATCAGTATATCTATTAGCGAAATTTCTCTGAATATACAAACTGCTCAAATTCTTCCAAACATTTTAGTATGTTTCCCTCCCTTACTTTCCCTTCTTTTCTTGTATTTCTTTTAAAGTACTACTATAAAAAAGCTAATAATATTATACTTATACTTATAGTGAACTTTACTAGACCAGTATAATTTAAAATTACGTGCTCATTCAAAAATGTATTTGTCTTATATTATTGAAATGAAAATTATTTGTATTTATATGAAGTATTTTTCAATCTCAAGTTAAAATTTCAGATTATAGAACTTTTAGGAAGGTATCCATGTAGGAAAGGTTAGAGTACTGAATAGGTAATTGCTTTCAAAATGTTGGAAAGCATGTCCTAAAGTTTCTGTTGATAATTTAGGAGGACAATATACTTTGAGAACAGAAAATAGTCTATCATCTACAAGACAAGATAATCAGGGAAACCAACCATCAATTTCTGCTCTTCTAATGAACAAACAGAGAAAATGAATTAAAGTCGATGTACTAGCACTACCTCTGAAAAGAGACTTGAGCACTATAATGTACAACTTACAAGATTTAAGGTGCATGTTATTCCATTTTAAATCAGGATAGTTCTACATTAAAACACAGCTCATATAGTGTTCTAATGCTGACCATTCAAGCAACTTTTCCCCAGGTAAAAAGATAACTTGCAGAATGTCTAACACATTTTCCCTCTAAATGCAGTACAATTTATAGACAGAATATGTAACTCCTTACTGAATAGCACTGGCTTTACCAAATGCCTCCAAATGTCTGTTTTGGGTAGACACCGTGCTCTAAGCATCTCTATGTTTTCTGCTGTGTTTCTGTGGATAAGAAATAATTTGCTAAAACAACAATGTAGTACAGTCCTTCATCAACTAAGAGCTCATTTGTAGAATACATTACCTGGAGAGTTGAAAGGGGTAAGGGCTTGGACATAGCATTGGAATGTTGGGACAGAGTGGTTAGAAAAAGTGATTAGCCTATGAATTTAAAAATGAAATTTGATACACCATATAACTAATGAATTCTGATTTTGTATACAGCAATAATACTCTAAAGGGAAGCTGAAGATTTCAGTGAAGGGTGCAGCAGAAATCATCTGAGGGGGAAAGTAGTGGGACAATGTCATACTGTGTTAGAGCCGTCACTCTAGGATCTCCCCTAAAGCAGAATATAGACCACTTTGAAAGAAGTCCCAGAGACCCACTTTTGTTCACATACAAAAAAAATGTATCAGACATGCTTGTTGAAGAATAGAAATAGCTCACAAGAATAAGGTCAATGTTCAAAGACTCTAGTTGGTCAGGAACAGCAGTAGTCTCGGGGCTGAGCTAGATGGAGGCCAACAGATTTGAAGATTTGAGGGGTCATGTAAAAAGTGAATTTTCAAGGTATGTGAATGGCATCAAAGCAACAAAGAAAATATAAGAGCCAAGTAAGGGGCCTGCTCTACTAGAGACCTGGCTCCTCAAGGATGCTCCATGAGGATAAATGAGCTGAAGTGGTTTCCTGTCTTTATTCCTGCTCAGATTAGGGAACCTGAATCTGCAGATCACATGTCATAACACGTCAGCAAGTGGGGGTGGATTGGACCTTGTTTCACATTCCCCAAAGGACTGTAAAGAACAGTGTTGGATCATAAGGGCTTTCCCAGAAGGTGAACCATTTAACCAAGATGCTTGTACAAGAAAAAAAAATAATGTAAGTTTTGCCTGTAAATAAGTAATGCTAATGTCTTTCAGGTGGATGGATACCTTACAATTGCTTTGCCTGTATCATTCTATCCCTGAGGATTGTGACTTTTGGTGTGGTACATCATTGAGGCATTTGTCAAATAACCTTCTAGGAAGAGGGTAGAGAGGTGAAGATACACTCTCTGGGGATAGACTTTCTATGTTTGAAGCCTATAATATTCTTTTCCCCTTCAAATATAAAACAGTAGATGTGAAACAAGCAAACTTTGCCATCTGAGTCTTGTTTACTCTGAATGGACTTGTTTTAGTTTTGAAATTTATTTTTCTGCTATCCATTCTAAGTGAGCTATTTTGAGGTAAAGAATGAACTGGGGGGTCTTATTCTCTGCTCATCTTTGGTTATGTTAAGAGTCTGCCTATTTCCTTTTTATTCTCAGCCCTCTTGCAATAATAACATTGATACCAATCTGTGTCTCTGCTGCTTCTTTGAAAGACAAGCCATGCCACCCACAGCCATGGTTATCTTGTATAAATGTCAAGAGCACTAAAACACAGAGAGAAAGAAACAGAGATAACATTCAAAGAAGAAGACAAAGCCCAGGGATCTATGTGACTGTGTCTCCAGAGTTGGAAAGGACTTGTCAACAGCAATGTATACCATTGTGTGCTTCCTGACTTATCTGACCTTGAGATTGTAGCCATAGCACCATGTTTGTTTGACTGGAATATCATTTTTATTTTTCTGTATTGATCAATAAGGAAGGGTAATTCTGATACTGTAAACTGTCATTTAATCAGTTCAGATATGACAATCGGTGTCCCATGTTTCAAGACCTAGCCTCAGATTCTCTCACAAACATCAAGGATTTTGTTTGTTGCAGAAGGATTGTATGCCATGGACATTTTTGTGACATTGACTTATTAACAAAAATGTTGTTTGATACTGGTCAACACACCTGTTATGCTTAGCAACATCCACTGGTGGGTCCAGTTAAGAAAGAAAGAAGGAAACATCAGTTTTGTTTCTTTTCTATCTATGGTTAAGTTTCTAGTATTTACAAAGTAATTATGCTTTTATAGTCAGACATCTTTAAAGGTCTTACCTGCCAACAGTGATTTCTATTCAGAATGTTTATGTGGATTTCAACATTAACATTGGAATCATAATATGTTTGAAATAATTTCATATTATGTGATCTAAACATTTTCTCAGGAAATTTGTTTTGTTTAAAAATTCACAATTTTAGTTTTTTAGGAAACCAATACATGTTATGAAAATCATGAGTGACTGTTCTCATATGTTTTAGAAATACTGGGTTATATAAGTAATGCATGCTAACTGATTATACCACTCGTTCAGGGATAACAGGAACATACCTAAACATAATAAAAGCTATATATGACAAACCAACACCCAACATCAGACTAAATGGAGAGAAACTCCACAGGAATCCTTTAAAATCAGGAACAAGATGAGACTGTCCCCTCTCTCCATAGCTCTTCAATATTGTACTTGAATTCTAGCTAGAGCAATACAACATCAAAAGGAGATCAAGGGGTTACAAATTGGAAAGGAAGAAGTCAAACTTTCACTATTTTCAGATGATAGGATAGTTTACATAAGTGACCTGAACAACTCCACCAGGGAACTCCTAGAGCTGATTAACACCATCAGCAAAGTGGTAGGATACAAGATTAACTAAAAAAAAATTCAGTAGCCCTCTTATATATAGACAATAAAGGGGCTGAGAAAAAAATCAGAGAAACATCACACTTTACAATAGCCACCAACAACATAGAATATCTTGGGGTAATGCTAACCAAACAAGTGAAAGACCTGTATCACAAGAACTTTGAGTCTTTAAGGAAAGAAATTAAAGAAGATACTGAAAAAGGGAAAGGTCTCTCATGCTTTTGGATAGGTAGGATCAACAGAATAAAAATGGCAGTCTTATCAAAAGCAATCTACAGATTCAATGCAATCCCCATCAAAATACTGACACAATTCTTCACAGACCTTGAAAGAATAATACTCAGCTTTATATAGAAAAGCAAAATACCCAGGATAGCCAAAACTATCCTGGACTATAAAGTAACTTCCGGAGGCATCACCATCCCTGACTTCAAGCTCTGCTATAGAGCTATAGTCTTGAAAACAGCTTGGTATTGGCACAAAATTAGACAGGTAGACCAATAGAATTGAATTGAATATCCTGATATTAACCTACACACTTATAAACACCTGATTTTTGACCAAGAAGCTAAAATTATACAATAGAAAAAAGAAAGCATTTTAACAAATGGTGCTGGCATAACTGGATGCTGGCATGTAGAAGACTGCAGATAGATCCATATCACCATGCACAAAACTTAAGTCCAAATGGATCAAAGACCTCAACATAAATCCAGCCACACTGAACCTCTTAGAAGAGAAAGAGGGAGGTACCCTTGAACTAATTGATACACGATACTGCTTTCTGAACATAACACCAGTAGCACAGACAATAGATCAACCATTAATAAACGGGACCTCCTGAAACTGACAAGCTTATGTAAGGCAAAGGACACAGTCAACAAGACAAAATGACAGCCCATAGAATGGGAAAAGATCTTCACCAACCTCACGTCTGAAAGAGGGCTGATTTCCAAGATATACAATGAACTCAAGAAGCTAACCACCAAAACACCAATTAAATCCAATTAAAAATGTAGGTGCAGAACTAAATAGAGAATTCTCAATAGATGAGTCTAAAATGGCTGATAGATACTTAAGAAAGTGCTCAACATCCTTAGCCATCAGGGAAATGCAAATCAAAACAACTCAGAGACATCATCTTACACTGGCCAGAGTGGCTAAAATGAAAAACATCAAGGACAGTCTATGCTGGAGAGGATGTGGAGAAAGAGGAACACTCCTCCACTGCTAGTGGGAGTGCCAACTCATAAGACTACCTTGAAAATCAGTATGGCAGTTTCTCAGAAAAATGGGAATCAATCTACCTCAAGATCCAGCAATTCCTCCTTGGGAATATACCCAAAGAATGTGCATCCATACAACAAGGACCTATGTTCAACTATGTTCATAGCAATGCTTTTTTTGTGGTGTTCTTTTTAATAATCAAACCTGGAAGCAACCTAAATGCCCTTCAGCTGTAGAATAGGTGGAGTAAATGTGGTACATTTATACAAAGGAGTATTACTCAGCAGAAAAAAAAATGGTGGGATATAATTGCAGCCCAGATACACACAGGAAGACCTAGGTCCTCCCCCAAATGATGTGAAGGACTTTGATGTTCCCCTGTGGAGGGCCTCACTATCCTTGGGGAGTGGGTGGGGGGTTGAGTTGAGGTGACTGGTGGGAAGCAAGGGAGGATGAGAGGGTGAGGGGATGAGGGATTGATATTAAAATAAGAGTGCTTCTAAAATAAAATGGAATGAAATAAAAATAAAAATAAAATATACTGGGTTAAATATTTAAAAACTTTTAAAATTTAAATTAGAAACTAGCTTGTTTTACATGTCAATCCTAGTTAACTCTCTCTTCCCTCCTCCCCTCTTCCCCACTGACCCCCTATCCTATCCCCTTTCTGCTCCCTAGGGAGAGTGAGGCCTTCCATGGGGGATCTTTAAAGTCTGTCATATCATTTGGAGCAGGGCCTAGACCCTCCCCTGTGTGTCTTACTGTTATACTAATATGACTTTCTAAATACTTGAATAGTTTAAACAAATTTGAAAATTAAAATATATAACTTTTTCATAATCTTCATAAAAAATGTTGCAGCTATCCCATCTTGGTAGGACTTTTGGGTCTAGCCCTCCCATTTACTACACAATGCAGGTGCTGTTACAAATAGCTATCAGTAACTTGGACTGCGGCCTCTCTAATCTAGACTGAAATATATTTTAGGTTATCTAAATATAGCTTTCGGCATTTTGTATGTTAGCAATAATACAATTGTGAAGCAAAATAGTTCTTTTGTTTTCTTTTTCTTTTTTTTTCTTTTTTTTTTTTTTTTTTTTTTTGGTTTTTATGAGACAGGGTTTCTCTATATTGTTTTGGAGGCTATCGGTCCAGCCCGGCCTCGAACTCACAGAGATCCGCCTGCCTCTGCCTCCCGAGTGCTGGGATTAAAGGCATGCACCACCACTGCCTGGCCAAAATAGTTCTTAAAGCATCATGGTTGGGAATATAATTAGGATTGGTAATTAAAGGAGGACGACTCATTGTCTACAAATACTTTAATTTTTAGCTTCCTTTTATTTTGCTACTGCAGCTACAGGCACACTTCATACTTCACTCACAACTTGAAGTTACTTCATTTGTACGTCAAATGATTTGTTTTGAGGAGTGTGATTAGATTTACTTGTTTGAAAAGATATATAAATAAATGGCAGTGTTTCTTAAACTTCTTAAACTAAACAGAAAGTTAACATTCAATAGCTGACTTTTCATTTTAGCTTTTTTCATCGCACAAAAAGCATACATCCCACAATAGCAACCACTTTATTTAAACCCATAAGCAATCCCCACGTTGTCTCCTTATGAAACTGCTTGATTCCTCTTCATATAACACCCTTTATCCTTCTTCCTGCCGTAGTCGGTGTTGCCTGTCAGAGTTGTTGGCCTGTTTTGCCATGTATCCCTAGGGTGCTGAGTGAATGTTTTTATTTTGAATAGGATTGAATTTGGTCAATCCTCTCCAAGGATAAAACTAACATTTTTTCAGGAGAAATTGTAATCTATAATTCTATGGTTAATAATGTACAGTCTTTAACACATTTGCTTTATGTATGTGAAATTGCTGTGCTTTCATCCATGCAACAGATAGTTATTAGGATTCTGCTGGAAGCCAGGCTTTTAGAATTGCAAAGCATGCTTAAAGATTCCACAGTCACCTAAAAGAGTTAGGAAACAACAAGACAAGTACAGTATCTCTCTCTCTCTCTCTCTCTCTCTCTCTCTCTCTCTCTCACACACACACACACACACACACACACACACAGAGAGAGAGAGAGAGAGAGAGAGAGAGAGAGAGAGAGAGAGAGAGAGAGAGAGAGAGAGAGAGAGAGAGAGAGAGAGAGAGAGAGAGATTGTTATTAGACCCATGAGAAGAGCAAGCAGCCCAAAGCAATATGAACATTTGGTGATGGAGTATGGGGATAGGAATGGTGGGATTAGTGCTGTGCCTAACAGTGCATTAGCCTGAAAGGATGGAGTTTTCATGGCCAGTGACTGTGAAAAGGTGTGTAATCTATTCTACTAAACTGCATGCTTCCTTACCCTAGTGTTTAGTTTCTTTTCAGTTGATGTGATTTAAAATATTCTGATGAAAGCAACTTAAGGGAGAATAGGTTTATGCAGCTTACTGTTCCTATTTACTGTAGCAGGGAAGTCACAACAATAGGAACTTCAAGAGCTAGTCATAATGCCTTTTTACTCAGAAGAGACCAATGGATGAGGTAGGGGTTTAAAAGCCTAATAAGTGACTATTCATCTGAGCCACCATGACTTGCAAGAGATCCTGAGTTCATTATTGACTTTTGTTCATTCATAGAAGAAAACAGTAGGGAAAGGTCGATAGATTCTTACTTGAGGGTCTGGCCACACCCTCCCATAAGGCCTGGTCATTTGTTTGTAATTCTATCCTTTTTGAATGTGACATCCTGGTCCCTGAAGGTGTAGATTATGTACTATGAAAGATTAACTGAGAGCACTCTGTTTATACTGCTAAGGGAACATCACTATCCAATTTGGGGTGACACTTTCTGATGGTGCAAATAGGAGTCATCCATGATCTTGTAAGTAAGCTTCTCTCATACTCTGTAAGTAAGTAAGCCGGCCTATGTTGGAAGTATAGTCTTGTCGTGTATGCCATATAAGAAGGCAAGAGATGTTTCTTTTTGTCTCTGCAAAGACAGAGTTCCCACAACATTTAACTAAGACTAAATAGTTAACAAATCAAGACAAATTATGTTATCTTTGAGCATTATGGAAATAAAACCATAGACTTCAGATATAAGTAACTTAATGACTTGTATATATGATGCATGCATGTGTGTGTATATATGTATGTGTGTGTATGTATGTATGTATGTATGCATGCATGCATGGTTTTGTCAAAGCATTTGGGATTCCTGACTTCTGTGAACTATTGAAAATATTCAATCATTTTCTGCTTGAAACTGAATACAAACCATCAAAATTACTTTTGCTTCCTAAAAAATGTTATGTACATAATTTCTTAGATTTATATGTATTTTATTAATCTTTATCAAATTTATAACTCTTTGTGTATATATAGTTTACACAAAGTAATAATCCAATTCATTTCAATATACATGAGTTTTATGTATATTTGTGTCTTTGTATAATTCTTTTTGGTATTGTCTTTATGCCAATTTACAGAGGAAGAACTGATTATCTTTTAAAAATTAATATTCCCCAGATTATACTTCCTTCACTAACACTTAGCACTTTGATATCAAAATTTGGGGCATTTAGGATGAAGGTCATGAATCTAACTCCTTGAAGAACATAATTTTCTATTGGTTGCACATAACTATGGTCTGTATTATATCAGATTTTAGTTTTGAGATAACTTTGATAACAACATAGTTTCTTTTTTAGGTTGAATTTAAGGTAACATTTATGAATATTTTGCTTGCATGTATCTGTGAACCTTGAGGACACTTAGTGCTTAAGGAAGTCAGAAGAGGTTATTGCATCCCCTGATACTGGAGTTACACACTATTATTAACTGTTATGTGAGTGCTAGGAAAACTCAAGTTTTCCTAAGTCCTGTGAAAAAATACCCAATGCTCTTAAACACTGAAGCAGCTCTATAGCACATATTTCCATATGTTACAATTTACTGTCACATTTGCAAAATATTTATGTAAAATTTAATCAGAGGGGAATTTTGAAGGTGTTTTCAAGATGCACTTGTTCAATGCAATTATCAGAAGCAAATATACATAGAGGCACATTTAAACGCATAAATAATAAAGCATTAAATTATCATGAAAGAAGTATTTTGCATACAACTTTTAAGTAATTATATTTTGTAATTGTTATGTGTTGCTAAAACAGTGGATTTTAATAATGGACATAAGTGTCTGAATGATTAGTCAAATGTCCCATATGATAATTGTTTGAAATAAGCGTGACCTGGCATTTTGTTTCCTATTATCTATATAGTGAAAAAGGAGTGCATAAAACAAGTATCATAGACAATAAATATTTTGAAATATAGGGTTGCATTTTATAAATGGTCATTCTCATCTTGCAGATTATACTGTGCTTAAAGAATAAAATTCTTACTGTAGAGTTGACATTCATAGTAAGTAAATAGTAATAGAGCCAAAATTTGTGAACTTTCAAAGAAAATAAAATGTATAATGAGTTCTTTATTGTATTTTTCCACTAAATACTTCAAATTAGTTAAAATATGTGAGTCAAATGCATCATTAATTACCTGTTTTTATAGGTATCCATGGTCAATTCCCAGGTTCATTTTTTTGATGGTCTTTGTCTTTGTGATACATTTAAAAGTAAATGTAGTAAAAATTTACTGCAGTGGATCTAGACTTCTAGTATTCTCAGAAGCTTTTCAGGAAAATAGTCTTTAGAGTTCAGACTATTCATCTCTAGTTTACTTTTCTTATATTAGTTACAGTTTTTAAATTGTGTGTGTTCGTGTTTGAGAGAGTGAATGTATATATGTGAGTGCAGGTGCACAAGAATCTAGAATAAGGAACCTATTTCCCTGGAGTTAGTGTACAGGGAGTTATAACAACTTGACATGGTGCTGAAAATCAAAAAATGGACTTCTGCAACAGTAATGCCTTCTCTGTAATAGTTTTTGACTGTTTAACATAAACCTACACATACCTGGAAGGAAGGCACATCAATTAAATAATTGTCTTCAACATGTTAACCTTTGGGCTTCTCTATAGGGCATTTTCCTAATTGAGGATTGATGTAGGAAGGCCTATTCACTTTATATAGTGTCATCCTTTAGGATCTGGGTTTGAGTTGTATAGGTAAGTTAACTGAGCAAATCATGGAGAGCAAGGCAATAAGCAGCATACTTCCATGCTCTCTGCTTCAGGTTCCTTCCTTGAATTCCTATCCTGACTTCCCTCTATGATGACTGTCTTCCAAGATTTGTAAGCTACATATACCCTGTCCTGTGAAACTATCTTACTGATTTCCAAAGTGACTGTACAAGTTTGCACTCCCACCAGCAATGGAGGAGTATTCCGCTTACTCCACATCTTCTCCAGCATGTGCCATCATCAGTGTTTTTGATCTTAGACATTCTGACAGGTGTAAGATGGTATTTCAGTGTTGTTTTGATTTGCATTTCTCTGATGGCTAAGGATGTTGAGCAATTCTGTTGAGAATTCTGTTTAGATCTGTATCCCATTTTAAAAATTGGGTTATTTGTTATTTTGGTGTCTATTTTCTTGAGTTCTTTGTATATTTTGGAGATCAGCTCTCTGTCAGATATGGGGTTTGTGACAGTAACTGAAGGAAGCAGATACAGTGACCCACAGCCAAGCACTGGGTTATGCTCTTGCATTTCAGTTGAAGAGCGGGAAGAGGGAATCATATGAACAAGAGGGATCAAGATCATGATGGGGGAAATCACAGAGACAGTTGATTTGAGCTAGTGGGAGCTCACAGACTCTGGTCTGACAGCTGGAAATCCTGCATGAAACTGAACTAGACCCTCTAACTATATGTGACAGTTATGTAACTTGATCTGTTGGGGCAGGGACTGGCAGTGGAACCAGGACTTATCCCAGGTGCATGAACTGGCTTTTTGGAGCCAATTTCCTGTGGTGGGATACCTTGCTCAGCCTTGATACTGTGGGGAGCGGCTTGGTCCTGCTTAAACTTGGTAAGCCAGACTTTGTTGATTCCCCAAGGAAAGTCCTATCCCCTCTGAGGAATGGATGGGAATAGGGAAGGTGGGAAAAGTGGGGGGAAGTGGGAGAATTGGAGGGAATGGGAACTGGAGCTGGTATGTAAACTGAAAAAGAAAAGAATTAAAAAAGGAAAAAAAACACTTTCCTATCCTGTTAGTTTTGAACAGTGTTTATCACTGCAAGTGGAAGCAAATTAGGACATGCTCTTAAACAATGAGCCATCTCTCTATGCTTCTATACAATTTCCTAGATAATTATTTCCTATATATTCATAGGCGACTGTATAGGAAACTGTCCCAATTATCACAAAAGAGAAATGTACAGTTTAGAAAATGGATGTAAAAATGTAACAGTGCATCAGATGAATTTCACAGGAGAATTGAGAGTATAAATTTTACAGGTTTACAAAATTGATACATATCTATTAGACAGAGGAAGACCAGGCAATGTAGATTTTCCCAAAGAGTCACTTTTATGGTACCAGAGAACATCACATGACAGTTAAATTTATTTATTTCCATATATATTAGGTGTCTTAGGTGTTGTGTGCTTTAGTTCTCTAGGAAGGATACTTGATTGTATTTTTAACCTTCTTACAGAAGACTGGATACATAGAACACCTACAGTAAGATGGTAAATTACAGTGAAAACTTATGTATTTGAGAACAGATTTACATATGTGGGATAATTTCTCTAAACATTGAATTGGGTCATTGTTTTTTCCATGTTCCTTGATTCAAAGTCTTGAGAAGTGTAATGCTCTTTAAATTTGATCTCAAGTTGTTTGTCACATCAGAGATAAAGAACTTGAGAGAAGTGACCATGAGATACTAGGTTGTGGAAAAGATTCTAATGGTAGACAGCCAGGATAAACAATACTTTTTAAGGCAAAGCAAGTACTTTCAGGGTTTTTTTAGCAGCTTAGCATCCTCGCCATATGCATCTTTTCTCAAATTTGGAAAGGAAACCACTGCAAATGGCAGTTTGCATAAACACTGCTGCTTTGATTCTCCTTTAGGCACCTGGAAATCCATCTGTCTTTTCCCTGTTGCTTGACTATATTTTAAAAGGTGACTATGGTGATGCACTCCCTTGCATGTAGAACTTGAAGTGTGAAGTGCCTTCAGAGTGATCTCTGCAAAAATGTATTTTAACTCACATTTGATAACAACCCTGAAGAAAAGTTTACTGGCAGAAAGGGGAATCGCTGTACGTTTGGTGGGTGATGTACTTGATGAGTACAAAGGTTTCCCTAAACATATATATTGAAGGTAGAGAAGGATGTTTTGTGTGCAGACAGCACGTATGTAAAGGCTCTAAGGCAGGGTAGAGTTTGGCACTTCACAGGTCCTGAGTGAGAACAGTGTGACTACATCAAGTGTAAGTATGTGATGTGAGTGAGATGTGGAGAAGCAGACAGTCCCTTCACTATGACAGACTTGTAGATTATGCAAGATATGTTTCATCTACCCTGCTTTTTATGCATCATAGATTGTGGTAAAGTAACTGTTTGTGTGCCATTTTTTAATCTAAAGTATTAAGTTCTTATAAGACTTGCACATACAAACAAAGACAGAGAGAGAGACATGTTGATTCTGTCTTTAAACATGTCTAAATATTCCAATATTCAGTTAAGAAACAATTGAAAGTAGAGTTTCCCAAAACAATATAAGCACTATACATTTAAAGGAAACCAGTGATTGATGAATGAAATAATCATTAAATTTTTGTAGATAATTTATTGAACCGGTAGTTTATTTAACATTCTAGGATGTCAGTTCATTAATCTCTATTTATGTTGCTGCTTGTGTTTTAGTCATATTCCAGGCCACCTTTAACTCAACACAAATAATCTAAGCTTTCATAAGATTTGTATTATATAGCAGTAGAATTCCCAAAATCATTTTTTAAAATTTAATTCTCTATAATCCACATCTTTGGTTGGAAATCTATTTTTTGTGTGTGTTTGTTTATTTCTTTGGGTGATTAGAGGTTGGTTGACTGTGACCTGTCTGTTCCTGAGAGATTTATAAGTCACTAAGATAATTCCTCACATCCCAGTAGAGATGTCACTGGGGTGTATGTTGGCTGTAGACCATCCCTGCAGTGAAGAATGTCAGGTGTGAAGAACTCCTATTCATGAGAAAGGAGGGTAGTCAGTGCTTAACGGATGACACACCTTGCATTTCATGGCTTATGTTGGCTTTGGTATCTGAGTGTTTTTTAATGATTTGGAAAAGTTCTTATATGTGCAAAAAAAGTTTGCACTATCAAAATGGTATTCCATTTACAAGAAAATGAGGGGAAATTGTAAAAATACTCATATTTTTTCTCTGTGATAATGAAAAATCCTCTAATGCTTCTATCCTTTGAGTCAAGAAATGTATTTTCCATTAAACTTGTCTGTCATATATTAGAAAGGTTGGTAAAAATAAATTCTTATCTTATAAGGAGTTTGAGGGACAAGGTACAAAGACAATTCACTACAGTAGACTGCAGTTAAATGTTTTCAGTACTAGTTCATACTCTCAAATCCTCTGGTCTTTGAGAATACTATTACTACAACATTTATTATTTCTGCTGTTATTTTTATGGGAACTCATTTATTTTAGTTATCGATTGAGAAAGGTCCATGTGTCTCAATTTAGTATTACATGAGAGAGACAGCTGAGACTTCATGCGAGAATGCTTGTGCTTTTCTCAACATTGGAACATTTTCCATCCAATATGCTTATACACTTGGGTGACTTAAGGACAATGATGTTCAGTTTTTAAAAAATAATATTTACAATATTAATTATGCTATTGACTTATTAAATATAAGCCATGTTCTCTAACCAGTCAGTAAAGCAATGGTCAAGATCATAAACGTAGGGACTGGCAGTGTGAGATGTGCTCCTGAGGACCAGGACAGCTCAGCAGCCTATTGCTAACAGTCCCCATCCAATTTGTATTCTCTGTGTTCTTATAATAAGTCTTCTTCTTCTTGCATAAGTACAATAGCCTTGGTCTCTCATTTGTAATTATTAATTGGAATCAACTAGTAAGAAGGGAAAAGCTGAGGATAGCCTCCTGAGTCAATGACAACATTCAGTTGTCACAACTTAAGCCACTACCACTTGCTGGGGATTCTGGATTTTCACAATTGAGAAAAAATGTTAGCATTCTCTCTTCTAACTGATGAAGTATAAAATGGGTAGCTAATTTTATCTTTTATGTGTAATTCTCAATCTGACTCATGTTAAATACTTGACAGTTGCAGAGCTATCCAGTACACACACACACACACACACACACACACACACACACACACACACCTATGAGTATATCTATGCATCCATCCATATCTATTTATATATCCATTCATATCTATCTGTCTATCTGTCTATCTATCTATCTGTTCTGAATTGCATGACATAAGCACTAGTAACCTACTTTGGGAATGTACAAAGGGCTGCCCTGATTCTTGCTACTAAATTCAGACAAAGATACAGAAAGTATTATTTTCTCAGTTATTTTACAAAACTCAGATTACTTAGAGCAAAGTAATTTAAATTCTGTATTATATGATTTTGTATAACAATTGTCTATTTATATTCGTATGTATAAATTACAAATATCATCTAAGGTGAGAAGATAGTTTTTACTATTATAATCTTGTATCTGTAATTGAACTATCCATAAGCATGAATAGCATACTTGGTACCATACCATTACCATGCTGATCTTTCCAGTGTGTCAATATTTTCAAATTAGGACAAGTAGGAAGTAGGTGTAGCTGTATCTTCATTGTTTGTCTGAGGAAGTTGAGGTAGCAGTAAATTGCTTTGTATTTAAAGCTGATTGTAAGAGTTTTTTCCAGATAACAACACAGTGCACATGTATGTAAATATAACTAGTATTTTCATAGCTCTTATGTCTCTGAAAGTTTGTAATGGGTGTCTATTTTGTTACTAGACTGTCATTCACCCCTGGGAAAATATCAATTACCAGTTTAGAAAACACAGTTTTTCATGCAGGCTCTGTATGACTCTTTCCCAGTTACCTTCCCAGGTTCTACAGGTAGGGATTTGTAAACTTTACTGGGGGAAGATGGGAAAATTATAGGAGCATGAGCAACTTCTTAACAGATGCAACGTCACCCACAGGTAGCACTCAGTGGAGTGAGGAGTGACTTAAAGGACAGTTACAATTGAAATTATTGCACATATTAACCAAAAAGGGTAAACTATAGAGCATTAACAAGACAAAGCAGGTTACTGAGGTTTTAGGACATCACATTATGAGATGGAAATAAACGAAGAAATAAATGAAACCAAGGCCTGCTTAGCATGGCTTGTTGTCATACTCTGCTATATCTCAGGACTGGGGCATGGGAATTGTCTTCACAAGTCAGCTTCCATCTCTCTGGTAGAGAAAGAAAGAGGGACCTTTTGAAATCTGGGTCTGATTTCAGGCTATGTAGCAGGGGTGGGGGCAGTGTGGAGGAGGGTACTTTTCTTGAATATTCTTTTTGTCAGTTGCCTTCAGGTAAACATGGGCCACATACTAGACTGACAGTTTTTCAGGCATGACAGTTTTCTTCCTTTCCATGCCATTGCCACTGTGGAATTACACATTTTCCATTTATGCCACTGTTTCAACATAAAATCCTATGTATGCTGCCTTTCTAAATAAAATTGTTATTGGTTGATTTAACAATTTTAATCAATAGCTATTAAACTAATTTCTTATAATTTGCCTTTGAGTATTTTCATTCAAGTTAATATAAGCATATCATCAGAAACTTTGGATTTGAAATGTGTCTTCTGGTGATTTTTATTGTCTCAACATTTGTAAGTGGTTTAAATAAGTACCATGTATAACTGAAATACTGATTAAGGAAGTATAGACTAAAACTGTAATTGTCATGGAATAGTATCACTAAATATGCAATTCGTAATTTCTGCTGTAGTTCTGAGTACTTAAAAGACTAATATAAGAAAATGACAAAGTTCCCAGGAAATATTTCGTGTCATAATAACATTGATTGACATGGGAGGAAATGCAGCTTTAAGCACACCTCATTGTAAATTTTTTTATCTTGTTTCTTCTTAGGAGCCTTTCCCTGAAAATAGCAAAAGACATTGATCAAGAAGCCCGGTGTTCCCATGTCAGCCGAATGCCCAACAGCCCCTCTGCAGATTGGCCCCTGCTGGGAGTGGAGGAAAATGGAGGTATAGATTCCCTGCCATTCAGACTGATGCTACAGGAGTGCACGGCAGTGAAGACACTGTTACTAAAGATGAAGAGAGTGCTTCAAGAGGTAGGACCATTATGCAGTTAGTGCTTGCCCCTGCAATAAGTCTGTAGACCTGCTTAGGCCCTGTGCAGTCACCAATGTGGGGCATTGAACATAGGTCAAGTGTTCTGAGCCTTAGTTTTCCTCGCGTGCCAGATGAATAGCTTCAAGTTCTGGTGTACAAATAGGTACTCAGAAATTCTCCTATGGAGAAGAAAGTTGAAGTCAAACCTTCCCTAACGTGTCAGGCAAGGAGAAATGGGCATCAGCTCTGCTGTAATCCATTTATGTCACTGTCACGAGATTGCGGAATCTACTGTGTTTTCTTTGCTTTGATTTTACTGGAGAATTATCTATATAGTATTAGAAAGGCAGGGTTTTGAAAGTGATTTTGTTCTGGTCGTAATCATCCCAGTTTACCTCAGTCTGCAGGTGTTAATGAAATATCTAGTGAATGCATTTGCCCTCTGACAGTCTCTTATGAATTTTTTCACACCTACTGGTTTTATGTGATGAAAGTCCCCTGAAACAATGTCACTACATCTACCTCACTTATAGTGATCAGTCATACTGGAGTATCTTTACTTCAGAAACTAGAAAATACTGTGTTGCTTCCATCATAAAGCTCCCAGTAAAGTCTCAATTATCATATGTAAGTATCATAGTACTGTCCTATTGTAATGTTATTAGCACAATGCCTAATTACCATATGGGTATCGGGGGGGGGCTTCTGTAAGGAACTGTGTCAAGGGTCACATGGTCTTATTAGAGATAAGTCAGGCATCTAGGCATAGGGACAGTCTCCAAATAAGGTCAGATAGAGAACCTGGAGACTTCCACAGGGATGGGCGTGGGGGAATCATCCATGTTGCTGAGCTTTTAAAGACCTTCCAGGCCACGGTAGACTACAACCTCCAACCAGCAGGGCTTTCCAGCATTTTCCCATTTTGTTTTTGAGGGAGAATCTCATGCAGATTTTTCTGACTTCAAGCTGAGTGTTCCATGAAATACAATTTAGATTCACTTCTCTAGTGCTAGGATTATGAGTTTGCACCACCATGCTTGGGTGTTATGCAGATATTTTAATTACTATTTTCAGTAATTGCTATTTTATAGCATTAATCACAAAAATATTCCCAGTTTATCGGTTTCCTGCTTCTCCCTATGATAACTGTTAGATTGGGATTGGTGAACATAAAGTGAAAACAGAAGAGAGCTAACAGCATCTCCAGAAGCAGTATTGTTCTTTAACTGAAGGGCTACAGTTTTTATAGAAATGAGACTCTAGCACATGAGGTAGGGATCTTGGGATTTTATAGAATGGAAAAAGGGAAGATTGGGTATGGAAAGGGTCTACCTATAGGTCAGTACTTCTGTAATAGAAGTGCTGGACACCAGAGAGATTGGTATGTGGATCTGATCAGAAGCTCCCACAGATGTCAGTCAAGTTAACTTTCCAGTTCAGAGCTTCTCAGTTCACTGAGCTCTTTAGGCCTTTAATAACTATACGACCTCTCCTTAAAATATCATCAGTATAAACTAATTTCTAGAAGCATAAGACACAATCAGAAGTTAGTCTGGGTTTAAATCTAATGAAAATAAATGAACAAATTGAATTATGTGTCTTAATTAAGTTTTACTTTGATAACCCCTTTTATGTTGGTCCCTCTTGAAACATGTCTGTTATTTAGTGGAGATATATACTCTTGTGACATTTTCTTACTTGGGTAAATAAAAGCTGAATTTATTTTCCTAATGACCAAATCATACATTCTTCCTTCATTGGGAAGATACTCTGTGTGAAGCATTTGGGAAGGTTCAGAAATAACCAAAAGGTCACAGATGTCTTTGGCCAAACAATTCAAGATGACCTGACACTTTCATGCAGTGAGCCACAAGGTTGTTTCCCAAGTGTCTACATTTCCTTACCACTGTGGGACATGAGTAGGACTTCCCATGGTACGTTCCCTCAGGATTTGAAATGTGTGATCTTCCAAATTACCTTGTCTACAGAGTCAACATTCTCTGTTCCATTTGCATGAATATGAACACTATTCTTTGGTTCCAATGGTGATACTTTAAAATTTTTACATTACTTTTTGTGTTGTTATCATTTCTCTTTAATTTTACATATGTGAGTTCTTTGTCTGCATGTGTGTGTGTGCGCCAAATATGTACCTGATGCCAGTGGTCAGAAGAATGCATTAGATCTTCTGAAAGTGGAATTAATGATGCTGTAAAATTAATAATAATGCGGGTGCTGGGAACCATACTCAGTTCCTCAGCAAGAGTAACAAACGTTCAGAATCACTGAGCCATCTCCCCAGCCCTATTATTTACTTTTTATTTACATGTTTTATTCCAAATCATATTTTTTCAAAATCTTTTATTTGCAAACTGCACTGAACAATATCAGTTAAGTGCTAAATCCTACTAGCACATTCGTGATTGCTTCCTTTTATTTTGTCTTTAATGGACATTTGTTATTCCATCTCCTTGGGTTTAATAAAATGTTGATCACATTATATATTTTGGAAGTTAGCAATTCTTACACATTTTAAGCATATACATAGTTAACTGATCTAGCTTTGTGAATCATGTTTGTTATGCTAGACTATTACATGAATTTCGATTGAATGTAATTCTTAAAGTGAGCACAGCAGTGAGATTAGATACAGCCCTGTGCTGCTGGTGATTGCCCTCCTGATGGGATCAGCTATGCATGTGAGCAGCAGCTATAGATCTAGGCTGAAATCAGTTTCACAAGCCTCAGTGCTGAGTGCCAGCCTTCAGAAGCTGAGGCTTTCCCACATCCTTTTCTGTGGGTTCTGGAACAGAGGTACTAGGTTAGGATATTCTCTTAAAGATGTTGCATTAAATACAGCTGACTCCTTTCTCTACCTGACGAATCTTCCTGAATATTTGGAATTTTGCCTGTGTCTCTTCTTTTCAGTTGTTCCCACTTGAAGGATGTCCCAGGTTCTCATTGTAACCATATTTGGCCTTCTAACATATGAGCTTCCCACCTACTATCCAGTTTCTTGTTAGATAGGATTTTACATGATTGATCCTGCAATTGCTAATTCTTTATCTCCAGTGATACTTCAAGTAAAAGTCGTGAATGAGTTGAGCTTGCTATCTTATCCTAGTCTCTGTTCAAAATATAATGCGTGCACTGCTTAAGAAATAAGTGAAAGGAAAGTTTATATCATTCGACTTCTAGTCAGCCATTGAATTCCTGTTAATGGAATGAAACTGGCAAACATGAGTGCCAAGAGAAACTCGGAAAGGAAGATTACTGCAGGCTCTCCCCTGCAAAGGAGAGTAGAATGTGACTTTCTCAGCATACAGAATAGAGTCACATAGCAACCATTACCAGGTTTAATTTGATCATGCCCCTTATTCATGCTAAAGACTATAGACTAAACTCATAATCTCCCAAAGCTTTTCAGATCATCATATGGGAAAAAAAGATATGTTCTGGGATTCATTAACTATTATTCAAAAAAAGTTATCTCCTAAACCCTGAAGATTAGAAGAAAAGCCTATAGGCTTTAGTGGATGAGAACTTTGTTTTTCCCCATGTATCCTCACACATTTTGAATATAAATTTTGATTTTACAAACCATCATTTTATACTCAGCAGGAGGGAATAAATATAAATCATTATGAAACTGCACATCACTAAGTCTAAGAGTTCTTACACATCATATGTAGTACTTTTCTTACTTTGTCAGCTGGATGAGTTTGCCATTTTGGTAGTGGTGTTCTGTTGACATCTAAACTTTGAATTCTGACATGAGCTGAACATGGAGAAACTAAACACATGTCACACTCCTAAATTTGGACTCATTTAAAGTTCCCTTGCTCAGTGCTCTATTTTCTCAGATATGGTGTTGTTTATACTATATGATAACTGACTGAGAAGGACACTGGAAGGAAAGTTCAAATACCAATGAGCAATTGATATCCTAGTAAGATAACAGGTGTTTGAAGATGAACTCAGGGGCCCTGAAACCTGTTTGTTCCTCTTTCCAATGGGACTGAAATGAGTAACTCCCCATTTTCCACTTTGTATTGTCAGTTTGTCCTTTTTTTCGTTGTTTTTTTTTTTGTTTGTTTGTTTTTGTTTTACGAGACAGGGTTTGTCTGTTTTGGAGGCTGTCGGTCCAGCCTGGCCTCGAACTCACAGAGATCAGCCTGCCTCTGCCTCCCAAGTGCTGGGATTAAAGGCGTGCGCCACCAACGCCCGGCCAGTTTGTCTCTTTTAATTGACTTATTAAGGGCCGTTGCCCCAAAATCAACCAGAACCCCCCAGAAAAAGAAATCCATACTCTAATTTTTCTTTGTCACCAAATAGATGTAAGAAGGAGCTGGTACATGCTGAAGAGGAAAGACAGGAAAATATCCCTGTAAAAAATTTCTCCACATATCTCTGGGATTTTTCAATCTTTCCTGTCCATCTTAGGAAACTTTCTTTGAACCCTACAGTGTATGCTCCATTATTTCTGGGTCAACAAGTTTGTTACTAAATTTAAAATTGGTGTACAGGCTGTACCACAACAAGTTTGAGATTCCCTAGGAACCTACTGTTGGGAGCAGAAAAATCTGAGGCTCTAGTGGCTCACCGATGGAGGACTGGATAAAGATTTACACAGCAGGAGAGATGGAGCTGAGATGGATGGGTAGGGACCATGTGTGTGCTGGGTGCTTTGTGATGCACATCTTTTCCTTCTATCTAAACACTACCTTCATGTTCTAACCATGGAGAAGAACTCGAGAAGTCCTTGGATCTATCTGACAATCCATTCAGTAGAGCCATACTAAATAACAAATTTTCAGCCTACTTTCCACAACTGAAAACAGTAACAACAACAACACATAATTGGATGACAGTAAAAATGACACTAAAAAGATTCAACTGAGATTCTGGTCTCAGTTCCACACTTTTTAAATTTTCAAATGGCAATTAAGCAATATGGCTGTAACTCAAGTATATCTTGAGTCAGACAGCATCCAAACAATGTCACCTAAATGTAAACTAAAGAAAAATATTTGACATAATGAGAGCAAAATATATTCTGACAAAATACTTAGTGAGTTAAAATCCAAAAAACCAGCTACATTTAAAAATGATTGTAATTCACAAAAAGAACAAGTAGATAAAAATATGGGAGCTGCGGAGCTTTTCTCAGTAATTTGTCGTTAATTAAAGAGCTGTTAATCCATATTTCTTTTTGTTTTACCAGTTCATTTTTTAATTTTATTTTCTCTAAAAAAAACTGGACATACTTTCAAGGTTAATTTTCAGTACAAACTTCTCAGCACTTCTAAAAAGCAAAAGGAAGGTCTATCTATTGATAAGGAATCCAAGGGCTGAATAATTATAGTAATAATTATAGAAGAAAAACAGTTAACGGTTCTAAAGGTTCTTTCTCCTAGTATATTCACTATGTACCAGACACAAACAGCAGCTTAACAATCAATGCAAAACAATCATTGCAAACAGCAGCTTAATGATCAGATGTCTTTTCAGGCTTATTTTTAAAAATAATGGAGTTAGATTTTTTGCCAGCCTTTTAACTGTTGTTTAGTTTTGTTTGCACCAAAATTTGTTCAAGTAAATATAAGACATACTGTGGCAGTTCTATATGGGAGAAAGCTATCATAGTAGAATATCTAAGACATAGGCTCATTTAGATTTAACTGTGGGCCCCAAATGCAAAACAAGTCCTTCCTGTGCAGTGCCAGGCCATGGCTATTGAGCAGATAGGTCATTTCTAAATATAGCATCATATTGACCACTGGCATTTTAACTTACAGGATTCTATTGTAATACACAATGCAAAACTTGTAGACCATATTTCACAAGAAGAGTTCTAGAGAATTCATTATTCCTTTACAGATGTATATTAACATGAAGAAAGTATAATAACTGATAGCAAAGTTTCTTCCTTCAGAATCTAAAAAAAAGCAAAGTAAATCTATAATAAGTAGAAAGAAATAATTTAAAAGGAAAAAGTGAAGCAGAATTTGGTCAAATAATAGGCAATCTAAAATATCCAATAGGTTCAATGAAGTCTTAAAAGAAAATGAATTACTAATGAATGATATTAAGACACAAAGAGAAAAGAAATCACAGAAAATTACTTCAGGAAAACCAAGAAGGGAGTAGCCATTGTTACAGATTATAGAGACATGATAATGTTAAGGCTATTGTGTATGAATAACATAAATTATTTAAATCTTTTTAAGGTGACATAAGAGGAAAGTAAGTCTGAATAGTCTCATTTTAAAGTTATATAAAATAGCAAATATTTTTAACTCAGAGAATTTTGTCTGAAAATTTGAAAACAGCTCCCTCTTGGTCATAGTTAAAGATGAGGTGTGAGCTATGGCTGGTCATATCCAGATGGCAGCCATAGCTGGTGATAGGGAGGCTTCTTCCTCCTAGTCCATTTACAGTGTAGCTGAGAATCAGCGACAGGTCAGTTCCTCACCATGTGTGCCTCTCATTGGGCCACATAGCTGCCATTTACTCTCAGGACATACAGTCTAGGTGAACATGACAGACTGCACAATGTATTTTATGAAGTTGTTTCAGAAACAGTGCGTCATTGTGCCTGTGACGCTGATTTGTCTCCATGAGCAAACTTAACTGAGATTGGAAGACACTATAAAAGACATGGGGAGCAAAAAATGAGAAAACTGAGCCTCTACATGGAAGTTCACGACCATAGTCATCCTTGTAGCCTCCAGCAAAGCATCTCTCACATATGCAAATGCACTCCAGCCCTCATTCCACTGTATCATCAGACTAGGGGAGAAAGTAGCCACATTCTTTGCCAAAAAATCCCAAGAACAATCTCTAGGCCACATTCTAATATTCTTCTCCTCTGAACCCTCATTAGTTTGGGCCCCCACAGTCAAATTGCCCTAAGCACCACTGTCTTCCCTGGTTCTACTAGTATAGCCCATTAAGCCCCACTTAAAGTTTTCAACTGCCTTCCTAATCAAAAGTGCCAAATTCCACATTCTTCTACAAGCAGCATGGTCAGGTCTATCACAGCAGTACCCTACTTCTGGTACCAACTTCTGTTTTGTCATTGTTTTTTTTTTTGTTTTTTTTTTTTTTTTTTTTTTTGCTGTGAAGAGACACTATGACTGCAGCAACTCTTACAAAAGAAATCATTTAAAACGAACCGGTGGGGGCTATTCTCATTTTAACCACCAATGGACTCCCCAGGGTACCAGTGCCACTATCACAACTTTTGGAATATGCTGTTGTTCTACTCATTGTTGTGGTTCATAGGCATTGAAACTGCTGGATAAAGCTGTTGAGTGCTTTTGCTCCATGGAGGCTTGTGTAGTTCCTTTCAGTACTGTGAGAGTAAATACTCCAGGATGTGTTCTAGGTTGGTTCTAATTCTTCTACATTCGATGTCTCAGTTGGGTAGTGTCGTCAGCAGTATAGTCTTACCTTGAATTTCTGAGATGCAATTGAAGGCCAAGCAATAGCGTATATTATTCTGAATGTCTCTTAATATTTTTCTGACCAACAACTTAAAAGGAGGCTCTGTTTGTCTGGCAGTGGGCTTTTTTGTTAGACATTCTATGGCTTTTGGAAGGGGCACTGTTACCCCCCAAGTGTCGTCATAACTTCATTTAAAAATATATATATACTTATATTCTATTTTTCTTTAAATTAGAAACATGCATGCTTCAAATGTGAATCCCAGCTCCCCACTTCTCCCTCCACCAGGCCCACCCCCACACCCCACCCCCAGCCCAATCCCCACATCATTCCCCAGGGCCAGTGAGGCCATCCTTGGGGGAATCTCCAGAGTCTGCCATTTCATCCAGGGCAGGACCTAGGCCCTTCTCCATGTGTCCAGGCTGAGAGAGCATCCCTCCATGTGGAATGGGCTCCCAAACTTCATTTGTATGCCATGGTGAACACTAGTCTACTACTCAAGGACCCAGAGTATTCTGAGGCCTCCTCACTGACACTACATTCATGGAATCTGGATCAGTCCCCTGTTGGCCTCTTAGTCATCAGTCTGGGGTTCAAGAGCTCTCCCTTGTCCAGTCAGCTGTCTTTGTCGGTTTCAACATCATTGTCTTGACCGCCTTCCTCATCACTCCTCCACCTCTGTCATTGGGTTCCAGGGGGTCAGTTCAGTGTTTAGCTGTGAGTATCTGTCTCTGCTTCCATCAGTCACTGGAGGAAGGTTCTAGGATGTCACATAAGGTTGTCATCAACCTTATCATCAGGCCTTATTATCAGGTAGGGGCTATTAATGTAGTCTCTCTGCTATTACTTAGTTTTCCAGTTTGTGATATCCTTGCACATCTCTGGAAATCTCCCTAGTGTCAGCTCTCTCCTCAAAGCTATAATGACTTGAACTATTACGGTATCTCTTATCCTGGTCTCCTCTATTCTTACCCCGACTCAACCTTCCTGCTCCCCCATGTCTTCTTCTACCCTCTTCTTATCCCTCTCTCTTTGTCCTGGTTCTCTCTCTTCTCCCCCCATGTTCCCAATCTGCCTAGGAGATCTTGCCTCTTTCCACTTCTCTGGGGTATAATGCATATCTCTTGGGAACCTCCCTGTTTCCCAAACTCACTAGCCTTGGGATTGTAGGCTGACACTCCCCTGATCCATGTCTAAAATTCATATATGAGTGAGTATATACCATGTTTGTCTTTTTGTGACTGGGTTACCTCACTCAGGATGATTTCTTCTAGTGCCATCCATTTGCCTGCAAATTTCAAGATTCCATTGTTTTTTTCTGCTGAGTAATACTCTATTGTGTAAATGTACCACATTTTCTCTATCCACTCTTCAGTTGTGGAGCATCTAGGTTGCTTCCAGGATCTAGCTATTACATATAATGCTGCTATGAACATAGTGGAACAGACATCTTTGTTGTATGAATGGGCATCTTTTGTGTATATGCCTAAGACTGGAATTGCTGGGTCATGTGGTAGACTGATTCCCATTTTCCTGAGGAATCTCCATACTGATTTCCAAAGTGGCTGAACAAGTTTCTACTCCCACCAGCAATGGACGAGTGTTCCCCTTTCTCCACATCCTCTCTATCATAAGCTGTCATTGGTGTTCTTGATTTTAGACATTCCAACAGGAGTAAGATGATATCTCAGGGTTGATTTGATTTGCATTTCTCGAATGGCTAAGGATGTTGAGCACATTCTCAAGTGTCTCCTCTTTTGAGAAATCTCTATTTAGTTCAGTCCCCCACTTTTTAATTGGGTCCTTTGGTGTTTTGGAGATTAGCACATATTATTCTTATATATATGAAATTTTATTTTTTGTTTGATATTTTAAGACAGAGTTTCTCTGTGTAACATTACTTGCTGTCCTGTAGACTAAACTGGCCTGGAACTCATCTGCCCGTCTTTGCCTTTCAAGCATGGGATTAAAGGTGTGTACCACCAGTGAGTTCCTGGCATGAAATTTAAAAAAATATTATGTCATATGCTTTTTCTAAACATTCTTACTGTTATCTATCCCTCCTCTCTCTCAGTCTTTCCTCTCCCCAAGTAAGTCTCTTTCCCCTAACATCATCGTATTTCTTCCTTTATAGCAATTGTGTCCTACTGTTCTCTTCTGTATAATCACCCCCAACACACACACACACACACACACACACACACACACACACACACCAATTTATTTAGTCAGTTTGATTGTCATGTTCTTTTTCTTTTTTTTTTTTTTTTTTTTTTGGTTTTTACGAGACAGGGTTTCTTTGTATTGTTTTGGAGGCTGTCGGTCCAGCCTGGCCTCAAACTCACAAAGATCCGCCTGCCTCTGCCTCCTGAGTGCTAGGATTAAAGGCATGTTCTTTTATTTGCACATCCATTAAGCCATGATTTCATAGAATACAGACTCAACATCACAGGCTGTTTTCTCTTAATTCATATGAAGTGTCTTTCTTTGTGTGGAGCCTGCTGGCACTTCATCTGAACCCAGATACCTTTCTCTTTTTCTTCTTTTTCAGGCCATCTTCCTTCTTCTGTTCCAGAAGCTATTTCAGCTCTTAGAATGATAGCAGGCTGAAACTGCATTATAGTTCTCCTGTCAAGAATCTTCTCCTAGCCTTTATATGTACAATGCAAATAGCATATTAAGTGATGTTGTATAGTTTTCCATTTTTCCATAGGAACATTTGCAGGATGGAGAGACTTTCCTTTTTGAGGTATACATATTCCCTTTAAGTCTCTAGTATTATCTATCTTTCAGGTTGACAAATGTATAGCTGGAGAAATAACTGCACTCTTTAAAAGGCCTAAAGAATATATTATTAGTGCCTGTCCTCTTTCCCATTAAGTTTATGACTTTGAAAAGTTACTGGGAGTCAGTGGTTCTGTTTAAAAGGAAGATGTTTTTCCTCTTTAATGTGTTCTGAGATGGGTATCCAAAGGCTTTTTCCATTTTACAATGTTTTTAGCCTGTAAGTGTAAACTAGGAAATACTTTTGTAGCCATAACTCACTAAAACTCTTTGAATTACCTGTTCCTATTTGTGATTTACTCCATCATGTGAAAGCCACACCCACAAATCTCTTCTAGATGATCCCAACTGTAGTCTGAAACAGGTGAATAACAGATACTTCCAGCTTTTTAAGTTGCAATTGCTGTTTTGAGAAGTTCCATGGGGCAACCTAAAAGCTTTAACAGAAGGTGGCTTTTGTCAGAATGAAACTAGTATTCTGTCACACCTCTCATCTTTCCAAATAGCAAGTAGTCCCATCCCTGTGGCTTATCAGAGCTCACTGAGTTATTTAAAGCTAAGACAGCATCATATGGATTGTCAGTATGCAGTTAGTGGTATCACTGTCCTTACACTTATTTATAGAATATTCATTTTCCCTTTGTCAATGAGCTTGACTTTGTCATTCATGTTAAAAACCAACCCTACGAGTTCATTCATGGGAACCAATGGATCATACTCTCTTCTAGCTCATTTAGATAATGGTCTCTTTTAGGTTCACTGAGGACTCGCAGATTGTTAATAATGGAGTCTTCTTACAAAAGGCCTTCCTTGTTCTTCATGGAGCTAGAGATCTTGATATAGAAAACAAATAAAAGATGATATGATTATTTTTCTATGTGAGCAACCCTATATTTTCATGTGCTCTGAGAGCTTAAATAGCAAAAAGAAACATTCTTCTCTTCTGACTACCTCAGTTTTACTGGTAACCTATTTTTTTGAAGATGTTAATTAGACTGGGTAAGATCAAAAGAAATAGATATATGAATGCAAATATTTCTCTGTAACTTAATAGCTACTGCAGTTTGACTAAGGCTTTAAGAGACTATTTTAATTATTTGTAACACTAATTATAATCAAGACATTTGAACAATTTACAAATAAAATATAAGAGACAGCCAGTGTGTATGTGCAGAGAGTACCCATAAACATAAACTACAATAGTCTCATTTGTAAGTAATTATAAGCAAAGTGGATAACATTTATGTTTTCATAAATACATTGAAGTCTAACAGTCAACCATCCTTAATAATGTGAATGCTGCATACATTAAATAGTACAAATGCAAAATTAACCATTACTATAAAGTCAATGCTAGCTGAAACTAAACTACCAATATTGTTGCCATAATGTGCATTTAGGAACTTATTCACCAATGGCACCAATTTTGTCTCATATTTCTTGATAAATGAACTGCTACCTGTCAATTAAGTTTCCTTTTCAGTTCAACATATTACTAAGTTGTTGTGAGAAATAATGTAGTAATGTAATAAATTATGGCGATTAGCCAGGCTGTAGCAATTAGCAGAGAAAGAAGAGGGAAATGTGTGAAACACTTGGGATGCCAATGCTACTTGCTAATTGTAAGAGTGATTACAAGCAAGGGTAACCCTGAATGTCATTGATTGGGCAATGCACAGAGGCCACTGCAATTTTATGTCCCTGAGAAGAGTATGTGAGAAGTATCTCTGGGAGGCTGAAGGAAATATGAGCCCTATAAGGACAGAGTAAGGTTGTAGGGCTTGCTTAATTCCATGAAAGTATGTGTGTCACATTTGGATTTGTTTCTTTGCATTTCCAGTAAGATCAGGGGAGAAATATAGTTCAAATATTCTTGACCATATAGATAGGGCTTAAAACTATGGACCAGGTAAATTACATTTGACACCAACATAGACTTCTTCAATATTTAATGTTCAGAAAACCAGGAAATAACAGAGCAGTGTGATGTCTGTCTGTCAGGAAGAAAGTCAATGTGCAGAATGGTGCTGAGCACCCGGGGAAGAATGGTAAGCAAGTATGAGCGCTGGGTTTCGGGGCCCTTCAAAGTTAATCTCAAATGCAGACTACAAACGCTTTTGGAACATGCCACCTGCTACATGTGGTGATTCATGACATTTCTATAGTCCCAGCACTTGGGAGACTCTGAGGCAGGGTTGCCAGTCTGAGGCCACCCTGGGCTACCTAGTGAAACCTTATCTCAACAACAACGGTGCATGTCCCGTGGTTCGTGGTTCGTATTTCCATTTTAAAGTACAGGACCTTTATAATGTTAGAAGAATACAATAAATTTTATTGAATAGATAATAATAGCAACTAACATTTCATATAGCATGCCACATGTATTAAGGTAAGATCTTGTCTTATTTTAAATAGTGTTACTAAAATTATTTTGGCTCTTACTTAAACACAGAAACAACCTGGCAGTGATTATAATGACAATTCTGGAAGAGCCTGGGCGTTCTTGAATGTCAGCTCTAAACTGTACTCAGTACATGCATCATTTGTAAAGAAGTTAAATCTCACCCAAGACTCTCGGCTTCTACCAGTGAATGTACCACATAACTGCATGCTCAAAACTGCTAGACAATTTCAAGGTGTTCCAAAAATATTGATATGAAATTGTTTTCCCAGGAGGGCCCAGTGTAGTTTTATGTGCAAGTCTAACAATGGATTTACGGTCATATATATGCCTTAGAAATGTTATTTAGAATGAAAATTTACATTACCGTTCAATTCATGTGGAACACAGGGTTCAAAATCATACAGGTTTATACCAAATAGTGTTCAAGAGTGATGTGTACTGAGTTAAACAAGAGAAAAAGTAGAACAAAAAAGTAAGGACCTGCCCAACACAATATGCAGGAGGAGACTGTTGATATAGAGGGAATAAGGACAAATGTGTATGAGAGCAAATCTTGGTAGGTATTTTATGTTCACAAGTATTTCTTATGCCTCTTTCAAAAAATCACAGTTTACATATGGAATTTTAGAGTATCTTTTGAAATTGTCTGTGCTTTAAGAGGCCCCTATCTACCAGCTCTGTTCCCACAGCTTTATTTCAGCCCATGGCCCCATCCTGTAAAAGCTGCAGGGGTAGTTTCACCTCTTTTCAGACAGCGTGTTTTTGATATTCATATGGTGCCCACAGCAAGTGGTATAGGGTAGTGTTGTGACTGTCATATGCTGCTTCCATTTGTGTTTTGTTACAAACCACCTTCCTCATCCCCAATGTTGTAGTCACATTCCATCATTATGCATGTCTCGGTTCCCTTTTTCTTCAGAAATCCAGCATCAATGCTTCCCCTGGCAACACAATCCTTCAGTTTTATGCGATTCTGTCTGTTGTCAAGCATTTCAGGCTGCAGCATAGCACATGTGCAGCAGGTGGCATCCAAGAGTCTTCCTGTGAAGAGGAGGCTTCATCCTGTGGTGGAAGAGGGAGCTCTCCAGGGCCTTTAAGCAAGCAGTGATGGAGGAAGTGTCTTATTCTCTGATGGTTGTTTTTTTTTTTTTATCCCATACTATGGCCATGTTCTGTTTTATTTTCTGTTATTTGTTTTTTGTTGTTATGTCTTTTTGTTTCTTTTTTGTTTGTTTGTTTTTTGGTTTGGTTTGGTTTTGTTTGTTTTAAGTTTTTTGAGACAGGGTTTCTCTGTGGCTTTGGAGGCTGTCCTGGAACTTAGCTCTTGAAGAGCAGGCTTGTCTCGAACTCACAAGCAAAGCCATATGTAACTATAATGGAATGTCTATTTGGAATCAACCAGGAAAATGGTTTTTAAAGTTAGGTCACATGTAACTATTAAGAGGGTATATTGACCCAGTGGTACCCTACTTTCGACAGATGAAAATTTGGTAACCTGCTTAGGCAGATGGAAGCTAATTGCTTAACTGTAATTTCAGCATTTTAACTTCAGAGAAGAAGAAAATTGGAGGACACAAAAATGCTGAATTTATTGAATTACCTTTTCAGAAACTATATACTTTCTATTCGTTTATTTAAGTTAAAGTTAATTGTTGTTAGAGGAGGAGCTACTGATAACACTAAAAACCAAGTCAGGTTATACCTTGGTATACAAATGTCAAGAGATTCATTTGTTTTGTTTCTTTGAGAAGATGGGCTTTTCCACCACGTTGGGGAAATGTAGCAGGCCTTCTTTCTGGTTACCAACCAGCTCCCAAAACATGACATGGAACATAATTATAGGTATGAATTCCTGACATTAGCTTAGACTCATTTCTTGCTAAGTTTTATAACTTACTTTAACTTGTTCTTGTTCACCTATGTTGTGCCTCGGGCCTTTTTACCTTGCTCTTATTCAGTATGGCCTAGTCTGTGTCTGGCTGACTGGTGGCTCCTGACTGGCTGGCACCAGGTATCTCCCTCTCTTGGTCCCTCCTTCTCTTCTCTCCCTTTTTTTCCCAAGTGAAGATTCCTCCTCTTATTTTTCTCTGCCCACTGGCCCCACCTATCCCTCTCCTGCCTAGCTATTGGAAGCTCAACTTTTTTAGACCAATCACGTGCCTTCAGCAGGCAAAGCAATGCATTACATCATAACATAGTTATATAAATGCAGAATAAGCAAATGTAACACATCCTTGCCTAGTTAATGTAATATTCCACCATAGGGATAAAAGAGAACAAAGAATTATCTTGAAAGCTTCATTGTACTTGTAAAAACATAATTTAACAAGACATGTGGACAGAAGGTCTACATTAAGTGCCAGTAGGCATCTGCCAACGCTAGTTTGACAATATTTTTGGGTTTCCTGGTAATAACATCTGTATTTCTACAGTTCACTTAAGTTATACTGAGGCCAGTTACTTAAATTCTAATTCTGTGCTTGTGTTTTCTCATTAGTTGAGTAGCCAAAGGGATACATGGGTTTGCTGTGGATATTAAACTTGTGGTATATTTAAACTGTATGAAATAGCATTAGATACAGAAAAACTCAATGTGTACTACTTTTCCTTCCTTCCTTTCCTTTTTACAACAGAAAAGGTTTTATTGACTTTAGAAGAATAAAGGTTCCAGCTCTTAAAATCACATCTTTTATAATCACTTTTTTGGATTTTTAAAATATTTATTCTTCTTTCATATATTACATCCATACTTAGGTTCTCCACTCTCTCTTCCATCTCCCTTCCTCATCTAGTATCAAGCTACAATACTATCTTGTATAACATCAAGTCTAGATGAAGCAACCCAGTAGGAGGAAAAGGGTCCCTCAAGCAGGCAAAAGTGTCAGTAACAGCCACATGACGACCAAACTACTCAGTCACAACATACATCCAAATCACTGTGAGCCCTCATGAAATTTGATCAGTTGATTCTATGGTCCATGCTCCTGGATACTCCCTGACCCCTCTGACTCCTCCAGTTTTACCACAGAACTCCCAAGATCTGCCTAATATTTGGCTGTGGGAATTTGTATCTGTTCCTATCAATTGCTGGATGAAGTCTCTCTAGTCTCTTTGATAATGAGTCTGCTAGACTCAGTTCCTGAACACTCAACAAGCAGGACAAACTGTAAGTTTAAGATTTTGTGGCACCGGGCGTTGGTGGCGCACGCCTTTAATCCCAGCACTCGGGAGGTAGAGGCAGGCGGATCTCTGTGAGTTCGAGGCCAGCCTGGTCTACAAGAGCTAGTTCCAGGACAGCCTCCAAAGCCACAGAGAAACCCTGTCCCGAAAAACCAAAAAAAAAAAAAAAATAAAGATTTTGTGGCTGGGTTGGTGTCTCAAACCCCTTTTTGAATCTTTGACTGGTAACAGAAAATGGGTGGTACATGCTCCTGTTTTCCGTTACTAGTCTTTTCTAGGGTTACTCTTGTAGATTCCATGGAGTTTCCATTGTGATAGGTTTGTACTTCACCCCAAAATGCCACCCAATTCCAGTCGTCTCTCCCCCTATTTTCTCTTCTACCTGATCCCTCCTGTTCTGAATTCCACCTACCCTTAGTCCACTCCCCAAATTTACTCTATTTACCCCTCCAAGGGAAATCCTTTGTGATTATCAAAACAAGATAATCACAACAGGTAGTCATAACATTGGTGGTCATGTAACCTTTTTAAACAAAGGTAGGGCTGCAGTCATCCCTTCACTTCCAAACTGTCACCTCAGTCTTGACACTATTGAATATGTTAATCCCAAAGAATGGAGATGGATAACCAACCCAAATCATCATGGTCAAAGTAATTAAAACAAACTTTTTTATTTGTGTACATGGGCTACCTTCCCCTAAGGTAGTGTTCAGGAGGTCAGCATTGGAGGTGAAGAAGACAAAGTTTTTTTATCAAACTCAACATTAGGGGGTTTCCAAATGGGGAAAATTGGTAGGGTTATAGGTGGTAAAAACAAGGTACTCACAATAGGTAGTCATAACAAGGTAGACATAGGTGGCCATGTAATCTTTTGTAATAAAGGTTGGGTTGCAAGATGGTTATAAACAACATTTTGAAACACAGACATGATTTCCAGTCTTAGAACAGGTGATACAGAACCATTTCTAGTTAAGGTTACAGGTAGGCATAGCAGGAGTTGGCTTTGAGGTCTCATGTGCTCAAGCCTTGCCTGATGTCCCAGTTCACTTCTTGTTGCCTGTGGATCAAAGATGAAGAATTCTCATCTTCTTCTCCAGCACCGAGTTTGCTTGCATGGAACCATGCCCACTAAGATGATAATGGATCAAGCCTCTTAACAGTAGGCCACCCTAATTAAATGTTTTCCTTTAAAATAGTAGTGGCCATGGTTTGTCTTCACAGCAATAGAATCCCTAACTAAGATGCACACTCTATGTACTCTGTCAGTCCTGGTGACAATGAGCCCATATCCAGCTGGGGCAGAATTATATACAGCTGGAAGGGAGGTATAGGGAAAAGTAGCTGGAATCTCAAATAAAGGTGGAAGGGATCTCTCAGGCCCCTCTTTCTCTGAAGGATGTTCTGCAGTCATGAGAATTCATGTGGCTACAGGTGCTCTGACTAAAATGACAATATCTGTTACATTCAGAGGACCATGTTCTACAACAAGGTTCAAATTTTCAAAATGATGTTGATATTTTCAATTCACAACTAATATTTCCTTCATTGCACCATTGATTATAAGGTTAAGCATGGGATATTTTTTTTTTTGGAATAAGACCCTAAAAGTTGTTTAATTTACACCAAGAGCAAGTTAAGATGGACTTAATTTAAGTCTTTGTCCTAAGAACTGAAACTATCCAATCAGCATATAAAGGTAACATTTTACCTATTGTAAAGAGAGCCCTTCCTGCCAGCCTGGTTCCAGAGCCGCATCAGTACCAAATAAACACACAGGAGGCTATATTAATTATGAAGCTGTTGGCCTTGCTTTTTCTTACTGGCTAGCTCTGACTTAAGTATTTACCCCATAATTGTTAATATAAGTATTTCTCTTACCGGAGCAAAGTTTCCGGGCTTCTTATCCCTAAGGCAGCTACATCTTGACCTCCTGTGTTTCTCCTTCCCAGAGTCCTCCTGGACTCCTAGTCCCACCTATCTTGGTTCCCTATTGGCCAACAGTGCTTTATTGACAAATACACAGGACTTCCCCAACAACCTATGCTATTATTTTCTTTAAAATAGAAGTTTTAGCCTGTGTATAGAATATAATTTTGGAAAGACAGGAAAAACAAAGCTTGCCTAAAATACAGTATCTTATGGGAGGTTTAATGGTGAATATATTTTCTCAAGCATTTTGTTTCCATTCAGAACCTTTCTGAGCTCCATGCATTTTACAGTTCAGTCTCAAACTGTGCTGTGTTAGACTTTATGGGCCATTTGCTGAACTTACTCTGTTTAGGCATAGAGTTGCAGTTTTCTATTCAGTTTATCAACAAATTTTCTATGAACAGCTAGCTGCCTCTGTAACTACACAATGTAGGAACGAAGCCAAGAAAGGAAAGAGGGGCAGAGAAGTAAATGGAGAGAGAGAGAGGATGGGGAGAGAGGAATGAAGGAAGGAGGGCAGGGAAGCAGGTACTCATGGAGCAAAGGGGAAGGAAAAGATAGAAGAAAGGGGGAAGGAGGTAAGGTGAGAGGGAAGAACATACCTACATATCAAGGCATGGATGGAAGAAAGGACTTGCTTTCGAGTACTAAATCCTTCCAGGTTTTTATTAAGAAAACTAAAGGCTAGGAAGATAACTCAGCTGGCAAAGTGCAACATGAGACCTGGGTTTGATACCCAGAATGCAGTAAACAAAGCCCGGTGTAGTACACATGTGAATTCATAATGGCAGCCCTGGAGATGCAGAAACAAAGATCTGCAGAGCCAGCCCCATCTCGGATCACCATGCTGAGAGAGTCTATGTGGACAGACAAGGTGGCTGATGCCTGAGGTATCTGAGCTTGTCCTCTCACCTTTTCAACCGTGTGCACACTTTTGCACACCACACACTCAAAAGCAAAGTGAAGCTTACAGACTGAGATTTCTGCAGTTGTAGAAACCTCTAAAAGGCAGGTGATAAGAGAATCAGCTGCTGTGAAATGACTTCTATTGCCCCCAAAGGCACATGTTTAAATGTCAGTACCCCAGTGTGCCTGTAATTAAGTGATAAAGGAAGATCCCATACAACTGGTGTGTTTTTAAGGAGAGAGAGAGAAATATGAAACAAAATTAGAAAGCAGCCAAGTAGAGTCAATGCGCCCTTCTCATTATTCTGCAGATAGGCAATGGTGACTTCCGAATGCAAATCCCCATGCATTTGCTTTCCAAGGCCACCCTTTGTCTCATTTTGCTTTGTGTACTCTCAAGCTATTCTCACCTCTTTCTTAAAGTTCCCTTAATGTTCTGTCTGCATCTACTCGGCAACATGTCACAACTATGGTTTATCTTCTAAGATTGCTGAATGCATTTCAGCTACAGACCCTGTCTTGTTTCTTGCCTGCATCTGAGAGCACTTAGCTTGATGGTGGCTATAGAAATACTGACTAGTAATTCTTAGGTTTATGAGAAAAAAAGACAACAACAACTTTACAGTCTCTATAAATGTCTTAAATTCATTTTGATAATTTCAGCCAATTTGGCTTCTGGGTCTTACCGAAGGTAGCATACTCAGTCATTCTGAATTGTATTTCATTATGGTTTGTTTTAAGACTATTTAAAAAAGCCTAAACGCACTAATTAGCAAATGAAAAAGCAAATTAACACACACACACACACACACACACACAGATACCACATACTAAACCATCTGAATTTTAGGCATTGTCAAAGGAGCACAAAATTGACAACATCCTGTTTGAAATAAGTGTAATAAATTTTCAGATGTTTGATGTGTGCCAGACATTGGACCAAATGAAAATGAGAATAGCATGACCATTCCTTTTATGGAGACACAGATCAAGGTGTAAAATGGTACGCACATATTTGGATGGAGGATGTTTTCACGGAACAATTCTTCATTTCATTTCTTGCAAAAGCTTTTATTATGGACTATTTCTCAGAAAAGTTTATAGACTAAAGAGTTCAGAGTTAGTGTCCCATTCTAAGGCAAAAGCACATTTGAAAGATAAATTTTGTCAAGTAAGCTCATGTTAGGTGCTCTTGCAGCAGAAAGGGAGGCCACTGAGCTGTTGTAATTCGTTTCACTGTTGTAAACATTTCCCGGTCCTCACATATCCACATCAGCTCCTCACATATCCACATCAGCATGTTGAAATCCTCAAATGCACACAATGGAACCTCCTTACAAATTAGGATGGTCTCAGGCTCATCAGCACTTCCCTAGTGAAAGGGTATAATAGTAATCCACTGACACGCGCTACAGTCATCACACATGTTTCTTCCTAGACCATCTATTTTCTCTCGGTAATGCATCGCTTTGGGCATAATTAATTCACATTTCAAAAATGATTCATTCCTGCTTGAAATTCCATCAAGACCAAGCTGCTTTTTGGTGTACTTGTTTTTTTTTGTTTTTTTTTTTTTTTTGGGATGGCAGTAGACTTTACACCCTGAAAAGAAAAGCATGCTTCACAGTGATAAAGGTGGAAAGGCTGTACCTAGTAAGAAGTCCCTCACTATATTTTTGCATTCTTGTATATGAGGATGGCTGCTTAGTCAGTTTCTGTCATGTGTTTCCTCAGAAGGGACAAGGAAGCAGAGGGAAATGTTTAAGGTTTTATGTTTTGTTTTGTTTTTAATGTCTCTAGATTGGTGTTCTTTTACAATATGTTTTTGTGCTGACCAGTAACTATTTTTTCTTAGTAGATTTATTTCAATTAAACTATAATTATATCAATTATATCATTTCTTCTTCTCTTTCCGCCCTCATTCCATGTCTTCCCTTTAGTCCTCTTCAAAAGTTGCTTCTTTTTCTTTGATTTTTTATTACATATATACTTGTGTGTATGTATCTATGTGTTATATATATATATATTATATACACATACACACACGAACTTATAAGTAAAACACTCTGCTTTGAACTTGTTTCATCTAATATTAATACAGCCATTGTAGTTTCTCTTGGTCAGTGTTTGTATAGTTTTCGTTTCCACTGTGTATTGGCAGTGTTTCTGCATTTTTATGTTTTATGTGTTTTAGTAAAGACAGTTTTAGTTTATCATTAGAATCTGGATTTAAAATCACCTGGGAATGGGTACTGAGGAGATTTTGCATTTGGGCAACTATGAAGACCTTGATTTTAATCCCTATAATGCTGTGAAAAAGTCAGTTCTGGCTATGCATGCCTGAATAGGTGAGAGGTGGATCTCAGAAGCTCAGTGACAGCCAGCCTAGCTGAAACGGTGATCTCCAGGTTAAGATAGACCCTAAGTGAAGGGAATGATGGGGGCCACTACCAGATGGTTATACTGTTTGATTTTGCAAGCACACACACTCAAATCTATATAAGCATATATGCCCCACATGTACTATTAATTAATAATTTAAAATTATTTTTGCATTTCATTGAAGCATATCTTTTGTTTATATTTAATGTAAGCACTGGGATATTTGAAATGAAATATGCAACTTTAGTTTTTTCCTTTCACCCCAATTGTTCTGTATTTCATTTTGGATCATTTTCTGTTACTTATTTTTATTATCAAATTTCTTGATTTAAAGTGCAGTTAAATAAACAATATCCAAAAGATATTCTTTTAATAGACATAGAAGAGATCATAAAATAAGTAGTTAACCCAAGACAGTTTAATTCAAATTAACATATGCTTTCTGCATCATGCTTCTTCTTTTTATTTAATTAGAAACAAGGTTGCTTCACGTGTCAATCCCAGCTCCCTCTCCCTCCCCTCATCCCTCACACCTCACCAGGCCACCCAGCCCCCCAACCAATCCCCATTTCTTTCCCCAATGAGGGTGAGGCCCTCCATGGGGTATCTGCAGAGTCTGTCATTTCATTCAGGGCAGGGCCTAGACCCTCCCCCCAAGAGTCCAGGCTGAGAGAGCATCCCTCATTGTGGGACAGGCAACCAAAGTCTATTTGTATGCCATGGATAAATACTGATGTACTACCCAAGGCCCCATAGACTGCCTAGCTCTCCTTACTGACACCTACATTCAGGGGGTTTGAATCCGTCCCATGCGGACCTCCAAGCCATCAGTCTGGGGTCCAAAAGCTCCCCCTTGTTCAAGTCAGCTGTTTCTGTGCATTAAATCAGCCCATTATGACTCCTTTGCCCATTACTCCTCCCTCTGGATTCCAGGAGTTCAGTTCAGTGTTTAGCTGTGGGTGTCTGCCTCTGCTTCCATAAGTCACTGGATGAAGGTTCTGTTTCCCAGACTCTCTGGCAGTGGGATTGTAGGCTGACATTCCACTGATCCATGTCTAAAATCCATATATGAGTGAGTACATGCCATGTTTGCCTTTTTGTGACTGGGTTTACCTCACTCAGGATGGTGTTCAATTGATTCCATTGGTCTACCTGTCTATTTTTGTGCCAATACCAAGCTGTTTTCAGGATGACAGCTCTATAATAGAGCTTGAAGTCAGAGATGCTGATGCCTCCAGACATTGCTTTGCTGAACAGGGTTGTTTTGGCTATCCTGGGTCTTTTGTTTTTCCATATAAAGTTGAGTATTGTTCTTTCAAGGTCTGTGAAGAATTGTGCTGGGATTTTAATGGGGGATTGCATTGAATCTGTAGGTTGCTTTTGGCAAGATTGCCATTTTTACTATGTTGATCTTACCTATCCAAGAGCATGGGAGATCTTTCCATTTTTTGGTGTCTTCTTTAATTTCTTTCTTTAAAGATTCAAATTTCTTGAGATACAGGTCTTTTACTTGTTTGGTTAGCGTTACTCCAAGGTGTTTTATGTTGTGTGTGGCAAGTGTAAAGGGTTTCTCTGATTTCTTTCTCAGCCCTTTTGCCATCTGAATATAATAGGGCTACTGATTTTCTTGAGTTGATCTTGTATCCTGCCACTTTGCTGAAGGTATTTATCAGCAGTAAATGTTCCCTGATAGCGTTTTTCGGGTCATTTATGTAAACTATCATATCTGCAAATAGTGAAAGTTTGACCTCTTCCTTTCCAATTTGTATGTCCTTGATCTCTTTTTGTTTTCATAGTACTCTAGCTAGAATTTCAAGTACAATATTGAAGAGGTATGGAGAGAGTGGACAGCCTTATCTTGTTCCTGATTTTAGAGGGATCACATTGAGTTCCTCTACATTCAATTTGATGTTGTCTGTTGTTTGCTGTATATAGCTTTTATGATGTTTAGGTATGTTCCTGTTATTTCAATTTGTCAAAGGCTTTTTCAGCATCTAGTGAGATGATCATGTGATTTTTTTTTCTCAGCTTGTTTATATAGTGGATTACATGATAGATTTTCTTATGTTGAACCATCCCTGCATTCCTGGGATGAAACCTACTTGATGAGTTTTCTGATGTGTTTTGGATCTGATTTGACAGTATTTTGTTAAGTATTTTTGCATCAATGTTCATGAGGGATATTGGTCTGAAGTTCTCTTTCTTAGGTGTGTCTTTGTGTGGCTTGGGCATCAAGGTTATTGAAGCCTTATAAAAGGAGTTTGGCAAAGATCCTTCTGTTTCTACTGTGTGGAAAACTTTGAGGAGAATTGGTATAAGCTGTTCTTTGAATTTCTGGTAGAATTCTGTACTGAGGCCATCTGGACCTGGACTTTTTGTGGTTGGGAGACTTTTGATAACTGCTTCAATTTTCTTAGGGGTTATAGGTCTATTTAAATTGCTTATTTGTCCTTTATTTAATTTTGGCAAGTGATATCTATCCAGAAAATTGTTCATTTCCTTTAAATTTCTAATTTTGTGGAGTACAGGTTTTCAAAGTATGACCTGATGATTTCTGGATTTCCGGAATGTCCATTGTTATGTCCCCCTTTTCATTTCTGATTTTGTGAATTTACATGTTCACAGTCTGCAGTTTGGTAAGTTTGGATAAAGATTTGCCTATCTTGTTGATTTTCTCATATAACCAACTCATTGTTACATGGATTCTTTGTATTGTTTTCCTAGTTTCTACTTTATTGATTTCAGCCCTGAATTTGATTATTTCCTGGCGTCTACTCCTCCGGGGTGAGTTTTCTTCTAGAGATTTCAGTTGTGCTGTTAATTCTCTAGTGTGACTATTCTCCAGTTTCTTCATGTGCATAGTTATTGCTATGAACTTTCCTCTTAGTGTATCATACTTCTTTGGTGTGTTTTTATTTTTATTTTTTTGAGATCAGAGCATGTATTCTGCAACATGTTTCACTTTAAAACAGTTACATTAAAATACATTTATCTTTCAGTTTTAATGTTTTGCTGAATGTTGTATATTTTGCATGTCTGAACTTCTCCTTAGGATCATTTTTCAAATGACCAAAGAAAATTTTAATATAATATGTGTTTTCTTATGGGAGTGTTAATGATAAATTCTTTATGTTTTTTAAATTTATTTTCCCTATAAATATATCTATTTTCATTAAAAGTACTTTCAGTAGATATGAAATTTGTTGATTGCAATTGTTCTTGTGTATGAGTGTGTGTGTGTGTGTGTGTGTTTTAGTGCTTTAATTTTCCACCTTGTTTTTAATGAGAATTTTATTACTTTTTGGAAGCTAATGTGTTTGGGGCTCTTTTAACTTTCTTTTTAATTGGCTTTTAATAACTTGATTACCTTTGTAGAGACTTTTTGTTCATTTGTTCTGGAAATACAAGTCAGTGTATTTGGGAAGGGAATAACTAATACTAAAAACCTTTAATACCATGTGGAAACCAACTCCTGTAAAAGCTTTCTAAAATTCATACATATAGAAAAGAGTTTTAGATGGAGTTACTCTATAATGGGGTGAATAATTACTCCTCAAGACAACATTGGTTATATAATAAAAAGCCCAATGCCAGGTATGTTTTGTATCTTTTTAAATTGGTGGTCAATAGGGTTCTTTAAACACTGCCCCCCCCCACATACACACATTCCAAACTATGGCTCCTGCTATTGGTTACTTTCCAAAGCTGAGGATAAAACTCATGGAAGTTTTTAGGGATAGGACATGGAGAAATCAAGCTGGTATTTACCAGGAAAGTTTATCCCCATCAGCTAGCTTTCATAGTGCTGGAAAGTTCTTTGCATATTACCCAGGGCCGGGCAGCAAGAAGCAATCAACTGTGGGTTTTACACAGCTGTGAATCCTGAAAACTGGAATAAGAACTGGTCTGACAAGACATAGCTACAGGTGCAATGGTGGCATGAATATTAGGGGAATAACCCATGACTTTCTTTCTAATTGTAAATAAAGCATAATTCATAAGACAGAGCTCATGGCCGATACTGTTAAGTGAGCCCAAAACCTGTGACTGACTAAGTCATAGGCGGCAACCTAGTACTTTTATTCTACTAAATGGACATAGCAATAACGTGTCCCTAAAACTTTGTTTCATATTTTAAAGAGACCTATTAGGGTGATACTTCAACAAAGAAGGGATTCCAGGAGCTGTGTGGATAGGACAATGAGGAACTCTACTAATTATTTATACTCTGCAGACCCATACAACAGAGGAGTATTTGGCTGAACTATTTTCTGTTAGAACTACTTGGGAAAGAGTATGAGACCTGCTACAATTAAACTAACTGGGATGATTTCTCAATTGGCTAGTATATACATTATTGGCAAAATATGTCTGCCCATTGTCCTTTCTGAATTCCAGAGGCATTTTAAATTATATAGAATTATTCCTGTTGCCCACCAGACTTATTCTGATTGCTTATAACTGTACTCTAGAAATGACGTAAAAGTTTGATACTCTGAAGGATGCATTAAAGACCCAACTAATACTTATAATATTCACGTTGGAGTTTTACTTTTTAAGGGATATAATTTAATTTGGGCCCATTCAATTTAGTATTTTTTTCCAAAACAGTTCAGAAAAAAAGTTTATATTTTATATCATCTGGAATTACATAGACTTTATTTTTATTGTTTCAATTATGTGTATGCCTGTGTGCATGTGTCTGTGTGAAGATATGTGTACATGTATTTGTGTGTTCATAGAGGTCAGAGGGCATCAGATTCTCTGTTGCTGGAGGTATGAGCCATCTAATGTGGATGTTGGGAACCAAATTCAGTTCCTCTGACAGAGAAGCAAATGCTCTTAACCAGTGATTCATCTCCCAGCCCCACTTCTACCAAAATAACTACACCAAAGATCTGTGTACATATGATATGCACATGCATGTGCAGATTATAATTTCTCCATTATATTGTTTCTTCTCTATCTGATTTAAGAAACATAGTTAAAGGCATATGTAGACTTTCTTATTGTGGACTTGACATTTAGAACTGTCAGAGATATACTAGATTTTCACCAGAGTTGCTGGTCATAAAGAAGACCTACTTCTAAGTAAGTCACTGTTACAATAGAACTGCTTGAAACATGAAACACAGCAGTTTTCTGGACTGACCCAGGGTAGCCACATTCTTTGACGTAGATCTCTTAACCCTGCTATCTTGGTTAGTGCTAACCAGAGAAAATACAACTAGAGATGGTGCCTTCCAACTTTCATAGTCTCATTAAGAGCACTCCTTTTGAACAAAAGGTTTTGAATAGGAATCTCGGTTTCAGTTCCAAAAGTTGGAAACTGTTGAACAGATGACATCTTGTAAGGGCTAAGAGACCTGCTCTAGCCCCTACCCAGGGTCCCAAAGGTGAAATGCTTCTCAGGAGTGAAGGAGGTAAAAGATTTCTATAGAAGCTTCACATACAATCTGAGGGTCGTGCTCTTTATTTCCTGTTCTCTTTATTGATCTCTTTCTACTCTACTAATCCTGCCCTACTTCTAACTTCTCCCTGCTTCTCCTAGCTTCCTCTTCTCCTTGAGGAACCTTAAAGTAATAAGGAAGTTTCTCTTATTGGTCAAAAGCACATTCCTAGAGGAAGCGGTAAAGAGCTGAGCCATTTACCATGACAACACAAGGGTCCAAGACCATAGGAGACAAACCATGGCCAGACAGGAGAGGTCACAGTACTCAATGGCAACTTTAAGACACAGATCTATTGTTAGAAGACTGGCAAGTGAAGAATTAGCCTGCTTTTCTTAGTAGCCTTGGTAGACATCTGTGACTCTGACCTTGTGCAAACTGTAATGTTTTCTTTTTACAAAAAACATTTAGTCTAGTTTGAACTTGCTCTGAGGTGAAAGGGAGATAATTGTGTTTAGTAGTCTGAGCAACAGAGCAAGGCAGGCTGTTAAGAGTCCATAGTCCTTGTGCAACTCAACTGCCTGCTATCAATTTTAAAAGCAGATACAATTCCATCCCTCCAAGGCTGAACAAGTTTTTCTGGGTTATTCTACCTTTCTGTACCTTACACCTTGAGCTTCAAAGTGGGAATAGAGATGTCTGTGGCTATGACACAGGTTATTTGTGAAGAGTGAATGAGAATACTGTATTAATGCTATTATTAGTAATATTCACTACTTTAATTTTTACCACTTCTGTGATATTTAAGTATTATGGAAAATGCAAGACAAAAAGCATCTGTCTACAGATGAGATAACTATGCTAAGGTATAGCTCTGTTTGTCTTTTTGTTTCAATTGTACTACTTATAAAATATGTTTGCTAGATACTTAGATAAAGACAGATTGATACCATTGCTTGTATGTTACAGTGGAGCTCTGTCAACATACTCGATAGGAAAATAAGTTATAATTTGTGTGGTTTTTGTAGATCTGAAGATGGTAATACTAAAGTATTGTAAACTTTTCTGAGGGGTTATTTTTCTTCAACAAAAAGAGCCATGATCATCTAGATGTAACACTCTTGAAAAATGTATTTGTCACTAAAAACAAAGGAGGTCAAATGATTTTCCTTGGTGTTGTAGTCACAATAAATATCTACTGTCACCTAGAGTGAAGCAGAAGAAATCCACTGTCACTTCTGTTATTGGAAAACTGCCTGTCTCTTTCTTGGCACTCTCCTCCAAACACCCTTCAGTGGGAATTACCCTGTACAACTCAATTTGCAGAAGAGCCAAAGACTTTTAAGGCAAAGACTCATCTCCTAAAATGTTATCCTATTGTCATTAGTTCAAACTGGGGACTGACAGCCTGAAACCACTTACAAGCTCATTTCTTTGCTAGGTGAGCTGAATACCACAGTTCATTCTGATTTATTATTTTTGATGAAAATATTTCCAACTCATCAGGGCATTATATTTAGTTAGTAAAAGATGAAAAAAATGAATTATTTAACAAGGATATCAAATGATCCCTTACAGAACATCAGAGGTTGAATTTGTTTTCCATCACATCCACCTGAATAGTTAAATGCAAATACTAAAAAGATTTCAAAGAACACTCCTTTCAAGTGTGAATTGCTTGTTTCATAATTGGCTTTGAGCTCAACTCCCTCTCATTGTAATTAGCTAGTTAAGACTAGGTAATGATGATAGCCGATGCTATAGGGGATACTATATATTTATTTACCAATAGCTTTGTGGGGTTCACTCCTACAACTAGGCATAATTTGATTGGACTGCTATTTATAAGTAATATGTATAAAGTATAGGAATGACCATTTTAATAAACATGAAACTTATTCAGCTTAGTTTCTGCCTAAGGGCATTAATAGGAATTTGGAAGTTAGTTTTGCACATATAACTGTTATGCTGTGTAAAAATAAATACAGCCCTTGTAAAACTGCAAAACAGGATGGAGACTATGAAAAGCGATAATGAGAACTCTTTATAGTACAGCTAAGGTATGGAAGTATGAATTAGAAAAGTGAGATATTACATATATAATAATAGTTATCTATCAAATAGTTAATACTTTACCAACAAGTACCTGGAGGAACATAGTTATTGAATGAAGCTGTGTGAGGAAAATTATGAGAGCTTGTGAGGAAACGCCAATAAAATGACATTCTTGTGATCTCTGATCCTCCAAAAGCATGGGTTTGTTCTTAGAATGGGCTTTCTTGCCCCTCCTAAGTGTAGTAAATTGGAGTAAATTTACTTCATTATCTTACTATTCAAATAACGCCTTTTTTCTTTTGTTGAAAATAGATTATTTTCTCATACAATATATCCTGGTTATGGTTTCCCCTCTCTCCACTCCTCCCAGTTCCTCCCCACCTCCTCTCTCCTCTGGATCTACTCTCTTTCAAGTATCTCCTTAGAAAAGAACAGGCATCTAAGAGATAGTGACCAAACATGACAAAATAAAATATAATAAAACCATTAATGTTGGACAGGGAAACGCAACAGAAAGGAAAGGACCTGTGGTTGCCACTTCTGTTTCTGTGAAGTCATATATGCCTTGCTTAATTGATTCACAAGGCCCTCAGTTGATGTTTCTAAGCATGGGTTCGCCTCATGATTGCAAAAGCCTAAACTCATTTGAACATGCTTTGCCCTTCCAACTATATACAGTTTGAACAAATGGGAACTTTGGTCATATGACCTTGCTTAGCCCTCAGAACATCCACAGAATATAATTTGTCTGATGCCATGGATAATTTGACTATTACATGAGAATTTAGTCTGCCTCATCTTTAGGTTCTGCTCTCCCAGGCTCGCAGTAGTAACTAGAGTGGAAACAGTACCCAAACAGATACTATTGGAAGTATATGTCTAATATAGAACAGGTGATTTTCATCCCCTGTTCTTTTACCTTCCTTCCTTTCTCCTTCCCTTCCTCCCCATTTCTTTCTTTCCTCTGTTCCACACTCCACCTTTCTCCTTCCCTCCCTTCTTTTCTTTCTTCCTTTTTCAAGCTAAGTTTTCTCAAATTGTGTTTTTTTTCTTTAAGAAAATGTTAAAATATATGGTCAGTTATTAATGTAATATCTGGAAGCATGAGACAAACAAAAAAAATATAAGAAGTCTCTAAACATATTTCAAATATAAATTTTAAATGTGGTCTAAGGAAAGAATACCTCCAAGCAGGTATATCAATGTTTTGTGGAACCAGTAGCATAGTATTGACCCCTGTCACTGATGGCAAATATCATCTCTAATGAAAATTCTTGGAGCTGGAGAGATGGATTAATGGCTAACAGTGCTGGCTGCTCTCTTAACAGACTTGGGTTTGATTCCCAGCAACCACAGGTTGGCTCAGAACCACTGGGAAAATTCCAGTTCCAAAAGATCTGATGCCCTCTTTTGTCCTCTGTGGGTATTATACTCACATACTGCACAGACATATATATATATATATGGCCAAACACCTATGATTCTTTCTTTTCAAAAAGGAAGGAAGGGAGAAAAGAAATTCTCAGCTTTCTATTTGGAGTAAACATTGCTTATTTTGTTAAATAAATGTGAATATCTGCTAAGACGGTCATGATGCAGTTTGAGAGAAGACTGCACTTCTTAGAAGAAGGTTGGGCTGTAGTTCAGACTTGAACCACTTTTTCTGTGTACATTTGGAGACGCTGACCACAGGCTGGTATGAAAAAATTATGCCACCTATAGGACTCTTGCTGTATACCAAGAACAGAATTAAAAAACAAAACTACAACAACAACAACAAAAAACCCAGAACATACCCACTTTTCAACATGGAAATGCAAGCCAAACTGTAACAAGATGCATTTAAAATCTTTTAACAATTTACGGGAAACCTATACATCATGGTAAATCAAAAGTTCTCTTCTTTTAAAGGACATTGCCAAAATTTCTAGTAGACTTATACACTGGTTTCTGCTACATAAAGAAATATGTGCTGCAACAGCAGGTCTGCTTTTTAACCAAGTGTTCTTAAATATTCTCACCCTGTGAGCCTAATTTCTAAATTGTATGACTATACTATACCTTACCTTAAGAGCTCTCTTACTGTTCTTTTGTTAGAAAGCATATAAAAGAATTCTTTAAAACAAATAGAATCTATTACAATTTGATCAGTTGATGGAGGCATAGCCAAGATGACAAGAAATCAGGCCAATATTTAAAAAATCTGTACTTTCCTGTCTACAATTAGTTTTAATATTTACATTTACACCTGATGCCCGGAGTGAAGTGCCCTAAAAGTCACCTTGAGATAGTACAGCAGTTGCACATAATTTAGTGTAGTCTTCTCAAAGCAGAGAGTGGTACCAGCCGGAGAGAGAAGTCACTAAAGATAGCAAGTCCTCTGTCCACTGTACTCCTTATGTCAGGAGAAGAAGTTGGACTCCTGACTTTCCTATGTAGTTTGTCTTACCACAAGAATAAGGGGCTGAGCGATTCACCGTACCATTATGTAACAATTATTGACTTTTGAAAGTAGATTAACTAATCTACTAGAGGAAGGACCATCATGTAAACACAAGGGAATTCTTCCAAATAGGAGCAAGTGTGAGTCACTCACAACCAATAGTAGTAGCAACTGGATTTAAAAGGTATATCTAATATAGCCAGGGGAGCAAAAATGGCAATATACATTTGCAGAGAAAGCATAAATATTAGAAATATTTAATCACACATAAAATTTTCAACCCTCATTAAATTTTGGACATTCACTGAGATCTATTGCCTCCTCAGAAGGAACCGACTGTTAAGGGTTAAAACACACAAGGCCCTCTTTTCTTAAGGAGAGTCCAGCATACAGGGGAATAGGTCTGATGCAATGACTCAGCAGTTTTAGGTGATTGCCCTCTGATGTGAGACTGAAAACATGGAGTTCAATCTTCTGAACCCACATAAATGTTGGAGGAAAGAATTAATTTTACAAAGCTGTGTTAACCTACACACACACCATAATAATCATTAACATAATGATACTAGGAACAATAATGAGGTAAAGATTTCTCTGGGGACAGCAATCAAATATACCAATAGTGTGCTTAATACATTTAAGATTCAACTTTTCTAAAGGGCAGAAGGCTCTGACTTTTGCTGCCTCTTTATTTTTTTGATACAAGATATTTTATCATTTGTTCCCTAACTCCTCCTCCATCCTCCACACCTCCCTGCCTACCTCACTTCATGTTTCTCACTCTTGCTCTCTCTTTCTCAAAACAAAACAAAAAGGAAAACAGTAAGACAAAACTGTCACAGTAAAACAAAATATGTAACAAAAAGCTCACCAAACCTTCTCATGGAGTCTGTTTTGTTCAACGACTTCTGAGCATGGGGCTTGCCTTGCAGTGTGGTTGATTTTTGTTTTGCCATCAAGTGTTAATTGCGTGTGTGTGTGTGTGTGTGTGTGTGTGTGTGTGTGTGTGTGTGTGTGTGTTAATATATGCCTATGTGTTTAGTTACCTAAGGAAGCCAGGAAAGAGCATCAGATTCTCTGGAGCCCGAGTTAGAAGCATCTGAGAGCTATGTGGTCTATGTACTGGGAACCAAACTCTGGTCCTATACCTTAGCAGCGTGCATTCCTAACTGCCAAAGCATCTCTCTAGCACTTGCTTGTCTGATTTTTAAATTGAAAATTTTCAGGTTTATTCTGCAGGAAATCCTACTGTTTGTAGCATCTTCATCTCTGTAATACTATGTGTGCCCAGACCTGTATAGAGGACATGGGTAGCAGCATCCCTTTTATGCTGCTTCCTATTACTCTCAAACTTAAAATAAGTATATGGCAGGAGAATACGTATCTGAATTTCTCAGAGTTTATAGTGAATGACCCAGAATGATCAACTGTCTGTGATTCACATCCTATTATTAGGGAAATGTAAGAAGAAAATCTCTCCTATTCGGAATTGGTCTCCTTACAGGAAACAGACAAATTAAACATTTTTATTGTCGAATAAGCAATATTTTAGAAGTCTGCAGTCTTTGCAGGGTAACCTATTTGCTAAGAAATTGCAACAATAAAAACATGATTCTTTCACAGTCAAGCAAATTCAATCCATCATGTTCATGTTTGCACAGTAAATTATAACTATTCCTTACATGAATACTTTTCTACAGATTCATCCTAAATTTACCTGAATCTATAAGTTGCCATTTTATTATGCACTTTCAAACAGGATTTATCTCTTTAAAAGCTGATCAAATTTTCCCATCCTTGTACCTCTGCATGAGAGACATCAGTACAAAGCAGTTAATCATTATAGAGTCACTGTAGAGCCTGGGGCCATGGGTTGAGTCATGGAAATATGATCGTACATATCTAAAAAGGATATTGTGATGTATCATTGTAAAGCAGTATAGAAAACATGCATGCTAAAGTCATGCATAACACGTATTTGTTACCTGTGGATTGAAAGAAGTGTGGGGTGAGTTTCCCACTCATGGAACTTACTTTTACTCCTGTTTAATTTCCCAGCTTCCTTCTCATCCTCAGTACAGTATTTTTATCCCCTTCTCTGAAACCACCTTCAGGCACAGAATCCCAGGGAATCTGACATGTGCTTGGCTGAGAAGGCTACGACTGCAACTAAAACAAAAACAGACTTACATATGAAAATTTAGAAACATTTTGGTTTTATTTTATAGTTTGATAGCTAAATGTACTAACTTATATTAGTTTTTAATATGAAATTCATGAACGACTGCACTATTTGCTGGAGTCTCTGAGAAAACATCTGTCGTTACTGCTGTTAACCTCTGAAGGCTTTGAATATTCCTCCTAGTTAATCTGTATGTTAAATTCATAACACTAATGTTATTGCATTGCAGTAATCACTGACTAGTTGCTAATACCCTCACTCTGAAACTTTTAGAGGAAATTAAAAACTTCTGCAATGAGAATGACTCTAAAATAGATAAGCTACTTAAATTGCTTTGGGACCAATCCCTTTTTATTAACTTAGACCTGTTTTGCTATAATGATTTTGCTTTCATTTTAAAATTGTTTAAAAGAAAACAATATACTCATTTAAGTCAAGATAGAGGTTATATATTTCTAAAATGCAGTATTAGGTACTTACCAAGATTAATTTAAAATATCTCAAATAATGAACTATCAAGGGATTGTGGCTTCAGGATTCAGTTGCTGTGATAAATGACTAAAAGCAAGAAAGGATTTATTTCACTTATGTTTCCCAGTTACAATCCATCAATGAAGGAAACCACTGTGCTTATTGGCTTGCTCCTCATGGCTTGCTCATGCAGCTTTCTTATAGCACCCAGAACTAACAGCGTGAGAGTGGTGCCTCATCCAATTGGCAGGGACCTCCTTTATAAGATACCAATCAAGAAAATATCCAATAGACTTGCCTACAGGTCAGTCTGATGGAGGCATCTATTCGGTTAAGATTTCATCTTCCAGATTGCATAGCTTTGTGTCAAGCTGACAGCCAGCACAAATTGTGTGTCTTAAATTTACCTAAAGCTGATATGTGAACCCTGTCTGCTTGACAGAACCAAGAATGGAATAATCATCGCTATCTTCTCTTGATCTTTTCCTTAACTTGTTTCAGAGCCTTTGGAGGTGAGGAGCAATAACAGAAATGTGTTTTCTCAGAGAATCCAACATGTCATGTTTTATTTCCTTTGCACTTAAGAGAGTGTTCTGAGTCTGACTGATTCCATTATTGCTTTGAATCAACAACTTTATGTCATGTTTCAAATTTTAAAACAACATATCATTGTAAAAATTAGGAATGCAGTGATCCTTTCTGCAAGAAGGGCTGGGTCTATTTCGTTCCATTTTTTTTTTTGAGATGTAATCATTGTCAAGTAATGTTCTGTATCTAAAAAAGAGTAATGAGCAACAAAATCAGAGAATAGAGTTTCAGATGTGTTCCCTGTAACCTCTTTGAAGCTTTAAATTGATACTTTCTGTCACTGTAGATCCAAAGAAGGAAGGTAAGGAGTAGCCACGCCACACTCTGAAAGCTGTGCTGTCTTCAAAAACTCTCCATCAAAGAAACTGGTGCAGTACTCCTACATTCAGCCTTACTTAATTCCTAAGTTGGTAAAATCCCACTAAATTCTTTGGTAGAATATATCTGAAATGGCTTCAAGCCCAGTTCCTGATGAAGGCTTTGGTACTCTCCAAACCCTTATAAACCAGAACACTACTGGCCCCTTTTCTCTTAGCATCATTGCCTTCCAAGCTCTCAGAAGAATGATTTATTAAACTCTAATGGAACAATCTGGGACTTTTGGTCCACCGCTATGAACTTTTCAACATGCCTATTGAATATCATAGCTAAGAACCACGTGGTCAGATTTACCATAGTAGAAGCCTTTCTCCTTGGTACTAATTTTCTGTACTGTTTGCTTTTCTTGTTTATGTGATAATAAGAAAACCAAAAACCAAAAAACAACTAAAGCAACTTGAGGGAGAAAGGGTTTAGTTTTTGCCTCATAATTTGAGTCTCAGTCAGCCATATTAGGAAAGTCATAGTAACAGGAACTAGAGGCAACTGAACGCATTCCATACACAGTGGGGACATAGGGAAGGATGGGTGCTACTGTTCAGTCCACACTGTCCTTGCATTTTGCTACCACTCCCATATCCTCTCCTAAATTATACCTAACAGACATTCTCAGAGATTAATCTATTTTAGATAATCCCTCCCAGCCATGCCCAGGGATTTGTCTACTATATGATTGGATGATTCTGAGTCCTTTCAAGTTGACACTCAGTGCTATCACACTGGGTATTCCCTATCATTTCTTCAAAAATAACCAAACATAGACAAATAATCAGGATGATACAAAAAGGCTTATTAAACACCTGCCTTAGGCTTGATATCTCTTTTCTTCTTCTATCAAGTCTGATAATTCTGATATTAAATCTCTTATAGCTGGAAACAGAGACTATCAGCCAAACCACTTTTCAACTAATAGAAATTATTCTGTATAACTGAATCTAGTGCTGTCTCCATGGACAATACTTCATGATCCAGTACAACTGTAATGTTCTTAGGCGTTGTCTTTCTCCAAGTCTGATCATAACGTAATTTCCATTCAAGACCAAGTGTTCATAATTGATGAAAGAGAAAGTGAAATGATTTCTTTTCATTTGCCTAAGATTCAGGAGGACATTATTCACAGAAGCACTTCATAATTCTTTCTTTGATGTCTACTGTCTCTAAGGTTACTGGGAACACAGATTTTTAATTCAGCAGGTAGGTTGCCAGCAAGAAGCAATTATTTCAGACATTAAAGAAATAATTTCCTGGAGAATGAGAACTTGGTGTTTCTTGTTTTTGTTTTTTAGAAATATCTGAGTTTGGAGGCTTAAATAAACATACAGTCTTACCCAACCCAACCATTGTGGGTAAAGTGGCTTTGATCATACTGAGTTTTCTTCAAATATGGAAACCTTGATATACATGCCTATCAGCTGTAATAATGATGGAGGCACAGATCGAACTGCTACCCACAGCTCCAGGAGTTCTTTGAGGAGACCACCCACTCAGGCAAACCATGCATTCTTAGCTTCCACATGGAAAATCCATTCAGAATAAGCCAATATGAAGCAGAGTTGAAGTTTATTAAAAGCTACAACAAACACCTTGGAAAGAATAAAACGCATCTCAGAGTGCAGGGCTGACTTGTCAAAGGTGTTCTCCTTGTCATGGTGACTTTCTAAATTCCATGACTTTATCACAGAACACACTTTATGTAAAATAGAAGGATTTCCTGTGATAAACAAAACTGTAAGATAGATTTAGGAATGGGAGATGAGTGTTAGATATTGTAGGCTAGCAATCATTTTGGCTCCAGAGAACGGTTTACTTACTGTTTGTCATTTATCTTTGCTTGAGGTGTGTTTAGGAAAACGCATTGTCTCTAGAGGTAATTTTGTCTTTTCCAAAGTTTTCTGGCTGTCAGTAGAAACGGGAAACCAGATCCTAAGATGAAGATGAACAGCCTTTCCTTCTTACATTGATGTAGTTCTTGCTGTCTCCCTATTCTGTCTCAATAAGCATTTCTTAAAATGCAAAAAAACCCACATATGTTACTAATGTAAAAGCCCAGATATTAAAAAACAATATCAAGCAGCCTAGTTCTTCAGCTGAGGAAGCTATCTGAAGCCATATATATTTTGAGAGTGTCTATAGTCCTCATTAGGCATGGACCTGGGAATTGGGAGTCATTACTGGAGTCTTGGGAGTATTTCATGATGTTCAAAGCAGGTTCTTTGTATCTCAAACAAAGAATTGAATGAAACAATTGTTACCAGAGAATTAGAGTACCCTTTTGGTAGTTCTTGGCATTCTTGATAAAATAATTCAAAAACAGACTCAGAAGGAATAGCACAGACAATTTTTATTGGCATCTGAGAGAAGAAAACCACAAGGCAAGCAAGCTGTAAAACCCCCCAGTGACTGGGAGAAGGGAGAGAGTCCTGCTATTTGAGCTAGGGAAGCAAAAGGAGATTTATCAGCTACAGAAAGCACGCATAGTCTTCACAGAAAACAGTGAGAATGCACCAAGAGTTATGGCAAGCATGATTAGGAGTTTTGACTGGTAACCAAGGAAAAGATAGATGAGGGAAAGGGAAAAATTATGCTTTGAGCTAGAACTCAGAAAAGACTTCGGGCTTAACAATGAAAATCTATAAGCCATTGTCTGGAAGGAATGGCTCCTGGCATATTTTAAGGACCTCATCACAGTAAGGGGATCATTAAACTTAGCATCTAGGAAAAACAAAGAATTATAAGTTAATTTTTCAGTTAAACAAACTTCCTAGTTCCTGTGTTGAATGATAATTTTGTGACTTATATGTGCCTTCTGCTAATCTGTTGTGCTATATTCAAAATATTTGTATATTGACACAAATATGTGAATAACAAACCCATATAATTGTTACATTATAGCTTCTCCAGCTATTAAAAATCCTTCATAGGTCCATAAACTGAAAGCAAGCTTCATGGTGGTATTTTCTGGCAATCAAACATATCCACCCCTGATTACGTGCATTCCCTATTTTAGTTCCTTCTTTTCCAGATCAATAACCATTTATAATGGTTTAAGAAAACTATTTCAAGACACTAAAATATAACCAATGGACAAAAGAGAAAAGATAGGAAATTGAAAAGACAAAATAGTCCTAAGCCATGCCTTTGTCGTATGCAATAAAATGTTTGTCATATTCCTCTATAAATCTTTTAGGACATTGAGCTATTTGAAGCTTATATAAAAGCATAATGAATAAAAAACAAATACATAAAACCTTTTAAAGAGTTAAAAATTACCTGTGAAATTACAATTTTTACTTTACAGATATAGAAATGATTTACAGTGATGGTTGGAATTATTTATTAGCCCAAATTTACATGATTTCTGTTTTCTCAAAGCTACAAAATTGGATTTATATTATTTAAGTGATAAAGAAAGAAAACTAAGGGAACTAAGTATTTCCTACAGTAAGGAAAAAAATTATCAGTAAGAGATCTGCCATAAGAAAATTGAATTGATAGAGTAAAAACTAGAAAAATGTGGAGGATTTCCCATGTGCTGTTAAGCTGAGTATGAATTCCTGCTACATGGCAGTGACAAGCCTTGGGTTACATATGTGTTATTACCAATAACAAAGTCAAAATGTATCGTATCTCAAATGTTGAAGATGTTTTCTCTTCTGGAATTTCAAATATTCATCCTAGGATCAATGCTCTATGTAAAATGAACAAACATGTCAATCTCCTAAGTATGCAAATTTGTTCATTGTTAATAAATGGTGAAATCATGTATACACCAAACAATTGTTTTAAATTAAATTTACTTATATATCTAGGGTTGCATAAAATTTTTCCTTCCAAAGTATGGATCATAGTAAAAAAAGAATAGTACATCCCACTGAAAGCAAACTTAAGTAGTTGAAAGTTTCTTATTGGTGTTAGGGGCATGGGAAATATTTTAGTGTTGAGTTTGATTGTTTTTGTTTATTGGATGCATTTTTCCCTCAAGAAAATTTCTTAAACTCTCAGGATCATTTTTCAATTTTGAAAGGATTCAGAGCACTTGTTAAATCTGCTACATACTACCTTAATTTAAAGAGCTCCATTAGTCCAGGGTATTGGGAACTTCCCCCAGCATGATTTGTGTGTTTCTGCATTTTAATTCTGGAAACGAATTTACATAGGGTAGCCTTAAGAAGCTGACTACTGTCCTCACTTTTATAGAAAATACCTAGCATGAATGGTAAGGACCTGAGATTGAGCCTTGACCCATTCTTTGTTAGCATTGCTGTCTTTGTCTTCACTGGGCTTGGACAAAGAGGGCCGGAATTGAAAATCCATCCACAGGTACTAATCTAGATTTTCTTACTTTTATGTCATTTGGCAACCAATGAGGAATTCAAAGTTTTATGCTGTATTTTTTATGTTAAATTCAAGGACGCAGCAGTTTGAATTGAAACCTTTATGGCACAGACTTGATAAGCTCATCAATTATAAATGAAATATCTATCATATATGATGGATTTCATGATGAGAATGTAAGAAAATTTAAAATGCAGTTAGTACAGTGCATTACAGGAATTCATTAACACAAATCATTGACCTGCAGGGTAATAACATCTCAATTTTGCTGTGGTTTTCAACTAATAAGCTATCATGTAAGAACCCTGAATCTTAGAGCCACAATAGATCCCAAAATTCTCCCCAGGAGTTATTCTTTGAGTAGAGAACTCCTGCATTCAAATACCATTTGATGACATGTTGGTAGACTGTCATATGTATGTATCACCCTATTACCCATACACTATCATACAGTGATAGTTTAGGCATCCTGCCTTGTCTAAGTATACTCAATGCTGTTCACACAGTGACAAAATCCTTTATCGTGGATTTTTGAGACCATGTTGTCATCTCTGGAGTGATGCTGATTGCCATGAAATACAGAGACTATTAGCCTTTTCAAGGAGCAAGCTTCATGTTTATGAAGAGGGACAGGAAAAGCCAAGAGTTGTGACTGGTTAAGTTCACATGAGATTGGGTGTGTGTGGCGGTTGCAGAGTATGAGGCTTTTAATAGCTTTTTCAAATTTTATTTTCATTACTACTGTTGCTCCATTATATTTACTGGTGTTACAAAACCCAGTGTTTATACTTTAGTGATTAACAGTGATATTTACATCTTGAAGGAATTTTCATTACATTACTGCATACAATGTTGTCACTCAGCATACAAGCAGTGAACAATGTTTAAAATAGTGTTAGGATTCTTTTCGAGGCAGATTGAAAAGAGATCTAGATAATTTAGGATAATAATGAGTTCTTCAATACAATTTTAATTTATTTAATTTTGAAATATAAGGATAAAATTCCATTCCTTCCTAGCTTCTCAGGAGGTGTGGGATGTGGGCTGGTAATCCTTTGTTCTAGGTCTCATATCCATGTATGAGTGAGTACATGCCATGTTTGTCTTTTGAGGACTGGGTTACCTCACTCAGGATGGTTTCTTCTGGTTCCATCCATTTGCCTGGAAATTTCATGATTCCATTGTTTTTTTCTGTTGAATAATACTCCATTATGTAGATGTACCACATTTTCTTTATCCATTCTTCAGGTGAGGGGCATCTAGGTTCCTTCCAGGTTCTGGCTATTACAAATAATGCTGCTATGAATGTAGTTGAACAGATGTCCTTGTTGTATGAATGTACATTCTTTGGTTATATGCACAAGAGTGGAATTGCTGGATCTTGTGGTAGACTGATTCCCAAGGAGGACCCTAAGGTAGACATACATGGTCCCCCAGAGAAGGGGAAAGGGACAAGATCTCCTAAGCAAATTGGGAGCAGGAGGAGGGGAGAGGGAGTTAGGAGGAAGAGAAGGGGATAAGAGGAGGGGGGAGGAAGACAAGAGACATCAGGAAGATTGAGTTGGGAAGAATACAGGAGAGCAAAAAAGAGATACCTTAATAGAGGGAGCCATTATAGGTTTATAGAGAAATCTGGCACTAGGGAAATGTCCAGAGATATATACAAGGATCACCCCGACTAAGATTCTAAGCAGTAGTGAAGAGGCTGTCATAAATGCCCTTCCCCTGTAATGAGATTGATGACTACCTTCACTGCCATCCTAGAGCCTTCATCCAGTAGCTTATGAAAGCATAAGCAAAGACCCACAGCTAAGCACTGAGGTGAATTCCTAGACTCCAGTTGTATAGAGGGTGGAGTGCTGAGCAAAGGGGTCAAGACCAGTCTGGGGAAACCTACAGAAACAAATGACCTGAGCAAGGGGAAACACATGGACCACAGACTGACAGCTCAGAAACCAGCATAGGATAGAGCCAGGCCCCCGAATGTAGTTGTCAATTAGGCTACTTGGGTACTTTATGGAGCCTCTGGTAGTGGAACAGTATTAATCCATAGTGTATGAATGGGCATTGGGAGCCCATTCTCCATAAAGGGATACTGTCTCAGCCTAGACACACAGGTAGGACCTAGGCCCTGCCCCAAATGAAGTGACAGACTTTGATGATCCCCTATGGAAGGTCTCATCCTTTCTATGGAGCAGAAGAGGAATGGGTTAAGGGTCAGTGGCGGGTAGGGGGTCGGGAAGTTTAGGTAACTGGGATTGATATATAAAATAAGATTGTTTCTAATTTAAATTAAAAATGCTAAAAAAAACTCCATTCTTTTTTGAAATAAATATCCATACTAAAACTCCATTGGTTACTGTGATGATTAACATTATCAACAGAATCTAAAGTCAACAATTAGAAAAACCTCCAGATATACCAATAAGGGTATATCTAGACTGGCTTAGGCTCTGAGCATACTTGTGAAGGATTATTTTGATTAGGTTAACTGAACTAGAAAAATTCATCCTAAAAGTATGGGGCACAATTTCTGGGAGTTGGTTCCTAGGCTGAATAAAAAACAGAAAACTAGCTGACTGGAGGCATCAGCCGTGTTCTGTTTCTTGACTTAGGATGCAGTGTTCACTGCTGCCTCATTAGTCTCCTGCTGCTGTGACTTACCCACCATGAAGGACTGCACCATGGAACTGTGAGCCATAAGAAACCCTTGGTCTCTAAAGTTGGTTTTGTCAGGGTGTTTTATTACAGTGGTAGCAAAGTACCTTCACTTTTTCCTAATACTAAAATTGAGTTTGTGATAGGGGGATGTTCTTCTGTATGCTCTTAATATATGTTTCTCTTATTGGTTGATGAATGAAGCCATTTTAGCCAATGGACAGCCAGGATTTAGCCAAGCAGGAAACCTGAACAGAGATAGAGAAAGGTAATAGGCAGAATCAGAGAGACACCTTATAACTACCATGAAGGTAGGACACCCAAGAATTCTCTGGTAAGTCAAGACCACTTGGAAATAAACAGATTAATAGAAATGGGTTAATAATTAAGAGACAGATAGCCAATAAGAAGCCTGAGCCATCCATTAAACAGTTTATAATTGATATAAGCCTCTGTGTGTTTATTTGGGACTAACTGGCTGCTGACAAGGTGGGATAGAAATTTCTTACTAAAATTTGGTTAATTTTACCCAATATTAGTCAAATCTGGAATGTCAAATTTTAGTTAAAGCAACACCAAATTTAGATTAGCTTCTGCCATCCATGCTAGAGTATTGACTGATTTGGAATTGTGTGAGTCTCTTGGAGTCCCCACCAATGACAGGGTATTATAGACAGTTGAGGGCTTCTGGGGAAGGGAGAGTCAGTTTTCTTTACTGGTGTGGCCACTAGTGGGTAAACTATGAGCCAGTGGATGATCCCACATCTAGGAGTATATGGATAGCTCAAATGGCTGTCGATAGGTTATTCATTTTTTTGTTTGTATGCTATTTTATTGTAAGCAACATACAGCCAGTTGTGACACAGAAATCCAGGAAAATCAGAGAGACAGATGTTAAGTAGAAGACTATATATTATGGCACGTGTGTTATAGAGAAATGTTTGTACAAGCTTCAGAACTGCAGAAATGAGAATGCGTTCTGGGCTCTGAAGATATTTGTACTGGAAGACACTCCAGTTAGCAGAGAGCACCTTCCTATGTAGCTCCTTTTCTCCTCTAGCACTTGGCCTAAGGGGCTTGTAAACATGCCTTGAGAATATGAATTCCTAGATTCCATCTCTGAATCAGCCTCCACTAAGAGATTCAATTTGACCATTTCAATGTGATTGGATGCATCAGAATACTAGGATCTAGGAAAGATTATAGAGTACAAGATGTGATATATCAAGAGAAGACATATGGCTTAGATTAATAAATGCTGTCTGGATTTTCCTTTCTAAGATGTATGTTTAAATAAACAATGTTTTAAAATACATGATAAGGAGAAACACATATTAAAACTAGGAGTTTATCAGAAACAAAATACTATGTTTACAACTTGATTTTGTCATCTAAGGAATACATAGAACATGCTATTTCCTACCTACACTCCTATTTAGACACAGCACTTTTCTCTCAGTCATTCTATTCCTTTTATTTGCTACTTGTAAAAAAATCTTTACCTCAGTGGGGAACATTTCAAGACATATGACCAAGTTCAGCACTCATCCACGTATTTATCCATTTAACACAAGGATTTTCAATCTTGGTGTCTAGTAAGCATGGGTGAGATGCTTTATATGAGAAGAAAAAAAGAACAATTGATTTATTTGCAGATTCTGTGGTCTGTAGCTACCACAAGAAAGCTTAATTGACTTGTGTTCTGAGGAGCTCATGTGCACAATATGCCATACAGGAGCACTGCTCTCAGGAGCGTGAAATCTGTGAAGGAAATAAACATGCATGCCCACAAAATGTAATGAACTTAAAGCATTGTGAGTGCTGCAAAGACTGTGGGTAACACATGTTGATTCTGCAGGTACAGTGTTCTTGCTCTTGAAGCCATTAGGGAAGATGTCACGGAGCACTGGGCATAGGAGCTTGGCTGGATATGATTGATGGCATTTTTCTATTAGGGTTACTAGGAAAGGGCACATTCAGATGCTTAAGGAGAGATCATTATGACTGAAAGCAAGTGAGTGTTGTGAGGGTAAGAGTGTTTAAAAGGAGTCAAGGAAAACAGCTGATGATACTTGTTCTGAGAGCTCATCTGAAGTCAAGGTAATAAGAATTAAAAGGGAAGGTCATTATGAGTTTGAACCTATTGCCTATGTACAATACTCAGACCTTTTAATTGCAGGCATAAAGAGCCATGCTTGAGAAAAGAATCAATTTGATGTCAGAGGTGTGGCTGCCTTGAGAGAAGAGTCTTGTAATATATGTGCCACAGACAAAGGCTGCAGCGGTCTTAAATCAGATCTGTGGTACAATGTAGTAGTGAGTGAAGAGCCCTACTTAGATATTGATCTTCCCTGTCGAAAATCAGGTGTTCATAGGTTTGTGGATTAATCTCAGGGTTTTCAATTTGATTCCATTGATCTACCTCTCTATTATTGTGCCAATACCAAGATGTTTTCAGGAATATAGCTCTATAATAGAGCTTGAAGTCAGGGATGGTGATGCCTCCAGACGTTGCTTTGTTGAGCAGGGTTGTCTTGGCTATCCTGGGTTTTTGGTTTTTCCATATAAAGTTGAAAATTCTTCTTTCAAGGTCTGTGAAGAATTGTGCTAGGATTTTGATGGGGATTACATTGAATCTGTAGATTGCTTTTAATAGGATTGCCATTTTTACTACATTGATCCTAATTATCCAAGAGCATGGGATATCTTTCCATTTTCTGGTGTCTTCTTTAATTTCTTTCTTTAAAGACTCAAAGTTCTTGGGATACAGGTCTTTAACTTGTTTGGTTAGTGATACTCCAAGGTACTTTATGTTGTTTGTGGCGATGTTTCTCTGATTTCTTTCTTGTCCCTTTTATAGTCTGTATATAGTAGGGCTACTGATTTTCTTGAGTTGATCTTGTATCCTGCCACTTTGCTGAAGGTGTTTATTATCTGTAAGAGTTCCCTGGTAGAGTTTTTTGGGTTACTTATGTAAACTATCATATCATCTGCAAATAGTGAAAAATTTGACCTCTTCCTTTCCAATTTGTATCCCGTTGATCTCCTTTTGTTGTCTTATTGCTCTAGCTAGAACTTCAAGTACAATATTGAAGAGGTATGGAATGATGAGCAAAGGAGTCAAGACTGTGCTGGTGAAACCCACAAAGACAGCTGACTGGACAGGGGGAGCTGTTGAACCCCAGACTGATGGCTGAGAGGCCAACAGGGGAATGACTGATCCAGACTCCATGAATGTAGTGTCAGTGAGGAGGCCTCAGAAATCAGTGTTTACCATGGCATACAAATGAACTCTGGGAGCCCATTCCACATGAAGGAATGCTCTCTCAGCCTGGACACATGGGGAAGGGCCATGACACACTCTGGAGATCCCCCTAAGGAGGGCCTCACCCTCCCTGGGGAATGATGTGGGGATTGGGTGGGGGGTTGGGAGGGGTTGGTAGAGGGACAAGGCAGGAGGAATGGGAGATGGAGCTGGGATTGACATGTGAAGCATGCATGTTTCTAATTTAAATAAAAACATATATTGAGGGAAAAAAAGAAATTGATCTTCCCAGTCTTTCTAGGGTAACATGTGTAGGATTTTCCAGATTCTGTGGCATTCATGATCCTTCCATGGACAAAGCCAAGCTGTCTGTATGGAATAATTCAACATGACATTTGGGAAGGGTTGGCAGAAAATTTTCAGTAGCAACTTAGTGTCAACTGGATAGTGACTGGAGAACTGATTATAGGTTCATAGGTAGTTATACATGGGCTGATACTTCTTATGGCTGACTTCGTGGCCAGAGGTAAATAATTATGTACACATTTAACTGAAGCAGAATTTTAGATGCTAATGAGCCACTAGATTCATGCAGTCGCATGCTCAGGGTAAGTCTTCTTTCAAACAGGAAATGTGTATAGGTGGAGCAATGGCAACAAACTTGTGTGATGTTCTCTCCAGGGTCAGGTAATGTTGCTATGGGTGGCTAATTGTGCAGAGGTTTTGGTTAATGTTAATTTTTTTCCCCAGCTGTGCCTTTAGTATCTCCACTAGGAGATGTACAAAATGTCCTCAGGGAGCTCTGGCAAGAACTACCACACTTTATATATGAATCCAAATGTTTGTGTGTCCCAAATCAAACACCTTGGTGGCATAGTAAATGGACATTTCAGGAAATATTAAACCGTGAGGCTGAGGTCCTAACAGGTGGGGTTAGTGTCCCTCTAAAAGAAAGTCCAGAGACCTGTCTAGAACCATTAACCATAGAAACACATAGCAAGAAGAAACTGCCATAAGCCAGAGGAGAGTCTTCACATACAACAAATCCACCTGTATCATGATCCTGGGCTCCTTAACCTCTGGACTGAGGTGATAAATTTCTCTTGTTTATAAGCTACCTAATTGATTATTTTTTTCAGCAGAAGAATACTACTTTAAAATCACCTTATTTGTGTGGTAAATTAAAAACAATAAAAGAGAGCAACCAAGATGACTCAGCAGTTAAAGATGCTCTCTTCTAAGCAGGAGGAACTGGGGCATTATACTTCATCCCTACAAACACATATGTAAATGTAAAAAAAGAGTTAAAAATTATCAATGAAACAAAAACATAAGTGTAAATTATCACCAGCAGTGTGACTTTTGCAGTAGTAGAGGAGATCAAACTTTCACAAACTGTTGCTGAAATTTAGCAAATACAATGGAAGTTGAGTATTACAGATAACTTTTCATAGCCTGTGGAAAAAGATACAAAGATAAAGCAGAAATAAGTTAAGACTATGCACTATTGTGTTACTTACTTTGCTTATTGTTGTGATAAAATGTGTGCCCCAAATCAACTTAAGGGTGGAAGGGGTTTACTTGGTTTTGAAGGTACAGGATTGGGGCACAGAAATCATAATGTCAGGACTGTGGAATGTTGCTCACACTGCATCCACCGTCAGGAGGCAGAAGAAATGAATTCTAGTGCTCTGCTGTCTTTCTATTCATTCATTCATTCATTCATTCATTCACTAACTTTTTATTAAGTCTGGGACCTGAACCACAGGATGGTGCTGCCTACTTTCCAGAAATACTTTCTCCTCTTACTTAATTAATTTTTTCTAAAAGACAACCAAAGATGCATTTCTAAACCTAACAAAGTTGACAATATTGACTGACAATGACAATATTCCTCCCTAGGATTAGCATAAGTGATACACCAAAGCAGGAACAACAGACACAGAGGGTAAGCCAATGTTTCTGGTCCTGTCTGCTCTTTCTGTTTCTTTGCATTTATTTGTAGTAAATTGGATCAGGTGGTTTGGGCTTACCACAAGGTTTGCTGATCTCTTCTTCCTTTGCTAGGAAGCCTAGTTTAGGCAATGTGTTTTTGGTTTCCAGGTAGCATAAGCTCACTAAAGACTTTTCATTACACACTATCACAGTATGACCTTCAAGTAGAGGCTGGGCCTCCTCCTCACTCTTCCTCAAACTTTCTTGACCCTGTCCATTCTACCTATCTAAGAATCCTTGGCTCAAAGCTAACACTATACAGTGAAAAATAGTTTGCAGTCTTTATTGCAGTTTTCACCAAAACCCCATAGTACTTTTCTTCCTGTTCTTTGAAAATAACCATCTTTCAATAAAATGATAGAATTGCTCCTCAAAACTCCCTCCTTTATAGAAGTAGGATAACTTTGCCTCCTCAGCTTAGCATCTCAGGTCTTGAACTTCTGTTTGTTCATGACCTTACTGCATTTCCTATATCAGGCAATACATGAAAGAGCTGATGCTCATTTTACACACACACACACACACACACACACTATATTGTTCAATTGGCCTATTTCAGGTTAGAAACCATTATTCCGCCACATACCAGCACCTGAAATGCAAACTCAGTGTTAATCAAAGGCAGCCAATGGAAGTTTCTTCTTGATGCTCTGGTAGGTGTATTTTGGCCATTGCCTTTTCTGAATTTTTTAGGCCTAGAGTCTTTAGTGAGATATGTTCATCCTTTGAGATCCTTCAGTCTCCAAATACCAAGTAGAAAATAGCTTCGTTCATTATGAGAAACCTTGGCAAGCAGTAGGCCACTGTCCAGCTTAGCTCTTCTTATCATGTAAGCCTTCCTGCACCTCCACTGTGACCTTGACAACTACACAGTTGCATGTGTTACACTGGTAGAGCTCCCTCTACCCAAAAGAAACACCAGGACTGAGAAATACGTGCTCCTAGAAACCCCAGAATTTTCCAAATATGTTCTTCAACGTGTAGGTTTATTAATATTCTTTTTCATATGTCTGAAGTTTAACACACCACACTCATTCGTCTTTTAGTTTTTGTTTGTCTCTATGTCTATTAAAGCCTTACTGATTTTAAGAAAACAGTAGGTAATGGTTTACTTCTTTGTAATTGTGCCTGGTGTTTGCTTTTACATTCTGTGTTTTTTTTTTTTGAGACGGGGTTTCTCTGTATTGTTTTGGAGCCTGTCCTGGAACTTGCTCGATAGACCAGCCTTGGTCTGGAACTCACAGAGATCACATTCTGTGTTTTAATACATTTCATAAGTGCAACTGAAGGTTATGCCTTTATCCTATAACATTAAAAAGCAAATAAGAACTTATGCTTTTAATAATAAGAAATATTTCTTTCTGTTGAAGATACAGTGAATTTTCAAGTCTATGTTCACTAGTATAAGTAAACTGAAAGTCTGGGACTTGGAAGAATAGTAATCATATATGTGTAGACACTTAGCCAAGCATACATACTTGACTGCGAGATTATAACTCCAAAAATGTTTTAAAAATCATTGCTTCTTAGAGTTAGAAATGTTTTCACAGAGGTGAGTATACACATAAATCAAATGCAAAACCACCTAAAATTAGTGATCTTACAAGATGAATAGGCTTATACTTATAATAATTCTTACAACCTAATTATGAGCAAAGTTTAGGATAAACGTAATCATAAACACAGAAAATGATTGGAAAAAGTAAGTAGATATTTGACCTGTTCTTTTCATTTGATAGTTGGAATTTCTTCTTTGTCTTTCCATTTGACTCATCTCTGTATGTATTTGTGAAATCTGTTTAGTTTTCATCTAAATTGTACTCTAGATATGTGCATTTCAAATAATTAGAGGTAGGGGCTACTTTATTGAACTCACACTACAGTGTCTGCTTTGTTGGAGCTTCTCGTTACTATATATTAAATGACCTAAATAAAATTACAGACAAATTTTGCACTTGTTGCTGAACACACTGTGAATGTCCAATAAGATAAAGAGACACAGAGATGATGGCTAACAATTCAACAACCATACCATGAAGCTGTCTGGCAACATTTATTTGGACCAACCCATAGAAATTAGAAGTCTGTGACAGAATCTGCCACTCAGCTTGACAAAAGTAATGATTTAATATAAAGTCTTATCTTCAGAGTGTCTACACTCTAACTCTGGAGGATGGTATGTGGAATTTAAAGTTCAAATAAGATGAATGCTCAGAATTTGTCTATAGAATTAGAAACTGAATTTGCAGAAAATTAAAGCAACAAAACATATAAAATTAAGTTGAATTATTGTTCATATAACAAATACAGTCTCCAGCAAACTTATCTAGTTTAAAGTAACATTGCAGGTGAGATCTGTTTTTCCTGCTCTCGGGTTGTCATGTATGTGACATGAAATGATTGATTTCTTTTTAATGACTGTCAGAATGTGAGTTCTGTCACTATCAAGAAGTTGTGAATCTTCAATGAAAACAGACTCTCAGCATTTATATTTATACAACTTATCACAATTTGATCTAAATGTCCCTTGAGAGATCCAATTGCTTTTTTCTAACTTCAAACTAAACAAAGAATTATCTACTTTGGGAAGATATTCTGTGTGCCTCTATTTTGAGAGAAAATTCAAATTGGTTATCACCCTGAGATGGTATTTATACCAAGTTTGGTTTTCATTATCATTTAATATGTTTGCCAATGTCTAAGAAGTTCTGTATTTATTTGGGTCACACACACACACACACACACACACACACACACCTCAGTCTTATGTAAATTGCTCTGTTTTATTTTAAGAACCTTCCAAAGGGCCAGTTCCTGATTGGTCCTATAGGACACCTCTGAAGGAATGAGAAAGCTCATTTCTTTGCTATAGATAATTTGGGTTATTCTGCAGTTTAGTCACATCTTTAATTAGTTATAGGATGATAAGGGAAGATATTAGTAACTAGAATCATACAACAAGATCAGATTGAGACCAAGAACAAAAGTAACTCAAGAGAGACAGTATCAGTTGTTAGAGTCTCTCCTCAAACTCCAACCCCCCAATATTGGGTAGCAAGCAGGCTTTTACTTTGTGAGTTTAGAGGCAGAATCTTTATCTCACCTTGAGATTCTGTACTGAAGTATTTTTATATGGAGACTATATGGTGAGACAGGGCCTTGTATTAGGTATAATCAGTTGATGTCAGGAGTCATGCAGCCTAGTCTCTGGTCAGCATATGAACGCCTGTCCAAGGGATCCCCGAAAGGTAAGTCCTGTGGGGATGGTCTCTCTCTTGGCAAGAACCAGGGGACCACAGTCAGAGCTGGACTTTACAGAATTCATGCAGCTTGCAGGCTCTTTTCTCTCTCATTATAGTGTTGATTCCTTCAGAGATTTTTCATTTCACTTTGGCAATTACAGCATGCAACAGCTGTAATTTTCTGTGGAAATTCTGTTCTTTCTCAAAATTTTTCTCCTTATAATCAACAGGGGGGTAAATTCTCAAATTTCTTGTCTGGAATAACTAACTCCTAATCCTGAGACCTTCTCTGACCCAGTAGAGACAGTTAAAGTGAATGGATCTTGCTTCCATAATTGTTCTGAGGAAAAGGTAGATAGAACCATCTTGTGGAGAAAGATACTCATAGAACAATAGTAGTAGGAAGTAATAGGTACATATGAGAAAACAATACTTGGAACATTAACCCTGTCTCACAGTTCTAGGAAGGATAATAAGGCATGCATGCACAGAATAGGGGGAAAGCCCCAGGAATACACATAGTGCCAATTGTTGAGAATAAGTTCCCTGGCCACCAAGCATAGAGAATCAGTGATAGTATCTGGTATGATCCAATGGGAAAAATGCATTGTATAATATGGGATGGATAGATCCATTTTTACCATACACAGGAGCTTGGATGCATTCATCTTTATGATACACAGAAGCTTATATTGCTGGGAAATGTGGTATAGAAGGATGGGAAAAGAGTGCCATATCAAAGTCTGCTTTTATAGAGAGATTGAGACGTGGAACCCTCTTATAGAAAAGGGAACTCTATAAAAGCGTATCTTGCAGACACAAAAGAATTGCTTGGGTTTGAATATTGTTATCCTTAAAGCACTGTATCTATTGAGCCTTGGGCAGCAGATCAGTACCCATCCCAAGTATACACACGGACTTTGGACTCCCATAGAACAATGTGAGGTGCACTCTCACCCCGAACTCTTGGGGAAGGGTCTAGGCCCTGCCCTATATGAAATGACAGACTACGGACACCCCCATGGAGGGCCTCACCCTCCCTGGGGGAATGAGGGGATAACGGGGGGGGGGGGTTGGGGGGAGGGCACGGGAGGAATGGAGGGAATGGGAGAGGGACCTGGAACTGACTTGTGAAGCAACCTTGTTTCTTATCTAAATTTAAACTGGAATAGAAAAAAAAGAAAGAAAGCACTGTACCTATGTGCATTACTTTTTAACTTTGTAACTGAAAGTGACTGCCAGGTGACATAAGTGCATGAGAGCAGGATGTATCTGGCTTGAGATATAGTTAAGGTTGCAAAATGCCAAACTCTGTGTCTAGAATAAGGTTATGTAGAAGATGGGAAAGTGTATTTGGAGATTCATAAAGGACAACAATACATGGTTTTATAATGATTATGATATATTTCTTAAAATATGATGTATTTCATATTGAGCATTTTTTTTGCATAAGAGGCACATATTTGGTTGGGTAGGAAAGGAGAGTGGACCTGGGAGGAGCTGAGGGTAGGACACGAATGTGATTAAAACATATAAAACTCAGGAATAATGAATATTAATAAAAAGTAAAACATACAGTTGACTTAAATTCTTTCTGGAAACAATGAATAACTATATCATTCACAGGAAAATATATTTTAAAATGTAGATATATGTGCATATGCAATTTTATTTCAGTTCTGTTTTTAAAGCAAGAACATTATAATAGTGCCACAGAAAACTCAAGAGCCATTAAAAACTGAAATGCCACATTATAGAAGGAAATTATTTCGTGTAACTAGAATTTTTAATATTGTAAATATGTTTTCCATTCTAAGTTGGAAACTTAGAATAACTAAAAATACTCATATTTCCAGACATTTTTTTACTAATTATGAAGCAACTACTGATAATTACATAATCTGATTCTCTTCAATAAAATATTTTGGAAATAATTTAGTAATTGTTTGCACTGGCATGTAAATGTTAAATTTTCTAATCCTAGCCTTAAATTTTATCTATCAACCTACCAACCACACATAGATTGTATTAGAAAGGAAATTTATATCTTTTAAAATCACCTGACCACCTAGTCCTGAATTGTTTACAAACCAAATATATCTTAGACTTACATTTTTCCTCTCTGTTTCCTTAGACTGGCTGGAGTTAGCTATGGCCCTGGGGACTTCTGGTCTACTTATAGTCTTTGACCATTCTGTGAGAGGCATTCACTCATAACCTCACCTCTGCTAATTAATGAAGGCATCACCTCCTAAAATTCCCAGTGTAGTCACAAGATTGGACTTTAATTCATGTATTTGGATGCTGTACATTCTGTGAGCACTTGGAAGTCTTGGTTGGGACTTCGTGTGTTCTCAGGGCTGTTTAAGGTCTGTCCAGTAATACTCAGAGGAATTGCATAGCGAGCTATGATGTAGTCACTCTTCACAAGAAAATAAGAATGCTTCTCACATAGAATGAATTAGGAAGAGAAAGGGAAGGCAAAAGTGTACATGATCAACTGTAAGAAGATATGTTTTATAGTCTCTATATTTTCATTTGGAGAAAATTGAACCAGAAGAGGTGACTGAAAGAGAGGAGAGGTTATTGTACCTTGATAGTATAAATGTCTAGTCTTGATCTAGAGAATGATAGTCACCACTGATTATTTTTGGATTTCAACTAAAACAGCAACCCAGCAGGTACAGGATATACGAGATGTGCAACAGTAATGAAGTGAGGTCCTCACAGCATCCTCACAGATCACTGAGAATTCACAGAGCGAAGTCTCATCTTAGTGCTCAGAATCCTGAATTGTTTACATCCAGGCTTGCTGTCTCCTTTTATTTTGTATACAATTGTGAAAGAACCCAATAGAACTCAAGTATCTTACTAACATATAAAATATTTGGGTGTCATCATGAAGTGACCTGTATTCCTTTTCTTAGTACATTATATGGCTGAGGGCAAGCCTGCTAACATCTGACCAGGTGAAACAGGAAAGTCTGATGTATATTTAATACTTTCTGGGTAGTGGCATGATTAACAAATTTACATGTGAAAAAGAAAATTATTAAGAAAAATATTTGACTTGTATTATAGAAATAAAAATTGTGTCATATATTTTTGCAGTTATCACAGAAATTATAGCAGTCTACTGAAGTGAGTGTATTCCTATGTTGTTTTGCAGCTATGATAAAATGCCTTTAAGGTTAACATATATAGGGCTCATTTAATTATTAGACCTAGGGAATCATTAAATGTACCTGAAGTGTTTGAAAATGAAAACTTTTCACTTATTCATACATCTGTGTTTTTACAGAAAGTGGTTTAACTCAGTGGATCATGTTCACTTCAAGAAATCCTTTTAAGCAGACTTTAATCCCACAAGACAGGTCCATCAGTCATGCTTTCAGGGGTGGGCTAATGAATGCATCTGTGCTATAGTATTATGGCATTCAAAAAATATTAGTAGTGTGAACTCACTCTACCGAGCACCTTCAAATAATCTAAATAAATAGATCATTTAATATGATTGAAGCTTTCTTTCAGCCACCCCACATGGAACCTGAAAGCATGCAAAAGAATTTAAGGTCAGCATTGCATAATGATCCTCAGTAAAGACTAGAGGTGGAGGATAAAACACATCCAAAGGAAATGACCTGACAAAGTTTGCTTTTTATAAAAAGTATAAAGTCCAGTAAAAGCGAGAATCTAAGAGCATAATGGCTATCCTGCATTATAGCCCCAATTTGTCTGGCTGTATTGCTGTGTAGCTGTTCTTTAATAAGCAATTAGTCTCAGAATAGTTTGGGATTTACCTGGACATTACAGAGATGCTGTTGAGAGCTCATCATGTGTCCTTAGTCTGCCTGCCTACTTTGATCCAACTTCAACAGAGGGCAATACTTTAGTTAACAGAGATGTATTAGCATCACTAGGCAATCCACTCCAAATTCACCCATTTTCCCTAATACCCGTTTTCTTAATAATGATCTTGCCCAGGGTACCATATGACAGCTGGTTATCACATCTTCCTACATACATGATCTTTGAAAGTTTCTCATACCCTCTTGCTCTTATTTGCATTGTTTGTATGAATGAACATGCATCAAATCTTGTATAGAGTATCTCTCAATTATTTTTGTTTTCCTATTTTCTTATGACTAAATGTATTTATTTTGGATCAGTAAGTATACCCTATTGTTGCCCATCAAGAGTGCATGCCATCTGTGTGATGCTGACCTCAATCACTTGGCTAAAACAGGTTCCTGCATTGACAGATCACAGCCCTCCCTCGTTATGTTTTCCTCTGAAAGTCATCTCTGAAGGCATAGTATGTGTGGCCATGTGGTATTAAGTCCTACTCCTTGAAAATGAAATATTATCTACATAAATTATTTGTGATAGTTCTCTATGAGTATTTCAATTTTCTCTTCTATTTGTGTATTCAATCACTTACTTATTCTGTGTATAGTCATGTTTTGAAGGGTTTTGAATTACACCCCAATACTATACTGCCTGTTATTCAGTTCATTCCATTTTTGGCACCTGGGAGCTGTTTCATTTTGGCTAGGTTTCACTTTAGTTTACTCTGCATGCTTTGTTTTATGAGCACTCCCTTACTTTTTAACAAAAAACTTTCTAGAAGCCTCCATGCCATATAATGTCCAAGATGTTCATTTCTCTAGGAAGCCCTTGTTCCTTTATCTGAACAAACCTAATAGTCTGTGCTATTAGGAACATGTTATTGAATTCTAATACTTAAAAATTGTCTTATTTGGAATAATGAAAAAGTACTTTCTTCATTTAAGGAAAAAGAATATTTGCAACTGAATTTAATATAAAATTTCATGTGGTGCTATACAAATAGTTGATTGGGAAATTATATATTTACTAGGATGATAGGATCAAGTAATAGACACTCATGAGTCAGATAAGATATGTTTCTTGAAAAGAATAGAAGGACATTATGTTACTTGGTCCTGTTAAAGTGAATTCAAGTTTGCATTCCTCATAAGTAGAATTATAAATTTGAGAAGTAAATGAGCCCATGTGTGTAATCACAGGAACACATAAGCTGGCACATGTTTGGAGGTCAGACAACAACTTTATCTAGTTCCTTTTACCTTATGTATCCCAGGTATCACACTATAACACTTTGTGGCAAGTTCTCTTACCCACTAAGCAATCTTGCCAGTCCAAAGGGACTTGATATACCATCTTCCTTTGTGCATCCTCTGTGCACATATAGACTCTGTCTCATGAGGCAAGAGAAGCTGTAATCAGCTTCTAGCCCTTGTTTTCCCACAATTCTGTGCTTTCATTAAGCCTTTGGGCATCTGCTCTGCTTGTAGGAGGCCTAACTCTCAGCTCACCAAAATGGAGTTGACAAACATCTATAACTGCTTAAATTAGATTTTATTCTAACAAAACTTTAAAGAAGAGAATAATATTTCCTACATGTCCTACCAATTTTATATAAAGTATCCTTTTCTGTTTTGTATGTCTTTTTAGTGTCAAGGCATGCTAATATGTCAGTGTAAAAGACCCCTGTATGTGAGACATAGACGCATTGCTTCTCCTGTAACCTCTGCCTCCTTGTTGCTCCTTCCCATCTCAAGCTCTCATTTCTTCTGAGAACTATCTGCTCAGCAGGTTTCCACAATAAAGAGAGCTTTGTATCTTTGAAAAAAAAGTTTTAAATAATTTAGCTAGGAACCCTCTCTCCTTTCATGCAAGCATAAACAGATACTATATTTACTATTTCACTTGTTACAGATGAAGTGAGCTTAAGAATTATAATGGGAAAAATTGAGTACCCCATCAAAGAGTCCTTGTTAAAGTACAAATTGATATGTGTGATATAAAATTGGGGTAATTTGTTGTTCAATACACATGGAAAGATCAGAAATCAGTTCCAAAAATGATTCCTGTATTTATTGTTTCCATGGTATAAGCTTTGGAATTTAAAAGTCAACAAAAGTAAAAGATAGTATATACTGTCTATGAACCCCAAGTAGTACCAAGACTCCTAAGCTGAAACAGGAAGCATATAAGCCATAAAGAGTAACTAGAAAAGACAAACAGAATGGGAAAAAACCCAGTACTTTTTAACATATTGTTTTAAAAAGTGAGATGTAAGACAAAAACAGGTTAAAGTCTATGCTAAAACTTATGTGACATAGGATGGAACAGTAAATAAGCCAATAGTGGTAAACAATATCTCCTAGCTGGATACACAGGTATATTAAGAAATGGAATGATTTGCTGAAATGCCCTGTTGTTTGATTTCAGTGATGGTTATATATGTGACTGTATTTGTCAAGTTCACACAAACACAAAACTTGTCCTAAGAGAAAATTTGCAAATTAGTGTATGTTAGTTGACTTTTCTTGTAGCCAGTTATCTAAGTCAATCAACTTCAAAAGATGAAGGTTTATTTGGCTCACAGTCCACAAGGTTTAAGCCTATGGTCAAGCAGTATGATGGAAATGTACTATAGGAAACACAACTGACACCGTGAATGGAGAGTGGAAGAGACAACAAGGAATAAGAGCCAGAGCGTGGCTCCATGTGACTGCAAGAATTCTAACTGGACAATACTATTGAAGGCTTTCACCATCTCCCTAAAGCAACACAAGTTAGGTGCCATGGATTCGGGTGGTACATATACACATGGTAATTTAGAGGAACTGTAATCTGAAAGTAGTATTAACTGAGTAATCTAAAGTGTCTCTAAGGTTAGACAAGTAGAAAAAAAAACACCAGAGAACAGAATGCATAAGTAAAGGACAGTGTTGGCCAGAGTGTCTCCAAAGTGCACTAAGGGAACACTTGTCTACTTGCAGCCACTAATACATAATATTAAGCTTAGTGTACAGAAAAACAAAAGAGAAGATTTTTTATAAAGGCAGAATTAGAAAGAGGAAATCAAATTTGGGCAAAATAATCTAAAGGCAAGAAAAATGTTACATTATGAACTCACTTTGGTGTTGAAAGAGTGTGGTACCAGATTGGACTTAGAACCAGACATGCAAGTGGATGATACCTATTAACATTAGAACATGCTTCTTATGACACACCACATCAAGAACTATCCTTAGTGCTTAAGGAAGCCCAAGGGTTTGACATGAGACAAGGAAGATCTAGTCTATGGGGATTTTTGCTTTTCTGGGAGTCTACCTCTTTTATGTGTTCATCAAATTCTTGGACTACTCCAGAGTCTAAAATACAACCGAAGCACAGGAAGCTCTAGTTATGACAAACTATTTTTATAACAATATAGGTTAATATATATTGTAACCTTTAAAAGTGTAAAAAGCAACATGATCTGTTTCTGTATTTTATGAATTTGTCTCTTGCTAGGTCAATTTGTTCATATTACAATGCTTGAATAAAAGGGCAAGTTAATTAAGGTTTGAAATATGCACAATTCTTATCCCCAAAGGTTTTGATGTAATTTTATTGAGAACAGTAAACATACCCTGATGACACCTGGATTGTAAGTTACTAAAAAGAATTTCAGAAACAGTAAGATAAAAGTGAAAATACTTTTACTTGACTTTTGTTATTTTTTCATTTTAATATTTGAGTGTAGTTCATCAGATTTTTTTACTTAAGATTGATTCCTTGCTTAAAGCAGTTATGCCAAAAATTTTTTGAGCGACAGAACTGAAGTGTCATAATATGAGTTGAATTTTACAGGCAGAATGAAGCTCTCACTATGAATGGCATTCCAATTTCAGTGACACTGAGGCAAAGCTCCAAGCCAGCCTCTGAGAGCTGAGAATTTTGCACACTGACTTCTGGCAAGGTCTGGGAGACCTCACTCCTTGAAAAAGTTTGCTACATGTATTAATTCTCAGTTCACTGTCTTACTGGAGTTCAAAAACTATTTGTACGGTATATGATCCAGACATCTGTGATGGGGGAAGACCTGCTGTCTGTATGTTTACCTTATTGGTTGATAAATAAAGCACTGTTGGCCAATAGGGAAGCAAGATAGGTAGGTGGGACTAGGAGTCAAGGAGGATTCTGGAAAATGTAGTCTATAGGGAGAAATCTTAGGTACCTGTAGCTAAAATGCAGGTGATACAGAGTTGAGAGGAAGGGGATTTGCTCTCTCTTGGGGTTCTGGTCTGGTCTCGGAGAGCAGCAGAACCTTGGGTTCTTGGCTTTTCGTGTAAGTGATTTCTCCCTAATAAAATATCATACGACATCACTATCTTGTGTAGGTTAATCTTCCTCAGTAGTAGTCAAGACTGGAAAGTCGCCATATGATCCCAGGAAGAGAGAACACATGAGGCTGATGTCCTTGGTAGGGTAAGACTTTATAGAAATATACATATTAGTAGTAATGGGTTAATACTTAAGACAGAACTAGTCAATGAGAATCCCTGGATATTGGCTGACAGCATTGCAATGAATAGAGTCTCTATGTGTTATTTGGGACTGATGCAGCTCTGGGACCAGACTGGCGGAAAGAATATCGTTACACATCTTCATTCTCACAGCTATTGCTACGGGCATGACACTTTAACAAGTATCAGAAATTCCCACCTTCTACAAGCTGTTCTAACAGCCCAGAGTCATATTTTTTATAACTCTAATTCTGGAAAAATTTCACTCATTTCTTATGCTAGAATTATGAATTAAATTGGTTGGTAGAAGAAACTTTTTCTATTATAGAATAGAATCAGAAAGATTTGTAACTCATATTTCTTGGGGTTTCCTATAGTCAGAAGATTTTATAATTGATATTTCCTGGGTTTTGATTTATTACTGGCTTAGCAGTCTTGAGTAAATTTAGAAATTAAAGAGAGCCATTAACTGACATTTTTCCTAATATTTAATGTGTTTTTCAGTTTTTATTTAATTTCCCTCTGCATCATTTAACTCACTCCAGTGCTGTGTGTTTTACATAAAATCATGCTGAAGGTATCAGTTGGTATTTACACTTCTTTTCCTTGGTTTCCAGACTGGAAAAACAGGATAAATATTTTAACACATTTTTAACATATGTACTTTATTGTAAACATTAATAAATGAAGTAAAATGCCTTTATATAGAAGGAAGTACAACATCCATCATTATTTGGATATTCTTTTTTATGTACTAAAGCCCTTATTGTTCATCAAACCTTGCCAATTCATTCTTTTGCTTTATCTTTATGGTGAGGTTTACTGTATTTGTATGCATATATATATTTGAAAATCAAATTGAGAAATGTAGGTATCATGGCTAATCTTGTCTGTCAACTTGGCCTGTCTGGGAAGATGGAACCTCAACTGCAGAACTGCCTCAGTCAGATCAGCCTGTGGCCATGTTTGGGGTATTTATGTGATTGGTAATTGATGAAGGAGTTGGAGGCCATTGTTGGAGATGATGTACCTGGGCAGTTGGGCCTGTGCTCTATAAGAAAGAAGCAGAGCAAGTTAGAGGAAGCAAGCCAGTGGCATTCCTCCATGGCCCTGGTCTCTTCATTTCTTGCCTTTGCCTTCATTTCTTTACTTGGCTTTTCTGATGATGGACCATTACCTGTAACCCAATAGTCTTCCCTTCCCTTTGTTGCTTTTGGTCAGTGTCTTATCACAGCAATAGAAAGCACACTAAGACAGTGGGCATGCCTTTTTTTCAATGTTTTATTTGTTTATCTTACTTAGGAATAGTTCCTCAGATACATGCACTCCCTAATATCAGTAGCTTGTTATTGCTTTTAGTAAAGTGAATCAATGATAGCTCCTAACTCATGTCTTTTAAAAACAAAATTAGTTTATGAGTTTTATTAAATTATATTTTGGAATGATTGAAATAGCAATAAACCATTCCTGTCATGCTCATATTTTGTACAAATATTTTATTTGGCTCTAGGGGCTAGATGGGGCCATTCATAGTGAAGAAGGAAGAAATATCTTAGGGTAAGTGAATAGTAGAATATAGGCAGTTATTCATGGGTAAGAATAATGGGGAGGGAAGCTTAGGTGGGGAAAGGAATAGCAGAGTATGGAAGAGATAGGGGTGGAGAAAATAACTAACACTAAATCTGTTTGAAATGCAAAGTAGAAACCTGCAATATTGTAATATACATACATATCTTATAATATATGTTTATATATCCATGTAAATATTTATATAAACATAATCATATTAAAGAGTCTAATTGAAGTTAACCTATAATGGGAATATTCTCCCAGAAGTCACAGTCTGCCAAATAGTATGCCTAGTTTTATGTATGGGTACCTTCTCCTCACATTGTTAGTTAGCAAGGTCCCAAGGCCCTACAAACAATGGAGTCCACTGCTCTTGATTTTCTAGAAGAACTTGGTACTAAGATCATATTGCCAAATAAGATCTCACCACACTTTGGACACAGGGCCTAGGGAACTTAAGCTGGTACTGGCCAGGAAGTATCCTCTCTGCTTGCTATCTGTCATAGTGCTGAAAGATGCTGCTGGAGAAACAAGCTAATATCAGTCTTACCTACATGGAAACCCTTTTTAAACTATAGTAATGACCAGACTGGCAAGACATGTTCATGTATGCAATAGTCTCAGAAATAGTATATGGGTAATCAATCATTTTCTGGTTGGGTTTAAGGTTTGTCTGCTTTAAAGGAGGAAACTCATAAGTGATATTGCACAGCTGGCAAAGGACTCATGGTGGGGAGATCATAGACCCCAGTGGTAAACCTACTCCTGTAACTCTGCTAAAGAGACATAATATTAAGTTGCCCTCCAAATTCATATATCCATACCGATAGACTAGTGTAATTCTCAACAACTTCAGATAGATAGAAGTCAGAGGTTTGGGAAAGCCAGAGTGAAACGATGTCTTCTGAAGATGAGAAAGCATTCATGGACTCATAGCAACTGTATTTTCCTATATAAGATCTATATGATTATCATGCTAGCATTGAGTGGTGAGGGACTCACAAGTTCTCACCCTTAGCTGAGTAGCTACTGACAATTGATGACTAGTGTGTGGTGGGAAGTCCGTTTTCTTTAAGAGTGTGGCCCTTGGTAGGTTGCACATATACCAGTGGATTGCCCAATAATGATGGACATATGAGCAGCACAGGTATGATTCCATGGATTATAAGAATAAAAGAAATAAAAAGGAAAAGAACATAAGCTAGCAGGGATAGTGGGTGTGATATTTGAAGGAGTTACAGGGGAGAGTAGGAGGGTGAACATGATCAAAATACATTGTATGCATGCACAAAGTCTCAAGTATTTAATAAAATATCACATTTAATAAAGTATTCAAAATGAAAGAAAGGATATAAATGACAAGGTCTTGAACTAGGAAGTATAAAAATGTTTTTTCTCTTGTTTCAATTGTCTTAATTGTCTGTGGCTTATTTAATGAACATGAGGTAAGTACTGTAGTTTAAATCTCCACAAAAGGAACAGAAATATTATTCATGTTTAAATATCAGAGAGAAAGCTGTTGACATGATATCATAATGACTCATTATACTTTTATCTTCCGAGAAGAAGTAAATCTGTAAATTAGGTAAAAATATTACGTATTGCTTAACACAAAATAGTCATTATATTTAATCAAAATATCCATGTTGAATATTTTTTACACATATATACGTGTTTATCTCAACAATGAGTTTTAGATTTCGTGTTAGGAATTTTGAAAATGGTTCCGAGCATGGTGTTTTTAACACAGCGGCTCTTTCCTTTCAGAGTGATGTGAGCCCTTCCAGCAGTACCGCCTCACTTCCCATCAGCCCTCTCACGGAAGAGCCACTGCCTTTCAAGGTAAAAGATAATCACACCCCCAAAACATTTTTCTTAGTATTTTAAAGTCTGCGAACAGTGTATTCTACAGTCGTACACAGATGTGAGGTGAGCTGCTTCATCCATCTTATCTGGTTGATTGTCTTACTTTGTTCCCCATGAAGTAGAGATCCTCTCAGCCCCTTTAGGCTGAGAGTAGAGGTATGCATCCCTGGGTCATAAATGCATTATTTGAAGTGTTGATTTTGTTCCATTTTTCAATTGCTACCTAAAGGCTGAAGGTTGGACTATTTGTGGAGCAATTGCTACATATCCTGTCTGACACAGGAGCTATAGTTTAACCTTTTGGTCAATATGAAGTAGGGATTTTACATCACATGTTTGCAGTCAGTCATTAGTTTACATGGACATATACAGAGTGTTTATTCTACTTATATTTTCATTAGCTGCAATACTGAATGGTGCAGTCATTACAAAAAAAGAAGTTGACATTATGCATGGATTCATTCTCCTAAACACATTCTCCAACTTAAGAGTCTATATGCACTATAAATAGGGAAATTTCTTCATTGCTCACTAGGGTTAGGATTCTTAGCCCTAGCATAAACATAAACTGTTTGTACCAAGAATGGTTGTATATCATTACTATTATTATAAATAGGGGTAATCTTCAATTGTCTGGATAAAAATGTTAGAACATTGGGTTAGTACACTTTGTTTGCTTTGAAAGTAAAGTAGTATATGCTTGAGTATGTATTACAATGTTCATTGTGGTTGTATATAAAATTGTTATTTGGTATTTTGTTATTTTCCATACAAGCAATGTATGTCATTGAGCCTCGTGCTACCCATAGGCTCCACAGTGGTACCTAGGGCTTCCCTTCATTCAGTGTTATTGCCATCACTGAGATAAACCTTTCACAAGTCTGTCCATTGAGGACTTTTAGTTTCTATATACACCTGAATTGTTTCATGATTAATTATTGTGGTGGTTTGAAAATAAATGCCCCCCATAGGAATTGGCACTATTAGGAGGTGTGACTTGTTGCAGTTGGTATGGCCTTTTGGGAGGAAGTATGTCACAGTGGGGGCAGGCTTTGAGGTCTCCTATGCTCAAGCTATGCCAAATGTGGTGCAGAGTGTGCTTCCTGTTGCCTCCTGATGAAGATGTAGAACTTCCAAGATGTAGAACTCCTTCTCCAGCACCGTATTTCCATGCATTGCACCAGTCATGATGAATAAAGAACTAAACCTCTGAACTGTAAGCTAGCCCTAATTAAATGGTTTTTTTTTATAAGAGGTGTGTGGTCATGGTGTCTCTTCATAGCAATGAAATCCTAAATAAAACAGTGACAGACTTAGTAAAATTATGAAGCTCTCATTTCTGTATCAAGGAATTGGTAAATACTGAGGGGCATTTGTTAGGGTATAAATAATTTGTCAAAATGACACCACAACTTGTGCTATCAAGTTTAGTATTGTGAAATATTTTATTCATAGTATGTGGGACAGAATTTATAGAAGAATCCTCTTCACAAAGATTTAATTGAATTTTCAGTGCATCACAAGAAACCATTTTCTCTTAATATATGGATAAATTACAGTGCTAAAACTGAATGTGATTTTAACAAAGGTTAAAATGAGATTTTTATATTCTAGAATCTGCTGATATAAAAATAATTTAAGTACAATCATTTTTGTTGGATTATTTGACTAGTTCTAAGAGATCAATACTGTTTTTGAGCTAATGTGTGTAAATGGTTCTTGAAAGCAATTAAGACTTTTGAGAGCCTGCATTAGCTTTGAGTGTCCAATATTCTTAAAGTTCCTAGTGTTTTACTTATCATGTGAAAAAATAGATTTATAGTCTTCAAAAATTTCTCACACTATACCATTAGTACTTAAAATTATCCAAAGTTTTATCTTTTAACTAGATAGTAAAACTACAACATTAGCTTATTTTAACTTTAAAATTTGACATTGTATTAGTGAGTAATATTACTTATTAATTTTTATATAAATACACAGTAAAAGAAAATATTTTGGGCAGTACTTTGGTGGCATAATTTTTATGATTTCAAAAATTTTTATTAAGGTGTAGAAGACATTTATGTCCTCTTATAATCATTAGAAGAACAAAACCCTAATATTGTAGTTCCTATGTGTTTATGATTTTATTCAAAATTATGATGTTGGAATGAGGAGAGAGTGTGTTTACTAAAGAGATTCCCCTGGATTCAATCTCAGAACCTATTTTTAAACAATCCAGAGATGGGGCTGGAGAGATGGCTCAGAGGTTAAGAGCACTGGCTGCTCTTCTTCCAGAGGTCCTGAGTTCAATTCCCAGCAACCACATGGTGGCTCACAATCATCTGTAATGAGATCAGGTGCCCTCTTCTGGCCTGCAGGGATACACACAGGCAGAACATTGTATACATAATAAGTAAATAAATCTTAAGAAAAAAACGGAGATGCCTGAATTTATATTCCATTTCCAGAGAGGCAAAGACAGGACTAGTACTGAGGGTTGATAGCTACTTAGCCTAGACTACTGTACAGTTCCAGGCTATGAGAGACCGTGTCTCAAAGTAAAAAGGTCCATGGTGCCTGGGCTCCACAGACATGTACATGCACGCACACACACACACACACACACACACACACACACACACACAAATATATTTAATGTACATGGCAGTATTTTTCAATAGAAGAAATTTATTCCTTTTGCTAATCCAATTACTTACCAGTAGAAAAGAGAGAAAAACAAACATTTTTCTCTGTCAGTCAGCATGACACCTTTCAGAACTAGAAAAAAAATGTGGGTACATTTTCTTTTTCTCCAAGAATGTAATATAGTCTTACTTATGAAAATAAACCCCATAAGTTCTGGATTAGTCAGGCTTTTGTTTTTTCCTCCGTGACAAATACTTGGGTGAGGAAGTTAAGAAGAGGAAAGTTGCATGTGGACTCATGGTTTAAGATACTTTATTGTTGTAGCTGGCTTCATGTTTTGTGTCCTTTAATGAGACAGAAACAACATCATGAAGGCAACATGCTGTAACTCATTTAGTTGCTACCCTGAGGCAAAGAGAAGTTGTAGAAAGGGGCCAAGAACAAGATGTACACTTCAAAGGTACATTCTCAGCATCCAGTGTCATCTAACTAGTTCCTACCTTTTACAGTTATATTTTGTTAGTCTCTGCTTTTTTATGGTTGGTTGGGCCAGAGCCCACACAGACACACCCAAAGGTTTATTTTTAATTACTTTTTTATTAAATTAGAAACAAACTTGTTTTATATGTCAATCCCAATTCCCTCTCAGTCCCACCTCCCCTGCCCCCCAAGGACTCCTTATCTCATCCTCTTTTGCTCCCCAGGGTGAGGCCTTCCATGGGGGATCTCAAAGTCTGTCATATCATTTGGAGCAGGTCCAATTTGTGTCTAGGCTGAGAGAGAATCTCTCTATGTTGAGCAGGCTTCCGAAGTCCATTTGTGTACTAGGGATAAATATTGATCTACTACCAGAGACCCCATAGATTGCCCAGATCTCCAAACTAAGGAGGTTCTGAAACAGACCTGTGCTGGTTTTCCATAGTCTGGGCTCCATGATCTCCCCCTTGTTCAGGCCAGCTATTTCTGTGGGTTTCTCCAGCTTGGTCTTGACCCCTTTGCTCATCACTCGTCCCTCTTTACAACTGGAATCCAGGAGTTCAGCTGAGTGTTTAGCTGTGACCCCTAAAGGTTTTACTAACAGCATAGGTGTCTGTTAGTTCACTCACACTAACATTCAAGGTACAGCACCAGTATCCTAAACTGTGGTGATTCCAGAACTTAACCTCAGAGTCACATATGTAACAATGAGTAGGCAAAAACCACTATGTCTCTGAAAGAATCCTTACTGGCTGATGGAGGTCTTGCTTTTCTCTTGTCTGCTGGGAAGTGGTTAATCTAGCAAGAAAAAAAATGGCTTCCTTCTATTATTCATACCTATTTGGGATTAATCAAAGACTGCTGGGGTTAAAGGAAGATGACTTGTGTCAGCCCAAGTGTACATCAGAGTGACATTTCCTTTTAAAATAACATTCTGAATAAATTGACTTCATACATAACACCTAAAATAAAGACAAATTGATCACTATTTTAATACTTAATAGCTACAATGCTATTAATATCTGTCTTTATTTTTTCATTTATTTATTTTGAGAATGTTTTACATGAGTGATATATTCATATAATTTTTAACCTCTCTCCTTCCTCGCTACTCCTGTGTCTTTATTTTAAATTACTTGTATGCTGAGAAATTGACTGTTGTTAGGAGCATTCCACAATAAGATATAGTAAATTAATGTTACAAAAATTAGGTAACATTCTGAGGCTAGTTCACTAATATAGGGGATCATTTGGCTTTAGAGTCTTGGAAATTTAGGCATCAAAAATAAATCTTGTTTGATACCAACATTTCTTTTCTCTGATAAATCATTGTTTCCATCAGTAGTATTATTAAAATCAAATCTTTAAATTTAGTTCTTAAAATTCTGCTCTGAAAGTCATTCTAAGTTCCGTTTGGGATATGACTTTATTCTTTTTTCTCCCATATAACTTGTACCCCACTTTACTAAGCTTTGTGTCATTATTGTTTATTTGTTGCTATGGTGTTTGGAAATTTATTCAACCTTGCCTTAAACAACTGGAAAATCTTGGGACTCTGCAAATAGAAGGGACAAAATAACTGGTGAAGTGTCTGTGTGGACAGGTCACATGTACGCCAGTTCACCATGGTCAGCCAAATTCTCTATTGAATTCCCACCAGCTGTGAAACTATGATGTGCATTCATCATGGGACATGACGGGTAACTCATAATACATTGCATTTAAGTGTCAATCATTTCATACATACAAGTAATAGTCTCACTAATGTTATATTCTGTTGGTGTTGAGAATTTTCTAATATTTCAGATTACCATAATATTCAGGCTGTAATCATGGTCACATATCTCTAAACAGTTTAGCATTGCATTAACTACGTACATATACAAGCTGACAGGTGTCATTATATCATTGTGAATGACAAAGGGATTACCACCTACCCATTGAGTGGGGTTACCATGACATTTTAGACCCATTATATGATCACACGGTTTTATTCCTCTGATTCCTAAAGTAGGAGTAAATGGGATAAGCATGAGATTTTGTTATGATCTTCTATAGAAAGACACTCACTGTTGACAATCTTAGTCTTCAGGTCCTCATTCTCTCTACAATATTCTACCTTTACTTTCTCCAAGCCTCCCCAGTATCTAATTTTCAGTCTGCCTTCTGTGTCTGCATTAGGCTCAGCATGATTTCTATACTGAAGTTGCCTTAAGATGCCCAAATTCTCTTCTATAGTAGCTTAGTAGCATGGTCCTTTTAATGTTTCATTGAAGCGTGCACACACACACACACACACACACACACACACACACACACACACACACCAAAGCACACAGACAAGTAGACTCCCCATGAGTCAGGAGGGTTATTAGGAAGTGAGATATCTAGAATACTTTTGTGCTTGGGGTTAGGATGAAGGCCCTTTTTTTGGTGAGTTTGGATTATTGTAGGGGATTGGATAATCCATATAAAGAAAGGAAAGCAGATTGGTTCCCACCACAAGAGTGTCCCCTCCTAGGAGATTTGAAAGTTCCTATTTGTATTAGTGATGGAAGAGCAGGAAGTCAGCCATTTTAAGTGCTTAAATAGAAAGCCTACCTACCCACAATGAGCCTCTTTTCCCATCTGTCTGCCAGCTGAGATGTGTTACATTATGTCCCCTTAGTATCATGGATCATTATCTTTTCAAATTCATTTGTACTTTAGTGAAGCATGGTGTCTATAGTTTAGTCTCTTAGCTATTGAAAGTCATGTTTGATTTAATGTTTCAAATATATATTATAAAATTACATTACCTATTCTTATCCTGTAATAAATTCAATAGGAAATATACTATGCTCTTCCTACATTCTGCTTTTAAAGTATGTAACAGCACCGAAGAATTGCCATGACTCACTAGTCTTCCACCAAATGTAACTCATTACCTTTTTTAGCACATTTCTGCCTTGTTAAGTGTGCATTCTTGCAAAGTCTTTGAGGCGGGTTATGCAGCACCTAGAGTTCACAGAGACACTCTCTCTGAGGTACAGCTACCTTTTCTCTCAGAAATATAATCATTCTTAGAGATGCTGCCACTTCCTCTGAGGTACTGCCTTACAGTCTGAGGTATTGCCACTGTCTATGACCTCAAGCTACTCTATCTCAATTCAGCTACCCTCTCTGAGGTGCAGCCACCCTCCTCCTGTGTCACCACGACCTGTGAGGCACAGGTAAACCAGCCATGGTACAGGCCATGGTCTGACTCATATAGTCACTTTTCCAAGAATTGATTCTGAGTTACAATTGTCTGTTTTCTCATTTCCCTTACTTTCTGGATCAAAGGATAGCTGGTTACTTTTCTTCATTTCCTGAAGTCTTCTTTTTGCCTAATGTGTTTTGCCATTTTCATCCCAGATTACCCTCCTGTCCATAAAGCAGCAAGGATACTGAGAGAGAAATAATCTCTTTAATATATTTTTGAAGTAGCATTGTTATCTAACTATTCTTCTGCCCTGGCCCCAAAACTAGCTTTATGGAAAAGAAAGCTACCCAATTCAACTAGGAAGGAAATAGAAATATAAATTTAACTCTCAAAATTTTGCTGGGCTATTAAAGGCGAAATGCTGTGTGTCACTAGGCTGGAACTATAAAGTCTTAGCCCAGAACTTACTGACATGCAATATAACTAACAAGTTTTGTTCTTTATTACATAAAATTTGCATTATGTAGAAAACATTTCAAAAAATATATCAGCACTAGATGGTTCATAAAAATTTGCATTTATGTAGTGTGTGTGTGTGTGTATGTAGGTAGGGTGCTAGGGCATGTGTGTGGTAGTCAAAAGACAATTTGTGAGTTCTCTCCTTCTACAGTGTGGGTTCTAGAAACAAGACTCAAGTCATCAGACATGTTGGCAAGTATCTTTACCTAGTGAGCCATCTTATTATCTAGGATCATGTACTTTTATTTTAGTTTTTAATTAGAAACAATGTAGCAAGCCTTCTTGTCAGACTTTCTTTGGACTACCAGCCCCTAAATAATGACACAAATTTATTATTAATTATGAAAGTTTAACCTTAGCTTAGATTTGCTCCCAAATAGCTCTTATAACTTAAGTTAACCTGTTTCTATTAATCTCCATTCTGCCACATGGCTCTTTACCTCTCCTCCATTCTGCATGTCTGGCTCTCTCTGTGTCCAGCTGATAAAATCTGCACACCTCTGATTCTTCCCTAGTTCCTCTCTCTTCTCAATAATCCAACCTAGTCTCCTCTGCCTAACTAATGGCAATTAAACTCTTTAATTAACCATCATCAGCTATCTTGGCAGAGACACAATTTTATAATGTTCAAATAGATTATCCCACAACATCCCCCGCCCCACTTTTTGTTTAAATAAAATGAAAGCTTTAACTCTTACAAATTCAGATAAACTCAGCTCTTATGATACAAGCCATTAATTCAAAAAGGTAAATTCTGATAGACAATTTCAGCTATTCTCTAAGTGGGTATCACTCCACTGAGTATGCAGATGGTCATTTCTTCTGTCAGTTGTTCAACTATTCAGCTTTTCAAAGTTTGTATCATGATTATGGACTGTGTAAAGTGTCATAGGACTTCTGGTCTAGGACTTAAAATTTATTAATGTGTAGCACAAATAATAGAAACTTACAGACAGATATTGGGGTTCAAGCTGAACATCAAAAAAGCAAAGCAGCCAGCTGCTATCTCTTAACTCTGCCTCAGACAGAAATGGGCAATCCTATCTCCAGGAATCCTCAGGCTGTACTACACTCCACCGAACCTCAGGCTGCATCCCCTAAGTTCCTGTCTCCTCCCGCCTAATATTCCTCTCTCCACCCAGCCATATCACTCCTGTCTCCACCTCCCTAGTTCTGGGATTAAAGGCCTGTGGTCCCAAGTGCTGAGATCACCTTTGTGTAAGTTGTTTTTTGTTACGAGAAGTTTTTTCTTTGCTAGCCGCTTTGGTTTATCACCCGCCAGCCGCCTGGGCTCTGCCGCATTGTAGTTCCCAAATAAACACACAAGAGGCTATATTAATTATGAAGCTGTTGGCCTTGCTTGTTTCTTACTAGCTAGCTCTGACTTAAGTAATTACCCCATAATTGTTAATCTAAGTATGTTTCTTACCGGAGAATAGTTCCAGGCTTCCTAACCCCATGGCATTACATGTTGACTCTCCTGTGTTTCTTCTTCCCAGAATCCTCCTGGACTCCTAGCCCCACCTATCTAGATTCCTATTGGCCAGCAGTAATTTATTAACATATACACAGGACTTCCCCAACATCTCCTCTTTTCTGTTTAAACAAAAAGAAAGGTCTTAACTTTAACATAGTCAAATTGTATATGACAGAACAGTTATCAAGTAAGAACACAGTTACAACATTTTGTCTATTAACATTTAGCAAGATCTAAAGAAAATATCATCCATCCCATCCTTGTGAGTCCAAAGTCCTATATGTAGCTTATCTTTTATCATAACTAAGGAAAACTATAATTATAACTATCTGTCTTCAACTCCATCAAAGACCACAAAAGGATAATATATAAACACTAGGATTGACAGAGACATCTTACTGCCTGGACAGTCATCCGAAGTTCCTCTGTAATGTTGGGGCATCCATCTTCAGCCCATAGGCCACAATGTGTCCAGAAGATTTCTCAGCAAAGCAGGAAATTTCAAACTGTCCATCTGCATTGGCAGTCTGTCAGTCATTTTTCTTTGTCCTGCAGAACATCTCCTAGACTCTTCCATGAAGCAGGAACCCTGTAAGACTGAGTTCAGCAGTCACTTTCCTGTGGGTCCTGCATGTCCAGATTATACAACAACAGTCAAGCAGTACAGGCAAGAGCAGTTTCTTGCCCAAATGGCTAATCTTGCCATGTTGAAAGCAAACTCCATAACAAGTTTCTTCGATGCCCATCTGCCTCTCAGACGTAATTGGTGCTGCCAGGAGCAGACATTTCTCATTGTCAAGAAAACCCTAAACCATTTTTAATGCCATTTTCTGATGGTCTTTGAGAGGTTAGAAGACTGTTTATCTGTCTGAAATACATCTCTATCTATCTAGAAAACCTAACTTACCTAACTATAAGTTCTGACTATTATAAGTAACTATCTATATTCTGTATTCAATTATGCATTACATTTTAAAAGATCAGTATAAGCACAATACTTAATCAAGAGGAGAAATATACATATCACAAAATTGACCTTGAATTTGTATCAAAACAATACCTATACCATAATTCCCCTTTTTACCATTAAAAGGGATTGGCTGTGATCACTAGCCAATTATAAACAATCCCATTTAAATGAAAACAAAGATTTATAAACAAGATGGGAATTGGGACGTCGCTCATTCCAAACTGCTTCCTGCTGGAAGGGGGCGCTGTTCATACCATGGGGATCATGACAAAACTCAGAAACCTGTATAAGTCCATATTTTCGGGGTCTGTAAAGCTGCATCATCTTAACTGTCTCAATTGTTGGAACACCTTGTCCACTGCTTCCGGGGGTCTTGGTTCGTCGAACCACAGAAGCCTGGAAGGAATCCTCAGCTTTTCATTTTCTGTAGAAACATAAGCAAAAACTCCTTTTCCGAGTAACATATCCTTATACTTAAATTTTGAAGTCAAGGCATTTTTAAAAGATATAAGTTGAATTAATTCAGCAGCATTTATAATCAAGTGTACTTTAGCAGTTGCTCCTTCTTTAGCAATGAAAAAACTGAAAAACATAATAGCGTACAGTATCCAGACTCTCTGTGTATTTTCCATCTTTACGTGGCTTATTTATTTATCTATTATTACTTTATTTCTTTTATTTTTATTTATTTTTCTTTGAGACAGGGTTTCTCTTTTGAAATCTCTTTTTTTTTAAATCCGCCTGCCTCTGCCTGCCTCTGCCTCTGGAGTAAATCCTACCGGCGTGTGCCACCACAACGCCGGCTTTTGTATTTATTTACCACTTTGCCGTTTCATTTTCTCTCTCAATCTCACGTATACTTTTAAACACACTGTAAACCTTTAGAGATTTTCTTCATCCAAGTCTGACTTTACTGTAAATCTTTATGTTTTTCTGGCCACGTGTCTTATCTGTAAAACCGTGGCTGTTTTAAACTGCTGCCTTCCAAGATGGCGGGCGAAAGCATGATTCCATCTTACCGCCTCAGTCCATGCTGACATCCAGCAAAAGCTGCCACTTCCAGCTGTACGTACACACCTTTTAATCGTTAGCAGAGTCTCTTAAAAGAACCTTGGGGTTTTTTTTTGTTTTTTTTTTCTTTTTTCTTTTTATGCCGAGTCAGGAAGACTCCGGTAAGTGAGCCACGTGAATCTCGGCTTGTAACTAGCAAAACAGAGCACACCTGAGAAAAATGCTGCTACCAAAAATCTGTGCTTCTCTCCGTTCTTCTGTTTCTAAAATTCCTTTAAAGCTTTTGTTATTTTGCGTGGAAATTCATGATCCCACTCCTGATCACCATTTTGTTAAGAGAAGATTTCCTTGAGAGGAGCCTTCTCGCCCGCCTGGTTCCAGATCCGCATCAGTCCCAAATAAACACACAGGAGGCTATATTAATTATGAAGCTGTTGGCCTTGCTTGTTTCTTACTAGCTAGCTCTGACTTAAGTAATTACCCCATAATTGTTAATCTAAGTATGTTTCTTACCGGAGAATAGTTCCAGGCTTCCTACCCCCATGGCGTTACATGTTGACTCTCCTGTGTTTCTTCTTCCCAGAATCCTCCTGGACTCCTAGCCCCACCTATCTAGATTCCTATTGGCCAGCAGTAATTTATTAACATATACACAGGACTTCCCCAACATCTCCTCTTTTCTGTTTAAACAATGTTTTTCTGTTAGACTCTATCAATTTCATGTAGCTCAGTGTGACCTTAACTCACAGAGATCCATCTGCCTCTGTCTCCTGAGTCGTGGGATTAAAGGTGTGTGCCACCACTGCCTGGCCTCTATGTCTAGCTTGTATGGCTGCTAGGATTAAAGGTGAGTATCATCACTGCCTGGCTCTGTGGATGTGGCTAGCTTTGCATTTTGGTCCTCAGGTAAGACTTATTAAATCATAAATAATATATCACCTCACTCATGTAAGGTTATTTTAATGTAAAATAGTCTAAAGAGGTAGAAAATTAAAATAGTCCCACAAAGTGAAATGAACCAGATACCTCCTGTCATTTGTCATAGCCTAATATATTACAGCATTGTAAAATTCAGTCATACACATTTTTAAAGAAAACACATTGGACAGTTTCTACAATAAGGACTTCTGTAGCTTTCTAGGAAACATCTGGGATTAAGCACACTTCTGCTTTCTTCTCCTTATCATTTCCAGACGGTTACATTGTTTCTTAATTTATGTATCTATAAAGCAAAGACAAGTACAACCACTTCAGGAGAGAAATAAAAAGCAAGACTGAGGATAGTATGTAGAAGTCATCTACAACAACATACTGTAAAACAAAAAATAAATGTTGTTTTCACAGATGTGGGATTTCCAACTTTAGATCAAGAATGCCCTATGTGTATATATGAAGAATTTTCTACTTAGCATTTTTTTACCTTATTGTCAAATGGGGAAAGAATATTTTACTTTGAAAGATTAGTATTCAGAAGTGATGCTACTTATTTTATATTGTCACATATCATATTACGTTTATTAAAACTGATTAAAAGGAATGTCATGGATAAAGGAGAAAGAATAAATATGAACTTTTTGTAGCAATCTATATTAAAACATAAGCAGAGAAAATACAAAATGGTTTCTGTCACATATGGTATATGGGATTTTTTCATTGAAAGTGTGTTATAGAACATTTTTCTTTAATTCTCCAACTTCCTATATAAAAGAAACCAATTAACATCGGAAAATACATGGCTCCCACTAAAGTATCTCATCCATTCCAATAGAATTCTGGGAAAAAAACTCAATGTAAACAAACAAAGCTGATAATTTACCCCTTCAAATGTCCTATCATCAATATAACTTCAAGGTATTTTGTCTAGCATATAATAATAGAAAGAAGTACATTTTGAGACCCTAGGAAAGAGGATATTTGTGGCAAGATCATTACAGAATCATCCATCCAATGTCCGACATATGTGGAGAGTGAAAGAGATTTTATTACAGTTATTTTTCACCTTTGGGAATTAGTGGTCCCTCTTAATACTTGAAATACCCACTGTGGTGTATTTCTGAATCATTGATTCAGTTATCTATTAACTCATTAATTTGTTGAAGAATCCAATCCAGTTTTTGATTAACTGTCACAGGCTTAATAATGTTCTAAGATATCTATGTCTCAATGTAAATAAAACAAACCAAATCTTTGATTTCATGATGTCTGGGGTCTCATGATAAAAGAGAAATAGACAACAAATACTACATATTGTGTTTGGTAGGGGTGATTAGCATCTTGAGAGAATAAAGCGGGATTTCAGGGAGAAAAAGTGACACTACATTGTCTCATTTCAGAAAGAAAGGTTGAATGAATGTGTCTCTGAATCTTCATCAGTTTCTTGTGCCTTTTGTTGGGATCTTTTCCTTCTAATATTTGTTTGTTTGTTTTTATACTATTCAGATGTGTTAAGCTTTTTTGTCATTGTCATTAATATTTATATATTATATTTATTATATTACATTATAATCTCTTGGAAGCCTATTTGTCTTCTAATGAGAAACCAAAAGGGAATGGATACCTATGGGAGGAATAGTGGTGAAGAAATGAGAGACGTAGAGGGGAAACCAGAGGATATGTTAGGTGAGAAAAAAAAACTATTTTCTTTTTTTCTTTCTCTATGTTTTTATTTAAATTAGAATCAAGCTTGTTTTACATGTCAATACCATTTCTCTCTCCCTCCCCTCCTCCCCTATTCCCCAGTAACCCTCTATCCCATTCTCTTTCTGCTCCCCAGGGAGGGTGAGGCCTTCTTCCATTCAGGAATCTTCAAAGTCTGTCACATACTTTGGAGCAGAGCCTAGGCCCTCCCCTGTGTGTCTAAGCTGAGAGAGCAACCCTCTGTGTAGATCGAGCTCCCAAAGTTCACTTGTATGCTAGGGATAAATACTGATCTACTACCAAAGGCCCCATAGATTGCCAAGGCCTCCTCACTGAAACCCACATTCAGGGCATCTAGATCAGCCCTATGCTAATTTCCTAGCCATCAGCCTGGGGTCCCTGTGTTCCTCCCTATTCAGGTCAGATGTTTCTGCAGGTTTCAAAAACCTGGTCTTGACCCCTTTGCTCATCACTCCTCCCTCTCTGCAACTGAATTCCAGGAGTTCATTTGGGTGTTTAGCTATGGCTGCCTGCTTCTGCTTCCATCAGCTACTGGATGAAGGCTCTAGGATAGCATAAAATGTAGTCATCAGTCTCATTATTGGAGAAGGGCATTTAATGTAGCCTCTCCACTATTGCTTTGATAGTTAGTTGGTGTCATCCTTGTAGATCATTAGACTTGTCCCTAGTGCTAGATTTCTCTTTAAACCTATGATGGCTCCATCTATTATGGTATCTCTTTTCTTGCTCACCTCTATTCTTCACCTGACTAAGCCTTCCTGCTCCATTGGTCTACCTGTCTGTTTTTGTGCCAATACCAAGCTGTTTTTAGGACTATGGATCCATAATAGAGCTTGAAGTCAGGGATGGTGATGCCTCCTGAAGTTCCTTTATTGTACAGGGTTGTTTTGGCTATCCTGGGTCTTTTGTTTTTCCATATAAAGTTGAGCATTGTTCTTTCAAGATCTGTGAAGAATTGTGTTGGGATTTTGATGGGGATTGCATTGAATCTGTAGATTGTTTTGGCTAGATTGCCATTTTTGCTGTGTTGATCCTACCTATCTAAGAGCATGGGAGATCTTTCCATTTTCTGGCATGTTCTTTAATTTCTTTCTTTAAAGATTCAAAGTTCTTGTTATACAGGTTTTTCATTTGTTTGGTTTGATTACCCCAAGATATTTTATGTTTATGGCTATTTTAAAGGGAAATATTTCTTGAATTTCTTTCTCAGCCCATTTATCGTCTATATGTAGTAGGTCTACTTATTTTTTTAATTAATCTTGTTGCTTTGTTTCCTGTTAAGTTTCTGTCTGATGGTCCTGGCTAGTGGTGCTGAAGTCTCCCACTATGATTGTGTGAGGACTTATGTGTGATTTGAGTTTTAGTAATGTTTCTTTTATGAACATGGGTGGCTGTGTATTTGGGGCATAGATGTTCAGAATTGAGACTTCTTCCTGGTGGATTTTTCCTGTGATGAATATGAAATGACCTCCTTCATCTCTTTTGATTTATTTTAGTTTGAAGTCTAATTTGTTAGATACTCTGTTAGCTATACCAGCTTGTTTCTTGGACCCATTTGATTGGAAAATCTTATCCCAACCCTTTACTCTGAGGTAATGTCTGTCTTTGAAGTAGAGATGTGTTTCTTGTATGCAGCAGAAGCATGTGTTCTGTCTTTGTATCCATTCTGTTTGTCTGTGTCTTTTTATAGGCCAGTTAAGACCATTAATATTGAGGTAAATTAAGGTCCATTTAGTGTCAATTCTTATTTGTTTTTGATTTGTTGCTGTTGTTGGTATTGTGTGCAGATTTACCTGCTTTTTTCTTTTGGCTTTTGTTAAGGTGTTATTATCTATTGCCTATATTTTTATGAGTGTATTTAGCTTCCTTAGGTTGGAGTTTTCCTTGCAGTACTTTTTTAGGGCTGGATTAGTGGCTATATATTGTTTAAATCTGGCTTTGCTATGGAATTTCTTCTTTTTTCCATCTATAGTGATTGAAAGGTTTTCTGGGTGTAGTAGTCTGGGCTAGCATCTGTTGTCTATTAGTGTTGGAAGAATATCTATCCCAGACCTTCCGGCTTTCAGAGTTTCCATGGAGAAGTCAGGTGTAATTTTAGTAGGTTTGCCTTTAGTAATTAGCCTTCTTCGTTTGCTTCTCTTAATAGTCTTCCTTTATTCTGTATGTTTAGTGTTTTAATTATTATGTGATGAGGGGACTTTCTGTGTTCCACTCTATTTGGTGTTCTGTAGGCTTCTTGTACTTCCATTGGCATATCTTTCTTTAGGTTGGGAAAGTTTTCTTGTATGATTTTGTTGAATATGTTTTCTGCACCTTTGAGTTGGGTTTCTTCACCTTCTTCTAAACTAATCATTCTTAGGTTTGGCCTTTTCACGGTGTTCCATTATTTCCTAGATATTTTGTGTTAGGGATTTGTTGGACTTAAGATTTTCTTTGGTAGATTAATCTATTTATCCTAATTCATCTTCAATGCCTGAGATTCTCTCTCCCATCTCTTGTATTCTATTCGATATGCTTGCATCTGTAGTTCCTGATTGTTTACCCATCATTTCTAATTCTAGTATTCCCTCAAATTTCTTTTGGTCTCTATTTCACCTTTCAAACCTTGCACTCTTTGAATTTCTTTCAATTTTTGGTTTGTGTCTTCTTCCATTTCTTTAAAGGATTTTCTCATTTTTTCTTTTAGGGTCTCTATCATTTTCATGAATTTGCTTTTAAGGTCATACTCTCGTGCTTCATCTGTGTTGGGATCTTCAGATCTTGCTGGCATATATAGTCTGTAGACTCTGGTGACGTCATATTGGTTTTTCTCTTCTTGAATGTGTTCTTATATTATTCTCTTCTGATTCCTTCTTCCCTTGGGTGCAGGTGGGTTCTCTTCCTCTTCTAGTGTGTACCGATCCAAGGTTCTCTTCCAGTGGGTGCAAACAAGTCCAATACTCCGGTGGCACCACTCTTCCAGTGGGTGCAGGTGGGTCTGAGGCACTCTGTCTCCTGGTGAGTGGGAGCTGGATTAGCAAAGTGCTTTCAGTCCACTAGCATTTGCTTTGTGTACCGGGGAGAGTTGACCTGCTGGGCAAACAGAAGTTGGTCCCAAGGTGGGCTGGAGCTCAACTCTGTCCTGAGTGGGGATGGGAGTAGCCCAGTGATTTCCGCAGACTCGTAGTTGCTTGTTCTAGGGCCAGGTCGACCTGACTGCAGGCCCCAGGCCAGGGGATCCCAGAGTAAAAAAAAAACTGTTTTCAGTAAAAGGGAAGAAAAAGGCCAAATGTAGCTTACTCTTGCTGGGGCATTTTAGCAGATGCATAATGAATACAGGAGAAAAATATGTATTTCTAAGGGAAGAGTCTTGAGTACATAAAGTACTGAAGCTGTAGTTATGGCTATCTTTGTGAATAATATGTAATAAATGAGGACTCACATAATGCAGGGTTATGTCAGAGAGACAACTATGCTATGAAAGGTCTAACAGGCTGAGTTATAGGCTTAGGATCTTCTTTTGCCTGTGATAGAAACTCATTAGGATGTGTACAGAAAAAGCAAAACAAGTTTTTGTGTTTATGTTAGACATATTACTTTGCCTTCCGTATAGATACAATCAATGGCAACATGGCAGAAGAAGACAAGCCAAGGATCCTGTAGTTTAGGAATTATGGTAGTTTCAAGTGGAGTGTAAAGTCTGAAAGTGTAACATGTAGTTGGTCCTTGGTACATTCTGAATGTGTCGTCAGCAGAGTTTGGTAGCCAATCATATCCTGTTAATTTTAAAAGGTAAAAGGACAATTTGGGATACTAATAACTCACATACTCTTTATTTTTCGTTTTGTCTCAGTGACTACCTTTGGTGTTGTAATAACTAAGTATAGTATAGCCATTAATTTTTTTTGTTGGGGAGGTCTTGGTTGGTTTGTTTTAGTGATCATGAGGAAGGGAAAGTAGGTGTATGCTGGAAGATAACATTGGTTTTATCAGAAATATTGCTTAGTGCTATTATTGCTATTTATTCTGGGGGTCTTTTTTCTCTTTTGCAAGAAACTGTAAAATACATATATAGAGTTAGATATAATTTGACATAGTTTATGATAAATCAATAATTATAGAAGAAAAACATGATTCATCCATGTTCACTAGGAGAAGTAGGCAGACAAAATAAAATTGTCCAAGGGATAACTGATGGACTATGAATATAAAATGAACGTGAGGTAGCATTATTCTTGTCTCATCCTGTTTTGTTCTGCTCTAAAAAATTACGTTGTGCTCGCTAAATTAAAACAATGGGAGTTGGTTTGGCTCACACTTGGGGCCAGTGAGAAGCCTAGTGCATAAATGATGCTTTCAGTTACAAGGGCCAGTGAGAAGCCTAGTGCATAAATGATACTTACAGTTACAAGGGCCAGTGAGAAGCCTAGTGCATAAATGATGCTTACAGTTACAAGGGCCAGTGAGAAGCCTAGTGCATAAATGATGCTTACAGTTACAAGGGCCAGTGAGAAGCCTAGTGCATAAATGATGCTTACAGTTACAAGGATTATCTTGCTGCATCAAGCCCTGGCAGTGCACAAGTAAGTTTGCATAAAATAGAAAGATAAACTGAAGCCGCACCCTCCATCGTATGGGGAACCAACCTCAACAATAATTATGCCACTCTCACAAGGATGGAGTAAATCTTTCATACGGATAGAACTCCCAGGGCCTGGTTACCATTTAGCACATGGATTTTAATGCTGCTACAATGGGAGTGGAATTTTTAAGATGAGTTTTGGAGAGGACTTGCAGCCTATAGCCATTTTGAATATAATTTCAAATAAAAGTCTGACAGTATGTTTCCCTAATGATGATAATCCTTTTAAAAAAGATTTATTTACTATGTATAATAATAGCATTATTATGATAATAATCTTATGAAATATTTGTTTTCTATAATGTAAATATTTTAAGCAACAACTTTTGACTAGTTAAAAGTAGAATGACAGTTTTGTTTATGTATTTTTAATCATTTATACATTTTTCAGCCTAAAAAACAATTTCTTAGTGAGATATGTGGCCTAAGCCCCTCTTGGCAGATTCGTTTGGGGTTTTAAACTAAGTGCATTCAGATTTAGGCTAGAGTTGCTGTTTGTTGAAGTCACTGCCTGTCATGCTTGATTATTTCCATGGAGCCTTTTGAATTACTGTAGAGTGTGGACATTTGAAGGTAATTAGAGTAAATTTTCTGAGAGAAAGTATATTTTCAAGGCCAGATTTTCACAAGGATTGTATACTGCTAACAAAAAGCAAATCCAGTGCCACACATGTTATACTCTTGTTTACTGAAGCCCACTAGAAACTCACCACAGAAGATTCCATTGTGAGTTTGTCATATGGGAATACTATACCCAGTGTGCACTGAAACCTCAAATTTCTAGAAAGAAATCAGGTATCCAATATAAACTGTGTTGTTTGTACAAGCACTACAGCAGCTGGGCACCAGTCTTACCACCTTGCCAGCTGGCAACAGGATAATCCCGAAGATGCAACCAATTGACAGCCTTTTTGAAAACCTTACTAGGGAGAATGTAATAATTCCCTAGGACTGTCATATCAAAATTCCTTGCACTAGATAGTTCAAATAATACAAGTTTGCTTTCTGAGAGTTCTGGAAAATAGATTTTAAAGATTCAGTCATTGGCATTTTTGTTTTCATACGCATCTTTGATGTATCCATGGCTTACAAAAGGCCACCTTCTTACTATGTCCTGTGTGCATGAATCCTGCATATTCTTTCCTTGTTACCAATCCTATTGACCCAAATGTGACCAGCAGAAAAGGCCACTTTCTTACTCTGTTCTTTGTACAAGAATCCTGCATATTCTCTCCTTGTTACCAATCCTATTGACCCCAATGTGACCAGCATTATCAAGTACCTCTTACCTATCCATCTTTAAGGTTCTTGTCTACAAATGTGGTTATATTGGGAACCTTATGTGTGGGGGGCAATGTAATCCGTGCTGGAATAAATAGGCAGCAGATACACTATGAGAATTCAAACACGGAAGACCGTTGCTGAAGCATAAGAGAAGTAATTATAGTTTTGATAGAAATGACAAAAAATATTATCAATACTCTACTTGTACATATGTGATGGTCTATTGTTAAGACAGTTTCTAGTACTATTAAGTTCTTAGTCAAGCATAGGAATTTTGGGTGTGAAACAGCACAGAAAGAATTGAGAATTTTCCTTGTCATATATATTCCCCACTACACTCATGACTATAAGTTCTGTGGCTATTTTAATTTGCATTAATTTAGGTAATCAAACTTCCATGTCACAGAATTTGAATTAACTAAGTGTCTGTCAAATCTTGACTATAACACAGAATGTAAACACTAAGTAAAATATAAGTTGAAATAACAACTACTGCTATTATCTTCTATAATGTCTCTCTCATATTATCTTATGCTTTATTGCCCTTCTCATTCTGTAATAAGCTTAGAATAATTTACCTTTTATTTGACTGATCCAGACAACAAAGGTAGTGTATAATGCATGATCACTCATATATCCAGAAATGGGGGTTTATATCCTAGTAAGGAAAAATATATAAACTGAAGTCAAAATGAATTGTATTTAATTTGTGCTAAAAGACATGTAATATGGTTCAGACATAGCAGACCTCTGGGAAATGTTTCTAATGAGAAAAAGCAAGTAAATAATTTGCTGCTTCATGGTAGCTTCATATCGCTGTCCAAATTCTTCTCCTACTCTGTCCAAATAATTTTAGGCAGCTATGTATAATATAAAGAACTTGTCCATATTAATATACACTGAAAATAATAGCATGCCCCTGTCATTTTATCTAATCTTACACACTCAGATTTCTTCCCATTTAAATTTCAGAGTGTTTGTTTAATTTTATTCAGGTTGGTACCTGGGATTTTGCCTGACTCTGAGTTCCACAAGTGATACAGGAAGAAAAGCTCCTCTGTGCAAGGGTTTGTTTAGCATGATTTTAGATCTGGGGTTTAAAGAAAGAATCTCTTTAATGATGTTATAGGATATCATCTGTAAAGATTCTGTTGAAATATGACCATGGAAAAATAAATTCAAGTATCTACTTTTTATGTCACTTAGGGAAATAGAACCTCTGAGACTGGTCTGATACACATATTTAGAATTCATTGCACACAAGGAAATTGTAGATTTTGTAGCAAAAGTTTAAATTGGTGGATTTCATGTACAGAATGTTAGAATGTATCTTTGAATACTGCATCTGATGTTATGCTGCATTTGATCTTATGTAAAGAACAGAATATTGAATTGCTATAAGAAAAATCCCAAAGCCTATAAAGGCCTTGAACATTTTGAAAAGAAATGGGAATTTTAAATGATTTTTGAGACAATGAGGAATTTTAAGAAATAATCATTGTCACTTCCTTCTTGGTTTGGGACACAACTTCAGAACAGATGACCATTTTTTCTATCTGTCAAAAAGATGGCAACATCACTTTATTTGAGAACCATAGAACTCATCATTGGATGCTTCGCTGGGGTTTACTCTATGTCTGTTGTCTCTTGGATGAAAAGGAGGAATGGATGCTCAGGGCCTTTGCACATCAGCATTCCTAAAATCTTCCAAGACTTAATGGGGATGCCAGACATTGAAAACCACTTGACATTAAGAAGAGTAATGCTAAGGCATTGGCAGGAGCGAATAATCCTAATTATACTAATTATTTCACAGTTACATATATATTTACAACATAATGTAACTTCTCTTTAAAAATTTAATAGCCAAGATGCAATTCTGACTTCTTATTTGAACCACCCACTTGAGAGACTATAACTATGAAAAGCTACCAAGTGGAAACATGGTGCAAAATTAGTTTATCAGGGAGTTAGTTATATTTGTCATAGTTTTGATTTGTCTGCATAAAATACTAAAGGAATGTTTAAAATTAAAGTAAACCAATACAAGATTCGCAGAGTGAAAGTTTGCAGCCTCATAACGTTCAATGTTTGAAATCATTTTCCCTAATGTGATGTTATTAGCAAGTAAGGCTAAGCCGAAACCTCATAGACAGCATTAGTGCCTACACTTGTTATATTTCTGTCTCTGTGACCAAACGTCTGAGAGGAAGCAACTTACAGGAAGGTGTACCTAAGATCACAGTTTCAGGAGCATCAACCACAGTCCTTAGATCTCCTTGTGTGGAGCCTGTGGTAATTCCAGGGCAGCAGAAGCATATGGGAGAGGCTGCTCACAAGGCCAGGGTAAGATGCCACTCCTAAGGACACGTTCCTGTTACCTAAGTCTTCCAGCCAGTCCTCACCTCAGGTATTGCATCACCTCCAAATGATGCCATCATAATATGAACTCAGGAAGGTATTAACCCTCTGACTGAGTCAGAGCCCCCAAGATTGGAAGACTTCCTACAGACCCATCATTGGCAAAAACACCAGTATATTAGCCTATGGGGGGATTCACATGAAAACCATTGTAATATTCTAATGAAGTTCTTAGTGCATACCTTCTCACCATATCATGATTTGTAGAAACTTCTGAGTCCAGGAAGAACCACTGACCAACATCACACTCCTGTTCTTGGGTCTTTTAGTTTTTAGAGCTCAAGATACACATTTTTACAACTTACAGGCCACTGACTTTTAATTAGTCTTTTACAGTAGCCAAATCAGACTAAGATAATGCATTTGAAATTATAAAATACAACAACTAGGGAGTGCAGTTAATTAGACCTTCAGTGAAATTATTTGGAAATGACTGTTTTTTTCTGGTAACTATAAAATTAAACATGAGTATTAGACCTCCTAAGGGCTCAGGAAGATGTCTGTAGGATAAACAGATGTACTCAGGAGTGGATATTGGATGGACAAGATTAGTGCATTTTATATGTATACAGGGAACTATCACAGTGGGGTTCAAATACTTCTATAATTGATACATGCTAATAATTATAACAATAAATGAAAAAGACTGATTTATATTAGATTATTTTAAGAACCTAGGCTTCTATTGCTTTTATTGTATTATATAGCCATGCTGAAAGATGCAAGCAAATTAATACATTAAGCAAATATTCTGATTCAAATGTTAAATTGCTTATAAATCGAGCAATTTTCATAAACAATTAATTTTTCAGGTATCATATTATTTTTAAAAACTTAAGCAAAATGGCATGCTAGTAACTGGAGTTAGAAGTTGGAAAATTATTATGAGAAAATTCTATTTAATCTTGAGATGGTAGAAATAACTGTCATGATCAGAACTATTAGCAATATCTTCTTAAACAAACATCAGATATCACTCTCAGGAGTGTAGCAGGAAAGTAATGAACAGCAGAAAAACAGGAAGAGATTCACAGCGTTTTGGCAGAAGCCCTTTATTCCTAGCCTATCGTTTTTTTTCTCATGTAATGTCTTACATTGTGGTCTGGCATGATTTTTTGAGGCCACAATCAGAGATCAATTTTGTAGACTAATCCTATTATGTTAAGTTATGTTGCACATTCTCCTTAAGAATAAATCTATACATTTAGTGTTTCTAGGACCTGCTTTTAAAAAAATGATATTACAATTTTCCTGGAGCCAATTAGTTTTTACCAGTGGATAGGATTGTCACAACATAATTAAAGGGAAAGGAATTTACCTTACATGTCTTTGCCAGAGATGGAACCATTGGCAGTGGTACCAGTAGGAAAATGGATGGGTTGTGTTTGGCAGTAAGATCTACAGGAATAAGGGGAGTAGCACTCTATCCTCTTGTTTAAATTTACCATATTCTCTTCTTTCTTAATTTTCTACTGACCCTAATCAGGTATTATTCCATTTTTCACAATCTTTGTCACAATAATTAAAAAATTTCTAATGAGTCTTATTATGAGTTAAGAAGTAATAACGGAAGAGGGCATAATTTCTTCTAATTAAAGGGAGCTTCAGAAAACTTCAAGATATTCCAACTGGATGCAGGGAGAAGTATAAGATCCCAATCCAAGTGTCAAGCAAGACATGAAGATAAAAAGCCAACATTCGTACTGCGATGTATAGGAGTAGGCTTTGAGTTCATGCTGGTGTGGAGGGTGATCTATATTTCATGTTAAGTTAGGCTTTCTTCTACAGAAAGTAAGGTAGAAGAAGCAAGCAAAAGAAACAGAAGAAAGATGCCAAAAATTGTGTTTCTTGAGCTTAAGTTCCACAAAATGATGTCTCAGCTTTATTTGAAATTTGCCAATTACTAAAATACCAAATTTTAGAGTATAGTCTTCCTTTGTCAGTCACCTGGTCCCTGCCACACTGTCTGAACCCCCAAATAACACACAGGGCACTATATTAATTATAAAGCTGTTGGATGTTTGCTTGGTTTCTTACTGGCTATCTCTGACTTAAGTATTTAACCCATAATTGTTAATCTAAGTATTACTCTTACCGGAGAAAGGGTTCGGACCTCTTACTCCTCTGGCGGCTACCTGGTGTCTCCCTGTGTCTCTCTTTCCCAGAATCCTCCTTGACTCCTAGTCCCACCTATCTTGCTTCCCTATTGGCCAACAGTGCTTTATTTAACAACCAATAAGAGAGAAAAATTTACAGAGTGACATCTCCCATCACCAAATAGACCTGATCAAGCAAAAAGTTTAAGTTATATGGATACTACTATACTATATATAATTATTGATTTGCTGTCTGAATATGCTCCAAATAGAATAGAAACACTCTGCATTTATATTAAAATCATAGTTACAGAGGATTTTGAAAGAACATATAACATTAACATTTACGTAAATTTCATTCATGTCATCATTCTGCCTTCTCCATTGTCCCTTTGGACATTTGAAGAACCTCGTTACTTCTCTGTGTCTATCTAGATACAGACCAGTTTTTAGGTTCACTGATAAGCAGCCTTGGTTTCATTTGTTCTTTCAATTCCTGTTTGCCAGAAGCATCTTTGTAGGATGGAGACCATAGGTAACATCCTTTTTAACAACAGACAGCAATATCATATTGTAAAATCTGAATGTTATTAAGCACCTGGAAATCTTTGCACTATTCATAAATGTTTGGGCAGCTATATTCAGTTTTGGGGCAGCATATTAATTTCCCCCATAGTTATTAATTAATTAATACAAAGAAAGAAACTTTCCTATGCTTACTTTGTACAGCCTGTTATTTTAATTTGGTGTACCCTGGCATGTGCCTGAGCACATGCAACCTCTTATGTGAAAATCTCCCTCAAATTCTTGCAATACTTGACTTATATTTCTAATAAATATAATGAAATTATATTATGTTTATTTTAAGCCTTTCCAAATAGATACTAATGTTTATATTCTTTACATCATTATTCTAGCACAAGTAGGGAGCACACTACTGGTTGAATGAGAAAGTGTTGACAGCACGTTTCTAGTTGCCTTTCCTCTACTTATCCTATCCATAACATTCAGGTAATATAAAAAAAACTTCTTAATTATACAGGGAATTTCAGATACCAAACGTTCTCTAATTTATTTCTTTTTCTGAAACCTACAGGCTGGCTCAGCAAAAGCTAAGTACAAATGATACATTCAGTTAGAGGGAAGTCCTTGTCACACTCTCTTGGTCTTTGTCAGGATCTTTTGTTCTGAAAACCTGGCTACTGCCTTCCTATTATTGATTTGATAAGCAATGTTTGCTTGACAGTTACATTCCTGCCAGCTGCACCTGCCTGTTTGTGGGGATTTCCTTTTTAAAAAAGATCTTAGTCAAACACTGGAATTTTACTACAGACTCATTTTCCCAAATCGTTGACCTAGAAACTGTTTGCTTCTTTACATCATATCTGCAACACAGAAGATTAGTCTCATTTTATAGATAAGGAAACTGAAGCCTTGAAATCAAGAAGAGAACTGAATAGAGATCCCAGGGCTGGGCAGATGCTTAGGTGAAAATCTGTCAGGTGTTTAAATTCTGAAGAATAGCTTTAACTACTGTACTGTGGGAATCTGCAGTGCTTTTTTGTTTACTCATAAATTCTGATTGTTTATTACTTATATATAAATGATATGAGGTAAAGGGAGATGTAAAGGGAAGAACACATCAGCAGAACCAAAAGAAAGCCTGCTTTGAGATTTACTTTCTGTTGTAATCATATTGCAATTAGATGTTTCCTTCATTAATAAACAGTTTTCTGAACTGTCTTTGAGATTCCCAAATGGCGGTTACCTGGGATATAATTTGGCTCAATTAGTTTGAATCAATGATATTTCACTACAGATCATTTGATAGTTTAAAGAATTCCTTGGGCAGTCAGTAGTCCGTACATTGAAACAGGCAGAACCAAAGCTCTGTAGTGACTGCTGCCAGGGGAGGGGAGTTTAGGTGTAGAGACAGAGAGCAATCAGGTAAGGTATGTTTGGATATTTGCCAGGGATAGTATGTAGACTTTGTCTAGTCTACCTGCTTTCATTGCTATACCTCAGTTTTGTCTGATTATTTGAGGGGAGGAGGATCTGGTGTTGTCCCGTTTCTTTTTGATGGATGTAAATGTCTCATCTCCCACCTTGAACCTGTGATGTTGCCTGGATCTGTAGAATTTATTCCATCCACAGCCTCACCTTCCCTCTGGCTTCTGGCTTCCTGGTTTCCCTGAATGCAGAGGTGGGGTGGAGGAGTTAGGGCATTGACAGGTAATTGCTTGGGAGCTAAGTCTCAGGGTTGTGTCTACAGTCCATGTGTGCCTTCAGCTTCTGTCTGCTCCTAACGGACTTTATTTCATGTGGAACCAGGGGTAAAATATCCCACCTACTTTTTTGTTGAGATCTAATGATCTCTCTATTTAGGAAGACATTTTATGTCCATTTAAAGATTATTTGAAGAATATTTCTGTGTTGAAACCAACATTATCTCTGGACATATATCTGCAAAATATAATAATTTTAACTATTCAGCTGTCAGTAAAAGATATGCGTCTGTATCTGTTTTATTTATTTTTCTTTTTTGGATGAGATCAAATGGAAATTAGCATCAATAAGTTTCACTATGTCTTTTTGTGTCAGCAATGAGCATTCATTGTTTAAATGGTTAACAGAATTATCTCTTCTTTGAAATATGTCTGGATTGACTGGAAAACTATTAGGTTTTTTTCAACATTCATTTCTAATGTAAAATATTTCTAGAGCTAATCTTTTTAGTTTCCCTTCATGTACTACTGGGTAAACCAGTAAAAAGTTGTCTACCAGCTCACATATGTGAATATGTTCACATGTTACTCTAAAGTGGACCCTGAAAGATGTGCACAGACAAAGATAAGAGATCTGCTTCCATATGACAATGGTTAAATGTCATTACTTTCAGTTTTATAAGTCAGTTTTAATTCCTTAGTCAAAAAATGTGAAATTATTTTTTCCAACAGAAATTTGATTTTGTTTTCTGGGATGTATTCATATTGTATAACTAGGTTTGTGGCTACATAATTTAATTCATATCTAAGTGGTAAAAGCAATTTGAGAGCAGCTGCCTCAAAAACAGCCTTTATACTTATTCAGACTTAAATTACCTATTGACTTGAGTAAGTAATTATAATTCTGTTCTAACACAGTATAACATATGGTGTTTACATTCTTTTCAAGAGCTCCTTGAAGGGAAAAATTATACTAAAGCATCACTATAAATAATGCTTTAAGGACCCTGGGAAAAAAATCAACAATTAGTGGTAGTTAATAGAATGTTAAGTAGTTGTTGGAGAATTTGGTTTTTCATTGAATTATTGATGTACTAATTGAGTTTTCATTCATGTGCTTGTTGTTGGCATCAGGGAATCATGCTCATTTTGAGTAATATGGTTTTAGGACTTGCTTGTTAACATACAGATTTTGCTTTGAGCTATGTGTTCCTCTTTCTATGAAGCAAAGCATTATCTTACATATATTTATATTTCAGGTATCGTGGCTTCATACTGGGATAAATTATACATTTTTGGAAATGTTTGTATTATTTTTACTATTTGAAAGAACTTTTTAATTTAAATATGTTTTTAACTATATGCTTTCCCTCCATTAAGTCTTTCCATATTCTCTCCCCCTTCCTATGCACCTAACTTTTAAATTCTTTCTCAAAAACAAAAAAAACACAAAACCAAGAAAACACAATAAAACAACCCCCCCCCAAAAAATACCTGTAACAAAATAAACGTGAAATCTAGTCTATGTTGGTCAGCTACTCCTAAACATGAGGCCTGTCCTGGAGTTGATAAGCCCAGTGTCATTGCATTGGAGAAAACTGTTTTTCCTTCTCCCAGCAGATACTAATGACAGTTCTGTCATTAGCCTTTACCCTAGTGGTTTGGTGTTCATTAATTAATTAATTAAAATTTAAAATATAACAAAATAAAATATAAAATGATAAACTGAAAACTGTCACACTGAAGTTGGACAAGCCAATACAAAGGTAGGAAAAGAGCCCAAGAGAAGGCACAATAATCAGAGACCCACTCAGGAATCCCATAAAAATACTAAACTGGAAGCCATCAGTACCAAGAATCTGATGCAGACCATGCAGTCCCTGTGCGTCCTGCCTCAGTTTCTGAGTTCCTATATACACTGGTCGTGCTGTGTTTAGAGGGCCTTGTTTTCTTGATGTCCTCCATTCCTTCTGACTCTTACACTCTTTCTGACTCCTCTTTTGCAGGGTAATCTGGGATGTGAGGGTAGGTACGTGAACAATATAACATATTTTTTAAAACATTTAAATTCAGTTGAGTTTTAGTAACGGTTTTGTCTTATGGAACTTAAGTAATAGAAGACAGAACTCTCCCAAGAAGAAGGGGTCTCCTTGGAGCAGGACACCATTGTACCTCACTGACTGGTAGCTAGTGAGGCTTCAGTGAGTGGAGAAAGTGAAGAGGGATGAACTGATCATTTAGGTTCTGGAGGTGAGTCACATCCTCAGTATGTTTTCCAAGACAGGAAATGAGGCAAAAAGGAACCATCTCTCCAGGCTGGCATCTCCAGCCTCAGTCTGTGGGGAAACCAAAGATGCTTTTTTTTAAGCATTTCTGGCCTCTGGCAAGGCTAAGTAAGCTTTGTTGGCTTTTAGCCAACAAAGAAGCTCTTCTCTTTTCTTTGGGTCTTTTTAGCCTAAATCCTCTAGTCAACTACGTCTCTTGCTCTCCCCATTGCTCCTCTGAAGATGCAATACTAAAATGTTAGGGTAGTGAGGTAGTAACTGATCTGACTTTCTGAATTAGCCAGAGAGGACTCAGAATGTCAAATGCAATTGACCAAGTGCAAAAGGCCCTAGATTCTATCTCCAGGATTACAAAAAATAAAAAATTAGAAGAATTATCTAGAAACTTGTATATAGATCAAGTATATTTTGCTTCAAAGGAAAAAAATAGACAGTTTCAGTTTACTGTAACCCATGACCCACCACAGTGAGGTCACTTAACACTCATTCCAAAGAAATCTTTTCCCTTTTGTATTCTATTTTCTACTGAAATGCATTTAATCTTTTTCTGATTTGAACACCTGATTGACATTTCAGTGCGTTATTTTGGCTAGGCATTCCTTTCACCTGTAAAAATCAGACAGGAAAAACTGTAGCAACAGAAAATAACAGTGATTAATCCCTTGATTGCATCTTACACATAAAGTCATTCTGAAACTAGATGGTCTGGAGGCCTGGGCTGCTCTAGAAGTGGTCTGTTGGCCTGACTCCTATTGTATGTTCTCATATGCAACATCTGTATCAGCTGCCGACCATCACGTCAATGTTCCAGGTAATGAGGAGTACAGAAAAAGGGGAAATGCCTTTGCTAACCGTGCCAACTTCCTGGAAGGAACATCTTTGCAATCACATACAGTCCTGTGTGCCTTGGTACTCCCACCTCACTAGAGTCTGAAAAAAGATGTAATATATTGCCTCCAGACGTTGCTGCTCTAAACAACAGCTAGTTTGTAACTGAGCCACCATGAGGGTAAGTGCCAGATAAATAACATTCGATGCCAAGAATACCTTAGTGTCTTGCAGAATGCACTCAACTGCTGTATTAATTTATTGTTGTGTGCTTATTTCAGCATATTTTATTTATACCACTCCTGCCACATTATTGTCCATTCTGTATCTGCTTTCCCATCTTGTACTCTCTCATAAGACAGTAAATTCTTGTTATGTTTGGATTCAAACAATGGAAATCTATTAGCTTGATTTAATTAACACTCCATGCTGGCAGATGCTCAAACCCAGGAAGCTTGTGGCACCTCTGAAGTTGATCTGAAAATAAGGAAAATGCAACAGTCTGTTTTAGTGCTGTATTTTCACAAGTAAGTGGCCAAACTCTGCAGTTAAATTTGAAAGAAAACTCCATTGAGATACCAACAGAAATGAGGAGATGATGATTAGACCTAGGAACACTGCTAACTGTATTTTTTGTATAATAAAACAATCAAAAAGTTGAACCACCTAAAAGGATGTTACATATGAAAGGTCCATTGAATTGCCTATTGCAATTAAACAGAGGGAGAAAGAGTCAATGATTGTTATTACTTTGGCTAAACTATGTGCAATAAGGAGCTAATGTTTCTGTAATACACTTCCTGTTTTGCCCTGTGTTTTTATCTTACCTAAAAGCCAAGATTTTATAACACATAATAAAATATTTAATGTGTTATGGATTGCTTTCTTTCCAAATAGTAAATAGCATTGCCATGGTCTGTTACAACTTTGTAATGATTCATAATATAACTTTTGTCTCATTAAATTATTATCTACAAAAACATAAGCAACTTTCCAACATTTTATGGTCTAGTTCTCAATAATGATATGCATTAAAATAATTTAAAGTTTGAAGCTGAAGTTATCATGAGTGAGAATTCTTGGAGCAAGGCTATGTCTGCAAAGACTGGTTGATTGATTAAAATGTCAGTACTATGGAGGGCTGAGAATGCTGCAGGTTCAGAGACTAACTACAATTTATCTGTCTTCAGTGTCTTTTATAGCCATGTACCTGCCTACTTCTGAGTAGGAACTAACATCCTGTGACTAAAACATAGAAACCTTTGAAATGTATTAACTAAAAAGGCCCTAGTTTTAATCAACCAAAGGCTGAGTCATCAGATAACATCTGAGCCTGTAGCTGAGATTTCTTTCTGTACCACATATTCTTTCCACCCATGTGTTTGAAAAGTGGCTTGATTTGTGACTTTCTTTCTTCTCTTACTATTGCAAACTTCATGAAATTGCTTTGGTATTGGAATGTGAAACCGAGGTAATCTAAACCTGTGTTCCCAGGACCTAGTCACTCATATTTGACTCCAGAATAAAATTTTTCTTGTCCCCTTTGAGATGAGAATTGTGTTATTGTGTTGATATTAGCTACAAGAGAAAATCTTACTTTGAGAGACTGAGTTTCCATTGTTTACATATTTTTAATGATATGTGAGGTATCTGATAATTACTAAGAGTTGCAGTGAATATTGGGAGACTTTGATAGCTGCAGAGTCTTACTCAGGGATCCTAGGATCCTCGAAATTATACAGCTTCCAAAGCCACCCCAAGCCAGTGCCTTTGGTGTTCTTATCTCACAGATTTGAAGAATGAATTTTATGGAGGATGGAGAATGTTTTACTAATAGATTTATTATAAGCAGAGAGGAGGACACGTAGACATAGAGAGATATAGGCACAGAGGTCCCATGTGGCAAGGAACAGTTCTCCAAAATAGGTTCCTTTGGCTGCTCCTCTGGGAGCTTATGACAGAACTGGGGTGAGGTATGGAAACAGGTTGGATGGCCCAGTGGGCCCAACCAGGTGTTCTGGCTCCTCCTCTCACTTTCTGTCATTAATCAGGAGTAGCTTTTAGGCTAAGGGGCTCAATTAGGAAATAACAAAGGCAAAGGGAACTCCCTTTTGCATTCTTGGTCTCCAGCAAAAATATTCTCAGATCTGCTGCCTTGGGATGCCTGCCTACTTAACTAGTTCCTATCTCCCTATCTCACTGACAGCTTTATGTAATGCATCAAAAAGTCTTAAATTGCAATGTTGAAATCTGTATGGAAAACAAACTTGTTTTACAGTATTCTCTTAAGACTGGTAAAGCTATGAAAGCCATGTTCCTACACTTGAAATATCAAATTGTGACCTGCAAGAAGTGCCTGTACATTCTTTTCTCTCTCTCTCTCTTCAAGGAGGAGCATAAGAACTGAATTATATTTGTGTAATAATATAAATGAGAAATGGAAAATGTTATAGATATTTTTCTATTTTTGACTTGCTACTTAGGTGCTTATGGTGGTAGTTAGTTAAAATAAAGATATTTTAATTTTGTAACCATGTGTGGATATGTGCACATGTAAGTACAATTGTCTGGTGTAAACCAAAAAAGAACACCAGATCTCTTAGACCCGGCATTAGAGATAGTTGGGAGGTACTCATCATGGGTGTTAGAAACCAAACTCTGGTCCTCTACAAGAACTGTACTCCCTCCAAACCTATCAGCCATCTCCAATCCTATGATGATCAGTTTTAATTGTCAAATTGACTCAACCTAGAATAAGCTGAGAGGGGCCTCTGATAATATGTGAAGGATTTTCTCAGTTGTGTTAAAGTGGAAATATCTGCCCAATGTGGGATCCTGGATTGCTTAAGAGTGGAAAAGCAAGTTACACACAAGCAGCTGTATGCTAATTTGTGTCTACGTAGTTCTTGACCGTGGATGCAATGCAGCCAGCTGTCTTGAGCACGTGCTGCTGTAACACCCTTGCATAGATGGACTACAGAAAGGAACTGTCACTCAAATCAAGCCTTTCTTCCCTTAGGTGGCTTTTGTGCAGGATTTTTATCACATCCTCAAGAAACAAAACCAAGGAATTTGCTAATTTGAAACATTCAGCAAAGAATAAATACAAGTTATATTGCTTACAAGGTTTATAAAGATCATTTTTAATATGGCCTGCACTTTGACAATATTTGCACCCATGCCCCTATTTTTTTCTTCCTGTTCACTCTTCCCTTTCTTGTTTCCCTCCTTAGTACCCCAATCTCCCGCCTTCATGTAAATGTGTGTGTCTATCTGATCCTGACTTTTTCACTTGACATAATCTCCAGTTGCATCAATTTCCAGTAAAAAATACAATTTTGTTTTTATTTGCTATGGAATGCACATCCATTGTGTGTATATGGCACATTATATTTATCTTCTCGCTTGTTGACAGACACCTAGGCTGATTCCCTAACTTGACTATTGTCAATAATGCTATAGTAAATAGGTTGACAGCTAACTATACTCTGTGTTGACGGAGAGTTCTTCCAGTGTATGGCACGAAGTGGCACAGCTAGATCTGAATGTAGTGCTACTCTAACTTATCAGGATATGAGCAAAGTCCACAATGACTCCACTGGTTTATATCCCCCTACCAGAATTATTTAAGAGTTCTTTTTTCTCAAATTTGTAACTATATACACATACATGTAAATTTCTATATCAGAGGTAGAACTTAAATATCTTGACCAGCGGTAGAATTGTATAGTGCAACATGATAAAAATATCATAAATTGCATCAATATACAAAATATCTTCAGCATATCTAGAAACATACATACATACAATATAATAAAGATAGTTTTACATATTTGCCTAAAAAGATCTTGAACAGAAAGAAGAGCCTATGTAGTATGACAAACATAACTTCAAGTTTGAAACAATACACAAAGTATTCAAGACAGAAATACAAAATTAATTTTACATAAGTTTCAATATACAAGACTCTATAACAATGTAAGTTGTATATAGCTAATAGTTGCTAAAAATAGAAGCTATACTAATCTACCTATATACCATAACATCCATTGCCTTATACTTTTCTAAAAGAGATTCCTTGGTCTGAACGTCATTTCCCATTACCAACCCTACACAACAAAAAAAAAACAACAATTATGTGTATTCTAGAGAAAAAAACCAAAACAACAACAACAAAAAAAAACACCATCTAAGCCAACTATAGGGAAAGGGGGTGTGCTTATCTTAGAACTATTTCCAGCTATCATGGGAGCAAAGGTAACTCTATGGGATCCTGTAGAAAAAAGAAGAAAACTAAAAAAAAAGAAGAAGAAGAAGAAGAAGAAGAAGAAAACTAACAGACAAAACAAACCTAAAGCAATGGTAAGTCTCAAGAGGACTAGTTGTAACATTTGTTAACAGTCTCTGAATAGCAGGTGATGCTTGTCTGAAGTTCTTAACTGAAGCTCTGGCCAGAATGTTATAAGAAGGTAGACCATCTTAGCTAGCTAATCTGGAATTGTCTAGAGCATTTTTAGTCCAAAACTGATCCTTGAGTGATGTTTACTAGTTCAAAGATATCTCATGGAATCAGTGTTGTGGGACCCCATCTTTTCTGGAGACTTCAGAGATTGCTGTTAGGAAATTTTATTGTTCACTGTTTAAGGAGGATGTCCCTCTGTATATATGTTTCTTGTATTGGTTGATGAATAAAACACTGTTTGCTCAATAGAGGACGGAAGATAGACATGACTAGGAGACAAGGAGAATTCCGGGAAACATAAGGAGAGAGAAAGAGTTGGTGAAGAGACACCATGTAGCCTAAAGGAGTAACAGGTCCAGGCATTCTCCGGTAAGCCAAGACCACATGGAAATACTCAGATTAATAGAAATGGGTTAAATAATTAAGAGAGAGCTAGCAAGTAAGAAGCCCTAGCTATTAGTCAACAGATTAATAATTAACATAGTGTCTGTATGTTCATTCGGGGCTGAAACGGCAGGATATGGTGGGACAAGAAACACTCCAGTTTACACACTGTGGAAGACTTAACATTAATATAAAAATGGAAAGTTTAAATTTTATAGGTATGCATACAGGGAAAGCTATCAATAAGAATGAAAATAAGTATGAGGAAAATTAGGATCTTTTGAGAGATAACAGAGTTTTGACAATAATAGTCCCTAGATTTTTGTTTTTGTTTTTGTTTTTCTGTCTCGCACGAGTTGGCTCTTCTGATATGAGAAAGAAACTCTGAATTTTTCTTTTAACAACATGCTTGGATTTAGAGAAGGAAAGCCACAGTCCAACTCCAAAACCAGCTTTGATATTTATGTGAATTGGGACTCCTATTGTTTTGGGAAGTAAGGAGACATAAGTGTTTAGGTAGTGAGATTTTAACCTGTAGATATTGGTACCATAAGTCAGATTCTTCTTTGTTTGGTGATACTTTCTGAGTAGCTATCCTTACTTCTTTAGGCCTCTACATGTCCATGTGTTTTGGCTTCTTGAGCATGGGTATTTTCTGTTGTCCTGGAAAGACAAGAACAGAACCCTGCCTAACTTTTGGGAGGTTTCCTTACAAAGCATGTGATTTATCTTGTTGGATGACATAACATTTCTCCTCATTGAGAGGTTTCTCCTATTCAAATCGAATCTTGATTAGCTTTGATAGTATTCATTCCTTTTCTTCTCCTGCAGATACAAAAGTGAAACACTTTCCCCAAAGTAACACATGTCCTGATTTCCATTCCCAGGTCAACACATCCTTGAAGTACACAAGCTGATTTAGCTCAGAAAAAAAGTTTCTATTGTCCAATGTCTTTCCTTGGCTGTTGTTCCTTTCTTATTACCATTAAGAAAATACAAGTTGCCACTATGGTTTCTTGGTCTCAGGGTGGAGCTTTATATTTACATTTCCTTTTAGAAAGATCCGATAACTTACTTCTAAATCATTTTTTTCTTAATTTCTTGTGTATTTTCTTTCTCTTTGTGAATACTTTTTCACTTCCTCCCAACACCTGTGTTATCAAAGCTTTGTCATGCTTAATTACAAACCTCTGTTAGCAAACAATCTGAGCAACACTTCCAGATAGCAATATTTATTCTCCACTAATGGTCATTATCTTTCTTTTGAGTGCATACTCTGTACTCTTAATTTTATAGTAGTCAAGGGGATACTGTGAATTGTAATTTTCATCATGTTTCCTGAGAAGACTGAACCCCCTTTAAATGTGTGCTGTTGGATCTGTCTCTGAATAAGGTGTGCGTATTTCATTTTCTGGTAGTTTAGCAGTGATGTATCTTCAATGAATTTCTGTGAATAGAGGGGAAAGCCAAAAACCATACCCACTGTTTTGAGGAGTTGGGGATGGATGAAAATGAATAACAACAGGGAAAAAAGCAAGTAAGCAAATTAACAACAAACAAATCCCCATAAAGTACCTCAGTAAGATGACTTTCTCATTGAAAGAATGAATTAAAAAGGAACTAAATAATGTGTATGTGAATGCAAACTCCTGAAATGGGAATGATGTTGGTCCAGAGGCTAATTACCTTGTCCTGGGCTAATTTTAGCCCTCCAGAACAGCCAATTCTTTCCACACTCTGTATCAAAACTAGCATTTTGTGATAATAGATAAAAAAAATACTTTCAGAATGTATTGATTAATCAGAATACCAGTTTCTGTCAGTCCAAAAGCTAAGAATATCGTCATATAGCATCTTAAGCTAATAGAGTAACTCCCCACATCTTGTTGTAACTTCTCTGATGATATGCACCAATGTATCTTAAGCTTACCTGGATTTGTGACTTTCTTTGTTCTGTAAAAATTACAAAATCTTCATGAAACTGCTTCCTTATGGGAACATGGAATTTGGGGGTATCTTAAGCCTGTGTTCCTGAACCATGCATGGTCACTCAAAATTTCTGCAGAATATACTATATTTTAGTCCCTATAAAATGAAAGCGATTTTTTCTTTTTTTTAGATGTTTTAAATTTAAATTAGAAACAATCTTACTTTACATATCAATCCCAGTTCCCTCTCCCTCCCATGCCTTCCCACCCCCGATCTCATTCCCCGTTCTGCTTTCTGCTTTTTGCTTCAATGTGTCTTAGTCAGCTCTCCACTACAGAAGCAAAATGCATGGAAAAAAAATCCTTAAAGCAGGAAAAGTTTATTTTACATTGCTGAGGATTCAATTCATGGTTAATTGGGCCCATTGCCTTGGATCTACAGAAAGATAACATCCTGGCAGAAAATGTGGTTGAGAATAATTGTATACCTTATGTTTGGGAAGTGAAGACAGAGATGAAGGAAAAGCCAACACTGACATTAACCTAATATCATTCCAGTAGGCCCCACCCCTTAACGGTTCTGCCTTCCCCTAAGTGACACTTCTGGGTAGCAATATTTCTTCCCAAGTAGTGGACATTATCCTTCTCCTGTGCTTGCTCTCTGCCCTTTCAACATAACCTTTGTCATAAGGCCTCAGGATGGTGACCAAGTCTTTAGCATATGAATCCCAGGGAGACACTGAAGATTCAAACCTCAGGGTCTTACAAGCAGAACAGAGCTGTGCAGACACATAGTGAAAGGACTACCTTTTAAAAGAAAACATATTCTGTTTTTGTAACATTGACCAACTTCTATAGCACCACTGGACACATGGTTGATTATAAACTGCCAAGTTAAATCTCTGAATTCATTGTTCGGAAAACAACAGCTTCTCACGGCTGTCTTTTTTGATAGCTTCTGCTTTGGGTAGGCAGCACCATCATCCCACACATACTGGCATCTATTTGCTTGTGTGTGCATGCTTTGTCGCTGAGTAATACCACCTGTCTACCTTTCCTTTGCCATGAGGGGTGGCTGATATTCAAAACTGAGAATTTTTTTAAATTGAGATAACTGGCTGTTGTGTAGAATACAACAATAAGACTAGTGCATCCCTTAGTAGGTTCCTTTAAAGCTATTTCCAGGTGGCCTTGTTGTTAGCTCTGACACCACCAGTTAACTATGGTAAGCATCTCATAGTCTCCTGGAAAAAAATACCTATAAGAATGCCAAGCTCACTGATGCTTTTTTGTATATCTGTACTCTTTCATTGAGCGAAGAGCATGAGGAGGACTGTGCTATGCTCAAGGACAAAGAAGGACATATGCACATCTTAACAAATGACCAAATGTAAAGAGAAGCCTTTTTCTTGTCTGCCCCTTTGTTTTTTCCCCACCAGTCGCCTGGGCTCTGTCGCGTTGTAGTCCCCAAATAACACACATGATGCTGTATTATTTATGAAGCTGTTGGCCTTACTTGTTTCTTACTGGCTAGCTCTGACTTAAGTATTTACCCCATAGTTGTTAATCTAAGTATTTCTCTTACCGGAGAAGAGTTTCCGGGCTTCTTATCCCTATGGCGGTTACATCTTGACTCCCTGTGTTTCTCCTACCCAGAATCTTCCTGGACTCCTAGTCCCACCTATCTTGCTTCCCTATTGGCCAACAGTGCTTTATTGACATATACACAGGACTTGCGCATCAACCAAGGTTCTAGTATATTAAATGTCTGCAACATTCTTTTGAATTTTTGAATGTGTATGTAGTTCAAGTGTGTGAGTGAAGATGTATTCATACTGAGATATCCTCCCCACCCAGTTTTCTGTCTTGAGTTTTTTTGTTGTTCACTGCTGCAAACACCAGACTAGTAGGCCCACAATCAGATGATCATAAGTTCTAAAATGTACAAGGTTTTTCTTTAAATTTAAGTCAAACAGAAAGCCTAAATTCATAGTTAACTTAGAAATGTACAACATGAGATATATATGTGAGCATACTATATCTATCTGTCTATCTATCTATATATATATACGTATATTTACACACACACAGCACACACAGCACATCTTCTAGAAATAGAAACCACGCATATGAATATATAAAACTGATTTCATTCTTTCAATACTCTCTCAACTCATTTGTACAAAAAATTCTGATGCGCAAATCAAAAGGAATATTTTTACTTTGCAAAATTTTTAACTTAAGAAACCTATAAATAAACTGGGCTGTGGTGGAACATGCCTTTAATCCCGGCACTCTGGAGGCAAAGTCAGGCATATCTCTGTGAGTTCAAGGCCAGCCCGGTCTACAGAGTGAAACTACCCAGAGAAACACTGTCTTGAAATACCAAAAGTAGGTGTAAAGTACTTCTTCAAAATCAATATATTTTAGCATTGTGATTATGAAGGAACAAATTTTAAACTAAAATTTTATGTGAATATTTTAAAGGTTTTTACTATGACAAAATTGAACCAATTTAAAACAGTAATTGTTGTTTAGAGTAAGTGATGCAGTATATACACTAGATGAAAAAGTAAAGTCATGCATGCTATTCTAGATTGAAAATTGAATATCAAGTCAATCAGTAAATTATTTTTAAAAACAGTGAAACTATGTTCCCCTAGGATACAAATATAGGTTTTTGTTTTCCTTTTTAACGATTTACTGATGCCACTATTGAAATTTTACCTTTACCATTTAGTAGGAGCACTAATGAGTTCTATTTGGCTTTTCTACCATATGAAATCTACAGTCATCAAACTTTAAATTTTTATCCAGCACTTTACATCTTTCGTAACTCATATTTTGCTACTCTAGTTTGAAAACCTAAGATACTGCTCTCTACTCATGTTTTAAAAATCAACAAGATGCAGGCTAGCGAGACGTTCAGGTGGTAAAGCACCTGGCGCCCACTCAGGAGGACTGAGTTTGAATCCCCAGCTTCATATGTCAAGCCAAGCATAGCAAGGCTTCCATCTGAGATTCCCCTGCTAGCAGAAATACAGAGAAGATGGATTCTGGAAGCTCTGGGCCAGCCATTCTAGCAGAATCAACAAGCTGCAGCTTCAGTCAGATGCTAAGTCTCAAAAATTTAAAGTGGAACACAACCATGAAACTGAAAGACAGAACAGTGACCCCTGCCTTCACACACAAGTTTCAGCAAATGCACACACACAGGTTTCCACAAGTGCACACACTCTCCCCCAACACATGTGTGCAAACACACACATTAAAAAAAAACTAACAAAAAGTAAATCTGTTATTATAGTTATCATAGTACTTTATCTTATTGAGAGCAGCACACTGGAAAAAATCATATAAGCAAACAGAAATGTGGTTGTTCTTAAGGAACTAAATTGTGTATTGATGTAAACAGCAAATGTTAGGAGCAGACTCAGGTGGGCCCATGCTGTTTCCTTTCCCTGTTTCTGCTGCTTGTTATTGAGTCACTTGCATATGAGTGCGTTCCTTGCTGAGTTTATGGCACAAACAAGGTAGACAACACTTCAGTCCTCATGAAGCTGAACACTTAGGGGAATGCAGGCAGTGAACACACTAGTATGAAAACAGACAAGCAGTGAACATAGGGCTGAAGCAAAAGGACTGTAGATTGAGGTTCAGAACCAGAAACCCTTAGGAAAGTGTTGTTTATTTATGTTGACATTTGTGGGAAAAATTAAAATTATGTGAAAGAACCAGCATGTATGAAATGACAATAGCACACACTCACAGGACTCTAAAACTGAACTGAAATGGCACGTACGAAGCCTTAGGATGCTGAGGAAGTGGGAGATACTGCTGTTGTGCCTGGCTGTAGTTTTACTTTCTAGCCATGCACTTCTCAGACACCTTACATTTCACTTACAGTAGCAATTACATGACTGCATTTTAGCTATTGCATTGAGCTGTCTGCAAAAGGGTTTTAATTAGGTGAGGTCAGCAATACTGACTTAAACTTTTAAAAATGTGTGTGGATGTGGATGTGTGTGCTTGCTGTGGATGTGTGTGTCTGTGTGTATGTGTGTGTGCTGTGTGTCTATGTGGCATGTGCATCTGTGTGTAGGTGGATGTGCTCATGTGTGGAGGCCATGAGTTAACATCAGGTATCTTCTTTAATTGCTTCTTCACCTTGTTTGAGGTCTAGACTGGTGATCAGTGAGCCTCAGGAATAAATATGCCTCTGCCTCCAAAGTGCTGAGGTTGTAAGGATGTGCAACCACTCTGGGCTCTTCCAAACAAAGAAAAAGAGGCCACAGGGCATTTTCTCAACTTCTAGTCTATGGAAGAGAGCCCAGTCAGTTGCAGGTTGTGCTGGTGGTCCCGGGGTCTGTAAGAAAGCAGGTTGAGCAAGCAGTGGGATAACCAGTAAGCAGCACCCCTCGAGGGCCTCTCCATTGGCTCTTACCTCTAGTTTCCTGTCTTGTTTGGTCATGGTGTTTTGCCACAGCAGGGATAACCCTAAGAAAGAAATAAGATTTGAGTAATCATTGCTTTTGTTTGCGTGGTTGTTTTATTTTTTTTAAGCAAAAGTGAATTCTAATGTAACCTTTTATCTCCTTAAAATAATCTGAATCACTGCCTAAATCCTAAATCCCAAACAAAAACTGAGGATTCCCTTTTCCCTGGGAAGTGTCTTGATAAGGGTGTTGCTTCACAGTTTCCTAGCCAGTGAACACGCAGTCACACAATGACATGTTACACAAACCTCCCTAAATGTTGGCTCAGAAGGGACAGCCCAAGGACCTGTTTTGGATTGCTCTTCACTACTCGTTAATAGGGTCTGTTGTGTGAAAGCCTGCCAGAGAACATTTCCACTTTTCTGTTCAGACATTTTTCTCTCTTTTAAATACTTCTGGTTTTTTGTAGCCACACTTGGAAAGTAAATTAAGTATGTTTGCTTTCATGCAGGAATTGGCAGTCTAATGAAGAATGAGGAAAAATAATGTGTAGGAGTTTGTGGATGGGATAGGAAGTATGTTTGTGTGCTGTTTTTGATTATATGATGCAAAGATAGACTACTAAGTGGTATTATAGATTTTTGACTCACTATAAAGTCAGGAGATTAAGATTTCGCTGTAACATATAAACTAAATTATAAACGAGTCAGATTTTACTAGAACAGAGAAAGCTATTATGAGCACACAAAAAAGATGGATTTGCGGAAGGGAACATCATTATTTTAAGGAACAATTAGAAATTTGTAATTGTTAGTTTGTGGAATCCTATGAGGGTAATACCTGAGATAAAGGGAGATGGGATTGATAAAGACACTTAGGGTAAAAAGATGTATGTAATCTGAGTACATTTTGCATAATAAATGTATAGTAATAACAGAAGTCATTATATATAAATTGTTATCATCATCATCATTATTTTGAAGTCCCAGGACAATTTTATTAGTGTTTAAAAGAAAACTCCCAAGGAAAGCAAGCTTTAACCCCAGTGGCTGCCCAGATGAAGAGAATGTATGTTCATGTGGTTTAGATCCACATGAAGGTCAGGCCAGGGGGTAGGCAGCCACACTGTGGGAAGGGGAGTTTAGAGAAAGAGCAAAGCTCAAAGTATTATGTAAAGCAAGCTTAGAAACAAGGCAGACAAAGGAAAGGAGACAGTGTGCTTTTGTGAGTAATCCAGAAAAGCAGGCCAGTTTACAAAGCAGCATGGCTATGCTCTTTGAGAGACTGTATGTGGTTGGAGGTGGATTTCGGGAAGGGAAAAGTGTGTGTGTGTGTGTGTGTGTGTGTGTGTGTGTGTGTGTGTGTGTGTGTGTGTGTGTGGCTTTGGGATTGATCTGACTTGGGAGGGCATGAGGAAGTGACAGACAGATATTCAAAAAATCTGATAATGGCTGGACTCTGTGCTCTAATGGTGATGCATCAGCAGCAGCTTTGGAACTCAGCATGTTTATTTTATACATCACAAACTAGGAGGAGGTGGCTGGCCAATCTCAGTAGAGAGACTCCATAGGGGAGCAGCCTCATACTGCAGGGATGGAGAAGAGAGAGCTTCAGTTGATGTGTTCTGCACACACTGTCAATGTCTGTATAGAACCAGAGTAAGAGGGGCATGCCATTCTTCTGAGTCCGATATGAAGAGTGCCTAGCCACATTTCTCATGGGTCTCAGACACTGTGATACTCATGTCAATAATACATTCATTCAGGACTTCATATGCTCTCCACACTAGCATACACTGAATGTTTCTTTAGCATACATTATTGGAAACCTGTATGCTAAAAAAAATCTAAATCATACACATCTCCTTAAGTTGGAATACAGCAGACCTTTTATATTATGAAAATAACTTCCTGGAAGTTATATCTGCATAATTTCCACAGTTCATGTAGAATCTTTTTATGAAGCAGTTTTACTGTAACCAAAGCTTTCAGGCACATGACTGTTAAGTGGCATAAGGTACAATTAAGTAAATCGTCATAAAACATATGAATGCTCACACAGAAAGGGACAGATCCACTTTGCCTTACTGTGGTATCAACACAGTACATGTACTCAAATAATTTCACGAATAATAAACAGCATAATCCCGTCATTGCAAGGAAAATATCATCTAAAATTCAATTTAATTTTATATATGTGCATATTTATTATGACTTTTAAAATATTTTCTTTGTATTCACACATTTTTGCAGTCACTCTTTATTTCCCTCATTGATGTAGTAGTAGGGGTAATGCCAAGACACAAAAGATAAGTGAAATCTAAGAATCATCATAGTTTCTAGATAGCACATGGTGAGCTGTGATCTGTGCTGTGCAGCCTAAGAATGCGGAAGCGGTTTATTGCTGCATCAGCTCCCAGTTTGCGCTAAAAATGAAATTCCTGTTAAGTATGATTGTATTGTTGAGCAAGCAGAATGCCATTTGTGTGCTGCAAAGCAGACATTCAAATTTGGAGAAATTCATAGAATGGTTATTACCAACAAAATCCCAATGTTTTACTAACAGACAACCTTATGTATTGACTACATAGTGAACACTTAAAGAAAAATATAACAGACTCACTGTTCTCATAGGTTATTAGCTTTTATTTGAGATGAATTAATATAAGAAGATTATCTGCAAGTGTAGCCCTTCCTAGCTGTAAAAGTGATGGATGCAAATGTAGAATGTATGTTTTTAATGGAAGGCACCATGGTGTGATTGGATATAAACTGTGGATTTGTTGATCTTCTGACGATATAGGTATTATATAGTTTTAATAGTTTCATATTTATTTTTAACATTTTCTTTCTCTCTGCAAATCAATTGACTTCTTGGATGCTGAGTAGCTAAGTTGCTGTTCTAGCTTCCTAAGCAAATGTGGCTATTTAAGAGTGATTGGTTTTGTGTCTATCATCCACTATCTCTGAAAAAAAATGACTTATATATCTAAATGAAATATCTGATCATTCAAACTGGGGTTAATAAAAATAAAATTGTTCTTTCAGGTAATGCAGTAGTTGGTTTAGTCTATTTTTGTTTTTATTTTACAATACTGAAAGGACAATATCAAGGAACTAAAGTTATTTCTAGAAATTCTGGAATCTGGAGGAGCACAGTCTAGAGGCCATCTGGAAGGAACTTCTCCCTGTATGAAAGCATGGCAGAGGCATCCCAGGGCAATGGAGAGCACATAGGATTCCTAGCAATTATCCCTGTTCCTGTGAAGCTCTAGTTGCTTTGGGACCTCAACTCTCATGTCATCTATTCCCCAAAACTTCTCAAAATTCTACTTTCAAATCTGACTTCTGCCAAAAGAAGAACTCTTGAGTTCCTAACTCATGGCCTTTGGGGCACATTGAAAATACATGAGGTAGTCCAACAGGCACTTGTAGCAGTTGACTTAAAATTATGTTCATGATCACCTCTGTTGTTTATAAATTATAAACCTGTGTTGTTTATAATTTCTCCATTATTTGCTTATCTTTCTTTTTTGTTTTTTTTTGTTTTTTGTTTTTGTTTTTCTTTTTTCTTTTTCTTTTTTCTTTTTTTTTTTTTTAGTTTTTCGAGACAGGGTTTTTCTGTGGCTTTGGAGGCAGTTCTGGCACAAGCTCTCGTAGACCAGGCTGGTCTCGAACTTACAGAGATCCACCTGCCTCTTCCTCCCGAGTGCTGGGATTAAAGGCATGCACCACCACCACCCGGCTTATTTGCTTATCTTTACATAAATAGAATATAGAAAACTAATGATCTGCTTCTTCTGAATTTTTTTAGTGTGACTTCAGACTTATAATCAGGTCTGCTTACTTTGGGAGAAGCCATCTGTCCTGTTATAAAGAAGCTTTTTAGCAAGGACCAAATGATGGCTTTGTCTCCTGGGGCTTGCCAGCAACCTCGTGGAAATAACCTTTAGGCGTAGCTTGGCATGGTTTTATTCTTTGCGAGAGAGACAAAATATCTTCAAGAGACACCATGGTTCCAGGCACCTGTATAAACTCTACCTAGAGTTGTGACCCACAGATACTGAAATAATTAAACTCACTGCACGCCCTGGGTTTGGGGATACATTTCAAGCAATGGTGGATACCTAATGTAAATTTTGTTTCTAAGAGTAGAGTGCTGCTACAGCAAAAGTCTAACCAGTGGGAGTGGTGTAGACTCTGGGCAGATTTGGGGGAGAATCCTAGTGAAAGTGCAATGTGCTTTAAATAAGCTGCTGCTAGATCCCCAATAGTCTCTAGTAGGCTGAAATTCAGGACTTGTAGAAATGTTAATTGTGTGGTATTGGAAAGTAGACAAGGAGAATCTTTATTTCATAGTGTCCTTCATAGTGAATTTTGGTGGAGAAAAATGAAGAAAATGTTTAACAAACTTGATATACTTAAAAGGATGTCCCAAACCCAACAGAATGTTGAAGGTACCACCTTGTTTCTGCTAGTATTATGTAGTATGTACAGGAATATATAGAAAATTTAGAGGAAGAATTATTATGTAAAAATGATCTGGCAATTATGTTTGCTTCTCTAGAAATGTTAATGTTTCAGAAATGGCTTCAAGTAAAGATCACATCCAAGTTGCTTCTAAGAAATATAAAGAAGCAAGCAGGGATATGATGATAAAAATTTTCATTAAGATCTCATAAAATGAATGTTGTCATCCCAGAGTCCTTATGGGACTGACTTCCCTCCTCCCCACTGACATACACACATACCACCATGACCTCTCAAATTTCATTATAGCTTCTGGATAACTCAGGGGCATTACTGATTCAGCCATGATCATGGGAGTCAAGGAAAGAGAAGGGTTTGCCTCTAGATTAATGAATGTGGCTTTTGTGAAATGACTTAAACTCCAGGATGATCTGTAAGAGATTACAAAATGATTAAAAGTTATATTTGCAGAAATGACACCTTGACCAGAGGGGAATGACAGAAATTAGAGAGCATTCCCATCCTATGTCTATTACAGAGCTAGAGGGAAGAGCTGTGCAGAACCAGAGCTCAATAGGTAAAGTCAAGAAGAATTCTGTGTGGTGATATATTATTTATGATTTAATAAAGACACTGTAGGTCAAAATGCAAAGCTGACCACAGCCGTAGAGCCAGGCAATGGTGATACACATCATATATATATAATTATTAAATTCAAATTTAAATTAGAAACAAGGTTACTTCACATATCAATTCCAGGTCCCCCTCCGTTTCCCTCCCCTCCTCCTGTGCGATCCCACCAACCCCCCCCAATATCCCCTCATTTCCCCAGGGAGGGTGAGGCCCTCCATGGGGATGTCCATAGTCTGTCATTTCATCCAGGGCAGGGTCTAGACCCTCCTGCAAGAGTTCAGGGTGAGAGTGCATCTCTCATTGTTGGATGGGAGTCCAAAGTCCATGTGTATACCCAGGATAAATACTGATCTACTACCCAAGGCTAAATAGATTACCTAGGCCTCCTCACTGACACCCACATTCAGGGGAACTTGATCAGTCCCATGCTGGATTCCCAGGCATCAGTCTGGGATTCAAGAGCTAACCGTTGTCAGGTCAGCTGTTTCTGGGGGTTAAACCAGCCCAGTCTTAATCCCTTTGGTCATCAGTCCTCCCTCTCTGTCACTGGCTTTCTTGAGTTCAGCTCAATGTTTAGCCGTGGGAGTCTGCCTCTTCTTCCATCAGCCACAGAATGAAGGTTCTGTTTCCCAGACTCTCTGGCCATGGGATTGTAGGCTGGCACTCCCCATATCTATGTCTAAAATCCATATATGAGAGAGTACATGCCATGTTTCTCTTTTTGTTACTGGGTTACCTCGCTCAGGTTGGTTTCTTCTAGTGCCATCCATTTGCCTGCAAATTTCAGGATTCCATTGTTTTTTCTGCTGAATATTACTCCATTGTATAAATGTACCGCATTTTCTCTATCCACTCTTCAGTTGAGGGGCATCTAGGTTGATTCCAAGTTCTGGCTATTACAAATAATGCTGCTATGAACATAGTGGAAGATACATCCTTATTGTATGAATGGGCATCTTTTGGATATATGCCTAAGAGTGGAGTTGCTGGGTCTTGTGGTATGTTTATTCCCATTTTTCTGAGAAATCTCCATACTGATTTCCAAAGTGGCTGTATAAGTTGACACTCCCACCAGCAGTGGAGGAGTGTTCCCCTTTCACCACATCCTCTCCAGCATAAATTGTTGTTGGTGTTTTTTATTTTAGCCATTCTGACAGGAGTGAGATGGTATCTCAGAGTTGTTTTTATTTGCATTTCCTGGATGGCTAAGGATGTTGAGCACTTTCTCAAGTGCCTCTCAGCCATTTTGGACTCCTCTATTGAAAACTGTCTATTTAGTTCCGTAGCCCACTTTTTAATTGGATCCTTTGGTGTTTTGGAGACTTGCTTCTTGAGTTCTTTGTAAATTTTGGAGATCAGTTCTCTGTCAGATGTGGGGTTAGTGAAAAGGTGATATACATCTTTAATTCCACCAGCCACAGTAGCTTTCTATAGAAGCTTGGCAGTGGTGGTGCACACTTTAATCCCAGGACTCAGGAGACAAAGCCAGATAAATCTCTATGAGTTCAAGGCCACCCAGGGTTACATAATCATAAATCAGTCTAAAAGAGAAACATCTCACACAAAGGAGATCTCAGGATCTGGGATATCATGCCCTTAATCCCAGCTCTATAGAGGTGTATAAGATAGGAGCAGGGCATTCAGTATTCAGTCTCACATACCGTTTTTCTCCAGCCATACCGAGGACAGGATAGCTCTTTCTGCCTGAGGTAGAGATAAGAACTAGTGGGTGGCTGCTTTGCTTTTCTGATCTTTAGCTTGAACCTCTGTATCTATCTCTGGGTTTTTATTTATTCTGCATTATCCTCTTACTCGTAAGTGCAACATTGCATGATAGGACATCAGAGTTGCTGCATGACAGTGGCATCTCAATTTCTGAAACAACCATATGTGTTCTGTTTGATCCTAATGAACTTGTTTCTCTCCCACCCAGTGATCCCTGCAGCCACTTATAAAATAATTACTTAGAGTTTTAATATTAATTATAATTATTTGGTCAATGGCTCAGGCTTATTACTGGCCAGCTCTTATATTTAAATTAACCCATATCTATTAGTCTGTATTTTACCATGAGTTTCATGACTTGTCACCTCACATCTTGCTTCTATGGTGGTTGCTGGCATCTCTCTGACTTCACCTTCTTTTTCACTGTATCTCTGCTTGGACTTCCTACCTGGTTCTATTTTGCCTGGCTATAGGCCAAATCAGCTTCTTTACTAACCAACGATAATGAAACATTCACAGCATATAAAAAAAGACATCTCACAGGAACTGTATTTACTGAATTTTGTGTTGGGCAATAGTTTGCTGTAATGCTTAAATAGGGGGAGAAAGCCAAATAAAGTTACATGTCTTATATTAGCTGTATGGTACCATAGTGAGTACCATGCACTGCACTACACATTGTCTTTATTTCTCCCTTATGCCAGAACTCCCTGCTTCCCTTTTCTGTAGACAGAATTTCTGTCCCACCAGGTCCTGCAGCCTGTTAATTCCAAATAAATACACAGAGGCTTATGTTAATTATAAATTGTTTGGCTGATGGCTCAAAATTGTTTGGTCAATAGCTCAGGCTTCTAATTGGCTAGCTCTTTCTTAATTATTAACACATTTTTATTAATTTGTATATCTCCACTACGTCTTGGCTTATCAGTGATGCCTGGTCCTTGCTTCCTTGGCAGCTACATGTTGTCTCTCTGGCAATTCCTCTCTGCTTTTCTCTTCCCAGCATTCTCTTAGTATGGTAGCCCCACCTATACTTCCTGCCTGTCCATTGGCCAAAACAGCATTAGTCATCAACCAACGAGAGAAACATATACTCACAGCACACAGTAGGACATTCCCCATCATCTCTTCTTTTGTCTCTCTAAAAAAGGAAGGATTTAACTTTCATATACTAAAATTATAACAAAAAAGTTATCAAGCAGGAACTATAGCTAATAATATTTAGCTCACTAACATTTGACAAAATTTAAAGAAATTATTTTATCATCTATCCTACCATTATGAGTCCAAAGTTTTATATGTAACTTATCTTTTATCATAACTAAGGAAAACTATAACCATAACTATCTGTCATCAACTTCATCAAATAGAAGAATAATATATAAACTCTAGAATTGATAGAGACATCTTGTTACCTGAGCAGTCACACAAAGTTCATCTGTAACTTTGGGACATCTCTCTTTAGCCTATAGGCTCATTGTGTGGCAGACTTTTTTGTGAAGCAGGAATCTTGAAGGACCATCCTGTCTCTTGGCAAGTTCAGCAGTCACTTTTCTTTGTAACGTGCTTATCTAATTTAGACAGAGTGCTGTTAAACAGTACAGGCAAAAGCAGTTTCTTGTCCAAATGAGTACTCTTGCCATGTTGGAGGCATACTTCATTATGAATTTCTACGATGCCCGTCTTCCCCTCTGATGTAATTGATATTGCCAGGAGTAGTTGTGTCTCATTGTCATGAAAAACCCTAATAAACCATTTTAAATGCCATATTCTGTAGTTTTTTAAAGATTTTGGAGACTACCTATCCATTTCTTACATATCTCTGTATATTTAGAAAACCTAACTAACATAACTGTAAGTTTTGACTATTATAGGTGGCTATCTATAATCTGTATATTATTATACATTATATTTTAAAATAACTATATAACATAATACCTAAGCAAGAGTAGAAATATACATATAACAAAATTGACCTTAAATTTGTATCAATAAACCAAAATCTATACCAATGTAAAATATTCACTTTCATAACATATTCCCTCTTTTCTTTAGAAAGAGATGGACTGTGATCATTAATCATTTATAATCAACCTCATTTAAATGAAAGCAAACATTTATAGACAATATTTGGGAATGTGGGTATAGTTCTTTCCCACTGTTTGGGGGCACTGTTAATCCCAAGGGGATCCTGAGAAAACGCAAAACCATGGTCAAATCATGGGATAGTAGTCTGCAAGGCTGCATCATCCCAGCTGTCTTGGATGTTAGGTCTTTTGGACTCATTTTAACCCTGCCTTCACTTTTCCTAGAACATTTATTAACATCTGCTCTCATGCTCTGTATATATATAAATAAATAAATATATATATAATTCATACAAAATTTATTCCATAAGAAAGAATATAGGGTACAAATAAAATATTAAATTATCAATAAATTCTTAGATAATTTTCTTGCATATTATTTGAAGATGCAATATTCTATGAAAATACAAGTTTCAAATTAGATATATTTAAAAATCTATATATTATAAAGTATGTACAAGCATTATCAAATGAGAAAATATGACTAACCTCAGGTTTGAATGTTTATTATAAAAATGGACTAGGTATTGGTAGGTGACGGATGAAAGATATGCTTAAAATGTTTATTCTTTACATGATAAAAGTAAAATTTCTGTGGATAAATGAAAGGTATAACTCAGATTCTCTGGTGAAAAAAGAGGCAAAAAATAGAGTGTCTCTGCAGAGACTGACAATGAAATAGAACTTTCCAGGGGATATCAATCAATCACAAGATTGTTCTCCATTTGAAAACATTTCCATGCATGAGCTTAAGTTACTGTAGTCTTCAGACACTGGAGTGTGGCATAACAGATAAAATGAAGCCTCAAATCATCCTCCAATCTCAAGAACATTCTGGCAGAATTACTGTGACTTGTCTGTGGAAATTGATTTCCTCTTAAAGAAAAATAAGCTTTCCTTGTTGTGTTAAAAAATGATTTTATCTATTAAGTGTATTTTCTTCCTAATATCTTTTTCTTTTATGACCTGAAAGGAAGATTGTTCTTTTCCTCCTGTGTTTATATCCTGTTTTGCCAGGTGATCAATAATCTCAATAGCTAACTGAGAAGGAGTAACACAAACACACAATGGATACAGAGCAGGACCTGTGCTCAGCCATGGCCTACTGCCAGTCATCTGTGTTATTTGATTTCCCCGCAGCAAAAGCAAGTGATGGTGGCTTTTGCATGATCATCATTACATAATAGGAGCGTAAATAGTGGTATGTCAATGTGTCCTCTGGTGGTTGTTTTATTTTTTTTTTTCAGCTAAATGTCTACCCGTGTAGCCCAGACTGTCCTCAAACTCAAAATCCTTCTGTCTCTGACTCTTTGGTGATATAACTTGTAGGATTGCTGTATAATTTTAGAGGATAATAGGAAACCTTATGTAAGGAATATTAGAGAGACCCAATACTTGGGGTTCTGAACTGAGGTTTTTTTGTGTTGTTGTTGTGGTGGTGCATGGTTGTTGTGCATGGTCCTGGTTAGGTCCCCTTCCTACTGTTTTTCCAGACCATTCAAGCAAGAATGTGCATCTAAATAATTTCTAACACCTGCATTTAAAGGTTTGACATTATCCAATATATATACATGTACAGATCTATATGTACATACATATTCTCACATGTATATCAATTCCCCCATATATACATATGTATATGTATGTATGCATCACACACATTCACTCACAAACACACGCACATATACTGAATGAAAAAAAGAGTTGCTATTAAAGGTATTAAGACTGGGCTGGTTTAACCCCCAGAAACAGCTGACCTGACAAGGGTTAGCTCTTGAATCCCAGACTGATGGCTGGAAATCCAGCATGTGACTGATCAAGACCCCCTGAATGTGGGTGTCAGTGAGGAGGCCTAGGCAATCTATGGGGCCTTGGATAGTAGATCAGTATTTATCCCTGGCATACAAATGGACTTTGGGTGCCCATCCCACAATGAGAGATGCACTCTCTCCCTGGACTCTTGGGGTAGGGTCTAGTCCCTGCCCTGGATGAAATGACAGACTGTGGACACCCCCGGGGAGAGCCTCAACACCGCCCCGGGAAAGGACAGGGTATGGGAGAGTTGGTGGGAGGGCATGGGAGGAGGGGAGGGAAAGGGAGAGAAACCTGGGATTGACATGTGAAGCAACCCTGTTTCTAATTTAAATTTAAAAATAAAAAAATAGAAAAAAAGAGTTGCTATTTTATCTGCTACTTAATTATATTTCATTGTATTCTGATGCTTTACAATTAGATTAGGTTTGCAGAAAAACATAAAATAGAATATGGGATGTCAGTAATTGCAGTTCTCACATAAAAATACAATAGCTTTGTTTTGTTAATAGTAAAGGAAATTGAGAACATTCTCTGTTTATAGGTCATATATTCAGAAGAGTAACTTTTGAAAGGATAGACTCCTAGAAGTAAAGGTCAGACTGGCTAGTAGGCATAAATTGATAATTATGTATCTCTAGCTTTCCTCAATCATAAAAATCTTAAGGATAAATTATTATTTAGATGCCTAAATTTAACTTATGATGATAAGATTATTTTTGCCCTTAGGTTAAAAAAATAATAGATTTTTATTTTTTTGTTGGTTTGTTTGAGATAGGGTTTCACTGTATTGCCTTGCAGCCTGTCCTGGAACTCACTTTGTAGACCAGTCTAGTTTTGAACTCACAGAGGTCCACCTGCCTCTGCCTCCTGAGTGCTGGGATTAAAGGCGTGTGCCACCAATACGTGGATAGTAATGACATTGTAAAGAATACACTTTATTGCTAAGAATTTATTGATATGATATAGCAATTTCCCTGTGACAGATTAGGCATTTCCTTACCTGTCTTTCATCTCATCATTCTTTCTATGTAGATTTACTTCCAAAAGATTTACACTTAGTTGTTCTTCTTCAGAGACTTGTGTGGATGTCTTATCTTTGAGAGTGATGATAAGTGTGAAATTCCTTTTGAAGAATTTCTTTGTTGAGCATATCATCATTTTGTGAAAGTACTAGGAGTCGTTGAAAATTTATGTTGACATTTATGAATAAACACTTATGAACACATTGAACACTTTGCTATATAATTATAGATTTATACCTAGTAAGCCACAACATAATGTCGTATTACGTTGCGCATACTTCTCAACCTAATAGTTAACCTGATAAACTTCACTCTGCCACTTGCTGCCTTACCCATCTATTCACTGCCCTCTGGGTTTCATACAACGATTGCTAGTCACACTGTGTAGTGAAAAGTTTCTCAAATCAAGCCTGATTATTTCTCTGATGTTTTCCAGGCATGCCTGGTGGTGAGCCTGGAATACAAAACGAATTCCTACCATTATAAAACTAATTAAAGTAGGCAGTCATCCACATACCACTTTGTAATAAATTATAATAAGTTCATCAATCTCACTCACTCTTATTCCAAAAAGTCCACTGATAAGATCTGTAACAGAGGTCTTCCTCACCTTGAAACTATCACAGATTCCAAACTATTGAAGATTCAAGCTCGGAGCTACAGATTGCTGTAATTATCAATATTTTAAATGAAATATGTAGCTTCCACACTCCTCCTACATTATTTATCATTTTTGTTTCATTTTTCTTATAATTGATTTTTTGAAGGAAAATAATGATTCATTATGAAGTAGCTTAAGGATCTCAATGACTAAAATTTCTCAGAGATCCTGAGAAAATGATGACTGAGTACTTGAGATCAAGTGATAAAAATAAAACCTGTTTCTTCTCCAGAAAAGACTCTGTGTTTCCTCAAAAAGCCAAAATACAAAAATAATTTCCATTAATGTTCCTACAATTTTTTCAAGTGTCTGTTAAACAGCATAACTATTTTTGTTACATTGAATTACAAATAGTTTTGCCATGTAGAACACAAAGAGATGTGGTTGTTTAAATGTTAAATATGGAGTGAAAACTTCTATCCTACAATGAGTGCTGTTTTGTCTTCATTAAAATTAATATTTTCAGAGCCTGGCAATTTGTAAAGTTCACCACTACTGTTATAACACATGCTTGGATTTTTTTCTGTAGAAGTGGACTATAATACATAAATTTGAAAATTGACAGAGAGTAATGGTGATGAGTTAAGAACAATGAGGCTTGCAAAGATTCAGTTGACCTGACTATAGCAGATATCTGGAATAAGCCGAAGTTTGCAGAGATGTTTCTTCAGCACAGCTTCCAATACAAACACACACACACACACACACACACACACACACACACACGGGATGTATGAACTATAAACTGATTTTTTTCATTTTCCTTTGCTCTTAACCAAACAATGCTATTGTATTTTTATGTGAGAATTGCAAATTCTGACATCCCATGTTCTACTTTATGTTTTATTAGCAAAGATAATTTAATTGTAAAACATCAGAATAGAATAAGATATCATTAGTCCCTCATCCTTATTCTATTTGCACCAGGGATAAGCCTGACACTATTGACACTAGCTTGAATTAACATAGGTGTGTTGTATATGATGAAGTCAATTTTGTCCTATTAGGTAAGCCCCTTCCTTCTTTCTTTCTTTCTTTCTTTCTTTCTTTCTTTCTTTTATTTTAGTGTGTGTGTGTGTTTGTGTGTGTGTGTGTGTGTATGGTGTCTGTGTATGTTTGTGTGTGTGATCTTTTACTATTAATTGAATTTATTCGTTTATTTTACATCTCAACTGCAGATTCCCCTCCCTCTTCTCCACCCATTCTCTTCTCCTTTCATCCTGCCCAACCAATCCACTCCTCCTCTGTTTCTGTTGAGAAAGAGGCAGGCCTCACATGTATGTCACCACAGTATGGAATATCAAGTTAGGTTGAACTAAGCTCCTGCCCTTGTATTAAAGGTGGGCAAAGAAACCCAATATAAGGAAGAGATTCATGGAGGCCAGTCAAAGCATTAGGGACAGGCCCTGCTCCCACCACTAGGAATTCCACAAGTAGACCAAGTTACACAACTGTCAGACATATTCAGTCTCACACAGGCTTCCTAGCTGTTGGCCCAGAGTCTGTAAGCTCCTGTAAGCCCGGGTCAGTTGTTTCTATGGATCCTCTTGTGATGACCTTGAGTCCTCTGGCTCTTACAATCCTTCATCCCTCTTTTCAACAGGATTCCCTGAGCTTGAACCCCTTCTTTCTAACAAAAACCTTCTGTATCCTGTGCTGTTGCCACAGCTCTTGCCCATACACCTGCTCATGGCATCCGATAATCTTATCAAGGTTAAAATTGTCTAAAACAAAGTAGTCACATTCAACTTATGTATTTAATATCATCAGAATTATGAACATCAGTACATTTAGCCCATATTTCAATCTTAGTATGCTCTATTTTGTGATCAGTAGAAATTTCGTAAATCTGTCACACGTCACCTATTGTAAGGTCACCTGTTTCTTGTGGCCATCAGTTGCCACTGCCTGTGATATTTAGTTGCTGAATTCTGTGAACTAGAGAGCTAACCTTCAGCACAGGTTCCATGGCCTCAACTCTATTACCTTGAGGGAGTAATTCACACAAAATCTAATGCAGTAACAGTATTCAACCGTCTTTAGCGCTCTGTTCCAGAATGAAGCAAGTACAACTGATAGTAAATTTAGTATTGTAAAAATACTACGTAAAAGAATTTAACAAATTTGGATTGTACAAAGATTAAGGTCTCACATTTGTAACTATACTAAGAGTCTCCTGAAATCACAGAGATAACTTCTTTGCCACAGGTCCTCAGCACTTATTTATCACTGACAAACTTCACTATCTGAAGTTGACATATAACCTCTTTGTTGGTAAGAAGCAGTAGGGACATAGTGCTGAACAGAAGATTGTAGGATGTGATTCTTCCTTTAGAAGAACAAAATTCCATCTCAAATATAGTAAAAAATTATACAAAAGCTTTTGGTAACTTTTCTAAGCTCCAGTTGACCTTGTTTTGAAAAAAAGATTTTTACTTGAAAAAGACTTTCTTCTCTTAGTATATGTATTAATAATATATATCAAAACTAATATGTGATGGATAAATGTTGGCAATAGACATGTGGGCTTAAAAACCTGGTTTGGAGACATGGCTCAGAGGTTAAGAACACTTGCTACTCTTGTAGAGAACCTGGTTTCATTTCCAATATCCCACATGCTGATGCACATACATTTCTGACTCCAGTTTCATGGTATCCAATGCTGTTTTTCTGGCTTCTGTGGATACCAGGTATACATCTGGTATATACACAGAAAAACTAATTGCTACTGCATGTATATATGCACATACATGTATATTAGTCATATATCATATAAATATAAACTGTTCAGTCCATATAATATTGCATAACTGTATGTTTTCAGGGCTGACATTTTGACACTCAACAACCAATCAGTGTGCTCTTCCCTGGGGAAGACCATGTCTCCCTTCTCCATCTTCCTCAGTCACCTATAGTTCTTTGGGTAGGGTCACGGTTTGTCATTCACATTTGTATTACATACGTGCCAGTCTGTAGGTAACCTGCAGGCTTGTTGTAATTCTAAACTGAATCGTATCTCAAACACTTAATAACACCTGTTATATTACTGACATGGGATAAAATGGGCACTATACCACACTGGATTAAATAGACATTGGTGCAATTGTTACACATTTGCATCATTGGGTTCTAAATATTTAATCACAAATACACTTTCCTTACTCAGGTTAACTAGTGGTTAATAATATAATAGTCCTAGAATGTCTCACATAGGGTAAAAACCAAATGAATATTGATTGATCCATTTTTTAAAGAAATATATCACTTTTCCTTTAAATTTTCTCTTTCCCTTTAGTTTAATATCTGGGAATATAAAAGAAGACAGTTCACTGCCTCATGACTGAATACATTTATTGAACTATTTCCAAGTACTTCTCTCAAAAATATAACCCCTGTTTTTGCCTGAGAACCACATAATTCAAATTATATCGTTCTGCTTAAAGTTACTATTGCAAGCAGGGTAAATTCAGGACGAACAAAAGTTAATTTCTTGAGTCTGTGTTTTACAGACCAGTGGCAATTTGAAGACTCTGATAGGGAGAATATTTGCTCTGTATTCCTTGTACCCATAAGTCCCTAAAGAGAAAGAAGTACAAGTCATGCATTAAAAATAAGTTACAGATTAATTTGAAAGCAGGCTGTGCATGAGTGAATGATGCGAGCTGGAAATCCTTGCTATGAACATTTCTAAGAGGCAAATTTTTTGTAACTGAGTTCATCATCAAATGAAAATATACTATTGGAATGTATTTGTACAGAAAATCAGAAAGAACCAAAGGGCATACATACTAAACACAAAAATCTATCATGTTCTAAATAAAAAATCCAGAGATGACTTATCTTCTGTACTCTCCTGTTTAGGGAGGGAACAATTACTTCAATGAAGTAAGTGACATGAGTGTGAAGCTATGTGCTGGAAGGGACCTCCCTTTCTTCAGATTCCTAGTCCATATGGAATAAGGTTGAGAATGTGTTTGTTGTCTTTTGAAAACCTTTCATTGAGTTACATTGAATTAATTTGCTGTGTATTTGGATTTATATTGGCTTCCGAGGAGCCACATGCCAAAGACTCCTTCCCTAGTCTATGACACTCTTGGCAGGTTGTGACTCTTCAAGAGCTGATGCTCATTGAAAAGTTTTTATTCATTGAAAAGAGGAGCTCACAGGAAATTGTGAAGCTTTAGAGTCAGTCTTCACACCCCCATTCCCCTACTGAATTCGGAGGTAACATATGCTATGAGTTGCCTCACCAGGTCCAAGAGGAAAGAGCATCTGCAGCAGACATCATGTCGATGTACCCCACCCCCGTCCACTCCTACACATAGAGGCTCACCGTTAATACGGAGACCCAAGATGAAAAATGCTTGTCATTTTCTGGAATCCAAGGCAGGATCCTGAGACTTAATCATGAATATGGACTGAAACTAAGTTACCTAAAGTTTCTGTTATGGTAGTGTGAAGGTAAATAATATATCTTGTCCAACCCCAGACATATTAATACCTTGTAAAATATCTGTTTAGAGAGTATTAGGACATTTTCTTAGAGTATTTGTGCCTAAAAATCTGGCATATAGAATCAGAGCTCTCAGCCTAGTTAAATGCACTTTGATAAGTTCATTTCCTTCCTTCAGTATTTCCTTCTCCTTGGAGCCTTCTCTTCATTGATGGAAATTTTATTGCCCTTCCTTCCCACCTTCTATGTATCACCTTACAGACAGCCAGTCCTACAGCAGTCACAGTGCATTGCCGTTATTATTTCTTCTACACTAAACATCTTTCCATTTCTTTGATATTCTTTATCCTTTACACATGATTGCCATATTTTAGCGTTTTGTTCTTTTACCATGCTTGCATCAGATTTGCCCTTCAGAACCCATCTATTGCTTCTCTTAGAAGGCCAAATCAGAACTCTAGAGCATAATAGTTCTGTTACATTAGTGTTTGTCAGAGTTTCTAAAATTCCCTTGAACTAGCCATACAAACACCCATTTTAACCTGAGGGCTTTTGTTCACTGGCTGGCAAATAATATCCGCTTATTCACGCATATGTTGGTAAATGAAAGAAGTATCACTTGTGAGCATTTGGAACACATGCCCATGTCAGGTTTACTTCATGTTTTGCTTACGTGTCTATGATGCCACACTCTGAAGCAGACAGCAGGATGCTCAATATTTTCCTTTAACTCTGAAACACACTGGATTTTCTTAGAAGGCAAGCTTAGCCATTTGACCCAGGCATCAACACTGGGATCAAAGGAAAAATTCTAAGTTTGTTAAGAATGATACTGTGAGAAAAAAAACTACCCTCTCCATTACATACAGATGAATAAGTAATATATTTTCTTTTCTGAAATATATTTTCTACAAAAATCTTAGTGCTGTAATTCAGCCTCATATATTGATGCCCTGTAAACTTCAATGGACTTACAAGCCATGAGACTGAATGGGTAATGATCTCTTATTTGACTGAAAGTTGAAACTGAAAGGTGATTTTCTTGATACAATATACAATGAGTACAATTGTTTGTGCTCCTTCTGAGGCTAAAACTGTGTGCTGTTTGGTGCACCCTTGCATTGTGTGTGTGTGTGTGTGTGTGTGTGTGTAGAAACATACCTTATTTGATTGTACTCTCCAGGCTTAAGCTATTCCTGAAAATGAATTTCTTTGTTTTTTAAAGCTGTTTTCTCTGTATACAGTCTTATTTTTGCTATTGGAACATTGTTTTTATTTTAGCTGTTTTGATAACTTCTGTGGCTGCCTTGAGTGAGTCACTTATCCTTTCTATTTCAATTTACATATGAAACAAACTAATAATGATTGTGATGTTCCTATAAAAATAACATCATTTTAGAAAGAATGATGAAAATCAAAACCATGTATTAAATTCCAGACAGAATAATATAAAGTGTAAGAGGTTTCCATTGCAAAACATCCTCTGAAGTTGTCTTAGTACTATGGAGGGCAGTAGAGTCCTTCCCTAAAAAGCATTTCCTGAGTACTCAGGGAGGGCAGTGTTGATTATACAGTGTGTCTCCTGTGCTGTCTTCATTGAATTGTTAATTTGAATAGCACCAGGAGGCAGCTATTGGCATTGTTGATGGAATATATTTGTGTATAAAATATTTTTCCTTAAAGGAATTTCTGTACCTAACCTGAGGAAATCAAAATCAGTTTAACTTCAAATGTCATCCTAACTTTTTAGCTAGCATACCAAGGGCACATTAGATAGCAAATTACACACCCACTCATCCATTTACTTGATTGTTATTGAAGTCTTCATCTGTGAACATTAGTGGATTATATGGTATACAATGTACAAATTTAGCTTACAGCTCTCATCCTGAAACAGCTTTTAGTAAGACTCTCTCTCTAGATATATATATCTATATCGAGAGAGAGACAGAGACAGAGACAGAGACAGAGACGGATGAAGCCCTGGTATGTATGTATGTATGTATGTGTATATGAATATATATATATGAATGAATAAGACTGACGGCTGATGAAGCTCTGGTGGGGACTTTGAGATCAAGGCAAGGAAAGTTATTCTGAGAGTTTTAAGAATGCTTTCCAAATGCAAGCATGCAGACCAAGGTAGTGGCCTCTAGTTTGAGTACAAAATTGAAAACCTAATTTTGGCCCTTACAACAAAAACTGTTAACAAATGGAGTATTAAACCTTACATTTGAGACATGAGAGGCATGTGGTTACAGAATAAACTCTCTGCTATAATCTGGAGACAAGAGGATACTCAAAAGTCACACCAGAAAACACTTACGTTTGAGCAGAGCCACTAGAACCATAAACTGAGACTTTGGACTTAGGTGCTGACCTTGGATGCTGCTAATACCAATGATTTGCTGGAGGCTGAGTAAAGGCTATCTTGAGAGTCAGACACTCCCAAAAGTACATCCTTGGGGAAGCTTTGCATTTTCATGAGCCTTACCTATAGGAACTACAGGAGCTCACTTGGTGACAATCACGGGAATAGTGACCACTTGAGTTCTGCCCCAAACATTCCCTTATAAAGGGAGGACTACTTTGCAACTGAAATGAGTTAATCACACAATTCTTGTTTTAGGACACCTTTGAAATTCCACCTCTGCCTAATCTTCCTCCTCCACTGAGAGGGCAGATAAAATAAGAGTGGTCAATTGTATGTGCCAATTTAGTACATGAAGAATCTTATAGGAAGATTGCAGACCTGCTAAAAAGAATATGATTTAATTACAAGATTACAGAAGCACCCTTCACATCTCTTTATTGCCCCAACAACAGGACACCATGTAAAAGAACTACATGACATATACTCTGAGAAATATGGATGAAGGGAAGGGGAGATGAAGGGAGAGAAAGGGAGACAGAAAGATGTTGCGATAACTATCTAGAAGTCATATGTCTAGGACTCCAATGGAAAAATAAAACAGAAAAAGGAAAATGCAGATTCTAAGAAAGAACCACAAAGAAATGTTAGCAATTACCAACTGTCATTCAGGCTATGAATGCGTTAAAAAAGCTTATGAGCCAGATGGAAGACCTGATAAATTCAAAGACACATCAACAGAAACCTTCCCATTGAAATGCAAGTATTAAAAAAATGAAAAAATTACAGCCAAGAATAAAGATTCTGGATTAATTTCAAAGAACACAGCAAAAGAAAAGCTGAGACAATATAAAGGGGGTGAGAGAGAAGCAAGAGATTGCTTGATATCTTATTGACCAACCATTTTCCCCATTTAATGATATGCAAGTCACAGATGCAAAAAGTAAAGAGAATTCTGAGCACGGTGCCTACATATAAGCCTGCTCTACAACTTAAGCATATTACATTAAAAATTCAGAAGACTAAAGACAAAGAAAAAATCCTGGAAGAAATCAAAGAAGAAAATGTGTTACCAGGAGAGAAGCAAAGATAGGCAGACTTTCCCAGGGATGGATGCCAGACAAACTCTGGAGTGGGGTATCTACAAGTGTTAAAGGAAGCCAGGGTCATCAGCCTTTTTGACAACATAGGTGGAATCAAGGTGTTGGTTGAGTGCAGAGTGCAGGAAAAGCACTGAGCTGCCATGTTGCTCAACTTCAGTCTCACACATGCAGAGGATCTAGGCTGGCTCCCTAAGGAGCAGGCACAAAGTTGGTCTAGGTAGAAGGAATTAATAAAATGTAGTATTTAAGTGTTAATTTATAGATAGTTGCTGTACCAGAAATTTCTGAACTGAAGATTTAAAGGGTAGCTGGGAGAGTTCTAGGAACACAAGCCTGAAACATGTGACCTTTATACAACAGTGCAGTGAGAAAAACACAAAATGTCAACAAGTTTGAAGGGTAAAAACCCAGGAGTGAGAAATACTTTAAGGATTCTTTGTAATGTGAAATCAAAAGCAGAGACTGAACTGAGGACTGAAAATAATTTTCTAATTAACACTGATGAAATTTCAATTAAGTGACTAGTCAGGAAACCAGTTTTCCAAGACACGAAGATTAAACAATTATCTGTTATCAAATTGTTGTGCTAAATGGTAAATGAGGACATGGATTCTATAAATGTAGTTCATCTTTCAAGAATTTCATTAAGAGGGCTAAAAGGATAACCCAAGTTTGTTTTCCATGACATATACAGAGGCCTCATAACCACACACGACTCTAACACCAGGGATTCACAGGCCCTCCTCTGGCCTCCCTGGACAACTTCATGCTGGTACACATACACATAAACATATACACACATAAAACCTTTTATTTCTTTTAAGCAGAGTATCTCATCATTGAAATAAGAGTCAGGAATCGAAGTTAGATTCACAAATATCACAATTATGTGTTGCTATTTTGTTGTACATTTGTTTAAGTAAAGATAAAAGGTAAGTCATCTAAAAAACTCAGAGAACTAAGTAGAAAATAGTTAATCAGAAAGCTACTGAAATTCCAAGAATAGTCTCCTTACACCATTATTCTCGTGAACAGGTGCATAACCCTGATCAAAATTTAACTGACCAAGCCGGGCGTTGGTGGCGCACGCCTTTAATCCCAGCACTCAGGAGGCAGAGGCAGGCGGATCTCTGTGAGTTCGAGGCCAGCCTGGTCTACAAAGTGAGTTCCAGGACAGCCTCCAAAGCTACAGAGAAACCCTGTCTCGAAAAACCAAAAAAAAAAAAAAAAAAAAATTTAACTGACCTATATTTCACAAACAACTGCTTCCCTGGAAAGTTCTTGGGAATCTTCTCTTTTCTTCATCATCCCAGAAAATAGAAAGTGTCTTCCTTATGAGAACAGTCTATGACCCACTCTAATTACAATGCACAAACATCACATCAGTTGTAAAAATGAAGATTCTCGTTTTACAGACTTCTGTAATTGCTCCAGAAAGTATTCTTTATAAATTGGGATTTTGATGATGGGAATGGTAAGCTCCCATTTACATTTCCAGTTACTTCTTGTGGATGTGCGGGGAGGGAGAGAACTGCGGAGCTGTGCAATCTCTTCCAGACGGTTTAGTAATATTCTCATTTCAACCCTTGAATGCTGTCCGTAATATTGACTTACTTCAGCAGATTGTGTTTTTCACTGTACTGGGATAGTGAACTTGAACCCCTGTACATGCTAGATGAGTAGGACTGCAATAGCCCAAACTCGAAACCTACAGTAATGTTTAATTTTTGTTGGTATAATTCTGTGATTTGACTGTGATGCAGGATGTTGCACAGCTGGACACAGAGAAGCAGTAGAAGCATGTGCGTCATATCTAAATTCACAGTGTGAGCAGAAAGATGTGTTGTTGTTCAAGATAGTATGATACTTTTAGAGTGCAAATTTCTCACTCAAAGTGGCATGTTCAAAGTAAAGACATCATGAGTTGTAAATACGGTTTCTGTCTTAAAGCCAAGTAACTTGACAGATGCTGACAGAAATAAGGTACTGCTCACCTTTACAAAGTACTAGTTTGCAAATTAAATTCTGCCCATGTTATTTTAAAAGATATACTACATTTCTTATTTTTAAAACTTGTCATTCCTTTTCTATATAGTCCTAATAATTTAGTTGATTTACTATAACATTTTGTAGCAGCATCTCTTTTCTTAAAAAATTGTAGTATTCTTAGGTATAAAGTTTTCAATGCCATAAGGATTAAAAGATGTCAACCATTTCACTGCTGGTTCCAGTAACTTAAAACTTAACCCTACATCCCACATGGGTATACACTGAATATAATATATGTTGAATTTTGTGGAGCTGGTAGGAGGTACATACATAATATCATTTTCAAACTTCACTTTTCACCATTCGTGGCTGTCTTCCTGTCGTCTCTAACTTGGGTGTAACTCTCTGTAGTCCTTGCCTCTGCCCTGTCTCCCTGTGGTCTCTGATGGGCAAGTTCTTGTCCTGTCTGTACTCCATGTACTTAGGAGAGCTACTGGAATGACAGAACCAGTGGGAAGGCAAGAGGTAAGAGTAAAAATGACTGAATTGTATGATTCAATAATGATATCCCAGTTATACAAATGAAGGTCTCTGCTGTGCATTTTTTAAAATTATTCTATATTTTTTGGAACATGTCATTATTCTAAACCTAGATTATATGAACCTTGGACAGTATGTTACATGACTTCTGTATCTTTTGAGGTAAGTATTTTGTTTCCTGTATGTGTTTTTCTAGGGTATCAAGACCAGCACAGCCAGGTCCTACCTTATGTGAATGGTTAGCAGAGTGTGGTGAAGTGGAAATATCAAGACACAAAGTAAACAACTGTTTAAAAATTAAGTGGTAATAATATGCAGAGTCAGAGGGAAGAAAAGGAGTATCTATTTCCTCAGGGTTCTGGAGACTAAAATTCTAAGGCCAAGGTATTGGTGGACCATGCTTCTTATGAAAGCAATATTATCCCTCTTCCCTTCCTTTCTCTGCCTCTTACTATCTGTCTCTCCATCCCTCCTTCTCCCCTCCCTCCCTCCATTCTTACTCCCTTCCCTGTCTCCTCCTCTCTCTTTCTCTGTACTCTCTGGCACAACTTTTGTTTTTCAGTAGTTCTAGTGTCTGTGACAGCAAATCCATCACATTCCATTGTCCATGTTTGTGTTCTTTAGAATAAAACTTTCCTCTCCTTACAAGGCTGTCAGTCATTACATGAGAGCCCGTTTAACTCCAGTAGTTTCTAAAATGTCATTCTGAGAATTAAGAGTGCAGTGTGTGAATTTGGGAAGGAACAATGTACATTCTTAACACTATAACATTGTTAAAGTTCTTTGGAAAAGGGTAAATTTAGCATTTATTCACCATTGACAAACACTATTTTGTTTTATCCTGCATATAGATACTTCTCTACTGAAGCTAATAATTTTCTGTACATGTTGGGCCTCATTTTTTAGCATTCAATAGATTTGTTGTCTTCAACCATTTTCTTTCCTTTGCATTTTAATCTCTTGCAATGTTTCCAAAAATCTCAGAATATGTTTAAACATTCATTCATTCTTCTTTCTCCTCTTCTTTCTCCTCCTTCTTTATCATTATCACCATCACCACCAGCATCATCACCATGCCACCATCAGCAGCAGCAATAGCAGCATGTTGCTATCACATTCCTATTAGTTACTAACAAATTTAGGTATGGTTTGCTTCCTAAGGATTTGTGTATTGCAGTATTAAAAGATGGAGTACTGAAAGTTAGGCCTACTGAAATATAACTAGACAATAGAGACTCTTCCTCTCTTGTACGAGTGGGCCAGGCATGGTAGGAGTAGATTAGTTCCCTGGAACACTTTTATGAAGAGGCAGCCTTCCTTTCTCCATTCCTTGCTTACCATGTTACCATGTTGTCCCATACATTCCCTAACAATGTTTTACCATTGTTCCCAAGACAGCCATCTAACAATAGATGCTCTGATTATATTCTTTATCTTCAGAACCATATTTTATTTATAAATGTCCAGTTTCATATATATCATGGAAACAGAATATGTGCAAGAAGCTAATGTTCATCATGTCTGCTATTCTCACATTTCTTGAAGGAAACTTACATGGTGCTAATTGTGCTGTTGGTAGCTCATCACTTTACTCCCACTATATCTTAGAGCTAACTGTAATGTGGATTTAATTCCCATGTTCCACCAGAAACTGTTTTCTTGATGCTAGTAGTGACTGACATTAATAAGCAAAACAACTGCTCAGTCTTACTTTACATCCCTATTTTGCCTAAATACATTGAACTCCCATCATCCTCGTGTTACGGTTATTTCCTGCCTAATATATCATGGTATAGAAGACGCCTGGTCCTACATTTGTTGGTTTCTTATTCTCCATGGAGTACCTCCATTCACAGGTACTTATTTTGATTATTTATTTCACTGTGTTGATCTGCTGGCACCTCATTAAAAAATTCCATTATGTTTATTATTCTTAAGTCATCATTTCCTTCTTATCTCAGACATTCGAAACTGATACAGCTAATACTAGCATATTTTGATAATTGTAGTTTTTTGTGGTAACTGCTTTGTTCAAAGTCTTATGGAATCACTGCTGTATCACGTTAGAGAATCAAATGAGTCTTCTCTGCCAGACTAAGAATACCAAAATGGGTTCTAGGCATTTTGTAGGTTTTCTTCTATCATGGAAAATAAAGGATACTTTAATGGTTAGTGATCACTTAAGATATCTTAGTAATCCAGTTGGAGAGAGGGAGGAGTCAAAGGGGTGGAGACCAGGTTGGAGAGACCCACAGAAACTGCTGACCTGAACAAGGGGCTGCTCATGGATCCCAGACTTATAGCTGGGAAATCAACATAAGACTGTCCCAGACCCCCTGAATGTGGATGTCAGTGTGGAGGTCTGGTTAATCTTTGGGATCTCTGGTAGTGGATCAGTATTTATCCCTAGTACACAAATGGAATTTGGGATCCTACTCAACATACAGGGATACTCTCTCAGCCTAGACATATGAGGGAGGGTCTAGACCCTGCTCCAAATGATATGACAGACTTTGAAGATCCCCTATGGAAGGCATCACCCTCCCTGGGGAGAAAAAGGGGGATGGATAGGGGGGTCAGTGGGGGTCAGGGGAGGAGGGGAGAGAGAAGGAACTGGGATTTACATGTAAAGCAAGCTTGTTTCTAATTTAAATAAAATATCATGAATAATCAAAAGTAAATTCAGAAGGGCATGGCTCTCACCCCTTTTGAAATATAAAAATAATGCTTATATTCATTATTTATATATAAATTATATATATTACACTTAATATATATAACAAAGAATTGCCCAGTGTTATTTGCATTGTCTTTATATATGATGGTACCTTAAATTCCCAAGAGCCTTTGCTCTCTTGTTGCAGGAGCATGACAGAGGTGCCACTACCATGCAGCCAGGTTCTTGGTGGCATTTTATTTTATGAAACTTTAAGGTTCTCTTGATGATAGGACATAGCACACTGACATATTACACTGGTAGGTAAAACACAGAACACTGTTACAGTTACAAAGAGCAAAGACTGCTCCAGAGGAACTAGCAAACTTCACCCTGAGAAGGAGTAGCACCAGGCATTATTAGGAAGCAGCTTGCTATGGCAAGCAAAGGTTGGGTGGTTTGAATTGGTTTTATGTCTCTAAGGTTGCCCTGGCTGCCCAGTATTTTGTCTTGATTTAGGAGTGGGGTGTGCTTGGACAGGTTACGTGCTAGGAAGGTTGGTTTGTGAAGGCTTTACCAGTGAAGGACAGATAAGGATGCTGATATTTGTTAGACACTAAACAAGGAAGTTCACTGGATTCCAAGCATTGCTTCAACATTAGCTCCAGGCAGCATTTGACGAAACAGAAGACAACTCTGCTGTATGCTTCGGGGGCAGAGTGGAGATAAATTCCATTCTTTGATTATGTTTTCTTCTTTCCCGGAAAGATTGTAAGTCCATTGTACTGTTAAATTTCTTGCTAACTTCACGATGTAGAAAAATAAGATTTTCTTTCTTTAAAATTAAAAAAAACATAAATATGCTTCAGACAATACAAAAGCACATCTCACATCAAAGGAAACAAGAAGTAGTTTGTCTTGGGGCTTGAGAGATAATTAAGTGGTTATGAGTAATTGCTTTGCAAAGGACCCAGGTTTGATTCTCAGCATCCATATGGAGGCTTACAAGCATCTGTAGCCCCTGTTCCAAGAGATCCAGCAGCTATGTACATGAGACACCTACATGCATGCAGGTAAACATCATATATAAAGTAAAATAAATGCATCTAGCAATTTAACAAGTCTATATTCTGTAGTCCAATATGCATAAACATGGCCTGGGAGTATATTCAGTTAGTTCCTAATACTGTGTTCTACTGTGGATGTGTTATTGTGATATCTTATTAGTTACAGAACTAAGAAAGTCCCAAATCAGTCATTTACTATGTACATTGGTAGGGATGTCAGGAGAGTTATCACACCACTGGGGAGACTAAGATGAGACTCAGATACCATCTAATAACATTCTTAGCTTTTGGATTGATAGAAGCCAGTGGCTTGCAGGAAAACACATTTTAAATGGATGGGCAGTGAATGGTTTTCTGGGGGACCAAAAATAGCCTGAGATAAATTTGGCTGTGGTCAGAAATACTTTAATCCTCTGTAATATGAAAGTTTAATCACTTGGCCTTATACACAGAGTTTATTCATTCCCGCACCTACCTACCTTCTGGTACATCCAGTTCATATTTGATGACAGACACTTTTAGTAAGGTGTTTCAGTTTTTCCCCATTTAGTCTTCATCATGGGAAGAGGAACTTAGACAATTGTTCACATGACTTAAAGTATAATATTTTAATCTTATTAGTTTGAGGAAAAAATGTTAGTGTCAGGCTACCTTAAGAATCTTGAGGATGTTTCTAGTCTCAAGAGCTCCTATCAGACAATTTCAGGAGGACAATATGAGTAAATATGAAGCCTTTGTTAGTGATTTGTTGATAAATTTATTGATGTTGAGTTCACAGACTTGTCTTGGTATAGTTTTAAATTGATCTTGGTGATGCTTCCAATATCAATTTTATCTTTAATTTTTTTCTTACAAAAATGTTGGCTGAAGCAAAGAGTAGTAAAATTATTGAGTAGTAATTTTGATATGAACCATGATTTAGGATAAAACATTATCCACTTTATAATCAAAGAAAATGAATGACTATATTTTATTATTTTAAGTTATATGAGTTCATTTTCATTCATGTTTGTCTAAAGATCTGTCAAAATAAATATTGACAACAATTAAAACCACTTTAATATTTTTTCAAAGTATAGTAAACAAAGCATAGGGCTGTAATGGGTTTTGTTGAGTGGGATGTGGACAGAATTTCTGGTTTTTGATGTTTTGTTTTCATTTTATTTAGTATTTGCTGAAATTGTTTTTCTTCTTTATTTTTGTGCCTAAGGCTCTTTTTTCCCAAATCTACCATTTTCTGAAATAGCTGGTTAAAAAAAGATTATTATAGTACAAATGAGAATTGCAAAGCCTCCACACAAATACAAGGTTCTGTGATCTTTTAAAAGATGGAAATAGGCCCAGTGTTGATGACACATGCCTTTAATCCCAGCACTCGGGAGGCAGAGGCAAGTGGATCTCTATGAGTTCAAGACCAGCCTTGTCTTGGACAGCCTCCAAAGCCACAGAGAAACCCTATCTCAAAAACAAAACAGCTGATCTGAACAGGGGAGTGCTCTTGGACCCCAGACCGACAGTGGGGAGGCCAGCTTGGGACTGATCTGGACCCCCCCAAATGTGAGTGTCAGTGAGAAGGCCTGGGCAACCTATGGGGCCCTGAGCTGTGGATCAGTGTCTATCCCTGGTATACAAACTGTCTTCATGTGCCTATAGCACAAAGAGAGATGCTCTCTCAGCCTGGACTCTTAGGGGAGTGCCTTGACCCTACCAAGAGTAAAATGACAGACTCTAGATATCCCCTATGTGGAAGGATTTGGCAATAGGGTGGGGGGGGGGGGAAGGGGAGTGCAGGAAGAGGCGAGGGAGAGGGAGCTGGGATTGACATGTAAAACAAGCTATTTAAAATTAAAATTAAAAAAATTAAAAAAACAAAACAAAATGATGGAAATAGCTAAGAATTCTTGAGTTATTTCTAAAGGAACCTTTTGTAGACTAAAAATAAAATGAATTCAATGTCCCAAGATTCTTCCTCAGCTGTGGAATGTCCTGATATATACACCATTGCTCTAAAAGCCTGTGCATGCCCTGGATTGATTTACAGGAAAAAGTATACATTTCCAAGAGACTTATTTTGAAAATGAAGTTACTAACAGTTTCAGAGTCAAAATTAAGAAAAACTAGTTTGTAAATTGCATTACATTTTTCATTTTGTTTATCAAATTTAATATCTCTTATAAATATCACAGTAAATTACCATGATCGTGATATCTGGCAAACATATGTTCCATTTTTAAAAATTTAGTAAATAAGACCTATGATATTTGGCAATGTATTTTTTACTTAGGTAAAAGAATAAATGAACACTCCTTGGGTTAATTGTCACCATTTTGCCTCTGTAAACACAGTCATGAGTCATCAACAGTGAAGAAGTAGGTTTTCCAGTGATGCTGTTGTCTTTTAATTGAAACTTGTTCATGTAAGCCACCTTTCACCCATGTTTCTGTAAAAATCCCACAACCTCAGTATGAAAATATTCTCCATAATTTTGTATTGATAGTAACAATATTTATGGACTATTATTATTAGTCCTCATCCAGGAATATAGGAGTGATATTAAGCTATCTTCATTTTGCATAGTGGACATATTTAAGAAGTATTTATATGTATATATGTGTAAATATATGCAAATAACAACAGTAAACAAAATGTTAGATAGCTAATATTCATTGACAATGTCATTCAGGGAGCATACCCATTAATTATTTCATGGCATTCAATGTGTTATATATTTGATGTTTTAAATACATATCACTATTAGGATACATTTGTCTGTTTTAAAGTTGTGAGGCTGTGAATATCTTGAGAAATTTCCCCAGGAATAAAGTCGGAGGCTTTTTAAAAGAGAGCTTATTTTTGAAAAGATTAACTTCTTTATAATTTCCTGAAAGAAAAACAGAGGCAAATCTACAGTATTAAAAAATTAATCCACAAAATTCTAATTAATTCCTAAAAATTACTGTTGATCGTCAACACCACCACAAAATAAAAATAGACACATGCTAAATCCCTGAAGACTTACTGAGAGTTTGAAGACCTATGTGAAGTTGACTCCTTTTAACCATTATCTCATTCAGCACCTCCTGGGCTCCCAAGTTAAGTCATCACTAAATAGTCTGAAACAATGAATAAACTCAGAGAGTGATAGCTGGAATCTAGTTTTGCTTCAGGAACTCTCCACACACTGACTGAACAAAAGCCAACTTGCTTTCCTTAGTAGAGAATTCCTGGTGTAAGCCAAAAGAGTTCTGGAGGTAATTGTTTAACTGACATGATTTATCAATGTGAAATATGGTTGTCCTATTTATTTCCTGCACTCTTCACTTTTCCCTTTCTTCTCACCCACCCTTCCCCTTTCTCTTGTAAACATTTAACATGCTTAACTCCATCTCAGTATTTACTGCCAGAAGAGAAAATTTGATAGTGTATTGTTTTATATATTTAACTTAACTTCTTTTCGAAATGAGGGTATAGAAATTTTAAAAGTGTTTGGCCTCAGGTAATTTCTAGGCTGGTGCCATTTTCAACATGCATGGGGATTTTATTGGAGTTCAAAGATACTCAGGCAATCTATGGGGTTTTGGGGTAGTAGATCAGTGTTTATCCCTGGCACACAAATGGACTTTGGGAACCCATCCCACAATGAGGTATGCTTTCTCAATCTGGACACTTTGGGGAGGGCCTGGGCCCTCCCAGGAACGAAATGACAGACTCTAGAGATCACCCATGGAGGGCCTTACCCTCCCTAGGGAATGGAGTGGGGATTGGGTGAGGGGCCAGGGGTGGTGGTGGGGGGAGTGGGTGTGGAGGGAAGCAAGCTTGTTCCTAATTTAAATATATAATAAAAAGTGTAATAAAAAAGAAGTTAAATACTAGACACAGAAACACATAACTATATGATTAAGCATCAGAGATTTAACCCTAGGTCTCGTTAATTGTAAGTTTTCCCTTTGCAATGTGAAACAACTTGAACTTTCTGCTTCTGAGGGTACTAGTAAGAATTAGTTTTAAAATGAATGGGTATACAATCAGGCTATTAAACCCACATTGTGTGGCCAAACTAGAAGACTACATCATCACTAGTTAACATGACTATATTGGCCAGTTTGTTATCTGGACACAAACTATAGTTACCATGAAGAGGAAACCTCAATTGGCAAATTGCCTCTAGCAGATTGGCTGATGGGAATGTCTGTGGTGTATTTTGTTGACTAACGATGGATGTTGGATGGTCCATCCCTCTGTGGGTATTATCATTATCTGGGCAGGGGTCCTGACCTATATAAGAAAGCAAACTGAGGAACCCATGGGTAGCAAGCCTTCAGGCAGCATTCAATGTAGGCCTGTTTCAGTTCCTACACTCTGGTTCCTGTTCCAAGTTGCCTTCAGTCAGTGTTCATCTCAGCAATAGGAAGGACGCTATAATAGCACTTATCAGAAAAATCAAGAATATAAGAATAAGTTAGAATTATATAGTATTCTTACCATAGAGAAAATAGAGAGCACCCCAGAATAACCAAATCCTATTTCATTTTCTCCCTAAGACATTTTCTTTTTAGGTCACATAGAGATACAGACTAAGAGAAAATGTGTGTATTCCCTATGTTATAGCATCTTTGGTACAGGACGGTCCTCTGCATGCTATCAAAAGAGAAATGTAAACACCAAGTCAGCCAGAACCCCTTCATCTATGATGGTGTATTGCCTGCAAGATATGTTAGGGCAATGGTTGTTGTGGAAACCAACCAATAACTGATTTGACTCAAAGCCCATTCCACAAGACAGAACCTGTACCTGAGACTAGATAGCCTAAGGACCTAGGGTAAAACCAAACAACACCAATCTACCATGTGAACTCAGAGAGACTGAAGCAACAAGCTCAGGGCCTGCACAGTTCTGTACCAGATCAGCTGCACTTATATTATGGCTTTCAGTTTAGTGTATTTATAGGACTCCTGAATCCTGGAATGAGTGAGTCTCTGATGTCTGTGCCTTCTCTTGGGTTCCTTTCCTTCTGTTGGCTTGCCTTGTCCAACTTTGATGTGATCGTTTTTGTTTTACCTTATTCTGTTATATTTTCAAAAATTTTATGAATGGATGAAAATCCAGCTACTGGGGTAAAGATTAACAACCGAGATGCTATTTTTACCTGCTGGGAGGTCAAATGGAGTGACACTGGGTGTATTAACCTAATCAGAGCAGTCCTCATGTTGAGGAATAGTTGACCAACACATAAGGGACTCCACAGTTTTGTTTTTTGTTTGTTCTTTCATTTGGTAGTTTTGTTTCGTTTTGTTTTTAGGGAGGTGTTGTTTTGTTTTTCTTTGATGGGTTTTTAGGGATTTGTTATTCTATTTGGTTTTTTGTTATTTTTTGAGACAGAGCTTAAAGTTGAATGGATAGAGAGGGTGATAGAATCACGAAGGACTTGGGGGAGTGGAAGTACATGGAAAAATATTATTAAAATGTATTTAAAATTAAAACTGTTTAAAATATATTTAAAAAGGAAAATGCAAAAAAGGAAAAAGAAGATGACTGTTTTTTACCCTGGAAAATAAGACCATTATCTCCCACTCAAGATTCTTTCTCATAAATAAAGGGAGTGATAGGTAAGGAAAATGAATGTAGAGAAATTTGCACAATAAGCAATATCTCTTATAGTTGGCAAATGCTTATTAGAGAAATTCAAGTAGGAAATATCATAAAATAAAGAATTAATATTAGCTTTGGCTCAGTGAACATCGAAGAGGTTTCTGTCTGTTAGGAAATGGGGGATGATGAAGAGAGATCTAGGAAAGAATGTGAAATGAAAGATGTTTGCAGACAGCTGAGATTCTGATCAAGTAGACGTTGTATTAATGAGTAATGGAGAATTCTGTGATGAGTGGTTGTGTCTGAAAGCTGCCAACACAGAGTTACAGAGGCCATGGATGTGGATGTAGAAGCTAAATGTGCCTTCACGTTGAGTATGTCAAATCTGCAGTGAATCCTAGTGAAAGGGACTAGTAAAGTCATTGATGACAAGAGTGTAGCATGACCACGGGTTAACAGTTAGTACATAGCTGGGAATGGTGGCACACACAGTTAATAGTGGCACTCTGGAGGCGAAGAGAGGTGGATTCCTGTGAGTTTCACGGCCAGCCTGGTCTACAAAGTGAGTTCCAGGACAGCCAGGGCTGTTACACAAAACATCTATCTCAAAACAATCTCCCAAATGAGATTTAATATTTAATTGCACAAGAGAACAAAAGTATTTCTTATAGAGTATAATTAATGTTGATTGATTATATGCACCAAAAAGTGATGAAAGAATTAAGAATGATGGCCATGTATTTTTGAGTAGCACAATGTTGACAAATAAATACCAAAAAGAAAATTTTTAAATTCTACAAAAATAATCATATATATGGAGAAATATACATGATGTGTATATCATAGTAATGTTTTATATGTATACACTTTTGTTTGTCTTGCAACTTTGAAGTATTATAAGCAGTATCACATTATAGAGAAATCCAAGTTTCATTAGTCACATACAATTATTTCCATGCGTGAAGATGACTTTATTTGTAAAGAGCAAAGTGAGAGGGCTCAGCCTATTGTGTTTTCTCTGATTTTTTTTGTAGGATATAGTGAAAGATGAATGCTCAATGCTGAAACTGCAACTGAAAGACAGGGATGAGCTCATTTCTCAACTACAAGCAGAGCTGGTAAGTGATTGGTTGACACAGTTGCTTACTCTTCAGTGTTGTTTGGCGTAACCTTTATCTATTGACCTAATACTATTATTTATAAGTTTGACGAATGATTTAAAATATCACCATAACTTTTATCAAAACTTTAGTATTGAAAACTGTAGTCTTTGACTGCAGACAGAAAAGAAATGGTATTTTACGTGTGCAACAATTTACATACTACTAGAAATTAGTGCAAACTTTTAGTTGTATCTGTAATCATAAAGGCTAAAGCCACATAACATTTTGTATTCTGTGTGATTCCCCTCCGTATTTAAATGCCTAGAGAGAAACTTTACAATATGAAGGAAGGCATTTATTACTCTTGCAAACCAAACATATTTTACTTTCATTTTATGATCACCAGATTAAGCTTTTTGTCAGTACATAGAGTAGAATGTTCAATTAATATACAACTCTCACAAAAATATAACTGAGAGAGGTTATGTTGGAAATAAGAAATTGAGTGGTTAGAACATCATAGCACATTTGCTATATAGAAGGACTGTAATTTTTAGATGTTTCACTTTATATACCTTATGAGCAGCAGTTTAAAATGAATATCAGTACTCTAGAAATAAAATTGTAGAAATATGAAATAATTAAAAAGAGAATGCTAATTATCGAGAGTTCCTAAGATACCAGCAAAATAACCATAACACAGTAGAAAATACCCTGACACATTATCAGTGTCATAAAAGAAATCCTATTTAAAAACATAAAATGATTTAACAGTTAACTATATCAATGTTGGTGTATTATATAGGTATAAAGTACAATTCAACAGCTTAACTGAGTTTATAGCCCAACAAGCTTATAAGGATGACAGACATACTAGTACGATGTCAAATCCATAATATTTTATGGAGTCTGAAGTGTTAGCAGAGCTTTTACTGAAAGTTGACCCTTATTTAGACTAAGCATGTTAGTAGGGCTTCACAAGCCTCTAACCTACTACGTAAAATTAGAATAGCATTCACAGACGAGAAGAGCATTTCCTGTACTATAAGAAATAGTCCATTATGAAAGGATCAGCAGCAGATTAGTAGTATAGACAGTATCTACTACATTATGAAAACACAGTATATTTAATATATTCCTCTATGTCAGTGGTTCTCAAAGTTCCTAATGCGCAACACTTTTATACAGTTTCTCATGTTATTATGAACCCCAACCATAAAATTATTTTGTTGCTACTTCATGACTATAATTTTGCTAATGTTATGAGTCATAATGTTAATATCTGATATGCGATCCCTGTTGGGGTCATGACTCACAGGTTGAGAATTACTCTTCTATGTGTATATTATGACCAACCTTTGTCTATATGTCATAGAAAAATATCTTTGTATTTAATAAACCTTAAGTACAGATATCTATTATCAAATGGAATAATCAGTCTTAAATAACAGCTCATTCACTTTGCCAGGGAGTGCTGATTTTCAATAACTAACTCAGAAAAGATTATACATTTTTGTTCATGCCATCAGTTTTATCATATTTAAAACAGAATGTATAAGAAACAGACCTTTCTTGTTGGGTGAGAAAGAAAATCATTGCTTCCAGAGCCAATGCTACAGCTATAATTACAATAATTCAGTTCCCATCTCTCCAAAAGAGACTTGAATTTCCTGACATACTAAAATGACATACTTGTGGGCTTTTAAATTTTTCTTTTCTTTAAACTTGAGTTGTCCAAATTGGCTACTTAGCCTTGAAATTTTCCAAAGTAATAATCAAGGCACCATTTCAATGTCTGTGCTGCATAGTCGAATGTTTTAAGGAAAGAAATATGTTACCCTTTTGCAGTGAGGTTTGTTTTGATAAAGAGGACCTTCAGTAAGGAAGGAGGTGTGAAGGAAGAAGAAATGTTAAAAAGACAAACGAAACTGAATCTGAAGAGTGCATGAGATACAAAAGTGCCTAGGACTCTCTAAACTGCTGAAATGTGTGAAAAATATGGACCAGTGTGGTTCTGGTGCTGAAAATAAGCAACTGTTTCTTTTTTTTTTCCAGTTTGTGTTTTTTGTTTGAGACATGGTTTCACTCTGTATCCCACCATGGCTGAGAATTTACCATATCTATCCATGCTGACCTTGAACTCATGTTTACTCTTACAAGAATGGAAACTACAGGTGGTTAGTCACTTGAGAAGGCTTAATCATGACAATTTGACAAAATTGTTAAGTTCATAAAGTAGCGTAGCAGCTATGTGTTATCATACAGATTAACAGCACAGAATAGCTAATAAATTATTGCAATTTTTATTTCTTGGCCACTGATATTATTACAGGCAAATTCATTTGCTTGCATATTGCAGAACTAATGTATAAAGAATTATTCCAATAAAAGGCTAGATTAAGAAAACCTTACCTTGTATAACCATGTTTATTCAGCAGAGCATTGCCATTCAGACTTTTCATTCCTGTAACAAATACCTGAGAGGCAAAAAGAGAGAGAGAAAAAAGATTTTGGCTCATTGTTTCTGTTTTCAGTTCATGTTCAGTTGGTTTCATTGTTTAAAGCCTATAGCAGGGCAAAATACCATGGATGAAGGAAAAATACAGATTTCAACATTATTCTCCTGGTGTCTCTCTTCTTCCACATCAAGCCACCACCCACATTCCTGTTACTTCAAATAGTCTTTTACAATTTTGAATGCATCAACTGATTACATCATTTGTTAGATCAGAACCACCATGATGTAATCTTTCTTGGAAATGTTTTAAAATACACCTAGCAATCTACTTAACTAACCTCCCAGGTATCTCCTGATCTAATACTATCAACGATCAAGATTAATGGCCACACTCACCTTGATAATTTCACTTACTGTGAGAAGTTAATCAGTGGTCAGTTAGTGTTGGTACAGAAAATTGTGAATCCTCTTTTCCAACCATCTTGCCGACACCTACCTTTCCAACATCTTCTTCACAGCACCATTGCCATGCTGTTGTGACAGGTTAGTTGTGTGCTATTTGGTTTCAACAGCATTTTCCACTACTCCAGTATATGTCAGGAGGAGTCTTCATGCTTTACTAGATGTCTGGTGCTTCTAAAAGTTTTGAGAATTTGAGTAAAATTGCTTTAGAGATACCATATTAATTTTCAGTCCATCAGTGAAATCATTTAAGATAAGCATATGCATACAAATACCCAGTGAGCTGGAATCCTGCAAAAGAGATAGACCTTTCCTTGTGTATGTCGTAGTTAAGTGTGAGAAAGCTAGTTTCTCACAGTCCTGTCTGGTAGGGAGTCTGAGACTGGAATGCCATCATGGGTGGGTGCCAGGGAGGGCTGTTCCTGGTTGATGGATGGCCAACTTCTCACTGCATACAAAGGGAGAAGGATGGTCTCTCCATCTAATCCATCTGAGTGCCCCACCCTATGATGTCATCTAATTAAAGCAACCTCCAGGTGTTCTTTCTTCCCAGGTGACAAACTATATGATTGGGGGAGGGCACAGTTCATAGAAGAACACCTAATGTTGTGCTCCTGTTTATTTTTTGTTAGCAAATAACATAGTACTCAGCAAATTCTACTAGATATTTCATGAAGTATCCTAATTTCTCTTCCCCATGACTTCAGAATTATTACCCTAATTCTAAATTCCTTGCTTCCTGGCTTATTAGACTTTATAAAGCTTGAAGATGCTACAAAATTAAACACAATCATTTGATTTTGCATTATACTTACGTACTGTTTGAGAAAAGCATCACATTTATTAATTGGATTCCTAATGTGAGTATATTTTCTATCCAGATTGTCAATGGATCCCTTTCTGTGTAAAAATGAAGGCAATAAGCAATTAGTTCTCTCAGAAAAAATTTCAAGAGGTCTGATATTAATGCCTATGAAATTTTCATGCATTACCTACTTTTATGAGCTTTATTGGATTTTGACAGATAAAACTAATGATTTACACTGTTTTATGATGTCCAAGGGAACTTTAAATGTTAAAACGTAAGATTTTACTGAGGTTATATACATGATAGGGCAACTAATTGGCAGGAAAAAAAAGAGTTACACACTGCGGCCCTTTGGTTATAGCAGAAAGGAACTGGTTGGCAATGGGAACATCTACCCACAGCTGTTTCAGCCCATAGCAGAGCCATTGTGCTCTGCCAGAAACACAGCAAGGGGCAATCGTCCTCTCCTTTCATTCCATGCCATCACCACCCTCTCTCTGCAAAGGTCATATGAACATACCCAGGGAAGATGGTTGTCTGCAAGCCAGGAAGGGGCACTTGTAAAAGCTTGACTCTGCTAGCTAGTGGTCCCAGATCTAAATGCTGACAGTGCCAGTTGACCAAGATCCTGTTTGAAAGCCACTCAGCCTGTGCTGTTTTTGTCTGGAGTAATGGGTAGTATTTATATTTATCCGATGAGACTTTTCAGTTCTGTACCACTGTGTGTTCTGGGAGCTTGCATTTTGTTTGTGATTGCTCATTTCTTGGCTTGGTTTTTTTGTTTTTGTTTGTTTTGGGGGGAGGGTCTTGGTTCTTGCATCACCTGAATTTGTTATCTTCCTGCCTCTGCAGTAATCTGGGCTTGGTGGCATTCTTTGCTACCCTTGGTCCACTATGTCATTTTAATGATAAACACCTATTTCTTTTATCATTAAAAATCAAATACACTTATGTTTGGAACATAAATCACAAATTTAGATGAACTTGATGGGTTTTGTTCCTGTTGTCTGCATTGGGGGGGGGGCGGCAATAAAAACTTTGGGGAAGAATTTGGGATTTTTGCATCCCTTGCTAACTGAAAAATAAGATCCCAATTTTATTGATTTTTGTATTACTATTCTATGTGATATTTTACTTACTGAAATGATACAAAATAAAATTAAACAACAATACAGCAAGAATGGTTGCTGATGAATATTATAAGTCCCTGGAGAAGGGGGAACTGATCAGGGGGTGAAGGCAAAGCCACAAGACTCTGTGACAAGTGTTCAGCATCTGGTGACTGAGGAGGTTGCTAACTAACTGACAGTATATAATAGAATCAAGGTTCAGAGTCATGAATGCTAGGAAGGGCTTTTATAATGAATATTATTTAAGTGTAGAAATTTATTTTCTTTGTAGGGTATATGGGGTACTGCATATGTTGGAAAGATAACTCTCCAATTCAACACTTAGATTTTAAGACCTTAGTCATTTATTTAATTAAGATACTTAATTAATACCATATGAAGTAGAATCAAAGTCTTAAATACAATAGCTGAATATATTCATACTAATTATAATAAATTAAAATAGCATGAGCTATGTATATGCTTATATGAACTTAACTTTTATTAAACTGTTATAAAATGGAATCATTTTTCATGCCTGTGAAAAGTTTTAGTCTCTTTCTCATATATTTAGTGAAGGTCATGTTGAAGAATAGCATGTAATTTTATTTTTATTCATAATGTGAAATTGAGGGACACTGCAATCATTATCTTCATGTACTACAGTAAATCTGTGACATTTGTCATGAACATTGTTGGTAAAATGTAGCCTTGTGTTTTAAGAAGTGCGTATATTCTATTAGATACCCATTAATCATGTAAATAGCTGCAGAATTCTCATAAATACTTTCAGATTGTGGTGTGAAAAAGTTTTTCAGATGCTATAAAAACTAAAATAATCTGTATTCGCCATTTATCTATAGGTTAATCCAAAACATCTTAAGTAAATTGACGATATCTACTTACAGACAAAATTAACCTTTTGGTTCTGAAGCCTAGGGCTGAAATGTACTGATTTGTGTTGATCTGCCATGCTGTACACTAGAGATTTCACTAGTAATTTGAACATGTAATACTTATACTTGCTAAAATATCAAATGAAAATGTATAGATGATTTTAAAAGGAAAAGCAAATTATGAAAGTATCTCAAGATTCTGAATTTTCACATGCTCTTTTGTAAAGATGTTCCCCTCTGGATGGTGTTCCTCATCTTTCTGATTGAGTTACAAGTGTTAAGTGCAGCTTCTCTGCTGCTTTTTCTTTGCGAATATTCACTTCTGATTATTAGGGAAATGAATGGGCCCTATTCTGTATTCATTACATTTCTTGTCTTTATAACCAACAACTGACAGCAAGCAGCTTAAGAGATGAGGGGCTTGTCTTAGCTTATGATTCAGAGATGTGTTCTGTCATGTGCAGAAGGCATAGTGGGGTGTGGAGAGGGCTACCTGGTACCCTGACTGGGATGTAGAGAAGTGCAGTGCTCATGCTCAGTTCCCTCTCTTCTATTTTATTCAGCCTTGGACCTCAGGCCATGGGACGATGATGCCTACATTCAGAATTGGACCTCATTCTTATCTTTACCCCTTTAGAAATGTCCAGATCTGATTCTTCTAGTCAAGCTGACAATGCAGACACTGTTAAAACCTCCAAATAATAAGATCATTATCCCATGAATGAATAAAGAGTTTGTGCTTCTTAATATGACACATCTTTACTGTCTGCAAGTAGTGAAAAATATCAGTTTCTAAGTTAGTTACTACATATTTCATGGTAGAGCAAGCAGCTAGAGGTTATACTGACTATGTATTATGGAAATAATGTAATCTCGCCTGAAAGTTATCTGTATTTACTAAAATTCTCCTAAAATTCTAAACATATCATTGCCAAGATTCCTCCTAGAAATATTGTGTGTGTGTGTGTGTGAGTGTGTGTGTGTATGAGAGAGAGAGGAAGAGAGAGACAGAGACAGAGACAGACAGACAGAGAGAGATGTAGGGAGGGAGGAAGGGAGGGAGGGAGAAGATCATTGTATCTAATTGCATCTCATTGTAAATAATTCTAGGTCATTAAATTATGCATACACAACTTATCATATAAATGTTAGTTATTTTTAATGTGTAATAAATTTTAAAATAAAGATACATAGGAAGACGTCCACTTACAGACACGAAACACACAAATTACACATTTCCCCTTTCGCTGATAAATTTGTAACTGTAGAACATAGCTACTTTCAGTATAGTTTATAATGGGGGGAATGCTAAGAAAGGCCATCTTGTACAGTTTCAAAATTAGCAATGAAGATATTAAATTTGACTTAATGAATTCCACCATTTAATGGAACTGTTTGGGGGTATTTGTATAAATTTGAGAATTAAATCGGTGATAAATGTCAGTGGGTAATAGTGTCTATTGCTAAGTCTGATGATCCTACCTAGTCTTCAAAGTTCACATGATTGAAAGAAAGAACAGACCTCTACAAGTTGTCCTCTGACCCCTCCCCACACAGACATACCACAATGTTTAGCAAGTTTATGAGCATGTGTACACAAATAAATGTGCTAAAAATTTAAAGAATTAAAATAATAACCTGTGAAAGCTAAGTGCACATATTTTAGGCGATGCTTGTAAAAAATGTTTAATATTTATTTATTTAACAACCTTTCTACAGTTCCCCCCCCTCTTCTCCTTCCAGTCCTTCCTCAACTACATTCTATCTCCCCCATCCACTCCTCCTCCAGTTTTATTCAGAAAAGGGCAGGCCTCCCATGGATATTGACAAAACATGCCATATCAAGTTGCAGTTAAGACTAGATATTTGTAAATTGTAATTCATACATTAAATATCCCACTGTACTTTTAATATCTCAAAAAGTGGTTTTTTGTTTTCATTAGTCATGTTTAATATATATGTGTGTGTGCGTGTGTGTGTGCATGTGTGTATGTGTGTGTGTGTGTGTGTAAAACAGTAATACTGTTACATACAGCACATACTCTGCACATCACAGATAGGTCTCTGTAACTGTCAGTGGCTCTTGTGTTTTCAAAAAAGATATTTTTATGAAAATTTCATGTTTTTCAAACTCATATTTACAAAGTTCAATAAAAGTATTGGTTAGCTGTATTTCTCTTCTGGCCATTGCTAATGTCCATTCAATATCATGCACATTATTTAATCATGAGTTTTCCTTACTGGAAGAAGCATAATAAAAGGCTGTTCCAGGTATTTAACACAGTACTTCACTGAGATGAACACTTTTTCCTCCTGGTAAAAATCAACTCGACAAAGTCTCGTAATACAAAAGAAGGTCCAGAAAGAATCCCTTGTGTTATTAAGCTTTCTGCCTCTCATTCAAAACAAATATGAAAATATGTTTTCATTTTAATGCAAACAACCAACAGTCCCTTCTCAGTCCTCCTAGATGCCCTTCACTGAATGCAGGTCAAGGTTGAGGATACTTTGTCAACACTTATATAACAATGCATGGAGTGCTTAGGAGTCATAGATCTGAGGAGTTTTGAAAATATAAAAACACTCAAAGTGTAGCATCATGTGTAATCAGGTGATTACCTATGGCATAAAGAGGTTGCTAGAAATAAAATCTGAGAAATGCATATGGTTAAATAGCACATTATAAAGAATCTGAAGAGAAGAATAATTTCATTTGGTTTAAATATATATTCAGAATTCAAATTGAATGAAATTGTACACCCTTGAAGATTTAATAACAGAATAATTCCTACTTGATAAGAGAAACATTATTCTGCATGAAAATCACATCCTGAATTCAGCTTGAAAGTAATTCCCCACTTGCTCCTCATGCTATTATAATTTATAGTATTATTTCATGCCAGTCATTTTAAGATAGAATATTATAGTCCCGTGGAAGATTTACATAAGAACAGGCAGCTGTAAGTACTTTCAAATCCTCTTTCTTTTTCATATTTAGGAAACATTAGGGACAGAAAAGAAATAGATTAGGTATACTTAAACATTATTAAAGTGTCAGGCTACTTTCATTCTTTTACCAGGAGAATTAATTGCACATATTCCAGAAAGGCCTTATCTCAGCAGTAATTACTCTCCTAGTCAGCACTGTGAGACAGATGTAGAATATGAATCTGACAGTATCCTATGATACATAATGGGGATTAGCCTCTGCTTCCTTCCACACTCCAGTACCCTGATGAAGAGCTGCCAAAAGATACAATCTTTAATATTCCAGGGCATTTATTGTAGCAATCTTGAATACTTGTTTAACTCTTTATCACAGAGTGTTGTCATATTGCAGTATGTCATAGATACAGAGAAATAATTGTTGCATATTTTAATGCCAGTAGGACAAGGGTTTACTTTTAAGTCATTGATAGAGCCTAGAAGTATGTAGATACACTGAACAAGTGAGGTACCTAGCAGAATTTAATATATATGTAAATTGAAACAGGTGACTATTTTTATAGTTTCTTAAGTTCTTCTATCAAGTGTATCCTGCCATTTCCACATCCCCCCTCTTTTTGTTTTTTATTTTTATACCAATAGATACTCCTAAGCTTACTGTTAAATTTATATATCCATTTAGATAAGTCATACAAAGACTTATAGTTAGGAAAATAAATACTTACTGAATTGTATCAGAAATGTTACAAGGGAAATATATGTGTTTACATGTACATGATTTGATGAAAATTACAAAATGGCAGCCCACAGAATGGGAAAAGATCTTCAACCTCACATCTGACAGCGGACTGATTTACAAAATATACAAAGAACTCAAGAAGCTACTCACCAAAACACCAAATAATCCAATTAAAAAGTTGAGTTCAGAAATAGATAGAGAATTCTCAATAGAGGAACTCAAATTGACTGAAAGACACTTAAAAAAGTGCTCAACATCCTTAGCCATTAGGAAATGTAAACCAAAACAACTCTGAGATACCATCTTGCTCCTGTCAGACTGGCTAAAATAAAAAATATTAATGACAGTTTATGCTGGAGAGGATATGGAGAAAGAGGAAAACTCCTCCACTGCTGGAGGGAGTGCAAACTTGTACAGCCAATTTGGAAATCAGTATGGTGGTTCTTCAGGAAAATGGGAATGAGTCTACCACAAGATCCAGCAATTCTGCTCTTAAGCATATACCCAAAAGAAGCACACTCATATAACAAGGACATCTGTTCAACTATGTGCATAGCAGCTTATTTGTAATAGCCATAACCTAGAAGCAACCTAGATGCCCCCTCAACTGAAAAAATGGATAAAGAAAATGTAGTACATTCACAAAATGGAATACTACTCAGAGGCGGAAAAAACAATGCAATCTTGAAATTTGCAGGCAAATGGAGGGAACTAGAAGAAACCATTCTGAGCAAGGTAATACCATGTATTTCACAAAAAGAAATACATGGTATGCACTCACTCATATAGATTTTAAACACAGATCAAAGGATTACCAGCCTACAATCCACACCACCAGAGAAGCTTGGACAAGGAGGACCCTTAGAAAGACTTACATGGTCCACTGGAGAAGGAAGGGGAAAGGGACAAGATCTCCTGAGCTCATTGGGAGCATGGGGGAGGGGAGGGGAGTTAGGAAAAAGAGGAGGGGAGGGGAGGACATGAGGGAGCAGGAAGAATGAGTCAGGGGAAGAATAGAGAAGAGCAAGAAAAGAGATACCATAATAGAGGGGGACATAATAGGTTTAAAGAGAAATCTGGCACTAGGGAAATGTCCAGAGATCTACAATGTTGACCCCAACTAACAATCTAAAAAAAAGTCAAGAGGCTACCTTAAACACCCTTCCCCGTTAATAAGATTGATGGCTACCTTATATGCCATCCTAGAGCCTTCATCCAGTAGCTGATAGAAGCAGAAGCAGACACCTACAGCTAAACCCTGAGCCAAACTCCTGGAATTCACTTGCAGAGAGGGAAGAGTGATGAGCAAAGGGGTCAAGACCAGGGTGGAGAAACTCACAGAAACAGCTGACCTGAACAAGGCGGAGCTCATGGACACCAGACTGGTAGCTGGGAAACCAATATAGGACTGATCCAGATACCTTGAACGTCGGCGTCAGTTAGGAAGCCTGGGAAATCTCTGGTTAGGGTCAGTATTTATCCTTAGTAAACAGATAGACTTTGGGAGCCCACTCCACATAGAAGGATACTCTCTCAGCCTAGGCACATGAGGAAGGGCCAAGACCCTTTTTCAAATGATATTACAGACTTTGAAGATCCCCATGGAGGGCCTCACCCTCCCTGGGGAGCAGAAAGGGAATTGGATAGGTGGTTGGTGGGGGGCAGAGGAGGAGGTGAAGGAGAGGGAGCTAAAAATGAAATGTAAAACAAGCTTGCTTCTAATTTAAATTAAAAACAGAAAATTACAACAAAATTTAAGATAAAATTGGCTTTTATTAGGAATTAACAACTCAGGCTTGAATCTCATTTGAAGATTTAGAAAAAGCCCTCACCTCATAGCTTTGCAGTAATGAGGAAACAACACAATGCAAACAGTGTACTGGTTTCTTCAGATTACTTTCCTGTAAGAACTCAGAGAGAACTTGGAGGAATCAAGCTGTAACTGGCCTGAAAGCCTCCTTCCTGAGAACTCGCTCTCATAGTCTTCAAAGGTGGCATATAAGCTGCCAAGGGAGAAAAGCTGTAAATCCTATGAACCACAGCAAAGTTCAAGATGTCATGATGCTCCCAAGAATTCATTAGTGGTTCTCATATTTTGGGGATAACCAATAGTCATCTAATTGTGCTTAAGCCTTAATCAATATAATTCATCTTTAGCCAACTCCCTATGGCTGGTGATGTCATAAACCCTATTGTAATTCCTAACTGCATTGTAAAATCCATCCTTATATAAACAAGTAAGTGTGGTGATACTTTCTTTCTGCAGGAGTAAACACATAGACATACAAGCAAAAGTAAATGTACTCAGCAGGTTTTACTTATATTTACATACTTGTGTATATATGTCAATAATTAAAGAATAAAAATGGTCAAAACTTGATATGGAGTGGTGGGCACTTGGGAAGAATTAGAGGGTGGAGAGGAGAAGTAGAGATTCTATAAGTACATTACTCATGTATAAAATGCTCAAAATATTTTAAATTTTTTATTAAATTAGAAAGATTTAAAACAGAAGCTTCTTCATTGTTAGGCTGGTGAAACCAGGCTATTTGTAAAATTATCTTGTCTCTGAAGTCAGATGAACAACTTTGTTCCATTTTAGTTATGAGTAAATTTACTGTGAGTGTTCCTTCTGCAGGAATTTAATAGAACACAATGATCCTCTATTTTACTTAATAGTATGTATGTGTGAATATTCTACGTTAAAATAAATTATCTTTTAAAAATTGAAAGTCATTCTGCTGGGCGGTGGTGGCGCACACCTTTGGTCCCAGCACTTGTGAGGCAGAGGCAGGCAGATCTCTGTGAGTTCAAGGCCAGCCTGGTCTACACAGCGAGTTCCAGGACAGGCCCCAAACTCACATAGAGAAGCCCTGTCTCGAAAAACCAAAAATTGAAAGACATTCTTAACAATCACCTTGGAGTCAGAAACATCAGGATAAAGAAATGCCAAACTTAGAGGACAGGTGTAAACAGATAGTGATTAATTAGTAAACACATGCTCTTTGATAAACACTCTGGTTAATGCTTAATATTTATTACTGCATTTAATATTTATAATGAACATCAAAAGTATTAGTACTTCTAATTTTCCGTAATAAAACAAATTCAGAAAAATGTAGGGATTTCAAGTCTATAGAATAAAATTGAGTTAGAATTTAAAGAAAAGTTTGTCCTTGAATATCATCTCCAAGCAGACTTCTAAATTGGAGGAATAGAAAACAATTCCAGTTTTCTTCATATAAACACTGTAATTAAAGATTTTATTTATTCTGTGTAGATTTCTTCTCAAGTTCATGGTGCTAGGATACTAGAGCTGTCAGAATTCCAAGCCCAAAGTTAATTAAATAAACACATTGCAGAGCAGCTAACTCACTACCTTTTCACAAACTCCGAGGTATTCATGGTGACAAGCATCAGAAAAGGCACAGAATTTCACAAACTAATGTTATTTCTGGTGTCATATCCCATTGCACATTTGCATGTAACTTAAACATCAATGCCACCTGTCTTTAGAACAAGTTTGTACCAAACTATAAATTCCTGCATTTAACAACAACAAAAAGACTTGAAAAATAATGGCTTAGAACTATCAGATAAGTGAAGAATAAACTAAGAGTGAACTGAGTTGTGGAGAAGGAAAGACTAAGATTCAATAATTAAATTTATAAAATAAACTGAGAGCAATCAGATTAATGGGAAATAAGATGAAGAGGTGTTACATAAACAGAGATATCAGTGGAAAATAATGTATGCCATCTAACCTAATTAATTTAAGGCGGTATATACTCATCACATAAAGAATTAAGGAAGAGGAATACGATGAAATATTTGAAGAAACTATTGGAGGGAAAGATGAATGGGTCCTGAAAAGAACAGATAATTTATAATTCAATATGTACTACAGAATAATGTACAGAATAATCTTATTCACCTAGGAGTACTGGGTTATATATCCTCTATGTGGCTTCTTAAGGACCACTGTCTAGACAGACAAAGAGATTTGCTCTTCCTGCATTCCACTGAACTCCAAGAACTTTCAGTTCAGAAGGAACAATGTTTTAGGCACCTTAGTTTGGTAGCATGTTATTGAACTACCTTAGCTTATTATTTATTATGTATTCTTATTTGCTATGTTACTTAGGCTGGTCTGGAACCTGTAATCCTCGTGTCTTAGTGTCAAGTAAATGAGATTCCACCATTGTGAGATTGTTTGAAAGCTCTCTCTGTATGATATGAATAGCATAACATCCACAAACTCATCTGCTCTTCTGCACACTCAAATTATTCCAGGATCTGACAGCAATTGTGAGAAAGTGAGGAAATGCATTAATTCTAGCCAAAGGGCAAGGATGTGTTCAGATGTCTCAGTCACCTGCACACAGCTAGAAAGTGAGTTCTCACATATTCACTGCTCCTCACCTCCCTGAGGTCATCCTAGGGTTGTTTTAAGTCTGTAAAGAATTGATGGGAACAGTATAAACTGACCACCTGTGATTTCCATCTAGAAACTTTGGTTTAATGCCCTTCCTGCATGTTTTCACAATCATATAGGTTTTTTTTCCTTTATTAGGTTTGTTTCTCACTGGTAAATTCTCATATAATTGGACTTGGCAACAGCAAGGAGCAGTTAGCCAACAATGAAGGGATACTTTTTTTTTAATAGCTGTTAAGGAAAACTTTGGAAAGTAAAGCAGACAAATACCGTTCCGCTAAATTGGAAGAGAAATAGGAGGAAAGAGTGTTGATCCCGGAGGATAGTTTTAAGAAGTCTCTGGAGAGCACAAAGAGGAACTAAAATGTAAGGTGATGTCCCTAGGAATAATGCAAGGCATGTGGCAGAGGACGGGAAGCCTAAGAAATGGTGTGACGATGGTGTATGTTACAGAAACACAAGGAAGACCGAGTCAAGAACAACATAGTCTAAATACGTTAGAAATCAAATAAAAACCTATGAACAAACTCTATGAAAATGTGGCTTTAACAAATACATAGGCAGTATAATGGTGTCTTTTTCTTTTTCATAATCAAAAGCATTTGATGACACAACACAACATTCTCTTCTTAGGGTTTTGTTTATTTTTATGTGTAGGTACATTTTAGTCTTTTTTTTTTTACTCTGAAGACACAGTATGGCTAAGGTAACTTGCAAAAAACTAAGGCATTGCTTACAATATCAAATGCGTAGTCCATTTCCATTGTGGTGGGAAGCATGAGAGGAAACAGGCCAGTATGATACTAGAAGCAAAGGCTTAAAGCTTACATCCTGATTCACAAATTGGAGGGAGGGAGAGAGGGGGGCCTGGATGGGCTTTTGAAACCTCAAAACCCATCCCCAGTGACACAACTCCTGCAAGAAGTCCACCCCTCCTAATCCTTCCCAGAATAATTCTATCATCAAGGGATCAAGCATTCAAATATATGAGCCTACGGAAGCCACTCTCATTCAAACAACCACAGTGACAGTGGTTAGGCCTACAGGACTTTATTGTGTACACAGTGTGTGTTCAAGAACCCAGGGAAGCCAGTGAACATTGGATATCCCGTAACTAGAGAAGCAGACAGATATGAGTCACCTAATTTGAGTGCTAGGAACCATGCTTGCTTATCAACAAGTTTAACAACTCCTCAAGTGCTGAGACATCTCTCTGACCCATCAAGACTTTCTTAAGACCAAAAGAACCAATTTTTTTAGATGAAATTATTCACAGAGACAGGACAACTTACATTTTCACTAAGTCCTGGTAGCCTAGTAATTCAAGATGCTATGGAGATTGAAGTAGGAATATGGGAAGTTCGGGGTGGGCCTAGGTTGCAGAGTGAGTCAAAAGCCAGCCCAAACAAGTTCATGAAACACTGTCTCAAAATAAAACCTAAGTAGACTTCTGGGGATGTTTTTCATTGGAGGAACTCTGCCCAGCCTGTTCTGGATCTACATTTCACCCCCAGGACAAAATACTGTATTTTCAGTAAATATCCTTTACCTTTGAAGAGTATTTAATCTAGACGCAATGGCATCCAGGAACATTTGAATTGTGAATAATTAATAATGCTTGAGCAAGAAAAACTTCACTGTATCCATATGTTTATATAATGTATATACACACATGCTCAAACATGCTTATGAGACTAAGAGAGGCTAAGAAGCACACACAACCAGCAGTGGATCATAGTATACATCACTACATAAGTCAGTTCACTTAAACAACTCATCCTATACCCAGTAATAGTTTTCTTCCATAATCGAGGAAACTGAGTCTAAAAGCTGTCGGGCGGTGGTGGCACACACCTTTAATCCCAGCACTCGGGAGGCAGAGGCAGGCAGGCGGATCTCTGTGAGTTCGAGGCCAGGCTGGACTGACAGCCTCCAAAACAATACAGAGAAACCTTGTCTCGTAAAACAAAACAAAAAAAAAAGCTGTTAATTGCTAAATTAAAAGAATTATAAGGTATCTTTTAATTATAAGGTGTCTGTGTAAATTTGACTATGTTTGCTGTGAATAGCAGTGTGCTATATATACTATTGAGACACTTACATGCTATTGTGTTCTGCTGTTGTGAATGTTACTCCAGTACTACAGAAGTTTGAAGATTGTGTTCACTGTAAAATAAGAGATTCTTCAGCTTATAATTGTCTACACCCAATAGTCTATTTGCCTTATTTAAGTTCCTAGGCCAAACATAGGACACAGCTGGAGGTTCATCACACAGCCAAACAGGATTAACTAGAATTAGCATGGAAAGACTTCAAGGACTGGAGGGCACTGCGCTCTCCCTTCCAAGCATTGTGCTAATGCTTAAGAGGTGCTTTTATGCAGCCCTGCCTTCACTCAAAACTGGCTTCAAACATGGTGTGTAAAGGAAGATGAGTCAAAAGTTCACTCACTGAATTTTCCTCCTTAATCTGATTTTTTAATTAAAGCAACAGACACTGTGGTCTCAGTGTTCTGTTGTGATGCAGACTGTTGTCTTAGACTCAGTGCTTTCTTGCCATTTGTCATTGAAGAAAACCAGCATTTCTGAAGGATGAAGGTCTTCTGCTCTGAACCTTGTCACAATAGGTATATTTGTTTTAGGAAAAACAGATAAACTTCGAGGAAGATGACAGTGTACTTGCTATACTGCTCAAAATTGCCTGAATAATTTGTGCTATCTCCAACGTATGGTAAAAGTCAGTTGCTTGGCAATGTCATCACTTCCATAAAATTGAACTTAAGGCTGAAAGAATAACACTTTATTTTATCCATGAAACTTTATGAACATGGCTGTCATTATGTCAACAACAAAGACCTTCTTAAAGAAGGTTCATCATTTCCATATTACAGTGGAAAGTATATTTTGAGGAAAGCTTCTTTGCTAAGTATTAGGTAAAGCTTATCTTATGCTGCATTGTTAGAATATTCTTGAAACTCAAAAATTTAGTAGAAGATAAACCATCAACTATTCAACTTACCCACAACTCCTGGAGATAGATAAATACACCTCCCCTTTTATTTTTACATCAGTGACGTAGTAATAACTGTATGATTATTTTACTTTTTCTTGGTCATGTGTCACACAAAGCTTCAGTGATTAATTATATATTTATATATATATGTACATATATATGTATATGCTATTGGATTTAGTGGGGTTGTTGAAAGTAAATTTCCTATTACACAGCATCAAGGTTCTCATTATTTTCCCTTAATTCATTAGTCTAATATAAATAGTTACTAGTACTATTTTCCCAATTATTTACAATAGCAAGCTCATATTAAATGTATTCCTTTAAAAATAAATTAAATTTCAGGGAGGCTGCTTATGAAAATTTTGTTTTAATTTGAGGTCTCTATTTTCAGCAGTAGATACAAATAGTAGGGACAGATAGAACAATTGATAATATAACAGAAAACTGCTTGTTTTTTCTAAAGCCCAATGAATGGGGATGCTATCCATAAAATGAATGGATAAATAAATACATGAACTCTGATATAAAAGCATCTGTGTCATTGACAACCGAGTGTAAAGATGATCATTTCATGTGGTGAGCTCCCATTGTGTTCCTCATGTATTATTATTATGTATTATTAAGAAAACTATGCTAGCCTGGTCGGTGGTGGTGCATGCCTTTAATCCCAGCACTTGGGAGGCAGAGACAGGAGGATATCTGTGAGTTCAAGACCAGCCTGGTATACAAGAGCTAGTTCCAGGACAGCCTCCAAAGCTACACAGAGAAACCCTGTCTCAAAATAAAACAAAAGAAGAAAAAGAAAACTATGCTCACAGAAGTCCACATCTTAGGCTATCATAAGGAGGAAAATTTTGCTCAGGCGCACTTAACTCATACAACTCAACCACAAAGGATACAGTTAAGACTAAGCCTTACCATTCTGAAGCTTAGTTCCTTAGCACCAAGTACCAAGGATGTTCATAGCACCCATAGATGAAATGCAAATCCTAATTGTATACATTTCCTATAGATAAGTAAGAAGACACAGACTTACTGGTCGATCCCTGTCCAGGGAGTAAGAAAACATGCATGTAATTCTGCATGTATTGTATCTTTCATTACCCAATACTTTTCCAAAACCCCAGAATCTCATTCTCCTCCAATCTAAAGACAGTATCTATTATTCCTATTATTCTAATCCCTCATATTATATTTCCTGCAACACCAACAACATAAACAACTGTGTTGGCTCGATGGCTTAGTGGTTAAAAGCTTTTTCTGCTCTTCTAGAGAACCCACCTTTGATTCCCATCACCCACAAGATCACTCAGAACCTGTTCTAGTTTCAAGGACTCTGACGCCCTCTTCTGGCATCCAGTGGCATCATGCACACATGTAACTACAAGTGAAATACTCATACATGTAAAATAAGGAAAAATTATAATATAAGACATTAAAATATTTTTAAAAGACAAGTACAAAAGTACTTGAGAAGCTGTAAATTTTATATATTTATTGAGAACCACCAATACATCAAAGCAAAATGCATCCCTGACCTGTAAAATGACACAAACAAATCATGTCCTCAGTGTACTATGCTTTAAATAAGTTGTTGATAATTTTTATAGCATAAGAAGTCTTTAAAATCCTCATCTTTGTCCTCAGAAAAGTCTCTCCAGTTTCTTTCTCTTTTTAGTATTCATGCCAAACTTATGATCAAGACAACTTTCAATTAACTAGCAATTAATTCTTGTTAAGAATTAATTTATAAGTCTATAGAATTCCACACACGCTTTGCAAATATAGTTTCAATACTAGTAGCTGAACATAATGAGTGAATAATTAATACCAACACCATATTGCTGGGATGTACCCCTTGACTTAATAGCTGCAATGTTGTGTCTTTTTTATTTTTTAAGATTCCTTGGAGAATGACAGTACAAAGGATAAAAAAGACAAAAACATTTATTCTGTTCTGGTACCAGATAATTTTCAGACATTGATCACCAACATAGGAACTGTGTCTATACCAAATATGCTGTTTCAACTACTTCTATTATTTCTTTTAACTAGTCTTCTTCATTTCTATCTTCTTTTTATTTTTTAGTATTTTATTTTACTCTTTTCCAAATTAGTGCAGCTTGACATGGTAACATTAGATTCATTTGCCATTCTTTGATTAGATCATCTTTTAAATTGTGCTTTGTTTATTGTCTTGGTGCCATGAAACTACCCAGTAAAACTATAGTCTGACTTTAGTGATATGCCCAGAGTGACCGCATTTAGATACTTAGGATTTGCCCCTTGAGCATATTTGATATAAATCTGATTTAAAGAAATTTTATTTTCTTTTGCAATACATCATTGGTAACATCTAAGGCTTTGTCAGTGGTATCTAGAACTCTCATTAAAGATGACAGGTTAGGAAACCTAAGCTTTTCCAGAGAGACATATCCAAGTACAATGTAGTCTTAATTTTGTTAAGTTAAAACAGGTTATACCAGATTGTTTTAATTTCTTGCAAGACATCTGGGAGACTTTTGTTGCAGTGTAGAGAGTCTTGTGTCATTGTGAAATGTTTGCCTTATTACAGGCAACACGAAGTCTGGGACATAATTGTGCATGTTTTCTAATTTTCTAATGATTCTACATTATCACTTGGGAATAGAATACAATGAAAGACTTTCTGCATTTTAAAATTGGGGCTCTTATACAGGCTTAAGATTATTTAAGGATTTGGAAGAAACTTTCTCATTTTGGCTTCCTTTTCAGTGTTCAGCACTAAATTTCTATCCGAAAGAGTCCTGAGATTTCTCTTATATATGTAAAATTGAGTGGGAATTTTTAGGTAAAACAAAGTAAACATTGAAAGTTTTTATTACCTTCTTTCCTGTCTCTCATTCTCTTAACTGTCTGGTACTGGAGCCTCAAGCCACGATCAACGTACTCTTAGAACAGGCATTTAGGCTGGCATAACCTTTTGAGCTGTCACTCTGATGAATGTGGCGTTAAGTATCAGAAACTACAGGAGAGCCTGTTTAGGAGACCTTCAGATGTGTGAGCTGGCACCTGTCCTGCTGGGTTGTGCCCATTCACAGGCTTTGCTTGTTGCTCTTTTCTTTCTTCTGCCCTCTCACACTCACCCATGGTGCTCTCAGGAGATAAACAAGGCACATGGATAAATCTCCAGTTCCAGGGTTACAAAGAGTAGAGGAGCCAGATTTACTGAGAGCCTATTACATGCCATTGTTATGGTTTGAATGTGTCCTCCAGAGGTTCCTGTGTTAAGAACTTAACCCTTAATTGACAGTGTTGATCAGAGCCTTTAAACAGAGACTAAAACAGAGGTGTAGTTTTATGCAAGTGGTATGCTTGACAGATACAGTCCCTAACTATAGAATTCCTAGCCTCCAAAAAGGTGTCTCAAATGAATTTCTTTTGTTTATAAGTTACCCAGTTTGATATTATTCTGTAGCAATACAAAATGAACTAATAAGACACTGTTATTATTTGAATGTATTACGTCCCTCACAGTCTTCCGTGTTAAAGTTTAGTCTCCAATTGGTAGACAGTAGTTTGAGTGGTAGTGGAAATGTTAAAGGTAGGGCCTAGTTGGTGGCTACTGGGAACATATTTGCTGATTTTATCCTACCTTCTCTGAGTACCTGCCCATTTCTCTGCTTCTTGGCCCCAAGAAATGAAAACCAATGTCCTCTTCTGCTATACGGTCTCTGTAAGTACTTGAAACCAAGCAGCCATCAACTGCAAGTGTAAAACCCTAATGTTCTCTGCAAGTTCTTGTGTCCAGGCAACGATGGACTCCAGCTCTGAAACCATGAGCTAAGTGAATATTTCTTCCTTTAAGTAGCTATGTCAGACATGTCAAATACAACCAACCACTCTGCCTAGGAAGCTGCAACATGAAGCAATAAACATAGCTCCACAGTGAAGGACATTGCTACCAAGGACTCAGTATGGACCCCAAAGAGGGAGAAATTGCTGGCATGTTCATACTGTCTCTATATCCTTCAAGATCATTAGCAGTAACTTTCAAGCTCAAAACATCCCCATAGCATATTTTGACCCCTGCAAGAAGGATCTAAATGAAGTATAATGTTCTGCTCCTTGATCCTTTAAAACATTGCAAATAGGAACACATTCATGGACACTTGGTCCTCAATTTTTCCAAAAGGCAGTAATATATTTTATGAATAAAATCCATATTAATATGACAGCATTGATCAGATGTTAAAAATAGTATATATATTATATGTGTGATATAATATATATTCAGTGTGTGTGTGTGTGTGTGTGTGTGTGTTATATTATCCTGTTTTCCTTGGATATAACAAGAGCCAGAAGCTGTGTAATATGTATTGATTTTACAAAACTCTAACTCATAGTCTTGCAGACTCAAGGGCATGTCCCTGGCATGAGCTCACTCTCTGTGAGGACTTATTGATATGGCATCATGATGTTGATAATGTTAAACTGGGAGATTACAGAGTGAGATGGAAGACAGAGAACACAGAATGGTGAGATACTTTATTCTTTTGTCACTATCTCTTTTGGGTAATAACCAAAACCCCATGAAAACTATGTCACTCCCTTCCAAGTGGACACCCCACTACCACTAGATCTGACCACTTTAAGATCCATTCCACTTTAAAGTTAAACACTAGCACATGGATCTTCAGAAGACAAACTATAGGAGAGTTGTAATCACAATACATTTGATCAACCAGGCCAAGTCCACATGAATTTCTTCTGTTATCTCTGTAGGAAATATTATATAAATTATTACCACATTAAAAAGTAATGAAAGCTTATCAACAACAATGTGTGCAAAATCATTAACATATTTTAATAAATTTTGTATAACAGTTTTTAGAGCACTGAAAAACCTGGTGGTGATTATTGTGTGTGTTCACATGTGTGCATAGAGTGTGTTTGTGTAGTGCCTATGAGAGAGAGAGAGAGAGAGAGTGAGTGTGTGTGTGTGTGTGTGTGTGTGTGTGTGGTGTATAGTGTATAAATTTGGTTGGCATATACCATAGCGTGCATGTGTCTCTGAAACCTGCTGGAGACTTTTTTATCATTTTGTTTGCACAGTGGATAAAGGTACTAGGCCAATTCTAAAGAGCTAAGCTCCTTCCCCAGAACCCACATAGTAAAAGGAAAGAGCTGACTCCAACCAGCTGACATATATATATATATGTGTGTGTGTGTGTGTGTGTGTGTGTGTGTGTGTGTGCGCGCGCGCGCATGTGTGTGTGTGTGTGTGTGTGTGTGTGTGTGAACTCAACCATGCACCACTCTACGACTACATAGATAAAAAAATAAATGTAACAAACAAGGAACTCTAGCATCTACCGCCTCATTATTACTAGTACTATAAATCAAAATACAAAATACTTATGAATGCTTATTCCAGTACCTAAGTAACAGTAACCAGTCAGTGGTAAAGTTGGTTGAGTTGACTAGATAAGAATCAGAGACAATGAAGCAGCTCAGAAAGAATAGTTATTGATAACCATTTTCAGTTTTATATGTGCTAAAATTGAAGCAACCACAGATGTCTAATGGATATTTGGATTATAAATTGAGGAAGAATTGTGATGGTGTTGTTTTGTGGTCATCAATATACACAAAAGAAGCTGTGATAACAATTAAAAGTATGCGTTATGGATGATGTCCAGCAGAAGATCATGAGTTTAAGGACTCAAGCAATGCAATACTGATATTTAATACAGGCTTATTGGAATTACTCCGAGATCTTGGAGAATTTATTCATTAAACTGCCTTCAAATGCTCTCCATAATTCCAAGTTTATTTCAGACAATCGTTACACTTTATTGTTTTATGATTAGTTGAAATAATTTACTAAAATAATAAAATTCTAGTCTAAGATTCAAGAAATTTTCTAGGTGGGAAGATGGTACCTGTGTTCAATGTCAGCCCTCAGGATAGGGAGGCAAAACACTAACTCAAAAAACAAGATAAAAAAATATGAAACACTAGACTCTTACTCTTAATGTAGACCAGCAGTGTGTTGCAAACAACTAAAGATAACAGCTACCTGCTTTGTGTTCTCAGTGGTTACACTGCAGGCAACTGAATTTCTCTGGCAGTTGTGGCCTTTCTCAGAGAAAATCGATTCTTTTTCAGCTTGATGAAATTGCATCTGGGTTTAAAAGAAAATAGAAAAGCTTTCATCTCCCTATATATCTTTGAAAAGAGGCAGCTAGTGAGTACCTTGTATCTGTACTAATTACCTGTAGACAGCTAATTTACCTAAGATTCCTTCCGGCTGTAAGACAACATGCTTGACATGTCCTTAGTAGTTTTGTCTGCAAAACAGACTGTAATTCTTCATAAATTCTCTTTCCACAGTAAGAGCAGTGTCTTCCAAAACCCCTGCACTGAAAAGGGGAAGTAAACACAAAGTCTCAGTCCTAAACAAAAAGCTATTTGTGATTGATCTCCACAGTTTTCTCCAACACAGTAACGCTGAGTATGTCAACCATATTCCAGGTCAGGCCTCATGCCCAACACAAAATAGACTACATGTTTGTGGGTTTTTTTCTTTTTTGGCTGTGTGGGAACTTTTAGTTTTGGTGGGGTGTTTTTTCTTGCCTTTATTTTTTAGTCTGTTTCTTGGTTTTTGTTTTTCCTGTTTTTATTTTTGACAGAGAAAGAACATGCAGTTGACTGATTAGGTAGGTGGGAATGATCTGCGAGGATCTAAGGGACGAAAAGGGTGATCAAAATATATTGTATGAAAAAAACATTTAAAATGCAATTTGAAAACAAAATTAGTTGCATCTTACTGTTCTACAGCTAACAGAAACAAGAGCAACACATCTCCTCAGAAATAGGCTTAACTGCTAAAACAGTGGTTTGTGACATAATGACTCCTTCCGCTGACCAGAAGTCATGGATATGTTTGAGGACAAAGTTAAGAGTAAGCATGAAAGAAAAATACTTCACACATTTCTTTGATTCATTCTAGTCCAGGGAAATTTTATATTATACTTATATTTGTCATCATTTTAGACTGTGTTGCTACCAGTCAGTCACTTGCCCATGAATGGAGATGTGATTAAAATCATAAGTAGGGGCCTTTTTCAGTTAATCCATATGTCTGCTGTCTCTTTTGTGTTTCCTCTCTTGTGATTTGACTTTTTGAAAATTGTTCTTTTTTTCCCCATTAACAATATGATGATTTGCATTAGTAACTGCTGAAAAAAAAACTAATTACTTTACCTTGCTATCATCTATGGAAATTATCTGTTAACTTCTCACCAATGCCTTATCTAAGATATTTTTATGTGAACTCAGTTTAAATGCAAAATCAGTTTCCTATCTTTTAAACTAATTATTGTTTGTTAAATAGGCAACATTTTTAGAGATTTGGATGTTTTTACTTCCAAACAAATTAGTTATGAAATGCTTTATTTTTTTCATGCTTAAACTCTAATTTCTTAAATTATTTCCAGAGCAATATGTATATACTCCAGGAGAGTATAAATAATATTCTGTTCTCTAGCTGTTTATCTGACCAATATTTTTTAATCTGTAACTATTACTGTGAGTCTGCCAAATCTGAGTAAAATATTATTACTTAGTGTCTTAAATGTTAGAGCTTATAATATAAAATATATTAGTGTATGCTGTAGTATTCTTGAGGCTAAGCCACATCTGTCCAGATCTAGTGAACTTTGAAGTACTTTGCAACCTCAGAAGTTATTATTCATTAGATGTTCTCCAAAATATTATTATAACAACACTATCTACATTAGTTATTTTCTTTGTCACTGTGACTGAAGCAGTTTGCAGAGGTGAGAATTATTTTGGCTTATAGTTTTAGGGTGTAGTCCACTAATGGGGCATCATTCAAGGTAGCGTGAAGACTGGATTTGCCTGTGGCCTATAGAAAACTAATAATATATGGCACCTCACAGATATTAAAAATTATTTTTGAGGGGCTAAATATGTAGCTCAGTTAGTAGAATGTTTGTCTAGTATTCCCAAAAATCCTACAGTCATCATCAATACTGTAAAATGAGTATACTGGTGGCATACAACTGTAATCCCAGCATGTGAGGCAAGAAGATCAAAAGTTCAAGGTCATCCTTGGTTGAATAGTGAGTTTCACATCATCCTAGTTAACAAGAGACCCTGTCTCTAACAATCAAACAATAACAGCAAATATATATGAAAGAATAAAATAATATGTATTAAGTCTAAACATGTTTAAAACATTGATAACCAAAACATGTCTTTTTATTTTCTCCCTCTAAAATTCCTACTCAGTTTCTTAGTTTAAGACATTCATTCTGACCATGCTGCTTGTCTATTGTAGACAATAGGTTTTATTCACTGTGTCATAGCTATAATATGTTCTGGTACATGAAAGCATAAGTTAGGCACAGTTGTTATTAGAACCTTAGCATGGAGCATAATATCCTGGGCCAGAAATCAATCAAATATATTTAGGAAACTAACACTCAGAAGTTAAGAGCACTTGCTGCTCCTGTGGAAGACCCAGGTTTGGTTTCTAGAACCCACATCAGCTGGTTTACTACCACCTGTAACTTAGCTCCTGGGTATCTTATGCTCTCTTCTGACCTCCACAGATGCCTGCACTCATGTGGTACATATGCACATTAAATAAATGGATAGGTAGGTAGGTAGTTAGACAGATTAGATAGATAGATAGATAGATAGATAGATAGATGATAGATAGATAGATAGATAGATAGATAGATAGATAGATAGATAGATAGATAGATACTTCAAAAAGAAATATATTTTGGTGGTGTTTAAATTCATCCCTATACAAAAATATTTCTGAAAGTTTTAAAACTTCATTATCTAAATAGCATACAGAGTTCTTTCTTTCTTATATCACTTATGAGATGGCAGTTTTCTTGTCTTTTGATTTACGCTTAACCTTGAGATGATGGTGTATCCTATTTATGTTACTTCCTTGTCTGGAGCTACGACACCGGAAGATTGTCTCACAATGCTATGCCTATTTACAGTATAATTTTATATGTATTATTGGTTATTGTTTTTCAGGTAGAAAGCTAGCATGTTGTTTTTACAATAAAGTCCAATAGACTTATTGTTAGGAATGGAAGAGTGCCCCAAACACCCTAAAATGGCTCATTCATCATCTCAGACTTATTTACCTATGAAATGTACTGGACATTCTGTCTCTGATAACCCTTGGATGACTCCCTTATGACCAATAATTTCAAGGTGGTTGTGAGATTACTCATGTGTATCTTGAAGTACATGAGATATGGGAAAGTTTAGGGAACTCTTCTTCCCCCAGAAAATCCATCTGCTGAACTTGGAAAAGATTCCTCATCAAAATGTATTTTCACAGTTGTATTGTCACAAGGATTTGCAGCAGAAGAATTAATTCTAACAATTATGGTAAATCCAGACACATACTGACACCTGGTTAGTAGGATACCTTCATGAAAACACTTCAAATAGATCAACTCTTTCATTTGGGAATGCTAAAAGCTACTGGGGTATAAATTATGGCCATAATAACACATGGAACACATAGTGTTTCCTGCAATGTTTCCATTAGACCTACAATTGGACAGTTGCTTCTTTTCTGTCACATCAATAGATGCTTACAGAATTTCCTCTTCTCAGCTGGTATAGAAGGGGAGTCCTTAATTCATAAGTATCAGTCTATCAAATTAAGAAATTGATTTTTGATAACAGTCTTTTTAGATGCATTTTCATATGTTTATGTTTTACTAACCAACATCAAAAACACCTAAATAGGTTTCGGGATGTCTGACCACTGAGAAGTACTGATGGTCACCAATTATAGGAGTGGACTGTTGGGGAGCAGGGTGCCACAGGAGCCTGATACTGGGGAAGGAATTCAAATTGCAAATACCTATTAGACAGCATGTTGCAGCCAAGAAAAAACCTCCTTTGTACATTGTCTTTATAGCCCCTTCTACTTAAGAAGCTGAGCAACTTACAAGAGAGTGAGAAGGAACATTTAATGTCCTCAGCTCCACCTTTATAAACCAAGAAATGAAGTGCAAATCTGAAGTGGAGGGACAAGATGACATAAAATCCTTCTGTAAATAATTGTGTGTTTGCTTAAACTGCACTATATTTAATTTGTAGTATGATCTGCCAAAATGTCTACAAAACCCAGACTGGCAATCGTCCTGCAGAGAAATTCATATATCAGCTTCTGGTAGACACCTTCATTTGTCCCAAGCCAGTTACCTGGCTAAGCTGTTTGAAGGACCAAGGTACTGCAGCTTTCCTGTGGTTCAGGATGGCCTTGGAAAGGATCAAGGGATAAAGAAACTAAGATGCACAAGGTTTGATCCTGTGCAAAGTCATCCCACAAGAACAATGACATGGAGATGCTTAAAACCATGATCCATCTTCAGTACCTGGCCTGAACCCACCAATTCTTCAGTTACTTCAGCTCTGTACGGTTACCTTTCCTTTGAAAGATTTAGCATTGCATGAGAATTTATGCATAGAATGTACCCTTTTCTTTGTAAAACATTGTTCCTTTCAGAGGTAGACATTCTTTATAACATAACCTTCAGTTTTTTAGAATTTTGCAATAACAGAAATCTTAGAAGAAAAGGAAGTCATTTAACCAAAGCATTGTTGCTATAATTTCTTTTGTAAATTGATTAAAGTATAGGAAATAAAAGTTCCTTATAACTTATGTAAATACTATACTTATATAAACAAATTCATTATAAAAATAAATTTAAAGTTTAAGAGGCACAAGTTTTTAGCTGTATAAGCTAAGAGAGCTGTAAAGATTCTATTTTTGTAAATATCATTTAAGAAAAAGAAAACATCTGGGAAGTGACCATTGTTCTAAATAGAATACCTTTGTGCAAGTATGTACAATGTTTCAATTACTTCTGAGAAACATATATTGAACAACTGATGTACTAAACACTCTTCTGGGAACTTAGAGATACAGAAATGGTTACGTTTCTGCAGAACTGTCAGCTAGTTTGAAGGTGGGAAAGTAATGAAGTGCTCTGTGCATTTGTTGGGCATCTCTGTTAAGGAAAAGTTAGTCTTAGGATATCATTAAAAGAAGAGGCAAGGTGGGTTAATATTGTTAACTGACAGACAGTTTCACAGCAATATTCAAGAAACATGAAACCAACCTGTTTGGCTGGTGTGTATGCCTAGGAAAAGTCAGAGGGCTGAAAGGGAGTCTCCTCCATGGGAGAATTAGATTAGATGGATTCAAAATAGTTGCTTCAAAGTTTGAAAGGGGGTATTTGAAGTGAGTGATGTTTGCTCATTGACAAAATCATGTTTAGAAACATTTCTCTTTCTATACCTGATGTCTTTGTTGCATTGCTACTTTATTTTAGCATCTCGCATATTGCCTTCTGCCAAGAAACAATGTGGAGGAGTTTTGTTGTTGGTGGTGGTGGTTTGTGTTTTCTGTTTGTTGGTTGGTTGGTTTATACAATGCATACTGCTTCAGCCTGGAGCACTTCTCCAAGTCCTCAAGGTCTCAGTTTCTGCACATGCCTTATATGCCCTCCCTTGAGATACTTCTTTTGTCAAGCTTAATCATGCAGATGTTGACAGGCTTATTACCTTATGCCTTTATTCCTTGCCATTGCCTTTAACATTTAAATTTCACTTATATTCATTCTGTAAGGCACAGGATGACTAATCACAATACAAATAGGCACTCAGTTGGTGTCAGTGCCCTACAATAGGGATCTGCATTTCCATGGCTATGGTTCCCTCAGCCATTAAAGGACACTAAGAATTTGACAAAGACATTTGGAGCCTTACAACCATCTGCTCAGTATATTTTAAAATTTTTGTTTTTATGGTATCTTTTATTTTGGAGATGAATATAAAACTATTAAAATAAATGCTGTATAAAAAAATTTTGCCAGGGAAAAAGGTCAAAAACTGCTTGATAATAAATCTTCAGATAACTAGCTTCTACTTTAATTTGATACTTTTATGTAAGACAATCTTTATTTATAGTGATCTTCAATAACTTTTATTTGAAATTATTGCCTACCGGCTTTTGAATCCCTAGCTATGTTAGGAAAAACTTTTTCTCCAGACTTACACACTATTTATTTGGAATACTTTAATCTTCTGATTTCATAATGAAGTCAGTATTGATTGATCAAATCTACAACTTGATGTAGGAATCAGTTATTTGAGGTTACTTTTACATATAGAGGAAAATAATGTCTTTGAATTTAGGAAATGTCAGTACTTATTAGCTATGGCAGTTTAAACATTTGTCTGAATTTTGCTTCATCATTGTGATGATCAGGCATTTGAACACCGGGTCCCAGTTGGTGGTGCTGTTTGGGAAGAGTAGCAAGTAGTCTTGCTGGAGGAAGCTGGGGAGCCAGGAGGGGACATGGCTTTGAGAGTTCCTTCCTGGCCTACTCCCTCCCTGCTCCTCCAATCCCACTCTGTTAGTGCAGTTAAAGATGCCATCTCTTAGTTCCCTATTCCTGTCACTCTGCCTGCTGCAGTTCTCTCTGCCTTAATGAACTCTTATCCCTCTGGATTCATAAGCCCAAAATAACTCAGCTTTCCATAAAATTCCTTGGTCATGTTGTGCCCAAATTTTGAACCCCAAAATCACCAAGAGGCCCATTTTGATGAGAAAGCGAAGAGTCTTTTATTGTAGTTGTTTAATGAGCTAACCCCATTGGCTGTGGCTTTTCATCCATTCGCCGTGGTGGGTGGCTGGAAAAAAAGGCCCGAAGCAATCACAAGAGAGACAGAGATCTTATAGGGCAGCATAAGGGGAGTGTCTAGGGGTATGCAACAGTCTCAGGATTGGTGCACTTCCAGACTTAGATGACCTGCCCTGTGCTGATTGGTCAATTGGTTGTTATGGCCCATAGGCCCTCCCAGGGTGGTTGCTATGCTCTGCAAGTCACTGTTGTGCACTTGTCCATAAAGCACTCCCCAAAGTAACATATCTTTTTGCTTCCATTTTGAAGTCAAGGCATTAAAAAAATGTATAGCTTGGTTTAATTCAGCTGTTTGCATAATCTCCATTTTTGCTTGTTTGGAATTTTTTTCAAGCTTTTTTTTTTTTTTTTTTAGGTTTTATGTGGATCTAGGTTGCCTGAAAGTGGGCACCACCAATTTATGTGTTAAACTTAAAAATGAAAGAGAAACACAAACAAATGCAATGAATAAGTTTTATTGAAATAATAGTTGATGTGACAGAAAAAGGTGTGACTAGGACAAAGGTATAAGCACAAACACATTACCACAGCTAACATTCTTCATATAGAAATTTTGGTGATTCAATAGAATTCACTCAATTCCTTTTTTCCTTCATTCTATCTGTAATTTAATTCTCATGGTGGGGGGGGGGAACCCTACAAAATTATGTACTTTGCTAATATGTAACTTGTACATTTCATGTTTTATATGAAAAAAGAAACAAAAACAAAGAACAAAAACCAGTACATTCAGAATGGAGAGACAGGCCACTCAGTAAAGAGCTTGGCAATCTAGAAGGTTAAGTCAGAAGAACACCTGGTGCTTGCTGATCAGCCAGGTGAACTTACTGCACAGGCACTAGTCAGTGAGAAACCCTCTCAAAAAAAAAAGTGAACTTGAGTAATACCTGGGTTTGTCATCAGGCCTCACATGTACAACCTCTAAACACATTTGTATATTCATGAGGAAAACCAACAGAATGTCAGAAATAGATTTTTAAAATAATAAATGTGACATGAGATTCGTAATCAGGATACATAGAAACATAAGTCAAGCAAACAAAACCCCCAAAAGACAACTCAGTTTAAAGGACAGACAGATTAGGTATGTACATGACCCTAAATGAGCTGCCAGTCAGAAGGGAAGCACATCCTGTCCAGAATTTCACTGGTGTGGCTTTAAGACTGGGGAGAGAGTGGCACACTCACTTTGGCACTGGTGTTTTAAAACACAGCAACTGTGTTAGGAATGCCTCTCAGTTCCTCCAGCTGTTACAGACAGAATTAGCATGTGACTTAGTACCTCCCCAAATGTGCATATTCAAAATAACTGAAAGTATATACCCACAAAACCTGTATATGATATTCATAACAAGGTTATTCAGAATACTACAAAGAGGAAATTACCCAAATGTTCATCAATTGAAGGTTAAACCAAATGTGGCGTATTCATATATTTTAATATCATATAGCTATAAAAAACACTTAAGAATAGATGGATTGGGCACTCTTGAAAATATGCTAGATTAAAAAAAGGGAATGATCGTACATTGTATTGTGCATTTTAACATTTATTCATTTTATGTTTATGCATACCTTGAGTATATGCATATATACTATGTGAATTCAGTTCCTAACAGAAATCATCTGATCTACTTGGGCTAGAGTTGCAGTGAGTTGTGAGCAAATTGTTGTGTTAGCTGAGAACCAAACCCTAGGGTCTCTGCAAGGGCAGCAATTAGCCCTAGCCACTGAGCCACCATCCGAACATTTACTTATTTGAAGAAAAGGGGTGCATGTGCCACAGCATATGTAGAGGTCAGAGGACAACATATACGGATTTGTTTCCTCCACTACGTATCCCAGGGAATGAACTAACAAGATCAACTAGGCAGCAGGCTCTTTTGTACTGAATCATTTTGCCGACTCCAGAGATGTAAGAATACAAAACTCACCCAGATAGATAGGGAAGCTATTGAATGCATAAATCAAAAGAGACAAAGGTTGGCCAATGGCTGCCAGGAAGTGGGGGAGGGTATGGAGCTTTTAGGTTGAAGAAAACATTCTGGGATTTTGTATTGGTGATGATTGGAACACTGTAGAGTAAAACCCACTGAACTGGATACCTTGGAACACAAATTTTATGGCATATGAATTGTGGATTAATAAAACTATTATAAATGATGGTAAAATCACAACGAAGTATTATGAATCAGGATATGAGTTACTCAGGACAAGCACAAAATGTGAAGAAAGATAACAATGCACAAGTTCTGTTCAGAGTGTAAGGCTGAGCATGTGAGAAAAAAAGAAAAACTGAGATTTCAGATTCAGAATTTGTTAGTTTTTTTTTCCTGAATGAGGCACAAAGGGAAGTGTGTTTAACTGAGTCCCTGAAGGTTTTGTAGATCTTGATCCTAGTGACTGGATTGATAAAGCTGTGTATGCCATGGTATGTGATGATAATATCTCAGTGATATGAACATGAGGTTGCAGACTTATACTTAGCCAGCTCATTTAGCAAATAACAAGTTGCAATTTAGGGCAAATTATGCAAGTGTATAGCCATGACACTCTGTGGAGGAGAAATATGGGAAAGAGCTCCATCTAATAGAATAGGCTAGAGGAGGCTGTGAAATGTTTGCTCTTTTGCACTTGCAACTTGTAGATTATTCTCAGTTTAGAATTTCCAATGTAGATATGTCATTGAACTACTTAATACACTTTATGAGTTCTATGTCTCCTCCGAGCCTTACAAAATCTGTGAAATAGACTATGCATGCAGATGAGAAGCTAGAGAAGACAAAACAAAAGTTGGATGGCTATATGAAAAGAGACAAAGATTATAATACATATTTTTATAAAAACAAAATATATAATGCATTTCTCTTCCTTCCCACTCCTCCTATCTTTTTGAAGTTCTAGCCTTCCTCCAAAATTTATGTCCTCCTCTCCTTAACTATTGTTGTATATATACAAATAAACATATACACTCTGGTTGCTGAGTTCTTTAGGTATTGCCTAAATGCATATGTTTCTAGACCTGACCACTTAATGTTGGGGGCCTTTTCAGCCATTGTTAATTACTAATAGCCCTTTATCTAGTGAGAGGATCCAATGAGCTTCCCTCCATCTACACTGGGGTATCAACTGTTGGAATTTTTCAGGTCTTGTTGAGGAAGGCATGTTGTTGAGACTTCATGGGTGTGGCTTCTCTATCGTAGCTAGAAGACACACTCTCATGGTAGATTTCCAGGACTTCCTTCTCTTGCAATATTTCTGTCTCCTCTTTGGTGATGTTTCTGAGCCTCTAATGTGGAAGATATACTGTAGATGTAACAGTTGGGGTTGGGCACCCCATGATCTGTGGCTCCTTGCACTTTGATGAGTTACAGCTTTCTGTAACTACCCCCTTACACTGCAAAAGGAACTTCTTTGATAAGAAGTGAGTTCTCCAGTAATCTGTAGGCAGACTGCAGTTAGGAATTATATTGGTTTAGGAAAATAGTCACATTATTTAGTTAGTTATTTACTTGCGTGTGTGTATGCGTGTGCGCGAGCGCGCGCGCGTGTGTGTGTGTGTGTGTGTGTGTGTGTGTGTGTGATAATACGTATGGGCATAAGAGGACAACTCATGAAACCTGTTTTTCTCCTTCTACAATAAGAGCCCAGGGATTTGACTCTGTTCTTGACCTCAAGGCAGGCAGTTTTACCTACTGAGCCTTTTTGCCTACTCAAAAGGCCTGTTTTGACAACACATCAGCAGGTAGTAGAGACCCTGATAAGTGAAAAGTGAAACTGATGCATAATTTATTGTTGAGAAATTAGACATTCAGAACATATGCTAAGTTTGAACTCTGTTGGATTATATAAGATAGTTGTGTGGAGTTGATTTTGCCATTTATTAAGAGACTCGAAGGATTTTTAGTGTAGATTATATGTCAGCAATTAGCATGTTAGCATGTGTATTTAAAGTGTCTGAGCTGAAAGTACTTTCCCAAGATAAGTAGTTAATTCTGAAAATCAGAAACCACATGCCATATGGTTCCTCTTTCAAATGAAAGTCAATTACTTTATAATGAAGCGTTTTAGTAAAGAATTTTGACTGCTTCCTGCATAAATAGGAATTCTTCACTTCTTCTTATGGGTGGTGATTAGTGTAATGGTCTCCCTGGTTTTATGCTCCTTCCCTTACCTCATACTTCCATATCTAACAGTACAAGAATTTATCATGCAGTCCTGTCTATACCACATCATCAGGTCCTCCCCAGCTTGGGGCAAAGTGGGCCATCTCAAGATAGCATGATAACAGCATTACATTGATTACTCCCCCATATGTTTCCATGATTCCTTCTACCTGATTAGAAAAAGAGGCAATGTAGGGGAAAATCCAATAGCTATTCTTTCCCAGCTGGAGCTGCAGGACAATGGAGAGTGTGAGTTGGGGCTATAAAGATAGGCTCCAAAGAGCATGGATCCTGCTCAATGTGTCTGGCACTTAATACACAGGCTGAGTTTGATAAAATGCTGGGGTTAATTTGTTTAATGAATACATTTCTGGTTTAGAAGATAGAAAAGAGATGCCGAGTTCACAACCCCTAATCTGTACGCAGATAATATTTTTCACTTTTTTGAGAAATAACTAATGTAATACTTTTCTCTTTATTTTCCTTAGATAGTATTTCATTTACATGTTGTTGTTGTGAGGTACACATACAGATTTCATAGAAAACATGTTCTACCCCAGTCTGTCTTTGCTTTTTCAGTTTGACAGCAGTGATGCTCACACAGCATCCCTGACTGCTAGGGTAAGGTACTCATGAACTCACCTAGCAGTCACCCTCTTTAGCTTCCTCAACTAGGAATTTTCTTTGCAGCTCTCTTGTGTTTTCTTTTTAGTAGAAAACTGTGCTATTTACCTTAATGGATTTCAGATAACTTTGTATTAAGAAACATAAACTGCTTTAATTGGGCCAAAGAATGCTGCACATTTGCAGTCATAAGATGAATAAATATAATGGGGAAGGCTAAAATCTCATGGTCACACCCAGTGGAAAGGAACTACAGAAACTGATTACTACTGAGAGAGATTATGTTAGCCTTTTCCTTGCCCAATAGGGAATGGTAAAGTCTGTAACCACATACATATAAACAGCAAAATGGACTTAACAGGTAATATTTGTGCATATAGATAAATTATATATATACATTATATATATATATTATGTATATACATATATACATATAAGACTATTTAAGGAAGAAGTGATCATGTTGAGGGTGGGGATACTGAAGTTGGTGTTGGGGAACTTGGGAGCAAATGGAGGGAATAAAGGGCAGGGCAAAGTGGTACAATTATATTTTCATAAAATGTATAAAAATAAAATTAAACATAAAATCTAAAGTGATTTTTTAAAAATAACTTCAATAAAGTAGGAAAAAATGGAGAAGAATAAAAAAGGACAAGGCAAGAAGGATGCAGGAGGAAAATCTTCACTTCTTGAACTTGGGCAGTATCACTGAATGTACCAGAGTTATTGGAGACACTTCCTCTTCCTCCTGCATGCCTGAGCTAGCCCATCTGTTTACCCTTTCCTTTTCACAGGGCTTCTCTAGGCAGCTGCTTTATCTCGTGTTCCTGAGCCTCTCTTCCCTTGCTGCTTGTTCTCTCCACAAATGTTTCTAACACTACTGTTCTCTCCTGTTTTTCTCAAGTTGTTTGCTCACCTCTATGAGTGTATTGTAGACCTTTCCCTACTCACTGGAAGGCTCTGCCCCTGCTTCTTGCTTGTCTTGGATTAGCATGGCTCTTTTGATCTGTGTGAAATTCCAGGGAGGTAAAGGACACATCCCAAAGCTGAAAATCTGAGGCAGTTGCTCTTCCATTATGGGACGTCACTCTTCCTGAAAATACTCCATGGCTGTGCATGACCAAGATGCTTTGAGCCTCCTCTACAAAGGTAGAATGGATTGCCTGTGTGGCTGTGTCTTTCTCCAAAGCTATGGACAGTAGCTTTGTTATGTTGGTTACAGCACACTGCTAACTTACAGCCCTGCTGGCTGTCACTTTTTGTTGTGATGATTTTTGACAACTAAATGTTAGCTATCATGAGTTAAATTCTGTCTGTGTTCTCATGTATGACATTAACTTTTATTTTTTTTAATGATGTAGCAATTTCTCAATTTGCTGAATTCAATACTTTCTTTGCTGGAAGAAAATTTGAATCACTTAAGTCAGGTGTTGCTTTATAGATAAGTAATTGTAATAGAGGCCAGCCAGTGGCCAAGGGTAAAGAAAGAAGCATGTGACAGGAACAGGCTGTGCTCTCCTCCAGTGCTTAATCAGAAACCCAATTGTTGCACAGGCAAGAATAGGGGTGAGACTGCACCATGAATACTGCTTCTCTGCAAGAAATTCCTTTAAGGTTATTTATTCTCCATTCTAGCTGTTTGAATTTGTCAGATGTGACCTTTTGAGTACTGAAAAGACAAGTTTATTCTCTCCTGAATGCTAATTCATATTAGTTAGAACATAGGCTATAAAGTGAGAAGGTGAGCCACCCTGGAAGTTGAAGCACGCGCATCTGCAGTGCCTGATGCTCAATACTCATCTTGAAGAAGATTAGAAGCCGTTTGGTACAGAGACAAATATGGGAGCACGGCATGAGAACACAGATTCAGGTACTCCAAATGCCATGATCCAATGCAGTAGTCTCATAATTTTTATATGAACAGAGTAAAGACAGTTATACATCCACATACTTTTCAAATATATTGTTAAAAACAGCACTTAAGCAACTTACAGAAAAATGGGGACAACTGTTATAGACACCAGGTGGGATCTGTTCATGTTCTTAGCTATTGAATTGGTGGCTTTATCTTATTAATAATCACAAGGATGTTATATCATACACAGAGGTGAGCAATAATTGACTATTCACAGAAGGGGTAAGCATACCCAAGGACAAGGTGTCTTAAAGATCTACACCTGCAGCATTCCAACTTCTCTGTAATCCATGGAATTCTAAACAGCCATTGAAGACTTTGAAGTTTGTTCAATGTAAGCTGCCATTTAATTTAAATTTCCCAGTTCTTTCTGGGAACGTTATGTCAAATCTGATACCTTTTGCCTCCCTCCTTGATTTCCTGTTGGCTATGAAATCCTATTACTAAGATTTAGCATTTCATACACTATTTGGTCAGCCAGTAAATCCATCAATGTTTTGTCAGTGAGATTTCTCCTAACAATTGTTTGATATGCATGATACTCTTACATGTAATTAAAATTTAGCTAGGTTGCAATTAAAACAGCAGCACTGATGCAGCTTTGTCCCGTTTCCTCTGTTCCTGCTACCCCTACAAACCCATTCATCTTTCCAATTGCCACTCTCATGCTCTCTTGCTTATCTTCCTTACAATGGTTAACTTGGGAAATTACTCAAAATCTGAACACATTTAGCAGTGCGACTAATTCGCTTTGAAGAAATATTTGAACATCTATAGATAAGGTAGAAGTTGAAGTAATGAAGCAAATTACAAAGGCAAAGAAATGTCAGTCTTATTTCCAAGAGGGTCTTTATAGTCACTGCCTGTCATGGGGAGTCCGATTGTGAAAGTTACAAGAAGAGCAGGGAGGATGTTTGCATAGGCATGAGCCCAACTCTTCCCTCACAATTTGAGTTGAATTATTAACCCTTCACACTTTTTCCAGAATCATTTCTGTTAATATGGCCATCCATATTGGGTTAAATTTTAGTCTGTTGTATAACTTAAGAAAATTTGTAGTGTGTGGAAAGACCATGACCATTCAATTTCTTGAGGAACTGCGTCACTTTTCAGAGTTTACACAGAACAAGAACCACATTTTTTTCTTCATCTAAGTCACTTAATTGGATGGGTTTCTTCTAGCCACACCAGAAACAGTTCTGAGGAGTGTGCACTGTTCCACTCATAAAACCTTCTCACTGATCACTGTCACTCAGATGAGAGGTTTAATAGGTTACTTATCAGCAAATCTCAAGAGACCTCACCAGCATCCTCTCTTCTACTCACTGCTGTGTTCTCAACAGCTCTGCTCCACATGATGAAGGATTAAAGCTGAAATATTTGAAAAGCTCGTGAATAATTAACCTTGCTTTCAATATCATGGGTATTCTTGATAACTAGCAGATTTTCTTACTACAACTCAGAAATTTTTAAATAGGATTAATACATTAAATAACTAATCAAAACTAATTTTTAATTGGAAAATGTATTTGTTTTTATTCATATTCCATCCATGTACTGTAGTCTTTTAGAATTGGTAGAATTTGTCTAGAAAAACCAAAAAAAAATTGGTGGAATTTCTATTATTTGTTTAATTTTTAAATATGACTATTTGTCATATATCTTTATTCAGTTTGCACATTTTATTATATTTAGCAAGTGGCTCTTTCCCATTGTTGCTAAAATCATATTGAACAAACCTCACATTATTCTTAAGTATTCATAAATAGTGCTCAGAAATAGAATCAAAGGTTTAGTCATCAATAGTTGAGGTGAATTGTCCACAAGATTTAATGTACCTCTGATGAATGCTCATATTAAAACTAACGGAGTGGAAATTATACATTTTTTTATAAAGCAGCATCTGATTTAAATGACTCAAACTTTCTTCAAGTAAAGAATTACTTACTTAAGGAAAATAAGATTTTGCTGCATCATAAAAAAATTAGCAAACAACAACAACAAATCCTACAATTGTTGGAAATCTCATCAATAACACACATGAGAACGTATTTAGAATTTAGCTCATGGTATGTAGCATGTAGTTGTCAAACTCATCAAAACACAAAGTTACAGTCAACGGGGCTATAAGCTATCAGTGTGCAGTAACCAACGTAACAAAGCCGTTGTCCATAGCCTTGCAGAAAGTCACAGTCAAACAGGCATTCCATTCTACCTCTCTAGATGAAGCTCAAACCATCATGGCCATGAGCAGCCATGGAGTATGTCCTGGAAGAGTGATGTCCCAGAATGGAAAAGCAGTTGCTATGTATTTTCAAGTTGTTATCTGACACACTCTTCTTTTCTCTTTCTGGCATCTCTTACCAATCAAAAGAGGCAGGTTTTTGAAGTGTTTGAAAACTAAAATTGTAATAACATAATTCTAAGTGATTCCATCCTTAGGATATAATCACTAGACCATTTATATGTTATGAAAGAGTATGCGTTTATGTATGAAGTGTATATACACAGGCACACATATAGAGAAAAATAGTCTTTAAATTGTGTTATAGGGCTATAAAAGCTTTCAGAAGTGCCCGTGTAAAACAATATTCTACATTTTTGTAGTATACTTTCTAAGAATGAGAATATCCTCCATTATTTTACTATTTCTTTCTAATGGCTCCTAAAATGACTTTGGGCAATGGCTGTCAGCATTTTAATAATTAAATGCTGGGAAATCCTGAGAATATCCTGAAATAAATTTCAAAAGAGAAAAGACTATTTCAGTTTACAAAGTGGAAGTTTTCTGTCCGTGGACAGTTGGCTCTATTGCTTTTGTGTATGTCAGTATGCCAGTGTATCATGACAGAAGCAGGTGGTGGAGGCAGCAGCTGAACACGAAAGAGGACAAGAAGCCTCTGACCCCACCTCTCATTCAAGAGCACACCCTATTCTTCTAACTTACTCATGCTAGGGACACCTGTTGAAGGTCCTCAACTTCTGCAAAGCCTCACAGTTGACAGGCCAAACATATTAGAACATTTAGCCAAAGCAAGAAATAGCTAGTACTTACTGTTAATATGCTTTTGCTGCTAGTCTAAGTGAAAATATAATATTTATAGTCTTCCTATCGTAAAATTTACAAAGTGTTGCTTTTGACACCTCATAGAGGAGGAAATTGAGGCTGTCATCTGCTTTACAGATGGCTTAGCTGTAGTGGCCCCTTCATTTTTCCTGAAGACCTTCCTTAAGTCTCTGAAGTCTCATCTGTATTTTCCCGTGAGTGGATTCTAGTCCTCTGGATGAAAGGAAATAATGTGCATGCAAATTGCTGCGTTAGAGAGCCTTCTAGAAGCTCATGGAGGTGTTTCAGCTATATATATGACTATATAGCACACCTCACCCCCCCCCAACAACAGTGACATAATTGCTAAGTGCTGGAAAGGTGACTGTGAATCTTGGGTTTTAATGAGAAAAGGGTAAGATCTAATGTGATGACAGATCAGTGAAAAGCAACTTCGCGTGACTCTACCTTTGTTTGAAAGTAAATAAAGCTTTATAATAACGATGCCAGTATACTTTCAGATGGAATACTGAGAAAAGTAATCTAGACACACAGAGGAGGACCTAGGCCCTCTCCAAATGATGTGACAGACTTTGAAGATTCCCCCATGGCAGGCCTCACCCTCCCTGGGGAGCAGAAAGGGGATGGGAAAGGGGGTTGGTGGGGGGCAGGGGAGAAGGGGAGGGAGAGGGAACTGGCATTGACATGTAAAACAAGCTTGTTTCTAATTTAAATCAAAAGCAGGCAAAAAAAAAAAAAGAGAGAGAGAGCTTGCTGGTCTTGCAGTAGCACTAAAAAAATAAGTAATCTATTTCTGTGGCTTTGTTTTATTTATGAGTAAAACTGTTTATCAGGGTGATCCTAACTCCACAAAGATTCTACAATGAGTACAGCTTTGATTGGTGTGTCTATTCTAGGATTCAGCAATTAATTTTATGGTTCTACAGTTACACTAATCATAATTAAATCACCTGTATTATTTTTGCCTCTCCATCCATAGTGAACACTGCTGAGGTATACAGACTGGAAATGTGGTTTTCTCTTTCTCACAGGAGTTAGTACTTGATCAGTAGCTGATTTCTTGATTGATCCAAATTGTAAACAACAGCTCTTGGATATACACTAAACTACAGCTTAGCATTTGCCACAGCTCTTCAGTTCAATTGTATTAGTAATCCTACCTAAACTGTGACACATAATCAGACAATACCCAATTTAAACATTTGCTGCGATTTCTATGTTCTCCAATAGTTTCATTAAAAACTCTTACCTAGTATATGTGTGTGATTTTCTTCTTGGGGGAATCACAACTTATCAATAGCAAACCAAACTTTTTTTTGAGGGGTAAGTATTTTTATTATTATTTTATATTTAAATTAGAAACAAGCTTGTTTCACATGTCAGTCCCAGTTCCCTCTCCCTCCCCTCCTCGCCCAACTACCCCCCCAGCCCCCCAGCCCCTTACCCAACCCCCACTCCCCTCCCCAGGAAGGGTAAGGCCCTCCCTGAGGGATCTCCAGAGTCTCTCATTTCATTCAGGGCAGGGCCTAGGCCCTCCACCAAGTATCCAGGTTGAGAGAGCATCCCTCATTGTGGGATGGGCATGCAAAGTCCATTTGTGTGCCAGGGATATATACTGATTTACTACCCCAAGCCCCATACATTATCTAGGCCTCCTCACTAACACCCACATTTGGGGGTTCTGTATCAGTCCCATGCTGGCCTCTCAGCCTTCAGTCTGAGATCTCCCCCCTTGTTCAGGTCAGCTGTTTCTCTGGTTTCACCAGCCCAGTCTTGACCCCTTTGCTCATCACTCCTCCCTCTCTGTCACTGGGTTCCAGGAGTTTAGTTCAGTGTTTAGCTATGGATGTCCGCCTCTGCTTCCATCAGCCACTGGATGGAGGTTCTGGGATGGCATATAAGATAGTCGTCAAACTCATTATCAGGGAGGGGCATTTCAGGTATTCTCTTCACGATTGCTTAGTTTGCCAGTTGTTGTCATCCTTGTAGATCTCTGAAAATCTCGATAGTGCCAGATCTCCCCTCAAACCTAAAATGACTCCCTCTATTATGGTATCTCTCATCCTGCTCTCCTCTATTCTTCCCTCGACTCAACCCTCCTGCTCCCCCATGTCCTCTTCTCCTCTCCTCTTCCCCCCCTCACTTTTTCCTGTCTCCCTCTCCTCTCCTCCCCATGCTCCCAATCTGCTAGGAAATCTTGCCTCATTCTACCTTCTCTGGGGTACCATGCATATCTCTCTTAGGGTCCTTCCTGTTTCTCAGAATCTCTGGCAGTGGGATTGTACACTGGCACTCCCCTGATCCATGTCTAAAATCCATATATGAGTGAGTACATATCATGAGCAAACCAAACTTTATTTACCATTAACAATCCACATAGATGCCAACGTAAGTAGTGTTCTGACCTCAGTCAGTTCTGAACACTCATTTTAGCCTCAGTTCCAATGGTGTTGTTCTGCATGCTGTGTTCTATTGGTTCTATTGTTTCATGTGCTACAACTACCTACACAATTAAATACAATGTATTGAAATGTGTACGAATGTATGTATCTGTGTGTGCATGTTGAAAGAAAATAGAGAGCAGTGAATTTTTTATAGCAATATTGGAAAACAAACAACTAATACTAAGTGAAAAAAATCAGGATTGCCTTGACCTTACTCTATATGATATTCTTCTGGCTTGCACGACTAGCAGATGGCAGTCATAGTCCCAGTGGGCATTTCCTATATTTCAAATCTATCAAGATGCCTTTTTAATAACTGAATTTATTTTAACTAGTTTCAAAAATCTATGCAAACACCAACATGTAGCACTATGCCTCCAGATGTGTTAATGATTTAGCTTTCCACCTCTCCTCCTTAATCTACTTTCAAGGTGAAAGAGAATGCTGGTGTAGGGAAAGCAAAAGAGCCTTCGCTCTTGGAATTCTATGCAGCTTCAGCGTGCTTGAGCTGGGTGCCTAGGCAGAGGCACTGAAAAATGTTCTCTTCCACATAGAATTGCTGTTGAAGCATTTTTCTCCCCTTTGCTTCCACTTATCTTTAGGCACAGCTTTAGGGGATATTTTTAAAGTTAACAAATATGTTCTCATGATATGATTATATAAATCCTTTATCTACAAGCACAAATCACTGGAGGGTTTGTGTGTGAAGTCTTTAAAATAAGCATACAAAGCCAGTGACTGGGTAGAAAACCTGTGAACTTCTTTAAACTGTTACTTTCCCCTGATATTTTTGAAAGTATTTTATGTCTTTCAAACCTAGAGGTAGTTTTTTTTTTATTCCCAGGAAGAAATAGGTTTCTATTTTGAGGCTGCTTCGTGAATGGTGCATTTGGCCAGGTCATCAAATATTCCACACTCCTCCAGTTTCCGCTACCCCCTGTCCACACTGAGAGCCCTTGAGAAAGGTACTCTATTTTCCTATTTAATTTTTATCTTTATCTGAAAATGTAAAATAAAAACTGACATTAAAATAAATTCAGCAAATGTTTACAGGTGGATTTAGTATTCCTGGTGAATGTTAATTTTAAAGAAATTATTTTCTTTAATCGTCCTTAGTTTCTGAAAAAAAAAAAAAACAAAGGCATGCCCATCTTGGGAAGCACAATTTTACACTATATATCTCTACCCAGTTAGCTGCCTTCCTCTATCCACCTACCTTCATCTTGTGTTTTCCCAAGTTGTTGAGTTCCTCAGTGATCTACAGTATGACACAGCCAGTATCAGCTGTGGCACTCAGGCAGTTATGCATTCTGCATCATATTGAACAAAGAAAAGAGACATGATGAACGACAATCATCTTGTTTTGGTGGTTATCAAATGACTTCACTTTTAAACAATGAGAGATGTGATAAACGGAGTCGAGCCTCATGGTTAATGACATTTCCAAGTTTTAGAATGTTGCAAATAATGGGGAAATTCCATTATAAACAATGGAGGATAAAACAAAGGACCTTTCTTCTGACATATGAGAAAAAATGACTTTGCATCTCATCTATATTTAGAGAGTGATTTCGAAGTCTATTCATTTATCCTCTGGTTTTCATTTTTGTATAAATGATGGTGCTCTTTTTAAACTTGAAGTCCAAATGGCTTTAATACGCTAAAGTATGTGACATTTTATAGCCATTTTGTAACAATTCTTGCATGTCACCATAGTGCAGTTACATACAATATCAATTATACTCAAAGGTATTGTGTGGTTGTAGATCATAAACTTTTAGCTTAAATTAAACATCACAGCTGGTTGCTTTAATCTGATGCATTACGCCGCAAATGTTTCAACAGCTTGACTAAAATGAGCCATACTGCAGATTCAAAGAAGAGCGAAGGTCAGTGCACATTCAGCCTAGTCAGTTGTAAATCTTCTCTGGGCATATTGAAAGGCATTCTGCAGAGTCTGCTTAATGGAATGCAACCAAACAAAAGAACTGAGGAGATGGTTGCAATGTTGTTTCCCTGATGGAAAGCACTGAATACATTCTTTTTCTCACAACAAAACATTTTCAAAATCATCAGCATTGTGCTTTGAGGATATTGTTTACTCCTTCGATTGTGATACATGGCTCTGCCTGCCTTTTTTTCATACTGACAACCACATCAAATCTCCAAGGGGACACAGCTGGAGAAGAAAGTCCAAGCATGGTTTCAGTTTCTCACTTGCTTCCCACAAATACAGCCCCCACCCACCCACCTGTGCAATTAAAAGACCAGAAAAGCTATCTTTTTTTACTAAGTCCATTTGAAATTCAAAAGCCTGTAGCTAAGAAGTTGAAAGTAATACCATTAAGATAATCATTCATAATAATAAAAGGCAATTTTGAGACTATTGTAACTCCAAGGGTGTTCTAACCTGCAACAATTAGTTCTAAATGTTATTGTTGAGGCAGTTCCTGGTGTAAAATAACTATCACTTAAATCAGAAAATACCATTTCCCAAATCATGGCTGCAAACACAACAGAGAGAAAAAAAGTAGTATGAAAGGTTAATGCTATAGAATTTTAAAATTTAAATTCTGTAAGTAAAAGTTATTTTCTTATCAGTCATAATAAAATTTTATAATTGCAATAGATGAGAACCAATAGATGAATGAAAGGTTGCTTTTACCAGCTATCTAAGTATCTATCAGTTCAGGAAGAGTTGTTACTAATGTCCACAGTGACATCTGGAGTCACACCCAATCATGTTTGTATGTCACTGAACCATACTAAATTACCCAGAGTGTGTGTGAGAGTGTTTTCTTCAATCAGTACTATACTCTCTTTTTCCTTAAAGCACGAGTTACATACTCCTCATAGGCTCATTAAGTCCTCCCAATCAAAATCAAATCCTCCTTCACTGCCCGATGAAATTTTAGTTACCGATTTCCTTTTGTCTCAGAGTTGTTTTGATAACCATTGCGTAAGCATCTTTGATCGTATATTATTCATCTCCTCTTTCGCTTATATAGTAGAGATTTCATAACTGTAATGAAACATTTGATATAGGCTACGAAGAAAGGGAAGGAGATCATTTGGTTATAAGTTTTATGGTCACACACATGCAAATGGCAAAGTGCCCCATAGACATAGGATTGTGGGGGCAAGTGTATGTAAGGAGGAATACAGAGGGAGCAGAGAAAGAGGGGATTGGAAAGGCCAGGCTTCCTCCTTCTGTGATAACATTCCCGCTGGAACTTCAGAGGCATCCCAGGACAACAGTCTTATGATACAGCATTCCAATGGCTTAGGGACTTTGGACCCATCTCTCTACAACTTAAAATTCCCAGCACTTTTCAATACTGCCAGTGTTGGAGCAAACCTCTAGTAAGACCAGACCCTTAGCAACACTCAGACCAGAGCACTCTTCATTCTCTGCGTATGTAATTAAAAAAGTATAGTTAAGTGAATTAAAACATCACTATAATCCAATAGTTTCTTTTTTCTTTTTTGATTGCTTATGGTTTTGAGATTGTAATATATTTGCATCATTTTCCCTTCTTCCCTTCAAACCTTTCCATATACGCTTCTTGGTTGTCTTTAAAATTCATGGCTGCTTTTCCCTTGCTACATGCACATATGTGTACACGCATATTCTTAAATATAACCTGCATAGCCTATATAATGTTACTTTTATGTATGTTTTCAGCCCTGACCATTTTTTATTGGATAATGAATTGATGTCCTTTCCCTGGGAACGACTGGCTATATCTTTCCCACCCTCAATAGTCCTGAATTGCCTATAACTCTTTATGTAGTTTTCAGACCTCCTGGTCTTTCCGCCATATACTTTTGCATGTATCTTGTTGCTGTCCTTGATCAGCTCCTGTTTAGGTAATCCTGTTGATGAGACCTTATGAGTGTAGCTTCTGACATTACTAAAGACATAACCTCATAGAAAATCCTCAGGGCCATTGGCTCTTACCATGTTTCTTCCTCCACTTCAGCAATGTTCCCAGAGCCGTAGGTGGGAATTGTTTTTTAGATATATCCATTATTACTGAACTCTACAAGTCTTCATTTTGACTGTCCATGGTTTTCTATAATGGTCTTCCTCTAAGAGTCAAAGGCCACCTGTCAAAAACCCCAATACCAGGCATGGGAAGTTTCCTTCCGAGTTGTTAGGCTATTTAATCAATTTGCAAAACATTACAGAGTATTTTGATTTCCCTTGGTTGCCCCCAAGAGGTGGAGAGTAAGTCCCCATTGCTGAAGACAGTATGCATTTCAGATTCAGGGCCCAGTCTCCTGAACTGAAACTGACTTGAGTGTTACCTCCCTGAAGACTAGCTTTCATGGTCACCATGTAAGCTTCCAAAGAATGGAAACAAACATTAGTCCTATCTCTCTATGAAGTATATGAACCACAACAAAGACCAAATGGTAACCCTAAGAGTGGCATAGTGGCATGCATACCTCGGTGCTAATCAACAGCTTTCTAATTGTGCTTATGTGTGGCTCAACAAGAGGAAGGTTTTGTCTGGTACTGGAAACTTAGACACAGAATATAAGTTGTGGATGGTACCTGCTACTTCACTATACCAATATAAGCATTTGTCCTTATACCCACAGATACCCCTCACTAAGGAGATGTTTCTTTACAACAACATTCTCTTTTTAAAAATAACCAAATAGACTAAATTTCACAGAAATTGCATTTTAAACAAAATGAGTTAATGTTTCATCCAGGATCAAAGACCAGCTAATGACATTCTCTATAGAAATGTCAACAAGGTTGAGTGAGTAAGATTTGCTCTGCATCCAGCCAGAGTTAGAAGTATTTGGTTCGGGTTGCTCAATGAAGCCTATACTACAGAAATAGGAAACCTACCCTGACCTTCTTGTCTTCTCCAAGTACTATTGTGAATCAGTATTACTGGAGTTTTTTTCAGTGTCAGAATAATCTGACTTGTTTTTCTCCATAGGAAAGTATTACCAGTGAAAATATGCTGGTGTGTACTATAGAGAATCCTGAGCATGAAACCTGATTGTGAACTTGCCCATATTTATTAACTTTGGATGCTAGAGGCCTTTTGGTAATTGCAGAGAACCAAGTCTGTCTCCTAAGTGTTACTTCAAGGAATATGTGAGGAAATTCTAAAACAACTACTAAGGTCCTTGTGGGAAACAGAATTTTTTTTTCAAATCAGTACTTTCATGATCTTTAGTAAAATAGTCAATCTCTAGGAAATTTAGATTTTTATAGGAGAGGTAGAATACTAGTTATGATGGTAAAGTAAATTAATTTCAGTAACTCCCCATCATATATTAGTTACCAAACACTTTTGTCAGCTTTGTCTTACAATGGAAGTGGCCATTTCAAATCCTTCCAGTCATGACTAAAAACTATGTTTTCCAAAAATCAAGGATTTTTTTTCGCAAGGAATCTTGGCATTACCTCTGATGACTTTGTTCCCAGTCTAACACTTTTCTGATCTGAGCATTTGAGCATGTATCCTGTCACTTAACTTTGCTCCTTGAACCCTTCCATTGGCATAATATTGCACATTTCCAGATGTGTGAGTTCTAATGAAAGAAAAGCCCTGTCTGGTATTTTAATTTCAGTTCCCTCTTAATTTTTATTGAATCATTAATTGGTTAATGTGGAGATATCATATGTAGGAAAGGGAGTCTCTCCTAAGGTTCAGATCATAGTACAGGCTACCACTGAGATCAACCTGGCCTTAGATGCACAAGTTAAGACCATAATAACATAATTGAAATCTCTTGAGCTCTGAACCAAGGAGATATGTCTGCAGAGCCATTTTAATCAACTGTTATCACTTATTTCTTTGAGGATTTCAGGGTTAGTCATATCTATGATTTCTGGGAATATGTAAAATAAGTTTAGCCAACAGTAAGCAGAATCACAATTATTTTGGATAATTTTAGTTTATAATAGTTTTCTCCCATAGGTGAAGATTCTCTTCATTCTATAATATCAAATTGAACAACTTTTTATTCTTTCACGGTTGTTTGTCTTTCTTATAAGTTCTAATCAGAACATGATTAAAAATGTATCAGGTTTAAACCCTGATCATGAAACACCACTTACCAGATTCTCCAAGAGACAAGAACAGATGTGCCTGCCTGCTTAATGTTTTTGATAAATGGATAAAGACACCTGAGATCATAGAGAAAACATGAAATCAGGACTCAGAAGATTGGCCGCAATCCCTGCTCTGCACTCCATGTCACTTCCACATAAAGGTGGATTCAAGTGGCAAGGGTCATTGCCACGATGGTCATCTTCCTCACTGTGAGCCAACCCCTGGCCATGGTCCACAGCACTGTCCTGGGGGAAGCCACCCTTCAGGACCTGGTGGGCACCTTCCTGTCGAGACCCAGGACACTGTGGGTACCTGATGGCTGACAACACTGGAGACTCAGAAGAAAACAGGACACAGATGAGAAGCCTGGATGGATAAGGGCCTGAAAAGAATTTTTTTCTTCCTAATTAATAAAATCCTTGAGGCCTTGTTCTGTTAAAGAAAAAAAGGAAGGCAGGCAGGCAGACCAGCAGGAAGGAAGGAAGGAAGGAAGGAAGGAAGGAAGGAAGGAAGGAAGGAAGGAAGGAAGGAAGGAAGGAAAGAAGGAAGAAAGGAAGGAAGGAAGGAAGGAAGGGAGGGAGGAAGAAAGAAAAGAAGGAAGAAAGGAAGGGAAGGTTAGCATCAAGAGGACATAGAGACTATAGAGATAGTTAAATATTTAATTAATGTTTTGCATACTATCTGAAATTACTGTGTCAAAGGCTGTTGTAAGATTTAAATGAGATAATATATTTGACATAACGATTAAAACAGGTGTTAGGATTGTTTAAAACGTTTTGTTACATTTGTTTATTTGTGACAGTGTATATGTCAAAGACAACGTGTAGGAGTCAGTTCTCTTCTTCCACCATGTAGACCCAGGGATCAAACTCAGGTCTTCAGGTTTTGTTGAAAGTGCTTTTTCCAGCTGAACCATCTCAAAGGCTCAAATTTTGTTTTAAAGTATTTTTACAATCACCAGAACTTCTATAGCTGAGTACCATTCATTCACTAAAAAGACATGGTTCTATTTTTACTCACCTACCCTATAGCGCAAAACACCAATAAAAGCCTCTTCTTCATCCTGTAATGTTAGGCTAAATGTGTCAGTGAAAATGTCAAGACAAGCTCACCTGAGATCTTGCCATGATCAGAGCCTCTTAGAAAATGTATACATGATATCTCACTAGAGTACATATCAGTTTAACCTAGTGATGAATTTGACAAAAAAAAAACAAAAACAAAAAGAACAAATGGTAGAGTATGTTTTCTTCATGAATTTGCTTCATTTTTACATCTCTGTAACTTTGCTTTCTGTTATCATTCCAAGCAGACTGGTAAGAATGAAGGCTTAGAAAGGTAAAACCCACAAATACCAGTGCAGTGAGTAGTGAGAATGGAGTTTTAACCCCTGCGGTTCAGGATCTTAGCAATGTACTATGTCATGTCTCTAATCATGCAAGGCACAAGGATTAAAGTTGAAGAATTAATCAATCTATCAGTATAATTAACGACAGCAGAGGCAGCTGTGTTTGGTAGGCGTGATTGTGTCAATCAACAAGAAATCATAATGTTTGTATTATAAAAACACAAAACATGTTGTGGTCAAAATATGCATATTTACAAAATGTTAAAATTCAGCTCACGTCTGACCTAATATTTATTTACAGTGATATACCAGGGATAGTATTTCGAATAAATGAGGAATAAACTGGGGAAAAAATAGAATTCTGCAGAGCTGCAAAGCAAAGGATCTCTGAAGGATACAGGGAAGACAGACTAAGTCTGCACATAGTTCTAAAATAACCAAATCTACGTACAGAACTAAAAATACGCTGGTGTTAATGGAGAAAGTATAAGTGGAGAGAGCAGCAGAGACAGAACGGAGGAAGACAGGTGCCAGTTAGACCTTCTGTCTGCTGACAGTGAGGGGCTACTGCTTCACGCTGTGGAGCTGCTCCAAGCTCCTTCCTCTCACACAAGCTGGATCTAAAGGGCATAGCTTAAAATTAAACATAACAAGATTGAAATAATGCTGAAGGTTGACACGGGCATTGAGAGGGTAATTGGAGAGACGGAAAGCAGATGTGAGAAAAATGCATTTCACGCTTTTAAGAGTTAAATCACAGGATTAGTAACTAATTGGAGTCAGAGTTAGAGTAACTTAGAGTAGAACTCGACTGAGTGAAGAGACAAAAAGGAAATGGAGAAAGCGGATAGGCTGAACATGATTCTTTTTCAGGTGTCTGGAGCCTTATCATATCCTTGTCCAAGGCAGAGAGCAGAGGTCAGTCTAGTGGGTCAGGGAATACAGCCTAGGAGTGTCAGCAAGCTAATAAAATACTTTTCTGGGACAGTGTTTCATATACAGTAAATTCTATAAAATTGTTGGAAAATTAAAGGCAAAGACATTCAGGAAATAGCAATATTCAAAGACAACATAAAGCACCCACTGAAAGGGAGACTCAGAAATGTGACATGATCCCATTTGTGTACATGTCATCTGCCCTTATATACATAGAAGAATTATGTTGAAAGCTATGCCACATAAATATCACATATTATAATAATCAATTCTAGTTTGAGAGGTAAATTAAATGGCTATACAGAGGAATTTTAACACTACTGATTTTTTTCTGGGCAGGCAGGGGGTACTACAACCTTGATCCAGGAAAAATAGTATGTTAAAATTTGACAGAACCAGTTATTGAGTATACAATTATATGCTATTTTAAAACTAATGACTTTTAAGAATAAATGTCAATATGCTTGAAATAGTTCCTAATAGTTTTGCTCAAGAAAGTATACAGACTCTATGTGAAGTACAGCTGTCACACTGGAATGAAAGGAGAAGGGCACATGAGAGTTAGAATGGACTCACACAGGGAGAGCTTGTTTCTAAGACAGGTGACCTCTGTATGGTACCCCTGACAGCAAGGGCACATAGGCAGAATGCTTGAAACAGCAGTAGGGAACATCTCACCAATGTAGTGAAGACATTTTTAAAGATGAGAAAATTTCTGTGGGATTTGTCCTTCAAATGCCATTACACTAGAGGTAGAATTTTTTTTAAAAAAGGGGGTTTTAAAACATTCCCGCCTCTACTAAAAGCATAAACTCATTTTGTCTAGTTCTGCATTATAATAAAGAGTCAAGGGGAAAATGTTACACCTCTTCAATGACATCATTCAAGAAATTATACTAAGGCAAAGTCACACCATCCTCCCCACCCCAGATGAACTCAGTGACCATGAGCTACTTCCTGCATGGCTGTCACTTAAGTATTCAGAAGTATTCACTCATCTGTTTCAAGATTCTCCCCAATACTGTGACATTACCACAGACTAGAGAGACCTGGATAAAAGAAAATGGGTAGGGAAATATGTTATTCGATATATTGTTTTGCACTTTTAATTCTGCAGTGTGTTGAAAAGATGATCTAATTGATTATGAAATGTTGCATGCTGTCAAAAGCCAATGCACTATTTGTTTTATGGAATTGCTAGATGACTTCAAGAATTGTTACCCAGGTTACATATAACTCCTGCTCTGTCCCATAGCATGTACTGTGATCCTGGGAGTTGGAAATTCTTACGCAATCTTAGGAAATTGATTTGGGAGTACTTTTCACCTTTGCTGAAGACATCCTTTACTATCGAGCATTTTCCTGCAATGCATTTTTCATCAGGTGTGTTTTGACAAAAACAGATTCAATGGAAGGGTGGCAGAAATGAGAGATGGTTTTTAGAAAAATCATGACTAGAAGGTTCTTCCCAGCATCTCCTTAGCACAGAAAGTGTCAGTGGAATACAGTGGAATACAGAATATGTTGAGTACATAAACAATATCAAGTTTTGGTCATGTTAGCAAATCAAGGGTCTGCCTGACACTGTGATGACTACATTAAGTTCCTCTGTACTTCTGACATTGAGCAGTGTTTTCTTCTTTTTTTAACTGTGCTCCTATAAGTTCTCCTTGGAATTCGCTGAGGTCTCAGGGTGTGGGCTGGTCAGTCTTCCTAGTTGGTGGACACATCCTGGAAGGGCTGGAAGCTGAGATTTAAGCGACCTCTCCCACCATTTGAGAAACTGAGATGGAGCTGTACTTGGGAGAAGCATGCATGAGATAAATATAACCTGCAAATTCTCCATCTTACAGCTATGGGCCCACTTTAACCTTCAAAAATCTCATAACTTCAATCTGTCTCAATTCATCTTTCAGGCAGCTTTTCCTAATATAGCCTCAGTCTTTCCTCTTAATGGAAGAAACTCAGCTCCCTGTGCTCAAATACAATAGTTACAGATAGTAAGCTATGAGAAATGTCTGCTGGCTTCAGTAGGAACCTATAAACTCCCATGGATTAGAGGTGTGTCTTCAGATATGTCTTCAGCTGGTATTTCTGAAACACTATATAAGAAAATATTTTATCTCTAGATTTGAATCTTAGATTATCATCACTGGTAATAAAATATACCAAACACTTATTATGTGCTAGATTTCATATCATTTATTCCTCAGAAAAAATCTAAGATGCAATATTTTATTGTCTTTATTTTACTGACAGAAGATATATAAAGATGTTTTATTACCTTGCCAGGTGCTCACACATTCTCTAAGGACACAGCCATTCTAAAAGGGACATGTCTTGTGACTTGAAAAAGAGAATTAAGTCTAGGCCAAATTCACCATAATCCCCATGAGATCAGAAGTTTCTAAGCATCCCCTACTTGAATTATGACTTTTGGTTTTATTTAATATTTTATTTATTTATTATATATACAGTCTTCTGTCTGTATGCCAGCAGAGGGCACCAGATCTCATTCAAGGTGGTTTTGAGGCACCATGTGGTTGCCGGGAATTGAACTCAGGAACTCTGGAAGAACAGTCACTGTCCTTGCTGAGCCATCTCTCCAGCCCCGTGACTTTCGGTTTTTAATAAGCATGTGTCATACAGTGGCAGTCCTTAGAAGAAGTGAGACAAACATATCAGCAAAGTGAAAACATTTCAATAGCAAGGTGAGGACAGGGTTATTCACCCTCAGACAGATCAGCTCATCAAGGACAAAGGTTATCAAATGTATAGATATTTTTATATAACTCCGAGAGAGAGTGGTTTCTCCCAGGTAAGGGTACTCTCCACCTCCCTTCCCACCCAAAAGTCATTCATTGGTCCAAAGGTTTGAAGTCCCACAACAGAGGCAATTTTGTGTTGCTGTTCAGCTACTTGGGGCATTGGGACTCACCTACAGTGTTCTTGATACACTTGATATTCCCAGTGACACTCCTTTGGAGAAACTAATTTACCCTTTCCCAGCAGTTATCAGCTGTGAGGTGCTTCTTTATTGTGGTGTAAGTTTTGGTATATTTCCCCTTCTCTGTGCTTGGATTTTATCTGCATTTGCTTACACAGTCTTGGTGAGTTCATATGTGTATCATTCCTGTTTGTGTCTGTAAGACAATGTTTCCCATGGTATCTTCCACCAACTCAACCTTTTCACCTTCTTTTCTGCATAGATTCCTGAGCCTTCAGGGAGGGGATTGGTAAAGACAATGATGCTTCAAAGTCTCCCACTCTCTCCACATTGTCCCATTATGGGGGTTCTGCATTAACTGACATCTACTGCAAGCAGCTTCTCTGATGAAAGTGGAGGAATAATCATCTTTGTATATGGTGTTTTCAATAGAAATCCACCCCTGCCACTCCCAGGCTCAAATGTCTGAATGAACCATCCCCAGTTAATGGACTATTTAGGAATTATTATGGGATGTGGCCTTGCTGGAGGATGTGTCAGTGGGAATGGGCTTTGAGGTTGTAAAAGACTATACCAGGCCCAGGTTTACTCTTTCTGCCTGCAGATCAGGATATTAAACTCTTAGTTCTTGCTTTCAAGCTTCCACCATGATGGTCAGGGATTTACCCTTTGAACTTTCAAGCAATCCCCCAATTAAATACTTCCTTGTATGAGTTGCCTTGGTCATGATGTTTATCACAGAAATAGAATATTAACTAAGACATACTAGGATATATCAATATGTCATCAGGAGTCACTTTTTTTTTCTGTTCCTTTGCCATTCTTAAGGAGGGTGTTGGGGAGACAATGATGTTCTGCACTGGTCAGAGCTGTCTACCAGGAGAGCAGAATCCCTCTTTACCTGCTTTCAGAGGTTTCAGAGGTTAGACTAATTTCAAGTCCACCAATGGAACACTTTTACTCTTCTTTTAAAGAAATTATAACCACCAATTTAAAAGTCTCAACATTTTGGATTTCTTTTATACACAGGAAATATATATAGCCTAATTTTTTAAAAAATGTTAATTAAAAATCGACAATGACAGAAGTTACCAAAATCCTTAAAGAGTCATTTGGAATTTAGAATGATGACTAAATAAGATATTGTAAAGGGAAACCTTTTCCTTTAGAGAAGCCTTCCCGCCAGCCTGGTTCCAGAGCCACATCAGTCCCAAATAAACACACAGGAGGCTATATTAATTATGAAGCTGTTGGCCTTGCTTGTTTCTTACTGGCTAGCTCTGACTTAAGTAATTACCCCATAATTGTTAATCTAAGTATTTCTCTTACCGGAGAATAGTTCCGGGCTTCCTGCCCCATGGCATTACATCTTGACTCTCTGTGTTCCTCCTACCCAGAGTTCTCCTGGACTCCTAGTCCCACCTATCTTGGTTCCCTATTGGCCCAACAGTGCTTTATTGACATAATCACAGGACTTCCCACATCAAGATATGTTTCAAAAATAAGGAGAGGAAGCCTAGGAAGTCTGGAGTAAATGGAGTTCCTGCAGTTACAGACTCTGGAAAAATTTATTAGATATAAGATATAAAATTTTATTAATAACTAAGTAAACAACCACACATCTATAATTTTCCCCATTGTTGTTCTGTATGATACCAAGTAACCCTTGTTTTTAGTTTAATATAACTTTGTGAATTTAACTTTAGTTTGTGACAATGAAACACACCATCATGTAAAGTGTGGAGTCATATGACAACAACAGTTTTATATCTGATTCAGCACACTGCTAGTCATCACTTCGCCCTCACCTTTATACTCTTAGATTAAATGTCCTTGTTATACTTTGAAAGGGTGAGAATAGGGAAAAAAGCTAATAGATGGCAATAGAAAGAAATGAAGAAAACAGCCAACTTTCTCCTTTGTGAAAATGCAAAGGAGACAGCCGAAGCCTCATTTTGTTCCATTTCCCTACGTAGTCATCCCTGTTGTTCTGTCTAGCAGTCAGTATCTGGTACTATTAGGACATGAGCAAAACAAAACACCCGAGGTTAACATTTAACACAACTCAATAGAAAGAAATAACGGATCACATTGAGGAATGAGTATATTGTCACTGAAAACCAAGTCCTTTGAAAAAAAGAAACAGAGAGCCCAGCCAGAAAAAGCAGTATTGAGAGGCAGGTACTTTAAAGAGAAAAGTGTACCATGTCTCTTGATATTGTTCTACCATTAGTATTTGAAGCCCCACTCTGAGCAACTGTTTATGTTTAATCCTCATTGAAGTGTAGTTGTCACAAATTAATACATAGTATAAAAACATTTTAACTCAGATTCTGTATAGTATTATATATCAGTGTTATACTCTTGTTTCATTTCATTAATTAAAATACTTCCTTCTCAATAGTCTATAAATGATAGAATAGAAAAAAATCAAGATGCATAAAAATTTTATACCGATATTAGCTAAAAAACCCTGCTAGTTGATTTCAACATGTAGATGACAATTACATTTAAAAATGATTGCCACTTCTATACCAAATTTAAATGCTATTCCCTGCTTAGTTTCCATTTTTATTTGCTTCTATTATCATTTTATTTTGAATTAGAATCTCACAGTGTAGCTCAGGAAAGCCTGGAAATCACAATGTAAAACAGGCTGGCCTTGAAATTATGGAATACTCCTATCTCTCCATTTAAATGCTGTAATTATTAATGTGAAACTACATCACACCTTAATTTTGCTCTTGAAACTGTTTCTTGTATAGATTCATGCCCTGCTGTCTGTCTTTCTCCTCAAAGAGGCACTCATAGTAAACCTAGTAACTAGCCTTTTACAGGAGTCAATTTTCACTTAGATGATTTATTCCAGCCCAAAATAAAACTTTTTCAATGTTCTGGGAAATAGCACACCTAAAAGAAGATAGGAAAAGATAAACTCATCTGGGAGTATTCTAGACACTTTCTTTTTAAGATTTATTGATTTATTTTATGGGTCTGTATTTGCCTGAGTATTGTATGTGTCCTTTATGGGTGCCTGTTGCCCAAGGAATCCAAAAGAAGGTGTTGGACCATCTAGAACTAGAGTTACAATAGTTGTGAGGTACCATGTGGGTGCTGGAACTGAACTCAGGTCATCTGTAAGATCAGCCAGTGCTCTTAACCACTGAGTCATGTCTAAGACTCTGAACATTTTATTTTTTAAGTTAATTTTGCATCTTTTTATACAAACTAATTAAGATCTAGAAACAACCGTGAGTCCACCAAAGGATGAATGGATAAATAAAGTAACCTATAAATACAGTGCAGTATTTTCCTGCTTTAAAAATACATAGTCATCAGCACCAAATGGGTGAAACTGTGGGAGATCATTGCATGAAATGACTAATGTATGAAATGTGAATACATAGGATAAAAGAGATTGTAAATAATTTAAATTTATTGGTTAAAAAGTAAAAATCTTGTTATAAAGAAAATATAATTTTATCCCAATCTTAACTGCTTAGCAAATAATGCTAAAGTTAAAATCTTAATATTAGATAATATTTTAAATTAAACTACTTGCGGGCTGCCTTTAAATACTCTGTGAATAAATATTATGAAGTACTAAATGAACAGAATAGAGGTTTTAAGGATATCAAAGTTATTATTTATTTTAACATGGAACATTGTCCCTAAAAGTGAATGGGCGTGCATGTCTTTTACTTGCCTCATCCTAAAGCCAATGGTCCTCTCTCTTGCCAAAGTTTGGAGTCTTTCCCAGGTAAATTGTAGAGGTGGAGCCAATACTGAATCATGCTCCCACAGTGCTCAGCCCATGCACAGAAATTAATATGCATTATTGTGACTGCTGCATCAGGGTGGACATTTACTGTTAAATGCCATCCATGGGAGGCACGTGAGCTGTGCTAGCTTTGAGAACTGCCAAGCACTGCCTGCCATCACTGAGTGTATACAGCCTACCTTCTTGACCAATGCAGAGCTCACCCATAAGCCAGCTCTCTTCCCCAGGCAGAGACAGATGAGTGCCAACACTTTTGTCTCTAGACTTTCCTGTGAGATGGAACCAAAGCTGCTCTCTAAAATACTGAACGTGTCACTATCTCAGTGTTTCTTCCCTTCCCTGCTTTCCTTTCTCACCCTTCAGTGTTCCAGGCACCACTTAGTAATAAAATAATTTCATGGAAATTCTCATCTTAGCTAAAAGTAGATATTAATAAATGACATAAAATGATTTATATGATTTCAATACTGAATGATTGAGAATGATTCTCTGATGGGGGATGTTCTTCTGTATATATGCTTCTCTTATTGGTTGATAAATAAAACACTCTTTGGCCAATAGAGGCAGGAAGATAGGTGGAACTAGGAAACGAGGAGAATTCTGGGAAAGAGAGGCACCACGAGGAGATGCCATGTAGCCAAGGAAGCAGTAACAGGTCTGGACCCTTCTCTGGTCAGATAAGATCATGTAGAAATACTTAGATTAATAGAAATGTGCTAATAATTAAGACAGAGCTAGTCAATAAGAAGTTTTATAATTAGTATAAGTCTTTGTGTGCTTATTTGTGGCAAGGCGGCTGTGGGACCTGGAGGGCAAAAAACTCCAGTAACAATTTTCTTTAGTTTTTATTTACTTTATATTGTTGTTACTGTATGTATATCAGTTGTGTGTTCATGATGAGTGTGGCCACAATCCACATTATGCATATGGAGGTCAGAGGAAAACTTCCAACTCAAATATTCCGAATTATGCAGCAAGCACCTTTACCCATTGAGCCATCTTGCTGTCCTGTCCCTCTTTTTTGCTTTCCCAATTAAATTTAAGAGCTAATTATTATATTTGCAGATCTAGAAATACTTTATATACAACTTTCAAAGTTATGTCCCAGCTTAAAACATTCTTTTGTGCTGTGTTAGATATTCATCAATCTAAGTAGATGTGATGAGTGGTATAAATGCTTTAAGGTTAAATATTGCTAAAGAAGGACTTCAGTCCATGCCTATATATCAAAGTGCTATTTTCTCTCTCAACTGGCAAGTTTAATAAGAAGAAAAATGAGCTCAGCCACTACACCTGACATTTATTTTCTCTGTGTCACAGCCATTTCCTTTGATACCAACCTACAAGTGTGGCTTCTATCTGTCTGATGAGAAAAAGAAAGTGTTAAGGTTATGAGTGTGTTCTTAGCTATTTTGCAGATATGTTCTTTCTCCAATCAATAATTTCACACTTTATTCTGAAGTTCAATTATTTGGCTATATCATTTTTGACATATCCTTGGAAACTCAAATTCTAGGTAGAGGTTAATATTCTTGGGCAATGTGCCAAAGAGCAGTCACACAGCAATACCCAGACACTTGGCTGCAGTACTTTCTCTGCCTTCATGTATTTCACGCAGTCCACTCGAGGTCGGAATTGGCCAGCAAAGTGAAATGGACTTGTATGTGCCTCTTTTTTATATCAAGCAAGCTAGCTACACTTTAAGTGAAACTACGCAAAAGTTTGTGCCTCGTTGTCCTCACAAAATCTGAAGATGAGAAATAAATCTAAGTGCAGAGTTTCCTCTGTGATTAAGCTGAGAAAACATAATTGTGTGACTGTGCCATCCTCACCTGCAGTAAAACTGTAGTCATATTTCCCATATCCCTTTTAAATTCTTTCCTTCTATGCCGTGTGTTCAACCCTAAAATTATATACATACAAGTCACCCCAAACAGACAGAGCCAGTTTGATTAACCATATATGTGTGTGTGTAAAACAATGCCAAAGAAAGAGAGGCCATGACTTCAAACAGGAACAAGGTCAGTATATGAAAAGGACTGAAGGGAGCAAAGAAAGTGTGGGAAATAACGTCGTTATATTTTAATTAAAGACAAAAATGACTCTTTCCTTCTGGGTGCAGAAATATAGCTCAGGGGTTAAAACTTCTGGTTGCTCTTGGAGAGGACCTGGGGGTGTGGCCTAGGACAAGATGCAGTGTACCATAGGTGAATACCTACTTAATGTTGTAAGAACTGAGCAGGTTACTATCTTGTTTAGATTACACCCATTGTTGCTTTTCTGGTGGAATACAGGAAGAGGCTGTTTATATGATTGCAATAAAAAAATACTGTGGGTCAAATCAGAGAAACCCAGGAAGAAACATCCAATTCAAGCCTGTTTCTATCTACTTTAACCTCATTCAACAAATCTTTTGCTCAGATAGCTCTACTCTATGGCAGTTCCTGAGGTGGTAGGGTGCACCAAGACAGACCAAAGTCAGTGAGATGGGAGAGATAAGGAAGAATTTTAAACATCTTCTCAACAATTCCTATACCAATTCCCTATCTCAAACCATGGCTCTGGATTGCTCTCACAGTTTCAAGATGGTATTTTTCTTTTTCTTTTTCTTTTTTTTTTGGTTTTTTTTCCTGTTGTTGTTTTTTGTTTGTTTGTTTGTTTTTGATTCTGTGTTTCTTACGTTATGGTACCTTCCTGGCCATTTTTGAAGACATTACCAGCATCCTATGCAAATCATTCACCTTTTGAAGCAGCTGAATTTTTAGGGGATATGTTTGTACAGATTTCTATGTGCTATCATGAAAAAAAATACTAACTCAGTGATTTATAATTATTCTACAAAGATTTCTTTTAACACAATTTTCATTTTTGTTTTCTATTATGATTCTCTCTATACTTTTTGTAACTGGGAAATATTGTGGAGTTGACTATTTTGTATAAGTTTACAGTGAAAAAATTCTCCATTTACAGTGCAAATAGGTGTTAATAAACATGATGTTATAAATATTTGAAAGGACATTTTTTAAGTGTTAAAATACCAAACTTCAGTTAAAAAAAACCTTTATGAAAATTTGTATTTACATGCAGTGTTAATATAATTCAGATATTTTAAAAATAGACAACTTGAGGAGCCGGGGTCCTGCCTCACCTTGATGTACCATGCTTTATTCCATCCCATGGGAGGCCTACCCCTGTTGGAGGAGGAATGGAAGGCGATTGGGGTAGATAAGATGGGGTGGGCATTGCAGTGGCATCTTGTCCTGCCAATAGTCTTGAGTTAATGGCCATACCTTAGGCTGTGGCTTTAGTGTGGGGACTTGACCCCTTATAAGGAAGAGGAGGGGCTCTCTCACGCTGGGAGATGAGCAAAGGGAAACTGTAGTCAGTACGGAAAATAAATGAAAAATGTTAATAAAATAAAATATGCATAGATAGCCTGTAATAAGACTTTTCAAATCACATCCATGTTTCCTTTTGTTTATGCAGGTTTTTTCATATTGTTTGTTTTATGTCCTAAATATTTATCACACTTTTTTTAATGGAATAAAAAACTTAGCTTTACTGTTGTTACTTGTTGCTGAAAATTAAGCCTGTCCTCATGCATTCTGAGTACATACCCTTACAGTGAGTCACACAGATAGATCTATTTTTCACACTAAGTGACACAGTAAACATAGACTAATAAGTTTTTTGCCGAAATACACATGCTTCAGGAAAGCATGAAGGTGAGTTCGTCCTCTTAGGATTACAACTGAGGCACATGTAACACTAAAGGGTAGGTCACGTTGTTGCTGTTGACTCTCTGGTCTACATAGCATCCCACATGTTGAACAACTGCTCTGTTTCTTAACTTAGCATCCCTCTGCTCTCCTCTTTGCACCTTGTCTTTCTTACCATTGTTTCTCTCTTGTCAGTGTTTTGTTTTGCCTTCTTTCTGTCATTCTTTTTCTCTTGATTTCTGGCAGTTCTTTCCTTTCCTTTCTTTACTTCCTGCATTGTCAAGCAGCAGTCGTACTGCCTCCCAAGCTTACAGCTGCTAATGAAAGCTAATTCTATCCATCAGTCACTAACTGTTCTCCATGTGCTGGACGCTGAGCCCTACTTTTATCAGATGAGTAATTATACTTGGTAGTGCTTAGGATTGAATGGCAAGTTCAGTTCAATTTGTGTGTGGTTTGATTAAAATGATGCTCTGACAGCTTTGAAATTAAACTAAAAGTAACAGACTACTGAATTTAGATTAATGATGATAGAGTAGAAAGCTCTAGGGTTGTGTGTGTCACATTTAGTCGTGTATCCAACCTCTCTTTTGTCAACTCTTGCTGGGCTGATCTAAAAATGGAGCAAAGCTGCAATGCTGCAGGAGTATTTGAAAACAAATAACATTTTATTTTAACTGCCTGTAACTTTAGTCTATAAAATTAGTAACTCCTTAAAATATTTTATTTGCATCGCCTTGTGGAGAACACATAAAATATGATATTTCATGATAAAATTACTAGATGCCATTATATATAATACAAATACCAGAAAATTGTGATTTTGAAGAAAATTTGTTAGGTAATGCAGGCAAATCTAAAGCCATCTCTTGCTAAGCAGGGATTATCATCATTGTACTACTTGATGATCAATATTAGAATAAAATCATTACCATGCTCTTCTTTTTTATTTTTTATTTAAATTAAAAACAATCTTATTTTATATACCAATCTCAGTTCCCTCTACCTCCTGTCCTCCCATGCCCCCCAACAACTCCCCATCCCATCCCCTGTTTTTATTAAACTGTTGTACATCAAATTAATAAATTAGACTGAACTTTTCTTTTATAGGGTCTTTAAAAAAGACCAAAATCATGGAGTTAATGAGAAGGCTTATCAAGTAGAGGTACTTAACACCAAGCCTATTGACTTAAGTTTGTCCTCTGAGCTCCATATACATACGATGGTATGCATGCCTAATGCTCTGACTCCTCCCACTACACAATAAAAGTAAATAAATAAAGTGATAAAAATTTAAGTGGAAAAATATTTCCATTCTAGTTGCGAGAGTCAGATCAGTTTGTCTTTAGAGAGTGCAAGCAAATGGCATGCATAATCATGGAAATTTTGAGAAAGGAGAATCATGACCTTTAATTATATGAAGAAGACCAAAAGAGTATTGCTTAGGCTTGAGTAAGATATTTCTTTTAAGATGCCTTGAAAGCGCATTAGTTTCCTTGAAGAGAAAATAGGATTTGTGGGTGTCAAGGAAATGAGGAACCATATTCATAGTCTGATACCAGATCCCAAAGGATGTCTTAAATTGTGTTGAAGCCCTGCCTAGAATTTATATGGAGCCCATCAAGTACATTCTCATTTCATTTCACACAAATGAGATTTGTTGTCCTGTGAAGCACACAGTCAGAAAACTAAGCTGGAGAGGGAAAACTCACAGAAATTTATTCCAGCAACCTCAGAGAAAAGTATAAGAGAGAGGCTAAGGTAGATAGAGAGGAAGCAGGAAGTGTGGACATTATTTAAGTAGAATTGCTGGAGCACATGATAGATTGAGAAAAGATGAGGGAGGAAGTACAGCATACAGGGAGACTTGAGGGGTCTTCAGGTGGAAGAGCATCATCAGAGAGCCTCAAAGGCGGGAGACTGTTAGGAGGTAATGTTCTTATTCAGAATACACTGAGATCCTGGGTGCATGAGGATTATCGAAGTTGACATGCCTGTTCTGCGGCTTGGCAGAAAGCATATACCTTACTCTAAAAAGCTGGATGGTGTTCAAGTTTCCTTTCTATTGCTGCTATAAACACCATGACCAAAACCCAAAACCCAAACCCAAAACAAACAAACAAAAAATCAAAATCAAACACCTTGAGGAGGGGGTTTATTTGACTTACACTGCCAGGTCAGCTCACAATACATCACTGAGAGAAGCCAATTTAGGAGCTAAAGGGGGCGAAATGAAGCAGAAAACATGGAGAGAAATGCTGTTTACTGGCATGCTCGCAGGCTCATTTTAACTGCCTTTTCTTATACAGCCCAGCCTACCTGCTTAGGGATAGTACCACCCATAGTGGTCTGGACACTCCTACATCAACTATTAATCAAGAAAACGTCTTGTTGATAAGCCCAACAGCCAGTTTGATGAAGCCTTTTCTTAAACTGCTTTTCCTTCTTCGCAGATGTGTCAAATTCACAACTAAGATTAGCCTCACAGATAACTTTCATAAGTAAAAAGAATATAGATAGGAGATGAGATTATCAACCAAGATTTTGACTTGCTAAATCAAAGGTTATATTTTACTATTGGAAATAAATTTTCTTTTTATGCCTCTGTCATCACTAGAACTCATATGTGCCTGCTAGGAAATGATTTGATTATTTTTTTAAAGATTTACTTTTAAAAATATGTAACTGGAGTGTGCATGTGAGTGCAGGTGTCCATGAAAGCCAAAAGAGGACAACATATCACATGGCACTAGAGACGCGGGTGGTTGTGAACGCCCTGGCAGAGGTTCTGTGAACTAATAAGGGTTTTCTGCCAAAGCAATATGCACTATTTAAATAACTTAACCAACTTCTCCAATGCCCTATTTGATTACCTCTATTCCTACAGTTTATCCTAAGGAATATTTCTGAAGAGAAAATATGCATTCAAATGTTCCACATAGTTTGGATATCCTCAAGAGTAAAAAATAACATAAATTTAGAAAAAAATACAGTATTATTTATACACTTCAAATTTGCATGTAAGGGAAGGAGAATGAGTTTAAAATATCAAATGTCTTCAATTAAATCATTTTTTATTTTGCTTACAAATTTTTCAAACAGCAGAGTTTGTTATTTTTCATAGGACAAACATCATAGAAGGAATTAGATTGGGTAATCAGGATTTGCTCCTTTGACTTTGTTCCTCTCTAGAAGCATGAGTGGAAGTGGTTTGAGCACATCTCATACACAACCAATACATTTACTTATACATTGTTCAGTTTCAAAAATTGAATGATATTTAGTATTTTAGGAAAGAACGATCTCTTCAGAATAATGTGTGGATGATTTGACTGAACAGGCAAACAATGACACAACATGAATGTGATAACCTCACTTTCATATTTAAAACTCATTTTAGATCTCATAATTCCTAACAGTATTCTTAATAAAAAAAAAGTCAAGCCCTTTCTTAAGCAGGAAACAAGGTTAAAGACCACTGATTCCCCTGCTTTTAGTTTTTCTAAGTCTTTCATTTCTTAGAAATCAATTTCATGTTTGACTGAATATTTTTGAGTTTGAAAGCCAATTTAACCTCCGTTATTTTAAAAAGTAATTTTTTCAATGTCCACTGAGCCACCTCATCAAACCTAAAACAAAATAAGCAGAATCAGAGCCTCAAGTGATGCTCACACATCTCTCTTTCTCTTTGACATAGTTCCTCCCCCCTTTCCCTTTGTCCTCTTGACAAACACAACTCAGTAGTTCCTCTAGTAAACTTGGATATGACCTCACTAATTTTTATCCTTGAATATTTTTCCCAAGCATCATGAGCACTAACTTACTTGTGCTACTGTCATTAAAATCACCAAAATTTCATCCTTTTCCTGACTGACGATAAGTAGGTCAATAACATTATGATGTTCAGCTCTGGCAATGTTATTCCTTGTAGTCAGCCACATGGACATCAGCATAAATGATTCATGCCTTCCTGCATACTGTGTTGTTAAGCAATGCTGAATAGCAGGTTAGGTGTATTAAAAGAATTCTTACTTGAATACTTTCAAATTACAATGAGTTTATTGGAATATAACTTTCATAAAAGAGAAGCATCTGCATAAAAGTAAAGCAGTGCCTCAATAAATAATAAACAAAATAAATTTTATTGTATATTCATTTTCACAAAGAAACATTGAGCCCATTATTTTTTGCATAATTAGATACACTACCATTACTGATAGATGAATTATCAAGATATTTGACTCTCAATATAATTTTGTAATTAGTTATCTAATTTTAAATATCTCTGCTTAATATCTATGTTTAAAAGAGTAATAAACATGTGTTGAAAACCAGCAAGTGATTTCTTTACTGGTAATATATAAACTGGGATTGACATGTAAAACAAGCTATTTAAAATTAAAATAAAAACCAAGTGTAAAAAATTAAAAAAAATATATAAACTTCTTAGATTCTCTACTATATTAGGATTGGTCTTCATAGAATTAATGCATATATGGAGGTACTCAGTTTTGTATCTTGCTTTTTCTTATGGGTGTGCTAAAGGAAAAACTGAAGAGTAGTGTATGACCTGACATTAGAGCCTCATGGGTTTGCCTGAACAGTTGGATCTGTGTATATGGTTTCTCTACTGAGATTTGATTTATGACATCCACTGTTTTCTGCTTGATTGTCAAGTGAAAGTCTGTGCTGACTCGACCAGGCTTTAGTGATCTTGTCTTCCTTATGCTCATGTTTGCAGAATGCTGTCAATGAATGGGATATTTTGTAGTCATTCACGATTTACTATAAGAACTTTTATATACATTGTCATCAAATCAATACCACACTATAAAATGCTCACTATCCTTCAAGCTAATCTTCTTTGAAACAGAACTTGCTAGTCTTCTTTGAAACAGAACTCTTAGTGATGAAGTTGGAAAGTGTTACAATCTGTTCTTCCTCAATGAAAATATCAAGCAAGAAAAGTCTTGACGATGCTGCAATCCTTTAAGACTGTCAATAAAGGAAGGTCTTTGTAGTGATTCATGGTTTATATGTTTCCAAGGTTGAATTACAGAATTATGAACTGTTGTGTTGGCTGAATTGTCCTTGCTCTCCTGGGTGTTCCTAGTGACTATATTCATGTTTGGTTCTTCCAGATTCATTCATTGTCTGCATGAATTTCAAAGGGAATAAATGCCCTTATGTGCCCCTTGAGTTTAGAGCTAAATGTAAAATAGAAGATCAGAGAAAGTAAGCTAAAACATCATACATATACATTCCATACATAGACTAGAGCTTCAGCACTTTGTTTTCTCATGTGATTGATCCTCTAGAGTTGTTGACACAAAGAGAAACTACAGACATCTCCCAGAGCAAGGCACTGTAAGCTAGTGCCTAGAATATTGAGATTAGGCTTTCAGAAAGCTCATGCCAATAGGAAGGAAAGCAGATTTCTTTATCCCAAGTCAATTACAAGTTTATAGATGAAATGAAAAGGGGGAGGGAGGGTAGGTCAATGCTTATGAACATTTCTCACAGAAATTATGTCATGAAGGTAAAGGAATATGAAATTGGATAGTGTTTCTGATAAATAGAATTGTGTGTTCAGACCAAGATGCAAATAGTAAGGCAGCACTTAGGACTTGAAATTTCCAGAAATTCTTCTGGGCCCTATTGCCTAAAGACACATTTACCATCCCTCCCTACTTTCCATCAGTTTCATTACTTCATAAATCTCTCAAATGTAAGATTTAACAGAGTCAAGATGGAGAATATGAGCTGTAAATAAAGTAAATCTTAATCTCTACATGAAGAAAAATACATCTTATTTGCCTCAGTAATTCCGCAGGGAAAAGGTGATTCATGCTTATTCACTTATGTTCTGGTTGTGAACCTAGCTCTTAATGGTTGAGCCATATCTCCAGCCCTCATGCGTATTCTCTAATATCTTCAACTTTGTTCACTTACTGTCCCACTCTCTTTATTGTATCAAGGCATTTATACAGCCTTTTATTACTGGAACAACCACTGAGCCCACTTTCTATTTCTAATCTGCCCCTCCTTAAATTTATGTACCATGCAAATGCCAGACAATTTACAGGGCTTCTCACTTCAACAGCATTAATAGAAAACACATCTGAGATGTCAAATTCACCACTTGATGTCCCATGCCACTCAAGCCTCACCTGTCTTCACCCATTTTCTGGTTCTTTGTTTAAAGACTGAAAGTGTGCACAGATTTTTAAAGACAGTTTGGAGACTGTATGAGTCTAAAAATGTATGACTCTTCCTGTAAGGAATTTAACATGCTAAGGCCAAAGTCAGGCTAATTATAGACAAAAAGACTAAGAGAAAATGTTAGCAATGAAATGAGAGAAAGTATAAAAAAGATTAAGAAGAAGTACTTATAGACTGGACTCTACCTTTAAAGAGGGGTTTCGCTGGGAGTGTGAAGTTCTCAGTTTATAATGGTGCTGTCCAATCTACCAGCTGAGGCTTTAGTATGATAAAATGCCAGTAGAAGACTGGTATGTAAGGGAGAGCATATAAGGCAATGAAGACAATATCAAGAGGTTTAGTTGTTATTTTCCAGGCAAGATTGTGCAATAGTGATATAAAATGAACTACAAGAGACAAATTTTAGCAATATTTCAAATATATTTCATATAGCATAATGTTTTCCAACTGTTTTAACAGAAGGATTCTTGTGTGATAGCATCTTGGAGATACATGAACAAAATTCTGGTGTCTCCAGATAGGCGTCCAGTGACAGATACTACCAAAGTCCAGTTTTTTGACCTAACAGGTTTTACTGAGGTTATTTATAGGAATATACAATATGGGCTACTTACAAGAATAGAAATGACTTAAAAACAATTACATCACTAAAGCCAACCCGGAACAGGTGACAGCTCTCAAAGGTGGAACTCTTGAATGCACTGCACAACTCAGGCAGCTCAGCAGCATAGGTCCCCTTCCAAATGGCTCAGTTGATCTGAGCTCCTTCCAGGTATTTAGGCGGTACTCTGTTTCCTTTAGGCAACTTGTCTTAGAGTGTTTGTCAACACTCATTATAGCATATAGATGCTTGTGGAGGGAGAGAGCTGGTGAATCGGGTCAGTATTAGGTACTTCCCGAAGCCATTGAGTTGTTTACTTCCTGGGTTTAACAGGCTTCCTTTCAGTTTGGAAGGTTTCACCTCCCCTCAGAGCACCATGCTATCTTACCTCTCTTTTAGTATCTGTTGTCTTGCTCAGTTTCCTGCAAGATGATCAGGTTTAGCTGGGAATAAAATTGTTGCACCACAAGGATGCAGTCATATTTTTAAATTGCTAACATGTTTTTACAGAAACTCTGGAATGGAGAGGGTGTGAAGGCAGGAACTAGTTAGGAGGCTACATCAGTTCCTTGGGGTTGTTGCTAACAAGTGCCATGAATGGATGTAGCACATAGACTCTCTTCTGCAGAACAGAAGTTTGAAGTCAACATGTGCAGGGCCACGTTCTTTCCATTCTCTGGGAAAGGAGCCCTCCTGGACCTTTAGAGCTGCTGGCAATTTGTAAAGTTATCTGGCTTTATCTGGAATGAAAGATAGATTTAAAAAAATTGGGCATTTTCTTAATTTGACCTCATCGTTGTGACCACTACTTCCACCTCTATGTGGTCTCCTTGCCAACTTTTCTGTGATACTGTGTGAATGAATTTCTTTTAGGGATACCAGCCACATAACTTTAATAGCATATTAATCAACCCAGTCTCATTTAATGTTGTTGTACCTTCCAGGACTCTAGTGAAAATAAAGTCATGTGCAAAAGTTCCAGGTTGGCAGACACTTTGAGGAATTGTCATTTAATCCATACCAGAGGCTATGGGAATAATAGGTGGTATTCTGAACACAATTAATACCCCTCTGTGCAGCACCCACTCCTTACTTTTAGGGGATTAACTAATTAACTAATTAAGAATCTTCATTGTGTGGAGATTCTCAATTTGTTGCGCCTCCTTGGTAAGAGCATGAATTAATAAGAATAAATAGATTGGTTAGCTGCCCATAAGCACAAGAAACAAAAGGAACAGTTGAATTATCTACCACTAGTATTTGATGGTGTTCAGAAATGTGCAAGGTGTTGAGGCATATTTAACAATTTGGATCTACAATAATGGTGCCAGAATTGAGTGCAAGCACACTTTTGATTCATATCATCACCCGACAAATCAAAACCCCATGCTTCCCATTTAGAACATTATATATCTTCATCTGAGCTGCAAGTATTGCTAATAATTCCAATCTAATCATCCTCTCTCCTGATTTTACAGATCAAGCTACTGCTTAAATGAAGTGAACTGAACTCTTCTTAAAGATAGATATGTATTCAGTTTGTGTGATCTCCTGTAGACAAACTGTTCACAATTTTCAAATGTGCTGTGCAATGTGCTTAGCTGTACATCTGGTAAAAAATCAACAACTACAAAACAGTTTCTTTGCGGAGGGCTCCAGGAAGTTTCTTAATTCAGTTATCATGAAGCCCAATGAAAATAACATTTTTCAGATGCTTATTGATCTGACACTTCCTCTGTTTGTCTTTATACTTTTGACCCACTGGAATCTTTTGTTTTGTTTTGTTTGTTTGTTTAATAAAACAAAATTGCGACTCCTATCCCTGCCTCTTTCTGAACCTGTTAACTCCCCACACGACTTTTCTGGTGAAGCAAACCAAAAATTGAAGGCATTTCTGCTGCAAGCATGTGTGAATTCCAGCCCAGCATTGTGAGTGGCACTCACAGAACAGAATCCTAATTATTGGGTTCATAAATCGGGCCTTTTAAAAACTGGTGAATCAGTGATGCTATATCCTATCTTACCAGCTGCACTTTGCTCATGATTTGAAAACCCACATTCAAATTGCAGTTTTAAAAGTATGTATTTATTACTCCATATCATTCTGTCCAGGAAGTTAATAATATGGAGAGGGTCAGGCTAGGGTCCAGCCCAATCTAGTACACACTAGATCTTTATCTTCAGAGTCTGAGCATGTGTGTGTGAACAACTCAAATCAGTCCACCAACTCTGTATCTTCCAGCACTCAACCACCCACTCCTTAGTTGACTCATAGTTGAAGATCACGGTGACAATCATGTACCTGGCAGGCAATCACACTCCAAAGGCATGCAGGAATTTCTAGCCTGTGATGATGTAGCTTGAGTCGCAGTCGTTGACAATAGTAGTCTGCTGATGCCGGTCTGCTCTCATTTGTTAGGGTCTGCTCCTCACAGACCTCCAGTTTCACTAGGTCCTGTAGGTCAGCTCTCAAGTTCTGCTCATGTATCCTGAAAAACAGCATGACTAGATTTGAGCATCAAGGAAGTTGCCATTTGATGATGGGATTTCACTAAAAAAGTTGTCCTATGTCATTGGCAGTTCCCAGAAAGCTTAAGGAAGTTTGTTTACTTGGCTGCTGAACTTCTAATTCAGCTCATGTTTGCAGTGATGCATGCTCACTAAAGGGGTGCTAAGAATAATCAATGGGAGCTCTGCAAGTTGACTTTGCCCCCCTGTGCTCATCCCTGGCTCTGGCATTGTTAAGCAATCCCAGTGATTTTGTGTCTTGGTTTTGCTGTTGTGTTATGAAAATGATTCTTATTGCTGACATCAAAATCCAATATATGATGATGTCAAAATTGCATTGACCCACTTAATTCATAGATTAAACTTGATCCACCATGTCACCTGGATTTTCTCATAATGAATTACCTTACTTTTTCATTCGAAAAGTTAGCTTTTGTGCTAACTTAATTATTAACAGTATTTCATTTCCATTATTATTACCTCTGGATTCGTGATGTCAGGCTCATACTATTTTAAAAAAGACTGTGTTCTTTTAAAGGTTTTAGAAAGCAGTTCTCCTAGTTTAAACCTATTCTTTGCCAAACTCTCTTCTGTAAATCAGGGATAACAAGGATTTTTGTTGTTTTGGTCTTTAACCTCCAGTTACACAGCTCTGTGTGCAGTGACTACTATCTGTATCTCCTATAGCATCCCACCATGGTTGCTGTATAAACCTTCACAGTTGATGCACTCCTCTTTGTCTATGATAGCTTTTCTGTCCACTGAAGGTCTTATGCAAATCATCATGGTTCATTCCAGTGTCTTGAAGCACCTTCTGTTTTCTTCTCTTCATTTGATAGTTTCAGGTCTGACATTTAACTTTTTAGAAATATTTAAAATTATTTATATTTTATCTTATGTATATGAGTATTTTGCCTGCATGTATGTCTGTTTACCACTTGTGTGTCTGGTGCCTGCAAAGGCTAGAAAAGGGCCTAGAATTCCATGGGATTTAGAGTTAAAAGTGGCTGTGACCCACTGGAAATGAAAGCTTGGTTCTCTTGAAGAACAACCAGTGCTCTTAACTGCTAAGCTGTCTCTCCAGTACCAAGTGCTTGGTGCATTTTGAGTTGGGTTGTATACAAGGGGGGAGTCAGGTCTGGCTTCATTTTCTAAAGTTTCATTAAAGAAAAGCTTTTACTGTCTTTTTCATAGCTCTTTCTAGCATTTCATCCTGTGACACTTGCCTTTTGTAATGCTGCTTCAGTGACATGTGATGTAATTAGTACATGGGCAAATGAAAAAGTGTACCACGACCGTGTTCAGCTTGAAATCTATTATAGTAATCACTCCAGCATTATTATTTTTACTTAGGATATCTGAAGTGTGTGGGGAGGGATGTGTTTGATTTTATATAAATTTTAGGATTTATTTTTACTACCTCTGAGAAAAATGTAGTGTGCGTTTTGATTGAATTGGGTTTGCATTGAATCTGTAAATTGTGCCTTTGGTAGGATGTTCATTTTTACTGTGTGAGTTCTACTAATTCATAAGCATAAGCGATTTTTCCATTTTCTAGTGTCTTCCACATTCTCTGTCTTCAGGGTTTTACATTTTTCATTCGAGGGTTTCCACAGTTATTACCTTGATTAGTTTTATTCTCCAGTTTCTCTGTTTCTTTGTTTTGAGAGAGTGTGTGTGTTTCCAAGATCCCTTTACTAGTGTGTTTTCTATTTTTGTGTAGAAAGACCACTATATTTTAAATAACTGTTTTAAGTTTTTTAAATTTATCTATTTTGTGTGTATGAGTGTTTTGCCTGTACATATGTCTGTGCACCCCTTGCATTGCTGGTGCCTGCAGGGGTCAGAAGAGGGTGATGGATCCCTTGGCATTAGAATTTTTGATGATCATGAACTGTCATGTGAATGTTGGGAATCTAACCTAGGAGAGGGAGTGTGGGGATGATGCCAGTCAGTGAAGTTAGCATTTGTGTGTGGATAGAATGTGTTGTGTATGTGGAGTCCACGAATGTCTCTTTTATCATGCACACACCTGCCCCCCCACATGTGCTCTGAATATATAAGATACATAGAATGTTTTTAGAATATTCTGCTCTGATTAACTGTCATGTGCATTAAAGGAACTTCATGCCTTCTCAAAATTTGGCTTTCACATGTTTGTGTTGCCACATTGTTCTCCTTCTAAATTTGTGTTATAACTCAACATTAATCCCTTCACGAGGAAAGGAAACTAGAGTGGTGGTGGTCGAGGGGTCGTGGGGAGAAAATCAGGGAGTAGCAAAGTGGGAAAAGTGAGGGGAAGGAGAATTCATTAAAATATGCTTCCTGTGAAATGTCATAATGGTATCTAATACCTTGTATATTAATTTTTAAATCATTAAAATATTTTAGATGAAAAAACCCTTATCCCTCCACTCCTGAGTCCTGCTGTAAAATGCATTACGGATAATATATATGGCAGTAGGTATTCTATGAATTTGTAAACTTCATAGGCAATGCATTGGTATGTCTGAAGCAATCTGTAGTTCCTTCCCTGGAAAAATATAACGGTGTAAAGTCTGAAAATAAATATAAACACGTGGACATCAAGAATATTTTGTTACCATCTTGCAATAACTGATTGTAAATGACTACAGAAATTATATATTTGGTATGTCTTCTTGCATATATGCCATAGAAATAAACATTCCTTTATAGCTTTTCAGAGATGGAAAATCTTTATATATAAGAACACTAAGGTTGAAGACAGGAAGGTTTTAATTTTAAGTTCTACTTACTGTCTTGGGTGGTCTTTAACGCAGTTTCTATTTCATGTACTTAAGTGACACTGATATTTTGAAATGACCATCGCATGCATAAATTGTGCATATTACTTGCTTCAGTGCCTGACATCTAGCCTATACCACATTATTTGCATCTGCTGTAAGGAGTTATAATTACAATGGTAAAGATTACAGTAGAAAGAAAATGTAAATGTCATTAAATACTCCCCATAAGTTCAAATACTGTATTTTTGACTTATATACATTTATTTATTATGATAAAAGGTGTCTTTTGTTATATAAACAGTGTCATGTTATCTCTAACCTACAGGAGGTTTGGACAGAAAAAAAAATAATTGTACTCAAGCAGTAGCACCCAGCACCCCAAATCAACACACATTTGGTACCACAAGCATCAGCAAATATAAATCAGGAGACAACTTTTTCATCTCGACTCTCTACAAAATCTGCTTTGTTTCTATACTTTATGCACACATATTTTTTATTAATTTTAAATGGGAGAAAAGCTACCCTATGTGTTTTAATTAAAAGAAATATCAAATTGCTAACTGCTTGGAAAGGAAAAGCTAAAGTTAATTATATAAGCACACTAACAGATTTACTTGTAAAAGTGCCTGTGAGAAATTGAATCAATTTAACCTTCCACTATCCCCCAGAGGGGTTGGAGACCCTGTGTTTGCTTGCCCTGAGGGGATTAGGGGGCCATTAAAAAGCACAGGTGGCTAAGAACTTTGCTTTAGCTTATTGCCAGATGCCCCTGTTTCTTCTTATGCCTCATATAAGGCCACAGACAAGTTGACATCTGTATTGGCATTTATCTCAAATAGATTCCTGATCTTTCAGTTACAGAATAGCACTTCAAGAAGGAAGCTACTTTGCAGTCATTTGTGCAGGGTTCTGTCCTGTCTGGTCTGGCCTTGCACTCTGGTCTCATCATTTGACACATCTGCACTTTCTGGACTGCCTTGGATCCACTGGCTTCATTCTCCAGTTCTTTCTTTCCTGACTCTTCTTAAGCAGTTTTTGAACTTGTAGCTAGTTAGGCCTACTATTGCAGCAATCTCTTTGACTTCAGTTATTTATAAATACTATTGCCCCCCAAAGCACCATGTTATACTTATTTCTACATAAAGTTGGTCCCCAAATAATTCAGCTTTCTTTTCTTCGCTGAGGTGTCAAAAGCGTCTCCATCCAACCTACAAACTTGTGTATGCTTGCAGAATTACAAGACAACTTTGACAGTTGTGTTCAACTGCCTAAAACAAAGGGCATCACTCATCCATAAATGACACAGTCACTCTTATACTAGAAGGAAAGAGAGTCCAGTGGGATGGTTTTGATGGGAAAACTAAGCTGCAAATATTTACACTAATTAAAAAAACATCATAATTGAGTGCAAACACACACACACATATGCACACACTGATTCATGAATTTGAGATTAATCAAATTTTAGTAAGCAAGAAATATTAGCATAGAAGCACATAACTTATCATCATTGTGATTTTCTTTTTTTCACTTTGCAGGAAAAAGTACAGCATTTACAGAAGGCTTTTGCTTCACGAGTAGATAAATCCACACAGACTGAACTTCTGAGCTGTGATGTAAGTAGCTATATGAAACCATTTTTATCTTCCTTATTCGTCTTCAGACTTCCACGGCTTATTTACCTCTGCTGTGGTGTCCCGCGTTGACTGAATACACTTGAGCTGTGCTCTATTCAACATTTGTTCTCAAACAATCCCCAAACACCTTGTTGAACTGAAAAAGATAATTCCAGGCACCAAGCGGCCTACCAGAATCATATTAATGTTTTTAAATCAACATCTCTAACATGCTTTTCTGAGCTAGTGAATTTTAAGGCACATGAAAACATTCATAAGAGTACAAGGATAATTTGTTTTTAAGAAAATTCTAATTTATTTATTCACAATTTAATAAAGTTATTAGGTTTGCAATAACCTAAGGCCAAACATTTTTATATGCAGGCATGCAAAAGAAAACCTCCAACTTCACAAATAGTTTTACAATAATGTTTTAGCTTTTGGGCTTTAGTGTAGGCAATGCAAGTAATTTAATTAAAAGTTAGTATTTTTTCTTCATGTAAAATACTTGCTGATAGGATTGTAAAATGTGGTGTAGCCTGATATTCCTCCAGAAATCCTATATGATTTTGTAAAGCTGATCTAAATAACAGTCTTTTTCTTTAGCATAGCTCTAAAATTTGTATTCTTGCTGAATTGCTTTCTACTCCTCTCTACAAAAAAAGGAATAAAAAGGAATTCTCTTGCTCATTGCCATCTAAAGGAAGACACTTAGAAATGCTGATGAGAAGCTGTCACTACTTCATTGACAAGAAACCACACACATTCGGTCTTGAGCTTTTTGAACATATGCTTATATTCATATTTCAATCAGATAACATAAATGTAGAAGTCACTCTTGTATTCCCATAAAACTACATCAATTATTAAGGTACTACATGTCTCCTTCACAAAATAAAACAGTTTTGAGTTCTAGTACAAATTGTTTTTAAAATTTAATTTCAGTTTAAAGATACTAAAATCTCTGTTTTTCTGGGGGGAGGGGTTCTATAATATTCATTTTAATGTTTTTACTAGATGTATAAATATTCTACAGATACTAACATCATTACAGCAATGTTTCTAGCCTGGTTTCTAGTTTTATATGTTATGTATATGCTGTTATCTTTATGTTTAAAAAATTGTTACTTTTATAATTTTAAGATAGTTTACAGCAAGTAACCCATTGTTTACCTCTTTTGAGGGACTCCTCCCCTGCTCCCGACAAAACAATTGTAAATATATACATATGTATCAGTTCTTAGGGTGTAATCCCAACATGTATTATAGATAATTATCTGTGTATTTCTAAATCAGGAGGTCAGAAAAGTTTCAAAAAGAATTATAAAAGTGCAATCCCCATCAAACTGTATTGCAATATACATCATAGCACATGTACATTGCAGGCTAGTTTAGGATCCAGCTACTTCAAAGCTCTCAGTTCTTAACTGAGTTATCTGAATTCTGGGATGGTGAAACCATTTCTCTTTTTAATCATGGAATTTGTGAGGTGCCTGGATTATTGGGAAAAGTAATGCATTGTTAATACAAAGACAAGGAGGACCCATATGCATTTGAGCTTGATTTGGGAATTAATATTTGGGTACCTGCATTCAAACTGGCTCAGTGACTCAATAGACAAATAATATAAGACTACTTTGCAACAGTGTTAAGTTTTAGGTCCCACTGTGAATGATGGTGAGAACTGGTGTCTGAGGGGTGAATACTGCCTGTTGGAAATAACTAAGCTGTAAACATTTACACTTAAGACCTCAGCATTCTGCCCCCTCTTTCGAATGTCCTTCTCTGTGGCTCATTATATTCTTTTATTTTTTGCAGAATACATAGTAATACTTGACTTTATAAATATGTAAATAGAAAATTTAAAAAGGAGTAAGGAACACGATAGTTCTCTTAAAGTCCTCATGATTCTTAGCTTGTCTTCATGTGATGAAGGCAAATCAGTCCGTGACCTGAGGCCAAGTAAGAATATCTCCTTGGTAGTGATACCTAACGCATCCCCTCATACAAGCACTTCTTATAGTTTGGAGAGCTGTTAACGTAGGACAATACTCAGGTCATGTTGATATGCTTAGCATTTCCTAGTCATTTATGTATAACATAATCCAAAAAACCAGCAAATGGATGACTAAATGCACAGAAATTTAGGGAAGTAACTATATTTAGCTACATGCATGAACTGCAGTGTGCTTTCTATATAAAACTTGAGGAAACATTGTAACTAAATTAAAAGTAAGAGGTTTTTATAAAGATGAGTTGCATAATGACTAGGACACATGCGACTAGTCCACACTTCAGGAACAGGAAGTGTCACCTATCAACTGCAATATTTATTTGTAAATAATTTAACTTTCATGGGCATATGAATTGCTATCTTTACACTTTCTTCATAATATAAAATTATTTTATGTTAGAACTTTAAACACACACCTATATATGTATATAAAACATCTATTCATAATTTTCTCAAGCTTCTTAGGAAGGAAAGAATTTTATAGAGACCTTGTACATCATCATTAGTTCCTATGCTTCTCTACTGGTTTTTGGAGCTTTCAATATCAACCACCATTTGCTCTTTATGGACCAATTGTGATCATGTGTCTCATGGGTGAATGTTAGACTACAAAAGGCCAAGTCCCCATTAGCACTGAGGACATGGCTTTCGCTACATATGCTGCCTAAGAAAGGAATCCATAGGAGCACAAAATAAAATATGTTAAAAAAACAAAGGCCATGATAGACAAATTTAAAGGTTTTTAAAATAAACTCTTTCATGAAGCAATTTTATCAAGACTCCTGAAACCAAATAATTTCTTAAGTGTCAACTGCAATTTACAAACTTAATAGTAGACAGATGGGTAGAGTCAAGAAGCAACACGCTTCCCTATGAGACCGTATCAATTGTTGAGTTCTCTCTGATTGCATCACCCACATGTAGTGGCCTCCATATAACACATACACTGCCTGTAAATATTTTGAAGCCTGAGAGCTACTGCAAATAAAGATTTGATTAAGCTATTTGAGAGTAAATAGCTAAATTCAACCGTATTATCGGTGAGGAAATTTAGGATTTCATTAATTTAATACTTTCTAGAAAAATTTTACGTTCTTGCTATGTTTTATAAAAGTTGTTATTTTGAATAAATATGATTGACTTCAAACATGATTTTCATTTCAAATAATGTATTGGTCTCACTCAGAATACTCACAAAATCTACCTTTTAGGATTAGAATTTTGAGTAAAGAGATCTACTACAGTGTAGTTTTTTTACAGAATGTGATTATTAGAATTGAATTTTTAGGATTTTTTTCACTTTTGAAATATAAAATGACCAGATATCCCATCAAATATTAAGTTGTTATGATCAATGTATATATTATTAATGGTTTTCATTTGACTATTAAAATTTATTGAGGTGTGAGGTCACTTACATTTTTGACCAAGTCCAAATATATATATTTGGATACACATACACACACACTCACAAACATATATATATGCATATATATGTTTGACTCAGTATTATCTATATGAACTATTTTAACTTATTTTCTCTCAAGAAAATTTCCCTTATATATGAAGTTTCTACTTATAGGCTAGAAAAGTAATAGCAAAATATACATTATACATGAAAATATTGCGAGAATTTCTCAGTACACTTTTCTGTGTGTTTTACAACTTCTCCTGGTTTTATTAGATTTCATTTTGGTGATTCTCCTAGGAGTGAGTGTACAAAGAGCCCTTAAATATATGAGAACAGTGTATTCTGATTTGTTCAGGAAAGGGATAAGGAGGCTTGCCTTTTATTGCACTTGTTGGCAAGCTATGTTTTTGAATGGGAAGGTTTTGTGCCATGCTGATATATTGTCTCAGTTGAATAGTTGTCAATTCAGCATTCTCGTTGGTTCCTAACAACCTGTACTGTGTTAAATCCTCCTGGCCATACTACATTGCTGCTGTCATCTTTCCTAGACAGAACATCTGATGGACTATGCATACAAACTGGCACTTGCCAGACAGAATAATGTCTTTCTTCAAATGTTCCATTTGTTAATATTCAATCAACTTAGGTATTTCTGTTTATACCTAGGAATTAGTTCACGTATATAAAGAGCGATAGAGTTTTGTTTGCTCTCAGACAATTATTTTCATATTATATTAAATAGCTGAATAGACATTGGTTAAAAATGCTAATATTAAACAGGTTACTTTCTATGTAATGCAGAGGCTTGGCTTGTCCAACATGGTTGGTCTTATAACACAGCTTTGAAAATATGTAAAATTAATATTCATCAAATATCACTATTTACCTGAATCTTTTAATTGCAATGCCCCAGAGTCTCCCATGGAGCATGCAATTGTGTAATTAAAGTAAGAATAATAAATGAAGAACTGATAAGAGGCATTGGTATCAGAAGGTTCTAAGTACATCCTGTAAAGGGAGGGAGAACACAGGAAGGAGCTACTGACTGAGAATGGGGATGGGTCAGCAGAGTTACACAGGGGCACTAAAACAGAGAAGGGTGAGCAGTGTGCCTTGGAAGTAGAGAGAAAAGCATCTTTGACAGAAATCCTATTATAATGTGTTCCCTGAGATCTTTTGAAAGTCCCAGTCAGTGAGAGAGTTGTGTTATCTTTGCCACAGTCCTGGATATGAATAGTCAGATTAACATAGAGATCACATAGCATGAAAAGGAGACTTCTGTGCTACTAAGCCTGGGAACAGATTGGGCGTATCAGGAAACTCACACTAGAGAATCAAGGCCTATCCAAGGGAATAGAGGACCCAGGCTCCTCCTAATGGGAGCAGTGACTCGGGTCTGTTGTGTTGCATCCACCTAAGATGACAGCAGACTCAGACCTCCTTTGCATATCCACCTGAAGGAATAATGATTTAGTAACCCCGTGTCATTTCCACTTGGTATAAAAAAAAGCTAAACTCAGCCAGAGTTCCTGATAATCCCATGTGTTTTCTCTTTCCCCCCTCTCCTTCCCTCCTCCTTTCTCTCTAGAAGAACTGATATAAGAACATTTTTCCTCCAGAAGCCACATTAGGACCATCTTCATGTACTCAAGTTATTATAGGAAGGGTTCGGTAGCTGCACGTCCTGCTCTTTGTGAAGGGTCATCTCCAGGTCACATGCAATATCTTACGCAATACAAACAATATATAAATACTTGCTTCATTATTCGAAGGTTGATACTTCTCAGCCACTTGCTTTACACTCTTGGATTTGAGGGTCTTTCAAGCTTATCTAACTTTTGCCAGTGAGAAAACCAAAATGGATTATTTAGGTGACAAAGACATTGAAATTAGTAGATGGAAAGTATTTAAAAATAAAGATATAAAGTGATTTTACAATGTAGTCACAGAGCATTAAGGGAAAAAGTTTCATAAATGTATTTATGAACTGGCACAGGAGCAGGAATTTTTAGACTATTGCATTAGGAACTTGCTTAAAAGCAAACCACATATATCATTAACCTTATGCACTGTAAAGTAAGAATGCAAGGAAATTATACTCTTTAGTGATGCAGAGTTAAGATGGTAATTACAATTGTAAATTTATGAGGCTGAATTAGTACATAGAAAATTTATACCAAAAGAGTGTAATTTGCAGTTCAGAATACTTAAAGAGTCAGTTCTATAAATATCAGAATTATTTCAGATTTATAATTTATTGTATGAATTTTATGTTCATAAATGGATTTTTGAATTTGGACTTAATACATCAAATTGATATTATTGTCCAATATAGTATTATTTTCTGGGAGAAAAATAGTATAAAAGATTTAGTATTTTATCCAGTTGTAAGATAAAACTAGATGAGCTGTTCATTCTCTAGGCTTAAGGAAGGACTAATGAGGAACTCAAAATTTCATGTTTTCTTACTCTTTGGTTTGGGGAAGTAGGCTGTAAAAAGCAACTAAGAACTTTTCCATGCTGTTTTGAGACACGGTCTTTCTTGCCTATCCTGGAACTTATTATGTAGTTTAAGATAGCCTAAAACTCAGCAGCAATGCTTCCTCTGCTCCGGTAACAGGCGTGAGCTACCACACCAGGCCTAAAAGACTACTCCTTAGTTACTAGGGGTATACAAGTATTCATTGGGTCTGAAAGGTCTAATTCTTCTTTTGTGAAAGCCTTAATATTACTCATGATTGTGATTTATCAAATGTGACATTAAAATGAATTCATGAAATTACAAAGTATTCAATTATCAGTGGACCTGAGAATGTGTATTATTTTCTGCAGCTTTGAAAGTTTGGGCTACCATCTTGGTATATATATTCCCATATATACCAATCAACATGCTCCTAACATATTCACTCATCAGCATTTCTTGTCATGGATAATGATGGAAAATAACACAAATACTCATTAATAGAGACCAGTCCATTATCAAATAGATAGGTACCCAGGAAATTAACTTATGAATCTATCATTTAGTACTTCATTTTATGCATATCTCCTATAGGGAGATAATAGAATGCTTATGTGAGAAAGCAAGCAATGGAGTACTACTATAGAATAGCATAAATGAGATCAAGGAAACTTCCTTTGAATGTTCCTGGAAATATACTTTTCAAGGAAAACAGGAAAGGAAAAGATAAAAATTATGTGGCATATATGAGCTTAACAAGTCACTGAACAGTACCATATACTCTTTTAAAAGCAAATTTTAGATATGTTTTCCTACACATATCTCTGGTTATGTATCTTCAGTGAGCTTTCTTTTAAGGACAAAAAGAAATCACCTCTCTGTCCTTCACATAATAGTACAGCTCTGTTTGCTAAAGCTATAACCTCAGAGTGCTAATTTGAAAGCATTCAGGCCTTGCAGTATACACTAATCAGCCTGTATGTCCAAGTAATGAACATTATTCTGTGAGACAATAGGCAAGTTTCTCTCAAAAATGCTATTAGTATAGAATATGTGCACACTGTACACATCCATGCACACACACGCACTGCATGTCTCAGTATACTTTACAAGGTAAGATCTGAATTCCTTGAGCCTAACGACTGCTCAGATTTTCCACTTCCTGATTATGTGATTTTTTTTTATAACAGCACCCACCATTCTCATTCGGAACTGCTTGCACAGATCCTTCTCTATTACGGCTTGCTGACCTGTGCCTCAGTTATTGAGTACCTTTTCTTATAGTGATTCTTGGTGCACGTTCAAATAAGGTTTCTCTTTGTGAGGAATTCCTTCAGAATCTGCCAGTATTGCTTGAGCTACCTCTTAGTTGCAGATCTGATAGATTGTTACATTTTATATACTGACATGTGGCACCCCCCCACACACACACTCACATCCTTTATGGTGGTACATAACACATTCTTGCAGTATTGATCCTGTGGTCCTATAGAACTCTTATCAACAATTTTACTCTCCTTAGGAAGGAGTGAAGTGTTCTATGCTTCTTAGACATATCACTTCCTTTCATGAATATTTACTTAATTGATTACCTGGTTTTAATATATGTGAAATAGTTTGAAATGCTTTAATCATTGAAAAGCTTAAGCAGAAATGACAGACTAAAGATTAGAAACGTAATATTTTCAGACTATAGAAATCATTCTGAAGCTTTGCGTGTAGAGTTCAGATAGTAACTGTAGTATACACAGTCTTCAAGTAAACCCTGTGCAATTTACCGGTTATCTAATTTTCTGGCTACTTTTCAGTTGAATAATGCATAAGGAGTTAAAGAAAACTCTATGTTCTACTTATTTGAAAACAGGAAAATATTGTGTCAACTTTCCATTCTTTCATTTTACATTACTAAAATACTTTATGAATGCTAATGACAAATTTTGTTATAAAATCACCAACATAAGAGTTTCATGTCAATATGTATTTCTGTTTAAGTGTTTAAACATTTGATATCTTCATTTAAAATTTCATTTCATTTTGTTATTTGCCATTCATTTCTTTTTGTTTTCTTCTTTTCAAGGCCCTGTGGAATCCTACATGCACTGGAGGTTTATTTAAACCAGTCTATATTTCAAGCTAAATTAAGTAATCATTTGACCATGAATAATTCATCTCTGATCTTTGACATGCTAAATATTGAGTGAAATAAATTTCTCTATGATTACTTCTGTTAACTATCTTGCAAAATATGTAATATAGAAATTGCTTCATTTTAAACACTGTATACTCTTACATTTATAAACAATTTCCTTAGAATATTGATGAAGATTCAATGGACTTATGTTTGCCTTTACTTACTGTGTTTTTTTTAAAAATATAATTTTTATTTAAGGATTATTTGCATATGCAAATATACTAAAATGTATTATTCCACTTGGCAGTCAATATTGTTTGATCATCCTCGTTATCCATATCATTTGTTTCTTTCATGATGAACTTTGTGTTTTTATGTCACATTTTATGTGCATTAGATAGATTGGAAATGAAGTCTTAGTTACCTCATCTTAGCAGGACTATTCACAATGATAAAATTGATTATTTGTTACCTCTTTTCATTGCATTAACACAAGGAGGTTAAACCTGATGTCTTCAAATGGATCAAATGTGTGTGGCCTTTATCTAAGCCCAGAATATAATACAGACAGAAACAAATTACACCCTTAAAAGGCAGAAAAATAAGCATTTATTGATCTCACAGCAATAGAAGTTTATTAAATGTATAGGGTATAAAAAGAGGCCTTACCCGGAACTTAACTTCAGTGGGTCCTTTTTTATTACTTTTCTAAGATATACCACTTAATAAAAGGTCGTAGTAGCCAGAAGGCTTTCTTGAGTATTATAGTTCATTGCATGGATGGTTCAGCATTGTGTTGCAGGATGTTGGTCAGTAGAAGGGCCACAGAAATCAAGAGAGAAAATTAAATCTTAATGAAAACCTTCCCTTTGTAAAGACACAATGAAATAATTATAATTTAAGTGGTAATGTATAGAAATATGCTATAAAAATTCATTAAATTATTTGCATGTTTATATAACATAAAATATGAATGACCAAATGCTGGGTGTAAACTGTGGTGTTATTAAACTATAAATATATTTATTTACACATTGTATGTACTCTTATTGACTTTATCCCTTTAAATATTCTTCTAAAATTGAACACACAAAAACATTTTTGTTTCTTCCAACGTTTTATACAGTTCATTCTCTTCTATTTTAGATATCTTACATTCGAAATCTTTATATAAAGATAAGGCAAAACTTCACCTGCTTTCATAAAGCATCTCCTCCGTTGATGTTTTTCATCCACTTGAATTGTCCATACATTTGGAAGAGGAATCCAATAAAAGACAACTTGAAGTGATAGAAAAGACAAAATTTGGGGTTAATTATGAGAGTCAATAGATAATGAAAAGCACTTTTGATTTCCTCAAATGCCATGCAGCATTCATTAGCTGTCAATAGAGATGAAAGAAACCACTTTCTTGAAAGGTGCAACTTAAGGATGTCACTTTAATAACAAAAAACTGTTTACATTGTGATCTTAATAACCTTCCTATCTCTCTGCAATCCCCACCTCTCCATTTTTCTTCCATTACTGAGTATATAACAGCATGCTCACAAATTAGTACTTTCTATTTCAAGAAGTATTTTCAGAATTTTTCATGTACTTACTACAGAGTATGAATTGTTTGTATTTCTCTTCATTTAACAGTAACATTGTTCTGCAAGTCTTACTCAATTGCACAGAATATGTATAAAATGCTTATGGGAATGTTATAGTTATTGCTATAAAATGTATAAGCACTATGAAAATAGCCATCTGCATCTTAGGATGCACACACAGTAAGGTTGATAATTATTTTCAAAAGCTGAACAATAGATGCAAGGTATGTGTCAGTGCTGCAGTCTGTATACCACAGGTTTTTATTGATTAATTAAACCATGCCTACAGATTTATTTACATAATAAATATAAAATATATCCTCTTCATTTATCCTAGAACAAGAGGAAACAGCATAGTTTGACAAACAAGCTTTTTACATTTACTTATTTTTTTCTTACAGGCTTCCATAAATAGGATTCTGTCCTATTTTAATTTTCCTCATATAGACCTTTTGTAAAAGCTACTTTTGATTTGTTCTGTTCATCTAGTAATTGTCATTACACTGTCCTATGTTGTCACTTTACAAAATGGAGTAGACAATCCCCTCTGGATATTAATGAACATATGTCAAAGTATCATGTGTTACATCTTTGCCGAGTTCTGTACAAGGCAGTGACAACCTAAATTCGTTTCAAAAACAGAATTTTAAACAAGTTTTAACTATATTGGTAAATGTCAGATATTGAGGTGTTATAGGCATGCTTTTCCTTTTAGATGTAGTTTCCTGGATTGTATCAGCAACATAATTGCTTTATTTAAAAATGTTCTCTAGTCAACTATTTAAAAATAAAGTAATAAAAAAACCAAAGGGCAAAAAATACTTTCTAAATATTACTTAAAGCATAAAAAATAAGGCAAACAGGAACAATCAAGGTAAATAATGTGTGTGTGTGTGTGTGTGTGTATTTAAAAAGGGTTATAAAAAAACTTGCAAGTTTACAAGAGAAACGACTACTATTTTGCATTTAAACAATAAATTGCAAACTTTTATTTACTAGAGAAATGTAAATGTGAAGACTGAAGCAATAGAAAAAGACAAGCCTGTATATAAGGATTTTTTCACAAAGTTGAACCGAAGAGATGGCTCAGCAGTTAAGAGCACTTATTACCCAAGTTTGGTTCCCAACACCCACATGGTATCTTGCAACCATCTATAATTCCTATTCTAAGAGATGTGACTCCTGCTTCTTACTTCTTCTGGCATCAGACACACATACACAGTTCACATAAATACAAGTAAAACACACATGCAGAAAGAAATGTTTAAAAATAAAAAAACGCATTCTGTTATAAATAATGACATTAGGTTAGAAATGTAAATGACTAGTTGTGGGTATATGTGCACTACAAATTTATTTAGGTAAAATAAGCATTGTTCAGAAAAAAGACATGAGATCTGGTGTTTCTATATTCATTAAATCACTGGACTCAATATTATATTTGTAACAGAATATGCTTTTTCTTGTGAGATATAAATTGATGCGACATGTATATATTTCATATATACCTTCATATAAATGGTATATGTAGCAAATTAATGTTACTTGTACATATATTGTTCAGTTATCCACTTTTTGTCTCTGATGTCTTATGTCTTTGTGGATTAGAATGTTAAAAGGATCTTTTATCTATTTACTTTTATTAAATTATCAGAGTTATAGAAGACACTTTCTCCCCCCCCTTGGTTTTTCAAGACAGGGCTTCTCTGTGGCTTTGGAAGCTATCCTGGAACTAGCTCTTGTAGACCAGGCTAGTCTCGAACTCACAGAGATCTGTCTGCCTCTGCCTCCAGAGTGCTGGGATTAAAGGCGTGTGCCACCACCGCCTGGCAGAAGACACTTTAAAAAGGACTTTGAATACAATAAAGTATCTTATAAGCAAGAAACCGAAGAGCTGTCTATATTTGCATTACATCTTAACAATATATTTTGTTTTTATATGTTAGCTTTTCATGTTAACTCTTCATATGTTAACTACAATTGCAAGTTTTTACAAAAATATTTTTATTTCCTAAGATCTAGCAAAAATGCCACTTGTTTGTTGTCTTTTTTGGTGGTGTTTTTGGTTGTTAATTACCTTGCATTTATTTTTTATTAATATCCTTATGCTCTGCTTTTGCTAGTCCCAATGATGTCTCCAGTCTACTTCACTGACTTTATTTTCCTCTCTCATTTCTTGATGGTTCAGAAAAAGTTTCTGTCTTGTTCATTTTCTTGAAAGATTATGTTGGACTGTCTATAATTAGTCCATTTAAAACAAATGGCATCCTGAAACTGTCAAAACCTTAAAACATACTTTAAACAGGGCAGCAACATTCACCATTGCAAAAACTAAAATTCCTAAAACCTGTCACCATTGCTGAGCTTTCTCTGATCCAGTCATCCATGTTTCCCGCCATTGCATTTGGAAAATAGTCTGGTTTGCAGATTTCTTTGTTCTGTAAAATAAACAAATTGGCAACACTCAAGTCTGTGTTCCACAGATATTTGTCTCCAGAATAAATGCTTTATTTTCTTTTGAAGTAAAAACTGTATTTTTGTGCTGACACATTCATGGTAAAGGAAGGACACTATTTCCTGACTGCCTGGAAGACCAGTGGTATGTGAATGAGAATTTACTTCTGAAGGAAGTAAATGTTGGCTGTTCAAGGGTAAACTGATGCTGCCTACTGCCCACTGAGATTTAGTGTCCCTTTAAGTCTCTAATAAAATGGGATATTCTTTCATCTCCACAAAGAGTAAGAGCCTCCATTGCTTCTCTTCTGCCTGCTGTATAAATGTCCAGAAAAGAGAATAGGTGCTACACTCCCGGTAACATTTTCTTTGACTGAGGTATCCGTTTCTTCTGCTGTATCTTCAATACCTAAGATTCTTTCCTCTATCTATTGTATTTTCTTGGTGAGGCTTCTGGTTTGAGTTCCTAAATTTTTCATTTCCAGATTTTCCTCAGTTTGGGCGTTCTTTATTGATTTTCTTTCCACTTTTGGATCTTGAAAAGTTTTTTCCATTTCCTTCCATTGTTTGTGTTTTCATAGACATTTTTTAGAGATTCATTCCCTTTCTTTTTAAGGACCTCTACCATCTTCATACAGGCTGTTTATGTCTTGTGGTTCAACCATGTTGCAATATCCTAGGATGACTATAATAGGGTTGCTGGGCTTTCATTGAGATGTATTGTCCTGGTTCCTATCAATTGTGTTTTTACACTCATTTCAAAGCATGTGGACTGTGACTGATTGTAACTATAGGCTTTACCTTTGTTGAATGGGTGGTTTTTCCCTTGTTTTTTAATGCTACCTTTGGTTGTTAGGAGAGTGTGGTGGCTGTGTATTGCTGATAGAAAATTCTTCTGGGATCCTTATAGGTATGGCCACTGTAGATTGTGGACAAAATTTGTTTCTAGGTACTAGGATTTGACACGTAGGCATGGTGATGGGCTGGGGGAGTGAGTGTCCATAGGAGGGAGGAAAGCAGGCTGTCCTACCAGGATCTGGGACAGAGCATTATGAGAGGCCGCAGTAGGTAGGCAGTCTGCTGTAGAGCTGAGGATGAGACTGGGGGAATGAATATGAAGGAGAGGAGAGAGAGTGAAGAGCTGAAGCTGGCCTTCTATCTTCTCTGACAGATTTAGATATTGGGTTCCCAGAGAATGCCTTCTGGAGCCTGGAGTTTAGGGCTGGAACAAAGCAATGAGTGGGGAGGAATGTTGGAGAAGATATGCATGATCCACTGGAGAAGAGGGCAGAGAGGATAGGGTTGTCATAGAGGTGGTCTTCTCAGAGACAAGGAAAAGAGTGAAGGATTGGATTAAGAGAGAGAAGGACTAAGTGAAGATCTCCATGTTATCTTACCTGCTTCCCTGGCCAGAGTGACCTGTGAGTTCCTAGGGTATGTCTACTGAAGTTGAATACTGAAATAAAGTGATGAGTAGGGTATCAGGTTTAGAGGGAAAGATCTTTATGATTTGCTAGAAAACATGGCATGGAGGGAGGTGAGGTTGCAGCTGGTGGTTGCTACAGAGCTAGGGATGAGACTGGAAAATTGGATTTGAAGTAAAGGGGAGAGAATTGAAAAATCTGTAGTTAACCTACCTGTTTCTCTGGCATATGCAGCCTAGAGTGTTCACAGGGAATGTCTGCTGGTATTTGAGGCTGAGGTAACAGGATGAGTGAAGAGGAAGTTTGAAGAGTGGTTAGTTGGATACTCAGGCAGAGCAGAATGGGAGGCTGAAATAGGTGGGCCATTCCGGAACTGGAGATGAGACTACATTATTAGACTTGGAGGAGACAAAGGAAAGGTAAAGCTCCACAATTAGGCTTCCTGCTCCCTTGGCTGGTATCCTGTTACAACTTTTTTAAGATAGTTGATCATACTTGACAATATTTATCTCAGAATCATTTTTGTACCTGTCAGAGTAATTCATTGTGACACTGTTGTTTCAGCAACACATTTAGTCATTTGCCTTCCTACAACTATATCATTAAACTCATTTTTCTTCTGTAAATATCCCTGTCTCTAGAGATTTTAAGTGACAACTAAAATATCTTAAAGCTGTGAACAAAAATGATTTTCCTCTTCCTAAATAATATGCTTTGTTTGATATGGAAATAGGTAATTTGCATAAGCTAAGACAAGTAATGCATCCTTTCTTCTGACTAATGTGCTTTAAATTCTTCGCCTTGTCTCATAAATCAGGTATTACCTTTCAGTCTTCATGATGTCAACATAAAATCTCCTTCAATCGCTCATTATACAAAGCATATGTTTGCTTGGTGAGAAAGTCATTTATTAATTTTAACTTCTAAACCAGGCAAGCTGCATTATTCTGCATGAACTTCAGTGTTGAACGTAGAGGGGAATTTTTTTATTCCTTACAGTTTTGTGATTCCCACTGTCAAAACTGAGTCAACTATTTTAATTTCAAATTAAGTAAGCATTACATATTAAGATTATGATTAGCACAGCTCTGAAACTATTGCTTTGGTAACTTTAGTCTCTCTGTATATATACATATATATTCACCATGTGTATGTATATGGAATTAGATGCTAATTTTTTGACTGAACATCTTAAGAATATAAAATGTATCAAGCTAGAAGATAACTTTATTCACAATTTGAGAAATTCCATTTATATAAAATGGTAAAAAAAAAATGCCGGGCGTTGGTGGCGCACGCCTTTAATCCCAGCACTCAGGAGGCAGAGGCAGGCAGATCTCTGTGAGTTCGAGGCCAGCCTGGTCTACAGAGTGAGTCCCAGGACAACAGCCTCCAAAGCTACAGAGAAACCCTGTCTCAAAAAAAAATGGTAAAAAACAATGACATTTTGAAATTTTCAGGCAAATGTATTGAACAAAAACAAAACAAAAACCATCCTGAATGAGGTAACCCAGAACCAGAAAGACAAACACAGTATGTATTCACCCATAAGTGGATATTAGATTAAAACAAAGAATAACAAGGCTACATTCCACAACCCCAGAGAAGTTATGCACAATGGGGGTCCCTAGGAAGGGAAGATAGTTCAAAACTCCTGGGTAAACTAGGAGGAGGGTAAAAGGGAGGGGATGGGGGTGGGAGCATGAGGGAATCAAGAAGACTAAAACTGAAGGAAGGATGGAGGGCACAGCAATGAAAGAGATATCTTGATAGAGGGAGACATCATGGGTTAGAGAGAAACCGGGTTCTAGAGAAATTCCCAGGAATTCACGATGATGACCCATGCTGACTCTTAGCAATAGTGGGAGGTTGTAGGAATAAGCGTGAGCCTATCTTACATTAGGGAGATGGCCATTATCTTCACACCACTTCCTCCCACCAGTGACAGCAACAGCTTCAAAAGAGGTTTTGGTTTTGTTACTCCATCTTATTCTGAGTACTGATATGTTAGATGAACCTGAGGTAGAATTATTAACTATCTGATGAAGACTAATTTCTAAGTCTGGCAGTGGTGGCACACCTTTAGTGGCAGCACTCGGGAGGCAGAGACAGGTAGATCTCTGTGAGTTCCAGTCCAACGAGGTCTACAGAGCAAGTTCCAGGATAGCCACCAAAGCTACAGAGAAACTCTGTTTCGAAAAACAAACAAAAAAAGAAGAAAAGGAAAGACTAATTTCTAAAACTCTAAATAATATTGTATAATAAAGTAAGAATACAATAGACAGCTTGATAATGTTTTGTTTACAGTATGATATTCTAGATTGATTCCTGAAGATGTTGAATAAGTTTGAGTTTCAGTTTCTCACATTGCCTCTCACACTGAGCTATTAAATTCAGATCATTTATATTTTCATCTGAGAGATTAGCTAAACTCACTGGAAACTAAAATACATTATTATTAATTGCATTATTATTAATTATATCTTCTGTTGAAAGTTGGAATAAACAAACAAACAAACAAAATAAAAAAACCCAAAGTGCCAAGATCTAATGTCACAATCTACCAAGCAAATAGCAAAATGCAGTGAAAAATGTTGCATTACTATGTCTCTAGCCATCTGATTCAGAAAGGTGGGATCTAACTCATTTTGGTGCATAGACTGTTTGCAGCTATACAGACTTAGAAGGAGTATATTGATAACTCCTCAGCATGCATACCTGTTAAATTAAAATCAGCAAGGCTTCTGTCCATAAGCCTGGTTAAACTGAATATGGAGAGATCCACTTATGACACCCTTGGGTGCTGCTGGAAGCAATATGATTGCACAGTGAAGTATCCATTTATTGTGATGCACTAAAACAGATCTAATGGGTTGCTTTGGCATGCTTCTGTTCTACATAGAAGACAACCATATGTCACATTTCTAAGTTCCACAAATATGTTCAGCATCACATATAAACTAGTGTGGCATCTCTCGGCAGCCCTGGTTTACACTTAATAATCTCTTACTGGGATCTTTGCCAGAACAGGCACTCTTGCAAACAGAGTTGATGGGAGTATTACATTAGACTTTTATTCAGGGTGTATAGACATTAAGATGATGAGAAATTTTATATCTCTTAGAAATCTTGGGTGTCTTTCAAGAATGTTGGCATTTGGCTCCTTCATACGTACTAATTCAGGCCCAAGGATTGTTGAGCAAAAAACTTTTTTTCTCTTAGTAGTCCTGGCTTTGCTTACTTTGCACAGAATAGAAGAAAATGGAAACATGCCCTTAGAACTCGACTTTCAGTCTTGTGCAGTTTTCTAAGAAAGATGATAAAAATTTATTTTTATAAAAATCACCACTCTGTACTTGGATGACTTGCTAAGGAATTACTTACAGTGTAAAAATCTTAAAGCCAGAAAGAAAAGCAATGCTGAATAAAGCTTCTATTTTGTAAAATGTAAAGTGATTTTTTAAGTAGTTTTTTTCTTTTTTTTAGAATTACCTTCCTTTCATAAAAACCTCAGGAAATACAAAGAGCATGGAAAATGCGGATTAAGTGTTTACTCTTTTAACTTTTAATATTTCTCCTGCTTGAAATTCTGTTTAAGGTTCATAATTATTGTTATAAATCCAACAAGAATGTAAGAAATGTTTTTTCATAAATGTAATTGAAGTAAAAAAACACTCCATGCTTGATTTGCTTTTGACTAGCTCTGGGAAGTAAAGCAGAATTTTATGCCCAGGTACCAAGAGAGACACAGGGGAAAGATTTCCAGCAAATATAGCTGATAATACTTTATTCTGAATGCTTCTAAGTTGTTTCAGTCTTTTTGTTACCATTGCAATTAGAAAGTTAGAGTTTCCAGGGAGACAGGTACTCTACTTCTCTGGTCATAGTTGGATAAACAAACTGGAGATTTCTGAATTTTAATTTTACTACACAGATACACATGTTCTTTTTTTCCCACATGCTACTACTGTGGATATGAAGAAACCAGTATCAAAATTGTCAGTTGGCCATAAAAAATAACATAGTTGTCAGCAGTGTGAATTGTTTATTAGTAGTGTTTTCACTACTTTTCATGGAAATAACAGGACTTGCCTTTTCCTCACGAAGCCTCCTGATGCCATTTTCCCAAAACTGTGTTCCCTTCTTGTCTCCCTTCCTACAACTCATGCTCTCTGAATCTATTATGAAGAAATGCCCATTTCCCCATGTTGTCTCTCAACAGTCTGATTTCAGTCTATTGCTGTCCTATGGCAATGTTTGTCTTAATTTCCCCAGCACTGTGGTCACAATACCTGACAGAAAAAACTGATAGAGTGAAATGCATGCTTTTTGCTCATGGATTTGGAGGATTTTCACCCATAATAACAGAACAGTTCTGCTTATAATAGCAGTCAAATATGGTGAGAACTATTTGCATCGTGGCAGACCAAGAGTAGAGTCATATGTCACAAGTAAGCCTTCAGAAGCCCTCCACTAAGGCACTACTTTCTCTAATTTGGTTTTAGTTCCTAAGTTCCACAGAATCTCAAAAAGTGCTGTGAACTGAGGAGTAAGCTTTCAAGACATGAAACCAAAGGGCACACTTCAGATTCAAACCAGGGCATTCTTCTCTTGGTTCACAAAGGCTCATGGGAGTCCCATAATGAAAAATACCTATATTCCAACATTAACACTCTGCAATGCTTTAAAATTTCCAATACTGTTTAAAGGTTCAAGTGCAGAATGACTACTGATCATGAAGGTGATCTCTGTATAATTAAAAAGATGAGCGACAGACTTTCAATATATACAAAGGCATAAAGGAAACATTCCTATTACCTAGGGAATGTTTGGAAGCATAGAAAGGGGAGATGGTGACAAAGAAAACCAAACAAAAATATTTAAAAGTTTTAAAGTCCCATTAGTTCATGGCTAGCATCCAAGACACATTATGCCATTCATTTTATAAGCTCCTGTGGGATGCCTCTATTTGGCTGTCTACACTACATAATTAAAGATTTTCTAAAATTATTCATGTTCCTGCCATCTTCGGCCTCTTGGGATTTCCCTTTCAACATGAGCTTCACCTTTACTGTTTCATTCATAGCCCTTCTGGGGGCTGTGTGTTGAGAACACAACCCTGCTAGACACTGTGTAGCTTTACAGTCTTTTCTCAAAATATCTTGTTGGAAGACTGTATAAAATCCCAACTTTGGCACTGTGTATATTTGCAGGTCCTACCACCAACTTGGACATGGACCTGTGAACCACCACTGTAGTGGTCTTAAGTGTTGACAGGATGGATATGTGACAAGACTTCCCTAAGTGGTTATGCCCAAGGATATAGCATCAAAGCTCATTCTCTCTTTATGAAAACATCTTTCAAATTAATCTATGCCTTTTCACCTCCTTGGATTCGAGTATCCCTAATTTCTGAAAGGTACTCAGGGTATATCTTTTTTTACCTTCCCATTGCAAAATGGTTGGAAACTCTAGTGACATCAAGTATTAGTCATCTATTTAATGACCACTATGTCCACAGGTTTAAAAAAGCTCATTTTCTAGTCAAGCTTTCATGTTTTGTTTTGGTTTTTTTTGTTTTTATATCTTTATGGTTTACATTTTGTTCTCAATTTGCATTGTGAACGTGGCTAAAGGCAGCCATTAATAACTATATCACAGCCTGAACGTTATGCTGTCTTGATTACTTTTGGACTCATCCTCTCAACATTTCAGGACATAGGCAAAATATCATCTGATTCTTTGTCTGGTGGATCACAAAACTCTTGTCCCATTTTCAATAAAAACTTGCTTCCCATCTGAAACCTCCCATGCCTGCCTGCTTTTCCCTGTCTTCATTACGCCTAGCATTCTAGCTTTCCAAATTAATATAGGGGTACACCATTAGTACTTTTTGTATCACTCTAGGACCTTCTGCAAACCAGTTTCAAGGGAAGAGCCACATAAACAGATGAATTAAAACAATGTATTAATATATGTTGTTTCCCATAGTGCCAATTGAACATAAGGAACAACGAACGCTGGGCAAGAGCTCTGCCATTGAGGAAAACAGCTGGCTCCTCATGTTAGTTACTTTTACATCACAGAAATCACAGCATTTGACAGAACCAAATGAATGGCAGAAGGATTTATTTGGGCTAGTTGTTTCTGAGTTTTCAGTCTAACATACACGGATGCTGTGGGATGCATGAGTGCAAATCAGGCTGTCATGGTCATGGTAGACCAGGAAGCAGAATGTGTGCTAAAACCAGGAGCTTGGGAGAACCCTCAAAGGCCCAGCTCCAATGTCTATTTCTACCATAAGAGTCTGTGTCCTAAATGCTCTACAGCAGTAGTTCTCAACGTTCCTACTTCTGTGACCCTTTAATACACTTCCTCATGTTGTGGTGGCCAGTGCCCCATCCTAAAATTATTTTTGTTGCTACTTTATAGCTGTAATTTTTCTATTTTTATGAATTATAATTAAAATAACTTTGGGGATAGAAGTTTCCTCAAAGTGTCCTGACCCACAGGTTGAGAACCACTACTCTAACAGTCTCCCAAAATGGTGTCATGAGCCTACAAAAAGGTGTTTCAAATATGAATCCAATGTAAGGATTTGGATTCAAAACATGTAAATTTTAGATCAAGGTGTAGGGGAAATATGTTTTTGATTAATTTTACATGAGTTTCTACTCACTCCACTATATTTTTAAAAAATCATACACAATTACAACCTACCTGGAAACACCTGGAGAACACAGAGACATGAATCTAATAATGGATGGGCTTGAAACAATTTTTCTAAAAACTCTACATTGAAAGACCATATAGAGAAATCATTATAACTTTTGCTTTCCTATGACTCTTGTTTTATCTTGCCCCTTTTACACTTTTGTGTTTTTCTGCATGGAAATGGGCACAGTGGCCAACCAGAACAGGTGTTACACTCATATCCTGTCAAATACCTAGCCAATGTTTATTGCTTTGGCTAAAACACAGAGTGACTCAGTATATTAGATAAATTTTATTTAAATCAGAAACTGTGATTTTGGAAATCAAGTCAACCATCTTTAAAACTAAGAAAAATATTTTTCAGCTTTATTTTTAGTATAGCAATTCTCAGGGCTGTAGAGGTGAATCGGTTGTTAAAAGTATTTGCTACTCTTACCATTACTCATTTGTTTATTTGTGTGTGTGTGTGTGTGAGAGAGAGAGAGAGAGAGAGAGAGAGAGAGAGAGACAGAGACAGAGACAGAGACAGAGACAGAGATTGCTGTATATGAATATACACATTAATGTAGATATCCATGCATGCACATGGGGACCAGAGGAGAATGTTAGATGCCTGCTTATTAACGAAAGATGCTTTACTCTCTGGAGACAGGGTTTCTCCTAATACATGTAGTGAGGATGGCAAGATCAAGCAATTTTCCCAACTTTGTCCACTACAGTGCTGGGATTACAGTGGGATTACAAGTGTCCGGGGCAGCACTCAGTTTTGTGGGTGAGTGCTGGGAATCTGAATTCAGATCCTCATGCTTATGTAACAAACATTCTTATCCACTGAACTATTTCCCAATGTAAGTATATACCATTTTTAAAATAATAGAAACACAAATAAGTATGGAGACAAAGAAGTAATTATACTTTATTTCATACATATTCATATTAATAAACACATACATTTAGAATTGTATTTGATGTAGACACAGAACAATACAGTTTTTCCCACAATGAAATATAGATACTTACCACTTTACAATGAGATTACATTCATAGATTGAAATTCTATAACTATAAAAGGTGCACTGAATATACCTACCCCTTTACCCTGAGGCCACTAGCCTATGAAAGGATCAACATTCTAAGGGTGAAGCCTGGTTTTCACCTACTGAATGATGCTTTTCCACATTAGCAGAGCAAAGACACCACAGGACAGATCAGTGAAAGCTAATGGCTTAGTTTTTAGTATATATTTTATATTTACTCACACTTACTGACTCTCCAAGGAATAATTTAATGAGTATTACACACAGGTTTCCATGAGTTCTTCATGCCTGAAAACCTTCCAATGAAAGCAAAAGCATTTTTCACTCCACAAAATTTTCTAACCATTTTTAAGACCACCAAACTATTAGAGTCACTTACTTAGTAATAATATAAAATATAAAGTTCATTAAAATTGTCTCTGACATTCTCGAATCTGTCATTAGCTCTAAGACACTTCTCAGAAAAGCACCTTGTAGCTTCTATAAAGCAAGCCAATGTTTGTTAATTTTCATGAAAATTTATTCCACTCAACAAGTAACAACATTCGCAACATTTTTCCTATAGAGAGACATTACATGGGTCCATTTCAAAACATACTTTCTATGATACTCTTTACATTACTCCCTTGTTCAGTGTGTGGCCACATGAAACAAATTTGTAGGCTCTACCGCTGCAGGAAACTTGTTCAGCTTCATTGAAAGGGCTCAAGAACTGAGATCAAGTCTTACTTATATCCTCTGAAAACCTAAGGGTTGGTAGTAAATATTAACTATATTAACTTTTAAAAATAAATGATGCAACTGTACAGTTTAATTTATTACATATTTCTTTGCATTTAAATTAGTTTTCTTAATATGCACTGAGCATTTGCTTTAGGAAAATGATGAGTGTTGTATCAGTTTGTATTCTATTACTGTGATGAACTCCACAACAAAAGCAACTTGGGAAGGAAAGGTTTGCTTGACTTATATGTATCTATCATACTCTGTCACTGAGAGAAGCCAAGGCAGGAAATCAAGTAGTGCAGGAGCCTAAAGCAGAGACCATGGAGGAACACTGTCTACTGGATTCCTTGCTATGGCTCACTCAACTTTGTATCTTATACAACTCAGGACCACCCCACCCCCCAGGCTGGGCACTGCTCACCATGGGTTTAGCCTCTGATGTCAAACATTAATTAAGAAAATGCCCCCCCCCAGACAGTCTCACTTACAGGCCCATCTGATGGAGACATTTTCTCAACTGAGGCTTTCTCTTAGATCACTCTAGTTTACATCAAACTAACATAAAACTAACCAGCACAAACGCATTACATCACAAGAAGCTAAAGAAAATCTTTGCAATAGGTCACCTACCAACTACTGAATAAGATGGGTAAAAGTAGTTTGTCATGTTTCCATGGTTAATTCACCCCAAATGCTTCTAACTTCCCGGTGGAGTGAGCTGATCGAAAGCATGTACAGGAAACAAAAGCACACACAAGTCTTCCTGGTCTCTGAGTGAACGCTATAAATCCTAGTAAAGCAATTTTCCAGGGAAATGGGAAGACAATTCACTAAGATGGTAGTTTTGCATTTGTTCATTACATGAGGATGATAAGCAGCTCATTGCTCAAAACAACTAGCACTGACAGCTATGGAATGGCCCATATGCTTAAAACTACTGTTTCTTCCTAAATGGATCAGTTTTGAAGTAACAATAGCCCATAGAACAGATACCTCTCAAGACATCCTGAATCTGAGTGCCACATTTAAACAATAAAGAGACTAGCACACAGGATGTGCATTCACAAACGGGATTGTAGTATGGTGATAAAGAAATAAAGGAATAGAAGGACAGCAGTATTTTAATTGTGTTTATTTGTTTGCATCAGGATTAAGTGAATTCCAACTTGTGACTACCAGAGTTTCTTCTGTATTTAACACCTTGCCCTTACAAGGAATAATTTGCCTATAATATATGAGGAATAAGTGTAATTGTGTCTAAAGTTAACTACTCTAATTTGATAGGGGGTAATTAAAAGGACTTTCTGTCTTCGCAGCATCAAACTCCTTTTATTTCATTTGCCACAGATAGGCTAGATAGCTGGTGCTCCAAACTTTCCAGTGAATTCTAGTCTTATTATTGGGCGAATTTAAATACATCACACAATTTGACCCACCTGCCCTTCCAGCACACTGACTTCTTTGAGGTTTGACTTTCCTCTTTTGCACAGGTCATGACTCCTGCTTGTGTTCATAGAGGCCCCAACTTTGGGGTGTCTGCTGCTTCTGACCATAATCCTGTTCTTCCAGACATCTTTAGTACTTCACCGCTTAGAGTTGTATAGCCTAAATATGACTATAAATACACATCTAATACTCTGTCCTTGTTTCATATCTCCCCTTTCCATTTTGGGTTACCATCTAATATGAATTACATCTGATTTATTTATACTCTCTAATTGACTATAAACTCAAAGAGACATTGTAGTGTTCTTTTTTCTGTTTTATTCCTGTGTTTGAAAGAACAGCTGCTCACAGTAAGGTACTTAGTAATGTCCTATAAACAAAGGGATATCAATATATGCAGTACAGAAGACCAATGTCACTTTACAAGAGGGCAAAAGTTGTTAGTTTTAATCCCTACACAGGATGAAAGAAAGATTCCCATAGGATCTTAAAGGCAAACATTAGCTTTTCTTCAAAAGCAAACTGACTTCAGGAAATTAAATTAACAATAATAACGTATCTGTTACATAAAACCAAACTCCCACTAGTAAATACTCCCTCACAAAGGGTCTCGCCCTTCACATGGCACAAAGATAATGATGTCTAATAGTCAGAGGACACTGCTTCAATGCATCCCATTCTGACAAATATCTTGTCATTTTTACATATATATCTCCAGGTATTAGTTCAGGGTGTGGCTCATTTGCTCATTGTAAGGCATACCTCACCCACAACTCTCACAACTTTCCCTATTCATATGATAAATGTTTAAAATATTTGTTTAAAATATAGAACAGAACACAACCTCTTGTAAATGGTCTAATGATACTCTATGAGCTTTGTAAATTTATTATGTGAAAAATGATTTCCCCACACAATTTGAGTAAGATACAAATGTAGAAGCATTATATAGACTTATTAACTGTGATCTAGAACAACATGTAGGACTTGCCAGTCTCCATTTGCTCATGATGAACATGTAGACTGTATATTTAGTAAGGGAATGTGCTAATAAAAGAGCTGAAAAGTGTATATGAAAAATCTTATGAGTATCTTCAACAAACATGTTAAGAAGGCTGTGCTGTGGGTTTCATACAGCATTTCCTGGGAGGTATGGCTCAGAACTCCACTTAATGTTTTTAATTAAGGTGATTCTAAATGGAGAGAAGTTGTTTGTCATAATAACAAAGTGGGGAATGTGAAGTGTAGAGCAACAGAAGTTGGGGAAGACATGTAGCTAATCTTTCTCTATCCCAGAGGCTAGCTCCCAAATAATGACATAGAGACTTTATTAATTATAAAATCTTGGCCTATACCTTAGTCTTCCTCCTAACTAGCTCTTAAAACTTAAATTAATTTATTTATATTAATCTGCATGCTATTATATGGCATTACATATCTTCTATCTTGTACCTCCTGTTTCCTCTCTGTGTCTCCTGGCTTCTTCTATGTACCTAGAGTCTCCTCCTCTTCCTTTCTCTCCCCGGAAATCCTGTCTATTCCTTCTTCCTAACCATTCACCATTCATGTTTTTATTACACCAATCACAGCAAATACATATTCACACAGTGTACAAATACCCCACAGCAGAGAGAATGACAGAACAATAAAGTAAAATGATGAAAACTACAGAACTTGTAGGTATCTATGAAGAAAACGTGTGGGAGGGGGATACAGTTTCTATTTTTAGATTGAAGATGCTCCCTGATAAAGAAAATTCTTATTTACATTCACTCAGATATTGAGGCCACATCCAGCTTGATTTACAAAATAATAGCGAATTCTACCTCCAGTGTTGGAGCCTTGAAAATCATATGTTAATTTAAGCATTAATTTAAAATTAAATTTATCCCAAGATAAGAAATTTGCAGAGAGAAGAATGTTTGTTATAACTTAAAGGGTGTAAATTCTAGTCCAAGAGCAGAAGTCCTTTGGCATTGAGTCTCTGGTGTGGGTACATGGATGGCAGTAGTAGAGACTGTGACAAAACAGACTGATTACATCCCTATCCAGGAAGGGACAGAGAAGGAAAGAGAGTGTGTGGGGGGGAGGGTTGGTTGAATAAGGAAAGAGAAAAAGTGAGGGAAAGGCTAGTGCAATTCTTTCAAGCACATGCCCCAGTGATCTAAATACCTGAAACTTGACTCCACTTCTTAAAATTTCTACCATGTCCAGAAATTCCATCTGGGACTAAGCATTTAATGCACAGAGTTTGGGGGGAGCATTATTCTAATATAGAGCAGATTTGTAACAAGAGACAAGAGCTCTGTTAACTTCTTTGATCCATTCCTAAACAATTGTATGTGATGAAAGAGAGAGGAAGGCACATTTTACTATCAGTCAGGTGGCTATTACCTTGTTGGCAACCTCATTTGTTCTAACAGGAATGCTTGTTTTCCCCACCCTTTAATCCCTAATACTGGCCTCTTGAACCTAATATGATAGTGTTAGTAGGAAGAATCCTGGAGAAGAGATTGGGATTGTATAAAGTCATGAAAGTAGTGTAGCATGAAAGGGTTTGATGACATGTAACTATCCTGAATAATTGCTCTGTACCCACAAGATATAGACATGCTGAAAAGATTCAAAGTCTGTAAGAATCCAGAAACTTATAAAATTATTGCTATCAAAGATTTTATGCAATGCAGCACTTAGTTGAAATATCAACCAAATTAAAGGTGATTTCAGACTCAGCTGAGAAGGTACACCCCTGTGAGCAATGACAAACTTTAAGCACACTTACCCAGACCCAATGGCATTCCCAGTGACTGCACCAGTTACAATGTGTGCTCTCAGTAAAAAATCTAGAGGATAGCTGAGGATTTCAGCTTCTCCCTGCACACTGTGTTAGGCTTTCATTGGGATTTTATTCATTTATTCTCTACAATAGTTACATGTAACAAACTTCTCCTGAGCCCAACAGCAGTAAAATTTATTTCTTTGCTCAAAGCACTGTGGATTTGCTACAGCTACACTGGGTTGCACTGGAGCTTTCTGGGTTTGATCCCTGTGTCTGGGGGCAGGGGTGGTTCTAGCTCTCTCGTATGTCTCTTTATTTTCCTTGGGCGCTGCAGGATATAATTTCAGTGTATATAACACCAGAGATCAAAATGTGTGAAAAACTGCAGTCATTGTAAGAGCCCTCAGCCCAAACCAACTTCAGTCTAAAGCTCAGTATACCCAGAGCAGGAAATTATACTCAGGATAGTTAATGCTTGGTGATCAGAATTCAACTGCCCATCCCAGTTATAGACTCTCAGTCTTACATGCTTTAGCAGTTCTTCTGCATCAGTCCTTGGCTACAATAAGTAATCCTATATAGACACTGTACAAAAGGGGTATTTTGATATTCCGAAAGGAAATACATAAGGCATCCTGCTGATTATTCTGTCCCCAGTACCTGTTCATACTTGGTTAGATACTCATACTATCTTGGTTAGATGTTCATACTGTTCACACATGGTTAGATATTTGCAATCATTCTCCCTAGTTCACACGCACACACACACACACGCACACACACACACACACGCGCGCACACACACACACACACACACAATAGTAAACAAATATTAGAGATAAACAAGCTGATGCTCAGGGAAAATAAGTTTTCTACACTTCACAGCACAAATAAACAGCTAGGCTAAGTTTCATGTTGTCTTATTTTAAATTAGGTATTTGTAGGCACATCACTAAGTAATTTTTGGTCTTGTACCATTTAACAAAAATAACAATTAGTATCCCCACCATATGAAATGTTAAGTAAAATAAAATAAAATAACATGATGAGCATAAATTAGCATTACCTAAGACATACTACGGTGTAGGAGTATAGGATGGAAGAGAAGCCCAGCTCCTTGATGTTGAGCTGTTAGGTATCTGTGTGTATGTCTGCTTATCTCTCTGATAGGAGTTTGTCCCAATTGCCTCCATCCATCAGACTTGCCCTATAACCATAGCATATCACTCCTTGCCTCTGGACTCAGCTGTTGTCCTTAATTTTGTCACCTGGTACAGACCATTTGTGATCTGGGCATCACTGCCATTTATTCTGCTTGTTCACATGAAGAGCCCAGATCTGGATTCAGAGTTAGATTTACCTTAGCTCATTTCTAACCTGTGCTCTAGAACAATGGTGTAGCAAAACTTGCTTCAACCCATGCCTTAGAAATGCAGAAATTTCTTTATAAGAATTATACATTTAATGCCATGGGTTACAATGAAGTAATGCCTAAACCTGATTCTCACAGGGCACTTCCATGCTCATTGCTTTCATCAATAATTCATTCTATTTACCAAGATTCATTGAATACATTTTTATGTATATCACTAACACACAGCTCAAGAATACATAGGCAACAATTAGACATCTTCTAAGGTAAATTCAACCATTAAGAAACATACTTATGCTGGGCAGTGGTGGTGCTGGTGCACATATGCCTTTAATCCCAACACTATGGAGGCAGAGGCAGGTAGATCTCTGTGATTTTGAGGTCATCCTGGTCTATGAAGTGAGCTCCAAAGCTAAACAGAGAAACACTATCTTGAAAAACCAAAAAAAAGGTAAAGAAAAGAAAGAAAGAAAGATAGATAGATATTAACTAGAGAAAAAGAATGGAACCCTTTTGGTTCTAATTTTAGTACTTACTTTCTCTTTGGTAAATCTACTTAGTCCTTCAATGTGGCATGTTGTCCCCTATCTATACTCATCACCTTCTTGCTGTTCCATCCAGATTATGCTAAAATGTGGGTGAGTTCTCAAGAGCTAGAAGTAAAGGGGAAATTAGGAATTGTTAGAATGTGCTCACGAATATACAACAAGGTAGATATTTTACCTGGGGGTAAATGGAATCAGCAGTCCAATCTCTGACTACCATACAACCACCCTCCTTTTACTTTTAAGAGGTCATGTTCACAGACAAGAAGCACATCCCCTATTGGGGCCAGACAGCCCAAGGTCATGAGTTGGACTAATACCCACTACACTTCCCACTTTTCTCTAAATAAGAACTGTCTAAACCTAACACAAAACTATACACAATCCAAACAGTTATCAAGTATTGTCCAGGAAGAAGAAAGGGTAATAACATACATAAAAACAGAACTGCAACCAATGTCAATCAAAAAACACATACCAAATGTCCAGGCTATAGTTAATTGGCAAATAACAGAGATTATTCCAATAGCTGTCCTATCCTGAAGAGTCTAAGTCTTGTACCTAATATATCTTAGATAAGAGAGAATAGTAACTGTGATCTCACATTGGGTGCCACATGTATTTGAATGTTTTTCTGTGTTCCACTAGTCCCCCTGGTCCAGTTCCTCTCCCACTCTCAGGTCCCCACAGCTTCTTATGAATTAATCACTTAGAGGCTAATATTAAATATAATTGTTTGGCCAAAGACTCAGGCTTGTTACTAACCAATTTTGAATTGTCTGCATATTACTATGTGGCAGTGGCTTATGGGTAATGTTCTAACACCTTACCCCTTTGGCAGCTTCATGATATCTCCCTGACTCTGCCTTCTTTCTTTCTCTATCTCTGTTTGGATTTCCCACGTAGATATATTCTGCTTGACCATTGGCCAAATCTTCTTTATTTATCAACCAATAAAAGCAACACATATTCACAGCTTATGGAATGGCATCCAATATCATCTCCCATTTTCTGTCTAATTAAAAAGGGATATTTTAACTTTAACATAGTAAAATTGTGTGTAACAAAAACAGTTATCAAGCAAGAATCATAGTTACAATTTATATATATATAAAGAAAATTGATCTTAAATTTGTGTCAGTAAACCAAATCCATACCAATGTAAAGTATTTTTATATCATATTCCTTTTATTATTTAAAAGAGATTGATTGTGACAATTAACTACTTATAACCAACCCCCTTTAAATGAAAACAAGCATTTATAAGCAATATTTGACAATTTGGGCATAGTTTTCTAAACTACTTCCTGCTGATTACTGGGCACAGTGGGGACCCTGAGAAAATTTAGAATTATGGTCTGCAGTAGTCTTTGAGGTTCCTTGAACATGATCTGGATGTTGGATCACCTGGGTCATCACTTCAGGGGGTCTGTTTGATCAAACCATATTAGCCTGGAAGGAATCCATAGTTTTTCATCTTCTGTGGAAACCAAAGCACAACCTCTTTTCCTTTAAGAATCTCAGTTTATCATCTTGAAATTGGGTATCTGTAATCCTCTTCTGACCAGAAGAGTTTTTTTAAATGGTAAGCAGGAATGGCCAGGATGAAGACAGCAACTTTGTTTGTTCTGCACATTCTGCTTTTTATCATGGCTGGGGTATATTTACCACCAGCTCCAGGAACCCTGCTCACCACTCCAGTTCTAGAGACACAGTGAGTCCATGCTGTCATTAAGCAATTTTCAGCACACTGCCCACAAACTGCATTCAAATGGTTCCCTAGTAATACCTCCCAAAGAGCCATTGGTCACCAGCATGATTCAGGAAGCTGTCTCTTAAAGGAGTAGTGCCTCTTCTTGCCTCCAGAAAGCAGAACCCACCTAAGAAAATATTGCTACCAAGACTCTGGTCTTTTAGCTTTAGAATACCCCCTTTTTTGTGTGGTAGTGAAGCTTTTACTTCTTTTTTTTTTTCTTACATACTAACCCCAGATTCCACTCTCTCACTTCCTTCCCTTCCCTCCACTTTTCCCTCACCCAACTCCCTTTTGCTCCTCAGGTACTAAATGGGTTAAGACTAGAATCCCTTTTAAAGGGATGTTTTAGGTTTTGTTTTATTAGGATTTACTAAAATACATTCACAAATACACAAGAAGGTAGATAGCCATGATGGTCTTCTGTTCTGCATGGGGATGAATGGAACTAGCAGTCCAATCTCCCACCACCACATGATAGAGCATGACCTTCCCTCCCTTTCCTTTTCAGAGGTCACACCAGCAAACAAAAAGCACCAACCTTATCGGACAGACAGCCCGAGGTCATGGGTGGGGAGAATAGCCACTACATTAAAATGTTAGGCATAACTCCTACCTGAAAACTCAGATACCCTTCAGTTTTCAAGTTGATGGAGTCAGGGATGACAATGACAGACCCGATGTGCATTCTTCTCAGCCTTCTGTGGAGGCAGATTTCAGGTAGTCTTCTTTCTATGACAAGTGTATTGCTCTAACTGGCAGACTTTCAATTTGATTCAGTGTAATTCCTTCCATGTCTTGCATTCTGTCAATGGAAGCTCTGTGTTTTGAAGCCCAGCTACCTTCCGCATGCTCCATGTGGTTGAGGTTGAATAATGTTCCTACTCTTAACCAATTCATAAGCACAGAAAGACTGAGTGAAGCTGTTCTGTTTAATCATGGAATAGTTTACACCACCTTATGTATAAATACTTTGTGAACACTGCACAGAAAGTACTCAGATATCCCCACTTGGTATGTGAGGCAAGAAAGTTAGAGGTTGAAATAACCCAGAAAATTCAGAACAACATCCACACTCTCATGATAGTGAAATCTCCCCTTCAACCTATCTCTACACAGATAGTTCTGCTCTTGTCACTACCTACCACAGCCCCAGCAGAGCTGCTAACATTTGTGTACTGACAGGCTATATGGCCTTTGGTCACATACAATGACTTCATTCTGTGACCTCCAGGAAACCATGCTGCTTTAGCAAACTGAGATTTCCTGGGAGTCCAGTTCCCATGGTATCCGATTTCTTGGGTTTTATTTTCTGATTCCTAAGTTTGCATTGCTAATTTCCCAGAGCCATAGGCAGAGTTGATTGTATAGGTATTCCACTCATTTTCCCTCTTCTAAATGCTCAATATTTGTCAAATGTTTCTGATTCATTTCAATATATAACTTTTAGCTTTCCTTTTTCTCATACTTACATATAAAGCTTCTCATATGCTAGAATATAGTAACTTTGGGTTAATCCAAAGGCCAAATCATATCAAACATATGTCACCTGATCCATCTTTCTGCTTTGGACCCAATGAGTGAGACATCTTCAATACATATCTGTACCTACACTAGCTGTAGCACTAGGTTTTACACATGAAATTATGATGAAAGGAGAGTGTGCCTGTTTTAGATCAGTGTCCTATTGCTCTGAAGAGATGTCTCTTGTAAGAGGGAATTCTTATAAAGGCAAGCTTTCAAGGGACTGGCTTATAAGTTGAGAGATTCAGGTTATTAGCAGCATGGTGGTATCATTCAGGAAGACATGGCACTGAGAATGTAGAAAAGACTTCTACATCTGGATCTGCAGGCGGAAGAGAGACACTGGGCATGGCATGAGCATTTGAAACCCCCAAATCCACCTCCCATGACACACTTCTTCCAAAAAGACCATGCCTACACCAACAAGGCCACATCTCCTAATAGTGACACCCCCAATCTATGAACCTATGAGTGTCATTCTTATTTGAATCACCAGAATGTCAAGGAAAAATATTTTTCTAATAGATATTTGAATGTTAATATAATATCTTATTTCTTCAATTTTATAAATTAATGAAGATAGAAAGAAATAATTGATATATTTATTCTGATTTTACTTAAAATATATTATTATACTACCAATTTACATTTGGGTAAAAATGATTACATTAACTAATATAAAATATAAGTGTATGCATATTTTAGTCAATTGATCACTTAATAAGATAGAGTAATATTGTCATAACAGAAGACTAAGATATAAAATATACTGTGCATAAAATGCCTTAGTGTTAAGACAGAACAGAATTGCTTTAAACTGATCATTTGAGTGATCTAAAAATCGTGACAACTGTTCCTTGAATAAGCTAATTTGACTGAATCATTTTATTTTGGCCTGATAGCATAAACAAAAAAATAAATAAATGCTTGGATGATTACATTTTGGGGAAACTTGCATTCTTGCAAGTCCTTTTACAATGAAAATTTTTTCTGTGATCTGAGAATTATCATTTTAGTGCTCCTACCACCTCTAAGAATATTTTATTTCAATTTGAAAGTGACTTGGAATTTAGAGGTAAACACCTCATCCACAGGATAGCAACCAACCACTAGCCTTACTATACCATGAGCTCTTTGTGTCATTTATGACTCCGTAGACTCTAAATTATTATGTCATGAATAATATTTCTTGTTTACACACAACATAAAAATTACAGTACTATAAGTGAGCATGAAAAACTGGAAAAAGGCAAAATTATTTATTTCTCTTTTGTTTTAAAACTGGAATGATAGCTTTGTCCAACTATAGTCAAAACTGTGAATAAGGATCTGTCACCCTTATATTTAGCATGCCATTTAGACATAGTAATGGAAGAATAATATTTTGACTGCATTAGCTTCATCTTAATAGGAATATTTAAATCTAAATTTAATTTGACAGCACAATAAAGGAGTCATTAAAATTGTGAATTCTCTATGCCCTCTAAACTTGCTCTTCAAAATGTGTCTCAGTGACTCATGTAGCTAATATCCTAACTGATTATAACCACATTAAAAAGGAAAGTGTAATGACCAAGTATGGAACTTGAATATGCAATGGGTAAGCCAGCAGCACTTACTAGAGTAATGCTCATTAGAAATGACAGAATACTAATTAATGGCAAAAGGCAAGATTTGGCTTGGGCTCTTACCTTTCACCTTCAGGCTAGTGTTTCAAGCATAATAGGATTGAATTACTTTACCCTGTAACCACAGTATGCACATTTTTAACATGGGGCTATTTTAATATTCATTTGTTAGCTTGGGATAATGAAAAAATTCTTGTAGTCTCTGAAGGTGGCTTATTAGTAGTAAGTCAGAGTAGCATGAAAGGGGCAAATTATAACATACATGTAGGCAATTACATATTGTTAGAATTCTAGCAAAAAGAAAAATCATGTTTTAAATTTGAATGTCATTATTAGTTTACAAAGCCAATCACCAGGGTATACTGTGTCACTAATTATTCAGATGTGTTTAAAGATGGTGCTTTAAATAGTAATTATAACTCCAAAGCTATTATTATACTGACTATTACTAATGCATCACCATACTTTGGCAAACAGAAGAATCTTAGAAACTAACATTGACATTAAGCTACTGTAGCAATTTGACTTGAATTCATTCTGAAAAACTTCAGGAGTCATAAGGGAGTGATTCTACAGACTCATACAACTATGCTCCTTGAATTTTGGATTCCCAGGGTGTCGTGTCAGCTTCACAGCCTGTGTTCGAGAATGTGTGGAGGGCATCGGGGATTGACAACACAGAGACTCGTTCAACGATATAAAGAAAACTTTAAGCAGGCCCCAAAAAGGTTCAAGAAAACTTCCTAAGAAAGGCTCCCTCCAGAAGAGCTTCTGCTCTCTCCTCTACCCTGGCTGGTTCTGCTCTGACACCAAAAACTGATCTGGGCGTGTCAGAAGAGGCAGTTAGTCTTTGGACAAGGTAGAGGACAGGGTGGTTCCTGGGGCAAGCCCTTTTCAGGAACTTATTGCCCCGGGCATTGTATTGTTTTTAGTAAACATTGTCTTACAGCTGCCTACTCCCAGGAAGAAGGGGAAGTGGGTCTCTGCTCAAGGTCTGGTGTCCCCACACCAGGGTCTGATCTTTGAACACTAAATAAGCAGGTGGTATTGAAATGGGCGTACATTTAAATTCCAATATCTCGTATGAAGTGATTTCTGAGCCTCACACATTCCTACATGGTAACTTAACCTTCAGTAACAGGATGTGTTCTTGAGACAAGGGTTTATAAAATACAATTAAAATCAAATAAGATCATTGGAATGAAGCTAGCCCCTAATCCTATGTATTTGGTCTTCTTATTAAAAGGAGATGAGATCTCAAGGAAGGGAACCATAGAAATCTCCCTGTGGAGGGCAAGAGAAGGCAGCTTTCTGTAATCCAGAGTTGGGGATGCATTGTCCTTGGAAGCCCAGCTTCCAGGACAGAACTTTCTGCATTTGAGCTGCTCAGACTGTGGTACTCCCATTAAGAAGTCCTAGTGAATTAGCACAGAAAGTCTCAAGATAATGATGTCTATTCAATGAGTTAGGATTTACTGCCAAATAAAGTTTACCCCCACCCCACCTCTTTACTTTTGAGCAAAGGGCTCATAGAAAACCTTTTGTTTTCACTCATTTGTGTGATTTCTTAAAGGATATTAGGAACCAACTGTTGTATTTTAAGGCAAGAAATTTCTTTTACATTATTGTTAGAAAAAATTACATAAATTTTATATACCTCTCTTCATGTTCACATTTTTGTGCAATGGTCCTTTTAGAATTGATGCTAAATAATAATAGTATGTTATTCAAATTTTGTGTGAATAAAAACTCCTCTGTTATTTCTAATTAAATCTAGAAGTATAGCAATAAAGATGCAGAACTCTTTTTAACATAGAACTACCCCTAAATTAGAGAGGTAAAAACTACCTGTGAAATACCATAAATGGTAACAGTTCTGAAGCGGAGATCAAGGACACATGAAAATCTAATATCTAGAAAATATAGTAGCATAAGGAGAAAAAAGTTGAATGCACTAGATGTCTATAAATCAAGAGAGACTATTAATAACACATTAGTAAAGTCAAGTTACATGTAATAAAGTCAGATGGTTGAATCACAGTTATAAGGGATACCCTTCTGTGTTGTAGCTTGCCATGCTCCCTATTCCGTGCTTTCTTGGGGGATTTCTCTTGAGAGTCAACGTGTTTTCAACAAAGCTAGCTTAAGCTAAATGCTCTAGAATTCATGAAATGGGCTGCCAGGACCTGAAGACCTTTCATAAACCCCACTCCCAGAGATTTATCAGTATTTGTTATGCTTCCCAACTTCATAAATCAGACTCATTCATAATCTGACTTAGACTTAGCTCAATGCAAGCAACTATACTCCACGGGCATTTGTTAAAGAGTCAACTTTTAAGTGTTGCAGTTGCTTGAGGTTATTATACAAGATGGAGAAAATGAGGGTGGGACAAAAGACATTGGAGACATTATGTGAAGATGTGATGTTCCAAAGGTTCAAAAGTTTGACAAAAGCTTCAGCAGGTTACACTTAAAGAGGTCTGAATGCCAAAACCTATTAGTCCAACTTGGAAGATAGAAAATTATCAGCAACTCTGGGACATATCTTTGAAAAGGTAGCTGACTTTTCACTGAAACAGAGGCAGCAGGAGTCTGACAATGTATTCACAGTGCCAGGAGGAAAAAGGAAAAGAATAAGAATCCAAACTCCCTTTCAAATTTGAAATGCCACCGAGACTTGCCCAGATTAGCACAAAAATGTAGTGAGTTGATGACTAGCAACCTGCCTTGACTGAAATATTAAAGGAAGTCCTTCACACTGGGAGAAAGTAGGAAGCAATGAATTGAATGCACACAAGTAACTATAGCATCAGGATAGGTAACTTCCCAGAGGAAATGTAATAGATGCTATAAATATATGTGTCTTTGTAACTTTATTATTCTGATTTCAAATATCGCTATATGCAATATGGGTCATATAGCTGTATTGTAATTGAGAGCTCAAAATCATCTCTGATAGTTATGACAGTTGATTTTTAATGAGTATAAACACATTGCAATGTTAAAAGAACAAATTAAACAAATTATGGTGGGATGACTAGACATACAGAAGAACACGATAAGGCACCTACCTAACATAATACACAAATTTTATTTCTGAGTAAATCAATGACTTAAGTAATAAGCAACACTAAAATACTCTTAGGGAAACATTGATGTAAATATTGACATAGCTTTAGGCAACAACTACATCCATAAACAGCTAAAGGAAAATCAACCAAAGACAACATAGGTTTTCCAAAAAATCAAGAATTTATAGTTGGAAGTAATGTCAGTAAGATGAGGTACATATAGTCTGCCTCTATTTACTTAGAGAACTTACAGAATATCAAAACTACCTATAGATCTGAGGAATTTTGGAAGCAAAAAATTGAGGTTCCAGTGTCTTCCTGATGCAAATTACCCAAAAATGAGGCAGAATTGTCTTGCTTTTCCTTCAACATACCTTCTGCCAGGAAGCAAGGTTAGTGCCAAGAGATACTTCTTCAACCCAATATTTTTTGTGTCAGAGTAGAGCAAAAGTGTCAGGAATACTTCACTTCTGTGGTTTCATAAGACACTAAGAAGGGGCTGGAGATATGGCTCAACAGTTAAAAGCACTGGCTGCTTTTCCAGAGGATCTGGGAGTGATTCCCAGTATCTACATGGCAGCTCACAACTATGTATAACTACAGTCCCATGGGATCTGATGATCTCTTAGATATTCAAAACACCTATTACCCATCAAATTAAAGAAAATAAGACACTAAAAGTTTGACATATTTCTCAAGGCTTGCAGGGCACTATGGGGTAAGCAGGACTAAGTGACCTAATGACAAAGCTATTTGTCAAACTGATTGACACTTTAGAGCTCTGTGTAGTGGCAAGCAAATGGGGGTCTTTAGATCTAGTCTGGCTTACTAAATCTTCTTGTTATAATGATTAAATCAAGTAATAAAAGTTGACCTATTTTTAGAAAAGTTTTGAGATAGCCAACTGTAAGTGAAGGGCGAAACTTCAGAGAGTAAATGCTGGTGTGAACAACTATTTTTGCAAATAAAAATGTGATAAAGGAAAACCACAAGAATCAAAAAAAAAATAAGAAGGCATGCTATTTCTACAGGGTAAAATAGTATTTTATCAAACAAGTTGAAATAACCAGAGTTACATGAAATATCTGACTGGAATTTTCAAAATAATGATTTTTAAGGAAATCTATGAGTCGAAACACAAGCAGACAAATTAACAAAAGTCAGAAAAGTAAATAAGGTATAAACAAAATGAGATTTAGGCAAAATGTAGAAATAAAAAGAGAAGAGAATTGTGCTTCTGGAGATAACGAAGGGAACCTGACTGCTGGGAGCTGACTCATCTGCAATAAAGACTCAGAACTGCCAGTTTCCCTCAAAAATGGTCACGCAAAATGACCCAGTCAGAAGGGCAAAGGAGAAAAGAAAGGAAGCATATGAAGCTGAAGGGATTTGTGGGACATCATCAAAGGAAGCAATATATGCCTTGCAGAGTCTCAGAAGGAGAAGAGAGCAGAGAGGGGCAGGTCCTTCCAGAAAATGTTGCCCAAATATTTCCTAGATCTTGGGAATGGTAAGGAGTCAGTCCATATTAAGGCAGTTTAAATCTCTTTCCAAAAGCAGTACAAAGAAGATCCTCTGTGAGGCTTCATAAACACATCCTCCATGATCAAGAACAAGTTGTTTTAAAAATAACAAGACAGGAGAACTAGGAAAAGATGAAAGTAACTGAAAGCAAACTGAGTAAGTTTAGGGCAGAAATAAGTGAAATACATACCAGGAGCACAGTGAAAGAGGTTGGTGGAATGAAAATGTGGGATAACAAAGAAAATGTATAAAATAGTCAGACTAAGGAAAAAAAACAGGATTAGATTCAGAAACGAGAAGTGAGACATTATAAAAATTAGAGAAATTAGTTCATATGAGGCTGCCTTGAAAACAATCTGTGTCAGCAATTTGATTAATTTGCTATGTAAGGATAAAATTCTTGGATACCATCCGTCAAGACTAAATCACAACAAATTAGGAATTTTGAGCAGCATGATCAGTCAGGAGATTTAACCATTGATGTGATTTGTCAGGTCTTGCTGGGCAGGGGTCTCTTCTAGATCATCTTTCACACACATTTAATAGATAACGAGAAGTTAGAAGATAAATTAAAATTCTAATGATTCATTTAGATGTTACTCTCTTGCATTTTCTTTTTTTACTTGTGTGTTTTCAATTCCTGTCTAACACCCCTGGCACCTGGGAACAACAGTGATGTCGTTATTCACTCACTGACTATGTGCAGTTCATAGTCATGATTCTGATTCCTGCAAAGTCCATCGTAAACAGGAAACACTGTGCTTGTAGCTAATTGTTCTGATTTCTGTGTTTAAAGTGCAAGAATATATCTCCAAACATACACCTAAGATGATTTTCTATGGACTCCACTAACTGAGGTGATGTGAGGCTCAGAACATAGGTACTGTAGTAAACCTGTAGACAGTGACCTGGAGGTCCCTATCACTAGTTCAGAATATTCAAGCCAGTCATTTATCACTTTTATTGTACAAGCCTCATTTTTCTCATTAAGTTTTAAAAACCCAATTTTTTTTAAACTTTTTCATTAAAAAAAATTTTTTTTTGGTTTTTCGAGACAGGGTTTCTCTGTGGCTTTGGAGGCTGTCCTGGAACTCGCTTGGTAGTCCAGGCTGGTCTCGAACTCACAGAGATCCGCCTGCCTCTGCCTCCCGAGTGCTGGGATTAAAGGCGTGCGCCACCAACGCCCGGCTATATTTAAAATTTAAATTAGAAACTAAGTTGCTTCACATGTCAATCCCAGGTCCCTCCCCCTTTCCCTCCCCTTCTCCCATACCCTCCCAACGCCCCAGTACCCTCTCCTTTACCCAGGGGTGTCCATAGTCTGTCATTTCATCCAGGGAAGGGCCTAGACCCTCCCCCAAAAGTCCAGGGAGAGACTGCATCTCTTATTGTGGAACAGGCACCCAAAGTCCATTTGTATGCCAGTGACAAATACTGATCTACTACCCAAGGCTCAATAGATTACCTAGGCCTCCTCACTGACACCCACATTCAGGGGGTCTTGATCAGTCCCAGGCTGAATTCCCAGGTATCAGTCTGGGATTCAAAGGCTAACCCTTATCAGGTCAGCTGTTTCTGTGGGTTAAACAAGCCCAGTCTTGAACCCTATGCTCATCAGTCCTCCCTCTATGTCACTGGGTTCCTTGAGTTCAACTCAGTGTTTAGCTGTTGCTCTCTGCCTCTGCTTCCATCAGTCATTGGTTGAAGATTTTGATTCCCAGATTCTCTGGGCATGGGATTTTAGGCTGGCACTCCACTGATCCATATCTAAAATCCATATATGAGTGAGTACATACCATGTTTGTCTTTTAGTGACTGGGTTACCTCACTCAGGATGGTTTCTTCTAGTGCCATCCATTTGCCTGCAAATTTCAAGATTCCATTGTTTTTTTCTAACCCAATTCTTACAAAGTGTTTGGAACTGTGTTGAGCATAGAAGTACCCTGTACATGTTTTCTATTAATGAAGGCTTTAGTCAATATGCATGGTGACCTGTCACTAAAAGTGCCTTTCCAATGCTTGTCTACCCAAAATATTTGTTACTTTATTTTCCTCTTATACCATCATTAAATTTGAAATTAACATTTTTGTTATAGAAAATCTACTGTAGATTCAAAATATATATTGAGTTGAATGTCTGAACATTGCATGTCTATTTAAATATAATTCTTTACACTGAGCAAAATGGGTCAGTATGAGTTTGACTTGTGTCAAATTGTTTGAGTGTGTGTGTGTGTGTGTGTATTTCTTGGAAGAACACAAAGTTTACATGTTGAATATGCAGACTGTAAGGAAGTCAATGATGGTTACTGTTGTTGTGATAGTTGGGAAGTTCATATGTGTTACTAGATAGATTTTGAAAAACACAATGCTTTAAATAACATGTATGCTCAACTTGTTAATTTATTTGTTTATTCTCCAAGTACTTATATGTAGCATGAGGCACATTGTGGTAGCTCTATAGGCTATTTTCAAGGATACGGAAGAGAATTGTAATTCATGATAACATGTTGTCTGATTTGCATGTTAAATACAATTCTGAATAAATTTAAACATTAGGGTGGCTGTGGGACATGTGAATAGAGCCTCTGTTATTCTTTCTATCTGTGTGACCTTGAATAGATCTTTGTTCCTGTGTAGATGGTGGTGAAAGACTCTTTCACTAGATTGAAATGTTAAATGTCCTAGTTGTTTTGTTAATGAGACGTGAGAAAACCTACTAAATGATACAGAACCATTCAGTTGTGAGTGAAGCAGGCATAGGAACAGACTCAACCCCACCAGTTTCTACCTCTTACAATGAGTGAGAGAATATTCTATGTTAATATCACAGAGCCCTTGTGCCTGCAGTGGCCTGAGCAAGGAAAAATTTCTGAGCAGTGAGTGTTTTTAAATTTTGTGAATACACATCCTGGCAATACGTGTAGCCTTTAGTGATAGTAAGTAGGAGTCTGAGCACACAGATGAAATTATTTAAGACAATACTGTTCTTTATAAAGAATCCAGTACAGAAGGACGAGTGGGAGCAGGTAAACTAGGTTGGAAGTTGAAACAGAGCTGAGCGGTACTAATGGAAATGCAAAGACACACCAAAATAAGAACATTTGGAGATGAAGATAGCAGAATTTTCTGTAGGCTTATGAAGGAGAGTTGAAAGGAGCATGGCAGGGCCAGGGGAAAGAGACATCAGAAAATGTTGAAATAAATTTAGGCAAGAAGGAATGCCTTGATAATGCTTGGAAGACCTCCTCTTGAATTTCTGAACTCATTTGGGCCTTGAGCCCAGGGGAAGAATGCTTTGTCATACTTATTTTCTTCTGTACATTGAGCTTTGTTTAAGATTCAGGCATGCCTGCCCTTAATCATCTGCTGATAAATTACCATTTCCATGCCTGTAGGTAATTTAGTCTTTACCTTTGCACAGAGTACTACTGGTTGGCCTGAAGTGCCAGGGAGGGAGCTCTCTCTTGGGAAGACCTCAAACAATTACTCACTGAAGTTGCACAAACACCCAGCTCACTAAACCATCAAGTGAAAATTCTGGAATCTAAAATCCCTGATGGGTGTGAATTAATTGTCGGAATAAATTAGTAATCCTCATGATAACCATATTCTCCAGTCCAGCCTGTTTTGGTTTCCTTCTTTGTTCAGTTCACTGTTCTTAAACGATATTTCCTAATATTGGGCTCCCAATATGCTTTGGTCAGGTTCTATTTATAAGAATGCGTAAACAACCACATTTCATAACTGTAAAACATTTCAACATAGAGTTCATCTTTCTTAGAATTAATTTTAGATTGGCACATATAATAGGTACCTATTGGCATTTTTATATGTTAAGATCATTATACTTTGTTCTCACTTGTAAATATTTTCTGAAGCAACAACCTAAGATGGTACCCTCAGTGTGAACTGACATTTGTCGTGGTTCACATGATGTTTTCAATTGGGGGGCTGTTAGAAGAGGAATTGCTATGTAAATACAAATTGAAAGAAAACAGGAGCAAAGATGTATTTGCTGAACAAATCCCAAAGATTTAGATGAATCCATTACCTAACTTGGATCCAGCAGAGAACACATATCAAAAAGTTACTTCCATCTGAGGTTTTGCTGAGAAAATGGGGTTAAAGAGATTGTCACCCTGAGCTGGGAAGGAAAAGGAGCTTTCAAATGAGTGAGAGCCACCAACTAAGAAATCTCAAACTATAGGGGAATGGGGTCTATTAATGACACAATACTAAAGGCACGCTTACAAGATCACCAAGGAAGCCCAAGAAGTAATCACATTTATTCACTGTTGCCAAACTGACGCATTAAAGTAACTAGGTTTGAGCCCAGCCCTGTTACGCTTCAGTTATGGATGTAAGACCACACTTAAAACAGATGCTTCTGAAAAATAAGTGTTTTGGAAATTTTATGCTGCTGTGTTAAAATATCACAAATGGTTAGATTAGACAAAATAATTACTTATGAGAGATCTGGAGGCTGTTAAGATCAAAGTGACAGTACATTCGTTGCTGTGGGAGGTCTCTTTTCTTGGTTTGCAACTGACTAGCATTTAATACTGCATCCTCACATGGGGGAAGAGTGAGTGATTCCAGTCTCTTTTTATAAAACAAACAAACAAACAAACAAACAAGCAAACAAAGCAAATTCCAAGGAGGTCCCACCCTCCTGAGCTCACTCAGCTCTCAAAGATTTCACATCTAAGTATTACACTGAGCCTAGGACTTCAACATAAGAATCCAAGGTGGGGGAGATTTAAAATTCATTTAATCATAACAATTAAGTTTATAGGATTACATCATCATTAAACTTCAATTTTAATAGAGCATTTTATCCAAGACTTAAATTTAAGACCAGCATGAGAAACACTATAGAATGCTAGACCAGACACAATAGAATCTTGATATGTCCTCCTTCAACAACTATATGACCACACACACACACACACACACACACACACACACACTAAAAATGAGGATGCCTTGAAACATAAAAAACCAATGATCCTGCTACCAGGAAATAAATTAAAATCTAGATTACAGGTGTTCCCCTAGGGAAAAAAGAGAGCTATTCCTTTGAACACACAAGGCTGAAAAGAGCATGAAAAGACCTGTAATAAGACAACTGGAATGGTTATGAGGCTTGAGACCCTAGAGCCAAAACAAAAGAGGAGAAAACAAAACACATCAGAATCTTTAGAGATAGACTAGTGAACTCATACTCAAGAGGCCCTCAGGCTGAGGACAAATCAGTGTTTAAGGAAATGCATGTAAGTGCATCTCCTCAGGTATCCTATGACCTCAATCTGTCTCACTCTCCTTAGACCCTCTCACCAGCCAGCAGCATGAGTTATGTCATGCATATTCCTGCTACACTGCCTCCAGCACAGGGGCACAACATGATCTCCCATGAATCATTACCATAACCTTTTAACAGTTGGGAGTCTATGAAAATAAAACCCTAAAGAACAAATAAGGTTGTTACAGATCTATTTCCTTTCATTTGGATAAATGAAATCCTATATGTTAGATTTTCTATAGTAGGTATCTCATGTTCTTTTCAATAATCATTTACTTATATAACATTCACTCATATCTAAGAATATTTCAATGTCAAACCCCTAGAATCTAATCTGATTTTTTACATACAAATGAACTACTTTTATAATTGAGAAGACAATGGGCTATGTGACTTCTCAAATACATCATTGAAATTCTGAGGTCTTTTACCTAAATCTTGTTGAATGCTTAGTTAGGGATTTATTGTTGTGAAGAGATAACATCACCATGGCAACTCTTTTTATTATTTTAACTTAGAAATGATCTTATTTTATATTTCAATCCCAGTTCCCTCCCCCTTCCATCTTCCCATGGCCTCCACTGACCTCCCCCATTCCAACCCCATCTACTGCCCAAGCAGGGTAAGGCCTTCCATGGGGCATCATCAAAGTCTGTCACACCATTTAGGAGAGGGCCTAGGCTGTCCTCTGTGTATCTGGGCTGAGAGAGTATCCCTTTGAGGTGAACAGATCATGGCAATTCTTCTAAAGGGAAAGCATTTAATTGGGGCTTACTTACTGGTTCAGAGATTTAGTCTATTATAGTCATATAGGAAGCATGGCGGCATGCAGGAAGAAATGGTGTTGGAGAGGTAGCAGAGAGTTCTATACAAGGATTGGCAGTCAAAAGGAAGAGAGAGTGATGCGGTGCCTGGCTTGAGCATTTGAAACCTCAAAGTCAACCTCCAGTGACACACTTTTTCCAACAAGGCCCCATCTACTCCAACACAGCCACACCTACTAGTGTCACTCCCCATGGGTATTTGGAGGCCATTTTCATTCAAACCACCACAAACCATTTCCAGAAGTGTTTATTCTTGAAATATCTGAAGATTCTCATTTTTCTATTGTTCCAATACAGAGGCCTAGGAGTCTGATGTAAGTAGCTTGGGAAAACTAAAAAGTCTCAGGGAAAATTAAAAATACATCAGGGTTTAAAGAATAAAATATCAAGTATCTAAAACAAGAAACAACAGAATCAAAAACAACAAAGAAAACCTCAAAAGGAGACTGAATTGAAATTCTTTCTTTGGTATTTTTTTTTTTTTTTGGTTTTTCGAGACAGGGTTTCTCTGTAGCTTTGGAGGCTGTCCTGGAACTCACTTTGTAGACCAGGCTGGCCTCGAACTCACAGAGATCCGCCTGCCTCTGCCTCCCGAGTGCTGGGATTAAAGGCGTGCGCCACCAACGCCCAGCCCTTTCTTTGGTATTTTGATACTCTGCTCTCACAGACTTTGACTGTAATGTTAGCTAGTAAAATTTAACACCCAGACATTTTTCTCTAGAGAATTTTGTCATTCCATTGTGTGACTCTTCAGTAGTTGGTCTATAATAATCACTTGCTTCTATATCATACAACTTGGCATACAACAGCTTATTCTTTATATAGCTCTTCAAATGTTAGTCTCCTTGGGAGATTACAACTCAGTCAGTTTGGTGAAATACTGGCTGCTTCTTGCTTCTTTTTTTTTTCTGTAACAGCAAGGGTGTCAAGGTAATCATTATTATACTCTTCAGTATAACTGACAGTATTGGGCACAATGCCCTGCTCATAATGAAATCCCATGTTGTTTGGATTAATGAATAAATGAACAAGTGTTTGTTAGTTGAATTAAAATAAAACTCATAGTGGAGAAGAATTGCTATTGTTAGGATTCATTGAACAATTTTTATTGTCTAAGCTTTCAATATGATATTTGTCCTTGGATGCCTTTTTCGAAAACTACTATGTACTAAGTTCCTTGCTTGTATCAGCTTATTTAAGCCTAAGGGACAAAGTGACTCACAATTATTTCATTTTCAAGCAATAGGAAGGAAAGCTGAGTTGTCTTGAGCAACGGAGGTTTTATGTAACTTGATTTCAGGTTAACACATTAAGGATTGATCTACTGGTTCCACATTACACATATGGGCTCTTCACGTACCAGTCAGTGGCATCTTCTTTCTAGGCTACAAGATACAGAGAAAACAAAACAAAAAACTCACATTCAAAAATAATGCATCACAAGATTCAACAAGTCTTTTTAGATATGTGCTTAGACAATGTATTCTGGGATGGGGCTATATGTATTTGCTTAAGTGAACCTGAATAACTTATAATAGAAAAATATAAAATCAACATAGATTCATATACACTGAGATTTCAAAATTAATCAATATAAATATCATGGTTTGTCTTGGCTATTTGCATGTTAATGTGATGAAAGCTAGAATCATCTTCCTTATGCTAATGAATAATTAGTCATTCTTATTCCTGGAATATACTGAATGAAGACAGGAAATGGAAAATAATAGAGAATTACTTTTTCAATAGTAATGACTAGAAATGGTGGAGGCATACTTATATCAATAAAAAATAATAGAATGAGTAACTAAAACGTTAGTTGGAGTTATCAATCATCATCAAATCTGGGTACACACACACACACACACACACACACACACACATACACACACACACAGTATTTTGATATCCATAGCATTTTTGCTCATCACATGAAATAGATGGATTATTTTAGGTAATTCACCTAATATAAGTCATGCTAAGCCAGTAGTGGTGGCTCAAGACTGTAGTCTCAACAGGTGGGAGGCCAAGAGTCTCAGATGAATTGACTCAGTGAGTCGAACTGAGGAAGTGACTAAGCCACAGGTATTGAATAAAGTAAAAAAAAAACCATTCCAAACTGAGATATGTAGCACAGCAAACGTTAGAGGACATTGGGATAAACCCTGTGACTAAAGAGCTCATCACTGTTTAACATGGAAAATCAGCCAAAGTTAAATTAGAAGATGAAATTATATTTACAACTTTGATAAGAGTTAAAGTATTCATAGAACCCAGCAATACTCTGTAGAATTCCATAGATTGTAAGGTTTGCTAATTCATGAAGATCACCCACAGTAGCAGATGAAATTAAGAGGCAGCTATACAGGGTTTGAGTTGTTCCCATTCATTTCAAGCTATCCTTTGGGCAGAAGATGACAAAGGAGTTCTAAGCAGGGATTGGTCATAATTTGTGAATCAGGTGAGTTGGAAAACTCTCTGTAGTAGTATGTTTGGATCATATAGAATCATGTTGTCTATGGAACTACATGGTAAGTCAGCTTGTAGTTCTATCAACAAAGATATATATGTGCATGAGTGGATGCCAAGAAAATTTAAGTTTAGATAAGTTGCCAGGGAAATTGTGGGTTTTAGATTATTTCTGCTTAGCAAGTCACAGTGGAATTTTGTGGTTTTTTTTTTTTTCTTATCTAGCCTTCAGACCACTGGCTGCCCTTTTCTGTTATCTTATGCATAGCATTTAGGTGAGACATTTTATATTCTTCATAAATATTTTACAGTTCATCATACTCTCAAGGTAAACTGGTATGTCCTGCATCACCCTTTCCTGGGGACTATTTTACGTTATTGAAGACTTGTCTTTCTCTACTGGTCTTCAAGTTCTCAATCTGGATCACAGTGGACCATTTTGTGCTTTCTAAATAGTTCTCCTGAAAGATAATTTATTGTATGGTTTTGAGATTTTCAAATGTTGTGTAATTTTCTAAATAAATCCTTTTCATATTGAGGAATTTGTATTTAGGGATGCTATACTAGATAGGTTGTTTAGGGAAACCCAATTAAATTTCATTACCTTTTGAAAAATGCATATTTTATTGTATAAAGATAGCCATAGCCGGGTGTTGGTGGCTCACACCTTTAATCCCAGCACTTGGGAGGCAGAGGCAGGCAGATCTCTGTGAGTTCAAGGTCAGCCTAGTTTACAGATGAGTTCTGGGACAGGCTTCAAAGCAATACAGAGAAACCCTGTCTCGAAATTCCAAAAAAAAAAAAAATAGCCATAGTTTGTTTATTTCAAGAACTGGACTTAAAAATAGTATTGTATAAACACACATACTTTCAGCTAGTCCCATAAATACAATGTTTTCACAAACATGACATATTTTATTAGACATTGTTAGAAAGAGTTAATTTTACATAATCAGAATACCATTCATATTTTTGTAGCTTGTAGTAGAAAAAAACAATGGAAAATATTTTCTTGACATTTTTGTTAGTTGATATAACATAATCCTGTTTTATTTTTCTTAACCTGAGTTTCTGGTTTCCTCAACAGTCATATCTTTGTGAAATGCTAAGAGAGAAATTTGATTATATTAAAATACCACAGTTATTGCCAGTAATATTTGCTATGTTCTTATCTGATGTTGGAACATAATAAGTGACACTTCTGAAATTTATGTTACTACATTATGGGAGAGATGCCAGTCAAACTAGCACTTCATATTTGTCTTAATCAATGTAAATCATAAATATTTAAAATAAAATTGACAGCTAATTTTTTATCCATCACTGAAACTCTCACATATGTCTATTTGTTGCTGATAATTTAAGCTTTGACAAAGCATGTGAAATTAGAAGGTATTATAATCAATAAATAATTTAATGAGATTCTAATATTTGTTACAAGTTGCCAGTCTACTTTGTTTTTCTCTCCTCTTGAAGGGAAATTAGTCACCAGCTGTTGCTATACCCAGATTTTCAATAGAAAAGCAAAAATTAAGCTTGGGTCTCTCTCTCTCTCTCTCTCTCTCTCTCTCTCTCTCTCTCTCTCTCTCTCTCTCTCTCTCTCTCTCCATATATAAATGGGAACAACAGACCTTGGCCAGAGGCCCACTTCCCCATCAGCCTGGGAGCAGGCAGCTGTAAGACAATGTTTACTAAAAACATGTTTACTAAAAACAATACAGTGCCGGGGGCAATAAGTTCCGATAAAGGCTGTCCCATGGAAATTCCCTAATCTCGACCTTTTCCAAAGACTAACTGCCTCTTTCTGATCCACCCACTGCTGCCTCTGGTGTCAGGGTATATAATAACCAGCCAGGGTCGGAATAAAGGAGAGCCTTCTTGAGGAGCAGTCTGGAAGCCACCAACGGGTCTCTGTGTCAATCCTGACACCCTTGCCACATTCTCGGATACAGGCTGTGCAGTGGGCGCTGCATATATATATGAAACTTTCCAAGGCTTCCATTTAGCAATTCATGACAGAGATCTTATATATTTGGCCTAGGTTTATTCTGATTGTTTTGAGGCAGATCCAGATATCTTCAGGCTGTGTACTGTGTGAGTAGTCAACATGCATTTACTGTGGCTTCAAGAGAATGTTTTACACCTAGTAACTCACAAGAACCATTGAGTCACAGGGTGAGTGTACAGAGCTTTCAGTTTTCCTTTGAATATCCCACTGAAAAATATGCTTAAGCATTTCCATTATGGAACTTTAATTTGCTGAGAAACTGTAATTGTCTTAGTGAAACTTGGAGTTGCTGAGAAACTTTAATTGTCTTAGTTTCTTTTTCTATTACTGTAATAAAATATTCTGACAAAAGCAGCTTAAGGAAAGGGGATTTATTTCTGCATTACACTATAGTGCATCATAGTAGGGAAGCTATAGTGACAGAAGCCTGCAGAAACTGATGACATTATCTTTACTCAGAAGCAGAGCAGTGTAGGCATCTTGCTCATGCTCACCTTCCCCCTCTATCATATACAGTCTAGGAATCCAGGCTCCTCCTATTCCCTATCCCCATATTGGAATAGTCAAGACGGGTCTTCCCACATCACTCAATGCAATCAAGACAATCCTTCAAAGCCTCCTTCAGAGGCTAATCTTAGTCTACATAGTAGGTATTGTGTCAGTTTGCCTTCAGTTATCCAGGTGTGGAGCTGAAAATTGCGAAAGAAAGTTCCTTACAAAATGAGTAAATGCACCCTACATTGAACTTCCTGCAAGACTTACTAACTTATTACACTTCTGTGAATGTGCAGAAGGTAGGTCATTACAGGTCAACAGCCTAGTTGGGTTATCTGTAGGCCCATCCATACCTATCGTTGATCAACTCTTTATTTAAACTAACATCTTTATGACTATTAGATAAATATTTTTGAATATACAAACAGATTTGTTTCTATCAACCAAAGTGCTAAGAATTTCATCAGATAATGTCAGAGGCTTAGAACCAAGAGTTTCATATTTTTAGTAACCTGCATAACCTATGTTCCCAGCAGAATATTTGTGAAGTATCTATTATTTGCTGTGTCATCATACAAATTTCATGGGTGGAACTGTTTTCAAGTTGGAACATGAACTTTGTGGTAAAACTTAAATCTGTGTTCTAATTGCAGTTACTCGTACTTTTCTCTGGAGCAGACGCTAGACATTACTAGTCATACTAATAATTATAATACTTCAATATTTAATAATTAACTGGGATATTTGTGCATTAAAACATTGCACTGTTTCCCAAAGCAATGAAATACAGTGAAGATATAATATTGAAGGAATAGGAGAAGATATGTATTCCATTTTAAATGTTTATTTTTCCCCAGAACATTTCAAAAGATGGGGGAAATAGCTCCCCTTGAGGAAAAAATAAAACTGGTAATTCTACTTGGAGTAAATGATTGAGGGGATTTCTGGTCTAAGGGTAAAGAAAAGACTGACTCTGAGGAGTAGTATTGATGACAGTGAGACTAAGAGTTCCCTTTGAAGGGTAGCAGTGGGGACCAGCGATCTCAAATGTATGGTATAAATCAGAACTGTTTCCCATTCTCTAAGCCCTGGCAAAGTCTGTGTGCTTTGTAGACACTGCTGGACATTATGAGATGTAGTCTTAGTTATCATAAGTGACTGATGTAAAGTAGATATTTTATTCCTCTTTAAAAGTGCAACTATTCTCAGGATTCCATTGTTTTTTTCTGCTGAATAGTTCTCCATTGTGTAGATGTACCACATTTTCTCTATCCACTCTTCGGTTGAGGGACATCTAGGTTGCTTCCAAGTTCTGGCTATTACAAATAATGCTGCTATGAACATAGTGGAACAGACATCTTTGTTGTATGAATGGGCATCTTTTGGATATATGCCTAAGAGTGGAGTTGCTGGGTCTTGTGGTAGGTTTATTCCCATTTTTCTGAGGAATCTCCATACTGATTTCCAAAGTGGCTGAACCAGTTGGCACTCCCACCAGCAATGGAGGAGTGTCCCCCTTTCACCACATCCTCTCCAGCATAAATTGCCATTGGTGTTTTTGATTTTAGCCATTCTGACAGGAGTGAGATGGTATCTCAGAGTTGTTTTGATTTGCATTTCCTGGATGGCTAAGAATGTTGAGCACTTTCTCAAGTGCCTCTCAGCCATTTTAGACTCCTCTATTGAAAATTCTCTATTTAGTTCTGCAGCCCACTTTTTAATTGGGTCCTTTGCTGTTTTGGAGACTTGCTTCTTGAGTTCTTTGTAAATTTTGGAGATCAACCCTCTGTCAGATGTGGGATTAGTGAATATTTTTTCCCATTCCGTGGGCTGCCTTTTTGTCTTGCTGACTGTGTCCTTTGCCTTACAGAAGCTTCTCAGTTTCAGTAGGTCCCATTTATTAATTGTTGATCTCACTGTCTGTGCTACTGGTGTTATGTTCAGGAAGCTGTTCGCAGGCAAATGGATGACACTAGAAGAAACCATCCTGAGTGAGGTAAGCCAGTCACAAAAAGAGAAACATGGCATATACTGTCTCATATATGGATTTTAGACATAGATATGGGGAGTGCCAGCCTACAATCCTATGGCCAGAGAGTCTGGGAAACAGAAACTTCATTCAGTGGCTGATCGAAGAAGAGGCAGACTCCCTCGGTTAAGTACTGAGCTGAACTCAAGATAGCCAGTAACAGAGAGGGAGGACTGATGACCAAAGGGATTAAGACTGGGCTGGTTTAACCCCCCAGAAACAGCTGACCTGACAAAGGTTAACTCTTGAATCCCAGGCATCAGCCTGGAAATCCAGCATGGGACTGATCAAGACCCCCTGAATGTGGGTGTCAATGAGGAGGCCTAGGTAATCTATTGAGCCTTGGGCAGCAGATCAGTACCCATCCCAAGTATACACACGGACTTTGGATTCCTATCCAACAATGTGAGGTGCACTCTCACCTGAACTCTTGGGGAAGGGTCTAGGCCCTGCCCTGGATGAAATGACAGACTATGAACACCCCCATGGAGGGCCTCACCCTTCCTGGGGAAATGAGGGGATAATGGGGGGGGGTTGGGGGGAGGGCACGGGAGGAGGGGAGGGAAAGGGAGAGGGACCTGGAACTGACTTGTGAAGCAACCTTGTTTCTTATTCAAATTTAAACTGAAAAATAAATAAAAAAAATAAAAATGTAAAAAAGGAAAAAAAAAAGTGCAACTATTCCCTGAAAGATAATTTAAAATGTACCTGCAAGTGGAAAAAGCCCTATCTTGACATGGGCATAGACTCTGCACCACACAGGTATCATTAAAATGAACTGTAATCTCTGATCAAAATCTAACAGAAAGTAACACTTGTGCTTCTTGGAATATGATGTGCACAACAAAACAATACTTCAGCCTTAATATGATTGTAGCATAACCATTTGACTGCCTGTGTTTTATCTATGGCAGCCTTGCATACTGCCAGCTCTTACTGCTGCCGACGATTTCATTTGCACTTCTGGCTGCTTTACCAGACCCTGCAATTGCATCTAACATCTAGTGAATATTTGGAGAGTGTTTCTGGAAACAGTGTCTATGTTGTACTGGTTAAAAAAACATTAGGAGGAGTGGTCAGCGAGTACAGATACTTCCACTCCTATGTGCAGAATTGGAATCTCTGAGAGTAAGGTATTATGAATTTCTAGTACACTGCACCCCGTGTAGCTCTTTCTCTCTCCCTCTCCCGCTCTTTTCCTCCCCTTTTCTGCCTTGCTCTGTCCTGACAGGGCCTCACTCTTTGGTCCAGGTTGACCTCAAACTCATTATGAAGTTCAGACTTTTCTGCAGCACACTATGATCCTCTTGCTTCAGTATCCTGAGCTAGTATTCACCACCTGTAAAGACATACATTTGAGAGGAGTTGGGCATTACTAAAGAACAAAAGTACTGGCCAAAGACCGACCCAAGACTGACTTTGTAGCTTGCAGAATTGGTGAGTTGTACAATTACAAAATCTAATCTACACACTTTTGATACCTTACAGTTCGTCAGCATTTCTTGTATTGTAGTGTAATGACATCTCAGATAACTTAACGAAATTCCAGGTATATCCCTCAGAGCTCACAGATACTTTGGATTGCTGTCCTGAAAGTATTTCTGGAACAGAAACCACTGGAATGGTAGAAGGTCTCCAACCCAGACTGCAGTAGGTAGGATGGTAGGGGTGGTAACTATGTGGAAGCCATTTACTCTGAAATCTAAGCTGCATTAGACAGAGAGGATGGGGCAGCACTGAGAATGTAAAATTCTGTGGTAGACAGATACCAAATAGATGTCTGGGTAGTCCTGATTATGATCTACACAATGAACTCTGTTCTTTGTCTGACCTCTGCCCCTTTTCTTTTTTCCTAATTCAACCCTGAGCTGTCAAGCCATCTCCTGACTGTGAAAATATTCTGATTCTCAAAACCTAACTTATTTTCTTTTGACCTTGGTATTAGTTTTACAGACTTGCACAGAAAGTTGACCACTCCCTGCCTTACAACTAGATGGCTTAATAAAATGTTGTATACTGTTGAAGTTCTGGAGGCAAGAAGCCAGAAACAGAGGCCAATAGCCTACACTCCTTCTATAGCCCCAGAAGAGTCCTTTTGTCGGTTTCCTGTCACTAGGTATCTTATAGCTGGGCCCCCAGGTCTGTCCTTCTTCCTTCCTGCTTTGACTTTCTCTGAGGACAGCATCCACAGAGGACTAGTCTCCATTCTTATTTAGTAAGATCTCATTTGAACATGTTTGTATTTTAATATCTCATTTTCAATTTTGTCACATTCATAAGTGTGAGAGGTTCATATATCAATATAGACCATCTTACAGAATGCCATTTTGTCTACCACAGAATTTTGCAGTCTCAGTGCTGCCCCATCCTCTCTGTCTAATGCAGCTTAGATTTCAGAGTAAATGGCTTCCACATAGTTACCACTCCTACTATCCTACCTACTGCAGTCTGTGTTGGGGACCTTCTACCATTCCAGTGATTTCTGTCTCTGAAATCACTGAAGTTTTAGCTGAATAATCTGAAGGACATATGTTAGTGCTTGCCTCACTTATTATCTGTCCTGCCCTCCAGAATATTTGTGAACTTTCTTCTTGTCAGTTTCTATTTGAACTCACCTAAGACAACTCAATTATGTGTGACTTGGTTTCATTTTACTTAATCACTAGACCTATGGAAGAAGTCATAATGAAAGAAAAGAAATAAAACATGGCCAAGCATAAGCATTGTTTTAGCTAAATGTTCTAAACAATTTTGCAAAGTCTTTATGATTATCTACAGGACACTTGAGTATTTACTAACTGAATGGACTATTATGGGGTTGATCTTTGGAGGAACTGGGCTCCTAGAATCTGCTTTTGAGGTGTATATCTTATCTCCAAATGCTACCTATTTCTGTGCTTCCTAGGTGCCATGAAATGGCACAATTAATTTGATCCAAAAATGTGAACTGTGGTTTAATTATTTTTAGACAGTATGCAAGCATTTCTAAAAGTTTGCAGATGATTTGCACTATGATTGATAACCAGTGACCTATACCATTACTCTTGTTTATATACCGCATTACTTACTTTATTATCTGGAACCATGTTCTTTTATTAGATTGCACATTATTCAGTCTCTTTTAGGATGCAAACTCCTTGAAAGTTTTTTTTACCAATGTACCTGTTTGTCAGAATTTCTAGAATAGGTACCACAGATACACTAGCATAAATAAAAAACATTTTTTTGCATGCTGAAAGGCTGCATAATCCATCATCAAAGTGGTAGGCAATTTGGTTTGTAATGATGGACCACTTTCTGGTTTGTAAATGACTGCATTTTTGTATATCTAAACACAGACAAAAAACTTCTACTTCTAGGCTTTCCTCATATTGACACCAATCACATTGTAGGGACCCTACCTCGGAAACTTAATTACTTCCCTGTGACCTAATATTCAAGTATGATTATACTGTTATATTGGGAATCAACATATAAATTTTAGAGGACACAAACAATATATATATACATATATCTGCATTTGTTCATAGTACATACTCACTAAATTCTTCATAGAATACTGAATAATAGGTAGTATATACTTTATAGCAACAGTAGATTAATTTTCCATATGTATAAATTCATTTTTTTGCAAAATTTATTATCTGCTTTCAATTTTGTTCATTTTCTTTTCCTGATTAGGTAGGTATCTTAGTTAGGGTTTTTACTGCTGTAAAGAGACACCATGACCGCAACAACTCTTATAAAATAAGTTTCTAAGAGTTCTATCTTACAGTTTCAGAGATTTAATCCATTATCATCATCATGGAAAGAATGGCTGCAGGTAGGCAGATATGATCCTGGAGTTCTACATCTTGATCTGTAGGCAGCAAAAAGAGACATCGTAAGGAAGGTTATTGAGTGCAAGTCTCAGAATTCAGATAGAACATTACAGGCAAGCATGAGGACTAGAAAAATCTGAGGGTGAATGAATTCTCCATACGTGCTTCTCCAAACAAGCTTTCTTTTTTATTCTACTGCCATAGTTCTAATTCTTCTTTCCTACTTCTAATTCTTCCTAGCTTCTTTTCTAAAAACTCTTCTTCTAGAGCCTTGAAGTGATAAAGAAATTATAAGAGTTGTTTCTCATTGACCAAGAGAACATACCCAGGATTAATGACAGTGAGTTGTGCTATTGCCATGGCAACATGAAGTCCTAAGGCCATAGGAGCAAGCCCACAACCAGACTGGAGGTAGAGTACAGTGCCCAGTGACAACTTTGGAACACAGATCTATTGTTAGCACACGGACAAGTGAAGAATTGGACATACATTTCTTAGTAATCTTGGTTAGACATCTGTGACTCTGACCTTGAACATCGATATGAGTTGTTAAACTTATGATCTATTTACAAAAATCCTTTAGTCTAGTTTGAACTTGCTCTGAGGTGAAAGTCAGCTAATTGTGGGCAGTTAGTCTGAGCAAAAGAATAAGGGAGGCTTTTACATGTTCACAGTCCTTGTGAGACAAATAAATCCAGTTATGAAATATGTCCCAGTATATTTTCTATATATCAAAATTATACAGGCCAATGAAAAATAATCTTCTTGATCATCCACAAAAATGTGCCCAGGAGATGGAATATTTTCATGAGATAAACATACAAGCGGTGGGAAAACACTCAAAACTATTCTTCGGAAAGAAATGAGGCTCTTAGGGAAGAAATGAAGTGACTCATGAGCAAAATTGTAAACATTCCCTATCAGAAAATCTCTCATCTGGTAGGCTGGCTTGTTGAACACTAGTTATCACCTGCCATACCTCTTATAGCCGCTGACAACAGTGAGTCAAACCAGACCTTGATTGAGCTTCTAAGACCTCAAAGCACACCCCCCAGTGAAATGCTTCTCCACAATATCACACCTACTCCAATAAAGCCACACTTCCCAATAGTGAGCCTGTGAGAACATTTTCATTCAACTTATCATGCTAGCTATACAAAATCATTTTCCTGAAGATCATCTTGCAAAATAGAGCATGAATTACAGGTAGGTGTATTTAAATTCATAGCCCATGGTTTGACTAATGCACTCCATATGTGATTCCTTGCCATGGTATTTATTAGAGTGGTTTGTCACTGTAAAATAAATCGCATCCTTCATGAGGGTATAGGCAACTATGTATTGTGGAAGGTACTTACAAGAGAAACTGGCAACCTGGGTGAGTCAGCAGCTTTCCAAGACTGGACCCAAAAGAGAGCATATGTCTTTCCTGCACAGCCTTTTATTTCCCAGTCTGAAGGCGTCTGTAGCTATGCCCAAAGGAGGCATGGTCAGCGGCACAGAGATCTAAGATCTCTCCCTACAGTGGTTAGAATAACCTCTTTCTTTGATGGTGTATTAATCTGCATTAATAAGATTAAATTCAGAAAGCACATATCTTTCACTAAAATGTATTTATTTCTTTACATCATTCAATATATTTAGGATTCTTCTTTTGATGGATATTATTAATACTATTATTATCAAGCATTGCTTGATGTTTACCATTGTAGAACAGAACAAGCCATGTGACTTTGCCCTCAAACAGTAACTTGATATATAACTTCCATCCACAAATATTTTATAATAATTAATTCCTTTAAATATCCCATGAGTAAAATGAATATTCATTATCTCCACTTTATAGATGCATAAAGTTAGACAGAGACTAATTAAACAAGTTCTTCAAGGGCAGATAGTGAGTTGATTGGAATATGAAGGTTGTCATTGGATATTCTGGACCCCAGGTTCTAGAAGAATTGCATGATATCTTGTTGATTTATTGTATAAAATTGAACTTGCTTATTTAAGCTTTCATGATATGCTCCCCATTAGTTTGGGGCACTATCCAGAAAAATACACAGTAAATTGGTATTCAGCTATCAAATATGTATTCTGCTTGTGTTTATTGGCTTCTTTGGAACATTCAAAAATGAAGCTTAAGAAATAATATAAGACATAAAAATTAAAACTTTCCATAGAGAGTCTGATAATTAAGTTTATATTTTTTATTGAGCTCAAATTTCTTACCAATGTAGGTTTCATTTAGAAGACCTAATATAAACTCCAAATATTTTGTATTCATAGCCAACATTTAGAATATAGATTTATTATTACAAAACAAAATAAAGTTCTGTTAATGTTTATCAATATGAACAGCCCAAAATGAAGAAGATAATAATGTAACTAGGAAGGACTATATAACTTCTGTGTACTGTTATTCAGAAATCCAAATTAAGAGCATGAATATCTCATTTCACTCAAGTAGTCAATTCTTTTTTTTTTTTTTTTTTTTTTTTTTTTACGAGACAGGGTTTCACTGTATTGTTTCGGAGGCTATCGGTCCAGCCCGGCCTCGAACTCACAGAGATCCGCCTGCCTCTGCCTCCCGAGTGCTGGGATTACAGGCGTGCGCCACCACCGCCCGGCCTTCAAGTAGTCAATTCTTAAGCTCATTACAGATCTTTAGGGAATTTGTAGTTCTTATGCTTAAACTTTGAACAAGATGCTGTGTTGATTTTTCTTCTTTTCTCAATCTTATATATTTTTTAAGTTGGATTACCATAAGAAAAAATATATATCACACATTGACTCTGCATAAAAATTTCAATTTGCTCCAATTTGAAAAATTCATCAGCTCTACATTCAAATGTAGATATGTGATTTTCGGTCAAAATCAGACTAATAAAAATATCGCTTAGCTTTTCAGCAATGTTGTAAAATCTACAGAGAGAGCTGACCCAAGGTCATTGGAGCTCACAGACTTTAGACCAACAGTTGGGGACGTTCATGGGACCTAACTAGACCTTTTGCATGTAGGGAACAGTTGTGTAGCTTAGTCTGTTTGAGGGGCCCCTGGCAGTGGGATCAGGATCTACATGAGCTGTCTTTTTGGAACCCATTCGTTATGGTGGGATGCCTTGCTCAGTCTTGATATACGAGGCTTTGCTGACTCCTCATGGGAGGCATAACTCTTTCTCAGGAGTGGATGGGAGTGTGTTGTGTAGGGGGGTGTCAAGTAGAGGAGAGGGGAGGGAGGAGAACTGGGGATGGTATGTAAAATGAATAAAAAAATTTTAAATTAAAAATAGAAAAATTTATCTTCAAAGGAGGGCTTTGATTCATTAATTTATTTTCATTTGAGTCATGAAAATTATGGACTAAAACCAAATTTCCTGATGAAGTTTGCCAAACACAGCTTCTTATATCTGGGTCCCTATATAGTGAGAGATACTCTTTACCATGATTTCTTTAGTTTTTTTTACACAAACTCCATATTGGTTGATACCATTGCAGGCTATCTTAACAATTTTTTGGCTTCATATAACTTATTATCAACTTCCAAAATCAGTGGATTTATTAAAAGTTCAGTTAGTTGATATTTCCATTTATTTCTTATAGTTCAGGCTATCTATCTTTTTAAAAGTAACTTGAGGAGTGGCTATTAGAGAAGAAAATAACAAATTAAATCAGTGAAGATGACAATATGACATGCTTTTGAGTTCTAACTAAATAACCCAAAAGAAATCTGTGAATTCTATCAGTTGTAATAAAGCTTGAATTACTTTAATCATTCATCAATGATCTTACCACAGAAATTCAAATAGTCTTTCTCTCCTACCTCATCATCTCAAATCACTGGTAAACATGAAATTCTAGTCATTCTAAATTTGTATCATTCCAAAATATTTTTGAGGATTAGAAAGATAGCTCAGTAGGTAAAGGCACTTAATGTCAAGACTAATGATCCAAGATCCATTTCTGAAATTCACACACTCTAAGGAGAGAACAAATTCTAAGTTGTCCTCACAGACACACACACAGACACACAGACACACACACACACACACACACACACACACACACACAAAGGTAAACACACTAAATCATTGTAAAGAAAATATTAAATGTTTTAGAAATGAAATCATACATTGTATTTTGAAATTGGCATTTTTCAATTGACACAATTCAAGCAGGAATGTGTAGGCATGTTTTTTATTATCATTTATTTTTTATTCCTGAGTAGAACGCCACAGCTGCCCCATGGCTTCACTTCACCACAGGACACTGAGTTTCTCCTAGTAGTTGTTACAGATTATGCTGCTGTGCTGTTTGTGTGGTCTCATCTTTCTGGAAAAAAAAAAAGCCAAAGCATAGACTGCTGGATTGTTATTTGTTATCTATTCACATAAAATATCACTTATGCTAAAGTAAACTTTGTTATCTTATTGTTTTGTTGTTGTTGTTGTTTTTCGAGACAGGGTTTCTCTGTGGCTTTGGAGGCTGTCCTGGAACTCGCTCTGTAGACCAGGCTGGCCTCGAACTCACAGAGATCTGCCTGCCTCTGCCTCCAGAGTGCTGGAATTAAAGGCGTGCGCCACCAACGCCTGGCCTATCTTATTGTTTTTAGGGTGTAGTTTTAACCTATTAAACATGTCAAAACATGAACAGTTATATGTACCTTGTGGAGGTTCTGGGTGAGAATCAGCCTGTCCATGTCTGAACACGTATCTCCAGGTCTGATTTTGTTTACTCTCCAATGTGTATGCTGATAAAGTAATGTGATTTAGTTTACATTTCTCCCAAAGCTAAAAATACTGAACATTCTATAGTTGCTTTGCTTGTGGTTTACTCTGATTAGTAAAATGTCCACGTCATTTGCCCATATCAAGCTGGATAATGTAAGACATTTACCATTGAGATTTGATACTTTATCTTAAAATATTTTAACATTTTATCAGATATGTGTATTTTATTTTCTTTTAATATTTAATCTTTTTATCCCTTCCCATGGTCTCACACCAAGTGAAAGTTCTTTATTTTCATGCACCATATGGCTTTTGATTTAGTAAAGTATTCTCACTGTTTCTTAGAGCTCTTCAATATTTCTGGGAATCTATTAAGGGAATTACAGTATAATTGGCAAATCATGTTCATAAATTTTTATGCTCAGATAACTAGGATCCCACATAGCAGCTTTCCTCTTGGGCATTTTTACATGCCGTATGAAATACTGCTAGACATTTCTGCAAATCTCTGGCTACATATTTGAGTTACCACATAATTTCTCTTTATTAAACCAAAAAACATGACACTTGGGTAAAATTTCTTGTAACACATGAAAGAAAATTTTAGTAGCTGTTTGTCATAACTGATTTGTTTACTGGAAATTATGGACTTAATTTTCTTTGTCCTTGTCAATCAAATAATAATTTATAAGCTACTTTTAAAAGCCGAATGAATTCTGTGATATGAATCTCCAAAAAGTTATCTAATCTGTGTTAAAATATCACATAATTTCTTTTTATTTGATCATATTTTTCTTTGTTTTTTTCCATGTGTGTTCCAATGATGTATAACAGGAAACATGAACAAAAAAGGGAATGATGTGATTGTATGTCTTTTGTTACTTTTGCATTCTTAAAGTTCATCACTGTAATATACATCCTTCCCTCCTCTTTTTCTCTCTTCTCCCTCTAGCAAACACACAAACACACATGCATACTTTCTCTCACACACATTCACAAATGTATATGGAGAATACATATGTAAATTACATAGTTCTAATTATCCAAATGAGGGAACTGAAAAATCATTTTTCTTCTTCTTAAAAATCTCAGAAAACATCTTCTTAGGAAACTGTGTGAAAGATATAGTGAGAAAAAATGCTGTGGTTTTATAACACACCAATTAATGATATGCCATTTAAATATATCTTCCACTGATAACAACTGAGAACAGAATATTAATGTTCAGCTTAGACAGGTTTTTCTCCCAATGCAATAATACTGTCTTCCTGAAAAGCATACATCTGTCCCAGCTAAAATTCGCTTGTTATTACTGAATTTAGCTTTACTTTTTTCTGTATATTTCTTTTGCTTCATTCTCTGATTCATTCTTTTTCATGATACAATGTAAAGGTGAATATTGTATGTTTGTGCTGTTTATATGCTTTTGTGTTGTATATATTGTTTACTTAAGTAATGTTTTTCTTCAAATAAAATGTATTTTACAGAAGTAATTCTGGAAGTAACACGTTATATAAATAACATTCTAGAAGAAGTATATGGACTATGAAATTGGAAATTGTAAGGAACTACCCAAGCAAAAGAATAACATGGGAAAGCCTGAATTAGTTGATTTCATTCTTGTGCTGAATTTATTAAAATCTTAAAATTGAAAATATGCTTTTCAGAATATTTTTCTTAGTACAAATTAAAAAGGTCAGCAGATTAAAGTATGAGCACTTATAATATTTAATGGAAATTCTCATAATATTCCTGTCCATTTAATCCAATTATTTTCTCTGAATTTTGTCAATCATGTGCACTTTATAGACCTTCTTGACAATTATGCAGTTTTTAGACAGTCAATAATTATAAATAATATGAAAGTTTAAATACTAAGAGCATTAAAATCAAGTAAAGGTCTAGAGTTTTGCAAAGGGACATTCAATCTATTTTTCCTTCATTATGATGAGTGAGGATAAACTCTATCTATTTGACATTTCTGCATTTGAACCAACTTTTACTTTAACATTTAGAATGGAATAAACAGATGCATATTATTTTGGTTCTAGGAATTCCATTTACCGAAATTATGTATCTCTTCCCAAACCAGAATCTTACATATTAAATAAAAAGAACATGAGGTAATTTTAAAATGTTTAGTAATTTCATTTTACAAATATTTTTCTCCTCTCAAAATTCTTTGCAATAAATAAATTTCCATAATTTCTTTAAGTCTTCAGCAAAATGTAAGTTTATCTTTCAATTTTAATATTTCTAAGGACATTCATGATTAATTATATACTTTTTAATTTGTGAAGGTAGAAACAAGTATTATAAAGTACACTGGAATATGCTATGAATTAAACTTAATACTTAAAACACCCACTCTTGCCAATAGACTGGTCATCCAGACAAAAACTAAATGAAAAAATAGTTACAGAATGCTTTACTCAAGCATAAAAAGAATGAACTGTGTTCTCAACACCTCAGCATATACAAAAAAATTGAAATAATTCCCTTTATCCTGTCTTACCACCACAAGTTAAAGCTGGATATTAAAATCAGAAACCTTACAAACTTGTGCAAACTGAACAACTCATGATTAAATGAAAAGTAGATCAAGACAGAAATTAAGAAAAAATTAAGACTTTTAGAATTGAATAAAAATGAATACATCATATATAAACTCATGGGACACAATGGAGGCAATCCCAACAGGCAAGTTAATAGTAGTAAGTGCCTACATTAAAAAAAAGATGTCGGATAGAGAGAGCTAGTAACTAAACAGCACCACTAAAAGCTCTAAAACAAAATAAAGAAATCATATTCTAAAGAAGTAGATAGCAAGAAATAAACCTCAGGGCAGAAATCAATAAATAGAAACAACAAAAAACAGTTCAAAGAATTAACGAAACAAAGAGTTGTTTCTTTGAGAAAATCATGAAGACTGACCTATCCTTCTCTAAGTTAACTAAAAGGAAAAGAGTGAAGATACAAATTAACAAAATTAGAAAATGAAAAGGAGAACATAACAACAGACACTGGGGAAATCCAGAGAATTGTTAGGACATACTTTAAGAACATGTACTCCACCAAAGCAGAAATTCAAATAAATTAATAATTTCTCAATATATATCATGCATCAAAGTTAAATCCAGATCAGATAAAGCAAATTAAACAGACCTATAAACCCTTAGTGAAATAGAAGTACTAATTAAAAATCTCCCAACCCACAAAAAACCCAGGGCCAGATGGTTTTAGCCCAGAACTCTACCAGACTTCAAAGAAGAGTTAATTACAATGCTTCTCAAATTATTCCACAAAATAGAAACAGAAGGAACATTACCCAACATTTTATGAGACCACAGCTACCCAGATACCCAAACCACATAAAGAGCCAAAAAAGAAAAAGAATTACAGACCAATTTTCCTTATGAACACAGATACAAAAATACTTAACAAAATACTTTCACACCAAAGAAGAGTTACATAAGATTTCTATTTACAAGACAAAATATGTTATGTTAAAGATGGGACATTCTGTCTGATAGGAAAACAGAATATTGTATGTTTCAATGTGTTGATATTCAGTGAAAACCGTGAATTTTCTAGTTTATTAAAAGCACTTTATATGTGGTCTGCGGAGATAACTTAGTTGGTAAAGGAGTCTTTATAAGCACAAGGGCCTAATTTTCATGGCCAGCACTCACATGAAAAGACAGATGAGGCATGGCCCTTCTCATTCCAGTATAGGTATCCTTGTAGTGTTGTTTGAGTTGTTGAGATGCTTAAGTCTGGATGTATACATTCATCCCAAGATTTTGTATGTTTTTAGCCACCATTTCTTCAAATATGCTTTCTGCTCATTTTTCTCTTTTCTGTCTATGACTCCCAGATGTGTGAACTTGTGTACTTGTATTATCCCTAGCTTCTTTGGACATTCTACATAATTTTATCCATTTTATTAATTTTCCTTTATACCTCCCTGATAGAACACATTCTCTTCCAGTCCCTGGCTATCACTCACATCACACAGTATAATTATGTTGTGTTGGAAATACTGCAGTCCCCATTTTACAAGGGCTATAGTATTTGCATTGTCCTATTAGGTTTTCTACTAATGGTTAGAAAGCTAACAGTTTAGTTACAGAAAACAAAGCATATCTTATACCATTCTTCTGTATTTTCCATTAGAAAATCTTTGGGTTGTATTTTGTTTAGAATGTTTGATTTTGATATTTTTTGATGAATTATCCTAAACACATTTCTGCTATGTTGTATTAGACATGTAAGTAGTCCACCATGTTCGACATTGGTAACTATAACATCAAAATATTGATAACTCTGCAGAATGTTGGTGATGGTCCTCATTCTGTAATATCCCAGACTCTAACCATATGCAATTCCGTTAGTAAAAATAAGCACAGCCATCTTGCTAGTATACAAATTTGGTTTCCTCTGCAATTGATGGTAAATTATATGTACACCAAAATTGTTTTAAAATATTTGAAAACATCTAAATGTTTTATTATTAGTAAATCTTTGATTTATATAATCTGTTTTATATACCTCTGTAGCCACAATCATATAAAAATTTTCAAGCTAAAGAGGTGATAAATGGAAAAACTTCGAGAGGACCTATTCCAGAGGGCCAGCGAGGTGTTATGCTCTTTTCTCTTCTCAGGGTAAGGGTATTGAGAATAGGTTTGTCCAATGTGTAGCCCCTTGAAAGGCTTCAATGTCACATGTAATTTTTTCCTTTACTTCCTATAGAAGAGGTTGTGAGCTGAGTGATTTCTGTACTGTTGAGGAGCAGTAAGCCAAAATTCAAAGCATGCCTCTTCTCTTCTTCTTTTGTTTTTATTTTTTCCTTTCTTTCCTCATCCTCCTCCTCCCTCCATTTCCTCTCCCTCCCTCCCTTCCTTCATTCTCATACTCCCTATCCCTTGCCTTCTTTCTTCCTTTCTTCTTAGTGGTCCTACACATGAAGTGCAGCCTGGTCCTACCAGTAAAGTAAGGTAGGACAGAAACTAGCCATCACATAAGCCCTGCAAATGCTGAAATGCAGGGCATAAACTCCATCTCCTTGCTTTCATGAGAGACCCAACAAATAAACCCAAGGATTAGTCTTTTTTGTCTGCTTGTTCTGTTCTGAGGAGAGTTGGGAACAAAGTTAAATGTCTCACTGTTACTATTGCTTTTAAGATGACTACCTAACAGGGGAAATTATCAGGGCGTTTTAAATGGGAGACTCATTTTTGAGAGGTCCAATAGTTTGTCACAAATAAATTAAGTACAATGACAAAAGCACAAACATTGCATTAGAAATGGAGACAATGGAATCAGTGACAACTGTAAGTAAAACAGTATATTTTCCTGACTCTTGTTGCTCCTGTTCCAGGTCCACATGCAAGGTCTTCTGAGACTTCAGCGTCTCCCTTAATGTGCTTACCAGTAGTCTTCTTTTTCTCCTTCTTGCTCTGGAAAAGCTGAGGTCTAACACAGTCAGCTTAAGACACAATTACTAGCCAAGTGTCCATTCTGTCACAGATGTATAGATGTTATTATTTCACTCCTTAATTATGGGGATAAGGTTTTTTGTTATGTTTTGTTTCATTTTTAATTTTATCTGTCTATTTATTTATTTTTTGTTTTTGGTCTTTCGAGACAGCCTTGGCTGTCCTGGAGCTCATTCTGTAGACCAGGCTGGCCTCGAACTCATGCGTGTGCTGGGATTAAAAGCATGTGCCATCACCACCTGACAGGAATAAGGTTCTTTTTTGAGACAATCTCTTCTAAAGTTTTTTTCCTGTGGACTGTGGACTTGGACGTTATTAGTATTAGTGATCAATTTCAAGCCATAGAAATATCTTGGTTTTTGATACAGATTAATGCTTGCAAGTACTGCCATGCAAAATAATTAAAGAAAACATTTTCAGGGACAAGTCTGGGTGGTAAAATCATGAATGATACAGGCCTTGTCTGTTGATGACTTGTTATTTTTCTGAAGTCTGAGGCCCTCTTGTAACACTCCCTGATTCGGCTCCTGTTACAAAGTCTGTGCTCATTATCTGTGTGCTCTAGAATATCTGCATTCTAGAGATGTTAGATGTATTGTTACTAAGGAATTCTGAGGACTAAGAAGGTTATATCTTCTAATTATTCTCTAGAAGCAGCCAAGGCACAATATAAAATTCCCTTACTATCTTGTAAACAAACCCAGATTCTTATACCTTGTCAAAAGCCAAAGCAAATAGAAACATGTATTTAAAATGTTTCTTTTACATGGAATACTTAATGAGAGATCATCAATAAACAAGTTTGTATGAAAATTTCTTTTGCTTTAGAAATACTTACGGAAAGCTGGGCAGTGATGGCACACACCTTTGATTCCATCACTTGTATGACAGAGGCAGGAGGATCTCAGTGAATTAAAGGCTAGCTTGGTCTTCAAAGCAAATTCCAGGTCAGCCAGGATTGTTACACAGAGAAACCCTGTCTTAAAAACCACACACACACACACACACACACACACACACACACACACACACACACACACACACACACACAATTTCTTAGGGTCTATGCTATTATTTTTCCTGTACTGTACAATTTGCATTATTATAACAAAGGAATTTAAATTTGTTATAATTTGATGCAGAATGTTTAGGTTTGGTGGAGGGAATGACAGCCCCAGATTATCTCAATGAAAATGGTGAAGAAATCCATTCCTAGGAGACACTGAGTGCTTTAAAGAGACTGTATAAATGCCACTATCATGTAGGTCACAGGTCCCCAAATATGGAAAAACTGATGACAGGGAGTAGCCAGCACTCTATACTGATTGTGTAACGCTGAGCTCTCTGCATATATGTTATTTCAGTACCTTAACTTGCTGATATGTGAAATAAATTTGTATGAATATAAAAAATTGACAGGAAAGTTGCTTTGTCACTTTATTTTTTTTTATTTTTTTATTTTTTTGGTTTTTCGAGACAGGGTTTCTCTGTGGCTTTGGAGGCTGTCCTGGAACTAGCTCTTGTAGACCAGGCTGGCCTCGAACTCACAGAGATCCGCCTGCCTCTGCCTCCCGAGTGCTGGGATTAAAGGTGTGCGCCACCAACGCCCGGCTGCTTTGTTACTTTAAATACATGCTGTTGTCTTCAACTGAAGTTGAGTGCATATAAACAAGTTCTTTCTTCTCAGGTAGACTACCAAAGGTAAGGCCATTTGAAAAACTAATAACAAAAACTAAATTTATTTTGTTTTCAAATATTTCCTTCTAAACCATTGGTATTGTGATTACGTACCATCTCTTTATACCAGAAAGACTTAAGACTCCTTATGGCTTGAAGAAACAAGAGGAAGAATGTTAATTTTGATGAAGCACTGAAAAATCAGAAAAGGGATCCTTCAGACTGTGAAATTTTAGATGTTCCACTAATCTTTGTGCATTAATGATACCTGCATTAATTTGTGTGGTTACCTCTTCTAATGCTCATTTTTGGTATAGTTGATTTATTATTAAAAACTGGTCTTTATATTTGAAGTAATATAATTTTAAACATGTCTGCCAGAAGGTCTACAGTAAGATTAGCAATCAGTTTGCTAAATAAAATATTGCTCTTGCTCATTTAAAATATAATAAACTTTGTTTTGATCAAGCATGTTAAGGAAGATCTAGTAGTAACTGAACTACAGATTTGAATTTCTGTCTGAAGTTTTTCACATGGAATCAAGTTACTGCTTTTTATGTTATTAAAATAATTAGAACCGAGCGTTGGTAACGCACGCCTTTAATCCCAGCTCTCAGGAGGCAGAGGCAGGCGAATCTCAATGAGTTTGAGGCCAGCCTGGTCTACAGAGCAAGTTCCAGGACAGCCTCCAAAACAATACAGAGAGACCCTGCCTTGAAAAAAAAATTAGAACTTCTAGTTTGCAAAATGATTCAAGTATAAGATAAGAATGACTCAAATTTAAGATCCAATTTGTCAATGCAAATTCGAATATTGATTTGATAATTGATTTAATAATATTTCATTAAAATTAAACTGTGATTGTAACTCTAGAAATGCCATCCTTGTACAAATTTCTTAGACTTTTGTTTACATTTATTCGTTTGACAAGCTATAAACATAAACGGTAGACAGACTCCCTAAAAGATATAGCATAAAATGTAGCTCCTTTGTACTTGATACTGACTACAAGGCATTGGATAGCTTTTAGCTTTATAAACATGAACTTGCTATTTTTCAGATGTGATAGTAACAAGATAAATGTTACCTCAGTGAAGTGATTTGAAAGCATTTCATATAATGCTTTACACACTTCGAGGGTCCTGAAATTCATTCTTAGTACAGAATTCATAACAATTTTGTATAAGTATTATGACCATTGATCCCAGAATGCATCAAACATGCTGCAACATTTACAAACTATCTAGGGATTTATTGTTATGAAGAGACACTGTGACCATAGCAACTCTTGTAAACTTAAACAGTTAATTGGACATGGCTTACAGTTAAGAGGTTTAATTCATTTTCCTCATGGCAGGATGCATGGCAGCACTCAGGCAGACATGGTTCTGGATAGGTAACTGAAAATTCTACATCTAGATCAGCAGGCAGCAGGAAGAGAAAGTGACACTGGGTTTGGCTTGGCTTCTGAAACCTAAAAGTCCAACCCCAGTGACACCCTTCCTCCAACAAGGCCAACCTAATCCAATAAGGCCAACCTAATCCAACAAGGCCACACCTCCTAATAGTGTCTCACCCTACAAGCCTATGGGTGCCATTTCCATTCAAACCACCATAGACACATACTTCAATAGTCTCCAGTTTTCTAATCTTCACATCTTCATTATCAACATCATCATCATCTTCATCATCTTTTTTTGCTTCACCTTTACTGTGATTGTGGCCTACTCCATCCTCTTAGCAATATTTATCTTTTTGTGCTCAATAGCTTACCTTTACTAAAATCTCTAACATTGATGTTCTTAAATGAAAAAAATATAAATACTTCCACAATATGATAGAAACATTTATTTAGAGGCACAAAATGTGGTACTTCCAACTATGAGTGACTAGGGCATAGACACCTAGTGAAATCTGTTTTTCTTAATGAAAGTAGAGATTAATTCCAACTGCTGAAACCTCTTGAGTTTTTCTTCCTGTCACAGATGAGTCAGAGGTAGAGTCCTGAAGAAAATAAGCACTGTTTTTGGAATAACTACAATATAATATGAAGAATATAACTTGGGGGAAAGTTGGAAGATTTATAAATTCTCCTAAAGACATTGTTGTGGTTTGAATGAGAATAAACACATTATTTTAATGCTTGGTGCCACTCACTGGGACTACTTGGAAAGGATTAAAAGGGTGTGGCCTTCTTGGAGTAAGTGTGGTCTTGTTGGATATGTGTCACTGGAGATGGGCTTTGAGGTTTCAAAAGTCCGTATCATTCAGGTCCAGTTTCTTTTATCTATCTATCTATCTATCTATCTATCTATCTATCTATCTATCTATCATCTATCTTTTTATATCTGCCTGTTGCCTGCATATCAGGAGGTAAAGCTCTTAGCTAATTCTCCAGCACTATGTCTGCCTGCTCCCCACCATAATGATCATGTGCTAATCATCTACAACTGTCAGAAAACACCCAATTAAATGCTTTATTTTAGAAGAGTTGCCCTTGCCATGGTGCCTTTTCACAACAGTAGAGCTGCAACTAAGATAGACATTCTATCTTAAAAATAAGCCTTCCACCATGATGGGTTTCAATTGTAGAATGGACAGAAGGAGGAGGAAGAGTGCCTGCCATGTGATTAGACCAAGATAATGGAATTCAGGCTGATTTACTCCAGGGATAAATGATTTTCTTATTTTTTGGTTATAAGAAACATCCAAAGACATATATAATGGCATCCTGGGGGCTTCTATGAAGTTACATCAACCAGAAAATTGTCCAGGTGAAATGTGCTACATATTTTAGAATCTGGCATTTGCCTTGTCTGCAGGCTAGTACTCTCTTACTATTAACTTTAATATATATAGCTATGTGTGTGTGTGTTTGTTGTGTTGTGTTCTTATCCTAGATAAATTTATGCAGTCATGATAAAGATTTATTTCTGATTTCTTAAGGGACCCAGATCATTTGGATCAGGAAGAATTTGCCAATATTTTATAAGATTGGATCATATTTATTTTTTAAAAAGGATTCTAAATTTAATTGGTAAGGAGAAGAAGCTTATTCCATATAGAAAATCTCCAGTTCAAGCTCTGGGAAGATTGCTCAGTGGTTTAGGTGCCTGTTGCATAGCATGTAGATTTGATTTTGAATCTTAAGCACGTACATAAAGTGTGGCATGTCAGAGTTGTCTGTAATCCCAAGTCTATGTGTGGGAACCAGGGAGCCAGGTGCACACCTGGGAATCTCTAGCCACAATTCTAACTGATGGGTTCCAGATTCAGTGAGAGACCTGTCCCACAAAATAAAATGGAGAAGTGACTGAGGAAGACACCCAGACTGCACTTGCATCTCTACAGGCCCAGTGGAGTACAGCTGCACACATGCATATACCACATTCACTCCTCACCTACACATATCCTTGAAAACCCATAGTGTACAAAACAGAGAGTTGTGGAAATCTGCCTTTTCCCTGGAGAAATGCATTTGCTGCCAGGGCTGCAGTTACAAAGCCACCTTCTCTGTGGTCTTCCTCGTTTCTTCAGCTCCTGGTCTACTTTGAGCTTCACACTGCCTTTGCTCGCTTCCAGTCCCTCATAAAATATATTTCATTTCCTGAAAACAAAGTGCACCTTCACCGCTGACTCTTTCTAGGTAAGTACTTACACTTATGCATAGGGTCACCCCCCCTTACCTCTCTGAGGGTCACTTGTGAGTTCCTATTGTACTGACTGCAGCTTATTTTGAGTTCTCATCCAGGGTTGTGTCCTCATCTTCAATCACAGCCATTTCCCCTTCATCAACAGACAAAATCACCTTACTAAATGTTTATTTATTCACTATGTTCATTAATTTTAGGTCCTTAAAGACATTCTGTTTTTCTTTTGATAACTTATCTCCCTTTATTTAATTATGACTCCACACTCTGGCATGTGAACATTGGTATCAGTTTTTATAACTTTCCTTAAATGGAAAGGTTTTTTTTGGGGGGGGAAGGGGAGGTTCAAGACAGGGTTTCTCTGTGGCTTTGGAGACTGTCTTGGAACCAGCTCTTGTATACCACGCTGTTCTCAAACTCCCAGAGATCTGCCTGCCTCTGCCTCCCATGTGCTGGGATTAAGGGCGTGCACCACCACCACCAGGCATGGAAAGCTATTGTGTACTGATTTTACTGTTAGTTCCCTACCAGTGCAAGTGACTCAAACTTTTCTCCATTTTGGAACTTTACTTGGTACAGTCCTTCCTAGCTCTGCTTCTTCACTTGGATGAACCCTTCTCAGACTACAGTTGTAAGTCAGTTTGTGTGCATCAGGTGGTGTCTGAATTCTAAGACAGCACTGGCTTCTCTTGTGTCATATATCCTTTTTGACCTTCTATCCAACACTATTGGAATTATGACCTCCGCATTTTAATGCTTCCCCTAATTTCCTTTGTTGTGTATAAAGCATTACACAGTTTCACAGTAAGTGCTCTCTAAGCATGACTAAATGTGATAAGCTAATATTATTTCCAATATCAACTTCTTTAACAGTGTATTATTTTATGATATGACACCTCCTCTCAGTTGTTATTACTATTAGTCTTATTCCTATTTCCAGGACAAGTTCTTTACTAATACCTCTACAAATAAACCTATTTACAAATGGATTAATAAATCAGTTTTCCCTCATCTGAAATATTTCCCATTGGCTCTTTCCATTTCAAACCTAATATTAATATATTTCATAGAGAACTAATTAGAATTTATTTTAGGTATCACTTTGTTTTTTTTTGCTACCAAAAATGTAATTCTGTCTTGTTGATTCTGAAAACAGAATAGGTTTTAACTGCATATAGGAGAAAATTATTCATCACAATTTGCTTTAGTACTGTAAGCATAGTTTACTATCAGGTATGGAAGTTCACACCATTAGCTTTGTGTTGCCTTTGCAAAGTGCACATGATGAAGTAGAGGACAAATATGTGAATGCTTTGCCTGTAGTAACACAAGAAGCACACACAGAAGCACACACACACACACACACACACACACGCACCTCCAGCTTTCTTCTCTTTCATGAGCAGTTTGCATAATTGCGTACCAGTGGGAAGCATAATCAATAATGATGACAAATATCATACATAGCTCACTCAGAAGAGGCTTATTACACAGGTATTAGATGAGAATTACGTGAAATCCCTCTCAAAATGCCACACAGTCATTGATGAATAGGCTCCTTCAAGCTTAGGTCATGCCAGGCTAGTTTTAGACAGCAGAATGCTTCTGCCTATGATTAAATATGTAAATCTTTGTCATCAAACACAGCTATTGTTTACATTTGTACTTCTGTGAAAGGTAACTGTGTACACATATGCTATACTCACTTGAAAACCTCTGAACAGAATACACACCTATGGGAACATGGGTCTGGGCTTTTACACTGATGACACTAATCTCAGCAGTGACAAACTTGGAAAAATGATAGCACTATTATATCTGTATTGAAGGTGTAAGTTCCCACCTCAAGACCAAGTTTAAAGGTGTGCATTCCTACCTCAAAGATCCAGATTAGAAGATCTTCCCACTTCAAATTAAGCAAAATTTCCTCACAGGTGTAAGCTCTATTTTAAGGGTTTTACTTAATTGCAGATGTAGACAAGTTGACAACCAAGTATAGCCATCACATCATATTTATGCCATCATTTGAGATGTATTCTTGTCTTCCAATAAATCTCTAATATCTTAGGAGACTGTCTTCTTCCTGTATTGCCACTGTCACAGAATAGAGCGTCTTCGTTACACTACACTACTCTGAGATGTACCATTAGCAATGCCACTAAACTAGGAAATGTTCCAAATCAAAGGAAACTGCTTTTCTGAAATAGGGAAATAAAACATCTCGTTTTATCTGCAGTGAATTGTAGGTTGAACCAATTAAATTATTCCTCAATTAAACTCTATTGTACCTACTTAACACTAAATAGGTCAGTATTTTTGTGTTAATTGCTAAGTGTAATGTCTTAAAAGATATTCAGTGGATTTAAACAATCTTGTGTAAAGAAATGACCTATGTTCTCATTTTTTCTCCTTCTCTCTCTACCTCCTTCTCCATGCCCTATGAATATGTACTTATCAGTGTCCCGTTATAGCCATATCTATTGTTTGTCTATGCCTCTGTGTATGACTCGTTGGGTTGTTTTCAGTTTTGTTCTATCTCTCTCTCGGTTTGGTTTTTTGAGATAGCGTCTCACTGCTTAGCTCTGGCTGTCCTGAAACTCACTCTGTAGACCAGGCTGGCATCTACTTCACAGAGAACTAACCACCTCTGCTTCCCAAGTGCTGGGATTAAAGTCTAATGCCACCACTGCCTGACTTCAGTGACGTGTGTTCATATGTTTTCCATTTTGTTGCTTAAAATGTTATGACTTGGTTTTTGATTTACAAGGTATTAAGAAAGGTGGCCATTAGTATTTTCTTTATGTACAAAATAGACATTATTTCCCAATTATCACACTAGGTCATATTCATGAAGAAAATGTATATTTTAGCACTTTCTTGCTCTGTGTAACAAGAACACACAACAACTTTTCAAGCACACTCCTTTTATACCTAAAGAAGAAAGTATAAATTCTTTAGGAGTATGTTTAGATATTCCTTGATTTGTGACATGATATTTCCAATTATAAGTAGAAATTATTTAAGTCAAATTTATTTTAATAAACATAATGCCTGAGTTTATTCATCTTGGATATGTTCAATACATTAACAGTTTTTATACTTGGGCAAAGCATATGACACAAAGCTTATGTCACAGCAAATTTTTGAATGTCTTGGGTAGTTTGCTAGATACTTCTAGTATCCAATCCCCGATAAAGTTGCAATTGGTAAAATATTAGTTGTTGACCTTTAAGGAAAATGTAGCTTATGGCTGCTGATCAAATTCATAAGGGCCGATGATGTTGCACAAACTTGCCAGGACCCAGTAGAACAACTGATATTTCACAGAATGTCAACTGGCTGCATATTGCAATTACACTAACATGACACTGAAAAACTGATATTTTCACCCTGGTATATTTGTAACCCTTCCAGTGCTAAGCCTCTCTGTCGTACTGCAGGTGGGATATAAAGGTCACATTGCTAGAGAATTTAAGAGCTGCTTCTCATTAATTCATTTAAACACAGTGTGCCCCATTAGCCACTGTTGATGGAGCAGGGTACACATGAAAATCAGGAATCAGGGCATGTTGTTATCCGTGTCTGTACCTGTGAGTCAATGACTGAGCAAGTCAAAAAAATGAGTCAGAGATCGTTTCCCTTGGAACTATGAACATGTGCATGAGATTAGGCCATTTTTTTTTTTTTGGTTTTTCCAGACAGGGTTTCTCTGTATTGTTTTGGAGGCTCTCCTGGAACTCGCTCTGTAAACCAGGCCTCTGCCTCCCAAGTGCTGGGATTAAAGGTGTGCGCCACCAACCACCAACACCTGGCCAGAGGTTAGGCCAGTCTTTATCTGCTAACAGAAGTATAGTAGTTATATGACCTGGGAACACCAACATATAATAATTCCTAGACATGAACAAAAGAAAGTATGGTACATGCCTACTAGCAAATTCTTCACAAATATTCAACAAATATGTTCCCGCTTTCAGATCTTGTTAACAGTTCATTAAATATTCATCCAGGGAAAAAAGTCTTTGAAGCTATAACATGGTGAATATGATGAGCATGGTTCCCTGTGGATATGAAATAATTATTATTGGTTTGAGATAAGAGCAGCTATAGCCACAGGGAACACTTCTGCATATATATTCCAATGTAGAAACATTTAGACACTTTAATGTACATTAGCTACATGCTCAAGACAATTATAAGTTTCAGGAAACAAAACTGGTACTCCAGGAGAAGAATACAGTTGCTCAGTGCTAAGAGTTACATGGAAGAGTCATACTCTAAGCCCATAATTACATTCAATCCATAAACCAGAGTAAAAGCTCTTGAAAATGTTCTGGATTATGTTTTCAATAGAGAAGCAGCAGAGAGTGAGCTGCTCCACAGTGGAAAGCAAAGAAATGCATGCCAGTCTCTTAAGGCATCACTCTCTCTTGGAGTCGTTAAATAGGTTCATAATGCTTCAAGAGGTATTAGCATAGAATTCTTATTAAATCTCTCTCAATACCTGTAATAATATTTTTACACATGGTTTCTAATATACAAAATGAATAAAGGGGCTTAAGATACTGTTAATAAAATCATATAGTAAAGGCAAACACATGCTAACAGAGACTGCTAAACATCTAAAAACAATCATGTATTATTTAGACATTAGATATCAAGTAATCTGTCCAAGCTCATTTGGAAACAAGGCAGTGATGACTGTTCAATGAGTCTTGGCTACACTCTGTACTGTGTCTGTAATGATCGTGCAAAGTACTTCCATGTTTAAAACAGGTGTGTGGCTTTAAGCAGAATATCTAGCCTAGCCAAAGTCCCAGAAACAGTCACAAAAGTCAGAACATCTTCACAACTTTGTAATTCCACAATCTCATGCAAATTAATCTGTTTACCACATTTTCATGTTTTATAACACTCTAACTGCCCCTACTTCAATGGTTTATTCAAAAGGTTAAAACAATTAACCAAAAAATCATTTAAAGGAGTACTTTTTAATACTAAGTTGTATTGAAATGTATCAGTGTATGCTTGTTTTATGATAGCATAGGAAAAATAGACATTGCCTGCAGCCCGTTAATGTTTTCAACACCGTTATTCACTGCATTCCTCTTTTATATTGATATTGCCTCTCTGATACTATTTTTTACAGGCAATGCTTCTTTCCTATTAACTTAATTAAAAACAGCAAACTGCTAATTTTACCTTGGTAAGCTATTTTTATCTTATCAATATCTTCCCTATAAATATCAGGGGCGCAACACCTATTTTCCCGGTCCAGCCAGGATGGAATGTGGAGCAGAGACCTGTGAGGAATGAAAATAGTGGGGCAGGAGGCACGAGAGAAAAGACCACAAGACAGGATTCTGATCCAGTGGCAATTTTACTTTTTGCTGGGCTAGCTATATAATTGATGAAGCAGGTTTGGAAGGGGTAGGTTTTGGGGGTAGTTCGCATGTAGCTGCAAGGAAGGCAGGATGTTAGAAGTCCACAGAAGGAGGATGTCTGGCAGGGTGCAAAGGATGCAAGAATGGTTGCCTTGGTAACTGTGCCTTGTGGCTAGCCTAAAGGTACTGTTTAGCCTCTGGGGTTGAGCATGATAGGGGAGGTTTGTTTCTTGTTAAGGGCAACTATAAGGTTTCTAGGAACTGGTTGTTTAACTGTTCTAATTAGCTTGGTCCTGTGGCCAGAAGTTCTGTAAGTCCTGGATGGCAATCTGAGACTGGCTCCTAACAACCTATGAAGTCTCAACAACATGGCTGCCAAAAAATGATCTGAAAAAGAATGACACACCATAGACAAAGCAACATATAAGGTGTAAATCTCACAGTACCACCCATAGACAAAGAATTACGGGCAACTCAGGAATGCTGAGAGCAGAAGAGTTTTTTTACCAGGTGATCAGGCACATAGAAGTAATATTATACACTTAGCAGGTTGTGTTTATATATTTAGGAATTCCTAAGTATTTAAGTGTGTGTGTGTGCGTGTGTGTATGCATGCTTATGTAACAATCAAAGAAAAGAGGTCAGAGACTGAATTTGAGAGAGAACAAGGTAGAGGGTTACATGGAAGGGATTGGAGGAAGGAAAGAGAAAAGTATCAATGATGAAATAAGAATTTAAAATAATAATAAAAGATAGAGAAGATCTGAGTCCTTTAGTGACACAATTATTATTGCGCAAAAATTATCATAACAAAATATATGATCTTGACCAGGTTAAAGAAGCAACTGGAAGACAGAATATGATACAGCATGGGGAATTGTGGTGCATACATGATGGAAAACTCAGAAATCCACATGTTATGTGCTCCAAGGAAAGTCAAACGAATATCTAAGTTATTTGTGGTATCAGCAGACTCCCACTGAATGCTGGAGATGTCTCATGTGGTATGAAAGCTGAAGCCACAAGTGGCATCATGTCTGAGAGGCTGCATCTTAAAGGTCACACTACTGTGATTTAAATTTAGGTAATTTAACATGGCCACTGAGGTAACACAACTAAGACAGACAGCAAGAGAACAGAGTCAACTCAGATACATGAGGTTGTGGAGAAAGGACTAGTGACAAAACTATTGATCCTTTTGTTGTTAACTAGGGAAATAATGTGACCATCTGAGTCTAAGAAAAGGGCAGGTAAACTATAAGAACTGTTTGCAGAGATCTCAGATTGGTTTGCTGTCTTTGGGTCACATTGGTATAACTTAAAAAAAAATCAAACCCTAGCTTTTTTGAAAATAAAAAAGGGAGTGGTGGGTGACCCGTGAGCAAATTAACTAATCCTTCTGATGCATAGATTTTTTTTTTTTTTTGGCTTTTTCGAGACAGGGTTTCTCTGTATTGTTTTGGAGGCTGTCCTGAAACTAGCTCTTGTAACCAGGCTGGGCTCGAACTCACAGAGATCTGCCTGCCTCTTTACCTGTAAATATACAAGCTTGATGAAAACCCATCATTAAATTCTGAAGTCCCCTTTACTGTCAGGATCATTTCTGTTTGACATGTTTTCTTTTTATGATACATTGAGCAGAGATGTTTGCAATAGGTATCTACTGTCTCCAAGGTCCTGCATTCTCTCTTTAGAAAGTCCATGTTCAAACCTTTAATGAGCCAGCATCTTCTAAATATTTGCCTTTATTTTTAGGAAAATCAGAAGTGAAATTGTATCTGTACTGAGAAATCACATTTCCTTTGACAAAGAAGTTGCCACCCTCTTTTGCTGTGACTGCTGAAACAATTCCCTGTGCACAGGGTATCAATAAGAGTGACAATGGACATGTACATCGCACAGATGACCTGGATTTTGTTACATGTGTATAACTAATTTTCCCTTTTATAACCTTCAGTTGTGCATGTCCAATGGATAAATGTTGAGTAAATTCTCTCTAGTGCTATGCCTTACAATACCATATTTGTCATACCTACTGAGTGCCTTCCTTCCTCACAGTACTTAGTATACTGGATTTGCTATGGCACCATGAAAAGCAATACATTTTTTTAATAAGTGGATTTTCAAGGTATTTGTTCCCTTGCCATGCTGATGTATTTCAAGAATTTCCTAATGTTTTTCTAATAAAATATCCTTAAATCTTAGAAATATATTTTGGGGGGAAAAGTATTCTTGATCTCAAACCCCTCAAATCTAAAAGGTCTAAATCACAGTACTTTGATTAAAAATTTTTTTCTGTCTGGTATTTAAAATGTTAGAAGTTTCAGAATGTTTCAGACCACGTCTCTTTGGGTTAATCATAGTCAAATGTCTTTTCTGCAATGACTTGTTTTTTTGAGTATTAATCTTTCTTTGGAGTCAAATAAATTCTGTAGGAATTTAAAATAACTCAGACTGTTTATTGTATTATCTAAAAGTTATTATATAGTGACATAGATATATTTTCATAATATACATTATCAAGGAAATGAAATGAATCACTAAAACACAAAATTCAGTGCTGTAAAAATACTTTTTACTACCGATGTATTTTTGTGTCACATTTATCTTTTCCTGAAAAAACATTTTATACTAAGTTAGCACTGGTTAGTTCTTAACCATAAATAAATGTTTTAGAACTGAAGCTGTTCAGCCAGCTCTATGAGTTCTGGTTTGCTGTGTCTGCATTTAAGTCTTGTGTTTGGGAAGAACACTTTATAGAAAGCATACATCTAGATATGGAGGAAAGGAGCATGTCTACTACCTTGCTGCTTCACATTTGTTATCCGTTGTGATTCCATTAATTTTCATTTATTTATATTGATTGCATGTTATAAACTTCAAAGAAATTTTTCCTTGGGAATGAATATTTCAGTGCACATTCTCAAGTTTTAGCAATAACTGCAACTACTCTAACAACACAAGAAAAATATGACGCCCAGCCACATGATTAATTTCTAGATCAAATAAGTCATGGAAAAGCAGGATAACATTTGAACTCCCAATAACCAAGTAGCGAAGGTAAAGAAACCTAAGCAAAGGCTATGGAAAGGACATAAAGTTTAAGTTCAGAAGTTGTAAGTTAAAGCACATGCAACATGCAAAATTCCACAGAAAGGAAAAATACCATGAGTTTGAAAATCAGGGCAGGTTTTGAAAGCCAATGGCATTTGTGCAAGACATAAAATAATTAGCATGATTCCATAGATGAAAAGAGGTCAATGGCAAGAGAATGAACTGATGCCAATGTCTAAATGTTTTGAACAGTGATTGGAGAGCAGTGTAGCAAATAGGATGACAATGATGTTTTTAATTCTCAAGCACCACAATGTGTTTCTGAGTTTATATCAAGCTCTGTACTTCTGAAACTTTACTATGAAGATTTCTTGGAAGGTGTTTTAAAACACAGATTATTTGATTATTTGCACCCATCCAGAGAGATTCTGAGTCAGGTTAGTCTTAAGCAGAGCTCAAGAATGTTCTTTTTCAGCCGGGCGTTGGTGGTGCACACCTTTAATCCCAGCACCCGGGAGGCAGAGGCAGGCGGATCTCTGTGAGTTCGAGACCAGCCTGGACTACCAAGTGAGTTCCAGGACAGCCTCCAAAGCCACAGAACCCTGTCTCGAAAAACCAAAAAAAAAAAAAAAAAAAAAAAAAGAATGTTCTTTTTCAATGAGTTCCTAGATAGGATTCAAATGCTTGTGAACTTCCCATCTGTAGCTAAACTTTCTCTTTGGTACCCAGAGTGACAAGAGTGACAAAATAGTGAGCTCTTTCCTTTTTTTTTTTTTTTTTTTTTTTTTTTTGGTTTTTCGAGACAGGGTTTCTCTGTATTGTTTTGGAGCCTGTCCTGGAACTCGCTGGGTAGATCAGGCTGGTCTCAACATCACAAAGATCTGTCTGCCTCCGCCTCCCGAGTGCTAGGATTAAAAGCGTGTGCCACCAACGCCGGGCTTCTTTCCTCTTCTTTATTAGCAGCTACCCTGTAATATATGTGGAGACACTCTCTGAAGACAATTCTAAAATTAAGAGCATAAAAATATGCAATTAGATCTCTAAGAAGTGATAGCAGCTTAATCAAGAATTCCAGGGAGCCGGGCGGCGGTGGCGCACGCCTTTAATCCCATCACTCGGGAGGCAGAGGCAGGCGGATCTCTGTGAGTTGGAGGCCGGGCTGGACCGATAGCCCCAAAACAATACAGAGAAACCCTGTCTCGTAAAAACCAAAAAAAAAAAAAAAAAATTCCAGGGAACTGTAGTGCTGTTCTGCCTGAATCTAATTCAGTGTCAAGAAAGGACCCATAAAGACTCAGGTTTCAGCAATGAAAAGGTTAGTAGAAATGTGGCAACAACTGGAGCTGGAAACCTATGTCTGTCCTCTGTAGGCATGTGCGAGACCATGAGAATGTTATATCTCATGGAGAGTGGGAACCATAAAAGAAAAGCTGGTCAAGGTTCATAGACTGGAAGCAAGGATGGAAGAGGAAAGACACACACACACAAGCTCTTTTGTCTTACATTTCTGTCTCCAGTTCATGCCCCTTTGACTAAAAGCAACGAAAAGCTACTGTGCAAGGAGTTGCTGGACAAATCAACCAGTATACTGCATGTTCTTTAATATGGATGACTTTAAAGAAGGCCGATGACTTTAAAGAAGGCCGATGACTGTGGGATGACCTAACACTATGCTCCCTGTTGTCATTTTGAACCTTGATACTGGTTTCCCACACAGGTTGGCACCACCTGTCATTTTTCTTCTGTGGTTTTTGTTATTTGGAGAGCAGCACGCTGAGCCTGGCTCAGCGTGCCATGAGCAGAGCAATCTAATTGCTTCCTTATCAGGGCTCAAAAGTGTTTTTAAAGCCTCTCTATTGTTTGGGCAAAAGTTCAAATACTCCTACTGCAGCAGAACCATAGGCAAAATGCTCTCATAACTCAAAAATGCTGCTAAAATCCTGTTGTTTGCTCTGAATATAAGGAGATAAATGATTGTCCAACTTGAGCTGCACAGGGACTCTTTGCTCTTTCTTTCTGCACTGACTTCTAAGGCCCTGAGGCTCTTGTATAAATACCAAGAAGGCACTGAGAGCTTTGTTGTCTCACCACCAAAGAAGAAGCACCCTTTAGAATGGTTTTAAATACCTGAGGGTAGTTTAACTGTGATAAATACCAGCACTATTTTACAATTTTCAGTCACAATCCTGGGAATGCCTTTATTACATCAAACCTTCTAGGACTTCTTCTTAGTCCCTCCAGTATTTTGGAGGCAGGATCCCGGTTAGATTCATTGCCTGGCTATGGCAGTAAAATGATGTCTGACATTCAAGATGTCAGGAGCATCCCAATTGTCTTCTTAGCCTTAAGTCCTCTGACTTTTCAAAGTATACCCTCAATTTCAGACAAACTAAGATTTTTTCCCCCAAATGTCACATATTTAATTCACTCCATACTTTAGTTCATGAAATTTATTTTGTTGAAACTATGTTTATATGTATCTTCTCTCCAAATACTATTTTTAAATCCCCCTTAATTCTTGAAATATTGAATTTAAGAATAAAGATTGAAATGTGTAAAATCATGAATGGAAATAGAGGTAAGATAAAATAAGGATTCTATAATTTCTATGTTTTAAAAATACTGTAAAAGTTTCATCTCATTTTAGAATTAAACCCTGCAGGACCAGTTCTAAGCATTCTAGGGCCTTAAAGAAAGCTCAGTGTACATTATCTTATAGTTAAAAATAACTTTAAAATGTATGTTTAACTTGAAGCAAGTTGCTACTAACTTTGTGGACTTATACAGAAAACTGTGTATGGGGTTCAGTGCTTGTCTTCTATAAATTATTTCTTCAACATTATTCTCTTCATCTAATGTAGCTACTATCTAACCCTCCTCAGGACACACTGTCAAAGTTCATATCCATGAAAGGTGATGATAATTAGCAAATTAAAAAGACAGCTATGGGTTAGGAAAGAAGCTCAGTGGTAGAGCACCTACCTGTTCAGCTACAGCCACAGGATGTCTCCATCAGTACCTAAATAGATGGATGGATGGATGGATAGATAGATAGATGATAGATAGACATAGACAGATAAATAAAACACAAATGTTGCTCACAATTCTTTATTAGTCTTTGTAGTATCCTTTACATTGTAGGAAATAAAAAGTCTTTCTTCTGCTCAATTGAGTTAGAAAGAAATAGAAATCCATGCTGTAATTTAAACCCTTAAGTGTTCTGAGTTCCTACTGAGCAATAGAGAAAGGAACCTCTCCTGACCTGCATTCCGGTTTAAAACAAACCAGGCAAACACCTATGTAAATGTATGCATATGCACATATACAGGAAGCTGGTTAATCAACGTATTCTAAAGAGACTTTCAAAAATATACATAAAATAAAGAACACTAACAGATGTGTAAGACCAAAGCAGTAAGCACTGAGGAAAGAGGTTGAACAAAAAGTGATATAAAAATAAAGATTCCATTTAGTATGTGGCAAAATACCTTGAGATTTTCATCACTGTTAGGATGTAAGCTACAAGCATTGCTAAGCATTTAAAATCATGAAGGAAAGGTTTATTTTAGGCATATGACACTCTTCCCAATAACACTAGATCCGCACATACGGTAAAAAGAGAGATGAATTTTTTTTAAAAGAAGTATATTTATTTCTGGAACTGAGTCCAGAAAAGAGCCAGCAACCTTTGACCTCCTTTAGAAGATAATAAAGGATGTATCTTAATATGGTAGATAGTGACATTCTTCAGCTGAGTGCACAATGCATCTTGCTACTCCCCTCCTTCAAAGTGAAGTGCACCCTGATACAGCCTAGCCCTGTATGCCTACTCCACAGGAGCTCATTATCATTGAAATATGTGTCCTTCTCAGGGTGGCTTAATCAAAAGAAAATTTAAAATATCTGAGAAGCTAAAGGACATTTTCTCACAGAAAACCCACCACAGATTTTGTTACTCTAAACTGAGATCTGGTGAGTCCTTTCTGTTGGTAATGTGATAGAACATGCCATATTTCTGATCTAAGACATTTTAATGGTCAGTCTATCAGGGACTATGATTGACAGGTTCTGACAGGTGCCTGCATTAAATTACACTACATCTTACAAGCAAGTGTGGAGGTTATCACAATCCAGGGAAAGAGAACATTCTGTAAACATCTGGAAAAAAAATCACTTCAAGCACTAAATTTATCTTGGTGGTGTGGAGGTTTTGGGGTTGGGGCATCTACAGGGGACATTGTTTTTTTTTCTACTTTCATATTTCATGCTTTAATGTATTTTACAGTACAGTGCATTACTTTATTTTTAACAAAGGAGGCTCCCAGAAATCCATACCAAAGCAGTAAGTTATTTTGAATTCTTCAACCATCTCCTTGCAGAACTGACTGACATTCTCCTAGTGTAAGTCATGTGGGGCGGTGGCTCCCAAATGTGTTTTCAGAAGTCACTTGTGGAATGCCACAGCATGGGTATTCCATCAGAAACACATCCTAAAGGTGCACCTGTGTATTGTTTATTGATAACTCACAGTGCACAAGATCTTAACGTGTCTTCCAGGACCTGGAGAATAACTTTGGGTTTTCTTTCACTGGCAGGAACTGGATCTCAGCCCATGCTCTGGGCATCCAACAATGTGTGGGTGGGGAGGGGTGTGTGTATAGGCACAGAAGTGTTTGGTTATTGATGCTTTAATGGACACCAATGATATTCAGGGACCTTCTAAATTTCTGCAAGTTATGTGATACTTTACCAGAACAAAAGCATTGAATTGCTTAAAATGCCAAAAATTTAATCATGGAAGAGTGTTCTGTACAAAATTATTTGACATGCAACAATACATTGAGGCTTTTTTATTAAAATACACAATAGAAAAAATATACCTGTTCCACGAATTAATATTTTTATTTAATGATATATATATATCAAGGGATTTCCATTTCCTGGATATTCTACACAGTGTCTAAAGATAAGGGAAAGGGAAAATTTATAAATTCAAAACAGAATCCCAGGTTTCTACTGTCTGCTTGAACCTTAGCTTTCACAAACTGCACTGTTTTAACACAACAAATGGAGCTACCAGCCATTCACTGCTTAAAAGAGAATACACAGGCCTATATCTTGCCAGCCCAGCTGCAGTCACGGGAGGCGAAATCCAAAATTGAGGCACAGCATAGAACACCAATAAAATATTACCAGACACAGAGCTGCCCCCTTTTTGTTTCACAGGATAAAACAACTACCAGAGCCCTGAAAGTGTGTTAGGCAATGATCGATCAAAACTAAAGAAGTAGAGAGTGAGGTAGCTGAAACTAAAACCGAAAGTGGATCGTAAGCAAGGAGCAGAACTAGACAAGCAGTGACATCTGCATCCTTCTTCTCCACTGTCACCTGCCGCGTGCAGACATATGGACTCCCACATGCACACACACACACACACACACACACACACACACACACACACACACACACAGCACTGCTCAGAGCCGAGCCCTCACTTTCATGTTGGTAATGCTGAGCACAAGCCTGTCAATCTCATGATTATTTGCCTCCACTGGTGCAGGTGGAGGGCACTAAACTTTGGTTGCTAAAGGTCCTGGAGACTCCTGCTGATACACTTGTTTACTCTTTTTTATTTTTTATTTTTTTGCCTTAAGAAGTAATTTATGAGGTTTGGAGCAAGGTCTCAAGGATATTCTTTTTTCTTTTTTTAAATTATTTATTTATATTACTTCATGTGCATTGGTGTACACTTGTTTACTCTTAAATACTTCACAGTCACCTTTGAATCGGTGCCAATGATTTCTTACTAAATATCACTTTTTCTACCTTCTCTTTTTCCTTTTGCAATCCTTTCCAAGAGCCTCAGCTTTTAACTCATTTTAATTGTCCTATCAACTCCAACTCTATTTCTTATTAAACTTGAAAGAAAAACTACTCCGTTATAGATTTATGTGCATATTCTTAAGTATATTTAATAAATGAACTACTCCTTTTCTTTTAAATATTTGATGAAAATAAATGTTACTTATATCCAATAACTATTGAATATCTATACTTTGTAGGAAAAGAAGAAATTTCATATTTTTGAAATGCACTGTTTAAAATAGTTATACATATACATCATCTCTGAATAATGGAAATAAAAAATATTTTCTTAAATATGTATTTATAATTTTCCTAATTATGACAAACATATCTCACTTTTGTAATTAGGAAAACAATTGATTGTATTTCAGTGTTTCAGAATTTGGAGAACCGTATAGCAAACAGAAAGTCCTTTGACAGGTGCTCCGTCTGCAGATTTTTCTTTGCAAGCCCAGCCCAGAGGGACAGAATTCACAACACTACAGTGCAGAAGTGGCACAGATTATCCTTGTAAAATATCTGAGTTTATCGCTGCTGTAATGAATTTCCATTTCATTTTCAATAAAAGAACACAGTCAGCAATGACACACTACCTCCCAGTGCACTGGAGAACAAGAGAATGAAAGACAGACATGTTTTAAATGAAATGTTCAAAAGTCACCAATGCTCTATGACTGTAATTCCAAAGAGACAATTGGGAGAAAAAAATATAACCAAATCACCATGTAAATAATATAAAAATCTTAAAAATACACCTTGGGTACCAGAGAAGATTGATATATTCTTGTATTTTCAGCACAAGTGAACAAAAGTAACACAATTATAACAAACACAATCAGATATAAATTACCAGGGATACTACTGTTATTTTTCTAGCCTATATACTTATATATTGATGGACCAGAACTTGATCTCATTCACTGGTGGATTAGCCCACAACAAAAGGCATCCTTGAGTATCTCCACACTTTTACTCCTGATGGATTGCATGATTCAGCGTTGCTCCAGTTGTGCACCGAAAGTATCATTTGGGTAGGATATTTCCTTAAGGAACAATAAAAAGATCATAGAATTAAAATGCTTCAGTGGTGAAGAAGGGCAACACTGTGAAGCCAAAGTTAGAGCTGGCAGGGAGGCAGCCATGAAAACATGTCAGGATGATGTCTGAGCCCTAAGCAGAACACAGTAAGGAGAATTTTCTACTCTCAAAATGTAATTTTTTGAACTGGAGACAGGCATGTAGAAGAATGCGGATCAATCCATGTTTATCGCCATGCACAAAACTTAAGTCCAAATGGATCAAAGACCTCAACATAAATCCAGCCACACTGAACCTCCTAGAAGAGAAAGTGGGTGGTACCCTTGAAAGAATTGGTACAGGAGACAGCTTCCTGAACATAACACCAGTAGCACAGACAGTGAGATCAACAATTAATAAATGGGACCTACTGAAACTGAGAAGTTTCTGTAAGGCAAAGGACACAGTCAGCAAGACAAAAGGCAGCCCACGGAATGGGAAAAAATATTCACTAATCCCACGTCTGACAGAGGGTTGATCTCCAAAATTTACAAAGAACTCAAGAAGCAAGTCTCCAAAACATCAAAGGACCCTATTAAAAAGTGGGCTGCAGAACTAAATAGAGAGTTTTCAATAGAGGAGTTTTCAATGGCTGAGAGGCACTTGAGAAAGTGCTCAACATCCTTAGCCATCCGGGAAATGCAAATCAAAACAACTCTGAGATACCATCTCACTCCTGTCAGAATGGCTAAAATCAAAAACACCAATGACAATTTATGCTGGAGAGGATGTGGTGAAAGGGGGACACTCCTCCATTGCTGGTGGGAGTGCCAACTGGTTCAGCCACTTTGGAAATCAGTATGGAGATTCCTCAGAAAAATGGGAATAAACCTACCACAAGACCCAGCAACTCCACTCTTAGGCATATATCCAAAAGATGCCCATTCATACAATAAAGATGTCTGTTTCACTATGTTCATAGCAGCATTATTTGTAATAGCCAGAACTTGGAAGCAACCTAGATGTCTCTCAACCGAAGAGTGGATAGAGAAAATGTGGTACATCTACACAATGGAGTACTATTCAGCAGAAAAAAATAATGGAATCATGAGATTCGCAGGCAAATGGAAGACACTAGAAGAAACCATCCTGAGTGAGGTAACCCAGTCACAAAAAGAGAAACATGGCATGTACTCTCTCATATATGGATTTTAGACATAGATCTGGGGAGTGCCAGCCTACAATCCTATGGCCAGAGAGTCTGGGAAACAGAAACTTCATTTAGTGGCTGATCGAAGAAGAGGCAGACTCCCTTGGTTAAGTACTGAGCTGAACTCAAGAAAGCCAGTAACAGAGAGGGAGGACTGATGATCAAAGGGATTAAGATTGGGCTGGTTTAACCCCCAGAAACAGCTGACCAGACAAAGGTTGACTCTTGAATCCCAGGCATCAGCCTGGGAATCCAGCATGGGACTGATCAAGAGCCCCTGAATCTGGGTGTCAGTGAGGAGGCCTAGGTAATCTATTGAGCCTTGGGCAGCAGATCAGTACCCATCCCAAGTACACACACAGACTTTGGACTCCCATAGAACAATGTGAGGTGCACTCTCACCCTGAACTCTTGGGGAAGGGTCTAGGCTCTGCCCTATTTGAAATGGCAGACTATGGACACCCCCATGGAGGGCCTCAACCTCCCTGGGGGAATGAGGGGATAACCGGGGGGGGGGGGGTTGGGGGAAGGGCACGGGAGGAGGGGAGGGAAAGGGAGAGGGACCTGGAACTGACTTGTGAAGCAACCTTGTTTCTTATCTAAATTTACACTGGAAAAAAAAATGTAATTTTTTGTTACATCCAAAAAATCAGGGATCCTGTTCCATAGAAGAGTTAGAATGGTATACGACCTATTGCTTTTTTCTTCTTTATTATTTGAGAATTTCTTTTTTATTCCATTTTTAATTTTTTGATTTCATTTTACATTCCAACCACAGTTCTCCATCCTGCTCTTCTTCCCAACCCTTCACCTCCTCATACACCCCTCACCTCCTCCCTAGCCCATCCCCAGTCCACTCCTCCTCGCTGGTAAGGGCTCCCATGAAGAGTCAACATAATCTGGCACAATAGGTTGGGGTAGGGCCCAGCCCCTCTCCCATGCATCAAGATTGACCCTGCCATCCCACCCTAAGGAATGGTTTCTAACAAGCTAGCTCATGTACCAGGTTTGCATCATGGTCCTATTGTTAGGGGCCTCTTTGATAGTCCAAGTTTCACAACTGTCTTCCATGTACAGAGGGTCTAGCCTGGTTCCCTGGATTCTCCACAGCTGTAGGTCTAGAGTTCATGAGTTTCCACGAGCTTGGTTCTCCTGTCTCTGTAGATTTCTCCATCTTGATCTTGACCTCCATTGCTCATATGCTCCCTCCTCCCTCTCTTTGCCTGGATTCCTGGAGTTTGGCCTGGTTCTTGGTGGTAGATCACTGTATCTGGTTCCATCAGTTACTGGATGGGGGTTCTATGATGATAGTTGGGGTATTCATCAATCTGATTACAGGGGTAGGCCAATTAAGGCAACCCCTTTACTATTGCTAGGAGTCTTAGTTGGTGTCTTCCTGTGGATTCTTGGAAGTTACCTTAGCACCCGGTTTCTCCATAAGCCCATAGTGGCTCTCTCTGTCACGATATTCTTTTCATTGCTCTTCCACTGCATTCCTCCCTGCCTAGGCCATTTTGTTCCCTCCTCTTGTCATCCAATTTCTAACACACATTTACTATGTTTTGCTCAGATCTATGCCTTATTTCCTGCTCTACCTCTCCACCCACCTCCAAGTGCTCCTGGTTTTATACTACTGCTGCCTGTGGGTGCTGCTCCTGGGTGCTGCCTCTGGGTGCTGTCTCTGTGTGCATGGTTGTAGGGCCATCTACTAGGTGCATCCTTGAGGAAAACTGACTCTTGTGATCCATGACCAAACAGCCATCAAAGTTGAATTGCTGTAAAGAAGATTTTAAAAGCTTCTTGGTTTTGGTATTTATTATTTACCTTTGATGCTTGACTCCTTGATGCAGATTTAATGTATTGTGAAGGAACATGTAAGTAAGGAATGGATACCATTGGTAAGAATGTCAAAGGTTAAATAGTTAAAAACACTTGTTCACACTCATATGTCATACACATTTATGATAATCACATAGTACATGCTTCATGTGAGACTATATCTCAAGTACAGTACTGTAATAAATAACTTGGGGGTAATCAAGATATTTGCCTGTGTCTGATGCCTGCTCAGTAAGGAGGAACTCATGTATACTAATGTAAACCTGACCTAGAGCATGTTGCTAATGATGCCATAGAACGAAGGGAGAACCTACTACTATTATATTGCTAAATGGATATAGTATAAAATTGCCTTATAAATACATAGCCATATAGCAGCACGCACCTATCATCAGAAAAACTACTTTATAAGGAATAACATCAATGCAGAGAATCATTACTGATTTGCACAGAGAATAACAATGGAGGGCTAATCCCCATTGGGACATCTAGTCACACCTCCTTCTTCCAAGCAGACTTGTTGCGAGGAATTGGAGACAAAAAGATTGCTAGAGCCTGAGGATCAGGAGGACCTCTGTAAATTTGTGTCATATGGAAATGACAGGAATGTTGCACCCAAGAACTCTGAGGAGTTTGATTGTTTCAAAGACCTGCACAAAGTTTGGTCAGTCAATCTTCTGGTAAGAATGATGCACTCCTACCTGAGGAATTACAGGCATTTAGTCAGCCCTAGAGCAGAAAAAAGGCTTCCTTAAGTGTATAGTCCTGAGTGGATTGCCCATGCCTTATACACATGCACGTATAGGAGAATTACTAGACTCAGTGATTATATATTATACACATGAATTTGGGATAGTGACATAACCAGGAGAAAAGAATGTAGGAGGACTTAGAGTTGAGGAGTGAGGGTAAAGGTGGTCAATACATCTTATTCATGTATGAAATTCTTGAAGCATAAGTTAAATAAAATTAAAAGAAAAAGTGAAGATTCTTGACACTGTGGAGGCAGAAACAGGTGGATCCCTGATACTTGCTGGCTAGCTATCAGAGTCTAATCAGTGAGTTCCAGTAGTAATGACAGAGACCATCTAAAAACAGAGGTGGTCTGCACCCAAGGAGTGACAATGAAGTTGGCTGCTGGCTACACACACACACACTCACTCACACACACACACACACACACACACACACACACACACACACACACACCAGGCATGTGAGGTATTTTTTACGGTAGCAGAGCATCCATTCAAGAGGGAAGGATGAGGAAGGGGTTGCTTTTCATTTTAGCTGCATGAAGAGTTGACTGATTTTTTGTATTGCTCTCCTTATATAATTCATTTGGTGACAATTTAACAGTCTGAGAAGTGGCAAATTATGTGATAAAATTTTGCTTTGTATTGTTCTAGGTTATTAATTTCCCTCTATCAACCATCCTTGCTTTCTAAGTTGTATTAGAGAAACTTTGAAAAGCAATTCATTTCTGATGCTCAGTTCTAATTATAGAGGAGACATCCATCACTTAGAGATAATTAGGAAGAAAGAAGCCCCATGACTTTGCACAACAGATCCCCTGATATGGATGATGCCATCATTTGTAGCACTTGAGTGTGACATGACAGCTACCAGGTGTTACAGGCATCTCTGTTTTAAAGTAAAAGAAGGAAAAACTCTTGAAAGCACCCTTCCAGCTAAGCAGAACAGATTTTCCCCACATAAAATATCTGTCTTACATTTTAGCAAAATAAATTCCATCTGTTTTAATGAAGAACTGAACAACTTGTGTCTGTCCACATTAATTATAATACTCCCATATATTTTTCTCTCAAAAATCCCTTACGTGCAGTCCAGATGCTCAGGCAGCAGCGTGGAGGATGCCTGAGCTCCTAAGGATGATCAGACATTGTCTGCATAGCTGAAGCAGTCCCATCTGAAATCCATGTCTGTGTTCATTATGCACAAAATATGCTTTGGCAAGTATTCACAGTTTTGTTGTGGCTATGTTAGCAAACACTACATATTGGGTTATGAAATCTAAATGAAATGAGAAAGGCAGAGCGTAATTTCTGGTTATTTGTCTGCTTTTACAAAAGTCCTTTCTTTTAGTGGTGAAACGGGCATTATATCTCTGTATTTGGCTTATCAAATCATGTCTGTGAACATGTGGAGAATTTAAGGGCTATAGCAGCATCTCACTGATATTCAAAACACAGTCTCCCATCTATATAACATTCCCTGCATATGCACGTTTGTAATTGTTATGATTACCTAGTTATTCACTCCAGAAACAAACAACAAAATAGAACAAAAACAAAAACATGGGGTCTTGTGGAATTTTGATTCATCAAGAAAAAATTAATATTTGTTTAACCTTATAATAACTCATTGGAATGAAAGGAAAAAAAAGCATTTTTAAAAGATAATTTTACAACCATAATGAAGTGGCTGTCTCTCCAGGCTCTAGATGACATACTTACATATGTTTCTAGAAGACTTAGTAGGATAGGGGCATAGAGTGTATCATTAGAACTCTATTCCACAAGCAAGGGCTCTGTAGCTTAAAAAAGAACCCATAATGTGGACTCCTCCAAAAGTGAGTCATTTGAAAAATTGCGTTTGAAGGACATCAAGGCTTAGACAGGTGTCTGGCAACAAGGAAATAATTGGAGGGTAATTCTGGAAAAATCAGCCTTGCTAAGATGAAGATGGTCTTTAAAGGAATTGTGCTTGCCTCTGTGTGTTTGTGTGTGTCTAAAGCTCTTATGAACAAGATAATTTACTAAGGAAAATAAACTAATCATCCAGGAAAATTCAGAGCAGTTAAGAAAGAATTCTTGAGCCGGGTGTTGGTGGCCCACGCATTTAATCCCAGCACTGGGGAGGCAGAGGCAGGCGGATCTACGTGAGTTCAAGGCCAGCCTGGTCTACAGAGCGAGTTCCAGGACAGCCTCCAAAACAATACAGAGAAACCCTGTCTTGAAAAACCAAAAAAAAAAAAAAAAAGAAAGAAAGAAAGAATTCTTGAAAATGAGCACCTTTACATCATACCAATTTGTGGATCCATAAAAACAAACAGAAATATTTGCATTTTTGACCAGGCCTAGAATTTTACACCAAGATAAGATCCCAATGTTGAGAGTAAGACAAAAATACTTTATTTATTAAAAGGACAAGTATAGATGGCTGAGAGGCCAGTATGGGACTGATCCAGACCCCCTGAATGTGGGTAAGAGTGAGGAGGCCTAGGCAATATATGGGGCCTTGGGTAATAGAACAGTATTTATCCCTGGTATACAAATAGACTTGGGGGGCCATCCCACAATGAGGGCTGCTGTTTCAACCTAAACACTTCTGGGAGGGCCTAGGCCCTTTCCTGGATGAAATGACAGACTCTGGAGATCCCCATTGGAGGACTTCACCCTCCTTGGGGAATGGAGTGGGGATTGGGTGGGGGGACTGGGGAGCTGGGATTGACATGTGAAGCAAACTTGTTTCTAATTTAAATAAAAGAAAAGATAACAAAAAAAGCACCAGTATAGTGACCTCTAACACATCTTGACTGAAGAGTCACTGGGAAGATGAGTTACAGAACCAAAAGAAGATATAGCAATAATGACTGAAGGTGACTGTAAAATTATGCCTCAAAGTGGAATAGCAGCAATTTATCTGATAATATCTGATCTACAATGTGGTCAGTGTCCCCCATAAAAGGGGAGCTTTACTAATAATCTATAAAATTTAAAAAAATGTTGTAGAATCTCTACCCATAACTATGATTTCACTAGATATGAGTAATTATCTAGATTCCTAATATTAGGCATGATTTCCCTCTTCTTGAGCACATCTTAAGTATAATTAGAGAGCCATTAGTTACCTCCAGGTATATGTGCCTATACTGCATTTTTAGGATTATCATATTATGCCAGTCATTCGTAGTAACCATTTCTGGGTAGGACTGTTTGTTACCTCTCTCTTTTGGAAGCTTGTATAGTACTCTCTTGTGCCACAAAAGTTAGTCCTCAGGAGGAGTCATTCAAAACTTAAGAGTCTCTGAGTCCTGAGTCTGAAGATCCTTCTGTCTTCAGCCATGGGACTTACCTTCTACCTATGTCCGGTAATCAAGGGTGTTGTAACCCATGTTTGTGCCTGAGGGGGGCGTATGGATTGAGAAATGGCAGGTAAAGATCCTAAGGAAAAGACAGAGACCAGAGACACAAGATAGAATCAGTGAATACTGAATGTGCCAAGTTTATTCTTCCACATTCTTAAATGTTGCCATTTCCCCCAAGCAAAAAAGGGGCAAATGGCAAAAGCTTTATCAAGATACAAGGAAGAAACAGACTTTCTTCTCTAATTCTCCAAACATTTGGTAACCACACCTTAGACTAAATTTCTTACTATCTGGCCTTGAGAGTTAAGAGTAACCACACCTCAGACCAAGTCTCTTGTTATTTATGTAAGACATACATGCCTAAGACCAAACATCTTATGGTAGCCACACCTTAGACCTTTAGGTTTTATGACTTTAACCTTGAAAGAGTAAGGATTATTTTGAACTCTCCGATCTTAAGCCAAGATGAGGTAGAGCTATTTTTATGGGCCCCAACACAAGGGCAATGCAAGTAGGTTATATGCTTTGGAAATCTTTTAAATGCCCTTGGCCAACAACTCAAAAGAGGGCTTCTCATGTCTGGTTTTAAGGAGTTTGTTAGGTGTTCTCTGGCTCTTGGAGGGAGCACCATCAGTCCAGGTGATAAGAGTTCATTAAAACTGTTTATGTATATCTGTTCATGCAATGAAACATATTATTCTTTTAAATTTTAAATAAGTAGTTAATAGCATGACTCCTTGGAGATCTTCTGACATCCTTATTGTTAATTTGCCCACTTCCTTCCTTCTTCTATGTTGACCTTCATCCTCTTGTCCTAACAGTCTCCTTTTTCCCATTTCCCTGGTCAGTTCACCTGTATCCTCCCCCTCCTATACTCTCCAGGTCTCCTAGTCTGTAAATGTATTTTCAGTTTATTGTGGTATGTGTGAAGGTGCGTATGAACATACTCATTTCACAACTATTTTATCTAACTTTAATTCATCATTGTGAATACATATCAATTTACATATGTAAAATGCTTAATGATTTAATTTTATATTCAATACAATAATTTTCTACCTCCCCAACTCTCTTAAACAAGATTAGGGAAACCATACATTGCTTCAGATTTATTACAAAAACAAATCACAGGACAATCCATTAAAAATTATGTCCTTTGTTTTACACTCAGATGATTGACATTTTCTTTTAGCTTTGTTTCTCTAACCTGGAATAGCTGTCTCCAAACAGACCAGGAAATAAAAGTACCACTTGTATTGTTATCAAATTATTCTACATTTTGTCCCAGTCATGCATAATATTTTCAAATGAGAGGGAAGAACATGTGAATTCTCTTAATCGCTTAGAATATTCTCTACCTCTATGCTCTTTTGAGATTTCAGGAAATATCAAAAGGTACTTCTTTCAGGGTACGTGTTGGCAGCTAGATTCATAAATTTGAAAATATTATGATTTAAAGAAACATGTTTCACATATTTCTATTTGGAGAATAGAAATGTTTAGAAAAACATTTGAATACTGGGTAGAGTGCTCAGCTTGTATAAGAGAAAAACTGATCTTACTGAATACACATAAGAGGACAAGGTACCCAATGGAAAGTACATGAGAATGCAAGCAGTTAAGCAGAAGATAAATATCAAAAGATATAAAGACTGGCTATTCTCACATGTCACCTATTCTTACAATTTTTTCTTCAATCTAATGTCTTAGCTTTAGCTGACAGCTTGATAAAGCCTAGAATCATTTGAGAGAATTTCAGCACAGGGATTGACCACATCAGACTGGTCTGTGTCTGTGTCTGTAATGGATTGTTTTGATGACAAATGTGGAAAGCCCAGTCTACATGAATGGCACAATACCTAGGCATCTGGGCTATGGCTATGTAACAAAGGTAACTGAGCACGAGCCTGTGGGTGAGGCAGCATGTAGCACTCCTTCCATTCCTGCTTCAGGTCCTTTCCTTGAGCTCCTTCTCTGACTACCCTTAATAAAGAACAGTCTTCTGGAAGTCTAAGCCAAATAAACTGCATTGGATTGATTTGGTCAGAATTTTTTATCACAGCAACAAAATGTAACTTGAACACTAAGAAATGTAAAACTCAAAACAAAATCATGAAGGCATAAGAACAATGCCTTCTTTAAATGCAGCAAAAATGCAGATATTATTTGTAGTGACATCTTGTGCCTTGGGATGGTGGTCACACCTGCAGCCTTTGCCCTTCAGGATACTCTGACCACAACCCAAGAGAGCATGAGCTAGCCCTTCCTCTTGTTTATAAGGCGACAAATCTCCACACCTGAAGCCATGCCCTAAGGTGTGGCAACCACCACAAGTCTAGTGGCAGAGCAAGATACCACTGCATTTATTGATTGAAGTTTACATGTTTTCACAAGTCATTTTAAAAGCATTGTAGAAATTTGCATAGATTACCAGTGGATAGACAGACAGACAGACAGACAGATAGATACAGAGATGTATAGGTGGATAGTAACTAGATAACTTTTGAGTTGGCAAACTGCAATTAAAATCCATCACAGAGATTTAATACCTCAAGTACTTTATAGATAATGCTGTATGGTTACTATGGAAATATACATAGATTGGTGTTTCACTGGTTCTAGTCACATTAGAATACCTACGCGAAATTTTTGACATTCTAACCTGAGCTATAATGACATGTGGAGCAGAAGGAAGGAGTTCATGTGGTTAACTTTCTCAAAAGTTAGCATTTCTTATGAAAGACGTCAAACAAATGCTGCCTGGTCTGTCTCCTGATACCTTTTGAGTTGTACTATGATCTTTACATTTTATTACGAATGTTGATTCATTATGCAAATATTAAAAGGACAACTTTTATAATTCTTGTTAATAGTGTTTTTTCCAGAGGTGTTGTGCCCAATTCTGAACCCCCAAATCACCAAAATGCCCATATCGATGCAAAAGCAAAGAGTCTTTTATCATAGTTGTTTAATGAGCTAACCCATAAGCTCAGGCCCTTTATCCATCCACCATAGAAAATGACTGGAGAAAGATCTGCGAGATTTCAAAGGGCAGTGTCTAGGGGTATGAGACAGTCTCAGGATTGGTGCACTTCCAGGGTTGGACAACCTGCCCTGTGTTGATTGGTCAACTGGTTGTTATGGCCCATAGGCCCTCCCAGGGTGGTTGCTATGTTCTGCATGTCATTGTTGTGCACTCTCTATAAAGCACACCCAGGGCTGTAAAGCACAGCCTCACCAGCTAACTTCTGATTGGTTCCTTGCCACGAGGACAGCATCTGACTTCCTAGTAACCAGGATAGGAGCAGCAAGGTCAGGTGAGCACATGTTAGCCTGTCATGGCTGCTAAAATGGAGGACTGGTCACTACAGTGTTATGTACTAAGTTACTATTACAGTTTGGTAAACACATTTAAAATCTACAACATTAAGGAAATTCTTTCCTAGTAAAATAAAATATTTTGTCTTTTTTCATTCTTTCCTTGAAACATCATAGCCAATTTTCAAAAACATACACTGTAAAACTATTAACTAAATTTTGGTTCAGTATTCTAGTCAATCAATGGTCAGCAGTAAAGGGAACTTGCACACAATGGGGCAACCCCCAGACCCCAGATTAGGCACAAACCACACCCAAATGCCTGTTTTCTCAGAGAGATCCTTTATTAATTGTAGAAGACAAGTTAAAGTGGCTGCTTTCTGACTCAGATAGACGTATCAAATGACCATGAAGGTGTTATTCTTATTATTATTAAACATTTTTAAAAAATTTTAGAAGAATCTTTTCTCATTTTACATACCAATCCTACTTCCCTCCTCCTGCTGTTGCCCCACCTCCTCCCACCCCACCCCCATCCTGTTCTCAGAGAGGGTACTGAGTTCCCATGGGGAGTGAATGAAATCTGGCAAGTTATTTTGTGGCTGGACTAAGCGCCCCCACTCCTTGCCCTTTTATCTAGGCTGGATAAGGTACATCTTAAGAAGAGGAAAAGGGGAGTCTGTGTTTGTGTTTGAATGCAGTAGGATGCAGTAGGATGATGCTGTAAAGGAGATAAATGATGAGGGGGAAGGAGAAGGGGAAAAGAGAAAGGGGCAGAGATATTTTTCTCAGAGGGACAAAGGATTGTCTTTGGATGGAGAGGAGATAGATGTGGCACATGGGGAAATGGAGGTTTATAAAGGCAAAGGGGGAAACCCAGTGTTATAAAGAGTCGTGTAGCTTTAATTGGGCATGTTAATTAGATGAGCTAAAGGGGGGTTCTGATAGCTGGACTTTGGCAGTCAATCTCTCAGGAAGAGGAAGTGGCGAAATAAGGGAATAGACCTTGGTGGCCAGCTTTAAGAATGTAATCTAATGGTTTTTAGCAAGCAGAGGGAATGGGGAGAAGGGCAAAGCCTGCCAAGAGCCACATGCTCTTGTGGGCTAGTGTCCCTTCAAGTAGGTTCCTTTGCTTTTAGATATGTGGCAAGAAAGAAATACCAAGATGGAAGAGAATAACAGAGCAAATCTGGTCAACACATGATAACCTGGAGTTGTGGCAGGGGGTTGGGGGTAGGATGGTGTTGGGGAGTGATTCCTAGCATTTAGGAGATGGAGGCAGGAAGACTGTTAATCCGTCTTAGTTTTGGCTTCATGGATCACTGGAGGCTGACCTGGGATACACAAAACACTGCATCAGACAAACAGAAACCAAACAATCCCAAAAGTTATCATGTGTTTCCTGCTTTTCACCATGATCTTTTCCTTCCTTCCTTCCTTCCTTCCTTCCTTCCTTCCTTCCTTCCTTCCTTCCTTCCTTTTCCTTTTTACAGAAAATTGATTTTTTTTTGTCCATAATATATCCTGATCATGGTTTCCTCTTCCCCTCCTCTTTCCAGTTCCCTACCACCTCCACCTCCAACCAGTTACACCAGCTTTCTGTAACTCATTAAAACACAGACTTCTGAGTGATAACAATAGAATAAAGCAAACAAAATAGTATGAAACAAAAACTAATACAAAGCAAATAGAAGGAAAAGAGCCTAAGAAAAGGCACATAGACACACAAACACACAGACACAGACACACACACACACACACCAGAGACCCACTTGTTTGACACTTAAGGATCTCATAAAAACACTAAATTCATGAATCCAACAAGAATACTAAACTGGAATAATATAAACTCAAAGGATCTGTAGGGTAAAAAGGGAGAAGGAAAAATAAAAAATAAAAAAGATGAAGAAATGAGATAAAATTAACAACAACTACAACAACAAAAAGAATAGGAAAGACTCCGAATAACATCATAAGACAAGAAGAGCTCCTTTTCTGTTGGCCATCTACTGCTGGGCATGCAGCCTACTCTTAAAAGTAGCTTTTTGTTGTCGTTGTTTTGTTTTTTTTCTAGAGACTACACTGAAGAACATTAAAGTTTCATTTGCAAGTGGTTATCAGTTAGAAACAGCTTAGTGTTATGGACCAAAGCATGAGCCTACTTTTTTTAATTAAAATTAGAAACAATCTTATTTCATTTATCAATCCCATTTCCCTATCCCTCATACATTAGGTATAAATGCTGTTCCATTACCAGGGGCCCCATAGACAGCCCAGGCCTCCCAGCTGACACCCACATGCAGGGGTCCTACTACTTTCTGTTCTATTCCATCAGGTGCAAACCCCTGCAGGTCCTGTGCATGCTGCCTCAGTCTCTGTGTGGTCATATGCATGCAGATCCTGTTGTGTTCAGAAGACTTGCTTTCCTTGGTGTCATCCTTTCCTTCTGGCTCTTAAACTCTTCCTGCCTCCTCTTTGACAGGGTTCCGTAGGGCCCAAGGAACAAGAGTTGATGAAGACATCCCTTTAAGAGCTGAGTATTCTAGGGTCTCCTACTCTGAATAATGTCTGGCTGTGAGTCTTTGTATTTGTTCCATCTGCTTCAGGAGGAAGCTTCTCTGATGATGGCTGAGCAAGGAGCTAATCTGTGATTACAGCAGATTATCATTAGGAGTCATTTTGTTATTATTTTTATGATTTGTTGTTTGTTCCTTGGTTTTTTGTTTTTAGAACAGTAGCACTTGGTTTTATTTTAGGATTACCCTAGGTTCCTGAGCTATCTAGTCTCAGGTTCTTGGTCACTGTAGTGTATAGGTGCCATGTCATGGAGTGTTCTTTAAGTAGAATCATATATTGGATGGTATCTACACCAAGCTTTGTGCCACCATTACACCAACATACATATAAGGCTGGACACCATTGTATATTAAAGTGTTTGTGGTTGAGTTGCTGTTTACAGTTCTCCTTTGGTATCACACAGAATAACTTTTGGAAACAGAGACATTAGTATATAGGGGTAAAAGTTCAATGTAGGCACCAGCTTGTCTACTACACGTTCAATGAGGTGTTGTCCTCAACAATAGGGCCTTACCCTCAGTTTTTGGAGAGCAACCTATAGTCTTAGCAACAGCCTGAGTTGTTTGCAGACCCTATGGGAGCCCTCTGGCAAAAACTAAATTAGATGCAACCCAATCTCTGGACTGGAGACTTCATTTGGTGACAAAAGATGTCTAGTTTGGGATGCATTCCACATTTTTTTGTGATTGCATTTCATACACACACACACACACACACACACACACACCATTTTAAGAAGTTTTCATAATATTAGGTTTCCTTATGACCCCTCAAATGTCCCTTAATTTTAACTGTTTTTCCATATTTCCTCCTTTGTTCCCCCTTTTCCTCCTCCTCCCCATGTGTTCTTCCCATTCCAGACAGTCCCATTCATCCATAACTTTCTGATATATTTCTCTTCCCTGTGGAGATCTATCTGACCTCCCTCTTGCCCAGTCAGTCCCTTATTATATACCTAACCCCTGTGGTTTGACAGATTGTGTCTTGGTTATCATTGACTTAACATCCAATATCCATTTATAAGTGAATACAAACCTTACATGTCTATCTCACTCAAGATGCTGTTTTCTAGTCCATCCATTTTCCTGTGGATTTCATTGTTTTAACAGCTAAATAATAATCTATTTTGTAAGTTCACCATGTTATTTATTCATTCTTACATTAAGTATCATCAAGGTTGTTTCCAATTTCTGGTTATTTTGAATGAAATGCCAATGAATATGGTTGAGCAAGTGTCTCTGGTAGGATGAAGTGTGTTTGGGTATATGCTCAAGAGTGGAACAGCTGGATCTTGAGGTAGATTTCTTATCTTCCTGAGTGTAAGGACTCAGGCATTATGCTGGCCTGTCCCTGTCATATGGTATATGTACTCAGGTAAAACCCTGTCCAGCCCAGGGTTCCATGACTACCAGTCTGCATGCAGGTGCAAAGGACTCCTTTAAAAGAAAGGCCCCTGTCCACTTGGCCTCTTTCTTTCCCTCTCTCTTCCCTGCAGTTCCTTTGGGGCAGACAGAACTTTTCCTGTCTCCTCCTTCTCTTCTGTCCTCTTTCTGTCTCTGTGTCTCTTTACCTCTGGTCTCATTCCTTCCCCTTTCATTTCCCTTTCTAATAAAACTTCTCACTTAAACTCTGTCTGCCGGGCATGTTTTTTCTTCACCTTGGTCAATCTCACCCACCATGGAATCTGCCAAGGTTCACCACACTTTATCACAACATTGAGGAACTGCCACACTGATATTTGTAGTGGCTGTACAAGTTTGCACTCCCACCATCAATGGATGAGTGTTCCTTTTACTCCACGTCTTCCCTAGCGTGAGCTGTCACTTGTTTTATTAATATCTATTCTGACAGGTATAAAATGAAATATCAAAGTAGTTTCAGTTTGCATTTCCCTGATTGCTAAGGATGTTGAACATTTCTTTTAGCATTCCTTAGCTATGTGAGTTCCTTGTGTTGAGAATTCTGTTTAGAACTGTACCCTGTACCCCATTTTAGTTAATTTGGTTATTTGGTTTCTTAATATCTGGCTGTTTGAATTATTTATATATTTTGAATATTAGCACTGTATCATATGTAGGTAGAAATCTTTTTCCATTCTGTAGGCCATCACTTCATCCAAAAGATGGTGTCTTTAGTTGTGAAGAAGGTTTTCATGATTTTATTAATTAAAAAAATTTTTTTCAGGACAGGGTATCAGTGTGTAACAGTTATAGTTTCTTGGAACTCTCTTTGGAGACCAGGCTGGCGTCAAATTCACAGAGATTCTCCTGCCTTTACCTCCTGTGTGCTGGTATTAAAGGCATGCACCACCATTACCCAACTTTCATTTATTAGTTTTTAAAATCTTAGTTCCTATGCTAATGACATAAAAGACAGAAAGTCTTTTGCCATGACTAGGAGTTCAAGGATAGTATCCACTTTCTCTTTTATCAGATTCAGTGTATCTGGGTTTATGTTGTCTTTCATCCATTTTGGAGTTGAATTTTGTTCAGGATTATAAGTATTGATCTAGTTGAGTTTTTATACATGCAGTCACCCAGTTTGACCAACACCATTTGTTGTACATACTCTCCTTTTTCCAATGTGCATTTCTGGCTTATTTATCAAAAATCAGGTGTCAGGAGGTATGTGGATTTATGTCTGGATCTTTAATTCGATTAGACTGATCAACATGTTTGTTTTTATACCAACACCATGCTGCTTGCATTACGATTTCTAGTACAAACTGAAATTTTGTATGGTGATATCTCCATATTATTATTTTATTATTCAAAATTGTTTTAGCTACCCTGGGATTTTTTATGTTTTCACATGAAGCTGAAAATTATATTTTTCAAATATGAAGAATTGTGTTGGAATTTTGATGAGGATTTCATTTAACCTGTATATTGCTTTAGGTAAATGACCATTTTTACTATGTTAATCCTACTGATCCTTGAGCATGGGAAATCTTTCCATTTTCTGATTTTTTCTTCAATTTTGTTTGTTGATATTCTTTTTCAGTCTGTTTGTTATTTGTATGTAGGATAGATACTGACTTTGTGAGTTCATATTCTAGCCTGCTACTTAGGTAAAAGGTTTTATCAGTTATTGGAGTTTCTCTGTGGAATTTTTAGGGTTACTTATGTTTACTACCGCATCATCTTCAAATAAAGACACTTTGACTTCTTCGTTTCCAAAATATATCCCCTTGATCTCTGTCAGTCATCCTATTGCTGTAGCTAAGATTTCAAGTAGTACGTTGAATAGGTATAGTGAGAATAGCAACCTTGTCTTGTTCCTGGTTTTAGTGGAATTGCTTTGAGTTTCTCTCTGTGTAAGTTGATGTTGGCCATGGTCTGTTGTGAACTGCCTTCATTGAGTTGAGGTATGTCCTTTGTATCCCTAATCTTTTTAGTACTTTTATCAAGAAGAGGTGTTGGATTTTGTGAAAGACCTTTTTAGCATCTAATGAAATGCTCATGTGGCTTCAGTTTGTTTATGTGGTAGATTAAATTTGTAGATTTTCTCATGTTGAACAATCCTTTGCATATATGGGATGAAACCAATTTGATCACAGTATCTTATCTTTTTGATGAGCTCTTGAATTTGGTTTGCAATTATTTTATTGGAAATTTCTGCATCTATGTTCATATGGGAAATTGGTCTGTAATTTTCTACGAAATACCATTTACCTTATTATAATTCTGAAAAGGTAAATATATTGGAAAGAACAAAATAAAGTCTCTAAAAATTTTATATGCTATCTTTGTTGTGAAATATCCTTTTAGGAAAATTGAGAACAAAAATTTAGTCCAAAATATTTTCAGCCATTTTTTCTTAATATTAATTATTTCTTAGGAATGATTTCCCAGGATATCAAGATAGATAGTATATAATGATGAAAATTTGAAGACTTAAATTACTCATATTGTTCAGTAATAAAAACATTTTTTTTTCAGGCTGGAGTGGTGGCTCAGTGGTTAAGAGCACTGGCTGCATTTCCAGAGGACCCAGATTCAATTCCTAGCATCCACATGTCAGCTCACAATTGTCTGTATCTCCAGTGCACATAAAATAAAGTTAAATAAATAAGACAAAATAAACATTTTTTCTGTTGATATATATATAAATTTTGCAATGCAGATATTTCTTAAGAATGGTAAGACCAAAGAAGAATAAACTAAAATTCAAAGACTTTATAAAATTCATTGCATGACTTGGGGCTGCCATGCATGTTTAATGCTACTGTTAAGATTTCACACAGAATTCTGATCCTTGTATATTCATAAATTTTCTAGAGCTTATTATCATGTAAAATGATTTTCTACCCCCTAAAGCAAGTTTTAAATATTTATATGTGATATATGTCCTCAAACTTTTATTTTCCTCATTTAGTCTGTGGACTTTACTTAGAATGTTACTTTCCTGTTTTCAAATAGCATTTAAAGTGGCTTACAATAACATGTTTTTGTAGTTCAGGTGTTAAAGCTTGTAAGTTGGAATCTTAGCAAGAGTAGACAAAATAATAAATGTATTAGCTTTCAAACTCAAGCCTTTCTATGCACTGATGTGTTGATCTTCCACACAGTGACACTGAAATGGTGAATGGGCCTTCAGTAGAGGCAGTTCTTTGCACTTTGGATTTGGCTCTGTTTCTGGACTAGGGATGCCTGTGGAATGTGTCATGTGAAGCTTCCAAACAAAAATCTTGTGCAAATAGGGGATCATAAAACAAAATATGGAGTATTTGCTATGTCTTTGCTATTTCACCAATTTGAATACCAGCATTCAGCAACCTACTGGAACTACAAGCCAGCCACTATGACCACCTAGCATTTACTTAGATTCTGGAGGCTTGGATTCTGGACCTCTGCTTTATCCCCTGGGTCATCTCTCCATGCTCTAATAGAGTTTTAGTAAAACCCTTTGAAATGCCAGCCATTTGAAGTCTTCTATCATTTGGATGTCTCACTAAGCTGTACTTTCTCCTTTTTGCCAGATGGGATTTTTATAGATTTCATTTTGGTTAATCACTTTTACTAGTCCCCTCTCATCTCACTGTTCCACTTCTCAAACTGTACCCCTTGGGTTCCCAGTATCTCACCTTCTACTTAGTTTTATTTTCTTTCTAAGTTCATCTCTTAGCAACACTTCTTGCTTTGTAAAATCATGGCCGTTACCTATGTCGTTCCCCCCTGGATACACACATTTCTATAGTAAGAAAGTAGGAATTGCATATGAGCAACACATTTGCTGTTTCTCTTATTCATCCTGGTTTATTCACTTTATGTAATTGTAATGATTTCTACATTCATCCATTTGCCTGAAAGATTAATTTCATTTTCTATGTCTGAAAAAAGTCTACTGTATACCTAAACACCCACTGTTCATTGGTAGACTTCTAGGCTCGATCCACTTCCCACTTATTGTGAACAAATCAGCAATGGACACGGACATATAAGCAGGAGGTATTTTGTGGAAGACTACTGAGTCTTTTGGGTATATGGTCCAGAGTTGTGTAAGTCAGTCCAGTCACATGATAGATCAAATTTTTAGTTTTTGAGAAACCTCCACAATAATTTCTTTACTGGTGGCTGCTTATTCTTATAAATCAGACTTTAGCGCTGGGTTGGACTTCATGCTTTTTTTGAAAGTATGGCTTGAAATTGTTGTTCTTCCATACACATATACATCGTGATTTTAAAATGAAACATATCAATTATACATGCCATCAATGGAATTTATGGATATTTGTCCATTTCCTTCATCCATTCACCTACTGATGGATAGCTAGGCTGATGCCATTATAAGCTATTGTGAAGAATGCTGAAGTACTCATGAGTGTCTGTGTGCATCTGTAACATGCTGTTGAGTCATTCAGGAGAGGACCCAGAAGTGGTGTTGTTGGGTACATGGTTCCATTTGTATTTTTTATTTTTTGCAGAATCTTCTTTCTGGTTTTCATTGAGCATATACTAATCTATCTTCCCAACAGCAGTGTGTAGTTCTTTTTCATCCACATCTTCCTGAGAGTTTATACAATTATTTTTACTACTGACCATTCTAATACATTTTCAGGTATCTGTCTTTGCATATTTCTTCAAAGATGTGACTAGTCAGATAATCTGTCAATTTTAATTGGATTATTGCTGTTTGTAAAGTTTCTTTATTTTTACCTTTACATGCTGCTGGTATTAAACTCCTGCTTAGGAAGAGGTGGCTAGATTTCTTCTTCTTTAGTTTGTATCTTCTCTGTTGATTATTGTTTGCTTTGATGAATAGAAGATTCATAGTTTGATACACAGCCTTAAAAACTGTGGAGGACCAGTGTATCTTCTCAGCCCTGAACTACAAACAAGACACCGAATTTGGGAATACAGATTCCTACAAATTCATCCTACTATATTTGATATTTACTGATATATAATTTTATTTATTGTTAATACTTTTATATATGTTTTATTTTGTTGTGCAGAAGTATAGCCATTCATGGATTGTTTTGATTTTTTTTTTTTTGGTTTTTCGAGACAGGGTTTCTCTGTGGCTTTGGATGCTGTCCTGGAACTCACTTTGTAGACCAGGCTGGCCTCGAACTCACAGAGATCCGCCTGCCTCTGCCTCCCGAGTGCTGGGATTAAAGGCGTGCGCCACCACCGCCCGGCTGTTTTGATTATTTTTTGAAGAATATTTTCTCCATGCTTTTAATTTTTACCCTATTTTTATCTTTGGATATAAAATGAGACTCTATTGGATAGTATGTAGTTATGTTTGTTTTTTAACTTTTATATTTTGCATTTATCATTAGAAATTAAAGACCTCACATATTTGAAGTAATTAATGATAAAAAGATAATGACTTTTGCCTATTTTGATTTATCTCTATATTCCTTAGAGGTTGTAAATTTATTTTTTCATCAATGAGCAAACATCTAAGAATCCTACATATCTAAGACATCCTAAGATATCTTCAGGGGACTGCTTATTTTTTTTCCATTGAACATATGGTGTAGCAATTTTATTCATCATTACTGTGAAGATTATGCTTAACATCGTAACTTTTAGCACTCAAATTGAACTCCATATCACTTGAATTTCAATAACGTACCAAAATGTTCAGCTGCATAGAAACATTTCCAGGTCAATCAGATGGCAATGCTATGTTACAACCTCACTGCGTGCCCAAGCCATAGTTATTTTTAATGTATCCCCTTCTTGAATAGGAGATGACAGTTTTGCCATATTTATAACTCTTAGCACAATGATTTTCTTCCTTCATCCCTTGTATACTCACTGCTTTCTGACTTCGAGTTGCTATCCACTCTATTCAGAATTTCTAGAATCTATTAACTTGTTCGTTACTTCCAGCAGAGTTAATATATGTCATATATTATATACAGTAATATATGTGTAATATATCATCCTCCTTGGAGTTCATGGGAGTTCTTTAACATTTGAGTGTGTATGTGTGTATAACAGATAATAACCTTGGTTGTCACTACTCAGGTACCATCTGTCTTTGAGAGATGATGAATCTTCAACTAGCCTATCTTTAATTTGCCTACCTCCATCTCCCCAGATGTAGTGTTACAAGCACACAGTACTACATCTGGCTTTTTAAATTTGGCTTCTGGGGGCTGGAGAGATGGCTTAGCGGTTAAGAGCACTGACTGTTCTTCCAGAGGTCCTGAGTTCAATTCCCAGCAACCACATGGTGGCTCACAACCACCTTGAATGAGATCTGGTGCCCTCTACTGGCATGCAGAAGACTGTACACATAATAAAAAAATTTGGCTTCTGGCGATTAAACTTAGGTAAAATCATCTCACTGAGCTGTCTTCTCAGGTCTTTCAACATTCTCTTACCTTTCTGAGTATATGTAGCACTATCGTTTGGAGGAGATGGTCTGAAGTTATGCCATAATGTCTCTCCCAGAGATGTTTTCCATTTATTTGTTTTTAATTTTGAGTTTTCATATTTATATTTTTCTTCATGAAGTATACTTTTACTAATTTTCTGTGGCCATAAGATCTCTTGACGGTTTTATTAAACTCACTAAGTCTACTTGATTCTGTCAGTATATGTATGGGTGTAGGGCCATTTACTGGAGCATGGACAGTGTCTTTAGGGATATATCTTAAAATAATTACCTTTCTTTTCCAAACATACACTAGGTACTCAGCTAGGGATAGGATTTTATGAGCCCTTTCCCCATGCATGCTAGGATTTTCTCTGACTTTGTCTTGTACCTATGTCCATAGCCACCATGTAATTGTCTTGTCATATCCATAAAATATTCCACAGCAGTCCTCTTACAGTATTTTTACCTTTTCCTCTGTAGTTATCTCTGAGCTATGGGTATGAGTGTATAAATAGATGTGCCATTTAGTGTCTAGTACTCCACAGACTCTCAAATTCTCTGTATATTAACTATTTGTGGGTCTTTGTATTTATCACCACCAACTGAAAAAGGGTTCTTGGATAAGCTGCAATAAACTATGGTTATAAATGTAAGTATCACATTTCAGTTCAGTATTATTTAGCTGAATGATAGCAGTAGTCTATGACATACCTATTCATGGGTTCTTGGCCCCCTTAACACTACCAGTCATGAGATACATCTTGAGAAGCAGGCCATATATTCGATCTCAAAGTGGTTGGTTATTCCCACGATGTTTGTACCACTAATGCATGACTATGCATGTCTTTTGAAGTCTGTCATTATTGTAGTGCACATGGTTTAGATTTGGGTAAGGCTGTTACTTACCACCCCTATGTCTTCATCCCAAACAGCATGCATACCACCTTCAACCACTATGAAAAGTAGCCAGTAGGAATGAAGTTTCTAGGCAAGTAACAATTTTAACCCTCACTCCCAGTCTTGGGATTCCTTCCTTCCTTCCTTCCTTCCTTCCTTCCTTCCTTCCTTCCTTCCTCCCTCCCTCCCTCCCTCCTCCTTTCCTTCCTTCCTTCCTTCCTTCCTTCCTTCCATCCTTCCTTCCTCCCTCCCCCTTTCCTTTATTCCTTCCTTCCATCCTTCCTTCTTTCCTTCCTTCCTCCCTCCCTCCCTCCCTCCCTCCTTCCTTCCTTCCTTCCTTCCTTCCTTCTTTTCTTCCTCTTTCTCTTTCTCTCTCTTCATCCCTTGTGCTCTCTCTGCTCTCCCTTTCTCATTTTTGGTATCTTCAGCAATAGGAGTGAGCAAGAGCTATGGCAATGGCCTGTATTGTTTGATGGTCTATGAGACCTCCCTGGGCAACTGTTTCAATGGATCTATTTCACATCTGGCACTGGAAATTTTTTATTGATAGCCTATGGCATCTAGGAGAGACATTATGTACTATATAGAGGAATTGCTTTTATATATGTATACATTTCAGGAAACTTCTACAATAATAAGCATCCATAAGACTGTTTTATTGTAGTTTATTGGTAGTTCCCCCTCCCTGCTCTACCCCTTCTAGCTTGCTCTCTGGCTCCACTCTTAGCCTTCTCTGAGCCATTCCTCCTTTTTCCCCTTTCATACCACCCATATGCTGTTTTCCCTCTTGCCTTGAAATTCCTCTCCCCATAGCCTCTGGTTTTATGACTGAAGTGGATACTCCAATTTAAACAGATATATCTAGAGGTTCAAAGTTAAGATCCACATTTGAGAGGCAATCAATGAGCCAGATGTAAACCCATACTCATATAGCTACCTTATTTTATTTAAAAGAGGGCAAAAGTTCTTATTGGAGAAAGGAAAGCATCTTCAACAAACGGTGCTGGGAAACTGGTTATCCTACATGTAGATGAGTGAAACTAGATCCTTATCTCTCTTACTGAATGACACAACTTCAAATGGATCAAGGACCTCAACTTGAGATCTGATATCCTTTGATGTGTTAGAGAAGACAGTAGATACTATGCTTAATTTGCATTAACAAGTAAGGACTTTCTGGCTGGGATTCTAGTAGCACATTAAGACCCGAGAGTGGCAGTGGAAGCTTAAGTGATCCGTGGTTGGCAGAGTGTTTTTGTTTGTTTGTTTTTTTATTTCCTCAAATCTGTACCTTTTTTTGAGTATGCTTGGTGACTTTATAAATCCATCAAATGTGTACCCAGTTGCCAATGAATGCCCTAGTCTTGAATATTCGAAAGGGTAAAAAGTAAATACTTAAGTATAAAAGTATGTCTGCCTAGGAAGTCTGTCAGGCAAAGGTGAAATGGCTTACCACTGGCAGGGTTGAGAGTGGTGGTGCAATAATGTCTGTCAATGTTTTCCCATGACCAGAGACTGTGATCCCTCCATCTCCATGTAGACTGAGGTCCTTGTTGCTCCTGCTGGCTCCTGTAAATTGTGTGTAAGATGATTCAGGGGCAAACACAAACCTGCTGAGTAACAGAAAAGACAAAGAGGGTTGTGCTGCCAAAGTAAGAGATTGTATTTCACAAATTAACTTCCTACATCACGCTATGGAAGTTGAAAGCTTTTGATATCCCCAAGAGTTTCAGCATAGTTACATATGCACAAACATATAGATTACATGTAATAGCTATATAGTCATGCCCCTGTATGTGTGTCATCAGTATCTATAGTCAGAGAAACTTGGTGAGAGTAATTCCTGTCTAGATGAGATGCACAATTGCTGTTCTTTCTCTTCTGAAATCTTTCTAGAATACTCTGCCCTTGTTATTTTAAAATTGTGAGATTCTATTAGTAGTGGGTGGGTAACAGAAAAGGGGTCAACTTACTGAACAACTGTGTGTATGTTTCACAGTCCAGTTATGATTTGTTATATAGTTACATAGTAGTTACAGGTCGCAGCTCATTGTCTTCTCAAAAGGCAAGTGGTATTTGGAAGGTTTATCTCTATTCAATTCTGGTCTTCCATTAATATCTGTGCTTCTAATACTTGAGATTTCTCTCAAAAGCTTTTCAACCCTCTGAATTGCGACTTTATGTGGTTAGATCCAGGTTGGGACTGACCATTAACATGAGGTTGACTGTAAAATGGCTGGCTATTGGTTCATTAGCACAAATTATCATCACATTCCTGCCTGTGCATTTGCTTGAAAGTGCATATTTATGCTTTTGACACTCCCGAGAAACACTCGTATGCAGATAATTTATTTTGTAAATTGAATATCATGCATCTTATAAAATTTTAATATCAGCTGCTAGTTAAATAATTGGCTATGGTCACCTTCATGTCTAATTGGTCTGACTATAACATTGGTATACCTTTTCTGCCTTCCATTAAAAAGAAAAAAAAAAAAGCCTAGAATTCTCTTTGTTCACAAGCCAATCAATGCAGCCTCCACAGCTCCCAATGTCAGGTTTTGAGACAGGTTATCTCTCAATTTCAGACAAGCTCTTAATGGAAAAAAGAATTCACAGTGTTGCTTGTGTGAGCCAGACTTCCAATTGCCTGTTATCATTCTCGTTTATTCACTCATATCATGCTGTCACTCTTGCCCCCAGAAGTCTTATCCTTCTCCTACTGTTCCTTATGGAACAGAAAATGTTTTTCTTCATCATTTTTGTATGTCAACTTTATTGTAGACTTCAAGAGCTGTAAACTTAACATATTAGTTTAGGAGAGCATTTAAGTACAGGGCTTCGTATCTTGTAGATGAAAACCCTGAAGCTAATGAAGTTTAAGCAGTGTGCTGAGGGCTTCATGGCTCTAAAGTGGAGTACTGGAGATGTAGACTATGTTTAACCAAAAGGGAATAATAGTGCTTCTCCAAAAATCAAGTGCCATTGCCAATGTGGAATCAAAATCATATCCTCTTCCATAATTTCCACACTTCCTTTTTGCTCTAATATATTGAATATTAGGTCTAATCCCTGTGTAAAGTTAAGAAACACACTGTATTTTTTATTTTTGAGAAAATTGAATTAAACAGCATGGAGTGATACTGTACTGTTTTTGTAGTATTTACATTTCCTAGACAATCACTGATAATGGTCTTACTTTATGTCACATTCTAACCTTATATTAATTACTATTCTCCCCTAAACCTCATCAGATCTTGGGCTTGATTATACATACTGAATAAAATGGTTCTATTTCTTTGTTTACCTGTTTATTTGTTATGTAGAATGAAGGCATTTAAGGTGGAATGTGGATTTGTGTGATACTGGTGTTTAATGAATGAATTAACTTGCATACTTTATGTGTATATAGTTCAAAGGCAATAATCCTAAAGTTGAATACTAAACCTCTTTTTATTTATGGCAATGGCTTATGGTATCTCTTAATACATTGTATAAAAATAGCTTGAGCATAAAAACTGATTGATAGAAGTGAAAGGGTGCTCTGGATTCTAAAATAGCAGAGTAGTGATTCTATCAGAGACACAGACGATGAATAACTCTGATGGCAGCAGTTGGGTAACTAGACAAACAACCAAAGGCAAGTATATCAATCATAGCTCCCTTTCTAGACAACTATTTCAGCCTGGCATTAGTTTATATTGTTAATCTTCCCCCAAAGATATGCATACAGGATTTGACCACTACCATAATAAAAGCGTGATTTTGAAATAAGCTTGCATTGCAGCCCTAAAGCCTGGTCATTAGTCTGTGTAGTGAGAATTTCCACAGAGCTCTCTATCACTACTGAAATGCCAACAAAAATAGTAATTGCTTTTTTCTCTGGGATCAATTTTGTTGCCATAGCTCAGGCTACCGAGCAATCACTCAATCAGACCTTTAGCAACAGCCCTTTAACAGACTGACTCCTTTGGAAGTCAGTATTCAGTTCACCAGAATTTACTAACATTTGGTCAGCTCTGATGTTTTTACTTACCTGATATCTTTGATGGTCTTCATAAAATTAATAAAAATTATTGGGCAATACTATAAAACCACCATATATTCCTGCAATGTGTTGGAGGAGCATGGGGCATTATTAAGTCTACTTAAGTAATGGCAGATAGCAAGTGTATACAGGCAAACACAGTTGGTTAGTCCTTTTTTCAAAACTGCAGTTGTGTTCTTCATTCATGATGAAGTTTGGATAATTTAATAAACAATATAAACGGGGTGGGTGGTCTGAAGAAGAGTGAATTTTCAAAACTACAAACATAAAATGAAAGCTGAGGGTAGACTCATGTCTCCCTGAGACATTTTCTGAAGTAAGTTTGTTGTAACTGTCCCGGCATGCACTCTCAAACTTTCTAGCTCTTCCAGTCACCCTGGGGGTTGTTCTTCATGGTATTTATTCTCTCCCCATCTCACATGCAAACAGTAGCTCTTTCTGATTCCTGTATTCTCTAGGCTTTTCTTTGTTGCCATCAAACCTAAGAACTATTCCTTATGCTCTCATCCAGATTCAAAAATATGTTTCTTACACAACAATTTAACATAATTTAGTACAAGTTACTGAAAAATTATTTCAAATATCCTTCCATAACCTTGTCTTTCTCTTGCAACATAAGAGAGGAAATGTTTTGAAATGGTTCAGTTTTATTGTTGGCACTTGTCAAATAACTTGTAATTTTTATTTCTGAGTTCTTCTATATAAAAACTATTCACACTTTTTGTTTTGTTTTGCTATATTAATTCACAACAACGTGGTAGTTTGAGATAGGGAACTTAAATGCTATTGCTAGTTTTTCTTTGTCTTCATTTGCCTAATAATAGTTTTAAAATGCTTTTTAGTTTATACATATCAACGGATAGTGACAAGTGCCATCTCATTAGATATCTATAATAAGCTGCTAATGTCCTTAGGACTCATGTGGTAAATGAAAAAGATATGACGCTAAATGACTTTCTGCGTGAAATACTTTTTTACCCCACGAAACAAAAGCCAGTTCAAATTTACATAAACAATGAAGAAAACTTCAATCTACACAAAATGGAAGGGAAGTTTCAGATATGGTGATTTCAAGGGCTCTGGACTGGCCTTTTCCACCATGTTTTCTCATGCTGCAGTCAGGCGGGAGGTAAAAATCTACCTCGGATGTGGGCTTTAACTGTCTGAAGTTTCAGAGAGAAGAGTCAGTGATTACTTTTTCAGGTAGTTTGAGATTAAACTCAAATTTATTAGAAGCTTTATTTCATCCTGTCTCTCAGATTTTGTTCCATTTTTCCTTCTGATTTACTTTATGGTGACTTTATAGCAGCTGTCATTAATGGGTTGTGCCATAGCTTTCCATCTGGGATTTCCCATCCAGTTCCAAATGGTAAAATCTTCTCCCAGGAAGGTTTTGTAGAATATTCAGCATGTGAGGAATAGCTAGGGGGCACTCGAAGTTGTCATTATGCTCCAGAGGGAGTGGTGGGATTATGATCCCTTCTCTTTTTAAGTTTCATGTCACAATCTCAATACGGTTTACAAGTCCAATGTCTCTTCTAGGATTCAAGGCAATCACTTAACAGAAACCATCTGTAAGGTCAAAAGCAGATTATATTACTGCCAAGATACAATGACACATACCATTTCAAAAGAGAGGATTAGCAGTTTAGTAGGGTAGTATTGGACCAAAAGCAACTCCAAAACCCAGCTGGGCAAACTCCATATCCTGTAGCTATATATTAAAGGGCCTACATGGCTTTTACCTGGCAGCTTTGTTGACTTCAGCACACTGCTCTCTCTTAGTCTCCCTATCTGCAGCTCTCCTTGGCAGATATTTCATAGCTCTTGCTTCTGTAACATCTTGAGGATCTCCAACACAATTCAGACTTCACTTTCACAGATTCATGTAGTGAATGATCTCTCTGGGCCTCTCTGAAGGGGCTCTCCTGCTATGTGACTGACCTCAATGGCTTTCCTTAACTATGAAGGAAGACTTTACAACCCCTCCACTCTTTTATCTTTTATTACTCTAAAGTCAGAACCATTTAGCAAATATCCCCCAAGTTCTGGTGCTTGCTCTGAATGGAATTTAGCTCCTCCCTTAAATTGCATTTGTATAACCTTGGGTTTGATGCCTTCCTTTGTTGCACGAGCTTTACTTTTTACAAGTAATCTGGACAGATTATTGTCCTGAGGACACTACTCCTTTTATTCCTTGTCTCCTTATCTCTTTCAGGACAAATCTTGGTTTCAAATGTAATAGTTTTGATCATGCTGGCCTTCTTCATTAGACTAGCAGAAGAATGACCACTAATAACCACATAACACAGTCAATATTAGGCAATCTTGAAATCTCAACTGCCAGTAACATTAGTCCAGAAACTTTTCAATTTAGCCACAGGCATATTTGTAGCAAATACATTTCTTTGCCAAAATATCTTAAAAAATGGTCTCCTGTTCTGTTGCTAATATTGTTCTCCTCTTGATCTGGGTCTACAAGTTACACATTTCTCTTAGCACTATTGTCTTCTGAACTCATATTAGGATGGTTCATTAAGCCATGATTACAACACTAAACTACTGCTTTCTTAGTTCAAGGTCACATAGTCTTCCACAGTCCCCCAAAACTGCATAGTGATGCCTGTCACAGCAATACCCCAGCTGGTACCAAATTCTGTCTTGGTTATTTTTATATTTCTGTGAAGAGATACTATGACCAAGGTAACTTATAGAAGAAATAGTTTTGACTTTTATAGTTTCAGAGGATGAATCTATGGCCATCATGGTAAGGGATGTGGCAGCAGGAAGGCAGGCCAGGAACAGTAACTGAGGGCTTACATCAAAAATACAAGCAACAGGCAGAAGGAGAGAGAGAGATCTATGTGGCATTTGTATGGAATTTTTAATATCAAAGATCACCACAAGTGGTATACCTCCTCTACAAGACCACACCTCTTAATCCTTCCTAAAATAGTTCCACCAGCTGTGGACCAATCTTTCAAAGTTATGATCCTACTGGGGTTATGCTCATTCAAATCACCACAGGCTTTGTGAAGAGATCACAATGTTTTAATTCATTTTAAAAAAGAATATATACATATCTAGCATAAATAGTCATATTTAAATGAAGCAGAAATAATGAAGTTTGTGTTGCAAGCTGTGGTAGATTGAGTAAGATGATTCACTTATAAGCGCTTATATTTGAATGCATAGTCACCAGGAAGTAGAACTCTTTGATGCAATTAAAAGGATTAGGAAGTATGACCTTGTTTGAGGAAGTGTTAAATACAGAAGAAATGTCTTAAATTTCCTCATGACTGCCTCCCTTTTAAGGTTTAGGCTTATACCCAATGGAATAATCAGGAACTAGTGCCATTACATTAAGTTCTGATCTCTCCATGTGACATTTAAGTAAACATGAATGTTATCTCCTTTGAGAAAAGCAATGAAGTATCAGAAGAAAGGGAGTCAGACAAATAGCAGCTACTTAAGAGGAAGAAATTCCCTCTAGATGTCCTTAAAAATGTACTAGCAAGCTTCAAATTAATCTTGTCTTGGGGATGGAGGGATGTTGCAGTAGCTATCTATCCCTCTTGCAGGTGACCTGAGTTTGGTTCCCATCACCCAGGTCATAGGTCTCACAATTGTCTGTAACTTCAACTACAGAGGTTCCAGATGCCTCTTCCGGATTCTGGGGGTCACCTTTACTCAATTGCATATATTCACACTCATAACTGAGAAATATAATGCTCTAAAAAGAAGAACCTCTTTGATAATGTGCCTGGGAGGAAGCTCATAATAAAACACCTGCAGTTCTACCATCATTGGTACTTTAAATTAGCAAGTTCTTTCTTTTTTTGGACTGAGAAGCTGCAGTTCATGAGCAGTCATTTTATTCTATCTAGGCAAGAACCTCCCTACTAACATAATTTAGTAATATTTATTTCTAAAATAATTTCAAATACTGTTACAAAAATAAACACAAAGCTTTTGTGTGTGAAAAAAATACCAGCAAATCTTCTCAAATGTATGTGTAAATGAACATATTTGATCACATGAGCATGACAAGAGTGACAGGAATGATTACAAACTCCACTTCTGTATACTCAGAATGGGTTGGCATTAAGATTGAATGACTCCTTTATGCTTCCAAATCAGAAAGATAGGATGATTTTAAATTTATTATAAAAATTTATTGGCAATATTTTCTATTTCATTATCTCCCAATTATCTTTAAAAATGCAACCTAATCACTTAAAATGTATTTTACTGTTCTTTTCTTTCATTTTGTTTTTTAAGTAAATGTAGTCAGCTATTTTTCCATTTTGTGAACAAATAGGAATTTATGGATTAATGGTAGAGAGGAAATTAATTTTCTTGTTTAACACTAGGTTGCTCATATTTTGTAAAAAGGGTAACAATGACTAGTGAAAGTCTCTTAAGAGATCTGAAAAAAAAATACACCTACATAGATGTTTGTATAGCTTCTTGTTGAGGATTTTCTGGATGGACTAGCAGAGTTCAAAGGCATTGAACCTAAAGTTAGGATTTATTTCAGTGAAATAGTGAGGCACTGTTAATTCAGTGCCTTGTGGGGGATGGGTTGTGGTGATATATTATTTATGATTTATTAAAGCTTCCCTGAGGATTCAGAAAGCAAACTCATCGTCAAGCTATAGAGATTAGACAGTGGTGATACACAACTTTAATCCCAGAACTCAGGATACAAAGGCAAATGGATCTCTGTGAGTTCAAGGACACCCGGGGGCACAAGAGTTTGAATCAGTCTAAAAGGATAACAAAGCTCATGCCTTGAATCATACTATTAGTGATAGTTATTATATTGTTTATTATGAATGGTTTTGGAATTGAGAACTGAGTAAATGATTCAATGATTTTGCACTTCCTGCTAAAGGGTTTAGTATTCACTATTCCATAAAAACAAACAAACAGTCACAACAACATCTAAGCAGTGAATTATAGTGTTGGAATATAGGGATAACTCTGAGTCTTTCTTAATGTCACATATGAATTTGAATTTTCCCTTCTTACATATAAATAATAATAAACAACTATATCAAATATTATCTAATTGTTCTTTTAAACAAATTGGGGAATTCTGTTCTGTATATTAATATATTTCAGTTTCATTGCTTTTAGATTACTAACATGATACTCTTATGTGTGTAGAAATTACAACTAATATTCACTGTATCCTCCTGATAATTTATAGGATCATTTTAGAACCCATTTCATTATGTCTTTTTCCATTAATATATCTGATTAAAATATTAGGAGACTACAGATAGATTCAATATGTAAAAATTTTTCCAGATACGAAGAGGTAAGTGTACTTCTATCTATAAAATGGAAGCTATATGAACTGTGTAGTTACTCTATTAAAGATTATTCATCAACTTTAATTAAAATCCTCTTCATTTTTACCCAATTTGTAGAATTTTATGTTTTCCATAGATTTTTTCCCCCTGTTTTCTTGGTTTGAAAGTTGTGATGGGGAGGATGATAAGAATAATTCACAAGTGAGCCACAGTGTTTCTTCTTCTTGAGGATCTTATTTATGTAAACAGTTTTCAGAAACACCAAAGACTTGCCAAAATAGGTCACATTTACAAATGATAGATTTAGCTTTTGCAACAAATGCCGTATACTTTTCTCCTGAAGTCTGGGCCGTTCTGAGGAAAAGCTAATTATCTTAGGGCTCTGAATCAGCTGTGCCAAATGGTCTCACAGTTAGCAGCAGAAAAGAAATGAAGCACAGAGCAGTGAACCTTGGGGATTCACCTGGCCTCCTTTGCAGCCAAGACTGTTCCTATGGTGTCAGATGACAATTAAAATCCTGAACTTGAAGGTGACTCAAAAAAGGGCAAACTGAAAAGTGTAACTCTCTCAAGCAGGTCATGCACATCAGAGTGGAAAGATAACCAGCATCTCAAAAGACAAGGAGACAGGAACAACTTGCAGTTGTGTATAGGTAGTGGGGAAGTATAACAGAGCAGGGGACTGGACTAGCAGTGTGTGCTCTGTGGACCATCCTTACTACCTGAGTCATCACAGAAACGGTGTTCCACATTCCGGAGCTCAGTTTACTTTAAGTAAGTTAGGGACTCAGCCTAAATGAGTTCTCAAGCTGCTTTTAATGCATATTCTGCAAATTTTAGTGGAAAAGGTCCTATTTCCTTTTCTCTGTTGACCCAGTGTGTAGAATATGCACTGGCCCGCAGGAAGCACTGCTAGAAAACAAATTGAGGCATTTGTGGGCTGGTAGAGGGACTTCCAGAAAGCACAACCTTTGCTCACTAAGCACTGTTATACCCAGCGTCAACTTTGGGGATTGCGGGGGTGAGAGGAGGCATGACAGGACTAGAAGGCAATGCTTTGGAGCTTTAGGGTTTTTCTCCAGGTTTGCAAATTCCTGGTTAGAAGAGCTAAAAAGTCGTTTATACTATTTAAAACCATTTAATAGAATATATCCTGTAATCTCAGTTACTCAGGAGGCTGAAGCAGGGGGATCACAAGGTCAAGGACTGCTTGGGCAAATTAGTGAGACACAAATATTGAAATATAATAATAATAGTGGTAATGGTAATAATAATAATAATAGGCTGAGAATATGTCTCTGCTCAGTAGTAAGTACTTGCCTAGTATGTATGTGGGACTCAGCTTAGTTATATATCACACACACACACACACACACACACACACTAAAGATAACTTTTCTAAATATGTTTATAAAATAAGAATAACTAGATCTTCAGGCCTTGGCTAGACTGACATTTCTTAAGCAGCGGTGCCCAATCCTTCCACGGTTAGTGAACAGTGGCTTTGGGATAACACCCAGATTGATTTAAAAATCCATCCTCCCAAGTGTGGCTGTGAAATTTGCATAATTAGCTCCAGCTTGCTCTAACAAATGTTGTAGTTTGAATAGAAATTTAAGGACAGAAAACTATGTATTTAAATTTCACCTGACTTTTAAAAGACATATTGCTATCATAAATATGGAAGAATTAAGATCTACTCAATTACCTTCCCATTTTCTTTTGAATATTCATGGATTTCCTGGAAGAATCCATCTTCCAAAAATTGTGGCCTCAAATGCATTTACATTGGAGTAGCTGCTACAGGAAAACTCAGGCAGGCATTTCAGTTACACACAGGAATTTACTGCGTAGAATATCAATCTGTCAAATGAAAATTTCAGGCTTTGGACATCTCTGACTTTAAACTGATACCCCATATTTATTTTTGTGTTCTATATTTTGCTGTTCTTAGAAATCAATAATGACAGAAGTAAGCATGTTTATTGATGTAAGATTTTCAACAGAAGACTGTGACACAATCTGATTTATTTTTTTTTAATATTGAGTCTCCAGTAGAGCTACTCAAAGCCTGTCAAGTTGTGCATTGTGAATGTTCGACTCACAAGTGTAAATGTAAATGTTTTTGAAAGCTAAGCCCATGGTACAATGTAGATATTGTAAATTAAAGGATCTATGACAAAGGTTAAGAACTGAGCTTTTATGATACATTCTTCCTCACTTAGTAGTTTTCAGTACTCTTAGTGGAATGAAGGAACCTAAAACAGTCATCTACACTAATTGTATGGAGGCAAAATCTCCAATTATTGACATAATCTTAGACTTGACTAGATTACAAGATAAAACATTAATATTGAGTGGCTTAAGAAATCTAATTTTCTATAAGAACAGATAATTTAAAATGTTGGAACAATAGCAAAAAGAGATATTCAGTGGGCTGGAAAGATGGTTCAGTGGTTGAGCATTTACTGCCCTCACAGAAGACCTGGGTTTAGTTCCTAGCACTCATTCATATCAGGTACCTCACACCTACCTGTAACTCCAGCTCCAGGGGATATGGTACCTCTAGTCTCTGTAGACACTTGCATTCATGTACACACACACACACACACACACACACACACCTACAATTAATCTTTGTATAAAAATGCCACTCAAGTTTATTCAGTTCAAATTTCCATCTTTTATGAAAAGAAATGAATGTAGTCTTAGATTCAGAGTGATATGACTAAGATCAGCTATAAAAAGGACAATGTGATCATTTCACTCTTCTTCTGAATGGATTTAAACCATGAAATATAAACTCTACATATTAATATCATATTTATTCCAAAAGGTAATTATCTAATTTATAAGACTTATAGAGATTTTTATTCATTCAACTCACTTAAAAACTTCGTTTGGATCCCTCCAAGTTCCATGCACCACTGTAAATGCTAGGGTGTTATTTTATAAAGAGGAAACCTACAGTCAACAGATCATGCCTAATGGAGCAAAAAAATAGCCTGAATGTAAAAATAGTAAGAAAATAAAGAAGATCCGGGCGGTGGTGGTGCACGCCTTTAATCCCAGCACTCGGGAGGCAGAGGCAGGCGGATCTCTGTGAGTTCGAAGCTGGGCTGGACCGACAGCCTCGAAAACAATACAGAGAAACCCTGTCTCGTAAAAACCAAAAAAAAAAAAAAAAAAAAAAAAAAAGAAAATAAAGAAGAAAGGCCTTTTGAGTGGCAAATCCTTAGCAGATAGCTAAAACTCGTGATATGACAGTAAGCAACTTCATATCTATCTTAGATTAAGTGTTCATGGAATTACTCTGACATGGGGGAACTTTCATTGGAATTTGAATGACAAGGGATGAACGCTTGATTCTATGAGGATAGCAAGGATGAACAGTGCAAAACAGGATAACTTGATGGCTGGTACGAAAACCCCTGAAGTTGAAAAGACTAGCGGAAGGACTGCTGAGCACATGTCATGGCAATGTTACTTCTCTAGAAAAAAAATAATTCTGTGTACTTACATCTTTACCAGAGACAATCTAAAATTCAGGCTTTGATGGAAAACTGTATCAGAGGAAGGAGGGGTCTAAAAGTTTTGCGTATTTTTGTGCCTGCCTGGGAACAATTACAGGTCTTGGAATCTGAGCTGAAACCGAAGGTAATTCTAGAACCCACAAATGTATAATAACCAATTTATTAAGGGGTTCAATGACAGGACAAATTCAAAGATACAGAGCAAAGCAGATCCAGCTGCTTTTATCTAGTCTTTCTGCCCAGGGGTCAAGGGCACCTACCTAACTGCCTCTCTGATATTTGCTCTCAGACATTGACAAGAGAGAACAAGAGATGCCCTTCCCCCACAGCTTATCAGTTGTTATTTAGCAGACAAGACCACACCTTAGGGCTGGTACCATAAGGCTTTTAGCAGAATGAGTTTCCCACAACAAAGGAAAGGAGAAGGCAACTGGGTGGGAAATCCTGAGGCCCAAGAGAGTGAACATCCCCACCCCAGGCTACTGAAAATTGGAAAGTTAAAAAAAATTGAGACACCCAGGCGTTGGTGGCCCACGCCTTTAATCCCAGCACTTGGGAGGCAGAGGCAGGTGGATCTCTGTGAGTTCGAGGCCAGCCTGGTCTACCAAGCGAGTTCCAGGACAGCCTCCAAGACAATACAGAGAAACCCTGTCTCGAAAAGCCAAAAAAAAAAAAAAAAAATTGAGACAACACAGGACATTCCACACAGAATTCAGACACCATGAGGAATAATTTATTTTCTTATTTTTAAAATTATGTTTATGAACATGTCTTTCTGTGGTAATGTGCACAGGAATGTAGGTGCCCACAAAAGGCTTTGGAGCACCTTGGAGTTGGAGTTATAGGCAAGTTGCAAGCTACCCAACTCAGGTGCTGGGAAACTAGGTTAGATTCTCTGGAAGGCAGAGCATGTTCTTAACCATGGAGACATCTTTCCAGCCTGAATTGGGACAATTTTTAGTTGTTCCACTCAACTTAATCCATTAAATGCATGCCACAATTGTCTATGAACATTCACAGAAAGCATTGGAAGGAGATGAGCTACCCAAGACAGTGCTTGAAGTGGAAAGTTGTATTCATAGCATTTGATTTTGCATCTTTGGAAACATTTTTCCTATTATATCAACCAATGGTTCTTATCTCAGAAAGGACCATTGCTACCTAGAATATATTTTAAAGTACCTTAACTGTTAATCAATTTGCATCCTGAGATAGGCAAGTATCTTCATAGGTAACCATTAGTGAACCACTGTGTTAGCCTGCCTGGTCAGGGTTGTATTAGTACTAAGAAGATGTTGTGTGAGTTTTTCTAGGGAGTTCCTTCATGTAAGAAATGACAGAGCTAAAGTAAGTAAAAGGCAGAGAGATATGAGAAAGATTTGTACTATTCTGTAATAACTAAATGTCTGAAGCTGGGTAGTTGGGGAGAAAAGCTTATTTATTTCATGTTTTTTTAATTTGAAATTCCAAGATTGGACTACTCCATCATCTAGGCCCTCAGGAGGCCTTCTGGTAGATGGCACTGCAGTGAAAGGAACCTTTTAGAAGAGGTCATGTGGGCTGTCACAAAGCCAGACTGATTGTGGCTCTATGCTTACTTTGTCTTAACTACTTGTTCTCTTGGGGATTAATTCATTCTACAAGATAAGCATTCATTCCCACAGGACAGTGCCTAGCCATCTTAAGGATTTTACCACCTCTTTCACCACTGGGAAGGAATAAGCCTCTGACTGATGACTCCTTTGGGGTGTATAAACACATCCAGCCAGTGCCATCCATTAATAAGTTGGTAACCTAAGCTATAGCCTATGTGGATATGATGGTACTTAGCTTTTCAAATTATCCTAGGAGACAATTACATTTTAAAGACAAAAACTGCTCCTTATGGCTTCTCAGTGTTAATCAAATGGTTTCTCTGCTATTACTAGAAAATATAAAAAATAATGTATTTTATTTGTTTGAAATTGTCTCATCATCTAAATTATTCCATGCATAAGGGCAAAAAGTGCACACAAATTCTCTAGTTTCTGTTAATACTAAGGGGGCAGTAATCTTTTTTCTCTTTCTAGTCTTTTACATCATGTATCCTTTTACATCATGTGTCCTTTACATCATGTATCTTGGTGCCATTCATTTCCCCATTCCTTCATATCCACACTCTACCTCTAGGCCCCCTCACAAATAAAACAAAATTTAAGACAAAAGGGGGGAAATTAAAAATTTCATCTTGGAAGCTGCAGTAGGACACAGCAAGTCACTCAGAAAACCCCTTTGCCCGAGTACGTTTATTTGCAACTGTTATAAGAGTCATTGATCTGGTTCGAGGCTTCTGGTTTTTGCTACACTGCACATGCTGTGTCCTCACTGGAACTCCTCTTGGTTATCCTGTTGCTGCCCTGTGTTGAGGAGAACCTGCAACTTCCGGTCTGAGGGTCAGGTCCCTTCATGTGCTCCAGCAGCTCAGTGATGGGGTGGATGTTGGGGCGGGCCAAGTCAAAACCATGGTCTGACCCTTGGCAGCTGCAGAGTAGGCCTGCCCGCTAATTCTCCCCCTCTCCTCCCTACCAGAGTGAGCTCTCCAGCATTGCCCTGGCTAATTCACCTCCTGCAACAATGAGCTAGGGGTGTGGCTAGTTCTCCAGCTTTCTCACTCACAGGGTCAGCTCTCCAACACTTACACCATTAGAGCCAGCTATATTGTGTTGCCCTGGATAGGTACAATGACCATGGTCCCCAGTGCTGCAGCTGGTGAGCGGCAGCGATATCCTTCTCACTCTTATGACCCCAGGGCCAGCTCTTTCACCTGTCTCAAGCATCGATGGATAGGAGGTGGGGTGGGAGGCATCTCTCTTCTGCCCATGCCATCACATGACAGATGAGTAATGGGGATAGCTCTCCCTTGCTCATAACACTGGAGCTGGGTCACCCTCACCACCGGCAGCCAGTCATCTCTGATTTGCTGCCTAGGTAAGGGGCAGGGCATGTTTCACTGCAGCTGGTAAGGGGGGAGGGTCTGCTCTCTGTTGCAGGCAGTAGGGGACAAGTGGCATAGTGGGGTATTCCTCCCACACTTACAATTTCAGGGCCGACTCATCCACACATTCACCAACAAGGTTGGCTCTATGGTGTTACTCGGGCGAGGAACAGGGCCTGCTCTCCCAAGTTTTGCAGTTGATGGGGGGCAGGGACAGCTGTCCTGTTCTCTCTGCCACCTGCCTCAAGCATTGCTGAGCATGCAGGGTCTGGCTAGAGGAGGAGGGCAACTCTTCACTACCCATGATGCCACAGGATACATGAGTAGTAGAGACAGTTCTTTCATGCACTCAATTTCAGGGCTGGCTCACCTGCACCTATACTCACAGGTTTGGCTCTATTGTGTTGCCCTGGCTAGGTGCAGGGCCTGCTTGCCTGCACGTCCTGAGAGAATGTAAGGAGTAGGTGAGGGAGGGATGAGCCGGGCATGATGGTCAGGAGAATCTGACAGCCTGACTGACCAGCCGCCAGAGTGCTTCTTTATTTATACAGAATTTAGTAAGCAGAGATAGACTCATGTTGTTCCCAAACACAAATCAGAGCATTTGGGCCTGTGTTTCCCTTTCTCTTGTACATCTGTTAGTCATCATTGATAAACTGTGACAGAACAGTCATCTTTTACAATCATTTCCCCTCAAGTTTTGACATCATTGATAGAGAGTTATCATTTTTACTCATTAACTCCATAACCCAATTTTTAAGAATCCAGAGGCATATGACAGCCTATTCTCAGGCTAGTAGCTTTTGTGGCTACAAGGACACTAGACCAAAACAAAATCTCCAAGATAGTCTGGGCAGATTGCCATATTCCAAGCAGTGTATTATTAACTCTTAATGGTCAGAGTGCCCAAGAAAAAAATCTCCGGCTATATTTGCTGCAGTTATTATTCAAATTCTGGCATAATAGAATGTTTACCTTTTATATCTTTATAGAATTTATCTGTATGTCTAATCCCGGCAATCAATTGCTCCTTGATCATAGAATACCACAGTGATTCTACATGTGCTAGCTTTTCAAAGTAGGGGAGGTCCTCCCATCTCATCTTTTTATCATCTTTCAACTCCATACTTTGCTCCTCAATGCAAGTCTCTGTGTAGGGCCCAGATAACTTCAGCTAATCTGACTTTGTTGCTGTATATGCCATGTAATTGCCACAGTGTATAGTAGGAAGAGGCTTGCAGTCTGAATTGTGGTCAAGTCCTCTAGCCCATTGAATCTTGTTGACCTTTAAAAGTGTCGCGTCTGCTGCGCGGCCTGTGTCTGAGAACGTGCGGAGGGTGTCGGGGATTGACAACACAGAGACTCGTTCAACGATGTAAAGAAAACTTTAAGCAGGCCACAAAAAGGTTCAAGAAAACTTCCCAAGAAAGGCTCCCACCAGAGAAGCTTCTGCTCTCTCCTCTACCCTGGCTGGTTCTCCTCTCCCCCAGAAACTGATCTGGGCGTGGCAGAAGAGGCGGTTAGTCTCTGGACAAGGTCGAGCTCAGGGTGGTTTCTGCGGGCAGGCCTTTTCCAGGAACTTAATGCCCCCAGGCATTGTATTGTTTTTAGTAAACATTGTCTTACAGCTGCCTACTCCCAGGCAGAAGGGGAAGTGGGTCTCTGCTCAAGGTCTGGTGTTCCCACAATTCACCCCTTTTTATTTTTAAATGAGGCACTCCTGGCTTAGGTCAAGTAGGGTCACCCTCCCTTTCCCGTCATTGGGGGACCTTGAACCCCTGTCTTAGGCGGGAGGGGTCTTCCCCACAGGTGGCCCGTCATCAGAGCACCCCAACTTTAAATCATCTGTAACCAACCTTCATGGCTATCGGGATTGCCATGGGCTAGGCTAAGCAATACTTGGTTACGGATCTCTTGCCTCTGGGACAAGGCACGTTTGAGCCCAGCATAAAGCCAGAATGCCTACCGCCACTGCCACCATTTCCAGGACCCCCATTGACATAGCGCCTCTCCATCACCGTACCCATCACCAGATCTGGGCCATAACATTCTACCAGCCTTCGTCTGTTACAAGGGTAACCCACACGTGATTTACATTCTGTTACAAGGGTAACCCGCATGTGATTTACATTTACAATTTGATGAAGTTTACAATTGTTCCAAGATCTGCTCAGGAAAGCATTTAGAAAGTGCACTTGCACAGATACATTAGGTACAATCATTGATGTTACACATGTAGCATTATGAAAAATATGAACAATAGGCTTGTTGCACTATCCACAGAGCACCAATTTGTTCCTGTGGTGATGCAGTTTGTTGATTTAACGTCAGCTGATTATGCGACTTGAGTCAAAGTCTCCTTTTTGTCGCATTAGGACAAGTTGCACCTCTCTAGAAAAATACACTGGCCTAGTCGTGATTCCAGAAACAGGAACCATCAAGTCTGATATTTCAAGTGACCATGTCCTGTTCAATTACTTAAAAGAGGCTTTTGCCCCTCATCACAGTCCATACGAATGTCCAAAGGTTTTAAATGGGTCCTTTTTTCTCTATTGGCTTCATGATGAAAACTCATGGGTCCGGAAGGTTGATGCAGCAGGTCTGTTGAGAAACTGGAAATCTCGAACCGACTGTTTTCTTTCTTTCTTGGGCTCTAGATTCGATGACAGCAAGGTTCAGGAACACTGATTTAGGAGATCTCACTCAAACTGGCTTAGGTAGGCTCCCATGGACTCAGGTCCAGTTTTTCTCTGCTCCATGTCGAAGCTTTTATTCTTTTCCTACAAGAAAACACAAACATGCCCTCGACCCCAAATTAGGGTCTTCTCCACTGTTTAGTGCATGGATGTCTCCATTTGACCTGAGCAATGGTTGCTCAAGTTCCATCATGCCAGAATCTGTCTGAAGCTCACTGGCATTCACATTATAAAATTTTTAAATGAGGAGTGTATTATTTGATGAGTCATGTGGGGACTGGGGACATTATTCCCCCTTTTTTATTTTCTAAAAAAATTTTCTTTTTTGAACTGTTGAAGCTGAACCATAACAGTAGAAGGATTTGTCTACCCTCCTTGGTTAACTATCTAGGTAAATTGGGATTACTACTTAGATTATTTGTAGATGCCCATTAAAAAGGACATATCCATTAAATATTTCCCAAAAACTTCTGAAAATCACTCAAAGATTGTAAACTATACTGTGTCCAAATAACTTTTGAAAATTATTTGAAGTCTGTGAGCAGTCTTTCCCAATCTAACCTATAGAGCTCTCACTAGCTGACAAGGCCTTATTTGTATCTTAAATTTTTCTGTTAAAACATTAACAGACTGGCTGGATGTTCCTTTTGTCTATATTTCAAGCAATCTAGGTAGCTTCTTAACTATTTTTGAAGGGATTTAAGTATCCTTTTAATCATATAAGCAGTTCACACTCACGCATTCACAATCACATTTCATACATACCGGTGTGGCCACACCATACATTCAGAACATACATGCATCTTTCAGTCATCCTTTTTCCCTAGGTCATGATTAGTCTGTTGCAATGAAGCTACCTTAATTGAAATCTATGTAAAAGAACAACTCCAGCCAATCCTTGAACTAAAAGGTTAAAAAGTCCTGTATGTTCTTTATCATTCCTCCATTTGAGCTACAGTCATGGGGTACAGCTGTACCTACTCCTTGTAACTGTAGATGCAAGGTAGAGAGGCCAAGCTTTTGGCCAAAAGTTTTTAGAGATGACTCACAAAATAGAACTTAAATGTAAACAAAATTTTCCATTCTATATACCTTTGTCTTTTTCTTTTTCTTTACTTAATACCAGTACCTTTTTACTGTTACAAATTTTTTGTTTCACCCATTTTTTTTTAAATCAGGGTTTCTCTGTATTGTTTGAGGCTGTCAGTCCAGCCTGGCCTCGAACTCACAGAGATACGCCTGCCTCTGCCTCCCAAGTGCTGGGATTAAAGGCGTGTGCCACCACCGCCCAGCTTGTTACCAATTTTTTTTTCTGTATTATTTGGAGGCTGTCTTGGAACTTGCTCTATAAACCAGGCTGGCCTTGAACTCAAGAGATCTGCCTGCCTGTGTCTCCCGAGTACTGGGATTAAAGGCGTGTGCTGCCAACGCCCGGCTATTCACCCATTTTCAATCCAACTTTCAACCCAGGATGTTCCCTCATAAAGGCGTGTTGGGATTAAAGGCGTATGCCGCTGGTATTAAAGGCGTATGCCGCTGGCAATCTCTTGGATTCCCCTACTTTCTGACCCTGGTATCAGGTTTAGGAGGGGGAAACTCAGAATGTCTAGTTTCTGACTTTTTAATCTCATTGGCGGCAGCCGCTCCCAATGTATTATTGGTGTTATAAAATTTGATGAACAGGGAGCTGGAATGACTAACTGGCATCAACATGGGGGGGGAATCCTCACCAACGCCCATATTTCCCTTACCTGAGTGTTCAACAATGGTTGGATCATCTTTATCATGGTGAGCATTCCTAGTATCCGGAGTAGTATTGGGGTCGACATGCCTGATGCACCGTTCAGGGACCCAAATGGGCTTCTCACTTCCTGGAGGGAAAACACAAACAGCCCCTCGGACCCTAGCTAATAGGGGGGTGGGTGGCTGCCATTTTCCTGTAATTAAGTCCTTCCATCTGACCCATCCCAAGGACTGGGAGGGTTTGTTCCAATGTCTCTCCATAGCAGACAAATTATTATGGTCTATGGTCAAAAAATTTAAAATGTAAAGTATGGTGGATAACTGAATATTGGGGGAGGTAACATACTCCCCCTTTTTTATTTTCTTAAAATACTGTTTGAGAGTGGCATGGGTGCGCTCCACAATAGCCTGTCCCGTGGGGTTGTGAGGAATACCAAAAGAATGGACAATGTGATGTTCCCTGCAAAAGGCAGCAAATTGTGGTCAAGTCCTCTAGCCCATTGAATCTTGTTGACCTTTAAAAGTTTACTTTGTTTTGATTATCTTGCTCCTGAGTAAGTACAGGGAAAGATGTTTCAAGAATATCTTACAGCCTCATAAAGAAAGCTCTGACATTTTAAAGTGTGCCACAACCTCTAAAACATAAGGAAGACCTTCAAGTAGATGAGGATTTCTCCCTAAAATCAGGAGGGGTGGTATGTTCAGGACCTTCCTGGGGAAGCCTGGAAGCAGTACTCCTGGGAGAAGGCATAAATGATTTACACAATTTTTTTTTATCAATCCAGTATCCACAAATTGTACAGATGCTAAAAATCCCCCACATATGTATCATCTCCAGTATGGAAACCAAAGGTGGCACAGCGGCCATCATGTGGCAATCAACTTTGTTGGATCTTTGTCAAGTAGATGTACTGGCCTTATGACTTTTGCTGTTCCCATCCAATATGGCTGTGCTACTTTCTTGGGTATTGGAGCTTGGGGGAGTCAGGGTCAGCTCTCCCACTCTTATGACCAACTCTCCCAGCTGCCCCAGGTGTTGATGGGTGGGTGAGGGGAAGTCAACTCCTCCTCCCTTCCGCATCCCGCCTTGCCCATGCTGCCTCAAGACAAATCAGTGATGGGGACAGCCCTCCTTTGTTGACTACTTCAGGTTGGCTCACCCACATCTTTACCAATAGTGTTGGCTCTATTGTGCTGCCCTCATGAGGGTAATTGCCTGCTCTCCTGAGTGTTGAAACTTGTGGGGGTCGGGGATAGCTCTCTTGCTCTTATCACCACAGGGTCAGCTCTCCCACCTGCCCCAGCATTGGCAGAGGTGGGGAAGGGCATCTCTCACCAGCCCATGCTGCCATATTGAAGATGAGGGGTGGGCTACTTCTCCTGCACTTACTACTTTGGGGCTGGCTCACCCACACCTCCACCAATAGGGTTGACTCTATTGTATCGCCCAGAGAAAGTACAGGGATGAGGGTAGTAGTCCCTAAGATATTATTTCTAGAAGATTTTTTGCTTAGTTAAAAAGTAAATGGACAAATAATAAGGCACATCACACTTTATATAAGACATATGCAAATCATATTGATTTAGTTGCTATAAAATCTGAAAGGATGATATCCAACAGGAAGTCTTCCACACATCTCATCGTTCCTTAAAACTAAATTTTAAAAGCCATATGGGCATACTATTACTTCATATTTTATTGCATTACTTATATTATTAAATATTTAATATTTTTCAGTTGCCTAAAACTCTTCATGTGCTGGAGAGATGGCTCAACAGATAAGGGTTCTTAGTGGCCCCAAGAAGACCTAAGTTTGATTCCTTATGCCCACATTGGAGAACTCAAAGCCACTTGTAACTCCAGTTCTGAGGATCTTCAGGATTCCAGTTGCCACACTCACATGCAAATAACCTCACAGAGACACATTCATACATAGAATTTTGAAGAAAGTTGATGCATTTAGCTAATTATTCTTTTTATTTTGTAATGCCCAGAGTAACTTTATATTGAGCTTATGCAGCTAACAGACTTGTAAAGAGTGCCAATTGTCAAAGTTTTGCTGAAAACTACAGCTTGTGTCCATTAAACACACCTCTCTCTTGATATTAAATAACAACAACCCAAAGTAAACAAATACTGAGAGAGGGGAGGGAGAGAGGGGGAGAGAGACAGAGACAGACATACAGAGAGAGAGAGAGAGAAATTAAAAAAATGAGGAAGAAGAAGAAGAAGAAGAAGAAGAAGAAGAAGAAGAAGAAGAAGAAGAAGAAGAAGAAGAAGAAGAAGCAGCCACATGGCTTGGTCCCAGGTGCTCACCAGCTCACCACGCCTAGAGTGTTGCTACTATTACCATATCTTCTCTGTACCAGTGGCTAGGTAGAGGTTCAGGAGCAGAGTAATCTTGGGTGTGCTGCAAATACAGCATTTGCTGGTGCTGACACTCTACTGGGGCTGTGGCAACAGACTGCAGTGTTAGAGGCCAATTCCTGGGAGCAGCAGTGGATAGAGAACCTCCAGCCTGTCCACACACAATTCAGCCCCTTTCCTCCAGTGCAGTTCAGCATTGAGGCTGTCTATTCCCAGTCGGCATTAAAACCTGAGCTGTTTTCGTCAGAAGTTCCACCAGCACTCCCCAACTTATGCGAGTAGTGGGAGGGAATAGGAAAGATCACTGAGAGGGCAGAGGATTTCCCTGGGCATCAGTGACCTGGCTGTCTTGTAGATTCTTCACCAGTTGTGCAAGCCAGCTTTTAGTAGTGGTGTCATCTTTTAGCACCTGGGCAAAGGTTGTGTCCTTCAGCTGGTCAGGGAGGCACTGTCTGAGCGCTTCATTGCCTTGAGATTATCTGAGAGTCAAAGGTAACATATTACTACATGCTTCAATAGATGGGCAGACAGTTCTTTGGATAGATGCAGGACCATTTTACCCAAGATCATGACAATATGGGAAAAATGCTAATATGTGTGACATATATAAGCCAAACCAATGTCATCTAAAAGGATCTCCTGAAGGATGAATGTGACAACCATTTTAGAAAGTTCCCTTCCAGGTTCCATAATGCACAAACAAAAGGGATTATTTCTGTTGTCAATGAAAAGTTGATTACATCTTGTTCGTCTTCTTTAACCAACGTCCCAATAACTCCAAGGCTGGTGGAGTTGAAGATACTCAAAGGGATGAGTTTTGCTGACTGTGTGCAAAAAGGGGTACAAAAAAGTGGGATGTGTATTTCGAGAAAAGCTGACCTGGTCTCTCGGTGTGAGGCCACACATTGCCGCAATGCTAAAGCATTGGAAACTGTTAGACTGGTGTGCTGTCAAAGGTGGAGGGTTGATAGACGGATAAATATTTACAATTTCCTGTAAAAGTGCTGCAATAATACCAAATGAATGCCACAGCATGTGTACAAGGTCAGGGACAGATTCTTACTTCTTGCTTAGTTCCAGCAAAGCATTTTCTCTCGTCTCAGGACTGGATAATTCATTGATACACTGACTGATCTTCTCTCTGTCCACTTGCCATCCCTAGGCTGTGTATGTTAGGAGCCACTGCTCTTCTTGTTCTGCCAGATACACAGGACCCGCAGCAACTGAGTACCAGCTTAGCAGCTGTGCAGCCGGAGATGAAGAGCCGCCATCTGTCTCCTATCAAATTATTCTTTATTAATAAAAACTCATGGTCAGTTATAAGAGTAAGAACCTGAATGACAAGAGAAGTGTCGGAGAAGTGACCAGTGACCTTATATCTCTGTTGTTCCTCCATCCAAAAAGGAGAAGACCCTCTCTAAGACCCGCCCTACAAGTGACTATTTCCTTATCTAGCCTCAGTCCTTCAAAACATCTGTGTTTAATTTGGGTCAGCTATTAGCTAGCTCTGCCCTCTGATTCAAAGCAAACTTTATTGTCAGAATGGGATCAAAATATCACACACAAGAAAATATTTTTAGATGCTCATGTTACAATTTCAGTCACAGAAACCAAAGAAATAAACTACAACTGCCATCACATGGATTTTCCTTAGGTGGTCCTGCCTCACTTCTCTTCACTCTAATGATATTGAAAGAAAAAAGTTGTTTGAATAAATTATTATATCAGGTTATAGAAACCTGTGCATAATGCACTATTTTTTTCTATAAAATATCATTTGTCACATGCATACAATTACATGTAAATATGAAACCACAAAATAAACTAATTATAACTGCTAAATCATGTGCTTCCTGAGGTTAGGATTGCTGTCTTTTTTATTTATAGCTGTTTCTCAGCGTCAAAGAGAGTATCTTATAAATAATGGCATTTGGGCCATATTGATGCAATGAAATGTATCAAAAGATGACACCCCCAGGTGGGAAGGTAGCTCAGAGGTTAAGGACACTGGTTTCACTTTCAGAAGATTTGGGTTCAATTCCAGCACCCTCTTAATGGCTCACAACCATCTGTAATCTCCAATTCCAAGGAATCCAATATCCTCTTCTGGCCTCTGTGAGCAACCGTGATGTATAAACATATAGGCAGGCAAAGCACCAATGCCCATAAAAATAAAAGTAAATCTCATAAGAAAGAAAATGAGCCGACACCCTTAACTTGCAGGAATGTTCAGTGATTTTTCAAAATATTGATGAATATTCAATAAAAATAATCACTGTTTATGTGCACCGTACTTTCTTTTATACTCATTTCCAAGAAAGGGCAAACAGATTTGGGATTCTATTGCTTGCTACAGAATGTAAATTGCCTAGAGAGAGGAGTAGAATAAAACTACTCTGGATAATGAGGCAGTTGCAAAGCCTTGTCGTTGTTATGATTTCCATGGACTCATCAAGTTCTGGGAACTCTGAGGAGCTGCAGATGTTGAGCCTTCTCCAAACATTAGTTGCTCCGAGAAAAGAAAAGAGCATGAAAATACTGATTAGTACAGTGAAGAAGAACTTGAGACACAGAGAAGGGGTTGGGTAGGCATGGGCATGCCTTGGCAGTCAGATGGAATTCAAGTTTAGGACCACCACTTTCTAGTACTCTTGGATTTCCAAAGATTCTGTTTAGCAAGTGTTGACAATGTCAGTGTATTAAACATATTAAATATCATTTAACTTCTATTGGATAGAATCTTATGTGACTTCGTGATTTCATAAATACCTATACTCAGTTTATAATTCAGACTCATTCTTGCACTGAATCTGATTGTTTTATTTAAATCACGGCTTAACTTTAAAGTACACTAAATATTGTGATAAAAGCCTATTGTCCATATTCTTTATTTTTGTGGAAATTATTTATTTGAATTTTGCATATCATAATTGCTTGAATCTTGAAATAAGCACTGTCATCTTGACTGGAAAGGAGGAACACTCTTCAATCAAGAATTGTTCTCTAAGGGGTAGTCTGAAATAGTCAACTTCTTATTCATAAAACTCTGTCCATAATTATCTTTAGACATTTAACAGAAAAACTGAACAGCACCAATTTGTGTTTGCAATCATCTAATGTAATTTACAAAATTACTAAATCTTCTAAGTTATCAATAAAATCTTATGTGATGCTTGGGGTTACACATAAGGCTTTCTGACTGCATATAATATAAGCTTGCTGAACTCTTTAAATACATAAGTGATTTATAATGGAAATATTCAGGGGCTGGGGAGATGACTCAGTTAGTAAAAGTAAGCTCCTTTAGCAGGACCTGGGTTGAGTTCCCAAAATCTACACCAAGTCATAAAATGACCCGTCACACCGGCTCAGGTTGTCTTATGCCCCCTTTTACTTCCATGTGCATACAGGGACACATATATTCTCTCTCACACAGGTGTTCACAGTAAAAACAAATTATTTTAAAACAAATACTTTATTCATTCAACATTGAATTACATTCTTAGCTCAGTTAGCACCTACCAAGTCCTATTTGGGCATTCGAGATTATTCCAAAACTAATAAAGTACAAGATTTCTGTTTATGTGGCATTTACAGATGATGTACAACATTAATAAACTTCTAGAGAACATCAAATATTTTGTCTTCATGATGGTGAAAAGGGCAGTAGACTTAAATATTTGATAGAAATCAAAAAGGCTTCATCAAGAATATTGCATTAAGGAAGACTATGAAAATCAAGGTTGACAATACAGGATCAATACAAAAAGGATTACAAGGGAATAGTTTTAAAAATAAGAAAATAATCAGATTTTAAAATATTGCATGCTATACATTAAATTATGGTAGTTACATGTATAAACTCCTGCCAGTTTTCCCACTATTGCTGTGCACTAGCGCAATATGTCTTCGTTGATGCATATATTTATTAGTATTACACATATGTATGTTACATATAGTAAGATTACTTATTTTCTGAAGCTTTCTTCAACCTTGTGTTTAAGATAATCGGGTAGAAGCTGTTAGGAGCAACAATACACTGAACACTCATAAATCTGAATTGGTGATTAGTCTCTTATCAGATACAGAAAGACACTTTCCCAGAAATGATCATCCCCCTGAGAACATCAGAAACTCTAGGAGTAGCCCAGTCCTGGTCAAAATTTACCACATGAAATCTCATAAAGTAGGGGATCCAAGTCCCTGAGGCAGAAGAAATTTAAGTTATGCAGTACCACGATGAAAACTGCCAGGATTCTGGGGACATGGACACATTGTACTAGTTTAATACTTTAGTTAGCCTGGAGCAACCATAATCACAAACTCTATGAAATGTTATTTGTGCCTGTACAGTAACATTAATTTTCTTTTAATCTTTGTCTGCCTCAGGAAATATGTCAATTGAATTTCACATTTCTTTCCAAGGAATCAGGGACTCTGAAATACAAATTCATTTACCTTATATTTTTTCCCCATTTTTTCAGAATCCTGAATGAATTAAAACCCAATAATTTATTATCTTGTATTTACTTCTTCAAAATATAAAAATAACACTGTCTAGGTCGACTCTGTGAACTTTAATGAAATAAATGGGTTATTCAGTTCACTTTTAAAAACATATTTATCTAAGCTAGAAGCCCATCTCAAACACACAGGCTGTTTTCGGAACAAATGTGTGTATGACTCACAAGGGATGTCTGCAACCAGACACTCCTGGTTTGATATTCAAATCTCTTCCCTTTAACACATTTTCTTGCACAAGTTACCTAACCTCTTTGCCTCACTTTCTCAACCTTAGAAAAGATTAGACTTCATGGTGCCCCTTATAATACAATAAAATGTAGTTGTGAAATGTGCATTCCATAGGGTCGGTTATCTAGCCCAAGGCATCTTAAATATTTTCCAATTGTGCTCCTTTATCATATGAAAATTTTTGTGTAACCTTTGGTCTATAGGTATATAAAACACATGTATAAATCAAGTGTTTATTCATAATAACATAAAGGAATCTACTTTTTAAAAACAAGTGTTTTACATACATATTATTTTATACTCTATGAAACATGAATACAAATTTGCACACTAATGAGATGGATTGTTTATCTAATTTTTCATAAAGAAATCAATTCTGGCTAATATTTGAAACTGGAGTGGATGCAGAACATCTTATACACATTTCAGATTTTGTGTCATTTTTCAACATTTTGCTTTACCATTGTTAATATTGCAAATACCACATTGCATGACTATGGAGCACAAAATGACAGAACTGTGTTTATGGTCATTCAAAAATTGATGTAGATTTTTTTCAATGTCAAAACAAAATTAATTTACAGAAAATTATAATGGAATTTAAATCAGCAACACTAATATTAATTTAAACAATCAAACATGTTGGCATACTATAGTTCAAATACAGTATAACTTCATACACACATGCAGAGGCATGATGACAGGAAATTTTAAACATATTTCCTCAACTAACCCATTTTGTTTCTGCAAGTGCAGAATACTTTGTACAACCATTGTAAACATTGCAATATTTATTATATGATAGCCCCCAATCTGAACAAATGTGTTTCAGGAAGCATGCATTGATATTGTATGGTGTGACATCATTCGCAGAACAAAAATATTCATGTTCAGAACCAAGGCTATGGTAACCGAGCAATTGTGTGACTAATTGATGCAAGGAAATCTTGCATTCATTACTTGCTTGATTTTTATTTAATGTTTGGTCATTCCACTTTCAGACACCTTTTAATGTTGCTACACACTTCATGACCCAGACATTCTTATGTCAGGATTGCTACCTCAGTTTAAGAAGCTGCACTGGCATTTGAAATCAATGCACAGAATCATCCTTGTCATTTACAAATGTGTTCCTTTAAAAGAGTGCAGAGTTTTCAAAGACAGTATGCACTTTCTGTTTTCAAAATGACATAACTTAATGGTGAAGCCATGAAGTGTCTGAGAATAATGACATCTCTGATTTTGAATCAGGAGATGAAGAACAATTTGAAGCATTTAGTCTGACTTACTGAAGTTAGGCACGGGATCACAAAGGTACCTAGCATGACTAATATCAAAAGCAGGACAGAAATAAAAGCAATTTTATAAATGTTGACACTTTGGGGATTTTTGTATTTTGATAACTTTTGAGGCAAATTCTGGTGAGCTGTTTAAATATTTAAGCCCGTGCTTTTGGAATTTCTCTGAGACTTCTATTATCAACATTACATAAGGAAAAGAGTTTGTAGGTTCACCGCAATATGACCAGGGAATCCCATGTTTAAACTAAGCCTTCTAACTTTAAAGGAAGATTAAAGATTAGATGGAAGAGTGATTTCTTGAGTTTTTTTTTGTTATGGTAAGTCGCCATGAGAAATGTTCTGAATTTCTAGGTTTATTCAACAAACACACGAGGAGTCACATCTGTCAGTATCTAAATCCTGACACTTAGAAAATGACTCTCAAAAAAGGATTGAGTTATACATTTTCATGCATGCATAGTTTTTCTCAGAAAAGTAAGTGTATTATTGTAAGTGTATTTATTGTTAATAAAATAAATACAAAGCCTACTCATGAGCCAACTGAGCAAAATACTGACATCCAAAGTTTCAATGGCTTGAATTCAGACAACCACCAAGACAGACAGCTAAGATAGTAGACTACTAAGGAAGTTCATCAGCTTCACTGACAAGCCATGGTGCCAGAAATAGCTATAGGAAGCTCCATCGGGAAAGTCATGGACCCAACCTAAACTGAAACAAATGTGATATCTTTGGATTCTCAGAGATGTATATTGAAAGTCCCATTGCAACTTTTATGATAAGCAAAGCAAGACAAAGGGTTAAAGATTACTGTTATCCTTCAAGAATGTGCCCTTCTCACCAAATACTAAATCCCTATTGAAGAAGTGTTTTACTAAGGCTTGACAATGCAAGCACTGGACACTTCTGATTCTTCTGGGCTAAACACCACAGCTGAGAAGTGAGAGGAATAATATGGCTGTACACAGTAGTGTGACTTACATTCTGTATTAAAAAAATAGTTTGAAGACAGAGTAGATTTTGTAAAAGGTCATTTTGTTCCATGTTGTACAAGTTCACTATAAGAAGAGAATTAATCCATCTGGAACACTGGGGTAGTACAGTGCTGCACAGAAAACACACACACAAATGGTTATTTTAAAACTGTAGTAGAGTCCCTCTTTGGTTTGTACATTGCCAAGAGCAGTGGTTTCTCCAACTACAAATAAAGCTCAATATGCCCCTTAGATAGCTGTGGCCTAGGCGTGGTGCAGTGGTTCATGTAGATTATCTCAACTTTGACTAAAGTTGAAAATTTCAAGGCTATATAATCTGGAATAAGTGGTTCAGGAATGTTCCAAAAGTTATAAAGTTTTTCAGATAAGATGGTAGGTATATTAGCAACATTTTGTTAGACAAAGATAATTATGGATTTGAACACCAATGGTCTGGATTCAAATTTTGAAACTGCCACTTAACCTAAACCAAGTTCCTAGCGTCAAGCTTATTTCTCTGTCAGTTGGAGCTGTTGATCTCTAAGCTATTTACAATGACTGTGTCTCTCTTCTGTGTTCGTTGCTGACACGAAATGTTAAAAAAATCACACAGTCATTATATGCTTTTAAATAGTAAATTTTGACATCATTCAGTTAAATAAAAGCTTGTTTAAGTCTAAAAAATTATCACAGGGTAGTATCTTCAGTAGTAGTAGTAAAATGTGTATTCCACACATCCACTCTATATATTTCTGTATCAGAAAAATAAACCAACCAAATCACAGATTCTGGGTAGTATGTTTCCATCATTTGGCGTATGGCAGAGCTGATGAAATCTACATGGTGTGATAGCAATTGTAAGAGTGTTCTGACCATCACAAAGGGTATGGAGTCTCACAGACCCAGTTTTCTGATATAACCGACAGTACACATCTGCTGAGCCCTACACACTCAGCCAGCTGACTCCATACCCACACAGTTGTAGGGGCACGTGCACAAATATCTGAGTACAGGGGAGATTTGGGTAAGAAGTTCTATTTTTTCAGTTACTAGTTTTTTGTACTTATGGCTTGCTAAACCATCTTAATTTAGCACACTGCAGAACATTTGCTTCAGGATATTTCTTTGTTCTTCCTACAATTTATAACATTTCGGTTTGGTCTCAGGGATTAATTTTGATCAATGCAAAGAGTTGATACTCTCTAGTGAGAAAATACATACAGTGTGGGAAATATGTTTTCCCAAGTCACATTCCCCAGAGTATTTAAAAATATAGTTTACTTTAGACACGCTAGATAGATACTATATCTTTACTCTTGAAGAATATTGAAGTAGATTTCAAATCAATTAATACTCTCTGTTCGTATTAGTTCTTAAGAGCTAGATAATACACACACAAATTTGAATATATTCACATGAATAATTTGACTGCTGATGTTTTATTTGTTTTTCTGAAAACCCAACTGTCTCAGAGAATAGAGGGAAAATATATTAATTTTCTTCTGAGCGAATTCACTGCACTTCAGTGGAAATAATAAACCTTATAAGAAATGCCAAATGTTTTCTCTTGTGTGGTAGGTAGGTGGCAAGTAATGAGACTGGTTATCCTTGACATGAAAACACCACATGCCTTAAATATCACTGCTCATCTAATTGAAGGTGATATGAATGACTGATGTTGGCACTAGGGTCTTCGATTAGGAATCTCCATATATGTGATATTACCTTCCCCATGGCCTGGAACAGGAATCATCAACTGAAAACTAATATAGTCTTCTCTTTATTTTTATCCAAGCCACAGAGGAATTAGTTTGAATCAGCAGAAACTTAAAAGTCAGAGAGTGGTAATTTTAGCTCTCTGAAGTGAATATAGCAAAAATCTAGCATTCATAAAATAAAATTCACAGTATTTGTCAGACAGAAAGAATTACCAGAAAAGACAGGAAATGAATAAATGAGATTTAGACCCAGTAAGCAAATTCAGCCAAAAGAAACAGAATTGTAAATGACAAAAGACAAAACAATCAAGTCATTATTTTATATAAAAATAAGTGAAGGGTTTGAGGAAGAGAAAAAGTACATGATAATAACAATTATTTATAAAAATATAAAATGAAACTTAAGAAACTTTCACAGTTTAGATAATGTAGATAAAAAACCCAATGCACTCATAGATATAACTTAGCAAATATGCAAATTATGAGGAACCAAGGAAAAAGAAACTGACAAAATAAGGTTACAGTGGTAGATGGGACAGATACCAGTTAACTTAAATCCCACAAGTGTTTTTTCCAAGCTAGTCTTACATTTAAACATACGTGCAATAATGGTAGGATTGGAGAGTAGAGAATTAAGTTGGAAGATGAAGATAGAAAGCAGCACTGGCTTTTGCTGTGCAGAACTCACATCTCATTTCACCTTCAAAATGAGCAGATGTGCTGGCTATGCAAAGATTATGTTGACAGAAATTGTGAGATGCATTGGAGGACAGACACAGCCTTTGGGAACTAGAGATTAAAACCATACCATCCTGAATTCAAACATGCCCCTGCATATTGCTTCTGGAAGCTAAAATGTGTGTCAATGAATCTATTTCAGGGCATTTTTATCCATGGATTCCATGTTTGAGAAATACTGTTTGGCTTTACATTATTTCTTTGGAATTTCCTTGGAATTCAAACTTTTCAAAATATGTTCTGTGAATGAGGACACATTTTTGTTCATAAGGCAGGCTGAAATTTGATGACATGTGCTCTGTCAGTGGATTCTAGAATCGTTTGCAGTCAACAAAGTAATGTGAAGTAGAGAAGTTGTTTAAATATTTTCTTTGATAGCTGTACCGGAGTAGTTCAAGAAAGGAGTTTCATGTATGAAGCAATGATTTGTTAAAACATCACGGCACAATCTTCTGAGCATAAATGAGAATGTCCAAAGGAATAACCAAACATTTTATTATATGTGTGTATGTATATTTGCTTATATACATATACAAATGGAGAAAACAAAAGAAGACAATTTGAATTTTAAGTGTGTGTCAGCCAGCTGGGCAGTGGTATCACACGCCTTTAACCCCAACACTTGGGAGGCAGAGGCAGGTGATCTCTGTGAGCTTGGAGACCAGTGTTGTCTACAAGAGCTAGTTCCAGGACAGCCTCCAAAGCTGCAGAGAAACTCTGTCTCAAAAAAAAAACCAAATAAATAAAAGTATGTCAGCCATTTTTAGGTGGGAGTCCTTTTTATGTCTTCCTTCTCCAACCTGGAATGTGGTCATCACATATATTTCATCCAATCATATGACCTTTGGGGACTCTTACATATACTTCCTTTTATATGTCCAATTTCTATTACAGTGCATGAATCAGAGAGCCAGTTATTAATATTTACTGTAAAATAAAGAGGAAAAAGAGAACGAAAAGAAAGAGTCATGATGGATGAGAAAATATGAAAAAATAGTGCTGAGGCATTTTGGTGTGAGTTTCACTTAATTTCTCCAAGATAAGCAACCACTACTAGGATAACTTCAAGCATTAAATATTGTGTTTGGTTTTTATATTAAATAAGTCTTCTATTCTATTTCTTTACTAAGTTGCATTGACTCAACGAACACAGATTACAAATGATAATGATGCGGGTGAATGGATGGATGGATGGATGGATGGAGAGACTGATAACAGATAGATAGATAGATAGATAGATAGATAACAGAGGTATGAACAATCAATAACCCTACTTCTCTATCTTGAGTCAAAAGCACATTTTCCAAATAGCTTGCTAAAATAAAGATTAACACTTCTTGTTCTACTGAGGAAAACAGTCATTCCACTACAGAAGGGAAGCCCTTTGTCAGCACTAAATCCTGAGTACTTTTACATACTGGTGTTTTTATGATTAGTAAATTTTCTTGCGTATAATTATGCATCATATATACTTTGTCTTTCAGGGTTTAAGCTTGAAACGACTGGAGGCAGTACAAGGCGGGAGAGAGGTAAGAAAGTATAAAGGGAGGAGGAGAGGGAGGAGGAGAACATGATTATGGTGGCGCAGTGATAGTGACTAAGGACATTGGTATTGTGAATATATGCATGTATATTTATGAAAATATATGTATGTTCTCTCTATCTTTATAATTATGTATGTATGTATGCATGTGTATTGCTCATATGTTTCCATATATTCTTGGGAAAGCAGGCTATACACATGTTTAAGGATATATATTATTTGTGTTTACTCCTCTGGAGTGGAAGAAAATACTGTTTGTCTGGGTAAGGAATGTTTCTGTTAACTGGGTTTCTGCAACAGGCTCTCAGAGGGCTCAGAAAAGCCTTTTAGGCAAAACTTGGAATGTAAAATGTCTACTAGGAATTCATAGAATTAATGTCAGGCCGGATATGTTCATAGATGGTGTACAGTTGTTCTGGTCACACTAGAGTTTGTAGGTCTATTTCCCCAAATGCCTTTTCAAGCAGGAGAAATCACAACAGTTGTTATATGACATCTTATTAGGAATGCTACCTTTGTAGAATTTTATTATTATTTTCTGTGACATTTATGTATCAAATTGTCTGAAAAAGTGGAGATGTTTATCTCTTACAAAATAAGAAAATAAGTCTTCATCCTCCTGTCCCTTGTTGCTTCTTACTCTACAAACGGACTTCTTCCCTAGTGAGTGACATTTGTTCCTTAACTCACTATTCTTACACTTAGGGATTTTTCTGTATCTGGCATTCTGGTTCTCTCTGTACTTGTCATTTATAGCCTCTTTCTCTTTGTCTTCTGCTTTCCATCCAGAGGAATTTCTTTTTTCTCTTGGTGGCTCACATCAGAAAAATAACTGAAGAGGAAGAAATACAGAAAAATTCTTTAGGTGTTTTTCATGATCTAAGAGGCCAAGATTCCAGACACAATAGGATGGATGGATGCACATACAGACTTAGAGAACAGTGAGGCAGCATGCATAGATCTGCATAGACTCATGCAAAGCAAAAACTTCACTCTAAAATACCAGCCCCCTGAAATAGAAGTTATTTGTAATTGATAACTATGCCTAGGAGTAATTAGGCAACACAAAAAATTGATGCATTTGGGGGGGTCTTTTTGTTTCAGTTTGTTTTGTTTTGGAATTTTTGTCTTTTGCTATTCACTTTGATTTTCAGTTTTAGAGAGAGAGTGTGTGTGTGAGAGAGAGGCAGAAAACATGAACTTGGGTGGGTAGGGAAGTGGAGAGGATCTGGGACAATTTGAGCAGGGGGAACCATGATCAAACTATATTTTATGAAAAAAATAAAAATATTGATTCATAAGCATAATGACCTCTCATTTCTTTTTATTAATGTTCTGTTCTAAGGGAGAAAGAGAAAGGTACTTTACAGTTTATCAAAACATAATCAAATTCATACCATAAAACAAATATATCTTTCTGGCAATTCTACAGTGCTGAAATATTAAGAAATTACAGTTAATAAAAGGAAGCATAAGAACTGCAGAACCTGCATAAAACTGAACTAGTCCCTCTGAATGTGGATGGCAGTTGGATGGCTTGGGTAGCTTGTGGGTCCATTAGTAGTGGAACCAGTATTTATCTCTAGTGTATGAACTGGCTCTTTTTGGAGCCCATGCCCTATGGAGGGATACCTTGCTCAGTCTAGATACAGGGGGTAGGGCCTTGTTCCTGTCTCAAATGATGAGACAGACTTTGCTGATTCCCCATGCGAGGCCTCAGCATCTCTGAGGAGTGAATGGGGGTAGGTTGGGGTGGGGGGAAGGTGGGGAAAGAGGAAGCACAGTAGGGAGAGGGAACTGGGATTGGTATGTAAAATAAGATTGTTTTAAAAATAAAAGATAGAAAAACCAATAATAAAATAAATATTTTTTTTAAATTTTAAAGGAAGGATAATTTTCATGACATAGCTTTAGTACCAATATACTATTAATCAATACATGGATTTAAAATAAACCTTAAGATCAATGGTATTATCAAAGAATCTATGAAACTATGGAAAAAAACCCAAGAATCAGATACTTAAATTTGAATACAAGTTAACTGTTAAGCTGGCTCAGCAGGTGACTGTACTTGACTTCTCTTCCAGGATGACAGAATGGGTGTACATGGCTCCTGAGGAAGACCTCAGAGACTCTCACAGGTGCAACCAATGCTTTTCTTCAGAAAACGACTCACATAGCATATTGAATACCTCTTCAGTCACAGTTCACACTAAGCAGCCCTCCAACAATTCACCCACCCTTCTTGTGTGCCCTCAGGGACATGCAGTGCAGAGTAGGAAATATTTAACTCCTGTATTCATAGCATAATATTATTGAGCCACGGTAAACACAATTCATTTCATCCAGAAACATTACCTTTTAAAATTAATACCACTTTCGAAACATAGTATTTTGTCCTCACTGAAAAGAGTTCTCATTAAATTTTGTGTCTAATTTTCTCAATACCTCCATTTTTTTTAGTATACAGACAACTCTATGTAAGAAACATGTCAGTGGTGTGCTTTAAATTAAAATACACTTTCTCAAAGTATTTTTGGCATATGGAAAAATCAAATAGCATATTTGTATATATATATACATACACACACACATATATATACTATAATACATATTATGCTTATACATATATTTATGAGAGGGGCCTTAAATTGGGGTCTCCAATAACTGAAGGTGAAGATTTGATCATCAAATGAATGTTAGCTCAGTAATGACTTCTCCATTTGATTCTTTATTTGCTCTGGACATAGAAAAAATATGAACAATTAAAATTAAAAACAGCTACTTTGTTTTGGGGTATAGGTTCACTACGTAATTTGAAGTCCTTCAATTTAATTTAATCACTTATGTTAGCTTTATCCATGACTTCGAAAGCTGATGTGTCTTATGGTAGTTAACTCCCTGGAAATTGAAGACAATTAGGTAAAGTGTGTGGTGGAAGACATTTTGTCAAGTCTCAGAGGTTGCCCAACTGCAGAGATGCAATTACGATTTCTCTAGATTAAGAGAAGTGACAGACGTCTCCTTGATTCCTGCTGACAGTTCTACTATGTGTACATATCACAAAGAAGTGAATTGTGCCTCTGAACAGCTAAATTTTAATACGCTTACTTTCAAAGCCATCTAAACAGCCTCTTAGAATTTCTCACTGTGAGTCCATCATGACTGATTAAGATTTAACTATAATGATGCTGCTTAAGATGAATTACTTGATCTTAGTTCAAATGACAGACATTCCCAATAGGTGTTGATGGATGTAATACTGAGGACCTATTGCCAAATATTTATAGGAAGGTTTAAGAAATGTCACTGAACATGTTCTATTTACTTCTTGAGGTAATGATAACAGCTAGAGCATGTACAGGAAATTGAAACAGGCAGTAATGTGCTATTTAGGTAACTGGTAAATTCTGTTACAAAGCTAACAACCAGGCAGGAATATCAGATTTGGATACTACTGTCCATGCAAAAACCATTTCTCCCTGTACAGGGAATAAGAGATATTTTCTTCTGGTTTCAAAAATGAGTGGCCATCGCCCAGGAATACATATTCAGGTTACCTCAGATTACATCTTCCAACATGGATTAAGTTTCATGAAGTTTTTATAGTGACATAATGAAGAAAGTAATGAAGAAAATCATTTATCAAGAGAATTTCAAATACATTGGTAGGAAGAGTAATTGGGTGGTTATCTCACAGCTCAGAAATCTTATCTCATCTATAGGCCTCAAATGTAATCTTAGTCTTTTGGTTGGTGTATAAACTAGGGTTTTAAAAAATTATGAATTTTTCTTTAAATTAACAATAGTATTATTTTACATGCCAATTATAGTTCCCTCTCCCTCCTGTCATCACATTCCCTCCACCATCTCCCCATCCTATACCCCATTCACTCCTCAGGGAGGGTGAGTCCTCTCATGGGGGAATCATCAAAGTCTGTCATATCATTTGGGGGAGGACCTAGGTCCTTGCTTGTGTATCTAGGATGAGACAGCATCCCTCCATAGGGAATGGGCTCCCAAAACCCATTCCTGCATTAGGAATAAATAACTGGTTCCACTGCCAAAGTTCCCACAGACTGCCCAGGCTCCAAAAATTTACACTCACTTCAGTCTTATGCTGGTTCCCCAGCTGTCATTCTGGAGTCTATGAACTTCCACTTGCTCAGGTCAGCTGTTTCTGTGGATTTCCCCAGCATGGTCTTAACCTCTTTGCTCATCACTCCTCCTTCTCTAAAACTGGATTCCAGTAGTTTGGCCCAGTGCTAAGCTGGGAATCTCTGCTTCTGCTTCCTTCAGCTACTGGATGAAGGCTCTGTGATGGCATTTAAGGTAGTCATCAGTCTCATCATAGGGTAAGGACATACGATGGCCTCTCTAGTTTTGCTTGGATCCTTAGCTGGGATCATCCTTGTTGATCCCTTGAAATTTCCCTAGAGCTAGATTTCTTGTTAAGCTTGTAACATCTCTCTGTTCTTTCCCCAACTCTACCTTCTTGGTCCCTCATGTTCTCCTCCCCACTCTCCTTCTCCCCTCCTTTTTCTCCTCCCTCCCCCCATGATCCCAATTTACTCAGCAGATGTCTCTTTCCATCTTCTCAGGTAGGGTCCTCCTTGTTTCCTAGCTTCTCTGGGGTTGTGGATTGTAGTCTGAATATCCTTCGTTCTATGTCTAATATTGACTTATGAGTGAGTACAGAGAACGGCAGCCTACAGAATGGGCAAAGATCTTCACCAACCTTACATCTGACAGAGGACTGATTTCCAAAATATACAAAAAACTCAATCTAGTCACCAAAACACCAAATAATCCATTTAAAAAGTGGGGTACATAACTAAATATAGAATTCTCAATACAGGAGTCTAAAATGGCTGAAAGACACTTGAGAAACTGCTCAACATCCCTAGCCATCAGAGAATTGCAAATCAAAACAACTCTTAGATACCATCTTACACCTGTCAGAATCGCTTAAATCAAAAACACCAATGACAGCTTTTACTAGAGAGGATGTGGAGAAAGGGGAACACTCCTCCATTGCTGGTACAATTGAAAACTTGTATAGGCACTTTGGAAATCACTATGGTGATTTCTCAGGAAAACGGGAATCAGTCTACCTCAAGATTCTGCAATTCCACTCTTAGACATATACCCAAAGGATGCACATTCATACCACAAGGACATCTTTTCAACTATATTGGTAGAAGCATTTTTTGTAATAGCCAGAACCTGGAAACAACCTATATTCCCTCTCAACTGAAGAATGGATAAAAAATGTGGTACATTTACATAATGGAGTACTACTCAGCAGAACAAAAGCAATGACATCCTGAAATTCTCACGCAAATGGATGGAACTACAGGAAACCATCCTGAGTGAGTAATCCAGACACAGAAAGGCAAACATGGTATGTTCTCACTCATAAGTGTTTTTTTTTAAGTAAATACATTCCACGAACTTTTATTTGTCATTAGAACATTAGGTCAATCTCCTCAGGGATGGGAGAAAATAATGTCTCTTTAATGTGCTAAATATAGCCCAAGATAAATTGTCATTAGGCACTGGACCTCCAACATTCTATTCTCTCCCCAGTCATTCAGTTGGCCTTTGTAGGAACTCCTTTTTAGGAACTCCCATTCACATTACTTCTTGTACCTATTACACACTACTAATCAATTATGTTTATGGAGGACCTGAAGATGAGTAGTGCCATGCTTGTGCATTATTGTGAAATATCTAAAAATGATAATAGGTGCATTAAGTCTAATGTATCAGTATCTTTCCATGTTGCTACATGCATCCTGTGTATACTCAGGAAGGGTGATCTTATTATCATTGAAAGGTTTTGAGAATACTGTACAAGATGTCACCATCTAATAGCTATTTCTTCATGACTGTGAACTTGGTTCCTTCATCCAATAGAATCTATAGCTCATGCAATAGTCTCATTGAGGCTTCTTGAATAAAAACAGAGATGAACTAGTAATTCTCTCAAAGAATGTATTTTTACTTATAATTGACCTGCTAGAAAGTCATGCAAAATAAATATTATTTATTATCAGGGATTTCAGGGGGGATTGTATTTCACTACCATTTTAAGAGGCATTAAATTTTGTGAATGTGTTTTTTGTTGACTTTCTATTTATATTAAGTATTATTTAAGCATCTAATATCCTCATGAGGGTCAGCATTTTATTATATCCTGATTGTCTTTGTCATTAGACTTGTATAGCCTTGCATTATGTATGCCTTGAAAAATTATATATTTCTATTTGAAACTGAAAACCAGTATGGCCTATGATTTGAAAGGGAGAAATTCAGAAAATGAAATCAATTCTATTCTGAATGCTGAAATAATTTGTCTATATGACTTTAAGTGGTATGGAAAAAACCACATATATTTTTCATTATATTTTAATGTTTCATTGTGTTTTAATATTAATTACTAATCAGATAATTTGTCACCAGGTTTTTTAGTTATGTAGTTCTTGCCCTTTCTTACATAATGTGCAGGCACTGGAAATAATTGTTTTTAGTAGGCCCAAAGAAGAAAACTCTGATTTCTGAGTATAGAACAAAAATGATGAAGGATGTACTCCTCTTAGAAATAATTGTCAACAAAACATGCCAATGTGACTGGGTCTAAAGGATCTAATATTGTATGCATTTTTTCTAATGTTATACATTCTTTGGTAGTTTTATGTAACATGTTTTGATCATATTCACCCCTCCTCCAATGCTTCTAAGAATCAGCCTCACTTCTATATCCATCACATTTTTGTGTCCTTGGAGATTTTTTCTGTTGTTACATAAATCAAATTTCTTCTTCTTAAATATTTTTGGACAAATGTGCTTTCATTGGAGGGTGGTCAATTTACCAGGGAAATCCAGTTCTCCTTTTCCCTGTAGCAAACAGTTATGAATAGCTAGCTTATGTCTAGGATTGGGACTGTGTGTTCAGCTCCACTCTTCACCATAGTATATTGTCTAGCGTGACTTTGCACAGGTTTTGTGCATGCTACCTCATCCTTTATGTGTTCTTAGGATGAGCTGCACCATTGTTTCCAGGAGGAACTATATTCTTGTAGTCAGCCACAACTTCTGATTCTTACACTCTGTCCTCTCCTTTATTCTGAACGACCACTGAACCTTAGATATAATTTTATTTTTCTCTTAAGACAATACTTTTGTATCATTTTGTGATTACTTATAGATATCTTTAATACCTCTGAATGTTAAACAGACAATGTACTGCAAGAAAAACCTCAAGATTAGCATTTGTCTTCCTAGTTGCTTTTTTATTAACCTGGTAGAAAAAGGAAATAAGCAATTAAAACAGACAAAACAATGAGACTTTTGTTGCAGACCAGTGATATTGCTCTTTATAGTGTGTGCGAGTCCTTGTGTGAATTTGCTTACATTTTCATGTTCATGATATGGTAAATTTTCAAACTGTACACAACTTTACATTTTTTAATTATTATTTTTTACTATGTATGTGTGCTCATATGTATGGGACTACTTGTGCTATGGCACATATCTGAGGACAGCTGTGGCATTTGGTTCTGTCTTTCTACCACGTGCATGGCTGGAATAAAATAACTTTGGATGTCAAGCATCCTTACCTGCTAAGCCATCTTGACCTGAGCCTGTGTCTTCCGGGAGAGCAGTAAGTGTTCTTAGCTGCTGTGATCTCTCTCCAGTCCCTAACCTCCCTTTATTAATGGTTCATCATTCTTAGATTGCCAGTAGGATTTATTAGATTTATGATATGGATTTCATTAAGACTTGGTAAAATGTAAAGTACCCTTGTTTTTATCTTGTAGAGCTGAAAATTAATAGAAGAAACTAGAGGTCATTATGCTTATGAATCAACATTTTACTTAAATTGGTGTCTTCCCAGGAGTATGGTTGATATATTCAGTGATACTCCAGTGGAGAAAACTGATTTTTCTCTTTCTTTGCAAATAGCTTCATGATTAGGGGTGGGATTTTGTGCATATTTCTATTTTCAGCTGTAGAATTTTGTATTTCACTAGTCTGTGTAGATTTTGTGCATGTTGCCTCACTCTTGTGTGAGTATTAATCTTGTGTCTAGAAGATACTGTGTCCTTAGAGTCATCTACTTCCTCTGGCTCTTATACTTTTTCCACATACCCCCTTTTGCACAAATCCCTGAGATTCAAGGGGAAGAGTTAGATGAAGACATGCCATTTAGGACTGAGAACTCCACAGTCATTTATTCTCTGAACATTGTCTAATTGTAGATTTATTTGTTATTTTCCGTCTACTTCAAGAAAAAGATTTTGTGATGAGGACGGAGTGAGTCACTTTTCTATATGTACAGCAAGATGTCATTAGGAGGCATTTCATTGCTAAGTTTCTTTAGAAGAACAATAGTGGAATGTTTTCTCCTAGACCTGTATAGTTGCAGGTTTTTGGATTCTTTAGCAGTGCTAGGTATGAGTTCCATCTCATTGATTGTGCCTTAATTTCAACAAAAAACTGGTTTATTTCTCCCACAATTTTGCCACTATTGCATCAATATATTGTTGCAAGATATTTGATTACACTGTGCAAAGATGCATCACAATGATTGGCTTAATAAAAAGCTAACTGGCCAATAGCTAGACAGGGAGTCAAGAGGAGACTTCTGGGAAAAGAGAGGAATTAGCATGCAAAGGAGATGCTAGGAGACACAGAACAAGTTGGAGATATAGAATGAAAAGTAAAAACTTACATGGTAGAACAAAGATTTAAAAATATATGGGTTAATTTAAGATATAAGAGCTAGTTGGGAATGTGCCTAAGTTATAATATGGGTTTTCATAATTAATGAGAAGTCTCTGTGTCATTATTTGGGAGTTGGCTGATGGGAAGAGAAAGATGTTTTTCTTGTAGGCAGGTTGTAGATAGGTGATGTTGATGCTTACCACTTTCCTCTAGTATTATACAGAATACCCTCCAGCACATGAATGCTAATCAGTAGGAATGAAGCTTCTAGGTGGGCACCAGCTTGATTTCTCTGGCCGTGATAATGTGAGCATTGTTTTCTATAATAAAGCCCTGGGCCTTACCATCAGGTTGTAGAAAGCAACCAATAGCATTGGCAATAGCCTGAGGTGTTTGGAGGTTTCCAGTGTATCCTTTTGGCCAACAACTCAACAGAAGTAACCCATTCTTGACAATGAAGGTATTACTTGGTGACATGAGGTATCTACTTGGTACATTGCCTTTTCATTTATGGCAACTCTGTTCAAACATCATATATATGAAGCTTCTACAGTAGTAGATTTCTGTACGTTTACTTATTCCTCTCTGTATTCTATCTTTTACCATGTTCTTCCATCCTCCTCCAATATTTAATTGAAAGAAGTTCCTTCATGTATTAGTTACATTCTTCATTGCTCTGACAAAAAAGTGAAGGATTCGGGTATTTTGTCGATGGTCTCAGGGAAGGTACAGTGGTGGAGGCTTATTGCTTACATCTTGATCAGTGTGGATAAGATAGCACAGAAGGGTGAATGGATAAGAGCAGAAGAGTGCTACAAAGTTCAGTTCTGTTGCAGCTTCTTCCTTTTTCCCTTTTTACTCAGTCCATGGCCACATCTATGACATGGTGCTCCCAAAATTCAGCATGGATCTTCCCTACTCAGTTAAAGGTCTCCAGAAAGACCCTCTAAGGCACACCTAAAGTTGTGCCTCTCAATATTCTAAGTATTGGATAATCTAGTTAGCTGATAATCCTAATTAACAGCTATGCTTCACAAAACCATAATTTTTTTCTATTGAGAGGATAAAATGATGTAACAGATAAGGCAATTAAGTAGTGCTTAGATGTGAGAGGCACTCAGAAATTTTGTCCCATCAGAGGTGGTCTTATTTTCATCATCTTCTTTTCCTTCATCTGTGCTTCTCTTGGTGCATCTGTGATGTCTTGATTTTAGGATATTTTGTTATCCACATAGAATTGTCTAAACCACCAGAATCACAGCATTTGAATCTATGTATAACTCAAGCAGGATTTTATATCCAAAGTTTCTTTTGAGATGACAAGTTCCAAATAAGTCATCAAAATCTATGTTGAATATATTATTTAACCTAAAAATCATTAATTGTGTATTTTATATCATAGAATAGGAAAAAAATATTTTTTTTTCTGATGACCATGTTTCAGATGGCACTAGCTAAAGTCTCTGGGTTGACGAGGTATGAGTCAGATATTGATGCCCTCCACATTCTACACTCTGGACTTTGTAGCACTCTTCTGCTTTTAACTTCAATGACCTCCCAAGCAAATAAGTGAAAGAATGTGTCCATCAAGCCAAAGTAAACTTGTATAGTATTCAAAATACTAAGAAGCCACAGACACAGTTTTAGTGATTCCTCATACAGAAAAAAAGATGTGGGCACAACTCAGTGTCTGACTGATTATGTAGTGTGCAAAACAGTGACAGAGAAGTGTTTACTTAATAAAAGAATAAAAAAGTGGAGGGAACCTATAAGAAGTCATCCTTGTGACAGGAGGAAAGAAGAATTTGAAAGGTTAGGGAGAAGAAGTAGAAACAGGAGCAGAGAAGCAGGTTGAAAGATTCTTTCTTAGTCTGAGATTGGTAGTTAGTTGCTAGGAGTGAATGAATAGTATTGATTAGTGTATAAATGAGAGAAAGGTGATGCACAATATTTCTTATGGCCAGCCAGAATCATGGGATTGCAGGGCATGATGTCAGGAACACAGGAGAACAAGTTCAGAATGCTGATTACTATGGTTTCAGGAAACTCACATCATTTAACCAAAATTAGGAAAAAATTCAACATGGCCTAGCCATGGCTAAGAGCTTTAAGTATTAGGAATCCCCCCTTCTCTCTCTTTCGTGTACACACACACACACACACACACACACACACACACACACACACACACACACACAAGCATTTACAACAAGCTTAAATAATAATTTGAATTCTAGCTTATTAGATGAAATTTCAAGTCATGTTCAGATATATATGTTCCTCAAAATTAAACAAAATTTTCACATTTTACTTGGTGGAATTATTCCATTTTCTTTTCTTTTCTTTTTTTTTTTTTAACGAGACAGGGTTTCTCTGATTGTTTTGGAGGCTGTCGGTCCAGCCTGGCCTCGAACTCACAGAGATCCGCCTGCCTCTGCCTCCCGAGTGCTGGGATTAAAGGCGTGCGCCACCACCGCCCGGCCCATTTTCAATTATACATATGAGTTGATATATAACAGGAGTATGAATTTGACCTAGAGGGCCAAATAAACAAGAAAAAAATCAGGAGACCTACCAAATAATTAACCTTCAAACAAGATAGATTGCTGTGGAAGACAGACAAGACTGGGGGAAACCTTTTGGAAGTTCTCAGTCAACCTGATGGAAAATTAACAACTTTGATTAGTTTTACCACTAACCTTACCAGAGCCTCTTCTTGGTGATTAGTATATCATCCATGTGCGCTAGTTTTTAAATTTCTTTTGCTTTTTTTTTAATTCAGGTCACCCTGCAGCAACATAAAGTTAATATGTGATTCTTTACCTTCTAAGGAACACTGTACCACCAAAACTTTAAGGAGATGCTGCTAAATGCAATTGCAATGAATATTGGAGACTTAAAAAAAAACAAAAACAGAAAACAAAAACAAAAACAAAAAAAACCCCACAGTGTTCAAACTAATAGCCAAAGAACAATTATTATTTTATTCTGTCTTTTGTGGCCACCATGACAAAACTCCACTGTTGGGTGGTTTTTAACAATGGAGATATATCAGCTTAAAGAACACGGCGAGGGGTCGGGGGGAGTGGGAACCGGGAAGAATAGAGGGGGTAAAGAGGAAGGGAGTTGGTCATGGGGGAACAGGAAGTTGAGGGGGTGGGGGTAGAATAGGGGGAAGAGGGAATCATAGGATCGAAGACAGATCAGGCACCAGAGTGACCTCGAGTGATCCAAAGGTATAACATCAATTGGCAAGCTAAGCAATAGTGGAGGGACCACCTCGAATGCCCATTCCTGATAATGAACTTGATGTCTATAACCATCCGGAAGCCTTCATCCTGTGACTGATGGAAGCAGAGACAAACACACAAGTAATCACTGAACTGAACCCAAGGAACCCAGTGACATAGAGAGAGAGGAGTGATGAGCAAATTGGCAAAGAATGGGCTGGCAAAACCAGCAGAGACAGCTGATCTGAACAGGGGAGTGCTCTTGGACCCCAGACCGACAGTGGGGAGGCCAGCATGGGACTGATCTGGACTCCCCAAATGTGAGTGTCAGTGAGAAGGCCTGGGCAACCTATGGGGCCCTGAGCTGTGGATCAGTGTCTATCCCTGGTATACAAACTGTCTTCATGTGCCTATAGCACAAAGAGAGATGCTCTCTCAGCCTGGACTCTTAGGGGAGTGCCTTGACCCTACCAAGAGTAAAATGACAGACTCTAGATATCCCCTATGTGGAAGGATTTGGCAATAGCGTGGGAGGGAGGGGGGAAGGGGAGTGCGGGAAGAGGGGAGAGAGAGGGAACTGGGATTGACATGTAAAACAAGCTATTTAAAATTAAAATAAAAAATGATAAAAAAAAAGAAAACATCAACGTGTCAGTGGGCATAGGTTCTCCTGTAGCTTCTCATCTTGGCTGCCTTCTTACCTTGTTCTCACATGATGTTTTGTCTCAGCAATTTTCTTCTCATAAGGGACTCATTCAGACTGCATCAGTACCCATGCTTATCATCTCTTTTAATATTAAGAATTGTCAACACTAACGGTTGATAATTCCCTGAATATATCATGTTTTGGAATAACTAGACTTTATATTAAATGTCCTCAGAACGACCACGTCTTTGAAGCTAGGCTCCCAGCTTGGTACTATTAGGTCTTGTGAAATTTAAGAGGAGGGGACTAGTGGGAGATCTTAGGTCACTGAGCACAGAAGATGTGAAGCCAATCTTTGGCTCAACATTTAAAAGCTGTGCTTCTTGTATCTCCTTATGTCAGTTTCTCAGAGAATCACTACATTCACAGACATTCTCAAAGAAAATGCTAAGAGAGACCGGGAGTCTTGCCTGGGTCCTTTAGTACAGTGGCCTGAGCTTTCCAATGCTGTCCATACAATGCCTTCTCAGACAAAGATCTAAATGGAAAATGGAAGGAAGTTCAAATAAGATTGTCAACAGAACAGAAATGAGGATGTAAGAACAGAGAATTTGCTGGTTGTAGCTTTTATTGACTAGCAAGAAAAGCCATGATCTGCCAGGGAGGAGTGAGCCTTGGGCAAGGACCTTCAACTTAGCTCTGCCTTCTTTGGCCATCCAAGAAGAAAACAATACCTTTCTATTACTGTGAGTTTTAACTTTCCAATCAGTTAAGGCCCTAATCCCAGGATGTAGACTTGGCAGAAGAAATATCTTATCACATCTTTGATGTTAGTTTACCTTTTGCTTTGGGTCAGCAATAAGCTAACATGTTCTGGCTTATTTTTAACTAAGCAGTGACAAGCAGTTTAAGGATTGAAAGTTTTAAGCTGCCTTTGAGAATCTGTCTCCTCTCCTGACTTCTTAACACTTTACCTACCTGAACACATTAGATTTTCAGATGTTTTCAGCTGGAACAATTCCCAGCTAGAGCAATTTGACTAGAAATACAGGCAGCATAGTCAGCTATAAATGTATTTTTAACACATAAGACTGAGGGGGTGTCTAGAGGGGATCTTCAGTTGGTTTATTAATGTGAATAATTCTTTGTTGCCACTGGAAATTAGTGTCTGAGTCCTTTAAACAGTAAAAAGTGCTGTGTCCACCACTGTCTCTTCCCATTAGAGAACTGCATCATACATCTCTGAAGACACAGGAAGAATACATTGATAGGATGGCAAAAGTCAAAGAGAACCTCACATCTTCTCTTTATTCTGCATGTATCTTGCTCACAAGATTTGAAGATAGTTGGAGAAACATATAATGCAACCTAGCTAGGGGCCTTTTCTCAGGACAATTTCTTTGCTGACTAAAGATTACAAGGCAAGAAGTGTATAATCATAGCAATCTACCAATAAGAAGGGAAAACATAATCACAGCATACTGTAAGAAATAATCTATCTTCAATTAAAAAACAAATAAAAGGTCATATCTATAATAAATGTTTTGAAAAAGCAAAAATAACATTCCACAGAGCAGGAAACACACTCCCCATACATAGTTGTTATCTGTCCAAGTCCTTGGAGGACCTAGAGTTTTATTCTCTACCAGGTATGGTGAGGTACAAGCTTGGATCTCTGTTCTCTTTGGTTTTGATAGGACAGGATGCATTTTGTCATTTCTTCTATCTAAGTGAAAGCAGGGATATGGTTTGATGTTTTAAGTGAAAAAAGTTGAAAATTTCACATTCCAAACACCACCTCCGGGAAACAAAGACTCCCCCCCCCCAAAAAAAAAGAGCTAGTTTTGGGCAAGAGCCAGGAAGAAGGCCATTTTGGATGAAAGTGAAAGTACTTAAGACCATCTGCCTAGCTTAGAATTAACTATCCTCTTTTCTCTCTCGCACACAACACAAAAGAATAAAATGTTTATTCTTTTTAATGGAAGAAAAATTCTTAAAAGAGACTCAAAGCAAGTGAAGGGCGAATCAAAAACAAAAAACAAAAAACAAAAACCAACTCTGGGAAATTTGCCCATATTTACAGATATCAGCATCTGTTTCCCATGATGAAGCAGACTACACTAGCAGAACCCAGGATGTGGCAGAGGCAGGATGTGATGTGGTTAGGTTGATTCTCTCTTCTCTCCATGTTTCAAACATTCTTATGCCTCCCTCTCTCTAAGATGGTAACTAGACAACTTTTTACTACCCAGGGTTGCTGCCCTTAGGCAGATTTCTAGAATAAAAGAAAGGCCGAGAGAAAAGACACAGATTCATCCAGAAGCCTGTGTTCTTTGCAGTTCTGTTGAAGAAGCTAGGCAGAAGCAAAGCTGTCCCAGCCAGTTTCCTGGCCACATCTCTTCTCTTGTATGGCTGTGGCTACTGATGTAGGACAAGGGGAGGGGTGGAAGTGGCCATTTATGCACTTACCAAGGCTAGCATGGAGATTCAAGAAAGACTGAAATCCATCGTTCAATGGGACCTATCAAAGAGACATGGAACAACACATCTGCCAGTCATTTATGACCATTTCAGTTGAAGCCAGAGGGCCTGTGTGGGAGGACACTATCTTTGGACTTAATTAAAATGTCTACAAGAATCATTTGTTTTGGTTAAGCATCACTTGAATAGATAAATGAATCTCCTTGAAATAAAAAAATGATAGTATTAAAGTACATCTTTTTTAGAGATTATTCTTATTATTGCCTTTTTCAGTAATTATTCTCTAACTCCAGCCATTCTGCTTTATGTAAGTTGAAGGATAAGTAGCAGGGAATACATTTCCTGGTCAGTACCAATATCATTATTTACCAATGGTTGCTCTAGCATAAAGGTTGATACCTGCTAAGCTACCATTTCAGCTTCTGATTATTTATTTTTCCAGTCAGTATAGTTGGGTTAAGAAAATATGAAATTTGTCTGAAATCTGACTTTTATCCAGTTTAGTACATTTTCTTATTCATTCCTTAGTTTTCTATACTATGCCCCAATATCGTTACTGTAAGTTTCTGAAATGTTCCTCTATTCTATATTTATGAATAAAAGAATCTTCATTATAGCTCAAGACAAATGATTACAATACAGTACATAAAAATGAAGATATTACTGTTTTACTGCATATTTGATCCATGCTAAATCCTCAGCATGGCTTAAATAATTGTTTTTGTGAAATAAGAAAGGATATGAAATGATATCAGTGTAGGAAAATTCCTACACTGCACAAAGAAATAGCCGTGAAACAGTTGAGTAAATAAATTGTTTATTTGAACTTATGTCTTATTTATACTTATTCAAATATACTAATTGAAATAAATAAATTATTGAAATCAGAAAACCTAGAAAAATTGAGATAAAAAGTATGTGAAATTTAAATAGGCTCAAAACTTATGTATGATAATTTTGTAAGCACTTTATAGATGAAGTCATAAATGACATAAAAGCAACTATTACTCCATGACCCAAGAATGAATATAGAGTGAGATGCAATGAAACATAATAGATTTTTTATAAAGCAAGCATTTGCAGCAACTAATGCATGCTATGCCTTGTTTTATTTCTATTTCAGTTTGCTTAAACAATAAAGGAACTTAAGATTAAACAGTATTGTTCTTTACTCCATGTGATTGTTACAGAGACAGTGAAATTGTCTATGGAAAATAATGATCTTCATATCCAATACCAGTGAAAGTGCACAGTAAGAAAGTTGTCTTTGCTTGTTATTGTTACTGCTCCCTTGAGCTGCTACAGAGCAGCCAAACTTCTGCTGTCTGAGGCCAGCACAGATCTCAGGCTGAGTATTGCCTACCCAAGAAAAATATCCCAGGAGTCACAGGCTGTAAATCGATTCTGTCATTATGTTTGTCACATTACATGGTGGCTGATTTTGCTTGACTCTATCAGCCTGACATTCCTAGAGCACAAGTCTCTTTCAGCTTTTATCTATTGAACCCTGTATGGTTTTTATACCAAAGTTGCCAACAGATGTCTGTTTTGTTGAATCATGCTCCTTTTTAACAAAATTAATTTTAAATATTTTCGTATTTTAATTTAAAAATTTTACATTTCATTTCACATACCAACCCCAGTTCCCCCTCCCTCCTGTTTTCCTGCTCCAGCTACCTCCTCTCTTCCCATCCCCCATCCATTCCTCAGAGAAATCTTGCTCCTTTTAAAGATCTGTAAGATTTGACTTTAGAGGAATTCACTCTTGCTCCTTTCTGTTCCATGCATTCATGCACCTAATTAGTGTATTATAGGTTCACTGATAATTAAATATAATACTAAAAGTAATATGTGTGCTTAATCTCATTCGCCCCTATTGTACTCCACTGCAGAAGACATTAGGAATTCTAGACCACAACTTGGGGGAATTTGGACTGCAAAATTATAAAAAATGAGAAAAATAATTATAAAGATTCTTTAGAGGGAGACTTTTTATTTTTAAATTTAAATTTAAACTAGAAACAAGGTTGCTTCACATGCCAATTCCAGTTCCCTCCCCTCCTCCCATGCCCTCCCACCAACCCACCCAATATCCCCTCATTTCCCCAGGGAGGTTGAGGCCCTCCATGGAGGTGTCCAAAGTCTGTCATTTCATCCAGGGCAGGGCCTAGACCCTCCCCCAAGAGTTCAGGGTGAGAGTGCATCTCTCATTGTTGGATGGGAGTTCAAAGTCCATTTGTATACCCGGGATAAATACTGATCTACTACCCAAGGCTCAATAGAGTACCTAGGCCTCCTCACTGACACTCACATTCAGGTGGTCTTGATCAGTCCCATGCTGGATTCCCAGGCATCAGCTAAGCAGGCAAGAGCTAACCCTTGTCAGGTCAGCTGTTTCTGGTGGTTAAACCAGCCCAGTCTTAATCCCTTTTGTCATCAGTCCTCTAGAGGGAGACTTTTAATGTGGTTGAGGTTTTTGTTTTTTAATTTGCTGAGTTTTATGATTTCTGAGCTGATGATCCAAGTGAATTTTACGATGTATCTGCTATCTCAGACAAACGCTAACTTAAATGGTTAAATTGCCTGTTCTCTTTTGTCAGCATTAAATTATGATATAATCATCCTCAGCTGTAATCCCTCTTGCAATAAATAATTTAAATTTGGTGATGATAAATGGATTACTCAAAATTGTATAAGGCATGCAACTTCAAAACATGGAATTTGTAATGACATTTTTAAATGACATTTAAGCCCATTGGTGTCAACTTAAAAAGTCATTCTTTAGCTGATATATAAATATGATACTGAACACTAGTATACATAAAATGCTAACCATGATACAATGAAAATATTTGGCAGAAGTCTTTACATAATTTCTCCCAATATGTTCAAAAATTAAGGAGAAGGTAATCACCTGGACTTTAAAAATAAAACAGAGATTATTTGTCTTTGGGGAGATTATAAATTTGTTGGCTTTAAATAGCGAAGCATACTTAACTTTTCTTCCATCCCTTAGTTCCAACACCAAGGAGCTAATGTCCCAAATTCATGAGGTAGTTTGTAATAACAAAACATCTAGCCAACTGGGCTCACTTCCCAGAAAATCACTGAAGCAAGAAACAAGCATGGCAGGAGAGACAGAAAAGAAGAGAGAGAGAAAAAAAGAAGCCAATGCAACAAAACACAGAGAGAAAAATAGGTAAGTAGAAAGGCTGCCTTTTATATACAATGAAAGGAAAGCACTTCCCCAACCAGAAAGGGAAAGACCATAGTTAAAACCTTTAGACTATGAGATGAGAAGTCAAAGCCACCTTATTTCATTGAACTATAAAGCATTTTATAGCCCTGCTCTTCAACCTTAAACCCATCATAGACTTGGTTTAAAAAAGTTATGTCCTGATATTGCTGGGGTAGTTTTATCACCAAGCTATTGTCAAAGCAATTTTTTGGTCTCCATGTGTCTTTAACTGACTAATGGGCTATTTGGAGCAAATGGGAGTAAGACCAATTCTTATATATCATTTCTAAATGATGACATATCACAGGTTTTGACCCTGTATTGGTCCTTGCATTTTGACAGGTTTTTATTTCTTCCCAGCGATCTCATGCCTCTGGCAGTTACACTATCCACTTTTGGCCTAACATTACTTAAGCCTGAAACCACATCGCTCTCCAGGCTGCTGTGTTTGCACACTCATTGGGCATTTTTACTGAAATACTTTGAATGTTTTGAAATGCATGCAAAGACAATGGATTCATAATCTTGATTTTCTTTCTTCTGCCCCCTTCCCCTGAAGGTCCTTCTGCTCAGTGTTCTGTTTGATTTTATAATATCAGGTCTCATCCCAGAAAAGATATAAGCAAGAGTCCCACCTCTTCCTCTCATGCATGGGTCAGATCCTGATGGCCTCTTGACTTCAGACTTGGCAATGTGTCTTCTCTTCTGTCTGCCCCAGCACGTAGTCAGTGAGGTGCTATTTTATCATCCAGATGCTCTGATTCCTTGCTGTCTACTTTCCACGTCTGTTCTCCAACTTACTGCCTGTTAGGCCAAGATAAAGTTGGCCCTCGTGAGCATACTAACCCAAGCTATGAAGAATAGCTTCATTCATCATATACAAATGCCGAGAGTTATCCATATTTCTCAACTAAACAAGAGCCAGGGGATTTTTTTTTCTTTCTTTAAGACTCAGCCAAGGTTACTTCCTTCAGCAAGTGAAACTATCCTTCCAAAACACACGAGCATTGGTTACTAAAACTCAGGCACTAATTACTAGTGTAAAAATAATAAGTGGTTTACGCACATCTTGTTTTGTCTTTTTGATGCTGTGAGCTCATTTCAAGAGGCGTTAACACTGAAGATGTTTCATGGCTTTTGTTAAAATGAATGTATGTCATTGCTTGGGAATGCTGACTTTCAAGGATGGCCTTCCTGAGGTTTGCAACAGTGACCACTAGATGTCACCAGCACATTTCTGATATTACTATGTAGGCACAAAAACTAGCCTTTACAGAGGCCCTACTATGTGTCAGACCATTTTTAAATAATTCTGCTAAGTATGGCCATAAAAGTAACCTGGACTTGGGTTCTTGGAATGATGGATGTGTGTGTGTAGTTAATGCCCCATAGAGCAGGGATTAAGACCTCATTGAACACAATCACAATCACTGACCACCACTCAGAGCAGGCTTGTTGGCTTCATGGTCAACAGCATGTGCCACCTTTGTAAAGTTTTTAAATACTGATCCACAAAATAAACTATTATCAGGATAAGCTCTTTAACAACCTTTAAGTTAAAAGTGTATGGCTTTGTTTCTGTAAGCTTCCACTAAATTAAAACTACTTACCATTCAAAACACATTTAATAAAATATGCTTTGAACAGGAACATAAGGGTTTTTATTATCTACCAGTTTCATTTAATTGTGTCAATTTACATACACTCTTTATGATAGCCTATGAATTAGTAATACACACATCAAGATAATATAGTCAATACCTGGAAGTGTCTTATGAGCTGATGATTCTCTCTTGACTCAAATTTAGGAATACTCTTACACTGGGCTATCAGTTCTGAGAATGAATGCCAAAAGCATCTCCAGTAATCAGTGTCTTCAATAATATCACACATATCTTCTTGGAGTCTGAATACTTACAAGTACATCCTTAAGTAAAATGAAATTCTATGTGTCCCCTGGCCCACTCTGGATGTCATCTTTCTGTCTAGTACCTAATTCTGCCTCTGGTGAGTAGCAGATAAGGCCCAGAACTTGACAAGGAGTGTCTTTGCTGATATTTCTTTCTGTCAGACATTTTTGAAAAAAACCTGATGGGATACCACTTGGGTATGAATGCAGCTTTTGGGCAAAGCCAGCCCTACGCATGGAAGCCACCAATCATCACGCATATGAGAGAAGAGGGATGCAAGAGAGGTGGTCCTTTACATTTTTCAATGGATGTATAGTTATTTTCAGTGTCATATTTGGCCCTTTAAACTTCTATCAAACTCAGTGATTGCTTCATTCTCTCATTGACAATTTATTACAGATGCTAAAATCTACCAACTACAGTTTTAGACTCATATACATAAGACATTTCTTGTAGGATTTTGAAAGTTAAAGGATTACTGTAGCCATGGAAATATTGTATCTTCTTTCTGGAACATTTTTCTGCATGATGTTTGCAAATTAAATTACTTGAATTTAAACATTAATAATATAAAAATAGAACATTTACTTCATTAAAATTTGGAAACAATTTTAACTTAACTTTGTAACAAAGTACATAAAAAATAGCTCATTATTAAAGCTGACGAGCTTTCTGTTCCCCTACCCATCCTTGACATTTTGAACTAAGACCATGATGACAACTCCAGAATTAATATTATTAATTAATATTCAGACTACAAAGTCTGACTTAGAAAGACAAGCAAGGCACCCTATGATGAGAGCAAAAGTGCTGTAGAGCCAGAATGCCCAGAAGGAATCCCAGTGAGGTCACCTACTGTAACAGGAAGCCATTAGATACAGCAGTGCACTCCCTGTCCTCATCCTTACCTTGGGGAGTAGTGGAACTGCTTACTTCATAGAGTTGTGATGAGCATTAAATGAGCTAGAATAGTCAAAGCCCTTAGGACAAGCTGAACATGTAAGTACATTGGGATGTTTACTGTGCTGATGCTGTTCTGTTGTTGTTAAAGAAAAATCATTGCTCAGAGAGGTTAGAAGCAAATGGTTTCAAGGTTTCCTGGTTTGATCTCCAAGTGTTTTTAAAGCGACAAATCTCGATCCTTATGGAGCATTAGATTAAACAAGTGGGCAATTTTCAAAGTTTGTTTTTGATGATTTGGGTGGTAATTCTAAGAGGAAAATTAATTATAAGATTTTTCTAATTACTCTTTTTTTTGTAAAGGGACAGTTAAATTACTGATTTTTGGAAGTATGCTATATTAATAAAGTTAAAAATAATTTAAGAGCTTTCCACTTTCTTGCTTTATAAAGGGATGTCTACAAAGCCTGCCTGTGTGTCTCAGTGAATCCCACCAAAGGAAGCCTCCATTCATATCATGAGCTGTAAAGAAGGCATCAGTTGTATAACAGAAGGAATAATTACAGGCAAACTGCTCTTGAAAAGAAATAAAGAAAGCACAGCAACACCCTCAAGATTACGTAAAACTTACTTCATACAAATGAGTATTGGGTCTTAACTAGAAAACAGCTGGCCACTGTCAGTATGACCACAGAAGGTGAATGAGGCCACAGACCAGGTATCAGACCCCATTCAATAAACCTGAAATCAAATAAGGACCTTACCTCCCATTAGCAGGCCTTAAACAAACCTCTTTATAATTTACCCTCCTTATCTAGGAGGTTCTTCAAGTTTCTCATGCGTTGAGTGGCTTACGTTTACAAGATTTTAACTGGTACCTGATATAGACTGTGTGCTCTGTAGGTACCGAGTACAAAAATGATAGAACTATTCTGCTGTACATTGAATTCAGCACTGTTCTTAAAAAAATCAAACCAGCTCCAGAGACACAAGTTCTTACAAGGTTTCTCAAAGAGCATCACACAGCCAAAGCTCTGACAGGTACCTAACTTTTGTAACCTCAGACTGTGAACTTTATGTAGTCCCACTCAATCAATGCTGTAAAGCAGACAAGGATATACTCAAGAGCACAAGTTTTGTGGCATCAGTCACAATTTAAAATCCTGGGTTTTGCAATACAGCCTTAGGTAAATTATGTATATTGTCTGGGTATTTTCAGTGATGAAGTGCTTGAAATCTTTATAAACTTGTGTCACCTATTTACTTTCAAATAGAATTCATGGTTTCTTCTTGTGTAATTAAATCTACCTGTCTTTGACATTTTCAACATATAGTCTCAAAATGTGCTTTAACTGTTTTATGTCTCTAAATTTAATTTTGTGTTATACAGCCAAATAGAATAATGTATGCCCAATACAGATTTAAGTTCCCACTCATATATTCAAGATGTATTATTTTCTGTCATTGAAACTGTGTTAAAGAATGAGGTGCATAATTTTATGTGAGTGGTTTTGTACATTAAAAATAATGCGTAAAACTGAGAAGATGTTAATTAACAGCTAAATAAATTTTGTTTTCCATTTTTATGGAAGAAATCACAATTATAGTTGGAGCTGCTTATCGTATTGTTTCTTTTAGGCTGCATAACTGCATAAGAAAATAAAGCACATAGTGGAAAATAAACTTTTATATATCAACATCTTTTTATATACACCCACAATGATTGTGTTCTGCTTGTAAGAACAAAGCTCCATTCATGATAACATCCCAGCATTATTCCTGGCTGTTTTGCAAGTCTCTCATTGGCATAAGTGTTAGAATGCATCATATTAGAGATGACTATTATGATCAATGTTTCTGGGTAGTTTTATAGACAAGGCTTCCGGTAGTAAACCTAGTTAAATTTCAGAGTCCTCATTTCCTCCCCCGGCAATCTGGGTAGAACAATCTCCTCTGGAATCTGTAGTGTCTGTGCCAGTCAGTCTTTAAAACATGGAGAGGTGGAGACAGGTTGTTATCAGAGGTGCACTCTACAGTTTAGAAAATCATGTATAAGGGCTGCTGTTCTTTTCAGCTAAGTCAAACTCATACTACATTTCCACCGTATTCATAGATGAATGTACTGATTGCTAAATATGGTATTTTGGACTTGGCAGAGAGACACTGATTAAACTTCACTGGTGAACAAAGGAAGAAGAGCATTAGCTAATTAGAATGGAGTGCTAATATTTTCAACTGTACTTTAAACCTCTCCTTTTGTGCAAACTTCAGTAAATGGTATTAAGACTAAATGAGCTATAATTTCCAAAGTAATTTACATACTTAATATTATATCTAACTTACACATCTCTAATTGCTCTATCTTTCTCTGTTTTTGTGGTTTTATGCACATTCTTGAGTTTGATCATAGTTTAAATATCAATTTTCACTCATTCAATTTTCCTAGCCAATAATAAAATATTAGATAATATGTACTTGTTAAGTAAATGTCAAGTTAAGTCAGTTTTCAAATGAGTTAATTCTAGGCACAGGCTTACAGGTCATTGTTACTAATTAGTTCTGTGTAAGCAAAAATAACAAATATATATAAATATTCCCTATGTAGATTGGATTAATAGGGCTGCTTTCAAAGAGGGCAGAGGTTAATGGGTAAATGAGTTTCTATAAGATATACTTTTAGATACAAGGATAATGATGCATATAACCATAGTTACAATAAGATATATTGTATATTTTATACTTGTAAATGTGTATATAACATAACTTTTAAAAACTCTTACATATATAATGAAATTATTTAGGGGATTTATTATTATTTGGAAGACTAGGTCATTTCTGCAACTCATGTAACTTTGTATGCATTTTAGCTCTGGTTTAAGAGTTAGTTATAAATAATGGCTTAACTAGATTACGACAGACTTTTATATGGGGAACTCAGTTGCACTGCATATTGATAACCTGCATAAAATACTCGTGTCAATGTCTGCATCAGTTTTAATTCATTAACATAACCTTCCCGTGAATGAAGAACTCTGTGAAATTTTGGGATGTGATAGACAAAAGTACATTTGGGACAAAATATGGTTGTGTTTGACTGCAGAGAGATATAATAATGGTCTCATAAAAGCATTGTAAAAATGGTTCTGAAAGTCAGTTAGGGTAGAGTGAGTAGAGCTCTTGACACATCTCACTCCGATTTAATGCTGTTAGAGAGAAACAATGATTATTACCAAACTCTACATCTAAATACATGGAAAACACAAGGAAGCTCAAAAGAAAAACTAAAATGTAGGACCAGTGATATTTTGCTTCTCAGTCTGTTTGAGGAAGTAGAATGCATGCTTATGGAGATCATCAAAGCTCAATGCATGAAAGGAGTCAAGTCAGAACAAAGAGCTATGGGATGATCCTCAGATGTCAACTGCAAATAAGAAATATTTGAATCCCAGAGAGAAAATGATGTCCCTGAAACATTAATAAAAATAACAATGTGGCTGTATATTCACTTCATGTGTGACTGTACTCCATGTTACAGTTAAGGATTTGTTTGCAAATAATCCTTGCATATTTCATAGACAATAAATAAATTACACATAAAGTTTATCTTCAATAAATATTTTATAATGTTGAAATTGTTGTCCCCTTGGGCACTTGGAATTTGTTTACTGTGGAACTTGTATTATTGGGGAATAACTTTAGAAGTTATTATGACCAGTGAGTTCTGAGTGGTCAATATTTGGATAAAATTCAATAGTGTATATGCACTATGGGTGACTTGGCCTGACATCTATTAAATGTTCTGGCTTGTAGACTCAGAAATAATGGTTGATAAAATAACATGCCACATCAAATATTTTCTCTTACACATGATTTTCAATGATTTACTATTTTTGAAGCGGCATACACAGCTAGCAGTAAATTTTTTATAAGGTGAACCTACATAGTAAGGAACTAAGACACATGTTGCCCACAGTTCATTACTATAAATTTGAATATATCTAAACATGCATTCATTTTACATATCAATCCCCCATTCCCTCTCCCTCACATTCTCCCATGCACCCCACCCCCCCATCCACCCTCCACCCAATCCCCAAGTATGTTGAGGACTTCCATGGGGGATCATCAAAGTCTGTCACTTCATTTGGGAGAGGACCTAGGCCCTTCTCCGTGTATCTGGGCCGAAATGGTATCCTTACATAGGGAATGGGCTTCTGAAGTCCATTTGTGCACTAGTGATAAATACTTGTTCCACTATTAGAGGTCCCATAGACTGCCCAGGCCTGCTAACTGACACCCACATTCAGAGGGTTTGGTTCAGTCTAATGTTGGTTGCCTAGCTTTACGACTGGGGTCTCTGTGCTCTCACTAGATCAGGTCAGCTGGTTATGTAGGTTTCTCCAGTATGGTCTTGACTCTTTTGCTCATACCTCCTCCCTCTCTGCAACTGGATTCCAGGAGAATGGCTCAGTGCTTAGCTGTGGGTACCTACTTCTGCTTCCTTCAGCTACTGGATGAAGGCTCTAGAAATGGCAATTAAGGAAATCATCAATCTCATGATAAGGGAAGGACATCAAAGGCAGCCTCTTCACTTCTGCCTAGATTCTTAGCTGGGGTCATTTTTGTGGATCTCTGTACGTTTCCCTAGTGCCAGATTTCTCTTTAAATCTATACCGGCTCCCTCTATTAAGATATCTCTTTTCTTGCTCTCCTGTATTCCTCTCCTGTCTCAGTCTTCCTGATCCCTCTTCTTCACTTCTCTTTTTCCTACTCCCTTCCCCTCCCTCCCCTGTGCTACCGATTTGATCAGGAGTTCTTGTCCCTTACTCCTTCTTTGGGGACCATGTAGTTTTCTCTAAGGGTCCTCCTTGTTTCCTAGTTTCTCTGGTGGTGTGGACTGTAGGCTGGTAGTCCTTTGCTCTATGTCTAATATCCGTATATGGGTGAGTACATACTATGCTTGTCTTTCTGTGACCGGGTTACCTCACTCAGGATGGTTTCCTCCATTTCCATCCATTTGCCTGAGAATTTCAAGATTTCCTTGTTTCTTTTCCACTGAGTAATACTCCATTGAACATAATCTTTTATAGGAAACATAACAGTAACCTCATTATCAAGACTGGAGAGAGGGAATGGGGGGAAAGTAGTAGGAGGAGTGGAGGGAGGGGGTTTTAATGTATGAGAGAAGAATAAAAGATAAAAAGAACGAGGGAAAAATGCTTCATACCTGCCCTGCATTTTGATAGCTTACATGGGTAGGGGATGTGCTGACTGCAGCCCCTGCCTCCCCTGAAGTATCCAGACAACTAATCCAGGTTTGCCTGGGCATGCAATAAAGCAAATCTACCTGGAAGGATGATTGCAGGGGCCAAACTATCCAGTTCAAAATGGATAATTGTAATTTCTGAATCAAGGCTATTGTATTACCTCAAATGCTATTATCCAGCTGTGACCAGAAGAGAAATTATGGAAGCTGGTCCAATTCTCAGACAAGGCAGAAGACTAGCATTTCAGGGAGTGAATACTTGAAGTGCATGGGATCAGGTTTCACCTGGGGCTTTGCTATGCTGCAGGCATGCTTAGTCAACGGGATCTGTTCATTAAAAGCAAGCGCATTACATTGCAGCTTTATATCTGTTGCAAGGAACACACTCTCCCACTTTATGAACAAATTGATTTTCTTTCAAATAGCATAGTTTTCATGAGATATTTCACATTTGATCTCATTACTCACTTTGCAGTTTGATTAGTTAGGTCCCTTACAGCATTCCAGTTTAGAAGCAAACTCAGAGATTAGATCATAAAAAATACAAAACAATCCTTAAGACATATGCTAGCATGTTTCTTTCTTCCCCTCCAAAGTTTTTCCCAGAAAATCACAATTTCGACATGAGGATAGTGGTTTTACAGGGACATTTGGATTCTAATTGGCATAAAATGAGGTAGCTGTTGTTTGGATGTTGAATATCCCCATTCTAAGGCAGTGCCTAGTTTGTTGCTATTCCAAACTATTTAACTTTAGAGGACATGACACTATAGGGGATTCCTGGGTCACTTAAGACTGTACTCTTGAAGGAGTCCTATAGTACTGACTGAAGGGACACCCCGGCTGTCCTAAACAGTCCCTGTTGAGTGTGCCAGTGTCCCTTCACTGATCCATCTTCTTCCTGACCCTCTGGTTTTATTCATAGATAGTATAGTGGTATCCTCTGCTATTTGCTCCTGTTAGTGTATTACTCTCCTTACACGAAAAAACTACAACAACAACAACGAACAGATGAAAGCAAAAACAAACGTGGACCAATATAAGAAGCCAAAAACCAAACAGATAAACTCTTGCTCTGCCATGACTACTTGTCAGTCACGCAGTAGTCTATGCCACAAAGGAGGCATGTTTTCATAATTTGATAAATAGAATACTGGAGCCATGTATTCAACTTTTTATTCTAGACTCTATGACCAAGTTCTCTACAGATGTAGATGCTCATAACATTATTGTGAAAGAAGCAAAACACAGCAAGGTTTTCATATTGCTTGTTTAATGTATAGCTAGACAAGTAAGACATTTTCTGAATATTTATCTTATCTTAAAACATGGTGTTATTTTTGTGCCTTTCCAAATTCAGGTTTTTTTTGCATTTTTATTGGTGTGTGTATGTGTGTGTGTGTGTGTGTGTGTGTGCGTGTGTGCGTGTGTGTGTGCACCTGGGGTTATATGAGTACTGTTGAGTAACAAACACAGCCTCAAGACCACTGGACAAATCCAGCAGATGGGTATCTGTGGTCACTTTTATTTTTCTGTGACGTGTCTTCCTTGTTCCATTTGGCTTTGAGTGAAAGCACTTTAATATAGCTTTCAACCTTTTGGAAACAAAGTTCTATATTGATTGTAAATACAAACACACAACTCTTCCCAAACCTAATCTAAAGTTCAGTAAAATCATTTTTAATTTAAATTAGAAACAAGCTTGTTTCACATGTTAATCCCAGTTCCTTCTCCCTACTCTCCTCCCCTGTCCCCCACCAAACCCCATCATTTTATAATTTTATTCTCCTACATATTAAATATATTGTATGAAAGTAAAAGTTACTTCTACTTAAATCAACATATCTAATTAGCATGTGTCTTCAAGTGTAAGAGAGATGTGGCAGAATATTGCAAGTGTTCATGCCTGTATGGATAATGGAGACAGAAGAGAATATTGGGCATACCAGCCTATCACTATCTGGTTATTCCCTTCATAGGTCTCACTTCACCTGGAGCTAGGATAGAAGCCAGCAAGTTCCAGTGATTTTCCTGTCTCCACCTCCCTTAGCACTGAGGAGTCAAGCATATACAAACATGCCCTGCTTTATACATGGGAGCAGGTCTTAATATTTGTACAAGCACAATAAACTAAGGTACCCCTCTAGCCCCATACATATTTTATAAAATGTATATTATCATAGGTCACTTTTATTGCCATATATTATTTATGATTTATGTGCCAGTTATTTTTAGAGAAAATCATTAAAATCACTATATTGTGCATTATTAACCATAACATCTGTGCACTATTGATAGTATATATGACGCAAAATAAAGTATATTTAGGGGAGTGATTCTCACCAAAACTATGTAGAAACTTGCTTTGCAGCAAAATCTAACACAATTACTAGTAGAAATATGCATCATGGCAATCGCACTGTTATTATCAACATTACACATGAATAATTTCTGTACTGAATAGTAAAACCCACAAACCACTGGCTGGTGTAGTCGATAGCCTGAATTAAAACAAGCAGCATATGAGCATCCACACTTGTAAAGCAGCTTAAATAAGAAAGCAGGAAGTGAAATGATCCTTGATTTTATGTGATGTGATACTGTGTATGAGTGACCCTAAAATCCCCATCATGTGATTAACACTTTCAGCGAAGGTGCAGGATTCGGAATTAATACAAAAAACCCAACAACCCTTCTATACACCAGTGGAAAACATTCCTGATTTCTTTAAAAATGTCACAATTCTATACAAGAAAACAGAAGAACCCTGCCTGCAAGGAAAGCTTTAAAACACCGAGGAAAGGGGTTAAGGCAGATACTGGAAGATGGATAAACCCCCCATGTTAAAAGAATAGCATTGTAAAAAGCATCTATCCTACCAAAAGCAATCTACATGTTCAATACAATTCCCATAAAAATTCCTATGCCATTCTTTATAGGAAGAGAACAAACAATATTAAAATGCATACAGAAGCCCCAAAGTCTCTGGATAATCGAAGTGATCCTGAGGAAAATAAATAATGCCAGAGGTATTACCATACTTTATTTTGAGTTATACCACAGAGCCATGTTTGCAGAAGCAGCATAGTACAGGCAGAAAACCATGCACATAGATGACTGGGAGAGAAAACCCAAATATAAACTCACACAGTTACAGACACCTGGTGTTTGACAACAATTAAAAAAATGCATAGTGGAGAAAACATAGTTTCTTCAGCAAATAGCACTAAGAAAGCATTTCTTATATGTCCATTTTCCCTAGTACATATATGAAAAACTTAGATTTATTTTTTAAAATGCCTAAAACTTCAAAGAATCATGTCTTCATCATACAGATTTATCATTAGACACAGCCAGAGAGTAGATCAGAACACATTGAGTTGATAGTTTATAAAACTAATATGAATTAGTAAAGAAGTACTTTTTATTTCCAAGATATAGATGCTTTGCTCATGATCACAAAATTAAGTGGAAAAACTAATTATTAGACAAAAAAATGTCTTTTAAGCTAAGTTAGAGAATTGTCTTTTTATAAAACTTAATTTCAATAGGATATGGTCCACAAATCTCCAAAGGCTTAATGGGAGACTTGGTCTTGTATCTTCTCTTTTAAAAACTTTCCTTTTGTGATAGTACTCAAGAGACAAGCAGATGGCTCTCTGTTAGTTCAAGACCACACTGAGCTACATGAAACTGATCCAGTCTAAAAGAGAAACAGCTCGTGCAAAGATGATCTCAGCACTTGGGATCACACACTTTCAATAGCAGCACTTGAGGTTTATAAGATAGGAACAGATATTCAGTCTGGGACATTTAGTACTCCAGTCACTTAGGGCAATCAGTCTCCAGGGAAAGATTGCTTCTGTCTGGATAGAGGTAAGAGCTACTGGGTTGGCTGGTTTTCTTTTCTATCTTTCAACTTCAACTCCAATATCTGTCTCTGATTTTTTATTTTTTGTGATACGTAGGTTTCCATATTAAGTTACAAAACTACTTGTGCAACTGATTTTTATGAAAACTATGTTGATAATCATGGAAGCAAGATCAGAGATGTTAGAAGCATGGAGCTGCTGATGAAGAAACAGTTGCAGTTTAAGATTGGCAGAGGATAAATTATTTTCAGATGCTTTACAGATTCTGTTAAATAATTGTCAAGATGACGACAGGTGTTTCCATGTGAACAGCTAAATGTAAAGCTATCATTCTGTCACAAGCCTAGAATTGTCAGGGCTTCTGTTTACTGTATCCTCAACAGCAAAGAACTGAACACAAATTCACATGAAAAGGTAACTCTGGGCTTGAAAACATAACCCCCTGTTCAGAGCTTATGTTTTGTTGTTACTCAGGAGGCAAATAGAGTCAGGAGACAATGGTGTCTGAGAAAATGCCTTACAGCAGGGCATTGCATGCTCAGTGTGGAGAGAACACTTTGTAATAGATTCAGTGCCTGTGTCTTTTATTCCTTGGATAACAGCAGGCAGAGTACCAGCAAATTTAAAATTTGAATCTGGAAAATCATCTATGAATTCCTGTGATTTCTCTCGGCTATGACCAAGGACATCACATGGGCAACATTTTAAATATTAAATGGAATCACGATTTCATGACTTTAAAATTAGTCCTACTGTCCATGAGATTCTGCACCTTCTATTTCTAAACAGGTTTCATTAACCAGAGAGAACATGTGCCAGGTCCTCCCTCCCCTCATTTGCTATCCAAGGCAGGTGCATCTCCTCAGAACCCCATGCGCTTGAGGATGATCATTCACCCAGAGATCAATTTTTTTTTCTGACAGCAAAATGTTGCAGGCACAAATTTGCATTGCCATTATGACACTTTGTAGATATTCAACAAATTGGAGATTTAGGGTGCCTCATTGCTTCTTTAATGACACATGCTACCATTTATGGTTATTGCCCTTATGAGAAAAGAACACTCCCCAGTTCCTTTACTCGGCACCATGCGTTGGACCAGTTCACATGATTGTTTTGATCTTAACAACCTTTTCCAGATGAAGCTTTTTCTGCTTGCTGGATGGAGGCAAAATCTGGGGAGACTGCTCCTGGCTAATTAGAGAAGTAGTCAAGTTTGCCCAGTTTGATCAACCAAATAGCATTGTATGTCTACAAGGAATATATCATCGTTTCAGAGGCAATGGTGTGACAGTTAGAGATGTCCCCTGTAATCTTGGGCATTTGAACACTTGGTTTCCAGTTGTTGGTGGTGTTTGAGGAGGCTTAGATGTTTCATACTTGTTTGAGAAAGTGTCACTGGAGACAGATTTTAGACTTTATGGCCCCAGTGACACTTCTGGTTCACTCTCTCCACTTCATGCTGGGGTTTAAATGGTGATCTCTCTCTAGCTTTGTGCTTCTGATACCATGTTAGCTGCCTGCTGCAGCTCTCCATGCCAGTGTGGATGCTAACCCTCTGGGAACCTAAGCTAAAATAAACTCTATGTTCTGTAAGTTGTTTCCTCACAGCAATAACAGAAAAGCAACAACTATAAATGGACTATAGGCATAACTCAAATGGCAACAGTGATATTGTTGTTAGGCCAAGATATAGTATAGTAATATGCAAACTCAAATTTCTAAGGCATTTAACTCTCTCAGGCCTACAGTCAACCCCAGTTATCCCCCTACCCTACTCTGTGTATATGTGGTATGTGTGTGTGTGTGTGTGTGTGTGTGTGCACGCACGAGCACTCATTCAAGTGTGTGTGTGAGTGTGTGTTTGTGTGTGTGACTTTGCATGTGTGTGCACTTTCAAATATGCATACGTGTGTGTGTGCTTGTGAGCACGCATTCAAGTGTGTGTATGAGTGTGTTTGTGTGTGTGACTTTGCATGTGTGTGTGCGCATTCAATTTGTGCGTACTAGTTTGTGTGTGACTGTGTGTGTGTGTGTAAGGCAGAGAACAACTCTTCAGATGTCATTCTTCAGTCACTGACTACTGTGTGTTTGGAGCCGGTCTTTTATTGCTGAGCAGACTAGAATGACTGACCAGTAAGACCCATAAATCTACCTGTCTCTGACTCCCCAGGGTTGGTATTACAGGCACACTTACTTCTGGTTTCTTATATCAGTTGTAGGGTCGAATATAGGTCCTCATGCTTGGAGATAAGTCCTTCACTGAGCTCTCTCTCTCCCTGTCAGTTTTCTTGAAGTCATCTTGTTGTCATGACTTGGAGAAAGTCCTGAGGATATGACTGTGATCAGAGCCCAGTCTAATCCAGTTAGTTCTACAACGCTGTGTGTTTGCCATCATGGACCTCTGCCATGCATATGGGGCTCCGTTGACAATGTTTCCTGGCCCACATCACCTTGCTGTTAAATCTTCAGTGTCTTTCTGAGTATCTTCATTTTTTTTTGCTTCCAGCTCCTCTCCTGACTGTGCCAAAAGACAAAAATCTATATAACATCTAGTTCATTCTCGTGTAATCATTGGGTCTTCCTTCATTTTCAGTGACCAAAATTGTACTTAATCCCGCTTTTATTTTCAATGTGAAAGGAAATAATTTTTGTATTTGGAGAGATAAATCGACACTTCAACATTTCATCAGATGCTTCCTGATTTTTCTTTAGCCTCAACTTAACCTACTCAGTAAGCATAATTTACATTATATATACATGTATATGTATATACATAAATTCATATGTACACACATATATGTTTGCATGCATATACATACATATGCATATATGTGTATATATATGGACTAAATAAGCTTTGACTTTGGAAATGGGCAGCCCAACAGCATGCAGCTCTGTTCAGTCGATCACTAAAAAACAGTCCAGAAAGTGTAAGCACTGACATTCTGAATATTCTCTGTGAAAGCAGCTGAGCAGAAGGGAATCAGGTGGAAACAGAACTAAGCAAAGTCAAACTGTTTCAAACAGGCCTGGGTTGTACAAAAGCGAATTTCTTCAGATGAACAACCAGGGATAACATCAGAAATTCTGAACAGAGGAATATATTCGTGCCTCAAGTAATTGAAGACCTGGGAGACTTAAAAATAACATTTATTATCTCATATAGCAAGATGACAGGGAGAGAGGATTCAGGGAAAGTGAATTCAACCATTAAGTTCCACTTTTCTCTTCCTTATTTCTAGTTGAGTAGATTCGTTCCAGCCATAAAATTCACAGACACCAATGTCCAAAGGTAAAACAAAAAAGCTGTTTACCCTATCTAAGTCAGTTGGCCACAAGAAGAATATGAACTTGTCAAATGGGTAAAGGTTGCTCAAATAAATAATAATACAAAGCTTCCCAATGCTATATGGTACAAATATTCAGGTACAAGAAAGTCAAAGGTCACCAATCAAATTCATCCCACTCACTCCAAGACAACTCCTAATGAAGATTTCACAGATGAATTATAAGGAAGATTCTCACCTCTAAGATAAAACAATTAATAAGTAGAACATAGTTGTGTTCCAGTTGACCTTGTCAGCAAAAATCCATAAAATAGGAGAGACTAGCATGAGATTTTTATCATTACAGGAAAAACAAACCCAAATCAAAAATCTATCAATGAAGAAAATTTATTAGTGTTCATACATATCAAGTAAATACAACTAGCACAGTGAACTATCACTTTATACCAATATGAATGACTAATATAAGAAAGGCTAAAGATAATAATATTGGCACATGGGAAGTAGAGGTAGGCAGATTTCTGTGAGTTTGAGGAAGTCTGGCCTACTTAGTGAGCTCTAGGCCAGGTAGGCCTACACATATCATGAATATATATCTCACTTCTGGGATTATATCTGAAGGAAGTGAAATTAATACGTTGAAGAAACACCTATACCACTAGTTCATTGAAGCACTGGACACAATGAGTAAGAATTGAAAATAACTTAAGTGTCCAGCAGTGGATATGCATCACAGAATTTTTTTCGAAACAGGGTTTCTCTGTATTTGTCCTGGGACTTGCTCTGTAGACCAGGCTGGTCTGAAACTTACAGACATCCGCCTGCCTCTGCCTCCTGAGTGCTGGGATTAAAGGTGTGTGCCACCAACGCTTGGCATGTCATAGAATTCTATTATGGCAAAAAGTGTTTGTGTGTAGGGGGGCTTCTATCAGTGTTTTAATCAGTATAGTCAGATCTGGAGATTATCATATTAAGATAAATAAGTGAGTTGAGCAGTGATGGTTCACACCTTTAGTCTCAGCACTTGAGGTGGGGGCGGAAGCACGTGGATCTCTGTGAGTTCAAGACCAACCTAGACTACAAATTAAGTTTCAGAATAGGCAGGCCTGTTATACAGAGAAACCCTGCATGGAAAAAGAAAGCAAAACAAAAAATATATAAATAAGTGAAAGAAGTCAGGCACAAAAATAATGCATGATCACACATGGATTCTTTAAAAACTTAAAAAGTTGTAAATATAAAACATGAGAGTAGAATACTGGTCACAATAGTACTTGCAGTGTAAGAACTACAGAAGGATGGTAAAAGATTGATCAGTGACAAGGAAGTTGCTGTTAGTACTAGTTCTTAGTACAGTAAGTGTAAAACATAATGCAGCATATGTTTCAAAAAGATAGAACAATATACTCTAACAATTTCCTTCATAAGGTCAAAGGTATAGCTCAACAGGTAAATGAATTTGACATGCAAGACTGGTTATATGAATTCAATAAAAAAGCTGTTTATTTCTCAAGTACCTCACTAGAATTTTCACCATGGGCATGCAAAGTTCAATAAGCTCAATGCTAAGATGTGTGCTCAATGTGGGTGAAGCCAAGAATGTCAATTCCCACAACCACCACCACTACCACCACCACTGCAACTACTAATAATAATCCTAGAAATTTTGCCCACATGACAGCTTTTTCTCAGTTGCCTAAACCAGGAGCTCACTATGTAGACCAGACTGCTTTTAAACTCAAACATTTGCCTTCAAGTTGAGCACCATCATACCCAAATTTCATGCATGAATCTTGATTCCCAAGTCAATCCAAACATAAAATGGCCTGATAACTGAACAGAATCATAGCCACATGAGGAAGAGGAAAATGATAAAGAAAAGATGATAAAGATAACAGGAAAGGAAGATGAATTGAGGGAACATAATGTGTAAATAGATGAAGGATCTATTCATTCAACCAGATGTTGGAATTACAGTTTTTGTTCCTGAATGATTTTTCCAGTTTGTAGAATGATGCTTAAGTAGTTAATTTAGTCTTTCTTTCTTCCTTCCTTTCTTCCTTTGTTCATGTATATATTCTTTATTTTCAACTTTTAATGCCTTTAAAATGGTTAAAATGTTATCAATAATTACTTTTGTTTCAATGGTATGCTGTTACTGGTTGTATATCAAAAATTATGCCTCCCCTTAGGCATACAGTTACAACACAACTTTGTGTAGAATATTTCTAAGAGAAGTCAAGGCTGCCCATGTGGTGATTGAACCCTGGGCTCAATTAATTCTCCCAGTTGAATTTCCCCATAGCTGGAAGTGCAACTCTGTGTGATTTAGCAAGCATGCCTGCTTTATTTAAGAAAACTATCATAGTTTATTAGAATCTCCACATTATAGAGATTAGGAAGCTCTGCCCATGATAGTTAATAAAGTTCAATTAATTAACAACGCTGTAACAGGTCAATATGATAAAGCATGACTTTAACCCCAGCAGTCAGGAAGCAGAGGCAAGAAGATCTCTTGTTTTAAATGCTAGCCTGGTCTACACAGCAAGTTTCAGCCTAGACAGTGTTACCTGGTCTCAAAACAAAAAAAATGACAAGAAAACTAAAAATTTTCACTATTGCAAGAATTTGGAGAAAATTACGAAGTATAAAACTTATTTAGAGTGCAGCACTGCCTGTATACACTGTTGGTGGGAATGGAAACTATGGAAACTAGTACAGCCACTTTGTAAAACAGTCTAGATGTTTCCCAAGAAAATAAAAATGGCTACATCACTCCTGGGTAGGTGCCCAAAGGGCATTATCCCCAACAACAAAGATATCTGTACATTGATCTCATAATACCCAGATAAAAAAGGTGGTCTAGGTATTCCACACTGATGAATGCATAATGATAATATGGTACAAAACCTAATGAAATATTACTTGACTTTAAATAATTTAATTATGAAATATGTAGGAAAATGGATGAAAAAAAGCTCTAAATGAATTAATCCAGACTATAATGGACAAACATCACAATTCTCTCCCATATCAGGTCCCTAGCTTCAATTCTTTAGGAGGGTATATCTAATATGGAGAAATGTTTGTAAGCCAGGAAACAAAAGGGCAGAGATGGGTATAAAAGGGAATACTTACCTTAGAGGGAGAGAGGAATAGTAGAATATAGCTAAAAAGAAAGTAAAGGAGGGGGATGTGGATGGAAATATCCAGGCAGGGAGGAAGATGGGACAACTGTGGAGATGCAGGAGTGGGATGTGGGAGGACTAACCAGAATATACAGAAACCATTTGGAAAACAAATTATGCCCACATGTAAAATCGTGGCTTTATTGGTAGATTGGCTGATGCCCCCTGCAGAGAAAGAAGACCTCAACCATAGGATGGGAATACCTCTGTCCAGTACTTACACTTTGCTAACTTCTAAGGCATTGAGAATTAATACACCCACATAGGTCATAGGTTTCTGACAGTTAGCTAAGCTGACAGAGCAGTATATATTATCCAGAGACAAAAGAAGCTCTTAGCCTTAATCAAAAGATTTCTCCTTACAATGAACTGTGGTGAATTCAGGGACTCATGACTATTCAAGATACGGAAAATAAGCAAATAAAGTGGGCCAAGGCCTAAACAAGTCACCTATGCCATTTCTCTGAGGGAGCACTACAAAGTGTGTAAAAATAGGAAGAAGGGCTGCAAAATGGAACCGTCTAGACAACATACAGCTACTGTAGTCATTAACTCACTTCAACTTTAGTCTTCTGCACTGAACCCTTTATCAACAGTCAGTCAAGGAATGGGGTGGAGGCCCCACCTTTTTACCTCTGAACTATCAGAGGTCAACAGCTTGTGAAGGAACTAGTCACCCTCTTAGCTGTGTGCCTTCTGCTGAGTACATCTGCCCTAAAGGGCAGCTCCAGAGCCGCATTCACACAAATAGACCCGAATAATTTTGATTGGTTAGAGAACAAGACAAACCAAAGTCAACCCTAAATGGCTTATACCTTGTGTGCATTTATTGAATAAATTAACATTGCAGGATCAAAAATAATACTTATTTCAATTGAACTTTTTTAAGAATAAATGAACAATGTTTGTTTGATTTTGCAAACTGAAGTCCAATTTAAACCTACATTACTTTATATTCCCCATTAGGTCTGGATAATAAAGGGATTGTTTCAAACTTGAACAGACTTTCATGAATGCTGAATATTTGCTTTATTCATTTTTTTTCTGAGCCTGTCATGCTTTAGTTTCTCCCATGGGTCTGGTGGTTTTTCTTCTTTATGTGGTAACATATTCCAGGTATTATAACACATCTGTTTGTATGCAGTACTGTTTGAACAAAAAAAGTTCCAGTGTCACTTTTCATTTTTGTTCTGACACACAATGGTAGAAATAACAAAGTAAAATTTAATGTTCTCACACTCCTGGCTCTCCTAAAAATGTCATTCATATATAGTTTCGTTTTATTTTTTTTTTCTTAAAAACAAGACTCAGTTAACATGTTGTATTCTATTCATATTTCTGGGTACTTTAACCTCCCTTAGTCTTGAATAGTGTTTAAAAGTCAGCCTGGCGTTGGTGGTGCACACCTTTAATTCCAGCATTCGTGAGGCAGAGGCAGGCTGATCTCTGTGAGTTCGAGGCCAGCCTGGTCTACAGAGCTAGTTTTAGGATAGCCTCCAAAATAATACAGAGAAACCCTGTCTCGAAAAACCAAAAAAAAAACTCTTTTATTTTTTATTTTTCAAGACAGGGTTTCTCTGTGTAGCTTTAATCCTGAGTTCTGGGATTAAAGGTGTAAGCCACCACTGGCCAGTTTAAAATTCTTTTTTATCAGTAAGATTTTTTTAAAATTCCATGTCTATTTTATATAAAACAATCCCTGAATTCACTTTAGCAATATCCTCTTTGTTTGTGGCAAGTTAATATTAGTGGCACATATTCTATATGTGGGTGCATGTGTACACTGAAAGAATTCATTTGGAAGCATTAATTACATGCAGTCACTCCCAAACAGTTCAGCAACAGCAGAAGAACATGCGGGATATGTTTCTACATTGCACATGGGAAGAGAAAGCAGAGAAGTGATGGGAATCTAGATGCATGTTTGCTGATAACCAACAAATATGCTTTCAGCTTTTCTGAAGTACTTCAAATTTCAAAGTTGAGTCAAATAATGGGACACAGTAGCAGAAGATGCATGCTGTGGAGTTGATCTACTGCAGCAGACAGCCAGTCTTCCACCCACTGAGTATGTGTACCTACATGTTTTTCTATTGTCCTGACTAGTCCCTCAGCTACTTACAAAATAATCAGTCAGAGGCTTAATATAACAATAATTGTTTGGCTGATGGTTCAGGCTTATTACTGACTAGATCTTACATTTAAAATAATCAATTTCTCTTAATCTGTGTATCTTCACATGGCCCGTGGCTTTCAGGTGTCACTCTAGCATGATGTTCCTTGACCAACTAGTTGGCATCTCTCCAGACTTTGCCTTCTTTTTCCCTGTATCTCTGCTTGGACTTCTGTACTAGCTATGTCCTGGACTGCCATAGGCTAAAGGAGCTTTTTTCATTGCCAATATAAGTAACACAAATTTGCATTGTGCAGAAGGACATCCCACATCATTTCCCCTTTCTGTCTGATTAAAAAGGAAGGTTTTAACATTAACCTTGTAAAATTGCATATAACAAAACAGGTATCAAGCAAAAATTACAGTTACAATATTCAGTCTATTAGTATTTGGCAAAAATAAAGGAAATACTCTATCATATATCCTATCTTTGTGAATCTAAAGTTTTATATCTAATTTTTCTTTTATCATAACTGAGAAAAACTATAATTATAATTTTTTAGTCTTCAATTCCATTAAAGACTTGATAAGGATATATTACCTAGTAAACAAGAAGTGTATTTTAAGCAACTTCCAAAACTGTAGGAAGGACAGAGACAGCTGACTGCCTGGATAGTCACCCAAAGTTCTTCTGTAACATTGGGGCATCCATCTTCAGCCTACAGGCAGGGAGTGTCTTGTCAGTGAAACGGAAAATTTGAAACTGTCTCACCTATATTGGCAGTTTGTCTGTCGTTTTCTTTTGTAGTCCTGCCGAATGTCTTGCAGTTTTCCATGAAGTAGGAACCCTGAAGGCCTGTCCCATCTTGTTTTGGCAAGTTCAGCAGTCACTCTCATGTGGGTTCTGCATGTCCAGTTTATTGCCCAAATGGCTATCCTTGCCACACTGAAGGCAAAGTCCATAAGGTGCTTCTTCAATGCTCATCAAGAAGTAACTGGTGCTGGCAGAAGATTTTAACTGCCATATTCTGTTCGTCTTTGAAGTGTTTGAAGATTACCTATCCATCTGAAATATATCACTGCATATCTAAAAACATAATTAACATGACTATAAGTTTGACTATTATAGATGACTATTAATTTTTATTTTTTAACTATACATTACATTTTTAAATGAGCTACATAAACATAATACCTTTACCAAGAGTAGAAATACATGTATATAGTATTAAAAATATATGTTAATAAACCAAAATTCATACCTTTGTAAAGTATTTTGAGATTAACAGTTGTGTTTTGTATTAAAGTAGATCTAATAATATACCTTTTATCATCATTTCCATATTACATCCCATTTTGTAGAAAGAGGTTAACTATGACCATTAACCGTTTATAAACAACTCCTTTAAAATGAAAATAAACATTTACAAGCAATATTTTGCAAATTTGGATGCAGTTTTCTATACTGTTTTCTGCTGATGGTGCGCACTGGTAATCTTTTGGGGATCCTGACAAAATTTACAATTATGGTTACATCCTGACCGGGGTACTTTGTGCAGCTGGTGCATCTCAGCCAGAAATCTTGAAATTGTGGACATTGGATCACCTGGGGCATCGTTTCCATCAGAGACCTTTCTGGGAGTTTGCTTGGTTAAACCATATTCACATGTAAGGAATTCATAGTTTCTCATCAGTAGAAACAAAAGCAGAACCTCTTTTCCAAAGCAATATATACTTAGACTTCAAATTTGATGTCAAGATACCTTTAAAATATATATGTTGGCTTAACTTAGTATCACTCACAATCAAATGTCTCAGTAGTTAGTTCATTAACAGTCAAAATTTTTGAAGAAAACACAAAAATATACATATTATTTATAAATATTTTCCATCTTTACATGTCTTACTTATTTCATATTACTTTTATTGCCTCTTTAAAGACTTCACTTTTTATTTTTAAAACACTCTTATTTTGCATATTAATCCCAGTTCCCTCTCTCTGCTGTCCTCCTGTTGCCCGCATCCTCTCCCCACCTCACTCCCATCCACTCCTCAGAGAGGGTGAAGACTTTATTTTTTAAAACTATGTCTTTCTATAACTGTCTATATTTTTTTCTCTCTCTCCCAAATCTACATACATATTTTAAACACGCTGTGACCTGTTTAGAGGTTCTTTTTGTGTCTGAATCTGTCTTAATTGTGTTTCTATAATGTTCTTTTTAATCACTGTTTTAAACTGTTAGGAACAGAGTGGCCGCTTTGGGTGTTGATTTTGCCCTGCTAGCTTTTTAAGATGGCAGAGGTAGCAAAGAACTTCAAGCTTATCCCCTTCCCCCAATGCTTCCATCAGGCAGCTTGGAACCTCTTTTGTCTGGTAAAGTAAAAGCTAAATCTGCCACACAGTGCTCTGTGCAGCTTGGAGGCGACGGTTTGTATCGTGGAGGGATATGCTTTGCTGTGCTCAAGCCTGAATGCAGCAGGGTCTTGCCATCTTGTGAGAAACACAGCTAGAAAGCTATCTTTGGCCAGGTTTTGTGTATCTAGTTTTGTTGGCTCCTAGGAAAGTTCCAAACCCTCAAGTTGGTACTTCAAATGTAGCCGGAGCTTTTTTGTTGCCCTGCCTAGTTTCACAGCTGATTATAAAATAATCACTCACAGGCGTAGTATTAAGTATAATTGATTGGCCAATGACTCAGGCTTATTGCTGGCTAGCTCTTACACTTAAATTAGGCCATTTCTCATTTCTCTTAATCTGTGTATCACCACAGGGCCTACAGATTATTGATGGTGCTCTGGCATGTTGCTCCTCAGGCAGCTGGATGGCTTCTCTCCTGACTCTTTATTTTTTCCTCTCTATATCTCTGCTTAGATTTCTTGCCTAGCTATATTCTGCCCTGCCATAGGTCAATGCAGGTTTTATTCATTAACCTATACAAGTAACACATATTCACAGTGCACAGAAAGACTGTGCAATATATGAGTTTTGTATAAAACACTGAAAGTCTCAGAACTTATAATTTAAAATTAATATGACAATGTAATGTATATACTATTTTATGGATAAAAATATAAGTAGTATATTCTTTCACATTGTGTAAATAGCTGTGTCCAAAATACAAATGCAATTCCAGATTCTTTCAAAGAGAAATCCCTGTATACCACATCTATATAGAGAGGAAAGAAACAAAGATTATATTTGTCGTTCTGGAAAATCCCCCAAGTTTAAATTGGCTTATTATTTTATTCAAGAAGAGATTGTTGCTTTGTCCAAATGATCTTAGTAACTATAAATAAGACCGAGTTCAAAAGGTGAATAGTGCAGAGTTAATTAATTTATGAGATCAATAAACCCCTGCACATATATAAGATGAATAAGGAGTGTTGAGGTGTGCAAAAAGTCATGGAGGGCGTTCCCGTGTGTATGGAGTGAATGGGTGTCATTCTCAGGTCACAAGTCACTGCTGAGATATGCAAGAAGAAGCCGAGCTCCCACTGTCAGCTGTACAGAAATTCCACCACTTCCCCGAACCGAGACAGAATTGAAAGAATCAGCTCATTTATTCTGTGGATAAATATTTATTGAGCAACATTTGCCTTATAATATCTCTACTCATCAGCAAGGTAATGGAATACATGTAAACAAGGGAAACACTTTCTTTGTGAAGGGTTAGCAGTCCCAAGCAATTGAAATAGGAATCTGTGTAGTAATAACAGGGGTTGGAGGCTTATGTTGAAACAGTATGTAAACATTTCTTTCAGTACTACCAGAAACCGCTGTGAGAATAGTAGCATTTAAGATGAATGTGTGTGTGTGTATGTGTATATGTATACGTATTTAACATATCTATAACATATATTTAATCATATATATTTACTTAAAATCAATACATTCAGATGTTAAAGGAGAGTGATTCTATATACACCTGATTGCAAATATACAGTCTTGAAGACTTCAAACTCCTTTACTTTTTATCCTTAAGAGGACAGACAATAAAACAAAAGCATATCCTGATCCTCAGTATTCTTCTGCTTTGCTTTGCATCCCTACTTTCTTTTCATTTTCTTTAAAATATTGTTTCCTGTCTCTTTTATTTCTGCCTGTATCTTTCTACCTTTCCCTTTCCTTCCTCTTTCATTCTCCCTCTCTCTTTTCATTTCTTATGTATTTGGGGGGAATAGGTCTGCCAATTTATGATGAAAGAGGGCTCTGGATTCAAGAGGTTTCATGAATTCTTTGAGGTGAAAACCACAAATAAAATGGGATGAAAAAAATAGAGTAACATCAGTGGGCATCATGAGCAGGGCAGTGGTGGATCTCTGTGAGTTCCAGGACAGCCTTATCAACAGAGAGAGCTCAAGTACAGCTAGGGCTACACAGAGAATCTCTTTCTTGAAAAATCAAAATCAAAACCAAAACCAAAACCAAACAACAACAAAACAAAAAGAAAATTAAACAAAATGGTCATTGTGTTTCTAGTATGTGAGACATACAACAGGAAACTGACCAGCCAGCTAGACTTCTTGGTTTTCATGAATTTCTTTATAGTTTTAGCTCTAAATGTTTAATTGTATTTTTGCCATGGTTTTATTAGTTCCTTGAGAATTTCATATATTGTAGTTTCACATAAGTGTCTCCTCCCTAACTCCCAACACTACAACCCTAATCACACTCCTATCCCTTTCCACCCAAATTTGCAATTTCTTTTTTCCTCATCCAGATCAGTTTGTAAAATCCAGCTATCTATGAGACTGGGGTTTGTTCACGTGTTCAAGAAGCATAGTTAAAGAAAACGGATTCACCCTGTTCCAGAAGTTATGAATGCCAATGGTTCCTCAAACACACTGGTGGCATTTCCTGTACACCTTCTTCAAAATGGGAATTTTTGTCTTGTTTGAACTTGTCCATGTCTTGGACATGCTACCGTATTTCCTGTGAGTTCATTTGTGTATCTGCCTCATTGTGTTCAGAAAATCCTATTTCCTTGTTGTTATCTACTATCTCTGGATTATTCAATGTTTAGGTCTTCTCTTCCATAAAGCCTTGGAGGAAGTGTGTGATATGAATGTTCCATTTTGCACTGAGCAATATTTACTGTTTTATTTTGCAAATATTGACTAGTTGGGTATCTCTGTTTTAAATGTCATTGACAGCAGGGACAACCTCCTCTGATGAGGGTTGAAAGAAGTTCTGATCTACAGGTATAGCAATGAGTCATTAGGAGTCACTTAGAATGTTCATTTGGTTCTCCCTAGGGGCCCATCACATATATAGCCACAGCTTTTTGGCCCCTTTAGTAGTATGGGTCTCATCTTAAGAAGTGTACCTTGGATATCCAACCAGAAAGTGGTTAATTGCTTCCATAGCATTCATGCCACTACTGAGTCTATGGGCATATCTTGCCATGTCAGTATTGTACCTACTTTTGTTATTATGTCTCCCGAGTATAATACCTAATCAGATATGATACAGAAGCATTCTCTTTGTTCTGAAATGATCTTTTGCACATCTGTATAAGACTTGAGATGGTATTTCTTTGTTTGTAAATAATGGCCCTGGAATTCCCATGGGAATGCATTGAATTTGTTGGTTGCTTTTATTAGAGTGGCCATTTTCACAAGGATTTTTTTCTCCATTCCTTACAACACATTGATTTTAGTAATTCCATTGTGTCAGTTCTTAGCATGAGCACAGTATGGCACAATTTTCATATATTGATCACAGTCAAAAAGTTCTAAAATTGAAATTATCAACATTCACATCATGTGTAGATATATTTGATATAAAATAGTTTGACTAACTGATCAAGTTTGGAAGATAATTTAGAAGAGAACACCCATTCTAAATTTTTTAGAGATGATATTAATTACACATCTACAATGTTAAACAAGGAGACAAAACTGCCTATAAGCATGTCAAGTCTTACATAAAATGTTAAAAATAAAAAGACTTAGCAAAACCATGTCTTGCAATAGTATTTATATATATATATTTGTTTGTTTGTTTTGTTTTTTTATGAGACAGGGTTTCTCTGTATTGTTTTGGAGGCTGTCGGTCCAGCCTGGCCTCGAACTCACAGAGATCTGCCTGCCTCTGCCTCCCGAGTGCTGGGATTAAAGGCGTGTGCCACCACCGCCCGGCTATATTTTTAATATCTATTATGCTACAAAGATAGAAAGAATAAATTGCATGTTTGCTGACAAAGTATGAAGTAGCTTTGTTGTACCAATTCATTATCTGAGAAATGCAACTGAAGAATATTTCATTACCACACATAATTTCCAGGACTATGGGCATATTCCCTTTTTTGATCATAATGTTTTTATTGGATACCATGGAATTTCAAATAATGCATGATAATCACATTCACTTCCTCCTCCTCTCAGGTCTACCTTGTGACTCCCCCTAATAAACAGAAAAGTGTACAAGTTTCTTTTTACAACAAGTAGTTACAGAAAGCCACATCTGTGCAATATGCACAAAACAACTGACTATGTGGCACTCAGCTTCAGTTAATACATCTACAACACAGCTTCTACACCCACTGTTCAGGAAATATCTCCAAAGAGGACACAGAAAGGCACAAGAGCCAAAGTTCTAGAAAGTCTTCTGTGGGATTATGCCTTCTAGCTACCATATGGCATCTCAACAACATAGCTTCCTAAACAAGACCCTGGATAATTTCAACAATTGCCTTCCCAATATAGATTGGGGAAAATCTCATTAGCCCTCACACCTAGATGAAGAATCACAGGAAATTGTATTAATCAGTGTTTTCTAGAAAAACAGAACCTATACAGTGAATCTCTCTGTATAAAGAGAATTCATTAAAATGATTTACAGGCTGTAGTCCAACTAATCTGGCAATGGCTGCCTGTGAATTGAAAGTCTTCCTACCTCATAGGTCTGGATTAGAAGCAGACCTTCTTACTACTAATTAAGCAAATTCCCTTGCAGGTATACCCTCCTTTTTTGGATTTTATTTAATTACAGATTAGATATTAGTTTCAGCTAGTTACAGATTCATTATGGTGACAACCAAAAATAGCCATTACAGTAATCATATTTCTATTATTCAATATTTGTTCTATAATTTTATATAAAATATTTTTATCATATTTGTTTAGTTCCTTCCATTTTTCCCAGATCCTCCCTACTACTTGCTGACACAACTTCATGATTTTGTCTCCCTCCTTTCTCCCCAATACTCCCAAATTGCTCAGGGGTTCTTGTCCCCCTCCCCTTCTTCAAGGGACCATGCATTCTTTTCTTGGGGTCCTCCTTGTTTTCTAGTTTCTCTGGCGGTAGGGGTTGCAGGCTGATAGCCCTTTGCTCTGTGTTTAATATCCATATGTGAGTGAGTACGTACCATGCTTGTGTTTCTGTTATTGGGTTACCTTACTCAGAGTGGTTTCTTCTAGTTCCATCCATTTGCCTGTGAATTTCAAGATTTAATTGTTTTGTTTTGTTTTGTTTTTCTGCTGAGTAATAATCTATTGTGTAAATGCACCACATTTTTTCCATCCATTCTTTGGGTGAGGGGAATCTAGGTTGCTTCCAGGTTCTGGCTATTGTAAACAACACTGCTGTGAACATAGTTGAACATATTTTCTTGTTGTATGAATGTGAATTCTATGGTATATGCCCAAGAGTGTAATTGTAGGATCTTGAGGTAGACTGATTCCCATTTTCCTGAGAAACCATCATAGTGATTTCCAAAGTGATCATACAAGTTTGCATTCCCACAGCCACACTACTGGAATCCAGTTATGGAGAGGGAAGAGGGATGAGCAAAGGAGTCAAGGCCTTGCTGGAGAAACCCACAGAAACAGTTGACCTGACCTAGTGAGAACACAGAGACCCTACTCATAAAGTTGAATGTGGATGCCAGCTAGGAGGTCTGGGTAGTCTATCGAACCTGTAACAGTGGAGCCAGTATTTATCCTCAGTGCTCAAATGGACTTTGAGAGCCCATTCCCTATGGAGGGATATTATTGCAGCCCAGATACAAGAAAAAGGGCCTAGGTCCTCCCCCAAATGATGTTATGGACTTTGATGGTTCCCTGTGGAGGGCCTCACTATCCTTAGGGAGTGGGTAGGAGGTGCGTTGGAGGGTCAATGGGGGGCATGGGAGGATAGGAAGGAAAGGGGATGGGGGATTATATGTAAAATAAGATTTTTTCTAAAATAAAACAAATAAGCCAAAAAAGAATTCAAATTTGTTTTAACTGCATGTTTTTATCACTAAGGTAGCTTAGTATTATACAATACAAATTTAAAAGGGAGCCTACAGCAGCTTTCATATATGTAGTAAATCTGTGATTGTAGAGTATACAGAAGGCAAAAACCTTATCATGACAGGCCTTTGAAATCGTTCTTGTATCAGTTAATGTTCCCTTTCATTGAGCAGCCTAATCCGTTTTTATATACTTTTAATTGCTCTAAATACCCAGCTTCAATAGAGACTCATTTACTCACTGAACAAAGGATTATTGGGCTTTCAAGACACAGCAGGCATGATTTTGAGAGTTACAGTCCTAGCAATGAGCTACATGGACTGGGCTCCTGATATTACAGTACTTGAGTCAGCTGAAAGTAGATTGATCTAAATCTTACTCTTTTAATCATTTAATCAGTTCCCCCTCTCTTCTACACAGGACCTTTCTATGTAATTAAGATTAGTCTTAAGTCTCAATTTTCCTGTGTTAGCCGCTTAAGGAATGCAGAGATAGGATTACAGACTTGCACACATTTACTGGTATCTGTCTATCTACCCTCTATCTATCTATCTATCTATCTATCTATCTATCTATCTATCTATCTATCTCTCTATGTCTCTATCTATCTATGTATATGTCTGTCTGTCTTTCATCTGTCATATCTATCCATTTACCTCTATATAGCTATCTAGCATCTAGCATGTCCATCGTGTATCTATCATGTTCATGAAGTTTGTATAAGCGTGTGTGGATGTACACACCTATGCATGCATATGCAGAGGTTAGAGAAGGGCAGCGTAAGTTTTTCTATGTTAATTTCTAACTAAATATGTTTTCATGTCTATGTATACCTTCATTTCTGTCTGCATGTATAAATTGTGTGTGTGTGTGTGTGTGTGTGTGTGTACAGATAGGGTCTTCCATTGAAAATTAACCACCATTTCAGATAGACTGACTGAGAGATTAGCTTCTGGGATACAACTGTCTCTGATCCCTAACTCTGGGGTCTCAGCCATTCTCTACTTATTTAATGGATGCTGGACATTTTACCTAATTCTTCTCTCCATCTGTGGCATCATGCATCTTCTTGCATTGCAACTCTTACCCACTGAGCCATGTCTCAAGCCCCTATTGGACCAGGAATTAGACAAAAAATTTAAAAAGTACAGAAATTATTACAGAGATATAGAATTATTTTCACATAACAAAACCCAGGTAACAACGAGGATATTGTAATAAATGAGATTGGGTAATTAAAAATGACCACTTACTGTCTGTTAGTATTTATTTAATTTATTATTATTCTATTCAGGTGAAGTTCTAAAAGCCAATTTAATCTTTAAAGTTGCTGGTAGTGATATATTATTAAGTTTACTGATGAGAAATTGGGGATACAGAGAAGTTATAACCTGTCTAACATCACATAGTTATTAGGTAATAAAACTAGAATTTATCTATCAACGATTTTCCCACAGAGGTTATATATAGTATTATAGCAATATAATATAACTCCAAAGGCTAAGTGCTTAAGAAAGTACCCAACAATTCTCAGAGCTGATGATTGCTAGGTAAGCATTCAGGGATGTCAAGAACATTCCAGAAATGAATGAAGTTCTCCTCAGATACCAGAGTTAGGGAACCCATGTGGAAGCCTTGGGAATGTAGACCAGTCAGCTCCCTCACTGTTTCCATCTTATTTATGATACAGGAAAAGTTTATTTTTCTTCCCTTTTATACTTGCTGGGTCTTCCTATGTTCAAACTTATATCCCTCTTCTCATTATTGCTTTGCTGGAAGCATCACAAGTATTGGCAAAGAAGAAAGTAGGACAGGGATTTGAAGAGGAAAGACAATTCATTCCAGTTAAGGAGATAGCAACAGATAGGATTTGGAATTGAAGACAGTTTCCTACTGAAAGAACTTCAAAACAATTTTTATTGGAACTATAGAAACTGAAGCCTAGAAGCATTCAGTTGAACACAGATCTTAATGAAAATTAACCATTGTTGAATTTTAATATTAAATTGTTATTAGTTTTAAATAGAAAACCAAACTAAATATCTTCACTCCTTGTAAGGAACACTTAAATGTTTTTTTTGATATGCTATGGAATATCTGGGACTTGCTTCAAAATAATATGGGGAATAAGTCTTCGGGCATCCAAATGTTCCTACTTGATGATGAACAAAAAGGCTTACTATCCTGCTGCATGAACTTGCAGCATGAAATGGTGGTTAATTTTCAATGGAAGACCCTATCTGTACACACACATACACACACACACACACACACACACAATTTATACAGACAGAAATGAAGGTATACATAGACGTGAAAATATATTTCGATAGAAAGTAACGTAGAAAAACTTACGCTGTCCTTCTCTAACCTCTGCATGTGCATTTCTTTACAAGAAGTGCAGAAGAAAATAAAGCACTATGGAAAACAATCCTGGTATGGGAGACAGTATGATTAACTATTTGATATTTGTTTCTGCTCCACAAGATCACCAGTATATAATCATTTATTTTATGCTTTCTCCATGAATGAAAGAACTCCCCCCCTTTATAATCTTCCATTTCTTCTGATACTTAGAAATTTATTTTTAAATGTTGTTCTGCATTTTACTTCCCTAAAAGTCTACATCTTTATTTCATACAGCTTCAAGGTACTTTTAGTCATCAAAGCAACATGTAATAACGGTATTAACATAAGTATAGATTAAAAACCTTCTGAAGTGTGAGTGATGCTGAGGAACTAACCAAGATGCTTCTCAGTGAATAAAACCACAAGTGCCAATTACTCAGTCATGCCTTCTCTCTTTTATATCAAACAGATGTTTCAAGCATCATTTTCGGCTACTGCCTCCAATGTCTTTTGTTTCACCCTCTATCATTTTTACCTTATCCATTCTATTTTTTCTCAATAGGATATAATCTTGTAACATTGAAACTTTAAAAAGGAAAGAAATCCATCTTTACATCTTTTTCACATAGCGATTTACTGATTTCCACTTACTTGAGTCACACTGACCTGGTTTCAGTTTCAATTTATCTTATGATATTGGACTCTTTCTGAGAATTTCAATCAAGCCTGGAGTATTGTGCAGAGTTAACTTACCACCAGATTGTATACTTTTTATTACCACTTTCACTAAATTTATTTATACATTTGCACTTAGGAAAGCATGCATTATGGGAAGGTTCACAACTTTGGGTATAATGGTCCCAGTTTATCTGTTCATGTTCTTCAACCACTCAAACTTTTGATGCTGCTAAAAGTGGATGTGCTTTGCACCTTTAACAGCCATCTTGAGAAGAAAGTAAGAAAGCAAATACTCAATATTGTAAGTTAGAATGCATAAACAATACAGTAACTTTGGTTTGCCTCTTCTTCCATGTGAACCCAACACATTTATGTTAGGAAGCATTTATATCTGAAAATTGTGCATTATTTGTATTTTTTATTTTACAGCTGTGATTTTCTCTGATTTCTCAGAGGTGCTGCCCTTGCAACACAGATATGTTCTTTTTTTATTTGACACTCAGTGTGCAGAAATCTTAATCTTTTTGAGAATGAAATACAATTTGATTCAACAGGTGACAGCTTTATTTCTATTCATATCTCCATCTATATGATAATTTTGGGCACAGAACTTTTAGTTCGTGCACACTCCCATGGGGCTGGGTATGCCTTTCCAGCATTTAACTTTTATTGCAAATGAAATTTTGAAACTTCAACCCTGTGATAAGCTCATGCTTCTTCACAGGTGAATAGTAACCACTACATCCATGTTTGGTTAGTCATGTCCATGTTCAAAGACTTCCATGTAGCTTGAAAAGGCCAGAAAAGGATTATAAAAGTTAACTCCTTATAGCATATGTTCAAGTAACAGGATATTCAACCTTTACTTTTAATTGTATTCTTACTAAATTATAGAGAAGGAGATGAAGCAATGTGTTTCACATTGTAGAAACCATAACAGTTTGATGTAATTCTGTTTCTGCATTTTCATTTTAGTTTTTTGTTTGTTTGTTTTGCATCTATTAAATCCAATCTCTTTGTAGAAATTAAGTGGAAAATTGTTTTATATGAAGCATAATTTCAACAAGTTAGACTTACAAGCTCCAGTGTTGAATACTTCTCACCAAACCCAGTAAAAATAGTGTTTTGAATATCATATCACTAGAATATTCACTAGCTAATAAAGAATGTACCATGTATTGGTAGACTCACCAGTGTTCGCCTAATCCAAGTTTCAGCCTCATTAGCAGAAAGCAGCCTACACTGCAGTTTTCATTGCAGAATGAAGGAAAGTGGATGGTTAGAAAGAGCAACAGTAATCTCTACTTCCTCTCATATCCATTTACATTACTCCACAAGCTCTTTATTATTAAAGGACATTCTGGGTGACTAGGAAGATAGCTCAGTGGGGAAGTATGTCTACTGTACAAGCAGGAAGAACTGAGTTTGAATTTCCAGCACCTGTGTGAAAGCTAGGAATGTCTGTGAATACCTGTAACTGCCATGCTGAGAGAGGGCCTGCAGAGACAGGAGAGTCTTAGGAGCTACTTGGCCAGTCAGACTATCATGAAGATGAGCTCAAGGTTCAGTAAAAGAAGTGTCTTAAGAAAAGGAGGCAGAGAGTAATAAAGAGAGACACATAATGTCCTCTCTGTTCTAATATGTGACTATCATACACTATGTCATCTCTGCCACATAACACCTAGAGAAAGTGTGTGTACACAGTTTAAACACAAGTTTCTATAGCATAAAACTGATGGGTATACCACATGACACATCAATGCCTCCAGTGCCACCAGGATGAAGGAAGAGGTTTTGGGAAGGCAGAAGAAAAGGAGAAGCAAAGAGATATTTCTGTTTTTGTTTGTATTTTTCTCTTTTATTTGCTTGCTTGCTTTGATTTGTTTCCATGGGGGGGGCATCAGAGATGAGGAGGATATGGTGGGGCCTGGAGGTGAGCACAATGTTCATGATTAAATAGGTCATTTATCACACTTACCAATGTTCATTCTCTTTTCAGCTTTGAGAAATCATTGATGATAACAATTCTATGACAGGCTAACTACTACTAGTCATTTTCTATGTTGATATTAAGGTATTTATTTTCTTTTCGAGGGTGGTTTATTATAAATATACTTTGAAGGATATGATGACAATTTTCACGACTTTGATTATTTTATATTGCGTGGTAGTCTTAAAATAGAAGGTAGATCTTTTGAGAATTCCTAATGATAAATGTAAATATAGCTTGCTATCAGCATCACATATCTATGGTAAATTTTTATGATTTTGACAAATAATAATAGATATTCTCAGTCTTCTCTGATCTACTGGAAGGCTTCTGCAGAATAGACACAGGGATTTCTTCTTGATGTGTCATCAGCAACCATTTGCTACTGAGAAGATATTCAGAATACATGTAGGAGATCTTACTAGAACAAAGACCTGACTTTGATTAATACATTTGTAATCCAAGTCTTATTCATAACATGGTAAAATGTTGTCATCTATTATAGGTTTTCATGATAAATATGGGATTGCTTATCTGTGACTTAAATTTCTCTAAATAAATAAATTGAATATTGAAACCTGTTTGCCCAAAGAACATATTCTGATGGAATTGAAATATTGGATGAGAGTTGGCAAACATAAAATTGATGTGTGTCTTCTGAATTAAGCACAAGCAACTTATAGTTACTAACACTAAGAAGCTAGCATGTGAAATTACTTCTCATTAATTTGATTTTTTTTAAAGATGGTAGACAATATTTTGTTGATCAGCATATAGAAAATTTATTGATGTTTCTATTTTAATATGGAAATTATTTGCAAAGTTACTTTGAAATTTCTACTACTGTTACAGAATAGATAATATATATAAGATAATTAATAAATATATATATGATAAAAAAGAGCTAGCATGCCTTTTTTTACATTTTATTTTTTTATTTAAATTTAAATTAGAAACAAGGTTGCTTCACATGTCAATTCCAGGTCCCTCTCCCTTCCTCTCCCCTCCTCCTGTGCCCTCCTACCAACCACTCCAATATCCCCTCATTTCCCCAGGGAGGGCGAGGCCCTCCATGGGGGTGTCCATAGTCTGTCATTTCATCCAGGGCAGGGCCTAGACCCTCCCCTAAGAGTTCAGGGTGAGAGTGAACCTCTCATTGTTGGATGGGAGTCCAAAGTCCATGTGTCTACCCGGGATAAATACTGATCTACTACCCAAGGCTCAATAGATTACCTAGGCCTCTTCACTGACACTCACATTCAGGGGGTCTTGATCAGTCCCATGTTTGATTTCCAGACATCAGTCTGGGATTCAAGAGACAACCCTTGTCAGGTCAGCTGTTTCTGGGGGTTTCACCAGCCCAGTCTTAACCCCTTTGCTCATCAGTCCTCCCTCTCTGTCACTGGACTTCTTGAGTTCAGCTCAGTGCTAGCACGCCTTTTATTTGTGTTCAATAAATGGCTATGGCTACTATGTGACAAAAATTTCACAACTTACTGGAGTACTCCTGGAGAAGAGTTCTAAATAGTGGAGATCCTAATTTGTTAGAATTCTATCAAAATTTCACTTTCCTCTTAAATTCTCTGCAAATCTCCCAAACTTAATGGGAAATGTTATAGCAATCACTACGAGAGGCTTCTGGAGAAGAAAATATTAAAAGACTTTTGAGAACAAATTCAATTTGTCACTCACTAGATATAATGTGGTCCCCAATGCTACAACCTTATGGTCAGGTTACTGCACTAGTGTCCATATCAACAAATTATTTATTACCCTAAGTTTCTTCTTTTCGTTTGGCTTAAATAGAATCAAAGTATTCCAAGAGGGATGGTGCCCTGGATTTAGAAATCAGGTTGGCAGCACATAGATGTACTTATTTTGATGCCTCTCTGTTCATTCTTAATTAGGACAAGAGATGCTGAAGATTTACTTAGTGATAAGGCTAATAAATCTCCCATAGTAGCATCTGGTCTCCGGTGGCCTGCAGTCATCATCTAACCCAAATTTGGGAATAGGTGACAAAGTCTCTTTGTATGACCTCATTTGAAAAATATCAATTGATACAGCAAGTTCTAAATTCATCTGGATATTTTTTGACTATCCCTGTGTCCTTGGCCCAATATCCCATGAATTCAAGAAAAACGTCAAGAAAAACCACAGAGAAAAACTACTTGGTGATTTCTAGTTATTTTCTTATTTCTATTCATAATTTTTTACTTCCCCAAGGACTATACAAACATACACAAGGCTATACTTTATAGGTATATAACTTTTAAAAATTAATGCAAAGCATAAATTGAGCATTTATTTGAATTTTAACTCATGATTAATAATTCACATTTGCATTTAAATGAGGGTGTTTGTGTATTTGGGCTTTAAACTATATTCATTATTAAAGCTGAGAGTTTTCCTTGCAGAAACAAGAGACCCTGATGACACAGGGTTGTCTACTATTAGCCTTTATGTAGTCACCAGGAGCACACAGACCTGGGCCTGCACTGCAGGTCCTGTACAGGCTTGGAACCACGTAACTCCCTTCATTACTGAGGCCCGCAATGAATGATGGCCTTAGCCAAAGACAAATCTTCCTCATGCTTTTTGTTTCAGACATGATATTTACTTTCTTACCCTAGGAACCTTGACATGCCTAAGGTAAACAAGAGGCCCAATTTTAGGGAGAAATAAATGGACATATGTAGTTATCTGATATATGATCTTGGGTCTTACATCCAAATTCCAGGCATTTCTTAAATTTCATTTACCCAGGAAGTCTAATATCCTTTCCCTCAGATATGGTGTCCCCAGTTTCCAGCAAGATCTGTGAGACAATAAGATGGTGTTTCCTCTTTCTCTGTAGCAAGAAGGTAGAATGTTCTGTCCCATGTTTGTCTTTCTATGCTGTACCTTATAGAAAACTAAATGGGGAGTTCTAAATCCCATGCTTGTTCTGGAAAAGGAAGTTTTTGAATTCAATGATACTTTTTTCCACAGAGCTGGTCTTTCAGGATAACTTTTAAGGAAAACAAACAAGGATACCAACACCCCTCCCACTGAATCTAAATTGAAATATAGAGCTGAGAATGGCCATTTTTGACTCATACTGTATTTACATAACATCCTGAAGAAACTGATGCCAGGGAGCAAAAGGGTGCTGGGTGTTATCATTCATGAAAACAGGACATAATTTGTTTAATGGTTTAAAATTTTATGCCCTCTAACTGTGTACTCAAAGTCTTGTGATCAGTTAAAAAAGATTGATAGAGCAAACAGTATTTAAAAGACACGGGTTGTTGTGTATGATGAAATACTCTATAGTGCTATTTGATGCATAAAAAGTAAAAAGGGATACAAGCCCCAAGTGTCATAGCTAGTGTTTGGAAGAGTATTCATGTGGTTGATAGTCTTCCTTCTTCCCTGATTCCTCCTTCATTCCCCTTCTCTCTTTTACTTTGAAGCCAGTTTTCTTTCTCTGCTCTAATATATCCAAACCCTCTCTAAAATATTCAAAGTCTCTCTAAAGTTCATTTTTTAAAATATTCTAACTCTTAAAGTGTAGAGCCTTCAGTATTTGATTTCCTAAACCCACTCATAACTATATGGGCACCAAAGGGACTTTTCTACCTCTCCCCTCTGTAGCAAACACTGTCTTCTAGACTCAGGATGGCTTTACTTCGCAAATGCTGCTATCCTTGGTTGGCATCCCACTGTAATGACACCCCCAAAATGCAAAATGCTGGGGTCTTCACTGTAACTAGGATGCACCTTCAACAGCAGCCTCCCTTGTGCTCTTCTGGGACTCTAATCCCTGCCACATGGTAGCCTCAGTTTCTCTCTACAACTTCTTCAATCCTGGAGTTTTTACTACTTCTGAGGCTACACCTTTATCATTTGCCTCTTCTGGCTTCTCACCTTGCCAAACCCAAACTTCTCTTTGTGACCCAAGCATGCCTTCAAAGCAAGTACCATCTGAGACACTCATATGTTACCACGTTTGTGTGCCAATATGAAATAAAAACTTGGCCACCTCTGGAACACAGATTTTGTGTTGTGACCCTGAGAAAACACTTCTCAGAAGACTTTTGCCTGTGATGCTGATCTCTTCTTAATCAGTAGTAATTTCTTAGATCCATCTTAACAATAAAAGTTTTCCCAGTAAGGCAAGATTTCGCTTAAGTGATTCTGGTCTCTTATTAATCATGTCTGATTTTTCAGGCCCAGTTGACAAGGATCGCATAGCCTTTTATTTTTACTTTAGAAACAATTTTATTTTAAACATCAGTCCCTCCATTTCCTTGCCCTCCATCCTCTCATACCCCCCAACTCCCCAAACCATCCTCCATCCACTCCCCAAGGATAGTGAGGTCTTTTACGGGGGATCATCAAATCTGTCACATACATCATTTGTGGAAGGGCCTAGGTTGTCTTCTGTGTATCTGGGCTGCAATAGTATCTCTCCATAGGGAATGGGCTCCCAAAGTCCAAGTGCACTAGGGATAAATACTGGTTCCACTGTTAGAGGTCCCATAGACTGTCCAGGGCTTCTATCTCGCGCCATCATTCAGAGGGCTTGGTTCGGTCCAATGCTGGTTCCCCAGCTTCACGACTAGGATCTCTGTGTTCTCACTAGGTCAGGCCAATTGCTTCTGTAGGTTTCTCCAGCAAGGTCTAGGCTCCTTTGCTCATCACTCCTCCATCTCTACAACTGGATTCCAGGAGTATGGCTCACTATTTAGCTGTGAGTGCCTGCTTCTGCTTTGATCAATTACTGGATGAAGGCTCTAAGATGGCGACCAAGGTAGTCATCAATCTCATTATAGGGGAAGGGCGTCAAAGGCAGCCTCTTCACGACTGCCTAGATTTTTAGTTGTGATCATCCCTGTGGATCCCTGAACATTTCCCTAGTGCCAGACCTCTCTCGAAACCTTTAGTGTTGCTCTCTGTCACAGTATCTCCTTTCTTGCTCTCCTCTGTTCCTCCCCTGTCTCAGTCTTCCTGATCCCTGTGTTCTCCTCCCCCCTTCTCTTTTTCCTACCTTCCTCCTCTCTCCTCCCATGCTCCTAATTTGCTCAGGGGTTCTTCTCCCTTTCCCCTTCTTTGCAGGACCATGTGTTTTTCTCTTGGGGTCTGCCTTGTTTCCTAGTTTCTTTGGTGGTGTGGGTTGCAGGCTGGTAGTCCTTTGCTGTATGTCTAATATCAATATATGAGTGAGTACATACCATGCTTGTCTTTCTGTGATTGGGTTACCTCACTCAGGATGGTTTCTTTCAGTTCTATCCATTTGCCTGGGATTGCATAATCTTAATTAAATATATTAAATGTCCCTGTTAGAATATTTAAGGGATTCCCCAAATTCCCTCCAAAGCTTCACAAGCCAAGTCTCTATTGCTAAGAACTGTTTTCTATGCTCCAAAAGATTATTCCAGTAAACTCTGAGCACCCACTGGTTTTCTAGGCCTAAGTTCCAAAGCTGTCCCACCACCTTTCAAAAATCTGGTCAGGTCTGTCACATCATTACTCCACTATCTGGTACCAAGTTATTCCTTAGTGTTCTATTTCTGTGATAAAACACCATGATCAAAAGCAAGTTGGAGAAGAAAATGTTTATTTCAGTTTATAATACTGAGATCAGGATTTACCACGGGGATATTATCGCAGAAATTCAGGCAGAGCAGGAACCTAGAGATAAACACTGACACAGAAACCATGGAAGAGTGCTACTTACTGTTTGTTCCCTGTTGCTTTCTCAGTCTCATTTCTTTTTTTTTTTATATTTTATTTTCCAGTTTAAATTTAGATAAGAAACGAGGTTGCTTTACAAGTCAGTTCCAGGTCCCTCTCCCATTCCGTCCCCTCCTCCTGTGCCCTCCCCCCAACCCCCCCATTATCCCCTCATTCCCCCAGGGAGGGTGAGGCCCTCCATGGGGGTGTCCATAGTCTGTCATTTCATATAGGGCAGGGCCTAGACCCTTCCCCAAGAGTTCAGGGTGAGAGTGCACCTCACATTGTTCTATGGGAGTCCAAAGTCCGTGTGTATACTTGGGATGGGTACTGATCTGCTGCCCAAGGCTCAATAGATTCCCTAGGCCTCCTCACTGACACCCAGATTCAGGGGGTCTTGATCAGTCCCATGCTGGATTCCCAGGCTGATGCCTGGGATTCAAGAGTTAACCTTTGTCTGGTCAGCTGTTTCTGGGGGTTAAACCAGCCCAGTCTTAATCCCTTTGATCATCAGTCCTCCCTCTCTGTTACTGGCTTTCTTGAGTTCAGCTCAGTACTTAACCAAGGGAGTCTGCCTCTTCTTCGATCAGCCACTAAATGAAGTTTCTGTTTCCCAGACTCTCTGGCCATAGGATTGTAGGCTGGCATTCCCCAGATCTATGTCTAAAATCCATATATGAGAGAGTACATGCCATGTTTCTCTTTTTGTGACTGGGTTACCTCACTCAGGATGGTTTCTCCTAGTGTCATCCATTTGCCTGCGAATCTCAGGATTCCATTATTTTTTTTCTGCTGAATAGTATTCCATTGTGTAGATGTACCACATTTTCTCTATCCACTCTTCTGGTGAGGGACATCTAGGTTGCTTCCAAGTTCTGGCTATTACAAATAAAGCTGCTATGAACATAGTGGAACAGACATCTTTGTTGTATGAATGGGCATCTTTTGGATATATGCCTAAGAGTGGAGTTGCTGGGTCTTGTGGTAGGTTTATTCCCATTTTTCTGAGGAATCTCCATACTGATTTCCAAAGTGGCTGAACCAGTTAGCACTCCCACCAGCAATGGAGGAGTGTCCCCCCTTTCACCACATCCTCTCCAGCATAAATTGTCATTGGTGTTTTTGATTTTAGCCATTCTGACAGGAGTGAGATGGTATCTCAGAGTTGTTTTGATTTGCATTTCCCGGATGGCTCTTATGGCACTTAAGACCACTAGTCCAAGAGTGGCACCAACATAGAGAGTGGGGTCCTCCCACATCAATCATCAACCAAGAAATGGCCCCATATTTGCCCACAGGCCAGTCACTTGGGGCCATTATCTCAAAGTTCTCCTTTACTCCAGGTTACTCTATCATGTTGTTGTCATTAAACTAGATAGCACTGAGTTTTTGCTGGTATAGAGAAAGCCTATTAACTCCTTAAAGTTGATTTGATATCTTTCAATTCACTGAAATAGCTAATCTTTCTTAAAGTGTTCAAGAGGAATTGGGGTAGTTCATCTAATATATCGTCTCTAAAAACGAAAAATATTTCTTTTCCTGTCTGTGTTTCTTTATTTCCTTCTCTTGTCTTACAATATGGAAAAGGAGTAGGGACAGTGAACAAACCTGCAGAAATTCTGATTTTAATAAGATTGATGTGAGTTTTTCTTAGTTTGGAATAATTGTGGCTTTCAGTTCCCTGTTTATAGCTTTCATTATGCTGAAAAATCTTCCTTTTTCTCTAGTCTTTTCTCTATAGAACATTCAACGGAAAGCCATATTAAATTTGTCAACGACCTTTTTGTTTTTTTTGTTGTTTGCATTTATTGAGATGATCACATTAATTTTATTTTATTTTATTTGGTCTTTAAACCAATCTATATAATGTATGACATTTCTTGACTTACATATGCTGAAATACCACTGCATCTCCGGGATAATGCTAATTTTATCATGGCGGAGGAAATTTGTGATGTATGCCTGTATTTGTTTTGCTAGTATTTAGTGAGAATTTGTTTTTTGCAAAAATGTTTATCAGGGATATTGGTTTGTAGTTTTGTTTGCTTTGTTTTGTTTTGTCTTTATCTGGTTTGGGTATTAGAGTAATACTGATACCCAAGAAGGTATCTGGAAAAAGTTTTCTGCTCATATACTTTTCAGTAAATTAGGAAACAATGGCTCATAGTCTTATTTGAAAGTCTGGTAGAATTCTGCCGTGATTCCCTATGGGCCTGGTTCTTTATAGTTAGAAAGCTTTTTATTATTATTTCAATTTCCTTATTTGTTATAAGACTCTTGAGGTTGTTCGTTTCTTCTTGCTTTGTCTTTCATGGTTTTGATGAATCTAGAAATTCATCAAAATATTCCACCTAGTCTAAACCTGCAGGTTGATAAACATACAGGTAGAACTCACCAGTATGAGCTGTATACCTGCTTGTTAAAATTTTGTAGTTTTGGGAATTCAGACAGATTCAGGCAATGTAGTATCAGGTGAACTTTTATCAGTCCTTATAGGCTGTATAACCTTGGATAAAAGGAGATCTTGTTGACTTTGATTTATCCCTGACCCTGTAAGTAAATCTCTCAATCACATTTCTATAAGTAACCCAAATAAACTCATTTCTTCATTATGTTGGACTTTTATATCTAGCAAGTTTTAGGAGTTTCCTGAGTCTTAAGGATCTACCTTTTTGAACTTATAGATTCTTAACAAGGTTCACTCCAAGGTTAAATATTTTATTTTGTTATAAATTACTAAACAAAACTGGAAGTAGTATGTGTTTTTATATATTATATCAATAATAGGTTGATAAACTTGACTGCTTTATTATTTTTAATATTGTTACCATATAGATACAGTATATATATATATATATGATATGAATTGCCCAGGATTTCTATATTACAACTCTGTATATGAGTACTAGGCCTGTCAAGATCAAACATGACTGCAGTTCAAAGAGGAATTAAGTAGATGCCAAAACAGAGTAAAAATACATGTTGTAAAAGGAGGTCAAATCTGAGTGAATGACATATCTGAAAGTCTTTATACAAAGGAGGTGACATTTAGAATAAATGATGAAGGCTAAGCATTACTCGTTATTGTGGCATTGTTATCACAGTGTATTGTGTCACCTGAATATGAAATCAAAATAACTTTCAACAAAATTCCATTTCCCATGTTTTATTATGACAAATGCATTGAGGGAAACTCTCATATATAGATACTGGTTGTTTGCAAATGGATTAGATACCATTGCTAAAATTAATCTGAGATACAAGTTATTATATTTTCATGCTTGTCAGACTAAGGTCAAATTATAGTCTCCAACCTTTGTGAAGACATATCTTGGTTGTATTTATGTGATTATTGGAATCCTTACAAGAGGAGAAATTCTCTAAGTGTTTTTGTTGCTTAAAGAAATAATTCACATATCTTATCAACAGAAGATAATTGGGTTATCTGGGAACTTCCACTTGAATATAATTGAATAACAGAAGAAAGGGATCTGCTATATTTATTTTCCCAATTTAGAACTTGAAAAAATTTTAAATCAGTTAGTTGTTGAAATCTGTGTTTTTTGAGCAATAGAAAATGGGCAGAAGTAATAATTAGTTTTACTAACAGAAATAGATTTAAAATGCTGAGGCAGCTGTTAACACTGGGTCTTGTTGCAAAGAGCTAAGCAAGTCAGCTCACTGCATTGCCAATGAGTCAAGGCAGAGATTTAAAATCTTGTTTCTGAGGTGATTATAGCTGGATGAATGCTTTCATAAGTAGAAAAGCTATTGAAAAAGTGTTTTTAAATGTTTGAATTCTTCCTGTGATAAGGCTCGATTCCTAATCCATGTAGAGCCAAAGGCATGAAATGCTGGAATATACACACCATAGCACTGCCTGGAGGATGTACGAAGGATGTTGGGATAAGAAGCTGGTAAGTCTTTTCTACCTTCTTGAGAAAGTGTGGAACAGTGCTGTGTCATCACAGAACTATCAGTATAGAACAATGTATGAATAACAGATGGGAGAAACCGATATGAAAGGAAGCTGTATTGTGAACCCACAGGGTATCCTCTAATTAATGTTGCTTAACATGGGCTGTGAGGTTTGGGTTTTTATAATGTTTCAACCTTACTCATCCTCAGTATGCATCCCAAAGGAGAAAATATTGAAGCCCTGCTTCTATCTCATCTCTATTTCTTTCCAATGTCTTTCTGTCATGCTCACAGTGTATCTCTGGATTTACTGTAATTGCCAGCTTTCTTCGTTGGGCTCTTACTCAGTGGGTCCCTTGAAAGTCTACATTTATCTTGTACTTCCCTTCTACCAAAGATCAGTACAACTAAAGGATGAGTTTATCAGTTTTCTAAATTTGTATTTGTACATTTATCCAAAATTTAGAAGTTCCTTTCTTGATTGCAGTCAAAAATCACTCCAACATAGAAGAATAATAATGTGCTCAGTTACTTAAAACTTAAGAAAAAGAGATGTGTTTCTTTGATAAAATAAATAGCATTTTAGTATATTGTTATTTTCTAGTAAGTGGTTTGGTTTATTGACATAGTTATATCAATGATGATAATTCCATTTCTTTAAAATGATTAATTTTATTACTCAAAATTTTCATATATATAGCTGATATATTCCCATTACACTCTCCTTCCAGGCTTCCCTTATCTCTCTCTCAACCTTACCAACCTCTCCCTCGTTCCCAGACATCCTTTTTCATGAATCATAACTTTTGGTTTTGCTTTGTAACTTATATAGGTTAATAAGAACTGTATGTTTGGACACTAGATTCCAACTATTTATTAAAATTTGGTGTGGGCATTAGTGACTACAAAATGAAAACAAAACCCCCCTTCTCTCTGAATCTATCAGTAGCAAATAGTTCAGCCGTGATGGGTAAGGCCCGCTGAGTTTCCCCTCCTTCCATGCCAACTGAAAACCCACTTCAGACATACACAATAACCAATAACTGTGAATTTGTTCTGACTGTATCTGGCCTAAGAGATTACATTTTCTGAACCTTTCCCTTATTGTCTAGAACAGACTTTCTTTCTTTCTTCAGTTTATTTATTTATTTTACATCCAGATCATAGTTTTCACTCCCTCCTCTCTTTTGTTCCTCCCTTCATTACCTTCTCTCCTCCCGCAACCACTCCTCTTCCTTTTATCCTCAGAAGAGGGCAGACCTCCAATGGATATCAACAAAACATGGCATATCAAGTTGCAGTAAGACTAAGCACCTCTTTTGTATTAAGGACGGGCAGGACAACAAAGTATGAGGACTAGTGTCCCAAAAGCCAGTGAAGGATTAGAGACAGCCCCTGCTGCCACTCTTAGGAGTCACAGAAGTGGACCAAACTACACAACTGTCATACATATGCAGAAGGCCTAGGTCAGTCCCATGAAGGCTCTCTGATTGTTGGTTCAGTCTCTGTGAGCTGTTAAGACCCTAGGTTAATTGATTCTGTGAGTATTCTTGTGATGTTCTTGACTCCTCTGTCTCTTAAAATCCTTCCTCCCTCTCTTCAGCAGGATTCTAGGAGTTCAGCCTAATGCTCGAGTATGGATCTCTGCATCTGTTTTCACCAGTTGCTGGACAAAGCGACTTTCTGATGACTATTTGCCTAGGTTCCAATATATGGGTATAGCAGAGTATCTTTAGACATCATTGCACTGACATTTTTTTTTCCTCCAGCCAAGTTTGGTTCTATCTTAGGTCTCTAGGACATCCAGCCTCTGGGTCTAGCACTTTTGGAAGTGTCGAGTGTGGGCTCACTTCTATGGCATGGGTCTTAGAATGGACTAGTTATTGGTTCGTCACTCCCACAAATTCTATGCCACTTTTTCCCCAGCACATTCCATGGGCAGGACAGATGGCAGGTCAAATATTATGTGGTTAGGTTGGTATCACAATACTTATACTGGAAATCATATCTGGTTACAGGAGATGACCAGTTCAGGTCACATACCACCAATTGCTAGGAGTCTCAGCTGAAGTAATCCTTGTAAATTCATAGGAGTTTGTCTTGCACTAGGTTTTTATCCTAAAATGTCCCCCCTTTTCCAGTGGAGTCATTCAGTATTCTCCACCAATCCCATTTGATCCCTCATGTGTTTTCATTCCAAGTCCACCCAAGAAATGTCTTCTATTTCCCATTCCCAGAGATATCCACCCATCTCCATTGGGATCTCCTTCTTACCTAAACTCTCTGGGTCTGTGGATTGTAGCATGGTTATCCTTTATTATACAGCTAATATCTATTTATAAGTGAGTATATACCATGCTTGTCTTTCTGGGTAGGGCATACCTCACTCGGGGTGGTTTATGTCTAGTTCAATCCATTTGCCTTGAAATTTCACTTTCTTAATAGCCCCTCTTTCATAATATTCCCTGAGATAATACAAATGTTTGACTTGGGAATGAACACTAATGGGGCATTTATTCTTAGCACCTTGTTTAATCATGAGTCTCTGTATTCACTACTGTTCGTTGAAAAGAGAGGATCTCTGATTAAGGATAATGGAACACTGGTGGATGTCTACACACATTAATATTTAGAGGACAGTTTGACATGTAAATTTGGTAAATTTTGCTATTCAGTTCCCCCTCAGGGCTTAAGATTCCTTTTACCACAGATTCCTGAACAGGTTTACAGTGCCAGCCATAGGATCCCTCTTGTAATATTGGTCTTATATTTTATTTTTTAAAGTAGTTGATTACCTCCATATTATCTGGCAGGTTAATCTTGTAGATTATGGGATTCACATCTAGGTATGTCCATGAATTTTCTTTTCCTGTATTCTATGTAGAACCTAATATTATGGAAGAAATTCCCAGATCTTCCAGCTCAGTTATATCTTCAGTTAGCTATATCATGTGTCCACGGTGTGGGTTTTCATTATTGGGGTCTTGTCATCTAGTTCTGGTTAGCAAACAAGAGGAATGGGAATAGTCTATTTCTGTTCTACTTTTGGTGACTGTTGGGCCTCTCTGATTGACATCTCATAAGAAGGTATCTCATTTCTGACACTGTGGCTTTCATTTAATAACTGGCAGTCTCTTTGGGGTAGCTTTTTCTAGACATGCAAGTTATCTCCATACAATTCATTTTTTATGTTATAAAATTTTTAAAAAGTATAAAAGGTAATTGGCTTCTGTTGAGAAGTCTGAATGCCTATGATATTTACTTGTCAACAGTCTCTTATGCCTACAAGGCATTACTGTGTGTTTTACGCTTGAGGTGAAGAAACAGGATGTGGGCAAAGGAATGAATTCGATGACAGGATCTTTTCAAAGCTTCTTCCTGTCAGTGAATTTCCCTCATTCTGGCATGGCTCTCTGTGCATTGCTTTGGCGTCCTTTAGCTCTAAGGCTGCTTCTTCTGGAGAGTCTTTTATAGCCTACATGTGGGCCAAGGATCTTCATCTGAAAGAAGAAAACCGCTGTAATAATATACTCACAAGCAGATTTATAACAGTAGTGATAAACCTGGCAAATGTAAAATGAAGTGAAATAACTGATCCAAGATCAACTTTCAAAGTCAACTCCAGGAATCATACCAGAGAACTGCTCTACCAGAGGACAAATTTCATTAAGTGCAGGTACCATCTTCTAGCAGTTCCAGAATTATACAAATTAATTGCCATCCAAGTAGCTGCTTGGAGGCTTCGTGTTTTCCCTAGTTAATTAATTTCTGGATGCAGCCTTGGTTGAATGCATTTGACTGGATGGACTGGCATATCCTTGCAATCGGAGAGCTGTGAGTCAAGCAATAGTTTCCCATTCTGTGTTCAAAGAAAAATTAAAGAACTCCATTTAAAGAATTTTCATTCTTATTCTCTCATGGACTGTAGACACATGTAACTGGGGAGCACTTGAAATATTGAGTGCCCAGACAAAATAAGTTTTTTTTTTTAGTTTTATCTTATTGAAATTTTAAACTGAAACTATAAAAGTATTTTATTGAAATAAAAATTGCTTATGTGGGGAAGACTATGTTCTAATATACCTATTCTTATTGCTTAATTCCTGGATGTATTTTTATTTTCCTTTACGAACTCTTTGAATGGAATATTAGAAATTATCTGTGTAGTGTCCAATATTCTGTGGACAGTGGCATGTCGAGCTTATAGTTACAGCTATTCTCAGTATATTTATCTCCAAAGAAACTTACTACCTAATTTTGACACGCATATTATATTAATCTTAATTCTGTATTAATTTTGTGCTGAAGTTATTAAAAATAATATCTCTACAGGTCACATATCTTTATTACTGTTAAGCTAGCATAATTCTTCCAAAAGTAGGTAAAAAAGTGTTCTAAATAAACAAATGAAAGCTAAGAAAAATACTAAAAAACCCATGAAACTAAAGATGAGCCTTATGCTAAGATGTTATTATATTTCAAAATCAATTTGATCCATGACTTCAAAGTAAAGTACGTAGATTTTCCATAAATTTTCAGTTATTAAAACTTCAAATGACCTATGACTGAGCATACGTTTCTTTCACACACCATGTGATTTTCTTTATTGCCCTTCTGAAAGCAGAGAAAGGAAAATATCTTGGATCTCCTCCTTTTTATTTTAAACATTTTATTCATTTTACACACTAAACACAGTTCCTTCTCACTCCCTTCATCCCACACCCTCCTCCCTAATCCACTTCCCAGAAAGGGTAAGGCCTCCCATGGGGAGGCAATAAAGCCTGGCACCTCATCTTGAGGCAGGACCAAGCCCTTCCCTGCTTCATCAAGGTAGAGCAAGGCATCCTACCATGGGGGTGGGCTCCAAAAACCCAGCTCATGAACCAGCTATAGTCTACTTCCAGGGACCCTTACAAGGACACCAAGTCAAACAACTGTCATTTGAATTCAGAGGGCCTAGTAAGGTCCCATGCAGGTTCCCCACCTATGTGTCCAGATTCCTTGAGTTCCCATGAGCTCAGGTCAGCTGTCTCTATAGGTTGCCCCATCATGATCTTGACTCCTGGAGCTCAAGCCCAGTGCTTGACTGTGGATCACTGCATTTGCTTCCTTCAGTTACTGAATGAAGGTTCTATGATGACAATTAGGGTAGTCACCAATCTGATTAGAGGAGGTCAGTTCAGGCACCCTGTCCACTATTGCTAGGAGTCTTATCTGGGTCATCCTTGTGGATTACTGGGAATTTCCCCATTACCAGATTTCTCCCTAACCACATAATGGCACCTTTATCATGATATCTGTTTCATTGCTCTCCCTTTCCATCTCTCTCCCAATTCATCCATTTTGTTCCCTCATATTCTCATTCAGCATCTCCTCCCCTATACTCCTGCCCCCAGTTTACTCAGGAGATCTCATCTATTTCCTCATCCCAGGGTGATCAATGCATCTCTCTTAGGATCCTCCTTGCTACCTAGATTCTCTGGGGGCAGTGGACTATAGCATGGTTATCCTTTGCTTTACATCTAATATCCATTTATGAGTACATGCTGTGTTTTTCTTTCTGGGATTGGGTTACCTTTCTCAGGATATTTTTCTCATTCAACATCCATTTACTTGCAAATTTCATGATGTGATTGTCTTTAATAACTAAGTAATACTCCATTGTGTAAACATACCATCTTTTCTTCATCTGTTTTTTTTTTTTTTGGTTGAGGGGTATCTAGTTTACTTCCAGTTCCTTACTATTATAAATAATGCTTCTGTGAACATAGTTGACCAAGTGTTCTCATGGTATGATTAATCATCCTTTGAGCCTAAGAGCAGTATTGCTGAGGTTTAAGGTAGGTTGATTCCCAATTTTCTGAGAAACTTCCATAATGATTTTCAAAGTGCCTGAACAAGTTGCTCTCCCACCAGCAGTGGAGGAGTGTTCCTCTTACTCCACTTCCTCTCCAACATAAACTGTTATCAGTGTTTTTGATCTTAGCTCTCCTGACAGGTGAAAGAGTTGTTTTGATTTGCATTTTCCTGATAACTAAGGATATTTAGCAATTCCTTAAATGTCTTTCAGGTCTTTGATATTCTTCTGCTGTGAATTCTATGTTTATATCTGTACCCCATTTTTAAATGGATTATTTGGTATTTTGATGTCTAGTTTCTGAGTTCTGTATATATTTTGGAAATCATCCATATGTCAAATTGGTGAAGATCTTTTCACATTCTTTTCCTATTCTGTAGGCTGTTATTTTGTCTTTTCATTAAGAACCCTACACCACAATCTTAGACACAGAACCTGAGACAGATACTGTATCATGAAGAACAAAACCTAAGTGGGGCTCTGGGAGTGCTCTTTGTCTCTTTCCATGTGAAAGAAAAAAAGAAGCATTAATTTTAAAACAAATGAGAGGTTAGCTTTGCTTCATTTTTGTAAAGTATGAAAAAGTGTTTTATTTAACTGACATTTTGGTGAGAAATCCTATGGAATATACTCTCCCAATGTTTTCATGTTCAATTAAATGAAGAGAAAAATTCACAAAAATTTAGAAAAGGGGAGTGATATAGGGAGAAGTATATGTACATTTCACTTATCTCATAAACAACAAGATGACCTGGTGCTGGTGACACATGAAATTGGCACATCAAACATCTGGGACTAGGGTTGTGTTGGAAATATTATCACTTTTTTTCTCAAGGTTCTTAAAAAATCTGGTGTCTTTGTTACTTTTCTGTTGCTGTAAAGAGATGCCGTGACCAAGGTAATTTTTAAAAGAAAGCATTTTCCTGCTCCTGCATGTCTTCCTCTCCTCCCCCTTTCTTTCTCCCAGGTCCCTTGTCCCTGGCCCCATACTCCAAATCCCCTCAGGAGATCCTGTCTTGTTTGCCTTCTCCACAGTACAATGCATATCTCTCTTAGTGTTCTCCCTGTGTCCCATACTCTCTGGAGGTGGGACTATAGGCCGATACTCCCCTGATCCATGTATAATTTCCATATATGAGTGAGTACGTACCATGCTTTTCTTTTTGAAACTGGGTTACTTCACTTAGGATTGTTTCTTCTAGTGACATCCATTTGCCTGCAAATTTCAAGGTTCCACTGATTTTTTTCCACTGAGTAGTACTCCATTGTGTAAATGTACCACATTTTCTCCATCCATTCTTCAGTTGAGGGGCATCTAGGTTGCTTCCAGGTTCTGACTATTACAATTAATGCTGCTATGAATATACTTGTACAGATGTCCTTATTGTATGAGTATACATTTCTTGGGTTGAGTCGGGGGAAGAATAGAGGAGAGCAGGATGACAGATACCGTAATAGAGGGAGCCATTATAGGTTTGAGGGGAGATCTGGCACTAGTGAGATTTCCAGAGATCGACAAGAATGACACCAGTTGGCAATCTAAGCAATAGTGGAGAGGCTAACTTTAATGCCCTTCCCTGATAATGAGATTGATGACTACCTTATGTTCCATCCTAGAGTCTTCATACAGTGGTTGATGGAAGCAGAAGCAGACACCCACAGCTAAACACTGACCTGAATTTATGGAATCCAGGTGTAGAGAGGGAGGAATGATGAGCAAAGGAGTCAAGACCAGACTGGTGAAACCCATAGAAACATCTGACCTGAACAAGGGGTAGCTCATGGACCCCAGAGTGACAGCCCAGAAATTAGCATAGGATGTAACCAGACCCCCTGAATATGGGAGTCAATTAGGAAGCCTGGGCAGTCTACAGGGCCTCTGGTAGTGGAACAGTATTTATCCCTAATGTACAAAGGAACAATGGGAGCCCATTCCCCATAAATGTATACTCTCTCAGCCTAGACTCAAGGGGGAGGACCTAGGCCCTGCCCTAAATGATAGGGCAGACTTTGATGATCCCCCTTGGAAGGCCTCACCCTTTCTATGGAGCAGAAGAGGGATGGCATGGAGGTCGCTGGGGGGCATGGGAGGCAGAGGGAGCTGGGATTGCTATATATAATTTAAATCAAATATATAAAAAACAAAAATAGTAACAAATAACATCAAGGATGTTTGATAAATATTCATGAATCATATTATTTTATATTTCCCTAAAATATTGTTGAGATTGAGAGAGACAGAAAAAGAGAGAGAAACTTAAATGAAATGATATTACAACCCCCAAAGAACCATAAACCTGTGAAATTCCCTTTTTGAGTGGTTGGGTACGGAAATCCAAGTGATTCCTAAAACAATATAATCTATTGCTCTTGCCCATGGTTACTTCTCAGAGGTAGAAGTCCTTATTGCTGAAGACACTGCACACTTTTTTATTCAAATGGAAACTAAAATGAAAGTGTGTTTTCTGTGGTCTCCTTTTCATAGTATCATAAATTACCTCATAGTCTACTAAGGGAGGCAAGCAGTTAGCAGTCCTTCATGGCTACTAACTGTACTACAACAATGAGTAGTAGAAAGAAGTAGCCATGGTGTACTGTATTCATAATCCCATGTTGTTGGTAAACAACAGCCCACTCAACATAACAGAAATCATGGTCTTAGAAACCTAGCCAATTTCTGGGGCAAGTAAGATCATGGATCTTACAGGAGAATCTGCTTATCTAGACCAGTATAATTAAATACAACATAATAATACTGCTTTTCTAGACAAGTGTAATTCCCAATTTCATTCTAAATGTTATCTTTATGCCCACAGATAAGTTTAGATCTCTTCCCATAACAAAGAATGTACCATTATTACAGTAAATGGAGACCATTACAAAAAAAACACAATGGAATGCAATGCAGAGACCAACAGATCAAAAGGAGCCTAGAGTTAGTAGATACCTGTATTGCACCAAAACAGCTTTCCATAACTGTGGTTGAGAGGACATTATAGAAGAGGGGGTGGGGAAAAGAATACCAAAGGTCTGTGCTGAAATCTTTTTTTCTAGAAGTGACTGCATGAACTTGACCTGAACAATGACAATATTATAGGCTTGAGATGACTCATGATGTCTTGCTCCTAGACAAAATAACTACAGGTAATTATTAATGACTACTGAGAGAGTGAAAAAATTAGAGTCTCTGAGAGAAAGGCCCCTTTATTGGTTTAGTACAAAACAGTTATCTACTAAATCATGTGCAGATGAATCAACAAAAAAGGCACTACGTTGTGTTTGGTATTTGTACATACATACATGTGTGTATGTGTATTTATAACAATAAAAGAAAGGCTCTCAATATGAGAGTTTGGAGGCATGAGAGGGCATAGTGGGAAGGCACATGGGAGAGACTGAATGGAGGAAATGGTGTAGTTATATCTAATTTAAAATTATTAAAAATAAACTTATATGTTAAAAATTAAATTATTGACTTAAAACTATTACCTAGTCATTAAAATATTATATTATGCTAAGTACAGCCATATGAGGCTGTGTTTTTCATATTTTTTTCCTTTATCTGAGAGCATTCCATTACCAACTAAAAACTGCATATAGCAGCCTAAAAACAAACACACACAAAAATTCTTATGAGTGCACACATGCACATACAGACACACACATACAAACTAAAACATGCACACACACACACACACACACACATATATATGTATATATATGTATATATATATATATATATATAGGTATTTTTGTGCCTTTTAAAATGAAATTCTATTTAAGTATAATTCTCCAGGATTTCTCACTGTTGTTTGGTCAATAGCTTTAATCTAAATTTAGGCCTTGTACTAACCTTCACATTGATAATGGATCCTACCATTTTTATGAACAAGCATTTTGTTAGCTTCATTTCTTTCATCTACATTTTAAATAGCTGCAGCCTGTGACTGAACCCATGCTCTTCAGCATGTTAACAGGATTCTGTCATTTATTTATTCATGAAAGCTGATCTGACAAGTTATTTCCATAGATGAAATGAAAGGCTCTATTGTTAATCTGCTGTGATCAAAATGCAGGATTCAGCTTACACATTATTACTCTGGGTAATAATTTCCTGGGAAGATAAATGTGCAATTCTTACAAAGTTTAGCATGTACAAAAAAAGGGTAGTCATTGCATGGGTACCAAAATGCATGAGGATGCTTCAATAGGCTGCCTTAAGGAATCATCAGCATTTGAGCTCAGGGGTAATACAATGTCAGATAAAAGGCAAATTATCCATAAATACTAATTGAATGTTTTTTCAGATACTGTTTAAATTATGAGTATTTTAAAGTAGATTTTATAAATTTCATGGTAATTACTGGTGAATACCTGACAAAGCTTCATACATACCAAACAGCCAAATTAAAAAGTAATTTATATTTGTAAATTGGTAACCATAAAATGAATGTGATATTAAAGATAATATTATCTAATCTACTTTTTCCTTATTATTTTGAGTCTATCAAATGCTTGTTTACTCTCTATACTTGAGGCTGACATAAATCATTCCTTTTACTTATGTCATATAAGGTTCTGATACATTTATTTGCCATGGAGTGGACAAAAAAGAATCCCTTGATGTTTTGTGGTCAGATTTAGACATTAAAGTAAAAAGATTTGTGACTGTCTTTTCTACATGAAACATATCTTTTTTAAAAATTTTTTATTTTTAAATTTAAATTAGAAACAAGGTTGCTTCACATGCCAATCCCAGGTCCTTCTCCCTTTCCCTCCCCTATTCCCATGCCCTCCCACCAACCTCCCCCAATATAACCTCATTTCCCCAGGAGGGTGCGGCCCTCCATGGGGTTGGCCATAGTCTGTCATTTTATCCAGAGCAGGGCCCAGACCTTCCCCCAAGATTCCAGGATGAGAGTGCAAATCTCCTTGTTGTATGGGCACCCAAAGTCCATTTGTATGCCAGGGATAAATACTGATCTACTACCCAAAGCCCAATATATTGCCTACGCCTCCTCACTGACACCCACATTCAGGGTGTCATGATAAGTCCCATGCTGTATTCCCAGCCATGAGTCTGAGATTCAAGAGCTAACCCTTGTCAGGTCAGCTGTTTCTGGGGGTTAAATCAGCCCAGTCTTAACCCCTTTGGTCATCAGTCCTTGATGGGGAAGTCCTGTGTATATGTCAATAAAGCATGGTAGGCCAATAGGGAAGCAAGATAGGTGGGACTAGGAGTCCAGGAGGACTCTGGGTAGGAGGAACACAGGGAGTTAAGATGTAGCCCACCAGTGAAGTAAGATCTCTCTGATAAGAGAAATACTTACATGGGTTAAATACTTAAGTCAGAGCTAGCCAGTAAGAAACAAGCAAGGCCAGCAGCTTCATAATTAATACAGCGTCTTGTGTGTTATTTGGGGACTACAACGTGGCAGAGCCCAGGCAACTGGTGGGGAAAAACCAAAGCGGCTGGCAAGGAAAAGGCTTCTCTCTACAAGTCCACCCTCTCTGTCACTGGATTTCTTGAGTTCACCTCAGTGTTTAATTGTGGGAGTTTGCCTCTGCTTCCATCAGCCATTGGATGAAGGTTCTGTTTCCCAGACTCTCTGGCTATGGGATTGTAGGCTGGCACTCCCCAGATCTGTGTCTAAAATCCATATATGAGAGAGTAAATACCATATTTTTTTGTGACTGGGTTACCTCACTCAGGATGCTTTCTTCTAGTGCCATCCATTTGCCTGCAAATTTCAGGATGCTAGAGCAATACAACAACAAAAGGAGATCAAGGGGATACAAATTGGAAAGGAAGAGGTCAAACTTTTACTATTTGCAGATGATATGATGGTTTACGTAACTGATCCAAAACAACTCTACCAGGAAACTCCTACAGTTGATAAATACTTTCAGCAAAGTGGCAGGATACCAGATCAACTCAAGAAAATCAGTAGCCCTACTATATACAGATGATAAAAGGGCTGAGAAAGAATCAGAGAAACATCACCCTTTAAAATTGCCACAAACAACATAAAATACCTTGAGGTAATGCTAACTAAACAAGTTAAAGACCTGTATTGAAATAACTTTGAGTATTTAAAGAAGACACCAGGAAATGGAAAGATCTCCCATGCTCTTGGATAGGTAGGATCAATGTAGGAAAAACGGCAATCCTGCCAAAAACAATCTACAGATTCAATGCAATCCTCATTAAAATACCAGCACAATTCTTCACAGACCTTGAAAGAACAATAATCAATTTTGTACATATCTGTTTTTTTTAAGATTCTGCTTGCTATTGGGAATCCATGAGCATGCAGCTTTTCTTCCTTTTCCTTCCTTCCTCCATTTCTTTCTCTCTCCTCTCTTTTTGTTTGTTTGATTAAATATTGTTTGATTTTCTAAATGGTTTGCTCTGTGTAGCCATGACTATCCTGGAACTCTCTGTGTAGACCAGGCTGGCCTGGAACTCATAGAGTTGTACCTGTCTCTGCCTCCTGAGTGCTGGGATTAAAATTGTGCACCATCACTACAGGGCAGAGCACGAAGCTTTTCTAAGAGACAATTCTTATTCCAAAGTGTGTTCTTTACTCCAACCTTAATGTTAAAATTAAAAAATGACTGGAATGAGAGAAGATCCTGACTGTACTCTGTAAATCAGAACCAAAACAGACAGGTTTCCTCATGGTCCTTCACTGCCTCTGCACAGCACACAGATTCAGGGAACTTTCTTTGCCATCTGAAAAAAGCTCATCATCTGAACTAAACTTGCTTCAGTTCACTTTTACTATATAACTACCTTTTTGAGCAAGTGTATTACCTGCTTGTAACTTTTAAAATTATTTTATCATATATATACATAACATATTTATTCATGCAGATATTGTATGAGTTGTTACAGACTATCTGAGTTCATAGAAATATCAATCCTAGAAGATATTGTTCCCTTAGAGTCAGACACCAGGTCTGGCTCTTACAATTTTCATGCATTTTCTTCTACATAGATCTCAGAACCTTGAGGGAAGGCATTTGATAAAGACATCCAATTTAGGACTGAGTGTTTCAAAGTCTTTATCTTCCTGCAGATTGTCTAGTGTGACTTTCCTTGTTAATTGCCATATACTGCAAGAAGTTTCTCTGATGAGGGTTGAGAAATGCTCTAATCTATGGTTATAGCAATATGTTATTAGGAGCTGTTTTGTGGCTAAGTTTATTTAGTAGTATAATTATAGGTATTTCCCTACACACCATGACCTATCAAACCCAGGAATATTGACTTCATTAAGAGTACCAGGGGTGAGCATCATCTTCTGTAGTGGGTCTTAAATTAAAAAAAAAACATATAATGGACTACATTATATCTTGCAGGCAGATTGCTGGTTTTGGAGTTGCAAGTTCATAACTGAGTCAGATTGGTGATTGCTTTTCTCTTCAGACAGTGTGTACAGTATCTTCTAACTCTACAAATACTTCAAAATAGGGGTCAAGTTTCTAGTTGATTACAATTGAGTTACTCCTTTCCATGTCTTTCCATAAGCAATGTCTTCAGCTATTGACCCTTACCATTAGATTGTGGATAGTAAATAATAGCAAAGACAATTGCCTGCAATATTGGGGAGATCTGTGCAATGATTATAGCTAATGACTCAGCAAGATATGCCCTACTTATGTAACTAATTATTTTTACTTGGGCACACATGGTGTCTAGTCGAGGGTATTCTCCCCTGTCATAGGGAAACTCCATTTAAATTACTTTTATATATTTTAGGAAGCTTTTAGAGTACTAGTTTTCCATAGACATTTTCTGAATATGTTTAGCTTTAGTTACCCTTCCTCATACTCTCTTATCCTGCCCTCACATCCCTCTCCTCATTTAATCAGTCTAGTCTAGTTTCTCCTTTATTGCTTTATAGCACTACATTCTATTCCCACTTCCTTAGAAGATCCACTCATACACATTGGTCCCTCAATAGTTTTTTTAACTTCTATGGGTGCTGTAAACAAACTACACATAATGAAAGATTAAAATTTAAAGTGTAAATATAAGAGAAAATATTCAATACTTTTCTTTCTGAATCCGGTAACCACACTCTGGGTGATTATTTCTTTCTATGTCTTGTTATTTGCTAATTTTATTTCATTTTCTAACAGCTGAAGAATTGTGTAAATCTACATTTTCATTGTACATCATTCAGTTGATTGACAACTAGGCCCTTTTTAAATTCCTGCTTATTACGTATAAAGCATCAATGAACTGAGCATGGATGAGCAAGTATCTCTCTAACAAAACTGTAGAGTCTTTGATATATGTCAAAGAAGGTTACACCTAAATCTGGTGATATTTATGTTCTCATCCTTTTGAGAAACCTCAATACTGACTTCCACACCCACTACCAATGAATAAGATTTCCTCCTTTACCCCATGCTCATCTGAATCTAATGTCAACTTTCTTATTGATCTTGGTCATTCTGACTGAGGTGAGATAAATCTCAAAGTAGTTTTACATTGCCTTTCCCTGATTTCTAAGGAGATTGAACATATTTAAGTGTTTTTCAGCAGTAATAATTTTCACCTTGTGATCACTCTCTGTTTAGTTCTATTACCCATTTTTAATTAGATTCTTTGTTTTCTTGATGTTCAGTGTTTTAGTTCTTAATAGATACTAAAGCTTTAGATGAATAATTGATAATGATATTATCTGAAAGTTCCTACAAAAAAGAAAAAGTTAAAGAAATAATACTAAACCAAAAAAACCCAAAAGGACATACATACTTATGGAGTCCATTTTATGCTGGCCATGTTTTCATGCATATGGTACCTTCCCTGGATTGTGGATGATAAATATAGTCCCACTCCACTGAAAAAATATTTTTCCTTTTCTCAGAAGCAATGGATTTTGGTTAGGGCTTGGTCTTGGTGCATACACATCTTTTCTATGAGAGAAACACCTTTAAAATAATAAAAGAGAAAAAAGTACTTCCTCAGGACAGAAACTCAATTTCATAGACGTAAGAAAGTATCAAAGTATCAAATGGTTTGAAATTAGTATATAGTTCCATTTTTAACCATGTAATGATATCGACTTGCTTTTGATGGCAATCATACAATTTATCAGAAATAAAATTTATCTAAAAATAAACTTTTATACACATAAGAAGTATATGTGTATAAAAATTAGCTTTATAACATGAGAGGTCTTCAAAGATTTTGTCATTCTTATCCTTAAGTTGTACTTTATTTGTTTATCTTCTTTCCTTCAGGACTCTGGGGGCAGCTCTGAATTGTGTTTTTGTGGTGAAGACTGTATACACCTTTCTCCACATCTATGATAGGAACAATAAATAATTCACCCTTTTCTGTGCGAGGACAATATAACACAGGCTACACTACTCTCATTAGTTACTAATTCTCTGGCTCCAGGGATTGCTTGCCAATTACTCTTTCAAGCTAATGGCTCAAATTAGAATTGATTTCTGAGCTTTCTTGTTAGTCTATTTTGACTTACATCTTATAAACAGTAAGAGTGAAGATGCTGCAGCCATCTTACCATTTGGGAAAGTAAAATAAATTTGAGGAAAGCAGCAACTCAGTGGAAAACAGAGTGAGACAGGAAATAAAGTGCCTTCTGGTGACCAATGACACTAGCTATAAGACCCCAAATTATAAAAACACTGTGGTGCCATGGTGCCTGGCAATGATGTCACACAGGTAATCAGCATCATTTCTAGACTTCAGTTGCTCAATAATACCCCTGTGCTTAAACTTCAGTCATAGTCTTTTTAGATTAACATCTTAAGTCTTCCATTTAAAGTTGGTTAAAATTGACCACAGTGATTTCACCACCAGTGGTGCCTAGAATGAGAATTCCCCCTATAGAGCCACATGTTTAAATGCTCGGTTCTTAGCTGATGGAAATGAATTGGAAAGTATTTGAAGGTGTGGCTCTGTTGAAGAAGGTGTGTCATTGGAGATGAATTTTGAGGTCTCAAAAGCCCACCCCAGTCCTGATCTGTCCCTGCCTCCAATATGCGGAGCAGATGTAAGTTCCATGTCTTCCTACCATGACACTTATGAACTCACCCTCTGAAGCTGCAAGCAAACCCTCAAATACATGCCTTCTTTTATTTTCTTTTCATAATTATATATGGTACTTTATTATCCTATGGTCTATTGGTCTATTACTTTTTTAACTTAGAAAAAATTTTGCTTCACATGTCAATCCCAGCTCTGTCTACCTCCCTCCCCAACCCCCAACAACCCCTCTAGTCTCGCACCCCATCCCCCCTCTGCCCTTCAGGGAGTGTGAGGCCCTCCATGGGGATCTCTGGAGTCTGTCATATCATCCTGGGCAGGGCCTAGGTCCTTCCCAATGTGTTCAGGCTGACAGAGCATCCCTACAAATGGAATGGGCTCCCAAAGTCTATTTGTATGCCAGGGATAAATACTGATCTATTACTCCAGGCCCCATGGATTGTTGAGGCCTCCTCACTAACACCCACATTCAGGTGGTCTGGATTAGACCCATGCTGGCCTCTCAGCCATCAGTCTGGGGTCTATGAGCTCCCCCTTGTTCAGGTCAACTGTTTCTGTGGGTTTCACCAGCCCGTTTTTGACCCCTTTGCTCATCACTCCTCCCTCTCTGCAACTGAATTCCAGGAGTTCAGTTCAGTGTATAGCTATGGGTGTCTCTTTGTCCATCAGCCACTGGATGAAGAATCTAGGATGGAACATAAGGTAGGCATCAATCTCATTATCGGGGAAGGGCATTAAAGGTAGCCTCTTCACTATTGCTTAGATTGCCAACTGATGTCATCCTTGTTTATCTCTGGAAATCTCACTAGTGCCAGATCTCTCCTGAAACCTATAATGGCTCCCTCTATTATGGTATTTTCATCCTGCTCTCCTCTATTCTTACCCGACTCAACCCAAAAAATGTACACTCATACAATAAGGACATCTGCTCAACTGTGTTCATAGCTGCACTAATATCCAGAACCTGGAAGCAACATTTATTTATTTATTTATTTATTTATTTATTTATTTTTAGGAGAAAAGCATTTAAAATAGCCTCTCCACTATTGCTTAGTTTCTTAGTTGGAGTCATCCTTGTATATCTCTGGACATTTCCCTAGTGCAAATTTCTCTTCAAACGTATAATGGCTCCCTCTATTAAGGTATCCCTTTTCTTGCTCTCCTGTATTTTTCCTCTGACTCAATCTTGTCCCTTGTGTCTTCCCCCCACTTCTCTCCTTCTCTTTCTCCTAACTCCATCTCCCCTCCCTTGTCCCTATTTTCTTATTCTTCTGTGTTTTCCTCCCTCAACTGCTCCCCATTGGAACCTCCTGACTGCTTTTCTATTTCCTGATCTCTGTTCCTGGTATCCTGCTAATTCTCTATGAAGCTGTTTCCCCACACACAAGGTCCATTTGTTTTTCCATATTTGTGGAGTTAATCCGAGGTATACACTCAAATCTAAGGATTTGAAGCAAGGAAACACACATGAGCAAGATTACATAGCATTTGTCTTCCTTAGGCTGCTTTATTTCAGTCAATAAAACCATTTATATATCCATCGATATTACTTCAAATTTCAAGTACCTTGATTTCATTTTTCTTTGCATCTGAAAACATTCAGTGTATGTGCTACCATAGTGTATAGGTACCACATTTCATTATCATTTTATCTTCAAAGGCATATAGGTTTTTTTCAATTTCCTGGGTATTGTGACTAGAGTAGTATTGAACTCAGGTGAGCAATATCTTTTTCTCCCATGCTCTCTTTCCATTCTAGATTAGTGATAATATGGAAGCACTGAACACAGGGTTCTGGGGTTTTCACTCACTCTATCATTTTATCACTGTATTTGAACATGTTACATATTAACATACTATCATCTAGTTAGGTTATTTATGAGGAATTATAAGTCTGTTTCCTTGGCATCCCCTTCCTTTATATAATACTCAAACTATATGAGGGCATTAAAATCTACAGAAAATTAATTATAATAACTGAAATAAGTCATAGAAACTGAAATATGGTGCTAGTTTTGTTCTATGCATTTAAATCGATATCTATGTATACATGCATAGAAAATTTTGAACATGTACATATGAAGTATACCTCTAAATATCTTAGAGGAGTTGAATATAATTAAGGATCAATACATAGTCAATAAATTCCTTAAGAATTTATAAAAATATTATATAGGTATATGAGATGATGGCTATTCAACAAACATATATGTATACAGGCCAAATATATGTAGGGGTATGCAGTAATATATATGAAGGTTAATATTTTTCTGTAAGAAATCTTAACTAAAAAACAATAATTTGGTCTCTGGAGTTGGGAAGCTGAATGTCACACAATAGTTCATAGTAGAACTTTAAAAATAATAGGGGACAAGTGGCAAAATCAGAGGCTTCTCTGTAATTCTGGATGAATATCGAGTGAAAGGGCCTCCGAGAAAGGGTCTTTTCTGTAATCAGTATTTAGAATAAAGGGGAAAGATTGGTGCCTTGGAAATATTTGTTGACATGTTTGATTTTCTTTTTTTTTGGTATCTTTCTTTTTATTTAAATTAGAAAAAAGCTGGCTTCACATGTCAATTCCCTCTCCCTCTTCCTCCCCTTTTATGCCACCCCACAATAACTCCCCCAGCCCCTCCCTCAATCCCTACTCCCCTTCCCAAGGATGGTTAGGCCCTACATGGGGAATCACCAAAATCTGTCATATCATCCAGGGCAGGCCTAGCCCTCCCCACAATGTGTCCAGACTGAGAAAGCATCCCTCCATGTGGAATGGGCTCCCAATTTCCATTCCTATGCCAGGGATAAATACTAACCAAGGCCCCATAGGTTGCCGAGGCCTCATCACTGACACCCACATTCATGCGGTCTGGATAAGTCTCATGCTGGCCTTTCAGCCATCAGTCTGGGGTCAATGAGCTCCTCCTTGTTCATGTCAGCTGTTTCTGTGGGTTTCACTAGCCGGTTCTTGACTCCTTTGCTTATCGTTCCTCCCTCTCTATAACTGAGTTCCAAGAGTTCAGTTCATTATTTAGCTGTGAGTGTCTGCTTCCTTCAGTCACTGGTTGAAAGCTCTGGATGGCATAAAAAACAGTCGTCAATATCAATTTGAGGGAAGGGTATTTAAGGTAGCCTCTCCACTACTTCTTGGATTGTCAGTTGGTGTCATCCTTGAAGATCTCTAGAGATCTCACTAGTGCCAGATCTCTCCTCAAACCTATAATGACTCCCTCTATTATGATTGTTTCTACTAGTGCCAACCATTTGCCTGCAAATTTAAGGATTCCTTTCTGTTTTTTAACTCTGAGTAGCACTCCATTGTGTGTATGTATCACATTTTCTCTATCCATTCTTCAGTTGAGGGGCATCTGGGTTGCTTCCAGTTTCTGGCTATTACAAATAAAGCTGCTATGAACATAAAGGAGCAGATGTCCTTGTTGTATGAATGCACATATTTTGGGTATATACCTAACAGTGGAATTGCTGGATCTTGTAGACTTATTCCAATTTTCCTGATGAATCTCAACACTGACTTCCAAAAAGACTGTAAGAGTTGGTACTCCCACAAGCAGTGGAGGAGTGTTCCCCTTTCTCCACATCCTCTCTAGCATGAACCGTCTTTGGTGTTTTTTTATTTTAGCCATTCTGACAGGAGTAAGATGGTATCTCCAGTTTTGATTTGAATTTCTCTGATGGCTAAGGATTTTGAGTACTTTATTAAGTGTGTATCAGCCACTTTAGACTCCTCTATTGAGAGTTCTCTATTTAGTTCTGTACCCCACTTTGGTGTTTTGGAGACTTGCTTCTTGAGTTCTTTGTAAATTTTTTAAGTTCAGCCCTATGTCAGATGTGGGGTTAGTGCATATCTTTTCCCATCCTGTGGGCTGCCTTTTTGTCTTGTTGACTATGTCCTTTTCCTTATAGATGCTTCTCAGTTTCAAGAGGTCTCATTTATTAGTTGTTGATGTCAGTGTCTGTGCTACTGATGTTATGTTCAGGGAGCGGTCTCCTGTACCAATTAATTCTAGGGTAACTCCCAATTTCTCTTCTTAGAGGTTCATTGTGGTTGGATTTATGTTGAGGTCTTTGATGAATTTGGACTTAAGTTTTGTACATGGTAATAGATATAGATTTATCTGCAGTCTTATACATGCCAGCATCTAGTTATGCCAGCACCATTTGTTGAAGATGTTTTCTTTTTTCCATTATATACTTTTAGCTTCTTTGTCAAAAATCAGGTGTTCGTAGGTGTGTGGGTTAATATCAGGGTGTTAAATTCGATTCCATTGTTCTGCCAATACCCAGCTGTTTTATGCCAATACCCAGCTGTTTTCAGGACTACAGCTCTATAATAGAGCTTGAAATCAGGATTGGTAATGCCTCTGGAAGTTCATTTATTGTACAGGGTTATTTTAGCTACCCTGGGTCTTTTATTTTTCCATATAAAGTTGATTATAATTCTTTCAAGGTTTGTGAAGAATTGTGCCAGTATTTTGATGGGGATTGCATTGAATCTGTAGATTGGTTTTGGCAACTGAAAAGATTATGGTACAAGAAAAGGGTTCAAAAAATTAAGGATAATGCCTAGAACAAATTTCACAACTAAGAATATCTAATTTATGAGGTCTCCAGTGTTGTTTCAAAGAATCATTCACCTAAATATTGTAACTATGTGAATATGTTTTAACATGAAATGTCTTGTATTCTTTTGTCACATGCGATCTATGTGGTTACTGAATCTGTAAATGATTTCAATAAGTACATTTTGAAAACACCTTGAAATTTCATGATGCTATATTTTTATTGAAAATATCTTTTTCTTATACAATATATCCTGATAACAGTTTCCTCTCCCTCAGTTCCTCCCAGTTGTTCCTTCTGTCCTCAATCCGAATATGCTCCTTTATTAAATCAGAACAGGCTTCCAAGTGATAACAATAAAACATGCAAAAGTAGAATATACTAAGATGAAACAAAAACTTTAATATTGCAGTTGGACATGGAAACACAACAGGAGGGAAAAAGTCAGAAGAGCAGGGAAAAAAAGTTAGAGACCCATTCATTCTCTTAGTCAGGATTCCCATAAAAACTAAGCTAATAGCGAAAACACATGTGCAGAGGCCCTGGTATAGACCTAGGTAGGCCCTGCGCTTACTGTTGAAGTGTCTCATACATTAATAAATTATCAAATATTGAACTTTGAAAGATGTATACAGGATTATCAATTAAATAAGAGCAACTTGGTCTAGTATATTAATCAGTTTGATAATACCTATGGACATGCATATTTAAATCAATGCCAGTGGTTCTGCTTCACCACCTGCACCTCCTTTCTGTGATCACAGATTGCCAAGCTGTGCCATTTTAAACAATTAAAAATTTTATAATGGCTGATATTTAACCATTGAGTAAATATACATTGCTTACCTAAGACTATTCATCCAATTCAGGTGCCATACAAACACACTGTATACACACATGTACACATGCACATATATACACACAAATACACACACATATATGTATATGTGTATGCATTATGCAAATAAAGTGAGTAGAAAACCAAGGTCTTGGGTAAGTGCGAAATGAGCTACACCACAGTGATGTTTAACAAGAAAGCTGGGGAAACTATAACACTAACTCAAACAATAGAGAAGATCTGATTTTGAACGATCAGTACTCAGTAAGTTGGTTAAAATTTACTATATTCTGAACATAGATATTATTTTTATTAATGTGAAATTAATTACATAATATAATCAACAATATTTAGTATTAATATTTAATTAATATTAACATTAGTATTAATGTTTAATAGTAATAAAACAGAATATGATCAATAGGACATAACTCATTAAGAATGGCTGTCAAAATACTTTAGTTGTGAATAAATGAAGAAAAAGAAATTCTTGTATGTTTATTAGTATGGATGTGAAATAGCAAAGCCAGTATGGAAAGCAATAGGGAGATTCTTCAAAAATGTAAAGTATAATAATTGTATGGTTTGTCAAACTCACGTTGACATGGATTAGTAGCTCAAAAATGTAGTTGTACACCTGTATTTATCACCTGTATTTATTGTACAACTATTCACAGTACTAAAGACATGACTTGAAAAGAAGTGTTTATGGACCCATGAGCCAATAAACCAAATGAGGTACATTCTCATAGTGAAAGACTACTGCCTTGACAGAATAGAAATTGTGTCTTTGTGACAACATGGATGGAACATTAGGTCATTTTGTTAAATGAAGTAATCTAGGTGTATAAAGGAAAGCAACAGGATGGTGATTCCATATGGAATATGATAACGGTGATCTCATGAAAGTTGATAGTGTAATTCTTGCTAGGAGAGGATGAGTAGTTAATTACTGCCTAGGGAGTTACAGTTAGATGGGAGTAAAAAGTTATGGTAAGGTGACTATATATGTAATAATGAAATATTCCACATTTCTAAAACTGAAAGACAAAGTTTAGAATGTTTTCTCCTGAAGTTGCTATATGCAGCATGGACAAAAATAAGACACAGAGACTTATATTCGGGACCAAGCTTCAAACTGGAGATAATAAAAGCAAGGCAGCCTAAACACTAGCTCTTACCTCTACTTCAGACTGAAAGGGCTGTTCCTGTCTCCATGAGCTCTCACCAAGCCTCAGGCTGCTACCTCTCCTCAGTGTGACTGGAGAATCTATGCCTTCCTATACTCAATGTGACTGCAGAAGGAATATCAGCTCTGTGACTCTGTTCCTGTTTTAAATAGCTATCCCAGTGACAGAGAAAGAGGAGCGAAGAGCAAATTGGCAAAGAATGGGCTGGTGAAACCAGCAGAGACAGCTGATCTGAACAAGGGGGGGGGCTCTTGGACCCCAGACCGACAGCTGGGAGGCCAGCATGGGACTGATCCAGACCCCCAAGTGTAAGAGTTAGTGAGGAGTCCTGGGCAACCTATGGGGCCCTGGGTAGTAGATCAGTGTTTATCCCTGGCATACAAATGGACTTCATGTGTCCATAACACAAAAATGTTCTCTCAGCCTGGACTCTTAGGGGAGTGCCTGCACCCTGCCCTGAGTGAAATGACAGACTCTGAATAGCTCCTATGTGGAAGGAAGTGGGAATAGGGTGGGAGGGTGGGGGGCGGTGATGGTGGGGGGTGTGGGAGGAGGGGAGGGAGAGGGAACTGAGATTGACATGTGAAGCAAGTTATTAAAATTATAGTAATTTAAAAAAGTAAAAAAAAAACATGAGCTTTGCTACTCTTTTAGATTGATTGTTTTTTTCTTTTTTCTTTTTTTTCTGAGATAGGGTTTCTCTGTATTGCTTTGGAACCTGTCCTAGAACTCATTCTGTACACCAGGCTGGCTTTGAACTCACAGAGATTTACCTGCATCTGCCTTCCAAGTGCTGGGGTTAAAGCTGTGTGCCACCAAGGCCCGGCTGCTACTTTTTTTCAGTAATTATTAAAACTTTAGTTCAAAACATAATATTTTTGCTTGATATTATGATTTATTCAAATAACTTAATTGAAATATCTAGCTATTTTCATCACAAAAATTTTCCATGAAATTATGGTGTTATGCTTACTGTCTCCTTTTATTATTTATTATGAACAGCATGTTTTTCCCTAAAATTTTTATTATTGTTACTATTAAGTACTAGAAATATGTTCTTCATAGAAAAATTTGCCTCAATCTTTTAAACATTAACCACATCTAAGAGAATGATTGAAATTACATTATTAATATTTTATTTGAAATAAGAATCACAAAACAAATAAATTACTTTGATAAGTTTAAACAAAAATAAGTACCATTTCAAAAAATAAGAGCATGCTGTTTCTTCATGCTGCTAAGACTGATATTTGGAACATATTAAATTCGAATCAAAGAAAAACACATTATTTTCTTAGAGTTATCTATGGCATATGAGATGATTTTTGATTATTCCAACATGAAAATGTTTGTTCATGACTGAATTTGAATCCTAAGCAGGTTACTGAATACACAGGAGATGATTTGGACACTGAATGTTCTCATACATATCAAATTAAAATTGAAATTAAGATATTCAGTTGGCTGTTTTTCTTGTCAACAAACATCTGGGCTGTGTGTTAACTATAGAATGGGCACACATATTATTTCAGTTTGAAACACACCACCTCAAGCATTACTCATCTCGTCCATTTATTTGGTATGTTTCAACTTTGCAAGAGACACTTAAAAACATTACCTCTAGTGACATAATTTCATGTTTCTTTAACCTGAATGCAACAACTAAGTACCTTTAATTTGAATGACAGTGCAAACCAACAGTGATGAATATTCCCATTACTTCTGTGTAAACCGATGACGGAGAGTGAAGTCATAACTTTTGTCTTTGCTTCCTTTACTTACCCCCTTTTTGTGTTCTCTCTCTCTCTCTCTCTCTCTCTCTCTCTCTCTCTCTCTCTCTCTCTCTCTCTCTCTCTCTCTCTCTCTCTCCTTTCCCCACTCCCCTTTTCTTTCATTCACTGCTCACCCTGTCTCCTCCTTCTAGACCTGTCTCAATTCTAGTTAGACTGATTAATTTGGTATCACCAGTCTGTATCTATGACTTTTTCAAAGTCAAAGACTCATTAGGCCTCACTCATTCAAGCAATGGACTTTTCTCACACAGTTTTTTAAACAAGTGCTGCAGGTGGGACAATAAACACTGGTTTCAGATACAGAATTTCACACAGCACCTTATAATATAATAAGTACAAACTTAGGGGAAACACAACAATGATAACTTAATATGTGCATCCAAATTAAATGCATTGAAGAAGTTTTGTTTCAAATGAAATCTAAAGGAAGAGATAAATGAATTATGATTGTTATGGGAAGTAAAGAACATATATAAAATCACAAAAAGAAGAAAATACTTTCTGGATAGAATAATAGAATTTTACTAGGATTTTGTAACAGAACAGCCTTTGAAAATCAGTCATATGTGTTTATATTTGCTCCATCAAGAGAAGCAAAGGTTCACAAACTTCAAACTGTATCTAGCAGCCAAGCCTGGTAGTTTCACCTGCACTCCTGTTCTAGAGAGGCCGAAATGGGAGGATTGATGATCTGAGACCAGGCTAGGTTAGAGTCAGTTGCAGACAACTGGAGGTAAATTGTTACATACTAGCCTCACAACACAACACAACACAAAACAAAACAAAACAAAACAAAACCACAACATAAACACATTCACAAGAATGGTCAGAAACCCTTCTTGCACTTTTAAGTCATCATCACCTCAAGTGAGTAAGCGTTTCTCTGTTTTGGGCAAATGTAGGCAACCTGCAAAGCATCATGGGTGCCCCAAAAATGATAGGGTTCTTAGAGTGTAAAACACTATTGCAGCATGAAGCCAAAACCCATCTGACATATAATCTCAGTAGTACAAAGATCATCCTTTTATTTGTTAGAAAATATTTATTGAATGTTGTAACAATGCTGTGTGCCTTGTTGGAACTAAAAGTATTTTCATATTAAAATTTATTTAAAATTATTTTAAACTTAATAATGTAAAATTATGAAATTTGTAAAAAAAATCCACATATCAAAATTAACCAGGCCTAGAAGCTATACAACTCAATGAACTTCTATAAAATTAGAATACACATTCCAAATGGAATATGGAGTTTCACATTAGATTTTAAACTTTCTTTTTTTATAATAACTTTGTTATTTAACTTTTTACACATATTACTCTCAGTTTCCTCTCCCTTCCCTTTTCCCCCAGCCACCCATTCCTCCCAACCCCCACCCCACTCCATCTTCCCTCTGCTCCCCAAGCAGGGTAAGGCCTTCCATGAGGGATTTTCAGAGTCTACCATATATTCCGGGACAGGGCCTAGGTCATGTGTTCAGGCTGAGAGAGCATCCCTCCATGTGGAATGGGCTCCCAGAGTTCATTTGTATGCCAGGAATAAATACTTAACTACTCTCCAAGGACCCATAAATTACCAAGGCCTCCTCTCTGACACCCAGGTTTGGGGGCAGGGTTCTGGATCAGTCTCATGCTGGCCTCTCAGGCATCAGTCTGGGGTTCATGTGTTCCTCCTTGTTTGGGTCAGTTGCCTCTGTGGCTTTTGCCAGCCTGGTCTTGATTCCTTTGCTCATCACTCCTCTTTCCACTCTCAAGTATATAAGTGAAATTCTAATGGGAAAATCAGTGTAAGGAGATCCTGGGGCCTTAGTTACTTACTAGCACACCAGGAGTCCTATGTAGAATATTGATTAGAGGACAGAGGGTTTTAAGAATTTCAAGCAGAGCACAGTGGGAAAATTTGAGGAGATTATGAGCAACCTGATAAATTCAGATAAATAAATTATATTAATTTGCATAAATTAAGATTTGGTATTAGAATTAATTTTGGGAACTTCTTAGAGTCTAGGAATGATTGGATTGGCAATTTATGTCAACAAATTAAGGACAAATAAAAATATTTAAAGCAATTTATTATTTTTCCATAATTGCTTCACTCAGCAAATGTTTATGCATCTTTCAAGTGGGCGTTTCCCTAAGTCCTACTGATATTAGTAAATAAAAGACATTGTGTTCCTTTTCTTATATAGAGTGATTTGCGTTTATTATAAAAGCCACTTTAATTTTCTTATATTAAATTAATATTCAATTTAAACATTCACCAGAATGATTCAATTGAAGACAAACACCATCACGTCCAAGTGGCAATGTGTGCAAAGAACTTCACACTAAGAAATTTTAATAATTTTGTGTAAGTTGAACTTGTATTTTCCTGATGTCCAAATGAATCTGATCATGGAAATTCAATGTATCTCTCTATGAGAATGTACGTGCCTAAGTAAATTTGTTCAGGAATCTTAATAGCGGTTTTATTCACAGAAGCAGATCAAATGTCCGTCAGCCTGATGAAGGCAAACACACTATGACATATTTATGTAGAGAAGATACTGCTCAGCAACACAGAATAATCAAATCTTGACATAAGCAGCAGCAAGGATGAATTCTAGAACACTATGCTGAGTGAACAGACCTGTGGTAAATTCTAGAACAAGTGGAGCTAATCAGTTGTGACACAAACCAATTAGAAGCATACTGGTTTCCAGGAGGGTCAGGGCACTGGTCCAGTAGAACCAGAAGAAACTCTCTGGGATACCAATAATGTTTTGTTTTCTAATATCTTGTGACAGCTGTGTGAGTTTCAGATACCTAGGCATTACATTGCATGCGAATTTACCTCGAAATAAAAATAAAAACACTAGCAAACCATGAAATGATCTCTCTACAATATTTTGATGAAAGAAATCTTACTTTAATTATTTCATAGCAAATTAAGTTTGGCTTGTTTCTCATTAGCATAACCAATTTCATTTTGGTCCATTTCATAAAGCCCTTTTTATACCTGAAGATCCCCAAAAGATTCAGGTCATATTTTTGAAAAATAGTGTTTTACTTTCCAGAGAGTTGCAATATTGTTCTGCATCAGCATGAAGGCTCTTCTATCTTTCTTTGTGTGTCAGTACCTATGTGCTGTTTAATCAGGAATGACACAGGAAAGTGTTTGACTGGGTGTACTTATGAGGATGAATTCAGAAAGTTTTAATTGATGGAATATTGTCCTATAGGTGGCTGCATAATTCTGTGATCTAAATTCCTGGACCAATTAGAAAGGAGAAAGTGAACTGAACACCAACTCTCTATTATGAGTGTTGATGCATTTTGACCAATTGCGTAGTAGGGCTGTTGCCATGATTTAAGATTCGTGGACTGATCCCTTAAATTATAAACCAAAGTAAATCTCTTTCTTAAGTTGTTTTTGTCAGGTACCTTGTAAAAGCCATATGAAAAATATCTAATAGACAAGGTGGGCTCATAGATGGTAAGTCACGTAAGATTGTAGCAATTAGCACTCAAATACAACATGAGAAGTTCTCATGAGGGAGAGGGGCTGGATACACATGATTTTCCTGCGCAACAGTGGCATACATAGTTAGTCGTAGCTTCTAAATATGTTGAGGCTGAAGGATTGTTTGAGCCTAGGGTTCAGGACCAGCCTAGACAACATAATGCATCTTAAGGTAAATCTGTGAATTTAAGGTCAGCCTGGTCTACAAAGATACACAGAGGAACCTTTACTCAAAAAAATCCAAAAAGAAAAAAAAAGCACATGAAGAGAGATAAGAGAATGGGGGGTTTATATGTAATTACCTAAACCTATCTGTTCTGATGACTTCCAGGTAAGCATCAGGACTCCCTTTCCCTGCTAGCCACTTTGTCATTGCTCTAAATGCCAGGTTTGTTGCCTTCAAATGTCTAATAACTTCTATACCCGATATAAATAACTGTTTTATCTGTGGAGTTTGAAGTCCAAGAACAATCAAGTAATTTTAAGCGCATATATATATATATATATATATATATATATATATATATCAAGCAGAAAAGACTTTGCAGCCATCAATCAACAGAAAAAGGAGGTGCATACACAGAGGCACAGTGGTTCAAAGACAAAATGCTTTGATGGACAGAGAAAGAAGGATCAAGGGCACATCAATAACACTCAATTAACACTGTATTGGCGATTTGTGGACTTTGTAAAAGAGCTCTGTTAGCAATCCTTTTTCAGTAAACAGCTTGTGTCTTTTGGACAAAGGCTAAGTCAATTCAGATGGAAATTACCTTTTATCATTTCAAGTCCCTTATTATTACAAAGAGGTCAAAATACAACTGTCATGGTACAAAAGTACTTTTTTTCCAACTTGGTAAGAAACGCTCAAAATGTATACACTAACATAGTATCCTGTGTTAGTGTAATAGGAATAACTGAGAAATCGACAAGTGTGCATCTGAGTTACTGACTTTCATTTGCTCCAGAGGAAGGAATCAATGGCATTGGGAAAAGGGACAGTTCATAGGCAATAGCTAGCTAGCTCTAAGTCCAGACAACATGAGGTAGACAAAGGCGTATACAAGAACTAGAACTCACTTGTCTTTATTAGTAAGATGCATCATGCTGTTACTTAACAGAGCAACAACCTCAAGAGGGAGGCCACACCTCTAATGAGGCTCATTGGTAGAGAAGTGTAAATAAGCAGAGTGCACCTGAATTATCAACAAACCATGGTCTAGATGAGCTGAGGACGAAGACAGGATAGCTAAAAAGGTAATATGTACAAGAGACAGAGTGCTGGGAGGAAATAGCTTTGGAATTCCCTCCACCTAGAACTGGAGTCAACAGGGTGACTACTTATTACTCCTTCCTATACTTTCCTTTGAATGCACACAATCACTTGAAGATATCCTGTTAACAAAATTTTAATTAATTATGAAAAACTAATAGCATTTCAATATCGAGTCTCCCTCCAAATCGCATAGTTGGTGCACCAGGCCATAGCACACCTCCTTTTATAGCAGCAACCTTCAAAGGCCACAAAGATGTAAGCCAGCTGGCTTACATCCCCCAAATATTTTAAGTAAAGAGATAGGAAGGGAAAAGGTTGTTAGAAATTATGTTAATGAATGTTCCTGTATATGGATAGAGAGCAAAAAATGAAGAAGCATTTCTTTAGAAAAGTTGTAGTGTTATTTTGATGAATTCAGTATTATTTTGATAAATGCAAATATTATTTGAGTGTTAGTATTTGAAGCCATAAAGACTATTTGGAAGTATATTGAAGTTGTCATTCATCTCAGTTGATTTTAAAAATTTCAATAGCTTAATATGTACCACTGACAAATAATTTTATTGCATGTATAAAAAAGGACATAAAACTTATAAATAAAATTTTAAAGAAAATAGATACATCACAGGAAATAAATGATAACCAGCTTCTTTTGGAAGGATTTCTCGGGGACAGAGGCAATATAGTTGAATGTGCTTGCTTCTTGGTGATGATAATACAGTGAGGATGTCCAAAGATGCAGCACATGTGTTTCACAGTCTAGCATCATGTCTGAAAACTATCATGCAAGTATTTACTTTTTTAAAAGCTGAATAAAAGACCTTGTATCTGTCAGTCAGAAAACATAAAGTACAAAAGGATGAACAGACTCAGACATCATTAGTACAAAGATAAAATCCTTTGATGAACAGAATCCAGGGCACAACTGTCAGTTATTCAATAACCACTGATACACACATTTTAAAGTAATCCTCTAGGTCCTAAAATAAAGGTGAATAAAGAAACAAAAGTTTCATTTTCATTGTGTTTCTATACATTGTAGCTCAAGAGAACAGCTAGTAAATAATAGGTCTACACAAACGTTAAAACCATCAAACATAAAAAAGGAGTTGATATAGAGTGATTGATTATATTACATGCTGGGGATATGTTAAGTGGGTATTACAGAAGCATAGTCTGTGCAGATAGAAGCATACTTACAAAAATATTGAGGCAAGATATCACACTGTATATTCAAAGAACAGCAAGGAGTGTTTGAAGCAAGATAGGGTTGGGAAGAGACCGTATTAAAATTGAAATAACAACCACTGTGTAGATGATCCACACACTCACTTGTAGATCCAAGTGAGAGTGTTGGCTTTCCCCACAAGTTGTTCTGAAGTGTTTACTTTTCCTGATCATTTTGTACTACCATCGTCAGCTTGGAATGATGTATTCTTTCACATCAGGGAATTGGGCCATGGTGTATAACAGCAAATATAGCTCACGTTAACAGAATATCTTCCTAAGAAATCCAAATAAAAGGGCTGGGTAGATGGCTCAGCCGTTAAAGGCTAGGCTCACAACAAAAAATATAAGAAATCCAAATAATGGAGAGTATCATTATCTACTTGAGGTAAGAAAGGTATCTATTTTGAAGAGGGGCACACGATAACCTATAGGGAGTAAAGAACTCAAAGGCACAGGAAGAATTTTGTCTAGAACTAAGGCCTAGTGTGAGTGTCAAGGCCTAAAGTAGTATGAAGGGAAAACAAAAGCAAAGACTTAGTATTACACATATGGGCATTCATGAGATGGTAATTATTTTAAGTAGAGTGGGAACAAAATTTCGATGCATTGCAACTGGATATAAAGTTGTAAATTCATATTTTGATAAATACAAATTTATGTGAAGTGTGTAAGGAGATTAAATATATATACATATATATATATATACATACATACATATATGTGTTTCCAGTTTTCATCACTGATTGTTCTAGGAGGAGTAATGCTTCAGCAACTGTACATACACAGTATCCATATGTTGGTCTCTAACTGTTATCATTTATTCATTGAAATAAGAAACTTTTGGAGAAATGTTTGATTGTAGATTTGGGTCAGGAAAAGACGAGTGTCTTGTATCCTATTCAAAGAAAAACCCAAATAATGATGGGATATACAAAGAACATAGGGATCTGCTCAATAGAACTCCTTCTTGACAAGCCAGGGCAAAGCAATTAAGCACTTTGTTATATTTGTGCTTTAAAACTTACTGGAAAAAAGAAACCATCCGCTTATTCTATAAATAAAAGGATAGAATTTTAATGAATTTACCCTAAATAGATACTGATTTTATAAATTCAAAAGTAATATGATCAAGGTGATATCATTGATAATGAGAGAGAGTAGGCATTACACCTTGTTGTTTCTGTAATGGTTATCTCAAGTAACTACAAATGCTGGTTGTGAGAATACAACTGAATCCAGGAAAAGACACTTCACAAACTATCTTCAGGGCTTTGAAAGTATTGAAAGTTAGTAATTAGTGATGAAGCTAGAATTGGTATAAAGAGAAAATAGTGAAAGAAATGAAGATCAGTGAAATTCTTTAGGTGAATCATTTCATTACATGGAACATTATTTAGGTAATTGGCAAGACCTGAGTAATATGGTTATGTCCATGTAACTTGTATTCCTACTGCTGACAGAGGAGAATGTCCTTATCTGTGGGACATGAAAAGTAAGTATTCTAATGTAATGGGATTATAGGTTGGCAACCTATTTTAAAATGATAAAGAACAAATAATATTTTAAATAATGAACTTAACCATTTTTATATTTAAATTTAACTTCAGTAACAATAACGAACTGTGACTTCTTTTTAGAAGAAGTTAAAGGATTTGCAGATTTTCTTGAGAGAACATGATTGCTGATATGTACAGGATACCCTAGCATAACACAAGAGTGATGATAGAGAATGAACACTGGGGTCAGGATGAAGAGTGGGCACTGGAATGAGGATGGAGAGCGGGCGTTGGAGTGAAGATAGAGAGTGCTGGAGTGAGAAAAGAGAGGGAACAATTTTCAAAAAGAAATGACATTATGATATGCCATTGTAGGAAGTCATAAGAAGATGAATGTGGCCTGTACTACAGTGTAATGGAAATAAAACAATTGATGTGAATTACCACTTGAGAGAATCTATAACACTTACCGGTGTAGCATGAAAAATAAAAGACCTAGAGACTGATATTGGGGTTCAAATTTCAAGTTGGAAACTAGAAAAGCAAAGGAGCCAGTAATAAGTTGTCAGCTCAGACCAAAGGGGAGATCCTCAAACTGCTCCTGATTTCCTGCCCCTCAGATTCACAAGACTCCTAAGCTGTCTGCAATGTAGCTAGAGACTACTCTCAGAATGCTCCTCTACCCTCAATTTGGTTGGAGAATGAATGCCAGCTCTGAGACTGTTCCTGTCTTAAAAACCTCCCTAATGCTGGGATTAAAGGATGTGATCCCAGGTGTTGAGATCACTTTTGTGTGAGCTGTTTCTTTTAGGACAGGATTAATTTTGTGTGGTCGGTGTTTCCTTGAACTAACAGAAATCTATCTACCTCTTAAACCTGAGTCCTGAGATTAAAGGTGTGTATCACTATTACCTGAACTCTATAGCTTGAGGCTTGCTTTGCTTTCTGAATTCTCAGGCAAGCTTTAATAAATCATAGGTAATATATTATCACATACTATATGTGGATTATGTGGCGAAGGCCCAAAGTTATCTTCAATGACCTTAATCTTGACAAAGCCTCTGGAACCCAGAAGCATTGGTTGTTTCAGCTGTCTTCATCTAGCCTGTGCATACCCTTGGTCTGGTAGGTTAATCTATGTTATTCAAAGATGTGATAAAATTTCTGTGCCTATTTGAATGAGAATGACCCACATAGGGCCATATACTTCAATATTTGGTTCTCAGTTGGTGGACTGTTTGGGAAGGATTAGGAAGTATGGCCTTGTTGCAGATGTGTCCTGTGGGTTGGCTTCGAGGTTTCAAAAGCTCACACTAGATCAGTTCCTACTCAGTTAGTATTCCATCACCATGCCTGTCACCATACTCCCTACCATGATGGTAATGGACCAATCCCAAGAAGCTCTAAGCTGAATGCTTTCTGGTATAAGCTGCTGCTTTGGTCATGGTGCTTCTTGGCAGCAAGAGAACTATAATGATACAATATTGAAAATAATTTGAATTATTGATGATGTAGGATTACAGTCCATAAACAGACTCACAAATGACAGAGATCTTTATATTCCATCATCAAGAGTGTGAATGACATAGTGTCATAGAAGTTGAAAAAAAGGGTATGGCATTAGATAGAGATGATTGCAGGTTTAGTAGGGCCAATCTCAATCTTTACCAAGTTACTTAGACTCTTGAAAATCAGCATCTTCTTGTGTCAATTGAATAATAGTCGTAAATTTATACTATAGAAGATGAAATATAAAATAGAATTAGTGTTTCATAGTAAATATAGGTAGAATCAGGATTGTATAATACTTTTAGTGATTTCTAATGAATCATTGCAAAGACATAAAATAGTGATCTAAAGTCTAATGCAATTATTTAAGTTTAAAATTGAAGTTAAAAGTAAATGGAAGTACTATATATAAGGCTAACAAAGAGTAGTTTTGAATCTGTGACAACAGCAGTAGTGTTTTAGAAATCTAAAAAGCATGGACACATTTCTCATATGTTGATTATATTGAAAGGAGGAAACATATTTAAAACTTTTAGTATTCCATTGGCTCAGGAAAATTGCTTTAAATTATATCAGCATCTCTAAAGTTTCAGATACAGCCTTTGGTACAGTACTTATTCCAGAGAGGTGAATGTTCTTGTTTATGAGAACAGAACATACCGTTTTTAAAGTGTTCCTTCCTAATCCAATTTTATATAGCTATTTAATATGGCTAGTCATCATGCCAGGGATAATTTGAAAGCACTTGAGCTTAATTGTAAAAATAAACTGTGCCTCATCCACTCCTGCCTTTCAACTTTTGAGGTCCTCTGCGACTTGGGTGGGGTCATGCATCCACATGCTCTCTGCCAGTCCTTTGTACCTTCCCACTCCAATGCTGTCCCTTCAGTGTTAGCAGCTAAGTGGTTCCAGTGTATGTCTGGTACAATTTTCTAATGATTGATGCATTATTCTCACTACTGATTTGTCAGCAGGACAGCCATCTGTGCCTGAGAATTCAAAATGAACAGAACTGTATGCTTTAATGGAGCAAGAGGGAGAATGGAGAATTAAATAGAATCATTCTAGTTCTGTCTATTACTTTCCAATATTCAAATTCACAGCAAGGTAATTGTGGGAGGAAATGAAGTTACATAAGATTTTTATGAATATTAGAGACACTTGACATTTTTATGAGTTAAAATTATGCATCTCAAGTATTTATATGGATATTCATACATTTGTTTGATCCCTAATGCTTGTGAATGTTTACAATGTTCTAGATACTTGCCTAGGAGCTGGAGAAGATACAGCTAAAAGTTCAAGTATTAGAATACAGTCTAATTTAATGTATCTATATATGAAAGTTGGTCACATTAGTAGGTTTATTTGGGCATGTCTAACTTCTGGATAACTAGAACTTCATTTGTATAATGTAATGGAGATTGAAATTTGCAATGAAAAGACATCATGTTTAGACAAAATAAAAATTGATTTGGCAAAGTTTCAAAAGTTGAAGGAGTTACCCAAATATTTTGCTAAAAATCTGTTTATATTTGAAAAATAATTAGTAACCTTTAAACAGATTTTCAAGATTTATTTATAACATTTTTATTGCATATAAGTGTGCTCTTGTGCTCATTTGTCCATTATGGCCAGAGACATTTGATTCTCTTCAGCTGTAGTTACAGGTAGAAGGAAATGTCTCAGTTTACATAGTATGAGTACAAAGACTTTTATAGCCCATAACCATGTTAAAAGCTGGATGTAGGGGCAAGCACCCATAATCCCGGTGATAATGAAGTAAATGCAGGGAGAATCCCATAGTACGGCTTCAGGTCAGTGAGTGATCAGTACAGACATGCAGCACACATAAAAAAGCTAGATATACTAAAAGATTGGAATAACTGTCTTTTTCATTACTAGTTCAGTGATGATTCAGAAACACCTAAAGGAACGCAGTGATTTCAAGGAACAAAGATGTATAGTAAACTTAATAATTTGCTTTGTTGGTAGGCTATTTGCTATTCCCACAACTCATCTCATTCTTCTTTTATTTATAGTTTATTTCTTCTAACCCCTCAAACATCCTCTCTGAAGCTTGCGATGGAAGTAAATTTTCCAAGGAATGTTTTAAATCTACTTATTACAAAACAGGGTGGAAAAGAGAAAAAGAAAAATAAAATTTGAAAAGGTGATTAGATTTAATAATTAATCTGTAATTTGCTTGACTATGGCAATAACCTGACTATATATTTATATAAAACGCATGGTGAACATCTGAAAATATTATAGGGCTAAAAATAGTGATGCATATCTTTAATTTCATCACATAGGTAGTAGAGGCAGGTGGATCTCTGTAAGTTCAACTATAGCCTGGTTTATATAAAAGTTTCAGGACAGCCAGGGCTACAGACCTCTCTCTTACTAACTAACTGACGAACTAACTAACTTACTTACTAACTAACCAAATTACCAAATAATTAGCTAATGAGAAGCATAAAGAAGTCATTGAGGAGCTGAAATTATATATCATATTATTTACTGCCTGAGGCTGAATGACTACAATGGCCCTGATCAGAGACAGATGAGCATTGATTTACCAAGAACCCTGATTATTTGCCAATGCTGGATGGTACTGGTCGTGACTGCTTTAGAAAGTATCTGACTCATTCAAAAGCTTGCATTACATACTCTGTAAAAACACCTTCAGGAACCATTCTCACAAGTAGCAGTTTTTCTACTCTGCCGTTCTGGCTTTGCTGTCCCAGATGCCATGTGGCTCTCTGTTTGATGATGTCCATCCTCCTCCTCTTTGATGTATGAAGCTCTGTGGGGTGACCCAGCCATCCTTGCTTATTTGTTCCCATCCTGGTGCTAGAGTGTGCTAAGCTTTAGTTAGCATTAAGCATAATATTTGTTTATACATGAAACAAGTAAAAGCACCTTTCTTGCTCTGTCATGGAAGTAAGAGAAGGATACAGCAGTAGGTATTGTGGCATTGGAGGTGCTGGCTTACAGTATGGAAACTCACTGCTAAAGAGCATCAGTTTATTTTCTCATGTCTTCCCCTGATGAGATAATGTCACTTTTTCACATCTCAGCAGTGCTGGGGATGAACCTGGACCCTGCACACAGTAAGTCAATGCACTACTACTTAACTAGAGTCCTCTCCATTGTTCTTTGACACTGTATGTCACTGTGTAACTTATGCTGACTTAAATCTAGCAACCTTTTACTTCTATATTCCAAGTGTTGTAAATTTAGGCTTACATAAGTTGTGACAATTAGGAGACCATTTGAATTCATTCACAGGAAAAGATGAATTTGGAATAATGGTTTGGTAGTGTGCTTGGTCAATTCTATGTCAGCTTAATACAAACTAAAGTCATCTGAGGGGAGGGAACCTCAACTGAGATGTCTCCATAAATTGAACTGTAGGAAAAACTGTAGGGCATTTTTCTTAATTAGTGATTGGTATGAAAGTGCTCGACCCCTTGTGGGTGTTGCTACCTACAGGCTGGTGATCCTGTGTGTTATCAGAGAGCATGCTGAGCAAGCTGTGAAGAGAAAGCCAGTAAATAATATTCCTCCATGACCTCTGCATTAGCTCCTGTTTTTGGTTCTCACCCAATTTGACTTCCTGCCTTGGCTTTCCTCAATTTTCCCCCAAGATGTTTTGGTGATGGTGCTTCATCACAACAGAAACTAATTAAGACATGTAGGACAGAAAATGAAATATATTTTATGGCACCATAAGCTAAAAACAGGAATTTAAATCATGGAAAGCTAAGACATTACTGCATTCTGAGAGCTGTTTTTTCTGTGATTCTGATCTTTTCTGTGCCATTATTAGCTCACACAGAACATGAACACTTTGCCTGTTCATTGTTCTTGTATCTGCATTGCTCATTTCAACCATAACTGGATAAGTTTTACCTACTCAAGATTCATACAATGTGACCAAAATAGAAGGATTTTGGTTCTCAACTGAACGCATTAGAGAATAATTTGTATCTAAAATTGCTCTTATGTAATGAACACAACTGTGGAAAAATCATATTCTTCTGCATGTAGTCAAGCTTACTCAGTGTTCTCTCTGTACACTAGACCTTTCTCCAGGGTCCTCAACCATCAAATTCTGAGACTCATCTGCACCTTTTATCACTGAGTTTCTATTATCGTCTGTGAAGTTTAATCCTCAGCTTACCCAAAGGGAATATTCCTTTCACATATACACCACAGTTTAAAAAGTTATTATGTATTGCTTTTCAGAAAATGTCTTCTGGGTGTTGGAGGTACTTTGTAAGTTCTCAGGTTATTTCCACAGTTGACTGTGGACATAGCTACTTAATTGATGCAATAGAACAGTTCGAACTTCAGATTGAATTCAAGAGGCAAATGAACTTATCTTGCTGAAACCTTGTTCATGAACCAGTTAATATATGAAATATGTCAGAAAAGGTGAGTGTTCCTATGACTTTAACAGATGTTCAATACATTTATAAAAATAAAGACATTTATATATCTATGGGAATAGGCTACCCCTATGATAAATTAGAGTCCTAAATTCTGTGAGATAAAAATATATGTGGCAGTATAGCCTACTATTATTTTCTGTACAGCCTTGTATTATTTGTCAATTTCATTAGCCTTCAGTAATTTAATAGAGTTCTTATTCATCTTTGTCTTCTGTTTTATATAGCACAGCATAATTTCCTTCTTCCAAACATCAAAGTCACAAGAAAGCCTTCACTTCATTTGATTACATGGTAGAAATGAATTCATTCTATTGCAGAGTAAATATGAGTGCTTTGAATCAAGCTCAAGCATTTCTTCCTTGGTAGTCTTTTAGTTAAGTGATCCCAGGGATTTTCATTTCCATCTATTACCATGTTTAAAGTACATAGACAGTGTTCATCAGAAGACACAATACATGGGGCAGATTTGAAATAATAGAGTTTCAGATAAAAGGTTACATGCATTTTCTGAGTAAAATTAATGTTGTAATGCTATTAGTGAAATATCATACTTCTATATATGTACTGGAAGGTAAAAGTAATACTTATAATGTAGTGAAATTATGATAACCTCATTTACTCTTGCTGCTCTAGAAACTTGTTCTGTGAAAAATAGGCATTTTGAACTATCATCGAAGTGTTTTCTGCCTTTGAATAGGTATTTTAGTTTTAAACTTAAAATTAAGTAGAGGAAATTCTTGTTCACCTTCAGTGTAGGTAGGGACATAAACATACTACATACTCATATGCATACTCACTGTGTATGCTGCAACTCTGCAAACAGTCCTGCAACACAAAATGAGTCTGAGACTATGTGACAGCTGTTCGCTCATGGTGATCATGTTACAGACCACTGCTTGTAAAAGCAAACCATAAGTAAAACATATTGCCCCAAAGGGACATTGTTTAAAGGCGAGTTCCAAAAGAGAATTATATTCCCTATGACAGGATACTCTGGTCCTATAAATACAATATTTTTATGTGGTTACTATGAAGAAAATATATACATAAGCACACACACATGTACACACATACCCAGCACAGACAGAAAATGCTGGAAAGGGTGACTATGGCCCCTTCTGTGGGGTGCTTGCTTGCATCTATTTTTTCTTCATCGTTTTTCAATATATATATTATTACGGACAAATGAAAAATTTAAAGTAAAACAGATACAAGTTTTCAATGAATAAAATGTAGACATTGGTGCTCCCTAGCTACTAAGTATTCTATTCACAGTATGTTTTGATGCCCGAGAGCAAGGAACATGAGCTTGCCTAATGAACCTAAAAGCAGCAGAAACAGACAAACAAAAACCCAAAATAGTTCTTATTAAAATATGTATAAAACATTATCATTAAAATATGTATTATTTAAAATTCAAAATCTGATATCAGAATTCAACTTTGAAATATGGTTGCTGTTTTGAACCTCTTAAAAAAGTCTGAGTTGATAACTGCTCATAACTGCAGATCACCTCTCTCCAGGTGAACTAAATGTCATGATACTAGTGTTCCTTCCATACTATAGAGCAGGGAGGTCTGTATGTGTTAGTGACTATTGAACATTTGATATTATAGTGATGGGACAGTTGAATTCTAACTTTAAGTAATTTCACATAATTATGATCCTAGTGAGTAGCTATCGTGCCTATCAGCATAGTCTTTAAGGAGAGAAACAAGCAATGTCCCAACTTAACTGTCTATTTATCAACTTACCAGATATTATAATCTGTGGAAAACATCACAATGAATTAGAGGTACATATTTAAATCTCAAATAACCTGCTGTTCATGTGTGTAATAAAATTTCTTTTTGAAATGATACTTTGTGAAAGAAAGGACCTTTTATAATAAATCTATATTACAGACTCTAAATAAGGACTGTAGTTTTTTTAACTTTTAACTTAGATTTAGAGAAATATCTAAAATTATGCCACATCTTTAACATCCTTAACCTTAGAGGATTAAGGGATATCTATTATGTAGTAATATGGTATTGAAAAATTCTATGTTTATAACCAGATCATGAAATAAAATGTATTGTGTAGGTCTGTAATTGGATGTTTCCTGTCCCAGAGCCACTCATTCCCAAATACCTGGAACCCACTTCCCAAATTACCACACAGAAGCTATTACTACTTATAAATGCTCAGTCAATAGCTCAGGTTTGCTACTAGCTATTACACTTAAATTAACCCGTAATTCTTATCCATGTTTAGCCACATGGTTTGGTACCTTTTCTTAGTACAGCATTCACATAATGCTTCTCTGTATTTGCTGAAGACTCTCTGACTCTGCCCTTCCTCTTCCCAGAATTTTCCTAGTCTCACTCTTATGTTCAGTCTCTTCCTGCCAATTAACTTTTATTTATCAATAAGCACAATCCACAGCATTTCCCCCTTTTTGTCTAATTAAAAAGGAAGGTTGAACCTTAACATAGTAAAATTATTGAAAGTTGTTAGTAAAACAGTTATTAAGTAAGAACTACAGTAACAATGTCTCATTTATTTGTATTTGGAAAACTTAGAGAAAATACGTATCCTATCTTGGTGAGTTTAATGTTTCTCATCTGTTTTAGCTTTTATCATAACTAAGAAAACCTATGACTATCTCTAGTCTTCAGCTCAAAGATCCCAGATGGTAAAATGTTATCATTTGACAGGGCCCTCAAACTGCCTAGACAGTCACCCAAAGTTCCTCTGCAATACTGTGACATCCATCTCTGGCTTACAGGCCTAGCATATCTAACAGCTTTTCCTATAAAACAGGGAATTTTCAGGGACTATCAGACCTTGTCTTGGCCATGTTTGGCAGTCACCCTTCTTGTATCATGCTGGTCAAGTTTGAGCAGTAACTGTCAGCAACTGAGGCAAGGGCAGGTTCCTGTCCACATGGCTGGCTTTTGCAAAAAAGAAAACCAACTACACATGGAGTTTCACCAATGTCCATTATCCTCTTTGAAGTAGACTGACACTGCCAGGAACAGACATGTCTCACTGTCATGAAAAGCCTAATTTATGCCGGGCGTTGGTGGCGCACACCTGTAATCCCAGCACTCAGGAGGCAGAAGTAGGCGGGTCACTATGAGTTCGAGGCCAGCCTGGTCTACAGAGCTAATTCCAGGACAGCCTCCAAAATAATACAGAGAAACCCTGTTTCAAAAAACCAAAAAAAAAGCCTAAGTTGTTAAAACATTTTAAATTCCATATTTTCAAGGTTGTTGAAGTATTTGAAGAGTACCAATATTTCCAGGTATATCTCTGTATCCTAAAAAACAAACTCAACTAACATGACTATGAGTTTGCTATTATAGATGACTATTAATTTGTATAATATAATCTATACATGACTATTAATCTGTAAAATACAGCATAATAAATAACTTTAAATATGTATCAATAAACTAAAATCCATACCAATGTAATTTATTTTGTGATTAACAGTTGTTTTTGGATTACAGTAGATTTAATAATCTACCATTTTGTCTTATCATTTCTACATCATATCCCCCTTTCTTTTTGAAAGAAATCTCTGAATTTAACTCATTAATTAGGCCTTTTAGTTTTGTACTATGACCAATATGAATTTATAACCAATCCCCCTTAAATGATAATAATCATTTACAATCAACATTTTTAGGATAAGTGAATATTTCTGTGCACAACTTGCTATTGATTTGGGGGCACTGGTAATCTGTAGAGAACCCTGAGAAAATTTAAAATTATGGTCAAATCCTGAGTATTTTGTGAGACTGGGTCATCTCAGCAGACTGGAAGTTGTTCTGGATGTTGGATCATCTTTGCCATTGGTTCCCACTGAAGAATTTTTCAGGAAATCTTCCTCTATCAAACATGATTGTTCTTAACCTGGAATAAATCCACAACCTCTCATTTCCTGTGCAAAAAAAGTGTAAAGTAAGCCAAAAAGTCAAAGTAAGATACCTTTTGACTTAAATTTTGAAGTCAAGATAATTTTTAAATGTACAGGCTGGTTTAATATAGCAGTTTCCATAATCCAAGATACTTTAGCAGTCAAAACTGTTAAAGACAACAAAATATCTGTAATCCAGATTTTCTATGTATTTTTCGTCTTTATGTGGCTTATTAATTTTATAACACTCTGTTCCTTCCTAATGACTTTTCTAGCCTGTTTCCATATTCTTTCATGTCTACATATGTTTTTTTTAACCCATTGTAAACCATTTAGGAGCTTTTGACTAAATCTGTCTTTACTACATATATCTACCTATTTCTGACCACCTGAGCCTGCAAACTGCTTAGCAGGAAAGGCCAGGAGTATTGCTGGAGCTTTGCTGGTTGGTTCTGCCTCATTTCTTAGTTTCCTGAGAGTCTAGCAGAGGTACCGGATAGAACTGTAATTACCACTCCAACTCTGAGAAGTTTCTGAGTCCATGCTGCCACTGAGTAGCATGCCACCTACTGCTAATAAATTTCACTTAAGTGTTTGGTAGCAGGGCCTCTTAAAAGAGCTTCATGTTTTTTGCTGATAGCAGGGAGTCAGGAAGCCATCTTTTAAAGGAGTGGTGCCCTTGCTTGCCACTAGCAAACAGACCCTACCCAAGAAAAAGCAATTACCAAAAAGACAAGTTTGACTCTGTTTATGTGTGTTTAGAATTCTTTTTAAAGGTTTTCCAGGATTTATGTGGAAATTCTTGCTGAATGTTTGGGTGCCATAGCTTTATCATGTACATGATTTCTATGTGTGCAATATGAATACTTAGTCCATAGTAATTGCCTTCTGGACATTGCAGATGTCTCCCTGAGCCACAAAATTGCATAGAATGCTTCCCTTCTCCTGAGCTCATTATAAAAGGACATTTAGGTTGAACTGAGAAAAAACAAACAAAAAGAAGATTGACACTTGTCACAATTCAAATAAACACATGCTGAGAAATCCTAGTACTTACTGTCCTGATGTAAGGTCTGATTTTAAATATAGCAATTATTTAGTTTCCTGGCAACTAACAACATGGTTTTCTAAAGAATTCTATTGTCTACATTTTGGAAGTACACAACTTTTTAAGATTTGAACACTTTTATTTTTAATATCCTTTAGAGGATATAAGCACCCAATTACTAACAAAATTTTAGGTAACAAGAAATTCAGGTTAAATGAAATAGGAAGGCTGTTACAGAGCAATATGATCTAACCTCGACAATCTCTCCAATAAAATAAACAAAAATGGTAGGTACTCATTCACATATGGATTTTAGACATAGAGCAAAGGAGTACAGCCTCCAATCCACACTGCCAGAGAAGCAAGGAAACAAGGAGAACCCTAAGAGAGGCAGACATACAAGTTTGGCCTGAGAAGGGGAAAGGGACAAGATCTCCAGAGCTAATTGGGAGGATGGGGAGGAAAGGGAGTTAGAAGAAAGAGAAGGGGAGAAGAGGAGGGAAGAGGAGGACAGGGGAGAGCAAGAAGATAGAGTCAGGGGAAGAATGGAAGAGAGCAATAAAAGAGATATCATAATATAGGGAACCATTATAAGTTTAAAGAGAAATATGGCACTAGGGAAATGTCCAGGGATCTACAAGGTTGACCCCAACTAATAACCTAGGCAATAGTCGAGAGGCTACCTTAAATGCCCTTCTCTGATAATGAGATTGATGACCACCTTATATGCCATCCTAGAGCCTTCATCCACCCACAGCTAAACACTGAGCTGAACTCTGGAATCCAGTTCCAGAGAGGGAGGAGTGATGTGCAAAGTTGTGAAGACTGGGCGTTGAAACCCACAGAAACAGCTGACATGAACAAGGGGGAGTTCATGAACCCCAGAGTGATAGCTGGGAAACCAGCATAGGACTGTTCCAGACCGCCTGAATGAGGATGTCAGTTTGGAGGTTTGGTTAATCTATGGAACCTCTGATAATGGATCAGTATTTATCTGTAGTACACGAATGGACTTTGAGAGCCCAGGTCTAGGCTCTGTTCTAAATGATATGACAGACTTTGAAGACCCCTCTTGGAAGGCCTCACCCTCCCTGGGGTGCAGAAAGGAGACAGAGGGTCAGTGGGTTGGGGGGAGGGGAGGGAGAGGGGACTGGGATTGTCATGTATAAGAAGCTTGTTTCTAATTTAAATTAAAAAAGGAAAAAATAAACAAACAAAACATCTGCAAAAGGAAACTAAGGGATATATATGGATATAACATATTATTGTTATTACTATTACAAATATATTATTTATAATATTTTCTATATTTATATAATATAAATATTATTTATATTTCTGTATTTTAAAACATAATGGAGTACTTGGGAAGTATTCCCCGTTTATCTGAGTGAAATAAATTGTATTAGATCTAAACAAGTTTTTATGAAAATTCAATTCTAGAATAAATTAGAGCAGTTTAAAATTCTTCTCTGATCATTTTAGATTAAATCAAGTAAATTTTCATCTAAGTACTAAGGTGACAGGAAAAATATGTGTAAAAATTAAAAAGAAATAGTTTCCATGACCTAATATTAAAGTACTAGAAAATTAACTTCAACTAATAGCAGGTATAAAAATACTAACACAGAAATAAATGACACAAAGAGTGAGTCCATTCAATGAAAGAGTAAAAAATGTAAGAAATAAATGATTACAGAATACTCATCAATATACAGAGTCTATAATATAAAAAAGCAGTGTACCACTTAAAGGCTATGAAGAACGGAAAAAAATAAAGTGAAGGTAGCTATTTTTATAATCAAAACTAATTAGATAAAATATTACACTTTATCTTGTATTGCTAAAAGTTAGACCACAGGATTGCACTGATATCCAAGGGCTGCATAGAGTGGACCCAGCCTCTCACTGGCTGCAGCATTAGACAGAGCTGGGCCTGCATTTTGCCTGGGCAGCACAGTAGAATCTGCATCTCTCCCAGTGGTGAATGGAAGGGCAGTCCCTCCAGTCACGACAGCAGGAGAGTTGGTCCTGCCCCTTCCATCCTGTAGCACAGGCATTGCCTGAGCTAGGCTGAGAAGTGGTGGAGAACTCACCCTGGTGGTAAGGTGTGGGAGAGCTGACAGGTGGAACAAATCAGCTTCCCCCAGGTCCAGATCTAGGGTTATGATTTGTTCCACCCCATCTATGAACTACTGAAGCATGTAAAGGGGTCAGTCCTGCAGATCTAAAACTTCAGGATCCCCACAATACAGGACAGCAACAGGATATTCAAGAGGATTCCAGTGAGGATACAGTGTTTATAGTACAGCAGAAGCCAGAGGCCTCAAACCAGATCAATGACTCACTGCAAAAACATTTGCAAGCAAAAATGTACAGACTAAAGGGTATAGAATGTGATTCACTATATCTGTTAGATTTTTTGTTTTAAGTTTGGGGGGAATTGCAAGATCAGAGAGTGCAAACAAAGGTAAAAGGAGATGAATAGGGTTGTATTGTATGATGAAAATACATAAAGAATCAATAAAAAGTTAAAATTAAAAGTAGAAACAAATTATTAGTAGTATGCATGTGCTATACAAATATTTATCAAACATCTATCTACTTATGTATATACTTACCTATATACTTATCTCTCTTTGGGTAATAGAATAGATTTAAAAACCGAGTTAGACAATATCTTGGAATGTAAGAGCACATTATTTCATTGTGTAACAAACCTGTGACTTCAACTCCCAAGGATCAGATGACCTCTTATGGTGTCTATAACTACATAAGTCTACATATACATGCACTCATTTATAACAATACATTTGGGTTGAAATTATATGAATGTGAATGTAATTTGTTAAGAGAGCACTTGCATACCATATGATCTTGGATTCAAGCACTACAAAAAAGATACAACAAATCTAAAGAAAGTATACACTATTTATAAGACACAGAAGTAAGATGAAGTAGTCAAAACATCAAGCTCAAATATTAGTATGCAAAGGAATAAAATTTGATTTGTCCATGTAAAATAAAACAAACAAATAAAACAAACAAATAAAATAAATAAACAAATAATATTAATGGTAGTGAAAGACATGAATAAGAATGTAAGCTGTTCTAACATTTTGGCCAATATCAAGTATATCTAATAAAGCAGAAAATTTGATTTAGCAATTCTATTCCTGGAAGTAATTACTGGATTTTAGTGCACATATGCACAAGAATATCTCAATATGGGTATTTATTGAAGCATCAGTCTTATTGACAAAGAGATCATAAAACAATAGGATGAATAGCTGTTGTCCACCAAAGGGACTATAGTTAAAAAATGGATTGTTCTTACAATGGAATATTATTTAATAATATTTTAAAATTAATTTATAAGCATACCACTTGTCTAAGGATTTCTTCCAAGCTTTCCCTAGTTATGCTGACATGTAATCCAATCTATTTGGGAGGCTTAGTCACAAGCAGAACAAGTTTAAGTGCACCATGAACACTGGACATTTATGTGCAATAAAAAAGTAACCAAGGGAATCAGCAGTATAATAAGTAGGGGTGTAAGGTACAGGTTCAATCTCTAGGACAGAAGAGGTTTTCTTTCCCTAATGGGGGAAGTCCTGTACATTTGTTAATAAAGCACTGTAGACCAATAGGAATCTAGATGGGTGGGACTAGGAGTCCAGGAGGATTCTGGGAAGGAGAAACACAAGAGAGTCAAGATGTAATGCCATGGGAGTAGGAAGCCCGGAACCATTCTCCGGTAAGAAAAATACTTAGATTAACAATTATGGGGCAATTACTTAAGTCAGAGCTAGCCAGTAAGAAACAAGCAAAGGCCAACAGCTTCATAATTAATATAGCCTCCTGTGTGTTTATTTGGGACTGATGCGGATCTGGAACCAGGCCGGCAAGAAGGCTCCTCTCAAGGAAAGCTTCTCTTAACAGAATGGTTGTCAGGAGCGGGATTGAATTTCCACGCAAAATAACAAGATTTAAAGGAATTTTAGAAAAAGAAGAACTGAGAGAAGCACAGATTTTTGGTAGCAGCATTTTTCTCAGGTGTGCTCTGTTTTGCTAGCAACAAGCTGAGATTCACGTGGCTCGCTTACCGGAGTCTTCCTGACTGGGCATGAAAAAAAAAAAAAACAGCCATCAAGGTTGTTTTAAGAGACTCTGCTAACGATTGAAAGGTGTGTATGTACAGCTGAAAGTGGCAGCATTGGCTGGATGTCAGCATGGACTGAGGCGGTAAGCGGGAATCACGCTTACGCCCGCCATCTTGAAACGGCAGTTTAAAACAGCCACGGTTTTACAGATAAGACACGTGGCCAGAAAATCATAAAGATTTACAGTAAAGTCAGACTTGGATGAACAAAACCTCTAAAGGTTTACAGTGTGTTTAAAAATATACGTGAGATTGAGAGAGAAAATGAAACGGCAAAGTGGTAAATAAATACAAAAGCCAGCATTGTGGTGGCGCACGCCGGTAGGATTTACTCCAGAGGCAGAGGCAGGCAGATTTCCAAAGAGAAACCCTGTCTCAGAGAAAAAGAAATAAAAGTAAAATAAATAAAGTAATAATAGATAAATAAATAAGCCACGTAAAGATGGAAAATACACAGAGAGTTGGATACTGTACACTATTGTGTTTTTCAGTTTTTTCATTGCTAAGGAAGGAACGACTGATAAAGTACACTTGCTTATAAATACTGCTAAAGTAATTCAACTTATGTCTTTTGAAAATGCCTTGACTTCAAAATTTAAGTATAAGGATATGTTACTCGGGAAAGGAGTTTTTGCTTATGTTTCTACAGAAAATGAAAAGCTGAGGATTCCTTCCAGGCTTCTGTGGTTTGACAAACGAAGACCCCCGGAAGCAGTGGATCAGATGTTCCAACAATTGAAACAGCTAAGATGATGCAGTCTTACAGACCCCGAAAATATGGACTTATACAGGTTTCTGAGTTTTGTCATGATCCCCATGGTATGAACAGCGCTCCCTTCCAGCATGAAGCAGTTTGGAATGAGCGACGTCCTAATTCCCATCTTGTTTATAAATCTTTGTTTTCATTTAAATGGGATTGTTTATAATTGGCTAATGATCACAGCCAATCTTTTTTAATGGTAAAAAAGGGAATTATGGTATGGGTATTGTTTTTCATTTATTGATACAAATTCAAGGTCAATTTTGTGATATGTATATTTCTCCTCTTGATTAAGTATTGTGCTTACACTGATCTTTTAAAATGTAATGCGTAATTAAATACAGATTATAGGTAGTTACTTATAATAGTCAGAATTTATAGTTAGGTAAGTTAGGTTTTCTAGATATACAGAAATATATTTGACATAGACAGTCTTCAAACCTTTCAAAGACCTTCAGAAAATGGCATTTAAAATGGTTTAGGGTTTTTCTTGACAATGAGAAATGTCTGCTCCTGGCAGCACCAATTACGTCTGAGAGGAAGATGGGCATCGAAGAAACTCGTTATGGAGTTTGCTTTCAACATGGAAAGATTAACCATTTGGGCAAGAAACTGCTCTTGCCTAGACTGACTGTTGCTGTATAAACTGGACACGCAGGACCCACAGAAAAGTGACTGCTAAACTCAGTCTTACAGGGTTCCTGCTTCATGGAAGTGTCTACCAGACTTTCTACAGGACAGAGAAATGACTGACAGACTGCCAATGCAGATGGACAGTATGAAATTTCCTGCTTTGCTGAGAAATCTTCTGGACACATTGTGGCCTATGGGCTGAAGATGGATGCCCCAACGTTACAGAGGAACTTCGGGTGACTGTCCAGGCAGTAAGATGTCTCTGTCAATCCTAGTGTTTATATATTATCCTTCTGTGGTCTTTGATGGAGTTGAAGATAGATAGTTATAATTATAGTTTTCCTTAGTTATGATAAAAGATACATATAGAACTTTGGACTCACAAGGATGGGATGGATGATATTTTCTTTAAATCTTGCTAAAATATTGTAACTATGTTCTTATTTGATAACTGTTCTGTTATATATAATTTGACTATGTTAAAGTTAAGACCTTTCTTTTTGTTTAAACAGAAAAGAGGAGATGATGGGGGAAGTCCTGTACATTTGTTAATAAAGCACTGTTGGCCAATAGGAATCTAGATGGGTGGGACTAGGAGTCCAGGAGGATTCTGGGAAGGAGAAACACAAGAGAGTTCGAGATGTAACCGCCATGGGGTAGGAAGCCCGGAACTATTCTCCGGTAAGAAACATACTTAGATTAACAATTATGGGGCAATTACTTAAGTCAGAGCTAGCCAGTAAGAAACAAGCAAAGGCCAACAGCTTCATAATTAATATAGCCTCCTGTGTGTTTATTTGGGACTGATGCGGATCTGGAACCAGGCGGGAGGGAAGGCTCCTCTCAAGGAAAGCTTCTCTTAACATTTCCCCAAAAAATTTCTCTAATTTTTTTATTTAACTTTTTACACACGTGATTCTCTGATTCTCCATTCCCTCTCCCTCCCCTCTTCCCCCAGTCCCCCAGTCCTCCCAATCCCCACCCCACTGCATGCCCCTTCCCCTCCCCAGGGAGGGTAAGGGTTTCCATGAGGGATTTTCAGAAACTGTCATATCATCCTGGGTAGAGCCTAGGTCCAGGCTGAGAGAGCATCCCTCCATGTGTTATGGGCTCCCAAATTTCATTTGTATACCAGGAATAAATACTGATGTACTCTCCAAGGTCCCATAGATTGTCGAGGCTTCTTCTCTGACACCCAGGTTCGGGTGTGTGTGTGTGTGTGTGTGTGTGTGTATCTAGATCAGTCCCATGCTGGCCTCTCAGGCATCAATCTGGATCAGTCTGGGGTCTATGAGCTCCCCCTTGTTTAGGTCAGCCACCTCTGTGGGTTTTGCCAGCCCGGTCTTGATTCCTTGGCTTATTACTCCTCTTTGCAACTGGGTTCCAGCAGTTCATTTCAGTTTTTAGCTGTGGGTGTTTGCCTCTTTAGAGAGCTTAATATAACTACATCATTTGCTCTTTTCCTTTGGTTAATTCAACCACTTACACATACCCCTCCTTGCTCTCTTTTAAATTCATGATCTATTTTTATCATTAATTGTTTAATACATACATGTATATCCCTAATTATAAAACTACAACCTGCTCAGGATGTGTATTTTACTTATATGTGTTGTTTACAGCTGACCATTTGGTATTAGGTACCCAAGTAATGTCCTCTTCCGAGTGGAAGTCTATTTCTCTCTCAGATTTCCTCAGCTGCATGCAGTTCTTTGTTTAGGGTTGAAGCTTCCTGTTCCCACCAACCCTATTCACACTATCATATCTTGTTATTATCCTTGTTAAACTCAAGTTTGGACAGTCTGGTTGGTGAGACTTTATGAGTATTGTCAGACTTTCCTATGAGACACATTCTCAAAACAAACTCCATGATCCTGTGGCTTTTATAGTCTTTCTCCCCTATCTTCAAACACAAGTCACATATAAAAGAAAACCTATCAGAGTAACAGCTGACATCTCAATGGAAACTTTGATAGCCAGAAGAGCCTAGCCCTGCCTTCCCAGTCCTTTCCTTCTTTTCTTCTTTCATTTTTTAAAGGAATGTCTTTTAAATGGTCAACAGAATGTTATACAAAGTATTCATGAAATATCTCTGTTTATTCAGCTCAAGATAAAATAGCTAAGACTTCTCCCTTTGTTGTAGCTTAAAATGTTCTTGCATTTGTAGCATGGATGAACACTTGTTTTTATTCAGGGGAGAACTGCAAGTTCCCTTCTCTATCAAACTTTTTTCCATAGTATTTAGTAGTGCCCCACCTCAATTTGCTAAGCTAGATTAAATTCTACTGTGTAAACGGAGCTTTACTAAGAGTCAGCTGTCCTAGTTAGAGTCACTGTACCCTTTTGATAGATGTGTGCCATGAGGATGCCACACCAGTGAAGTAAAGCAGAGAGAAAGACCTGATATGAAAAAATTTTCCAGAGAAGAGTCCTTCTTGGCAAGTGGCCTCTTGCATCCCTACATAGTTGCTGAGTGAGCATTCTGTTTAAGTTACTGAAAAGGACACACTCCTCAAGTCTCTCAAGTACACTACCTGAGGCCCAATTTTAAGGACACTGTCTATAAAATGCAGATTAGGCAATTAACAAACTATACCATTAAAATGCTAGTAAGGCTTTCTGTTTGCTAATTTTCCCTTTTTCTAACTTGAAACACTGACCAGTATTGTCTTAGGGAAAAATGATTATTTGAATTCATGTTTTTGTTCTATAAGTACTAAAGAAAGTCTCTATCCTACAAGCTAAAAAAACATAAACCTGAAAACTTTCAGTGATTGGAACAAGTTGTTTACTTAACATGTAAAGTAAACTCAGAGACTAATTTGAATCAGGTGAAATACAGAGTAAGCTGTTACTAGCTTTTATAGTTTTTATGTGTAATTTTGGCATGCATAGGTAAATAAAATACTCAAGTATTCAAAAACAATATATGGCAGATGAAAACTTTAAAGTCCACTTTAAGCAAACTGTGCCAATTCCTGATAATTTGAATTCAAAGTTTTCTTGTATCAGGTATCAGTGAGCTCACCCAGAGATGTAAGTAGTGTGTGCTTTCTCATTTATGTTTTAAAATATGTCTTTCAGTAGAAGACAAAACGAGTAAGAATCAGAGAAAGCATGTAAGAAAAAGGCAAGATTGGGTGGGAAATCCAAAATAGACTGGGAAACACCTTATGAATTGTGAACTGTGAAAGTTCCCCTGTCAAGGGAGCCCTGGGAGCTGGACCTCAGCTTTGTCAGCTTCTCAGTCAGTTCTTGTTGTCTGATCCTGACTCATACTACTTCTTGCATTAGCTTTGATAGGCAAGGACTGGAAACCTTTAAAATTCAATTTCACCATTCAGCATTTACTATGATTCCCATTTATTTCTTTGAAGATACTCATCAACTGACTGGCTGCGTTTTTCTGCCATAGTTCTAAACGATATTTGAACTAAAACTAAATCTCAGTGTCTGAGCATATAACTCAATTAGCATTTTACCAACAAAAGGCAAATGCTAAATCCAGAGTAGCTATTGCAGAGTGAACTAACATCAGAAATAGTTTTATTCCACAGAATGAAGGCTGGCTATCCACTTTGGAAATATGCACTCCAGACTGCGTTTATTCTGCTTGGTCATATTTATCATATTTATCAGTTACTATTTAATCTTTCTGAGAATTTGAATTAAAATTAGGACAAAAAGAAGCACTAAACTTAAAGTACCATAAAATGATTTGAGGGATAGGATACTATCCATTGTATAATGTGTGTAATGTGTAGCAATGATAAAGCTATAATATTGTCATTTGTAATTTTTCCTATTTGTAAATCTATGTAAATTCTCAATAATTAATGCAGGAACTTTGTTGATTGCCTTAATTGCATTTATTTCTTAGTTGCATTCTATTTCTTATCTTATCTGTTTCTTCTGAGGTTCTAACTTTTAAAATCTAGCTGTTCCCGGTTCTTCAAAATATTTTTTTTGGTTCTTCAAAATATTATTTGGACTTTTTTGCCAAGTACCTCTAGAAATCCTCACATGGTCAGTGCCTGTTAGATTTTGGCATATGGAATTCAGCAGTCATCTAGAATATGATTAGCCCGCTGTTTTATAGAGTTGGAAAGGCAAAATAACCCAAAGGCAAAGAGCTCACATGCACTAGTTCAGCTGTGAATCTTGTTTCAATTATTTCTAGTTGTGTTTACTTCACCTATAAACTGGTGAAGATGTCATGAGTCAGCCAAGAAAAGCACCTAGAGTCATATTCAACGCACAACAAACTTTATTATTCTATTAATTCATCTTTTTACTGAGGTATTCTATCCTAAAATGCAGGAAAAATAATGTTATGGATATGAGACCTACAATTCACTTTGACTATGTGCACCTGTTAAATATGTCCACATCTTAGAATTTTTACATGAATTATTGTCAAAGAAATGATATTTTCTCAAATATATATATATATATATGTTGGTGAAGACAAACAAATTGTATTTCTTGCTTTACTCAGAAGAAACAATAAATATCCATTCTATGTTATTTGAAGTCTTTCCATATCTATTCTCTCTTGCAATTGCATTCTAAATTATGGTAAGAATGCATGGTGTGGGTTTATTTGGCATGGTGTTTGTTATTTACCAAAATCTGTTCCTTCTTTGTGAGAGGCTGGATTAAAATTGGGAAAAAAACCTAACATATCTTTTTATAGTTTAAAGTAAAGGTTCATGTCCTGTGCTCATTCAAAGTAGGGCAGCCTCATTTTGTTTCTTAATGGAAGAGTGGCCTGATGTAAAACGACACTAAGGTCATCCTGAGTAATCAGGTCAGTTGGTAAGTACTCCCAATTCTGTGTGGCTGTTTCTCATTTACACATTGGGAAATATTGAACCATACCAAATGAATATAATTATGAATGTTTTAACTGTAGAACCATCACATTTCTTAGAATAAATGGCCATCTTGGATGCTGCTGGTTCAAAATACAATGGTTTTATCAGAGAAGTAAATCAAAGTCAGTACTGGAGGGCTGATTGCTCCTTTCTCATGGCAACAGTCATTCCTTTGATTTGCTTAGATTCATTTTAATTGTTATTATTAACCTAATAATATACAGCTATACAAGTGGGTAAAATAATTTTCATAAGTGGGTTAAATCATTTTTTAGGTCTTTATAGATTTAAAAGAATTTTTTGCAGGTCGTTCGCAAGTAACAAATGTTCAGGAGCATACCTGCTAGAATCAAGTAACTTCATTTGACTTAGTTCATATGCTCAATGTCTATTTAATGCCCTCGTCTCAGAACAGATTGCATGTTCGAAACAGTGCGTGATATTGTGATGAACTATGAAACTATGCCTCTTTCTACCTTCTCCTCACCCTATCTCTGTCTTCCTTTCTCTCTGTTCTCTGTTTCTGCCTCTGTCACCCCTCTCTCTCTTTCTCTCTTCCTGCATTCCCCTCTCTTGTAGTTTGTTTCTGTAGTTGTTAATTGCAAAGTAGCTTCCTATCCTTTTTCATATAGCTCAAGTATTCCATAGCATTGAAAATATGGATTAAAAATCCATGATAAAATAAATTGGAGTTTAATCTTTAAATCACAGACCCTGTATTTATTATATCCTTGTAGATTTTATTATACTACAACACAATTGGACCTCACTGGAAGGCACTTTGGCTCTTTAAATCTGGGAGTATTTGGTAGCCTTCATCTAAAAAAAGATCACTAGTTATCATGGATAACTAGACTTTTTGATAAGATGTTTGCCACATATAAAGGAAAGAGATAAATATGGTTAATAAAGAAAACTCTGGCCACAATATCAATGATTCTCTGAGGGTGTCTGCCTCTGCTTACATCAATCAATAGAAGAAGGTTCTAGGATGCATGTAAGGCAGTCATCAAACTCATAATCAGGGATTGGTATTTAAGATAGTATCTCCACTACTGCTTAGTTTGGTGTCATCCTTGTAGATCACTGGAGATCTCACTAGTGCCAGATCTCTCGTCAAACCTATAATGGCTCCCTCTATTATGGTATTTCTCATCCTACTCTCCTCTATTCTTCCCCCTACTTGACCTTCTTGCTCCCCCATGATCTCCTCTCTCCTCCTCTTCTACCAGCTCCCTCTCCCCTCCCTATCATGCTGCCAATCTGCTCAGGTTCCTTCCTGTTTCCCAGACTCTCTGGTAGTGAGATTGTAGGCTGGCATTCCCATGACACATGTCTAAAATCCATATATGAGTGAGTACATACCACGTTTGTCTTTTTGTGACTGAATTACCTCACTCAAGATGGTTTCTTCTAGTGCCATCCATTTGCCTGTAAATCTCAAGATTTCATTGTTTTTTTCCCTTTGAGTAGTACTCTATTGTGTAAATGTACCACATTTTCTCTATCCACTCTTCAGTTGAGGGGTATCTCAGTTGCTTCCAGGTTCTGGTTACTACAAGTAATGCTGCTATGAACACAGTGGAACAGACGTCCTTGTTGTATGAATCTGCATCTTTTGGATATATGCCTAAGAGTGGAAGTTCTGGGTCTTGTGGTAGACTGATTCCCATTTTCCTGAGAAACTGCCATACTGATTTCCAAAGTGGCTGAACCAGTTGGCACTCCCACCAGGAGTAGAGGAGTGTTCCCCTCTCTTCACATCCTCTCCAGCATAAATTGTCGTTGGTATTTTTGATTTTAGCCATTCTGGAAGGAGTAAGATGATATCTCAGAGTTTTTTTGATATGCATTTCCTTAATGGCTAAGGATGTTGAGCACTTTCTCAACCATTTTAGACTCCTCTATTGAGAATTTTCTATTTAGTTCTGTACCCCATGTTTTAATTGGATCCTTTGTTGTTTTGAGACATGCTTCTTGAGTTCTTTGTAAATTTTGGAGATCAGCCCCCTGTCAGATATGGGGTTAGTGAATATCTTTTCCTGTTCTATGGACTGCATTTTGTCTTGTTGACTGTGTCTTTACCTTACACAAGCTTCTTTTTAAGGTACATAGTTGTATCTGAGTAGATTAGGATGATACTTGGGAGAAGTCTGGTTCCAATTTGAGTGTAAAAGGAGAGGAGGCAAGAAGTCTCTAAGGATGTGTTAATTGGACATCAAGCATCCCACTAATATAGTGTATCAGAATAGAGGCCTAATGTAAGGTATAAGAGCAAAATCAAATCCAGAATCGCTAAATTAAGCAGATATTGTAAATTCGGCAATTAGAACACACATTGGAAACAGCTGACCTGAGTAAGTGGGAACTCATGGATCCCAGTCTGACATTTGAGGAAACAACATAGGACCAAACCAGGCACTCTGAACGTGGGTGTGAGCTAGAAGGACTGGGAAGTCAGTCTATGGAACCTCTTGCAGTGGGACCATAGTGCAAGAACAGACCTCAGGAGCTCATTGCCCATGGAGGGATGCTCCCCTAGCTACACTGGGGAGGGCCCAAGCCCTGTCCCAAATGACTTGAGAGATTTTGATGATCTCTCATGTAAGGCCTCACCCTCCCTGAGGAGTGGATGGGGGATGGGATGGAGGGCGTGGGAGGTTGGGACAGAGAGGGAACTGGGATTGATATGTAAAATAAGATTGTTTCTAACACAGTGGAATTCATTCATGTACTATTTTTCCTAAATTAGTTTTGTGTATTTTGCAAGTGATTAAACTATCTTTAATTCATTTTATGGTAATTTCATACATGTATATCATGTATCTTGACCATATTCATACCTAATTTCTCCTCCCACTAACTATACCCTAGACAGCACCTAATATGCCTCCCATCTTCATGATTTTTTTCACTGTCTCCTTCTGTCTTTCTCTCTCTCTCTGTGTCTTTCACTCACCCGCCCCCCCTCTCTCTCTCTCACACACACACACACACACACACACACACAAATTCATGGGTATCTGGAAATGTTATATCTGGAAATCATCATTTCATAGCATTCCTCCCCATCTTCAGGTTTGTATACTCTTTCCAACACCTTTTATGTGATGTAGGCATGCACAGATGTCATAATATGTGTTCCACATAAGACTGAACATTTAACAGACACATAGTCTCGGTGTTTGATGAGCTCAGGGCTTTTCATTGACTGTAGCCACGTCAAAGTGAAGCTTCTCTGGCCAAGGTTGAGAGTTGCACCAATTGATGGGTATATGCGTAAATATTAGAAAGCAGTTTGACAGATGTCCACATCCAAATAATACCTGTAATATGAAAACTAAAACCCAGAGACAGATATTAGGGTTCAAACTGCAGACTGGCAAAGCAAAGTACCCAATCCACTAGCTCTACCTCAGGATATTCCACCCTTATTGTTACCCAAAATTGATAGGGATGTCTGCAATACCTGGCACTGGGATTTTCATATAATAATCCATATCTTCTGGGGGCAGCATTGTCGCATCACACGAGGTACTTTGTTCAAAGTCCTTAAAAAAAAAGAGTATGTTTATCAATTAGTTTACAGTCCAGTGGGTTTCTGTAAGGAACTTTAGCTTTGGTTAATGTAACCCCCACTCAGGCTTCTCTCTTGTCCCTTCCCTCATCCCTGCTTAAACTTTGTCTTTCAGTACCCCAACTCTACTTTCATACAATTCCTTAAATCCTCCTCCCGTTTCCCTTTCCTAGCCATTTTCTAATTTCCTGATCTCCACAAGTGCTCCATATTAAAGTCAAATCTAATAGCCCTGCACTAGAATCTATAGACAAGATAGAAAATATGGTATTTGCTTTTCTGGGCCTGGGTTACTTCACTTTGTATAATATTTCCATTTGTATCCACAATTTAATTTTTATACACAAGAATAAATATCCAATGTGTACATGACCACATTTGTCTTATCCACTCAGTGATGGATATGCAGGTAGGATGGTTTTATTTCTGGCTGTTGTGATTAGAACACCAGTGATTACAATGATTATTTCTCTAGAAAGATGTGTAATCCTTGGGAACATGTCCAGGAGTGGTTTAGAGGATCACTATTTGTTTTTAAAAAGATTTTCACACCAGATACACTTACACCAGCCATAAGCAGGCATTCCCTTTTCCCACAATCTCACCAGCATTTGTCAAATGATGATAGCCATTATGACTAGGGTGAGATGGAATCTTAAAACATTTTTAATTATACTTTCTTGATGAATAATAATATTAGGCTCTTTTGTAAACATTAATTAGCCATCACATCTCTTCTTTTGATAACTCTCTGCATACTTCCATAGCCCATTTATAGTTTTTTGATGTTTATGACATTTAGGTCATTGAGTACTTTGTACATTTGTACATTTAAAATTACTTAGTCTAGTAGAAGAATGCGGATCGATCCATGTTTATCGCCATGCACAAAACTTAAGTCCAAATGGATCAAAGACCTCAACATAAATCCAGCCACACTGAACCTCTTAGAAGAGAAAGTGGGTGGTACCCTTGAACGAATTGGTACAGGAGACAGCTTCCTGAACATAACACCAGTAGCACAGACAGTGAGATCAACAATTAATAAATGGGACCTACTGAAACTGAGAAGCTTCTGTAAGGCAAAGGACAAAGTCAGCAAGACAAAAAGGCAGCCCACAGAATGGGAAAAAATATTCACTAATCCCACATCTGACAGAGGGTTGATTTCCAAAATTTACAAAGAACTCAAGAAGCAAGTCTCCAAAACACCAAAGGACCCTATTAAAAAGTGGGCTGCAGAACTAAATAGAGAGTTTTCAATAGAGGAGTCTAAAATGGCTGAGAGGCACTTGAGAAACTGCTCAACATCCTTAGGCATCCGGGAAATGCAAATCAAAACAACTCTGAGATACCATCTCACTCCTGTCAGAATGGCTAAAATCAAAAACACCAATGACGAAAATTTATGCTGGAGAGGATGTGGTGAAAGGGGGACACTCCACCATTGCTGGTGGGAGTGCCAACTGGTTCAGCCACTTTGGAAATCAGTATGGAGATTCCTCAGAAAAATGGGAATAAACCTACCACAAGACCCAGCAACTCCACTCTTAGGCATATATCCAAAAGATGCCCATTCATACAACAAAGATGTCTGTTCCACTATGTTCATAGCAGCTTTATTTGTAATAGCCAGAACTTGGAAGCAACCCAGATGTCCCTCAACCGAAGAGTGGATAGAGAAAATGTGGTACATCTACACAATGGAATACTATTCAGCAGAAAAAAATAATGGAATCCTGAGATTCGCAGGCAAATGGATGACACTAGGAGAAACCATCCTGAGTGAGGTAACCCAGTCACAAAAAGAGAAACATGGCATGTACTCTCTCATATATGGATTTTAGACATAGATCTGGGGAGTGCCAGCCTACAATCCTATGGCCAGAGAGTCTGGGAAACAGAAACTTCATTTAGTGGCTGATCGAAGAAGAGGCTGACTCCCTTGGTTAAGTACTGAGCTGAACTCAAGAAAGCCAGTAACAGAGAGGGAGGACTGATGATCAAAGGGATTAAGACTGGGCTGGTTTAACCCCCAGAAACAGCTGACCAGACAAAGGTTAACTCTTGAATCCCAGGCATCAGCCTGGGAATTCAGCATGGGACTGATCAAGACCCCCTGAATCTGGGTGTCAGTGAGGAGGCCTAGGGAATCTATTGAGCCTTGGGCAGCAGATCAGTACCCATCCCAAGTATACACACGGACTTTGGACTCCCATAGAACAATGTGAGGTGCACTGTCACCCTGAACTCTTGGGGAAGGGTCTAGGCCCTGCCCTATATGAAATGACAGACTATGGACACCCCCATGGAGGGCCTCACCCTCCCTGGGGGAATGAGGGGATAATGGGGGGGGTTGGGGGGAGGGCACGGGAGGAGGGGAGGGAATGGGAGAGGGACCTGGAACTGACTTGTGAAGCAACCTCGTTTCTTATCTAAATTTAAACTGGAAAATAAAATATAAAAAAATGTAAAAAAATTACTTAGTCTAATATATAACTGTCGAGCTATCATAGGTTTTCTTCCATTTTATAGGCTGCCTCCTACTTGTTCAACATGGCTATACAACAGCTTTGAAGTTTCATGAGGTCCCATTTGCTGACTATAGGCCTTATTTCCTGAGTGACTTACCAATGGCTTATATAGGAGGGTACCTTCTAATTTTCACCTCTCATTTTCAGAATTTTGGGTGTTATGTTGAGGTCATTGATCAAATTGGAGTTGAACTTTGTGTACACTGAGAGATAATTATTTGGTTTCATTCTTCTGCATGTAGATACTGAGAATCATCTTGATGATTTTTCCCCTTGTCTGCATTTTTGACATCTTTGATTTTGTAATTAGATCATTTATTTTATTTTATTGTTTAATGTGTCTATTTTTTGCAGTAACATACTGTTTTTAGTAATACAGCTTTAAATATGACTTGATATGGGATACTGTGATGCCTCCAGCAATATTCTCTTTGCTTGGGATTGCTTCAGCTGTGAAGGGCCTTTGTGCTTACAATTCAATTTTAAGATTTCCTTTTCTGTTTATGTAAAAAATGTCAATAGACTTTTAAATGGGATTGTACTGAACTGGAAGGCCAATACCACAATATTAAGTCTTCTAAACTCTGATCTCAAGGGAGTGCCAATCTTCTTAGTGTCTCCCTCAATTTCTGTTTTGACCACTTAAAGTTTTCATTCCAGATGTTTTTTTCACATTCTTGGTTAGGTTTATTCTGAGGTATTTTATTATGTTTTTGAGGCTGTTAAGAATGGGATTGTTTGCCGGGCATTGTGGTGCATGCCTTTAATCCCAGCACTCGGGAGGCAGAGACAGGCGGATCCTTGTGAGTTCGAGACCAGCCTGGTCTATAAGAGATAGTTCCAGGACAGCCTCCAAAGCCACAGAGAAACCCTGTCTTGAAAAACAAAAAACAAAACAAAACAAAAAAGAATGGGATTGTTTCTCTTATCTCATTTTCAGTCTATTTTCCATTGCTATGTGTAAAAGTTAATAGATTATACATGTTAATAGTGTATTCTGTCACTTTTATGCTAGAGATTATAGGCAGTTTTTGTTGGAACCTTTAGTTTTATTTATTTATAGAATCATCTCCTCTACAAATAGAGATACTTTCTTAAGGCATTTTGTTTATTTAAGACTGTAGGAGGGCCCAACCCTTGCTGGAGTGTGCTTTCCCTGAGCTGTTGGTTCTGGGTTCTGTAAGATCCAGCTTTAGCCCCTCAAGTCTCTTTGAAAATCCTTGCTACTTTAACTGCTTTTGTGTGTGTTTTCCCTCCATGGATAATGGGCTCCCGAAGTCCATTTGTACACCAGGTATAAATACTGTACCACTACCAGGGTCCACATAGATATCTCAGGCCTCCTACCTGACACCCACATTCAGGGGGCGTAGTTTGGTCCTATGCAAATAGAGATACTTTTACTTTTTTCTTTCCCATTTGTATTCCTTTTGTTTGCTTCTCTTGTGTTATTGATCTGGCTAACTCTTCTTGTTCAATATTGAATATGAGTGGGAAAATGGACATCCTCATTTCATTTTTACTTCGATGGAAATTCTTTAAGATTTTTCTCTCATTATTAAGTAAGAAAGTATATTGAGTGTACGTTTATCCACATAGAGACTTTCTTATGCTAAGATACCCTTCTATTCTAAGTTTCTTCAGGTATAAAGAAAATATCATATATGTGCATAACTTATCTTTATCAAATCCCCGTCAATATGCCCTGCCTCTCATGGACAGAAATTTAAATATATCCCTCCCAAATTTCTGTCATGTCTTCTTTATAACTCATGGAGTCAACTAGTGATGTTCATATGGACGTGAATCTGACACCATCCAATTGAAACAGTCAGATCCATGCACCATTTCCTTATTCCCCAAAGTGAGTATATATCAGCAGCCATCTATTACTAATAGCTCCTCAGTTTGGAATGGACATCAGGATCTTCTCCTGACTCCACAATGGAATTTTTAACCGGCTTGGTCTTGTGCAGGTTTCATTTAACCCAGTTTCTGTGAGTTCATGTTGGCAATAGCTATGTCCTGTCCAGAGGACAGCGCTTTGAAGTCCTCTCACTTTCCTTCATCTCTTACAGATTTTCATTTTTTAAAATATTATAAAATTTATTACAAATGACCTTCAAATAAATATTAACTTTTTCACCCAAAATAAACAGAACTATAATCCACCAACTATAGTCTATATGGTCACAAGAGGGATTCAGAATGAAGGCTATGGGGTTTCACATTAAATTGTAAACTTTCAGTATCAAATATGTTTACTTGCAGTATCAAACGTGTTTTATATGTCTATCCAGTAACTGACTCGTCTTTTGTGATCTGTCCTGATCCTTTGGGGAGGCTGTAAGATGAACTTAACCTCTGTATTTAAACACTTACTCAGTTTCTTATCCTCAGCACTCAAATTTTTGATTAGCTTAGAAACATGTCAAGGTATTGAATTATGTTGACCTATCAACAAGATCATGTGATTTATATCTTTGAGTTTGTCAATGTACAACATTTATTGATCAAAATTATTGAGCTATCCCTGTGTGGTGATATGTTTTTTATGATTTATTAAAGCTTGCCAGAGGATTGAAAAGGCAGTCAGCCTCAATCTTTAGCTATCAGGCAGTGGTGGTATACACCTTTAATCCCAGGACTCAGAAATAAGAGGTACCTGGATCTCTGTTAGTTCATGGCCTCCATGGCTACACAAGAGTGAAGAGTAACAGAGATCATGCCTTTGATCCCAGAACCTGAGGTCACATGCCTTTAATCCCAGCAATAGTGAGTTATATAAAGGAGCAAGGTCTCAGAGCTGGCATTCATTCTTCAGCTACATTGAGGATAGGAAGACAAGAAAGTCTCAGGATTCTCCAGCCACTCTGAGGAGAGGTTACAGTCTAAGTTGTGGTAGAGCCAGAATTGCCTTTCAGTCTGTGGCAAAGTAAGAGCAAATTACCAGTAGCTTTGCTTTTCAGATCTTCAGCTTGAAGCTCTGTGACTTTTATTTATCATATTACATCCCTCCATTTCTTTACTAAACCAAACTTGATAATGGTGAATAGTTATTTTTTATGTAGCCTTAGGTTTGTCTTGCATTTTGTTGAGACACATTCTTGTGAGAAATTTTTTTGTAATATTTTTCCCTTTTTATGATTTTGATATAAACATAATTGAAGCTTCATCTTAATAAAAGGTATAGTAATAGAATAGTTGGAGACCAGCAGCTGCTCTTAATTTATCTTTGAGGAGTTGGAAATTTTGCCAGTGAAATCATTAGGGCCATGTTTGCCTTCCTTGAGAAAATTGTAATTACTTTTTCAATTTTTCTGGTTGTTATAGATCTGTTTAAATTTTACAAACTCATTTTGGCCTCATTTTGTTAGATCATATTGTTCTAGAAATTCATCCTTTTTCTTTATTTTCTCATGTAGTGGGATACTAGTTGCCTAGAAAGACCTAACAAGTTTCATATTTTCACTGGTGTGTTTTAAAAATTCCTTTGTCTAATTTCACTAATTTGAATCTGTCTCCTGATCCAATATACTAGTATATGTATTTTGATGGGGGGGCTGAGACCATCAAAAATCAGAGTTATTAAGTGTTATGCATTGCTTTCTGTCATTGTGTTGATTTCATGGTATTTATTCTTTCCTTCTTCCTGTAATTCTTTGTCTAGCATGTTCCATTATTTCCTGTGGCCTCACAGAAAGATTTATTTTTCCTTATGTCTGAAATATTCCTTCAAGCACCATCTGTAGCACTGCTTTATGGGCATGGAAGTCTGAGTCTGCAGTTCTTTTCTATGTCCAGGCCCTAGCCTTTCAAGATTTGGTGGAATAAAAAACCTGCTGTTACTGGATCGAGTTAGATTTTCTCTTTTGCTGCTTTCAATATACCATATTTGTTTTATTTATATGTAAGTCTTTTAATTATAATATAACGAGGGGAATATATTTTCTTCTGTTTTCTTTTAACGTCCTAAATACCTCCCAAGTCTGGATTAACATATTTGGAGATATTTTCTGTTATTATATAAAAAATAATGTTTTATTTGCCCTAAGAACTAGGTTTTACTTCTGTGCCTATTATACGGGAGTTTGTTCTTTTCAGGGTGCCATATATAGCTTGGCATTTCAGTGCATCTTACTATCATTTTATCTTTGTCAGTATTTGGGTGTTCCAGTTTCTCCACATTGTATTTTAGTTTAAATATTCTGTCACCTCTTTGATCCATTTTATTTGTAAAACTTTCCACTCAATTTTTTTACTTTATTTTTTTTAACTAAAATGTAATTCCAGCTCCTGGCCAGATTGTGTCCCAAGGTTGTAAGGGTGAAGTATACCTGAACTGCCATCTCTTGCCAAGAATGTATCTAAAATTGACATTTTGTTACAGAAGAAAAATTAGTTTTCACCAAAGAAACACTAATTTTCTCTCACTGGATATATAAACCACATATAAAGGCAGGCCCCATGCCCATCAGTTGATTGTCAATTTCATAGATATTTTATCACATATTGCTTTGCTTTGGGCCTTTTGTATCTTTCTGGTCTTTTGCTCATATATATTATGGTGTTAGATTTTTTGTTTTATAGGTTTTTATGTTTATTAGTGTTTCTTGTACTTTTTTCTTTTTTAATTCTTTGTTGCTTGTTTGTTTGCCTGTTTGTTCTGTAAATGAAGAGAGAAAAATGGGTGTGTGGAGTTGGGTGGATCTGGAAGTGAGGAGCATCTTGGAGGAGTCTGGGGAATAGTATCACCATCAGAATATATATATATATATATCATGTATGTATCATACATAACTATGTACAATGTTTATTACATATATGTGTAATGTAATTATAAAATTTTTCCCATCCCATTTTCTCTCTATGAAACCTCCTGTGTTACTTCCTTCACTGCTTTCTCTTGTTTCATGTTTTCTTGCTTGTTTTTAAAGAATTATTTATATACATATATTTCTAAATTTATCAACACATATTTTCATTTAATTTATGTTTTTCATTCTAGAACTTCAGTTGGTTTTCTTCTTTAGTGTTTCTGTCTCTTTTTTGATTTCCTTTTCATGTCTTACATTGCTTTCCATATATCATTCAGCAGTTTGTATGTTCAACAAGGGGCTTATATTCTTCTTTAAATTTTTAAAATACTCATAATCACTCTTTTGAGAATTCTCTCTGGGATATCATCTAGCTAACTCTCACTAGATGCCATTAATATAGGATTTGTAATTTTATACAAGTTATATTGCCTTTGTTTTTCATTTTTCTTATGTTGCTGCATTGGGATTTATGCATCTGCTATTATTTCTTTGCTTGGTTTATTTTGTAAGCTATTTTCTTTCTGCAGAATTATTGGCAATGTTCATGTGGGGCTTGTATGTGGTAGTATTGCCTGTGTAATTCAGAAAGTAGTTCTTCAGGACAGGAGATTAAAATGTCTAGTACAAACTCTAAATTATTTCCTGAATAGGATACTAATTGTGAGAACTACCACAGCTACTTCATATTAGTACAATGTGAATCGTGCACGGTTATAGTTAATAAGAACATGAGAGAGATTTAGAGAAGGTAAAGATAATAATCAAGTATCAAATTGATTTTTGAGAAAATATTTAAGATGAAGTAGCTGGGAGAAGAAAGTAGGGATACTGTTTTAGGATTCTGATTTTTGATTATGAGAGTTTAAACATTTACACTCTGTTACCTGACCTCACTCAGATGTGTCCTGTTGTGAAGTCACCTCCCTTCAGTCCTCTGATAAGTTTCTAAAATTTCCCAGTATAGACTTCTCTTCCCATTTAAGGGATATTTATTGAGAGTTACAATGATTAATATCTCTGAAAGGCTGTGCAGAAGCAAAAATGACAGCTGTTAACAAACTTGCAGAAATGAAGGTGGAAAAGCAGTGCTTGAACATGAGCCTGCTCTAAGGAGCATGCCAATTTCAAAACCTCACATTTATATGAGCATGTCAAGAGTTCCACATCTAGATGAAAACTTCAGATGCAAGTGAGTGTTACATGACTTTTAATAGCGAAGACCTTGTACAATTTAATAATGTAATATGTTTAAGCACAGTTTGTATTTTGGAGGCTTCTAGTAAGCTATTAAAACACATTATTTCATTAGCTTCCATAGCTTTTGTGTTTTACTTACTATAAAAAGATGTACGTGTGAAGATACTCAAGTCACCCACATAGGACACTGCATTGATATCATTTTCCTGGTATGATACCTAGTAACATTCATCACAGACAGTCAATGTGGTCATGTTACTAATTTCAAAAATCTTTGGAGACTACCCAGATTTTCTGGTCTAGTGACCAATCCGTGGATGCAGGATGGTAGAATGCTCAAATCTCATTTCACATGAGATGTACTATAACATAAACAATAAAAACCCAGAGACAGATATTAGGGTTCAATATGAAGGTCAGAAAAGCAAAGCAACAAAACACTAGAGAGCTCTTACTACTACCGAGTCTGGGGCGATCCTGTCCTAATTGTGCCTGGAGACTAATTGCCAGTTTTGAGACCCTTCTCCTGTATTATATACCTCTCTAGTGCTGGAATGAATGTGTGAGCTCTGTTTCTCTTTAGACTGATTCACTTTTATGAAGCCCTGAGAGACCTTGAACTCACAGAGATTCATCTGCCTTTGTCTCCTGAGACCTGCGTTTAAAGGTGTGTGCCACCACTGCCTGACCTCTATGGCAAACTTTATTAGGTCATAATCAGTATGTCACCACCATAAATTGTTCTCACAACGGTGCATATTGGTTCATCCATTTTTAATGTTTAATCCATCTCTACATTTTGCTACCTGTATTTTAATTACACACTAATGTGCATTCTACATCTTAAAATGAGCATATTGATTCACTCAAATTCAAAAGGGTATTGAAGTTCTGGCATGAGTTGGACATCCATATAATTCAAAGAAATTCATACAAAACTTCAACACATATATTGTTAATAGTGTCATGGATATATATATATATACATATATATATATATATATATATATGCTTAGACATAGGCATTCCCATGTGTAGATAAGTGCATGAGTAACACACTATTTTATAAAATTTTGGTGAGTGGCATTAAAAATTCCAAAGTAATGTTGGCAGGAAGAGTAAAATTAAACAATTAAACTACATGATGAGTGGGATGAGTGGTTAATATGGTTTCTGGTGAGTACTCACAGCTTGTTACTTTTAAAGTTAAATGTTATAGTTTTCTGTAGAGATCTTAACAAATTCATATACAATTACCTTGAAATGGATTCTAGGTATTAATATGAAACATTTTTAGTTCCAGAAGAGAATCTAACATGATGCTTCATGATATTTTGTATTCAATACTGAAATTTTAATTCAAGGAAATTTTAGGAAACGATTTTTTAATATTAAGAGTAATAACACTATTATACAAACATACACATATATGATATATAACTAGCCCAAAACTTATAGTAATGTTTAAAACACACAGTTGATAAAATGTTAAATCTCAGTTATATGAGTAACTTTTAAAATATATCAGAGACAACAAAATAACAACAGAGCCTGATTGATAAGTGGGCCAAAGATCTGAAGTCAGCTCATGGAAGCAGATGCGGAGATGTCAACCAACCCATGGGCACAGTGAGCATGATGGAACAGTAGGTAGATATGAAGCAAATGTCAGTTACATTCCCCTACACTGCCCTTGGAGTGGTGCAGGCCAAAAGCTATTTATGCAAATTTCTGTCAAGAATAAGCCAATTAACAATTCTGAAATCAATCAAATTAGTTGGGCTACTGTTAGAAGTCAGGATCACCATGGGAGTGAGAGGTAATAAGTAAGCAATGATGATGTTACAAATATTGGATCAAGACAGACCCAGGACTACAAATCATAATTGTCCTGTATGGGATTCTAGAAGTGCATACAGTATCCTGTTCTCAACTGAAAAAGTGTAGATGCAAGAAATATTCAACAAATAGAACGGCTAGAGCTATTCCTTCTTGTAAACTTTTCCATATCTTAAATTACCTAAAACCTAAGTTATCTGGGTACACATGACTTTACCTGTTCCCTTTGTATATTTTATAATTTTTATTGTTGTCCTTGGCTGAATGTACCAATTCTTCTTCCTTGTCTTCAAGCACTAATACCCCCATTGTCCTTATCAACCATTGTATTTCTGAAGTTTTCTTCATAGCTTTTTATGGACTTACTGATTTATTTTTTCTTCCTTTATTTAATTTAAGATAGAAGCAAGCTTTCTTCTCCTTCTCCCTCCCCTCCTTCACCTTCCCATCAGGGTTCCAAGTTCCCCACCCAATCTCCACTCTGATCCCCAGGGAGAATGAGGCTCTCCATGGGGGATCTCCAGAGTCTGTCATTTCAAGTAGGGTAGGCCCTCCCCCAAGAGTTCAGGCTGAGTCTATTTGTGTGCCAGTGATAAAGACTACCAAAGGCCCCATAGATTACATTTCCAGGAGCATTTCACTTTGTTTTTTCTTTAGCCATTCTAGTTATTAAATTCTAATTTTATATTCCCTATTGAGTTATTTGTTTAATGTATCTATTTATCTGCCATCTATTGGCTGTCAGAGTTTTTCACATTCTCTTTCATTATGTTATACATATTCATCATTAATGTTTTAGATTTTTGTCAAATTTCATGCAAGTCACTCTCATTAGGGGGTATTATTCTAAAATTTGTAGATTTTCAAGAAGGCATGTATTGGATTTTTATGTAACATGTTTTTTTCTTTGGGACATTCATACCAAAATTTAATTATTCTGTGGATTATTTCCATCATTATCATTTCATATTGTTTTTGTTACTTTCATCATTCAGTTGAAGAGGTGGCAATGTTGTATAATTGACTCTGAATATAATGTGGTCAAGGTGTTTTTTGTCTTTCTTAGATTGGTATGTAGGATGCCAGTCCCTCCTCCCATTTTTCACTACAACAACATTCATTATTCAGAAGAAGTCTCACTGTGACAATAGGGTTGAATCCAAGCATACAGCAATTACCTATTAAATTGTTTTTAAGTATATCTATAAAATGAACTTTTAAATGTACTAACAGATTAGGTATATGAGTATTGGTAGATGGAAAACAAAAATAGAAATAAAGTATACAATAAGTCCAAGGGTGAGTTGGCCTGATAGAGAGTAGTGGGAAGGACTGAGGGAGAAATTCAGCAGCAAAAATGGGTAAAGAAATTTTGGCTAAAAATAGATTGGAGAAAAAGATACATAAAGATGTGCCATGAGATAACAAGGTAACAGAGCTCTTCCATCTGTCCAGAGGATGAAGCACAGGCATCCAAAATAGATAGAAAATATTCTTTGGTAGAGTAAATTTCGAGCAGACAATAATAAAATAGATAACACACACACACACACACAGTGCAAGATAACACTATAGCAGGACCCAGCTGGCTTGCTAAAATGACCTAGAGCATTAAGGAAAGATGGGATAGCTGGAGATGATGAGAGAGCTGGACGAACATATTCAACTAAAACTGGCCAGAATAGACATTCATTAACGCTAACTTTCATCAATATTCATTTGGATTCTACCATGTTCTTGACCCATTACAGAGAGGGCCACTGAGATAGACTGTTGTTCATCTGTCCCTTCCTTTAGATGACTATGATGTCCTGGTCCAAGGGCAGTGCCTCAAAGGTGGAGTCCCACTTTCCTATCTTTATTATCTAGGTTCTGAATTGCTTTCCTTATGTTAATCATTTGCTCTTTCTGCGTGGTGATTTATCATTTTGAAATATAGGATTCAAAACCCTTTTCTAGCACTCTATCCATCTCATTATGTTTTCTTTTTTTGCATTTTACTGAAATTTTTTATCATATAATATATCCTAATTATGATACCCTCATCTACTCTTACTCTTCCATTTCTGATCCACCCCCTTTCTGTGTCCCATTAGAAAATAAACATGGATAATAATTAACTCTAATGGAATAATATAAAACCAAAACTAACACAATAGAACAAGACAAAATGAAGGAAATTAGTTCAAGAAAATCATAAGAAATAGGTATAGATGCAGAGACCCACTGATTCACACACTCAGGAGTCATATGAACTGGAAGAAGTAAGTTTTCATTTTAGGGAGTTTATCACTTGGAGGTAGCTTCTGGGTTAAGGATGGGGTTACATGTCCTTTTCTACTTTCAGCTCTATGACCTCATTTGTTGAAGACCTGTTCAGGTCCTGTGCTTGCTGTTACTGTCTTTGTGAGTTTATACAGTTCAGTGTGTCAACCATGTTGATTTAGAAAGTGACAATCATGTTTATTTAGAGAGCCTTGTTTTCTTGGTGTCTTGTATCCTTTCTGGATCTTACACCGTTTCTCTCTCCTCCTTGCCCAATTCTCTGAGTTCTGAGAGAAGGATTTTGAAGAGGGTTGGGTATTCAGTGGTCTCTTCTATTGTGGGAGGTAATTATATTGTTGGTTGAGCAAGAGACTGGTCTATGAGTATACCATACTGTTCTTAAGAGTCATTTTGCTGTTTTGTGATGATAGTGGAACAATTGTATTTTGTTTTACTCTAGGTTCCTGACCTATCTAGTCTCCTGTTCTTGGTTACCCAAGCAGTATTCAGCATGGGTTATGTCCTATGAACCTTAAGTCAAATCAGATATTTTTTGCTTACTCCTACAAGCTTTGTGCCACAATTGCCCTAACATATCTTTAAGGCAGTACACACATTGTAGATCTAAGGTTTGTTAGTTGACTTGTTGTTTACAACTCTTCTTCAGGAGCCTGCATAGTGCCTTCCTACACCAAAGGTGTTAGCATGGAGGAGTGAAGGTTTTGTGTAGTCATGAGCTCAACTTCTCAATGTTCAATGAGTTCTGTAAGTGTTTTAGTTTTGCGGCCTTGCTGTCACTTTATAAAAGTCAACTTATAATCTTTGCAACAGCCTGGGTTGTTTGGTGGTTCCTATGGGACTCCTTTGGCTAGCAACACAATTAGGGGCACCTATTCCAGTACTGGAAAGTTTCAGTTGGTGACAAGGGATGTCCAATTGGGGCTCTGTTTTTCTCATTATTTGGCAATATTTGCGTCATTTTTATATGTTTATGTATTTTAGGAAGATTTTACTGTATTGAGGTTCCATATTGCCCCTCAAATGTCCCTAAAGTTTAGCTGTTCCTCCACATATGTCTTCTCTTGTCCCCTTCATCCCTTTCCCACTCCAATTCATCCATAGCTATCTATGTAATTTCCCTTTCTTGGAGGAGATCTATATGTCTCCTCAAATCCCTTACTCTATAGATAACATCTGTAGTTTTTTTGGTTGTAGTTTTTTTACATTGACTTAATAGCTAAAATCCACAGATAATCAAATATAAGGCATTCAAAGTTTATTTTTCTGGGTCTCAGGTTCCTTATTCAGGATGATTTTCTTTCTAGTTCCATCCAATTACCTGAAGCCTTCATAATTTCATTGTACTAATAGATGAGTTATACCCCATTGCATAAATGTACTACATTTTCTTTATCTGTTGAGGGGTAATTAATCTCTTTTCAATAACAACAATTAACTCCGTGGTTGTATAAAGCATTCTTTGGGTTTTTGCTCGAGAGTGGTATAGCTGGATCTTGAGGTAGATTGACCCCCATCTTCCTGAGGAACAGCCACACTGAATTCCTTAGGGAATGAATATCTTTACTTTTAAACACTGAGTCCTTGTGAGCTTGTGAATGCGCGACAGTGATTTTATTTCTGTAAGTTTTGTGTTTTGTATATAAGTATAATGGATATATATTCAAGCTTTTAAGTGAGCCTTTCTTATGCATTGTCTTCATCTGAGTCTGTATTCATGATTACTAGGCAGGAGCCGCCAACTTCAATTTTGAAAGATACAACAATTGTTCCCCATTAATCCTGTTTTAAACTTTCAGTAAAAATACTGTGTTTATGATTTGTATTCTAGATAAATATCAGTTGCAATTTCAGCTCACAATTTTTTAATAGAATGAAGTATATGAGATACTGGCATGAGAGATGATAGGGAAAACATAAATTGTATGTTTATTTATTTATTTATTCTGTACCCCACTTTTAAAATTTAAATTAGAAACAAGCTTGCTTCCCATGTCACTCCCAGCTCCCTCTTCCTCCACTCATCTTCTGCCCCCCACAAACCCACCAATCCACTGTCCCAATCCCCACTCTGCTCCCCAGGGAGTTATGGCCCTCCATGGGGAATCTCTATAGTCTGTCATTTCATCTGGGGCAGGGTGTAGGCCCTCTCCCCCATATGTTCAGGCTGAGAGAGCATCCCTCTATATTGGATGGGCTTCCAAAGTTCATTTGTATGCCAGGGATAAATACAGATCTACTACCCAAATCCCCATAGATTGCCTAGGCTTCCTCACTGACACCAAAATTTAGATGGTCTGGATTAGTCCCATGCTGGCCTCTCACCCATCAACTGGGTACCAAGAACTCCCCCTTGTTCAGGCCAGATATCTCTGTGGGTTTCACCAGCCCGGTCTTGACCCCTTTGCTCATTTACTCTTCCTACTCAGCTACTGGGTTCCAGGAGTTCAGTTCAGTGTTCAGCTGTAGATGTCTGCCTCTGCTTCTATCAGCCATTGGATGAAGGCTCTAGAATGGCATATAAGGTAGTCATCAAACTCATTATCAGGAAAGGTCATTTAAGGGAGCATCTCCACTATTGCTTTGTTTGCCTATTGGTGTCATAATTGTAGCTCTCTGGAAATTTGACTAGTGCCAGATCTCTCCTCAAATCTATAATGACTCCCTGTATTATGATATCTCTCATCCTGCTCTTCTCTGTTCTTCCCCTGACTCAACCTTCCTGATCACCCATGTCCTTCTCTGGAGATGTCTCAGCCATTAAAGGCTAGGTTCACAACTAAATATTGAATGTTTAAAAGGGAAAGACTGCCATAAAAGATTTTCAAACTGATTCAAGCCCAAACAAAAATGCCTGAACAATTGAACTATGTTTAAATGTGTAAGTAGAGATATAAAAAGTAAATACAAAATTAAATAAATAAATTTAAAGAAATAAAATGAAATAGAAATTGGACTTCAGTCTTCATACTTTCCCCATTTCCTCTGGTAGTAGGATTTACAAGTGGGGGCAGGCTTCTAGTCTCATTACTTCAAGCATATTTGGGGAAATACTTCTGAGTCCAAAAAGCCTTGGATTGATACCAGGCACTAACAATCACTTTTTGAATTCATTTTCTTATTTTGGAAAAGAAAATACTGCACGTATATTGCTCTGACCTCCTGTGAAAATAGACTATATTTAATGTATTGCCACATTTCATATTGCATCTACCTAAATGTCTACAGCTACTATTACCCAGGGAATGCCACAGTTAGTGATTTTTAAAGTTCATGTGCCTGTCAGCCATCCTTACATTGTAATAAAGCACAACTTTTCATCATTTCACTCTATTAAACATTTTAAAAGGGAAGCTTTGTTTTTGTCTTTCCAATTCATGTTATAGTAGACTGTATTACTGTTGCTCCCAAATGCTAACCACATTCTTCTCCATGTTTATTGCTGTGCTATTCATAATGCCAGAAACAGTGAAAAATGTTATATTACAAATTGGACATATACATAAAACATGAAACTAGAGAAAATAAAGAAATTCACATTAATTTTTTATTAAAAATTTTATTATTAAATTTAAATTCAAATTAGAAACAAGGTTTCTTCACATGTCAATCTCACATCTCTCTCCCTTTCCCTCCCTTACTCCCACCCCCTCCCACCACCCACCCAATACCCCCTCCTTTCCCCAGGGAGGGTGAGTTCTTCCATGGGGGTGTCCATAGTCTGTCATTTCATCCAGGACAGGGCCTAGAACCTCCCACAAGAGTCCAGGGTGAGAGTGAATCTCTCATTGTGAGATGGGCACCCAATGTGGGGCCTTTGGTAGTTGACCAGTATTTATTCCTGTCATCTTAAATTTAAAATCCCTAGCCTGGTCTAAAAGAGCTAGTTCTAAGTCAACAGCCTCCAAAGCCACAGAGAAACCCTCGCTTGAAAAACCAAAAATAAAAAATGAGTGGACCATTTTATTAGAAGTGTATTCTATAAAGGAGAGATATGAGTATTGCTTCAAGTTCAAGGCCAGACAAGGTTACATAGAGATACATTTTCTCAGAAAGAAAGAAAGAAACAAAGAAGAAAGAAAGAAAGGAAGAAAGGAGGGGAAAAACAATGAAAGAAAGAGAAATTATTATGAATTATAATATATAATAAACAAACAAAACTATGTTATGACCATAGGGTAAGCAGGATTAGACATGGGTGTTTTTGAAGAAAACATTGAACTCATTCTAAATAAAAATACTTTATTGGCTCTTAATTGCCAAGAGTTCAAAGTGTGCAAACGCTAAGAGATCACAAGAAACAAAGTAGCCTTAGTTGAGGGAGAAAGTGTGTCTCCCTTTTTGAACTATAGCTTTATTCTGAGAAACATCTGTAGAACGGAAAGATTTACTGCACTATTTAAGTATTTAAGCAAAGAGTCATGATTAGCAATTAACTTCTGTAAAAACCATTATCCAAAATTAAAAAGACCAAAATAAACTGAATGATTTTCCATGGAAAATGAAATATTATAAAAATTGGTTTTACTAATATAGATATCAATGCAATATTTGTTTCCTATTGGACAGACATATGGCCTGGTTGTTTAATAAATTTCAGAATTATGAACTTTATTGATTCAAATTTTATCATTTAAATCCACCAAATTGAAATTTATTTTCCTACAATTTGATATTCAAAGATAAGATATATAGACCACTGTTATGCACATAAAATCTGTACCGACAACTCTTCCGATTTCACTTGATACACGGGGCCGTGCTTGTATCCTTAGCTCTCAGGTGGTGAGGAAAGAAAGATCACAAGCTGTAGAGTGGGATGTGAATCTTAGCAAGAGTCCATCTCTTCTAAAACAGAAAAGCACTGATTTAGCTCAGGAATATGTTGTTTACCTGCCATGCATGAAGAACACTGTGAGATAAAGTCAAAGAAGAAAAGGAGAAGGAGGAGGAAGAGGAGGAGGAGAAAACCTCTAGATAACCTACATTTCACATACAGTTAGATACAATAGGATTCAGGGTTTTAAATGCCAATAGTGTTTCCAGAGATCTTCTTCAGTAAAGGTGGCCTGTCCCTGGAATTCCGTCATGGCTACCTTAAGCATTATGCCTCCCAAAGTAAACAAATTCTGCTTCATCCAGCACATGGAAACATGTGAGCATAGAAGTCAATACTCTTAATTAATAATAGTCTGCCTTTTTAGACTAATTCATATTTTCAAACTATTCTCTCCTAGTATATAATTGAATTGATGATTGGCATACCATTTCTAAACAAACCGATGTACTGCTTCTAAGATTGTAATATTTCAAGACCAAACTTGACCTTAGTTTTGTTCACTGACACCTGCTATTTAGGCCCCAAGGAGTATGAAATGAAAATAAAATAATCATTTATGATTTCTACTAATTACTAGACATGGAGTGATTGAAAAATATGATTCATTTATATGAAATATAAATTAATTTATATGAAAATGATGCAGTAAGAACTTAAGTAACTTACACAACTCCATCAAAATATTAAAAATGGAATCAGTTGGGCTAAAAACCTGTATTCTGAATTACTACATATACTTAATACCTGAAGATATGAAATAGATTCTTGTTAAAACATTTAGTAACAGGATTTTAAATCCTGGAACTAGTGTAAATGTGTGATGAATCTGAAGTAAAACTCACTACAAATAAAGTATGCCTTTCCAGTTACAAACAGATAGAATAAAATAAGGAAGAACATCTTTATAGAATTTATAATAGAAGGTAATTTGAAAATGAAAAGGAACTTTTAAAAGACCGTAAATGCACACTAGATCCAAAAACTTTATGGTAGAAGTGAAATAACTTTGTAGTCGTTTTCTAAAATATATGTATGAAAGAGATGTAGTAAATTAATTGACACATCACATTCTTTGGAAACAAAACATTAGCTCCATAATTTGTTGTAACGAAAGACCTTGCATAAATGGAATGCTGATTTGTTTTCAGAGCATTTGAGTAAGTATATTTTCTGACAATCATTTTTCTTAGAGTTCTAAAAGAATTGGTGTTATTCATGAAAGTATATGAGCTTACAAGACCTTGGTATTCTTACAAAAGAGAGTTTATTTAACTCAGAAGCAGCTGAGAAAGGAAACAGTTGTAAAGAATAAAACCAAATCAAAAATAGAAAATGCTCAACTGTGTTCATACTGGTAAGAGTATTGTTTGTTGCTGGGCAGTGGTGACACACGCCTTTAATCCCAGCACTCAGGAGGCAGAGGCAGGCAGATGTCAGTGAGTTTGAGACCAGCCTGGTCTACAATAGCTAGTTCCAGGGCAGCCTCCAAAGCCACAGAGAAACCCTGTCTTGAAAAACACAAAACAAAACAAAAAAATAGTATTTGTCTAATTCGCAGGACATGTACTCATTAATTTACAGTGGCAATAAAGCTTGATGGGCTCCTGTGCATGTATAGCTCACAGTTATAAACTTAGTTATACTTTCTATTACTTCTAGTCACCCTAGTGAGTGTTCACTTTCAACTTTAATAGCACAACATGGAACCCTGAAGAGTGTGAATATAGGCAGCAGAGTCAAGGACAGGAAAAAGCTAATAAATCAAGAGCATCTCTCCCTCTTTTCTCTGACCATTACTTCTTCTGCATAAGCCATAAACTCGGCACACACGAGGATGGAAATTGAGGGATTGGGCTCTACAGTCCTGGACTCACTAGCAGTGATCACAACATTATTAGCTACTGTTTATATGCTAGGTCCTACACCAACCTCCTTCACAGACCTGCCAAGGGTGCACCGCTAACACCCCAGTGTGTAGAAGGAAGAACTGATGATGTAAAAACTGTTTGTAGAGATTGAAGTCCACTAACTTGGATTCTAATCACATAGATTAAATATTATTGTATGGAAGAGATTCATTTTTTGCAAACAGCTGTGCATAGTGCCTTAAATCTGTAACCCCAGCCCTCAAGGGACTGGGGGAGAGGAATATTAAGTTTCAGGCTAGCCTGGCTTATATAACTGAGACTCAACCTCAAAGGAACAACAACTAACCAAACAAACAAATAAAAACACTTTTCAATCCTGCTCTTAGTCAGGCTCCAAGACCTATCGCTGTGGACTCTCATCTTTCCACCCTGTCTTCCAAGGATTTAATTCACATGATATGGCACCAAGCCAACGTGGGAGAGCAAATAAGTTCAGTTTAGTCACAGTGTCTTTCTTCTTTGCTTATCTCATTGATTTTATATTAATAACCAGTGAATACCTAATCTGTGCAATATCTATTGTTGTTTCTTTTGCTTTCTTCTGCATGCCACCTGATCCCATGTTTAAGATAAACTCGAAACTGAATAGTCCTGGTGGAGTGTTCACAGTGGGTTGGGAAGTTCACAGCGTGCAGAACTCCAGGAAAGCTGTTTAGGCTCTTCAGTAAGCTCAATTCTAATCAATCATAAGTGAAGACAGCAGCTAACTTGGAGGGTTCTTGTGAAGATTAAAGAAATGTGTATTTATTTTATCAATTATCAAAGTATGCAAAAACAGCACAGCAGTTAAGAACACAAATTTTATGGCAAACTCTTTGGGCTCAAATTACAACTTAAGGTTTACAGCCAGAAAATTTTGTCAAATTGTTATTTTCCTTCTGTAAAACAAAGATAAAAATACACCTTTCTTGTGACTTTATTGTAAGCTGAAAATAGCTAATCTACAATGTTTTGGCCACAAAATAAGCTCTCCATGAATTTTCAAGCTAAATGTTACTAAGGGAATTGCAGGTTAATATAACATGATAGATTCTGAAATATGGTAAGCACTGAGGTATCATAGATTTTTCAAATGAGGTGCCAATGGTTAACACATTATTATGTATATAACGGTGCCCGCAGCTGTATGCACATGGTAAAGACATATAGAGTGAAGGAATTAATGTAGTGTAGCCACACAGCATGCAAAGGGATTAGAACTTCAAACTTTCCCATTGAAAAGGTGACTATTCCTGTTGTTGTTGGTAGAGACTATTGAAATACAAATAAGTGTAACCTACTAATAGGTTTGTATTATGATCTCATCTAATGAGCAAATTTACAACTGTTTTAAAATGAAAAAGCTCCCTAAATATTTTTATGAGTGTCTTAATGAGACAAAACTATGAAAAACATATTCAAAGGCATTGTGAATCAAATTCACTGTCACATTAGTTTATGGTAATTAAATTTTGATCCTTATAATTTAAGATTGAAGTTATTATCACATAAAGGCAGTGTTCAAAGATATCTAATTGCTTACCTTAGGTCCATTTAGCATAATCTGAATCCCTTTACCTTCAAAGCATTCAATTCTGTAGCAACTGTAATCCTTTCTCTAGGTTATTTATTCATCTTCAGTCTTAGCTCCATTGATATGCACAGCAGGAGTAATTTGGTACATGGGATATTGTAAGGTATAATAGAAATGGCATATGTGAATACACCCTAAAATACATATGTGTGTGGCCGGGCAGTGGTGGAGCACGCCTTTAATCCCAGCACTCAGGAGGCAGAGGCAGGCAGATCTCTGGGAGTTCGAGGCCAGGCTGGTCCGACAGCCTCCAAAACAATACAGAGAAACCCTGTCTCGTAAAAACAAACAAAATAATACATATGTGTGTAAGAAAAGTGCACATGCATTGTGTGTTCTTGCTCAGGCATTCCTGGATAAAAGCCAAATAAATATTCAACGCCAAAGTTCAGAGAGTCACCTCAGTAAATTCTGATAGACATTTTAGCAGCTGTTTTACAATTTTGGGATAATGACTTCTTAGAAATATAGCTTAAGTGAAAATAAAATGATTGTTAGTCTAACTACTATGTGTTGGAAGATGTTCTGCATTTAAGTTTGATGTGCTGTACTCACATTTTTATAACTTACTATAAATTTATTAAAATGATGTTTATTTATTTTGCTTCATCTGCCTACAGTAAGATTTCAAGTTACTTCTTTTCCTAAATACATATCAGTTGACATTATATCATGACATGGGCAGCTAACTGAAGTGGCAAGTTCTGTAAAAAAGACAGCTCACATGATCATTGCTTTTCACAAGTGTTTGTCTCAGGCAGAGTCCTAGTCATCTCTTTTGTACTGTACATGCAGGAATGAGGTTGAGCACATGGAAAGAGTGCTCACATTACCAGTAGATTAGAGAATGCAAATCCAGATGCAGAAGACCCCAAGTCTCTGAGAAGGAAAGCTTGAGACAAAGATGATGGTGATAATTAGCTGTGAAAGCTTCTGAAAATAAACAGCAAGGGAGCTCCCAGGCTCTCAGGGAGTTCAAATCTGGAAATCCCTTCTCTTTTATGTCTGTAAAAGAGGACTATTATGGAACATTTCTAAATGTTTGTTGTTAAAATAGGGCAATTTGAAGTCCCTTCTAGTGTCATCAATGTCAAAAGGATATTGCTTATTTCTAGTGTGTGTATTTTTAATGTGGGCAAATGAGAGGATCTTGGAAATAATCGTATTTCCATGTACCAAAATCATAATTGTGTTCCCTGCTGACTTTTAACAAACTACTAGCATGAAAAACTAATGATGGTTGAGCACAGAAGGGTCTTGTAATTTTTCCAAAGCAATTTATATTATTTTCATTGGCTGTCTTCCTCAGAAGAACACAAATTATATTTTATTATCAAATAATTGTATAAAAGGAAGGTTGCTCATTTTTGTTTTCATTATTTGAATATTTCCTGCAGTTTCATCATTTTAAAACATAACGAGAAATGAAAAGTTACTTGCACAATAAATAAATTGTTTGTAGCTAACTGAGGGAGTGTGGCTTGACATCTTCCAGTCTGTGGGAGTACACAGGCTTGTGTTCAGTCATTAGTGCCTTTGTTGTAGAGTTTACATAAAATCATTGCAAACTAGTTCACCTTTAATGAGTAGATTGTTGCCCAAAAATATGTTCAATTTTCTCTACACTTAAATCTTCCCTTCATCTTTTACAAAGAACAATTCTAGATGCTTTCCCAAGATACACTCTCGCACTCCCATTTTAAGACTTACATTTAATTAAACATGCTGTAGCTCAAATTCTTTTATTTTGATTGCTACTATAGATAATGCTAAAAGTAATGACTATAGAAAGTAAAATTTGGTGATATATTTGAAGGTGAATCTCGAATAGTAATAAAGTTCATTGAAATTTTATAAATTATACTACTTATCTGAAAGTATGTTTCTAATATGGTTTCTCTGTGTTGACTTGCCTTTATTAGCTTTATTTGTTTAAGAGCAGATTTATTTTTTCTTTCAATTTATTATTTATTTCAGACAAGTTCTTACAATCTAGTCTGCACCAACCTGTAACACACAATCTTTAGGAATCAGTTCTCCAACCGTGGAGATTTTAAGGCTTATGCCACATCCAACCAAGAAATGAATTGTCCTGATATCACTTTTGCTAAGCTGCAACAAGAAAATACAAGAACTATTTAGGTGACATATTTGAAGCTCTCAATTCAAAGTTTTAATAGACACTAACTTCAATTTTCATCCCAAAAGATTTTGTTTTTCTAAATTCACTCATATGAAATACGAAAATTTTGATTTGGCTTTGATAATTACCCTTTGGAGTTGTGATTGATTTAGAAACCCTTCATGAAATGAACCTTCCTCTAGTCCATTTAGTTACTTTCCTGTCTCCTAACTCAAAATTTTTTAGACAACAAAATGTTAAAAATGTGCAGAACTCACCTTCCTTTCCATAACTCACAATTCCACTTATGTTTGCTGACAGTCAGTCTGAATGTTATTTGGGGCAGGTATAGATTGATTTAAAAACCAGGTAAAAGGAGGCTTCAAAAGTTGCCAGTCCAGTAATGTTTTAAATTCTGACATGATTGTTTTTATTTCAATCATTACTTGATTTAAATCAACAACTGAATTGAAAACTAAATAATTGAGTAAATTTTTATTTAAATCATAAACTAAAATATATTGATATAGCGAGAAACCCATAAAGCATATGTAAGAGCACAGAGATACTGTGAATTAGGGAAAATTTCTACATAAATGACAATTAGCACATATATTGTATATGTAGCTTATATATCATACATATATTACATGGCATATATATAGCTATATCTAGCTCATATTTGTCATAGAGCATATTCTATATAATATATCACACACATTTGCTATATTATAGCATACTATATATAATTATGTTTATAATAGTTATATATTATATAATCAAAAATTAGTTGGCAATACATGTTACTGTCTAGCTTATTGCCTATATTGAAACATTAGCATGAACCAATTCAACATTCAGGTATACATTCCAGGAATTATGAGAATGTCCTCACCCCAGCTGCTGGGCACCACTCTCCTGTTTTGTTCATTGTGTGGAGTGAGGTGAGCATATCCTGTGTTCCATGAGTTATTTTCCTGAAAATGCTTATTTTAGTTTTCATTTTTAAGCAACTTGTTGTTAGGTCAAAACATTCATCATTGAACAGAACTAGACAAGTAATGAAAGACAGGCAAATGGAGTTCAATATTTTAGGAGGAAAACACTGAAACTTTTAGGGACTTGATTAAATACATAAGCATCCTCAATATTCAAATGCTTTGCAAGGAAGTTTAAGTTCAAACACAACTAAGAAGAGGCAGTAGGGTGTGTGGATATGATCCCAGAGTGTTATCTATGTATATGAATGGCAGTGTCACAATTGCTATGTTAATATCTTATATAAGTAATGTATTAATTTACAATTAATAACAAGCACAAAGCACATCTCAAAATAAATCATTTATGTAAATACAACTGTGATCGCTCCTAGGTTTACTAACTTTCACTGTGTGTGACTGAACTTCATGTTGTTTAGTGGGTCCACTGACTTAATATACTCATCATTATATAGACATGTAGAATCAATATGATGTAACTATAGGAAAATGGATTTTTTGGCTGTATAATAGTTCTATGATTCAGTACCTTTCTTACTAATTATTGGACATTTTACATTCAGGTCTGTATTGCTTTGAAACTCCTTAGTGTTTTGAACTCTTGATTTCAGGTAACTAGTATTACTATACCTTCACTATGCAATTTAATCAGATACAGTTTAATGTGTGCATTTGAGCCTGTGTTCATGTATGTAGATGCACATGCAGGAATGTGTGTGTGTGTGTGTGTGTGTGTGTGTGTGTGTTGTGTGTGTGTGATTACATCAATTTATGTTTTGGAGAGTGTCCGTGGCCTGAAACGTGACATCTAGGTTATCTGTCCAGTACTTATCCAGTAGTAGACTTACAGTCAGGGTAACACATCTCCATGTTTTAAGTGGACTCTGAGATTGAACTTAAGTACTCACCCTGGAAACGCAAGTACTTTGTTGGCTGAGCTACTTCCCTAGCCCCTGATTCAAAATTATTTAGCTAATAAAAACATGAATGTTTCTACATTATTTCCTTCCTTTCCAGAGCTCACAATTCTACTTCTTATGTTTCCTGACAGTCAGGGCACTGATAGATAGATTTAAAAACCAGGTAAAAGGAGGGTTCCAAACTTGACAGTCAGGTTATTTTTAAATTCTACCATTATTGTTTTGATTTCAATCTGCATATGCCAGGTGTATATGTTAGAATCCTTTCATCTTGTTTCTTAACTCAGTCACATTTTCCTTTGTCCTTTTTAGTAACATCTGTACAGCTTATCATAAATGGTACATCTATATTACATGTTGAAATATAAGTTCAAAGGTTATATTTGCCTTCTTTTCCACTCAAACAAACAAAACAAAACAATGCCCTCTTGCACACACCATCTTCAACATTATCTTCTTTTCACATTGCTTTTGCATGTGAAGAGCATTTACGTTTAAAATACCTTACTTTATGTTGATAATAGTCGACTCATAGTCATCGATAAGAATAATTAGAGGGATGAATGTCGAAGAGTCCTTGCTCTCACATTAACACTCAGAGCAAGCTGCTTGCTATTGTAGCAAATGTCAGCACCCTCCTTGATCACCTTCGTCTGGGAAGTGGTTCACTCAGTATCCAAGGGCATAATGAAACAAAGGGGCTTATAGTATGTTGTAAGCAACGAAAGTATCACAGGACAGTTATGACTAGTTAGGAGGAACTGATGACTTTCATCACTGCCTTGTAGAGACCCCAAAATGCAGAGGGCTGTAATTCTTACTGTAAGTTAAAATGATAAAGCATGCGGGTGAGCTTGTGGTTTCCTTATGGACAAGACTGAATTTGTATTCTCCGCACACTGTCAGGATTCATACTCATCTCCTGAGTTTCTTACTGAAGAAATTACACATGGATATGTTATTGAAACTTGCCAAGAGGGCTCAATTAAGACACAAGGATTTAAAGTTAAGTTCATTTAAGAAACCATATTCTCTGCTTTCACAAACGTCTTTACTTTTCCTCATAAAGTTCACAATGATTGAAAATTGGTTATGCAGATATGTGTACTGATACTCCATGTTAAAATGCCCATTTTTGTTATCCTTATGACAATGCAGAAGGGCATGTGCTTGTTTTCCTCGGTAAGCAGTGGCTATTTCTCGTATGCACAAAAGCGACTATACCTTCAGCATTATTGTTGTTCGTCACTAACCCTTCAACTTCTCAGTTGAGAAAATATAGTATTTCACAAATACCTACTTTTAATATTTTTATTTTACTTGTTAAATCTTTATTTATTTTACTTTCTGGTAATAAAAGTTCTGGTATTAAGAGTTCTAATAACAAATCACACTGTTATAATCTTTTTAAATTTCTCTACTATATCTTTCGATGTGAAAAGCATGACCTGCAAATTAACCTGGACATATGCTTTACGGTAACATTGGAGACAAGCCTGATTCCCACAGTCTTGAGTTGTGTCTAGACAAGGTATTTTGTACAAAATGCTCTGTCTGTGAAAGGGTAGCTTTGCCTGAAAATTCTCTATTTTGCTTGGCTTGAGTGATGAACAAATGATCACTCTTTGTCAGTCATAGTAGCAGATCAAGGTCATGATTCTGGCAGGCATATACCTCAAATATGGTTTTAAGAAAGATAACAGTTTGCTGTGGTTCATTTGAAGAGTTAACTTTCCAAATTGTAAATTATACAATAAATTATACTTAGAATCTAAGTGAATACAAACTAATATTTTTTGCTATACAATTTAGGTGCCTCAAACACCCAAACCTAGACATTTTCCATGTTAAGGAATAATTTTACAGAGTGCACAATTGCTGCATTATTAGCTGGTGTATTTTAATTTATCTTTTGAAGACAATTGTTAGGTAGTAAACATAAAACTTGATTTCTCATAAATTTAAAGAGAAATCACACCAAACGAAAGAGACCACATTAGAACTCAGATATCTTGCCGGGCGGTGGTGGCACACGCCTTTAATCCCAGCACTCGGGAGGCAGAGGCAGGCAGATCTCTGTGAGTTCGAGGCCGGGCTGGACCGATAGCCTCCAAAACAATACAGAGAAACCCCGTTTCGTAAAAACCAAAAAAAAAAAAAAAAAAAAAAAGAACTCAGATATCTTTATGAGAAAAGTACTTCTCTATTGAAAGTTAAAATAGTTATAGTAACGATGTTCTGATTCCACATATGACATGGAACTCATTTCCCTTTTATTCATAAGTGATCATTTCACAAGTTGCATGTCTATATCTGTGCTGAACTTTACTCTCTTCTCTATTGCTCTGGAGAGTTGGTGTTCCTAATACCATTTCAATATCAAGAACATACTACCTGTGGGAGGGACTGTGGAAATGCATTTAAAACTGTATTTTTTAACACCTCCACGTCCCCTTGTTTCTAATGTACCCAGTTGAATAGTGTGAGAATGCTTTTTGATAGCTACATTTCTGAGGTCCCAAACACAAAAAGCATACTCACTGTTTATGAACTCTGTTGTGGACAAATTGTGTCTGAGGTGAACTGATAAGAAGCTATTTATGACTGCTTAAGCACAGCGAGTTGATTTTATTTTCTCCATAGAAATGCTAATATGTTTGATTCTTACAGCTCAAGACTTAGCAGAAAGTGTTACTCTGTAAATTCTGAGAATTTTGAATACTGAAGGCCCTCGGTTGACTTCAGGATTTTAGACACAGGGTCAAGAATTTTCTTTTGTTAGCAGTTCCATCCAGTGATAGCTTGGTTTTGCCTTCCACTTGTTTGCCTGGAGCCAGTGAATCTATACTTTTTTATTACTTACCATAGTGAACATATTATTTTAATATTTTCCTAGGAAAACAGCATTGACTTTAACCCCAACATGATCATACATTATTTTATCTATCTCTGTATTCTGAGTGTGCACCTATATCTCTTTCTACTAAATGCTACTGGATGTGCAGAAGGGAGTAAACACATTTATTTTAAGTAAGTGTATGCATGTGTGTGTGTGTCAGTGTATGTGTGTGTGTGTGTGTGTGGGTGATACATACTTTCTAAATTATTTATTTCTTCATTTTTAATGTCTGAGTTCACATCCCTTCCATGTTGGAGATTCTTGTACTAATTTCCAGTCTCATTTATAACTAAAGTAATATTAAATGACAACCGTCGCACCTATATAATACTCCAAACAACTAGCTGTATGGTTCAGTCTTCATATTCACCTCGAACATAAAGGCTCAGGGTTTTCTAAGTATACAGTGATTTTGTGACACCAAAACAGCTTAGCTCTGTGTCTATCAATGTCATTGAAATTAATTTTGCTACCAATTCTTTGTCATATTTATATATGAGAAACAATAATGAAATAATATTATTTCATTATACATGAAATAATGACATAATATAATAGCATATCTTTCACCAAACGTTATCATCACCAATACAACCAATATGGTGATGCTGCAGCCATGAAGAATGACTGAATCTCTTTTTAAAAGGCAGTGATATTCATGAACTGCAGTATGAATGAAAGTGTGTCTGGATGGATTTCTTTGCTGAATTTACTAAGCAGCTGCAATTAAATTGTACACTGGCTTCTTTTTAAATACAATACTTTTGTAACTTGAATGAAAATTTCCTGAATCTTGACTGGGGGAATTTAATTAAATCTTATGAAATTTTGTTTTAACTGATAGTCTCTAATAATAGATGAATTTTGAAGAACCAACTCTTGAAAAATAAAATAGTTTCAAATGAAAGCAATGTGGATAAATTGGAGAATCCAGCCTTAATCATTACATTGTCTCAAAGTCTTATTTTCTACTGCCTCTTGGTTACATCTGCTAAAGAGTTTTCCTAAACGGAGTATTTTTTCCAATCAATGATTAATCTCTCTATGGTAATATTTAATCATTTGCTAACCCAGCCTACATATTACTAGGGGAATTTATCATATTTTCTTTCATTTATTCTTACATGGAACATGCATATTAGTTCATAAAGTCTAGATCAAAAAAAATGTTCATTGTAATGAAGAGCTACTGTGCATTAGATTATATGGCTATGGATTCATAATGAAAGGCAGGTTCTTAGTACTTGATGGAATTCTATTGAATATACTTCAGTTACCCATCCAGGAATGCTTCCGAATTTTCTCCACAAGTTCGAAAAGCTATGTGACATGCAAACTAATGAAATTCTAAATTCATATTTTCACATTTAGTATTGGTATTGTAAAGAAAATATAGTTAAAAAATAATAATATTTTATTATTTAAATTGAGGAAATTCATTAAAAGCACTCAAAAGAAAAAAATTATAATAGTTTGGCACCTAATAATTTATCTACAGATAATGATGATAGTAAATATACATTGAATTCTTGCACAATCAATCTTGTGATTCTTGCATAGGAAACCTGTGATCTGTGTCAAATTAACTTGTTACTTTGTAAGGTAACTTAGAATATGCCAGTTTTTTAACCTCTTCTCTTAGTTCTAGGTCTTTCTTGTAAACCTTCCAATGTGAGTAGCAGTGGCACAATTTTGCTGGCCCTCAGATACAGAGTTGTATGAAAACATATGTTAGCTACTGTATGTCTGCCCTGATTCTCAAATAAATAATTGTGTCCTTCCAATGATTACACCAGGAACTTCATGCTTTAAAAAAAATCAAAAGACTAGTTTCTGCCATGAGAGAATTAGAAAGATATTGTTTACTCATAATTTAAGATTTTTGTTTCAATTGTAAGTTTGTTTTGTTTATTATAGGAATCACTTTCAATATTCAAGTATCTCTAGTTAACCGCTATTAAAATAAGGGCTACTATATTTCAATTTGGGAATATTATTTTCTAGTAAATATTAGGAGAGTTTCAATACTCCTATGATGAATACCTTTTAAGAGTAGTACTAAGATTCTACATGTGAGCCTCTATATCAAGTCTAGGAGTATTGAGTTTTCTTCGATATAAAGGATGCAAACCCCTTAATCTAATTTACTTAGAAGTCACTATTTCTAGTCACAAGAATTAAATTTATCGTAAGAAAATCTCCACTGACCACTATCAAAAAATATGCTTCTTTCTAAAAAGATTAGAAATATAAACATGGTTCAGACAGGGGAAATTTTAGTGACAGAATGGTAGTGTTCATATTTTTTTAAGATATAAGTCCATTTGGGGTACACTTATACAATCAAGGTTATATTGGTAGAATTTGCCATTCTTCATTTTTTAAGCATTTATTTTTATTCATAGGTGTGTGTGTTTGTGTGTGTGTGTGTATGAGAGAGAGAGAGAGAGAGAGAGAGAGAGAGAGAGAGAGAGAGAGAGAGAGAGAGAGAGAGAGAGAGAGAGAGAGAGAGAGAGAGAGAGAGAGAGAGTCATTATTATGGGTACCCATGGAGGCCAAAAAAGGACATGGAAACTTCTGGAATTGGAGTTATAGGTGGAGAAGTACAGGGAATGCATTCTGCCAACTGGATGTGGCTGCCCTAGAAGAGCAGCGGGTACTCTTAATGGCTGAGCCATTTCTCAGGTCCCTGCAATGAGTTCATTAAATTCTGGCAAGAATGAACTCCCTATTAACAACTTAACCAGGGTTGAAAACTTGGACAGGGCCTTAACTGCTTCTGAGCTGAATAAAAACACATTTAATTTTAGAAAGTTTTCTCTTCAGCAAAAATAAGAAGGAAAATAAACATAAGCTGAAAGTGGTAACCAGCCAAAATGAGGTTGAAAATGGTTAACAGGCAAACATTTCACTAATCTAGGTAGTTACTTTTTGATGTGGTAAATGTTAATTTTTCAATATAGTTATCATTTGTGAATTATAGTTTTTATAATTAATAACCATATAGTGATATTGTTTTATGTTTTTGGCACATATTATATTTTGATACCAGCAATGAAAGTCTAAGCTTATCTTGTGCTTGTAGAACACACTGTACAGGGACGATTATGGGAAGTGTTGTGAATACCATCAAGGTCATTGTGCTGTCCACTGTACAACATTTAACATTCGTATCATCATTTGATAATAATTCCTGTCTGTTGAATCCAGCTGCTTTGCAATCACCAATTTTTGTTGAAGCACAAATCAGGGACATTTTTTTTATGCTACTGAAGTCTTGTTTTTTAAATAGTGCCTGAATTGGAGCACAGAAGAGAGCAACTCCTGGTGTACTGCTTACTTTAAAGACAAACTACAATGTTATGACGTGGTACAAAGGAATCTACTTGATAAAGGCGTGACTTCATAATTCATGTGTTCTACTTTTCTCAGATTTCCTACCAAATTTAAATGTTTCCATTTTTAATATCATTTTATCTTCTTTACTTTGATTTATTTTATATTTAATCTCTGCAAACATTCAGTATATATCAACCTTATTTCTAAAATCAGCATCATTAATTTTTTACTTACTTTGTATTTCTGTTCATATATTTTATTCATTTCTCCACCAATTTCAACTGGTAATAATACTGATATCATTTGCTCCAAAAAATGTGTTTTATTTCCAGGGCACAGCTAATGGAAATGTTCCTGTACCTTCTCGCAGGCAATTATGTGAGTGTCTAACTTCAGCTCTGTGTTGTAAACATGGCTCTGTGTCCTGTGCTGTAGCATGGCATGCTGACTGAGACCAGTGCCCACAGGTCAATATGCAATCTGCAGTGTTGTATATTACCTATGATGTATTTGTAGCAGATGGTTCCCTTGCTTCTTCCTTATCTATTTTTCATTATCAAGATCATTTAAGAAAAAACATATTGCAATGCAGCCAAGTACACTAAGACTCCAGTAATGACTCAAAGTCTGGGGCAGAGAAAGCATCTGATCTAATGCAACAATTCTTATTTGGCAACAATGAGAACACTTTCTCTGTGAGCAAATCACAAGACTTCTGTACATCCTAACTTCCTTTTCTTTACTAGTCAAAGCTTTCGTACCACATAATTTGTGGTTTAGGCCAAGCTTGAAAGACCCTTCCTGGTGAGTTTACTGAAATACATATTCCCTATGGTGAATTCAGAGCAAAGTGATTTTTTAAATATTTTGTTTTATTTCTAAATCATCACATTCAGATAATTAAAATTAATCTATAAAAATGTAGCTAGAAGCCCCAGATTTTTACAACCTTCTACTGCAGTTATCATAAACTTGACGGCAGTGCTGATGTCTCTGGCAGCATGTCTACATTGGTGTGTCACTGGGAAATGTACTTGTAAATTTGCAAGCAGGCTTTGAGGAACAGATGCTCATATCGCCCATCCTATCCATACCCTTTTGCCCTACATAGCTTCTATCAGTTGACTTGGTTTTCTGCTTCCATTATCAACTGCTTTGAGCTACAAACCTTCATGAACCTAATTGTGTCTAACCATAACTGCCAATGCATTCTTTCTAATATGATGCTTGGGGTACTGAAAAGTACAGTCCAGTTTCTGCAACGTTAATTTTGATTGTTTTCTGTTAAAAACATCATTTGATGACATTTACAGAGGAGGATTTACGAATTAATAATAAAACACTGTACATTGTGCTTTTTATAAAGTGGCCGAAACAACAAATAAAACTATATACTTATTATTTCTTTCATCATGAATTAAATTTGGATGTCTGAAATTTATGAGTAAAGTTAAAGTAAAAAAGAACTCCTAATATGAATGACTTATAGTTATTAATAATGACATAAAGTTAATGATGATCACAGGTCATAAATTACACTTTTCTTGCTTTCCCTTTACTCCTTTATTATCTAAATTTCTAATGTTTATTATAAATATGATTTATTTTTACCTAATTTTTTTGATAAAATTAAAACCCAAGGCAAGATATTCCAGAATACGAGATGTATTTTGATTTAGGCTTGCTTTGTTTAGAAGGAGCAAATCTCTACTCTTTACATAAGTTAATCACGGAGCATAGAGGCTGCTGCAGCAACAGGGCTTGAACCTACGGGAATTGGCATAACTCCTTACTTTCACCAAATAAAAGAGCATAACATGAAAATATTCACATAGTTTTGATTTCACATCATTGGCTCTTGTTAAGTGAATATTCACCTTACTAAAATGAGAAAGTAAAGAATAGTATGTGCTATCTCTCTAAGGCTGGGGGTTGTTAGTTATACACGGGTATCTGTAGACAGCATCTTTGAAACAGATTTTGCCTCCTCAACATGGGGTCTTGAAGAGTGAGATAACTAAGCTCTTTGATTTAGAGGGATGCTGATCATATTCTCTCTTAATCAAGCATGAGTCCTTAGGTCTGTGGTGCCTTACTCAGCAGATGTAATTGTGCTCATTTTTGAAAACATTGTATAATAATGGGCTTTGTATACCACCTATATAAATGTGCACCAGCATTCACAGGTTTCCTTCCTTCCTTCACTACTACATGAGTCCAGTTAGACCTATTTTAAATGGATTTTGAATCATTATGTCACATTATTGACTATATCAGAAAGCAACATATGCTTTCTCGAAGACACAGAGAACAAATTTTTGCAGCTTTTGTTTTATTGGATATTAAATATGTATTACTGTTAGTTATGATACTGGACCCAATTAAACAATATTCTACACTGTTCTGAGACACAGTCTTGTGAAGACAGAGAATCCGAGGGAGATTAAGTGATTTTTGTAGGGCATGACAATACAGTGAGAGGATCCATGGCTCCTTCTTAAGAGACTATGTTAGTTTAGTTAATATGCCTACTTATATATGTCTCCAGTGAATGATACACATCAAAGTTAAACAGAAAAGAAACAGTATTGCTCAATGACTTTTAACTCCGGAGAAAAGTCTTGAATGATCATGTCAGAAGGATGAGTCTTGGAAAACTAAATATTTGTAAAGAGTATACTTTCCAAATATTAACAGAATGATTATTTTGTTAAAATGTCTAATAAAGTTCCTGAGAAGGGATGCCTGGAACTACGCTGTTGAAGAAGGAAGCAAACTATACAAAAAAGGCACAAATCCTATACAAATGCTCCTTGCCTCTCCTTGTATCCACATAGAACAGAAGCTTAAAATGTAGGTGCAGCACACAATGTAACTCTTGAGATCTGTGTAAAAGGTACTTGAGCTTAGAAAAGGAGAAAGAAGGGGATTTTTATGCTTGAGCAAAAAGACAAGAATACGTGATGGACCCCAATGTACTACTAACTTTTGGGCAGGTCCCACGTGACATAGTCAGGGTTTTGCTATGGGACAAAGATCTCATCAAAGGGAGAGTGTTACCCCTGCTGTGCTCCACAAATTAACTTTTCTTGTGTTTCAAGTAATTCTGGAATTTGGCTGAGGAAATTATAGAACTACAGACAGACTCTGTAAGAGGCTAAGTACAAATGAGTGTCCTACAGCAAAAGAGGCATTTATATTGAAAATGCTTAGGTCAACTAGCCCTGCTGGAAGCCAAGACTGAGTTAGAGACAATGGAAGGCAAGATAGTATACTGCAGTCAGCAAATCTACTCCACAATTTCTTATCCAAATCACCACACTGAATTTCCACACATGACATGTTTACCTAAATCTTTCATGTCCTGAACACGACATGTGTACCACATGGAAAGGTGACAGGGGGAAAATACAAAATACAATATTTTGTCAAGTGATAGAGCAATCAATACAGTCTGAAAAAGGCTTTGTTTAGATATTAGTAATATGAGATGGGAGGGTTAAAACAGACATAATTGTGTTTAATACTTTTAATGGAAGAGTTTGAGAAGGAGGAGCAGATGTTCACTTTCAGGAGAGAATGGTGTAAAAAGACTCAAAAGGAACCCGCAGACATTAAATTCTCAATAGCAAACAGGATGCATGTCTGTGGTAGGCAGTTTTTGGATATATCATAGTCATGGAAAGAATTATGAATCTGAATATGGTCTACAGAAATCACCAAGTTGAAATACAAAAGGGAAAGAGTGCAGTTGGCTTTGGATAGCCAAAGAAAATCAAAGGGCTTTGTAAAGTAATCACATGTTTTGCTTTACTTATGTTGTGTCTTAGTGAAAACACACAGGTAGCGCAGAAGAAACACTTGAGAAATAATAGCCACAAATTCTGAAATGACAAGAAAAACCAAATTATAGATCCAAGAAGGTTAAATGACAAACAGAAAACAAAATAAGAACATAACCTGTAACATCATACCCAAATTCCTGAAAATCAGAGTAGGAGAGGCTTGAAGCGAGACCATGAGTGCTGATGTAATCCTGCATATAGTAAAACAAAAGAAGATTACAGAAGTCTTTTGGGGAAGTCTTTATAGAACATGTGACTATTAGGTTAAATTCTTTTAATGATAAGTCACTAGTAAAAATATCATATCCACAGTATTTCTGTGACTCATTTATTCTTTCTCTTCAGTATTGTTTGTAGATACTTGTTTGTGTGTATATTGGGGCATTCCTTTAATAACTGGAATTTACAATGGATGTTAAAAGTTAATGGTGAAGCGGAGATTGTGAGCCCAACATGCTACTGATGACAGAAATGAATTATCGCTATTAAACACTCGGCAATTCATTTTCTACTTATGTACATCTATATAGTTTGTATGATGTAACCATTTCCACTTACCCTAAATTAGCATAATAATTTTCTAATCAAGCACATTAAAATGTTGGCACTGATTTTCATTTGTCAAATGCAATAACTAAGGTTTCATTAATCAGGAGAATTGCCTATTGTGTAATTATTTTTAAGCAGAGTACCACTTGATGGAAAATTGGAGCAACAACTGTAGTAGAGAAGTGTGGAGATGAATTGCATAGCACATGATGAAACTATTTCATGTTCTTGTTTTCACTTTTTTTTCTTTAAAATGCTTAGTTAGTTGAGTAAGTCATATAACAACAGAAGACCATCTTAGAATTTCAGAAATTCTTGTAATTAAAATTTTCATCTTATTAAGAAATCAAAGATATTTTCCTGTTTGCTTGTTATTACATAATTATTTTATTTTCCATAGTATTAATAAACATTTAAGGACCCCAAATTGATGTTTTCTATGTTTAATAACACTAAACACAACATTCATCATCATTAATAACATACAAGTGATTGTTCAAATGTAGGTAATATATTGAAGACATGTGATAAAAATTATAAATTGTTCTGATTTTAAGAATTGCAAAAGTTTCAAATATTCCTAGGAGAGGAATATAAAACAGCAGTATGTGGTGGTCAGTGGTGTAATTCTAGCCTGTTGGTTCCAATCTATCCTTATTAACCATGAGTCTTGAGAGGTGAGAATGAGGAAATAGTAATGGAGGACAGGTATGATAGTGAGAATTGTCTACCCAGACCCTATGGCCACTGAAGTCCCAGGTAAAAAGTGTTTCTAGGTATCCATGCCAGACAAAAGACATGATATGGGCAATGTAACAGAGGAGAAAAAGAATAGTAAATAATGCCTCCCACAGTCACAGCTCAGTGTGGCTAATCTTCCAGAATTTTGTGAAATGTTTTCTTCTTTTACCTACACCAAGAGATGAGGCCAGAGTGAACTTGGCAGAGCTCCTAGAAGGGTTAGCTAAGGATACAAACAAGAGCAGATGTCCCAGAACCCAGCAGCTACAGCGAGTTGTTGCTTGATTTCTCTCCTTGGTTTGGAGGCTGGTCCAGAGTGGCTGGCACAGTAGAAATATTTTCTTTAGGGGTAGGAAATTGCCAGTTTCTTTGTTTTGAGTCATATAATATCATACAATAATTCACAATAAGTATTAATGTGATTATTTGTTTTAATAAATTTTATTATTTAAAAACAGTATTAAAATATGTTTTTATTAAAATAGTTATTTATGTGATTATTGAAAATGTGCATTCATATTATTACAGTGAAATACTAGAAGCAGGTAACACTGTGAAAAAAATAAGAATGTGTATCTCAGAGTTATGGAAATTCAAGTGCTCACGTTTGGTGATGGCCCTCTTTTTGTCATAGTCCTGGTGTGACACAGGGAATCTCATGGCAAGTGATAGGGAACATGCATCATTTTTTCTTTATTTTTTAAAATTATGTTATTTGAGAATTTCTTATCATTTATTTTTTTCATATTCATCTTCTTCCCTTGACTCCTCCCAGACTCACAACTTACCTTTTTACCCACCCAACTCTTCTCTCCCTGTCTCTGTGTCTGTGCATCTATCTATCTATCTATCTATCTATCTATCTATCTATCTATCTATCTATCTATCTATCATCTATCTATCTACATATGTATCTATCATCTATCTTATGTATATATGCATGTATGCATGTATGTATGTATGTATGTATGTATGTATGTATCTATCTATCTATCTATCTGTCTCACCTGTCAAATTCTATTTGTGCAGCCCACACACTTTTTGTGGGGGATCATACTATGAAGATAGGTAGACATAGCAAGCAGCAAATACATTGTTAAAGAAAACTGATTCATTCCCTTCCATCAGTATTTTCTTGGCTAGGGGTGGGACTCTCTGCCCACTCCCACACTCCAAGGTGAGATTTTCTCTGGCTTGAGCATGCACAGATCTTGTGAATGATGTCACAGCTTATGTGAATTCATATATGTAACTGCCTTCTTGTGTCCAGAAAATATTTTCCTTATTGTATTAAGTCACTCAAACTACCTGATACCAGATTATAGTTCATTCGTAAAAGTGAAGTGAATACTTGAAGAACTAGTGTTCATGCTAAAGAATTAAAGGTGAACAGATATGAATGCACAGCATACATAAAATTTATTTTATTGATTCCATTTCTTAAATAAAAGGTACAATGTATTTAACTGTTTATAAGTCTAGAAAATCTCTTTTTGTGTATGTGTGTGTGTGTGTGTGTGTATGAGAGAGAGAGAGAGAGAGAGAGAGAGAGAGAGATTATATTAAGTTGGTATTTTACCTAAAGGAAGAGATATGTAATTTGAGTAATAAAAATTACATGCCAATATTAGTAAGCACTATGATTTTGATAATCTAAAATACCAATTAAATAAAATATCAATCTTTAAGTGACCATCTGATTCTAATAAAACCCTCTTCATATTCATACACTTCTATGTGAAGTTGGATATTTTATCTGTCAATTCCAATCTTTAACCTGTTCTCTTGGAACCCTTGACCAATTTACTATTCCTAGTATGTTGTTCTGTGCTTTGTCCTGTTCTTAAAATTGAAGTTTCATAAACATGTAATGAAGTATTGTCTGTGCTGTATAAATATGCAATGAAATATCATCCAAGTGATATCATTTATAGTTACAACTTTGAGAAAATCATTACAAATTGACCTCAGTATATACATGTTCGTAAATCTGTTAAACTTAGAAAGTATAATGTGCTTGGTAAATCCCAAGTGTATAACTGTATCAGCATAATATAATATCTAAAGGAAAGAAAATATCAAAGAAAAGTAGAGTTCAATAGTCATTTTGACACACTAAAAGAAATTTGGGTTGACAGTTCACTCATTCCACACACGCAACCCCGTATTTAGTTGAACTGTTGATCCTTGTGCTTGGTATAATTTCCCATGTAGTAAACACTTAGATGATCACATGATCATTTTTGTATTATTTTCATGGTCACCTAAGATCTGTTTTTCATGTATTTGTCGACAGAAAGAATGTAAGAGCTGGTCCTTAAGGATTTACTCTTAGCAATGACAATTCAAATAAAAAATAACTATACATTCAATATTATAAATTTCCCCATTAAACTCACTTAAATATGTATCTTTTCATACAAAAGAGTCATTCTTTTTTATGGCAGGATTTCTCTGTTTAGCTTTGCAGGCAGACTTATCTAAAAGATTAATTCTTAATCTGTACATGAAAACACTAAAAGAAAATTGTGGTAAACTAAAATTGCTTAAAGATCTGATTCCCCAAGAGTTGCCTCCATTCTTATTCATTGGGCTTTTCTTATACAGTACTGCTCCTCATGTCCTTGCTGCATTATTTGGAGCATGGTGGGCATACATAAATATAACCCAGCTCCTTACTCTGTTAGGCATGTATAAGATCTAAAAATAAGAAGACATTTTAGAAAAACAGTGATTGTTGTGCAGAGAGCCTGGGGTCTTGTTGCCATAGTCTTATTAAGTTTTTATTTCAACAGATTAAATGAAATATTTGGTTTTAGGTCAAGAGTCTTTTCCTAGAGCTTCATTTTATCCCAGAAATGTCAAGTAGCACTGGAAATTAGAGGGTTTACACCTAATGGATCTTGATTTTTGTATCACCGTTTACAAAGAAAAATGTCTTATAAATTAATATAGATAGAAATTTAGATTTTTTTGTGACAAAAATCTTGATCACCAAAGCTTCTTCAATGCATGCTGTGTAGTGGTCTTCTTTGCCTCTCTCTTTCAAAAAAGTGTTTTTAAAGATATTGTTAAATTATCAGAGGGTAAAACACAGGCAGATTTTTGGAAATTGTTTTATCTCTATTAAGCAGTGTGTGTGCTTATTCATTCTATGGAATTATCTAGCAAAAAGACACAAAACATTTAAAATAATAGTAAAATATGTAAAACTTTTGTTTTGAAATATTAAAATTTGAACGAATTCAGAATTATCCTTCCCATACCTTTTAAATCTGTCTATTCTATGATATATTTAGAATTCAGTATGTGTAATAGTGTGAGAGAAGAATCAAGCCACCACTCAGATGACTATATAGTGCCTATCTGACTACCTGATGTAATAAAATATTGACAAGGGATGCACACATCCACACATCCTCTACTAATATTCACTTCATTCCTTTGAAATTTCTTATCACAATTGCTTCTAAATCATCAGAATGTGATAAACATAAATGAAAATTACCTTTTAACAGATTGGAGTTTTATAAATTTGCACAATTATTTTTATGTTCTTTTTATTCAAAAATTATATTTTAATTATATATACCAATCCCAGTTCTCCCTACCTACATTCTCCTGCCCTCCCTCATATCTTCCTCTCTTCCTTCTACTCCTCAAAGAGGGTAAGGCCTTCCTTGGGGAGTCCACAAATTGAGGTATGACTATGCCCCTCCTCCCTGTATCAAGGCTGAGCATGTTATCCCACCATAGGGAATGGGCTCCAAAACGACATGTTCCTGGGACAAGTCCTGGTGCTACTGCCAGGACTCCCTGCCACAGCAGATAAGTTCAGATAACTGTCAAACATTTAGAAGGCCTAGTTTGATTGTATCCCTTTCTGAGGAGAATATATTTTAGCTGTGCTTTGTAGGGAACTCGTACTAGGGAATTAGTAAGTTATAGTCTGTAATTTTCTTTACATTATAGCTCATTTAGAAAATGAGAATTATGACTCTGATTTATGCCTGGATTAATCACCACAGCCAACATAACACCCTATGCTCATCTTGGGTTGTAATTGTGTCAAGGTTGCTCCATCTGGATTTGAAAGGGGAATCATACCATGCTCTGTGCTCCAGTTTCTTGTGGTTCATAGTGATTCTAGATTTTCTGTGGAGTGGAACATCTACTTGCCTAAACAATATGTTGGTTTTTCAGGACCATATCTATTGGCACTTCCTTTTTTCCATTTGTGTAACCGTTAAGGCCACAGAATTAGGGCCAACTGAAATCAAAGATGCCATCTTATCACTTTTGGATTTTTTGTTAATTATATAACATATTTCTCTTTTCCATAGAATATCAGAGAAAGTACCAGAGATATGCCTTATGAACCTATGGGGACTGATTGACTGACACAGTGACCTGCAGTGTGATATGGTAGAGCCATATTTAAAATTTTAATTCTTCTAACTTTACAAGTATTTTCCGTTCTTTGATTCTAATTTTTGAATAATGAATACTATCATAAGAAGATGACTTAAGGTATCTAGGCCTGCCTTCCAGTGCCTGGGGACTGCTACAGAGCCTCCCCTACCAGCGGTTGCCACTCACCCCTGATTCCTGGTCTTCTCTTCCACCAGTGGGACCAGGTAAACCAGGCCCTGTATCCAGGCCTGCCTTCCAGTGGGAGCCTATGCATCCACGCTACAGATTCCTGGTCTTCTTCTCCACCCACAGGACAAGGACTAGGACCAGGAAGAGGATAACTAACAGAGTATTGGACTTGCTTGTACCCTGAAAGGGAACTCTGGTCACCTAACAATCAGACCAGTAAGGGGCTCTTTCTGCATCAACTAGGAGAAGAGATGGGAAGGAGACAATAGAAAAACACACTCAGCAACAGAAAAACAAATATGACACCGCTAGATTCTAGAGACTCCACACCAGGAATACTCCAACATTTCATTGCAAATGAAGCAGAAGAAAATGAACTTAAAATCAACTTCATGAAAATCATAGAGGCCCTAAACAGGATATAGGAAAATCCGTCAAGAATAAACATACCAAAAATGCAAGAAGTTATGACCCAACTGGGTTTAACAGACATCTATAGAACATTCCATCCAAATACAAAGGGATATACCTTCTTCTCGGCACCACATGGAACCTTCTCTAAAATTGACCACATAATAGGAAACATAGCAAATCTCCACAGATACAAAAAAATTGGAATAACTCCCTGCATCTTATCAGACCACCATGCATTAACATTAGAATTCAACAATAACACAAATCGCAGAAACCCTACAAACTCATGGAGATTGAACAATGCACAATTGCACCATCCCTGGGTAAAGGAACAAATAAAAAAAGAAATTAAAGACTTCCTCGATTTCAATGAAAATGAAGACACAACATACACAAACTTATGGGACACTTTGAAAGCAGTGCTGAGAGGAAAGTTTATAGCACTAAGTGCCCACATGAAAAAACTGGAGAACAGTCATACTAGAGAATTAATAGCACAGCTGAATGTTCTAGAACAAAAAGAAGCAAACTCCCCAGGAGGAGCAGACGCCAGGAAATAATCCAATTGAGGGCTGAAATCAATCAAGTAGAAACCAGGAAAACACTGAGAAGAATCAATGAAACAAAGAGTTGGTTCTTTGAGAAAATCAACAAAATAGACAAACCTCTGTCCAAACTAACCAAAAGACAGAGAGAGAACATGCTAATTAACAAAATCAGGGATGAAAAAGGGGACATAACAACGGACTCTGAGGAAATCAAGAGAATCATCAGGGCATACTTTGAAAATCTGTACTCCACAAAATTTGAAAATTTAAAGGAAATGGACAATTTCCTGGATAGATATCACTTGCCAAAACTAAATCAAGAACAGATAAATAATCTAAACAGACCTATAACCCCTAATGAAATAGAAGCAGTCATCAAAAGTCTCCCAAACAAAAAAAGCCCAGGCCCAGATGGCTTCAGTGCAGAATTCTACCAGAAATTCAAAGAAGAGCTCATTCCAATACTCGTCAAAGTATTCCACACAATAGAAGCAGGAGGCTCACTGCCAAACTCTTTCTATGAGGCTACAATTACCTTGATACCCAAGCCACACAAAGACACAACTAAGAAAGAGAACTATAGACCGATTTCCCTCATGAACATTGATGCAAAAATACTCAATAAAATACTTGCAAACCGGATTCAAGAACACATCAGAAAAATCATCCACCATGATCAAGTAGGCTTCATTCCAGGAATGCAGGGATGGTTCAACATTAGAAAATCTATCAATGTAATCCACCATATTAACAATCTGCGAAAGAAAAACCACATGATCATCTCACTAGATGCTGAAAAAGCCTTTGACAAAATCCAGCACCCCTTCATGATAAAGGTCCTAGAGAGATCAGGGATAACAGGAACGTACCTGAATATAATAAAAGCAATATACAGTAAACCAACAGCTAACATCAAACTAAATGGAGAGAAACTCAAAGCAATTCCTCTAAAATCAGGGACAAGACAAGGCTGTCCACTCTCTCCATATCTCTTCAATATTGTACTTGAAGTTCTAGCTACAGCAATAAGACAACAAAAGGAGATAAAGGGGATACAAATAGGTAAAGAAGAAGTCAAACTTTCATTATTTGCAGATGATATGATAGTTTACATAAGTGATCCAAAAAACTCCGCAAGGGAACTCCTAGAGCTGATAAACACCTTCAGCAATGTGGCAGGATACAAGGTAAACTCAAAAAAATCAGTGGCCCTATTATATACAGAGGATGAAGTGACTGAGAAAGAAATCAGAGAAACATCACCTTTTACAATAGCCAAAAACAGCATCAAATATCTGGGGATAATGTTAACCAAGGAAGTGAAAGACCTGTATATCAAGAACTTTGTGTCTTTGAAGAAAGAAATCAAAGAAGATACCAGAAAATGGAAAGATCTCCCATGCTCTTGGATTGGTAGGATCAACATAATAAAAATGGCAATCTTGCCAAAAGCAGTCTATAGATTCAATGCAGTCCCTATCAAAATTCCATCACAATTCTTCAAGGACCTGGAAAGAACATTAATCAACTTTATATGGAAAAACAAAAGGCCCAGGATAGCCAAAACATCCCTATACAATAAAGGAACTTCAGGAGGCATCACCATACCTGACTTCAAGCTCTATTATAGAGCTATAGTCCTGAAAACAGCTTGGTATTGGCACAAAAATAGGCAGGTAGACCAATGGAACCAAATCGAAAGCCCTAATTTTAACCCACAAACCTATGAACACCTGATTTTTGACAAAGAAGCTAAAACTGTACAGTGGAAAAAAGAAAGCATCTTCAACAAATGGTGCTGGCATAACTGGGTACTGGTATGCAGAAGACTGCAGATAGATCCATGTTTATCGCCTTGTACAAAACTTAAGTCCAAATGGATCAAAGATCTCAACATACATCCAGCCACACTGAAACTTTTAGAAGAGAAAGTGGGAGATACTCTTCAACGAGTTGGTACAGGAGACCACTTCCTAAACATAACACCAGTGGCACAGGCACTGAGATCGACAATTAACAAATGGGACCTTCTGAAACTAAAAAGCTTCTGTAAGGCAAAGGACACAGTCAAAAAGACAAAAAGGCAGGCCACAGAATGGGAAAAGATATTCACTAACCCTACATCTGACAGAGGGCTAATCTCCAAAATTTACAAAGAACTCAAGAAACAAGTCTCCAAAACACCAAAGGATCCACTTGAAAGGTGGGGTACAGAGCTAAATAGAGAATTGTCAGTAGAGGAGGCGAAAATGGCCAAGAGACACTTAAGAAAGTGCTCAACATCCTTAGCCATCAGGGAAATGCAAATCAAAACAACTCTGAGATACCATCTTACTCCTGTCAGAATGGCTAGAATCAAAAACACCGAAGACAATTTATGCTGGAGAGGATGTGGAGAGAGAGGAACACTCCTCCACTGCTGGTGGGAATGCCGACTCATACAGCCTCTTTGGAGATCAGTATGGAGATTCCTCAGGAAAATGGGAATTAATCTACCACTAGACCCAGCAATTCCACTCTTAGGCATTTATCCAAATGAGGCAGGTTCATACAACAAGGGCATCTGCTCCACTATGTTCATAGCAGCATTGTTTGTAATAGCCAGAACCTGGAAGCAACCTAGATGCCCCTCAACTGAAGAGTGGATAGAGAAAATGTGGTACATTTACACAATGGAGTATTACTCAGCAGAAAAAACAATGGAATCTTGAAATTCGCAGGGAAATGGATAGCACTGGAAGAAACCATCCTGAGTGAGGTAACCCAGTCGCAAAAAGACAAACATGGTATGTACTCACTCATATATGGATTCTAGATATGGATCAGGATAGTGCCAGTCTGCACTTCCACAGATAGAGAGTCTGGGAAACAGGAAAGAACCTAAAAGATATGCATATATGCATAGTACCCAAGAGAAGAGGATGGAGACAAGATCCTCTGATGGGGAACACGGCGAGGGGTGGGGGGGAGTAGGACCTGGGAAGAATAGAGGGGGTAAAGAGGAAGGGAGTTGGTCATGGGGGGACAGGAAGTTGAGGGGTTGGGGGTAGGATAGGGGGAAGAGGGAATCATAGGATCCAAGACAGATCAGGCACCAGAGTGACCTCGAGTGATCTAAAGGTATAACATCAATTGGCAAGCTAAGCAATAGTGGAGGGACCACCTCGAATGCCCATTCCTGATAATGAACTTGATGTCTATAACCATCCGGGAGCCTTCATCCTGTGACTAATGGAAGCAGAGGCAAACACACAACTAAGCACTGAACTGAACCCAAGGAACCCAGTGACAGAGAGAGAGGAGTGATGAGCAAATTGGCAAAGAATGGGCTGGCAAAACCAGCAGAGACAGCTGATCTGAACAGGGGAGTGCTCTTGGACCCCAGACCGACAGTGGGGAGGCCAGCATGGGCCTGATCTGGACCCCCCAAATGTGAGTGTCAGTGAGAAGGCCTGGACAACCTATGGGGCCCTGAGCTGTGGATCAGTGTCTATCCCTGGTATACAAACTGTCTTCATGTGCCTATAGCACAAAGAGAGATGCTCTCTCAGCCTGGACTCTTAGGGGAGTGCCTTGACCCTACCAAGAGTAAAATGACAGACTCTAGATATCCCCTATGTGGAAGGATTTGGCAATAGGGTGGGAGGGAGGGGGGGAAGGGGAGTGCGGGAGGAGGGGAGGGAGAGGGAACTGGGATTGACATGTAAAACAAGATATTTAAAATTAAAATAAAAAATGATAAAAAATGCAAGAAATGGAAGAAAAAGCAAACCAAAAAATTTAAGAATACAACAAATGGATAAAAGACAAGGAAAAAATTTCAGGAAACAATTCAAACAGTGCAAAGGTTGAAAACTGAAATGGAGACAATAAAAAACCACAATCTGAAGGAAGGCTGTAAACAGAAAAGCTGGGCAAACGGTCAGGTACGACAGATACAAGCATAACCAACAGAATACAAGAGATGGAAGAGAGAATCTCAGGTGTTGAAGATACACTAGGAGAAATTGATTCATCAACCAAAGAAAATCTCAAGTCCAACAAATTCCTAACACACAACATCCAGGAAATATGGGACACCATGGAAAGACCAAACCTAAGAATAATAGGAATAGAAGAAGATGAAGAAAACCACAAAAGGGGCATTAAATATATTCAACAAAATCATAGAAGAAAACTTCCCCAACCTAAAGAAAGATATGTCAATGAAGATACAAGAAGCTTACAGAACAGCAAATGAAGTGGATCACAAATAAAGTTCCCTTGCCACATAATAATCAAGACCCCAAATATACAGACTACAGAAAGAATATTAAGAGCAGCAAAGGAAAAAGGTCAAGGCATATAAAGGCAAACCTATCAGAATTACACCTGATTTCTTCATGTAAACTCTGAAAGCCAGAAGATCCTGGATAGATATTCTACCAACACTAAGAGACCATGAATGCCAGCCCAGACTACTACACCCAGCAAAGCTTTCAATCACTATAGATGGAGAAAACAGGATATTCCATGAAAAAACTAGATTCAAACAATACATATTCACTAACCCAGCCCTACAGAAACTTCTGGGAGGAAAACTCCATGCCAAGGAAGTTAACTACAACCAGAAAATCATAGGCATTATATAATCCCACCTTACCAACAGCCAAAAGAAATAAGGGGTGGAATTCCACACATAATTCCACCACCAACAACCATTACAAATCAAAGTAGAATGAGCATTCAGTGGTCATTAATATCCCTCAATATTAATGGTTTTAACTCACCCATAAAAAGACACAGGCTAACAGAACGAATTCGAAGACATACTCATCCTTCTGTTGCATACAAGAGACACACCTCAGCCTCAAAGACAGACATTACCTGAGAGTTAAAGTTTGGGATAAGATTTTCCAATCAAATGGACCCAAGAAACAAGCAGGAGTAGCAATCCTAAATATCTAACAATTTAGACTTTAAAATAAATTCAATCAAAAGAGATGAAAGAGGTCATTACATACTCATCTCAGGAGAAATCCACCAGGATGAAGTCTCAATTCAGAACATCTATGCCCCAAGTACAAAGGCATCCACATTTGTAAAAGAAACATTAATAAAACTCAAGTCACATATAAAGCCCCACACACTTATAATGAAAGACTTCAATACCCCACTCTTACTGCTAGACAGGAATACCAGACAGAAACTTAACAAAGAAGCAAAGGGATTAATAAAAGTTATGACCCAATTGAGATTAACAGACATCGATAGAACATTCCATCCAAATAAAGAAGAATATACCTTTTCAGCACCACATGGAACCATCTCAAAAATCGACCATATACATGGCAACATTTCAAACCTCAGCAGGTACAAAAATTTGGAATGACTTCATGCGTCTCATCAGACCACCATGCATTAAAATTAGAATTCAACAACACAAATTGCAGAAACCCTAAAAACTCATGGAAATTGAATAATGCACAATTGCATCATTCCTGGGTCAAAGAAGAATTAAAAAATAAATTAAAGACTTTCTAGAATTCGTTGAGAATGAAGACACAACATACCCAAACCTATGGGACACTTTGAAAGCAGTGCTAAAAGGGAAGTTCATAGCTCTAAGTGCCCACATAAAGAAACAGGAGAATAGTTACACTGGACAATTAACAGCACAGCTGAAAGCTCTAGAACACAAAGAAGCAAATTCACCCCAGAGGAGTAGATGCAAGGAAATAATCAAACTGAGGGCTGAAATCAATAAATTGAAAACTAGGAAAACAAGACAAAAAAATCAATGAAACTAAGAGTTGCTTCTTTGAGAATATCAACAAGATAGAAAAACCTTTGTCCAAACTTACCAAACAGCAGAGTTCAAACATGCATATTAACAAAATCAGAAACAAAAAGGGGAACATAACAACGGACCCTGAGGAAATTTAAAGAATCATCAGGTCATACTTTGAAAAATGGTATTCCACAAATTTCGAAAATTTAAAGAAATTAGGCAATTTTTCTGGATAGCTATCACTTGCCAAAATTAAGTCTAGAACAGATAAGCAATTTAAATAGACCTATAACCCCTAAGGAAATAGAAGCAGTCATCAAAAGTCTCCCAACCAAAAAAAGTCCAGGTCCAGATGGTCTCAGTGCAGAATTCTACCAGAAATTCAAAGAACATCTTATACCAATTCTTCTCAAAGTATTCCACGCAATAGAAGCAGAAGGGTCTTTGCCAAACTCTTTCTACGAGGCTTCAATAACCTTGATTCCCAAGCCACACAAAGATACAACTAAGAAAGAGAAATTCAAACCAATATCCCTCATGAACATTGATGCGAAAATACTCAATAATATACTGGCAAATTGGATCCAAGAACACATCAAAACAATCTTCACCATGATCAAGCAGTTTTCATCTCAGGGATGCAGGGATGGTTCAACATACGAAAATCCATCAATGTAATCCACCATATAAACAAGCTGAGAAACAAAAATCACATTATCATCTCACTAGATGCAGAAAAACCTTTGACAAAATCCAGCACCCCTTCATTATAAAGGTCTTGGAGAGATCTGGGATAACAGGGACATACATAAGCATAATAAAAGCTATATACAGCAAACCAACAGCCAACATCAAACTAAATAAACAGAAACTCAACACAATTCTGCTAAAATCAGGAACAATACAAGGTTGTCCACTCTCTCCATACTTTTTCAATTTGGAAAGGAAGAGGTCAAACTTTCACTATTTGCAGATGATATGATAGTTTACATAAGTGATCCAAAAAACTCTACCAGGGAACTCCTACAGCTGATAAACGCTTTCTGCAAAGTGGCAGGATACCAGATCAACTCAAGAAGTATCCCTACTATATACAGATGATAAAATGGCTGAGAAAGAAATCAGAGAAACATCACCCTTTAAAATTGCCACTAGAATTTCATTTGATTTTTAGTATTTGATAAACTGCAGAATCAAATAGAGTCACTTTGTAACCAACACCTGACAAGAGTAGAAAATTATAAGTAATATATTTGCAAGTTTATTTGTGCCTTGAATATTTTTACAAGGCAAAAATTAACATACTGCATTGTTGAAGTGTAAATACAATTTTATGTGAATTATTTATAAATTAAATATGTAGTTAGTTATCTGTAATTTACTATGCAGGATCTCCTCCATGTCTCGGGAAACAGCAGAATATCTGAGGGGAGTTTTAGTGAGGGTCCAGTATTGATAGTGTACTAGAAGCCAGAGGCTTGAACCAGACCATGGACTCATTAAAATGAACAATTGCAAGTACAGCTGTTTGGACTAAAGTGTATACTGAGTGAGTCACCAAAGGTCCTGATGCCATTAAGACAAATGAAGAGGTGACAGAGGGTCAAGAAGGACAGAGGAGCAGAGCAGTGTTTGCCTTTATTTTTTTCTTTTCTCTTTAGGAGGGATTGCAATCATGAACAGATGTGGAGGGAATGGGAAATGAGTGGGGTTGTGGTGCATGATGTGAAATTCCCAAAGAATAAATAAAAGTTTTTTTTAAGATCACTGTTTAGACAAACACAAAAGCCCCGAACAGACATGTTTTTTTCTTTAAAAAATGTTATGGAGTTAATCAATAAAATAAGAAAAATAATATGTTTTAAAGCGTCCTTTTAAAATTAAATATCTCAATTTCATGGTAGCAATGTGTTGGTGTAGATAAGCAGCAGTCACATGATCAACTAAAGTAGCCACTGCAAGTATCTCTCAATCGGTATATAGTCCTCGATTTTCTAAGCAGAAAACCAAAAAATCGCTGCAAAAATGAGAAATTTTACAATTTCCTTTCTTTTGTCTTTGCAATGTTAAAACTTATACTTTCACTCCAACCTATAATCTAGAAAAGATCTTATTTAGAAAGCAGAAAGCTTATTCAAGGGATGTTAAAATATCCACTCTGTCAAATTTCCAGGGTAGTGAAGGCTTAGTATTTGAAATTGGATTCTCTATAGTATTTTGGATTTTCAGGTGAAAAGCTTTAAAATAGAAAAATGAAAACTTTGGATATTATCCAGAGTATGTGAAGTATCTATTTTTCCTTTTTCTATTTAGCTTTTTCTTTTCTCTTCTACTTTCTTCTCTTGCTTACTTGCTTTAATTAAGATATAATGATATCACCCCCACCCCCCTCTTCTCCCACCACACCCTGCCCATGCTTTTCCACTCCCTCTCAGATTTATGACCTATATTTTTAAATTATTTTGTTGTGTGCAAATATAAATACATCTAGCTTAGTGAACTTTGTGCTTCTTCTATGTAGATGCTTTTATGACTGAACACTTGATATTGTGCAATTTTTAGCTCTCATCCTTGGAGACAACTGAGTCTACTTCTCAGCAGAGATAAATTGCTTGCAACCCTTTAAATCATTAATGGTGGAAGGGAGAGAGACCTGAGATGTCTACCATCCATGTTGGCATGTCAAATCATGTTATCATTGTTCAGGTACAGGAGATAAGATGACCAGATTTGGTAATGGCTGATGTCACATGATTTCCAACATTGTTTCATCTTCTCAATATTCCAAGGGAAGAAAAGGCATCTAAGCCCATATTTACTGTCTCCCTCCTCTCCCCACACATCTCTTTCTTCCTTTTATTGAAAATGGATTGTTTATTCATATAATATATACTGATTATAGTTTTCCTTCTCTCTATTCATTTCAGTTCTTCTTTCCCAATTCCCTTACCATCTGTATTCCACCCCCTTCTGTTTCTCATTATAATATAAACAAGATTCTAAGGAATAGTGGTAAACAAAATAAAATAATATGATGAAACAAAAAACTAAAACTTCGGAAATAGATAAACAGAAGGAAAACAGGCCAAGAGAAGGCTCTAGCAACAGAGACCTGCTTGCCCACACACCCAGGATTCCAATAAAAACACTAAAGTTCCAGGGAGGAGGCCATAGAAATCACTGTGGCCTTGGGTAGTAGATCAGTGTTTACCATGGTTTATGAATGCTCTTTGGGAGCCCATTCCAAATAGAGGGATGCTCTTTTAGCCTGGACACTTGGGGAAGGGCCTAGGTCTTCCCCAGTATGAAATGACAGACTTTAGAGATTTCCCCCCCAAGGAGGGCCTCACCCTCCCTGGGGAATGATGTGAGGATTGGAGGGCTGGTGGAGGGACAAGAGAGGAGGGGTGGGAGAGGGAGCTGGGACTGACATGTGAAATTTTCACGTTTCTAATTTAATAAAAACATATATTGAGAAAAAACACTAAACTGAAAGCCATAATATATATGCAAATGTCCTATGTGGTATAAGAGAGAGAAATATGTAATAAAATAATAATGAAAAGTATAGGATACATAATTTCTTTTTTTTTTAAAACAAAAGCCCAACATGACACTGTGAGATAAAGAACCTCCAAAGATGGCACTGAGTTCATTTTCTGTTGGCCATCTGCTGCTGGGCACGTAGCCTACCCTCAAGAGTAGTTTGTTTCCCCCTATGAAACTCCCTTGGGGAAATTAAATTTTCATTTGCAAGTGGATATTAATTGGAGATAAATTCTGGGTTAGTGTTGGGGACATGTGTCTACTCCTTTCAACTCTGAGACCCCACCTGGTGCAGACCTGTTCAAGCGCTGTGTATGCTGTCTCAGTCGCTGTGAGTTTGTATGTGTTGATATAATGTTAAGGGCCTATTTTTCTTGCTGTCTTCTGGCCTTCTGATTATTACAGTCTCTCTGTTTCTGCTTCTGTGAGCATCTCTGAGTCCTCAGGGGAGGTAGTTGGTATTTTGTAGAGCTATCCTGTTTAGGTCCAAGTGTTCCTAGGTCTCTCTTTTTGCACATGGTCTGGCTGTGGGTCTCTGCATTTATTCCCATCTTCTTCAGGAAGAAGCTTCGCTGATGATAGCTGACCAATGCCCTGATTTATGAATATTGCAGAAGTTCTTTAGGAGTCTTTTTATTTCTATGTCTTTTCAGAACAATAGCACCAGTTTTATACAAGAGTATCTAATGATAGCCTATGAAATTAGAATTCTATACGATGCTTCTTGCAAGTCCGTGAATGATTTATACCTGTAAGAGTTAAGAGCTAAAGAAAGACGTTTGACTATAGTAAGGCCACCTGCACTTCTTTTAGTAAGGGAGGACAGAATCTAAAAAGGGATCATCAAAATACTAAAGAGTCTTGGGAGAGAGGGCAAAGGGAAAGGAAATCACTGCTTGGCTTCACCGAGTGCAGGTGTAAGTTCGCATTTTCATAGTAGGAAGAGTGATAGCTAGCTCCCACATGATACTTATTTTATGCCAAGCACTATTCTGCTTCTTCCCACGTGCTAAGTAATTTAATAAGAACTGCAGAATAGCTGTCATCATTACTACTTCAGTTATGGGTGAGAAAGGGGAGGTGAGTGACAGAGCTGAGATTTCAATGATAGCTATCCTGACTCTAGAACCTGCTCTTCGACAAGAGCCACACCACATAGGAAAGAAGCACTATGTGTCTCCCTCATTCTCTATAAATTTCTTTAAACATAACTGTGTAAAATTTCCTACATATACATATACTGTGACTATGATTTCCTATAAATATTGCAAAAATTATACAGTCATTATTCCTCCTAATTGTCCTAAATACTAAGCCAACACAGGCTTCCTTAAGTAGTCTTTGCCCTAGTTAATTCTCTGATCTAATTTCTAGTTCTGGTGGCATATACCTTGGATCAGGACACTCAAGAGACAGGTAGGCAGATATCTATGCAGAGGTCAGCCTGTGCTACAGAGGGGGTTCCAGGACAGCCAAGCTCCACAGAGAAATCTTGTTTTCACAAACAACAACAACAACAACAACAAGAAAAACAACCTCTATTATAAAAACAGTGAAGCAAAAGAAGTACAAAGAGACAAAGCAAAGCAATGCCAAGTTAGCTGAGTAGAAGCCCACAGTTACCTTAGTCTAAGTGTTTGTGAACTCTGAAAGCAATGGACAATATTTTTGCCTTGATTTTGGAACCAAGTTTTAAGATGTAGAAAGTCAACAATCATTTTGAACAAAAAAACTAATGAACCTTTTAGTAAAATCAATTTTTGTGTTGTATCCAGGGTCCATTATGGAATTATTAGAAATAATATTTACAGGATACATATCTGAACTACGACTATTTGTAATTTTATTTTTCTGTTATCTGCAGTGTGAACTGCTTTTCTGTAATAGGAGTTTTATTAAAAGGCTTATTAAAATGTCCGTTTGGGGCAGCTATTCATTATTTTAGGTAAATTAAAACTGTGACTTGAACATGTCATTTTTGTGTGTGTGCAAGGAAATGTGGAGTTTTGCAGTAAAAGCGATACTGCCACCTGTTTTATTTGGGACATAATGTATAAAGTCATTAATTGCTTTTAGAAATTTAAACATATGTGTGTCAATTAGAGGAGATTTTAATGGGATTCCTCAGGATACAGTTAATTTATCACACACAGCTTAACCTACCCAAACATTTTTAGTAATGAATTTCCCTGCCCGCCCAGCCCTCTATTTGTCCAGAAAAAAATCATACTTTTATTTTTGTATAATCAGTTCTTCCTGTAAAAATACAGTTTTAAATAAATTTATTGGTGTAAATAATACTATTTCCCACTGTAAAACAATTTTAAGTTAAGTATTGATGACAACTAAAGAAGAATAAGTAATTACAGTGCTGAAAATTTATAAAAGACAGTTCACATCGAAGTGAACATTCTGCTGCTTGCAACTATGTTAGCATTAAGTATCTTTAATCCAAACCACAAAGCAGTCAACATTTAGGATATCTTACTTTAACTTTGGTACCAAAGGTAATTTAAAGACTTAAGGTTTTAAGGGGGATGATCAAATTCACATAGCTGCTTTTCTGTTCACCCTAAGAGAAAAGGGATTACATATAGTTGAAAGCAAATATTTCCATAAGGTATTCTCAATGATGGTCGGGAAGATTTTACTGGATATTTATGTTTATGTTGGGTATGTATAATGTACAAAATGGATGCATATTGTTAATCATGGGACTACTTGCAAATGAAGTGACAGGTCAGGATTCTGAAGCTCAAAAGACCTGACTCTGAATACCCACATGTGTTCAGTCTTTCTTTTAGCAAGCTGAAATACTAGGAAGCTTGAATTTTCTACTGAATTCACAATCTGATATAAATTTATGGAAAGGGAAATATCATAAAAGGGAATTATTGCATGGATTACCTGTTATACTATGAGGGACAACTGTACTATTGTTCCCTCACACTGTTAGTGCAAGAATGTAGTTTCCAATTCCTCATATACAAAAAATCAGTCCATAGAGTCTGTTATCTGTATTTATATTTACATAATTATTTCACATAATAGTATGAAGGCTGTTTAGGGAACTATGTCCTCTCTTATTGAAGGAACTGCAGTCTGATTTACCTCGACGAACTTCTTTCTTAAGCTGTTAGCTCTTAAAAGTTCATTCTGTGTAATTAAGAAGCAGTCATTTTTTGTGTTGGCCTTGTACTGCTAGGCAAGGGTTTTTCCTTAGGTGTGTTTCGTATATTAGTGAGATGCAGAAACAAACAAACAAACAATTGTTTCCTTTTTGAGCGGTTATCAGTTGCAGTGAACTTCAGGGTTAGGGAGAAGCTTCTGTCCGCTTCCCTCCCAGGACTAGGACCCTAACTTTGTAGAGCTGTGCAGGCCCTGTGCATACACCACAGTTCCTGCGAGCACATATGTGAGTCAGCCCTACTGTGGTTTTCTTTCCTTGGTGTTTTCCAACCAAAGTGGCTCTTGCTTTCTTTCTGAGAATATGGGGAGGATCTAGCAGGGGAAATGTAATAATCTAATTTCAATAAGAAAAGGAGAAATAGTCACTTTCACTCATGATATAGAATCTGCTACAGCAAGCACCACAGCTTAGATTTTACAACAAGAAGGAGAGAGTATTCAGCCGCTCCCTTTACACCAGGCAAACAGGGTGCATTGCACTGTGGTGATCAATGAGGCATGGTGTATTTTCTCCCCATTGATTTTTCCATGTGGCTTGCCTTTTGGGGCTGGACTTGTTTATCTGTTACCGTATCTTTTTCTTTCTTTCTACTTACATCTCTCCCTTTCCTCTCCATTGTCCTTTTTCCATGATAATGATAATGAACCTATCCCCACTAAGGAAATAGAGTCCAGGTAATAGCCAAATTCCAATCACTACCTCCTACGAGGCTATTTTAACTAAAACTCACATGGCATTTGGAGATAGATGATTCATGTAAGGTCAAATAAATCATTCCTTATTGACTTTTGACTGTATTTGCTCTATATATAATCCTACACCTCATCACAATTAATGGCAACCAGTTTAGGAAAAACATAATCTAAGATAGTCCAAATTTTTCTTTTGCTTTTACTCCAGCATCTATAAAGCAGCAAGTTCAGTAAAGTAGCAATTTCTACTTTCAAACAACAGTCTAAATTTCCACACTCCAAGCTTATCTCTGTTGTGACCAGCTTAATATGAGCAAATATAAATTCTTATTTACAGAGTAGCTTCCCTACTGGTATTCTGTTTCCCACTCTCCTGGCAAATCACATCACACAATATAAATCACATCCGGCATGGCTTCTACATAGACTACCTGTACAAAGTTCTCTCTTTTTAGCATGTTTATTGCGGTATAAACCCAGAAATATTATCATAACCCACAAACCTTGTTATTCTTGTTGGTCTTCAGTACTTCTTTAGTTCTAATACTTTCTCTTCTTTTAGCCTACATGTTTTTGTCACTCGGCATGCTTTTACTCTGTTTATAGCTTAATGCTTTGCATTCAACATTCTATCTCCCAAAGGTCTTCTTTGCAGATATTTTTGGTATTTAAATATGTTTAAATGATTTTATAACTTTTGTGAATATGAAATTATACCATCACATATCTGTTATGTAATCCCTTACTAGTCGTCCTAAGTAGGTAACAAACTCAACTAGAATAGATAGATTTACCCTGTTGCTTAACATTATATACTTAAACTACAACTGTCTTCACAGTAAAAGATAATCACTCAATGACTGTTACTTGAATATGTAGCTTAACTTAGCCCCAGTTTCAATATCTGCCAACACAAGACATACTGATGTTTGTGGTAGACATTGTGCAAAAACAGGTAATATTTTTTTGCAGTCTAGTTGTTATTGACAATCCTGACCTAATTGCATGCGATAAACAATACTCTGTGTATTACACACTTAAAAACATACCTACCCAAGAGCTGTCCTATGAAGTTAAATGGATAATTGAATCCATAGCTATTCCTTTATACCAGAATAAGGTATAAAGCCAATTATATGCAATATGTATTACTTTCAAAAATCCACAGTACATCCAAGAAGAGCCTGAAACAAATACAATGTGGTAATCTTGTGTAATACTACAAAATAAGTAAAAATTTAAGAAAAATTTTCTTTAATCAATATAACTTATATTTATTCGAATATTACTTGTCACTAATATGCCACATAACTATTAGGCTACAAAATTTTAAAAGTGTGATGGAAAGCCTTGACCTACTTTATTGTATAAATCTAACACTATTATAAACTGTGTCAATAAAAGTTCATTTCTCATAATGTTTTAGAATAACTGAAGAAAAAACAAAATAAGGTATGTATTATAGACATATCAACCTTTAGTCAACTCCAGTTTTTATTAAGTTGTCTTTTCCTCCATTAATTGAAGCAAAACTTACCTCATGGTCTTGCCAATTAAGTAGCATGTATCAATTTTTAATGCCCTAAAGAACAAGTCATCCTACTGACAGTGGTTCTGCGGGTATAACTAATTAAAATGAAACCCAAATCTCTGTAAATCCTTGATCATTAGAGCAAAGCCAATGGACAGGAGTTTGCTTCAGTGCCCTCAGTGTGTCACATTCTAGTTATCTCTGTATTGTTTGTCAGCATTATCTCAATACATCAATAAGGAAAGCTGAGACTAAACAAAAAAAATCTTAAGGACAGTGATAATTTAAATTTGGCTTGGGATTAGTTATATATTGTAAAAATGAAACCATAAGAAGATAAAATACTTCTTAAAAGTCCGCAGCTTTAGTTTCATTTAGTAACACTTCAAAGAAAAGAAATTTTTTCATATTAGCATTTTGCTGAACGGGCATGTAAAACATTTGCGTTTAATTGTGCTTTCTGGTGGGTTATTATCTGGATGTGTTGGGTAACTATGATTCTTGATGCTTATTTCATTCACATGGTATAATATACACACATGTTCAGTGAGCACTATCTCTTGAGTCAAATGTTATACATCCCAGATCACTACATGCGTATTATCTGACCATATTTTGGTGACTCCCCAGCCAGGAATCTGGTTTAATTTGCACGTGTTCAGACACCACACATGTTTCTGTTCCGTAATCAAGGCAGTCAGCACTGAAATAGCTCATGGAGGTCACTCAATGGGGTATGCTGTTTTTTAATTAGCAGCATAAGCTGTCACAGATCTTCATTAGCAAGAGGAAGGAAAAATACAAAGGCCCATGAAGTTATTGAAAAGTACTCATTATTTTGGCTTATATAAAATAGTGCTAATTTAGGGAGATATTAAAGGGAAGTTATTTTTAAATAAAATGCAATAGAATTCAAATACTGTAGTAAAAATACAACTATTTTTGAAATAAGTTTTCCTCAAAATTCATTTTTCAGTGAGAGAAACTGGACAAAGTTCTCTCTGTTCAAACTAATCTTACTGATCTATCTTTTCCTCAAGGAGATCTCATATTTGATTAATGTGGTATAGACATTTCTGTAATCTTAGACACAAAGGGCTGTCTTCATATTTTACTACAAAGTGCTATTAGGAAGTTTTGATTCACCTGGAAATGTTGGTGTCATATCCAACTTAATTTATCCCATACTTTCTGTTACTCAATATCAAGGGGTTTTTAGATTCAATCGAGTGTTTGTTTTAAAATCTATCGTATCTTTTCTTTCGGGTTTTAAAAAGTTTATTTAGTGAATGCATGTGTGTGTGTGTATGTGTGTGAGTGTGTGTGTTAGAGAGACAGAGACAGAAACATAGAGAGAGTCAGAGACAGACAGAGAGAGACAGAGATAGAGAAACAGAGAAAAGGACAGAGAGACATAGAGAAAGAGAATGTGTGTGATAAGTTGACAATATGTGCTTATCTTCTTTCCAGCAAGTGCTGTTCTGAGGACTGGACTCAGGCTGTCATATTTGTGAAAAGGGCCATTCAAGCACTGGGCCATATCATTTGTGACCCTTCCATCCACTTTACAGAGTGAAAGTGATAAGCCCCCATTTCTATTTACCCAAATAAAAGGAACGTACGTGTAAGTCAATCCTCCTGGTAAGGAAGGTGCTATAGAGAGGTTCAAAGGGATCACCCAGAAGTGAATTCTGAAGTGTGTGCAATTCTACAACTTTCAACTTTGGGTTAATTGCCAAACATGAAAATAGAATTTGTTTGAAACAAAGGGTTTAACAAAACAGTATGGATTTTTAGAATTGTGTAAAATACTTTCAAATTGTTGTTACTACATTTTGTGTTTGTTTATTTTTGGCGTTCTTGAAAATCATTCTAAAATACCTCTGTTGGAGTGCTTACTTGTTTCATCAGTGTGTATGTTTGTGTGTTTAGGTATGTACATTCATACAAAACAAACAAGAAAATATCACCCACAGCAAAGGTTTTCTATTACTTCTCTGCTAACCTTTCACATGTGATTATGATTTGCTTTTCCCTGTTTCATTAGAGAAGCATTTGAGAGGCATTGATTTGAATTAATACTTCCTTCCAGTTTATACAGAAAATGATAAAGGCATGAAGTCTTGTTCCCCTGTTTATTTTTTTCAACTGTTTGGATCCTATGAAGAAGGTAAAAGTGCTCAATAGCTTATTTTAGTTTTCATTAAATCAGTTCACTTGAAGTAAAAGTAAAGGATTACTTCATGCAGCTTGCTTTCAAGTATTTGTTCCCATTTAGCCTAATTTATCTTTTGAAGGAGTAGAAGAAATAAGTGTGATTTTTCACCACTTACTTGTATAAGCTTTTAATTTGTTAGTGTCTTCATTAACAGCAAATGCCATTAATATAAAATCCAATTTTCAATTAGAAACTGCCTTCTAAATTACTCTATGTAGACAAAGGTCACATTATTTAATTTATCTATTTGAAAGATATGATCTTACAATGCTTCAGCTGATTGTGGTGTTGCACTCCCTTAATGGACTTTAGAATGTGAGCACATATGGAAAAAAAGCCTTTGTGAACATTGGTGTCCTTCAAAGAACATTTTGTTATCCTTCTTCCTCTGAGCAGTCAGAGCATCTGAACTCCCATTGACTATAAAGTCAATGGTTTTAGATTTCAATTATGACCTATTCAAAATGATTTCCACTTTCGCTTTGTTCGTTTTGCGTACTTCTTTTATTCATTTAAGAGATGTTCTGCAAGGCCTTTCATGTTGTCACAAGGGACAGGATCTTGTCTTTTTATGTCTGTAGGAGGGTGGAACTTAGGCTTTCCCATCCTTTGTTGATGGACAGTTCTACTTCAAAATTGTGGCTGTAGTGAGCAGTCTGAAAAATACATGAGTGATGACACTTCTATGATTTATTAATTTAATGTGTTTTACATATATATGCAGTAGAAGGATTCTGATAATGTAATAGTTCTTTAAAAGAAGCTCTTATGTAACCTTGATATTGTTGTCCATAATGACTATACTAATCATATTCCCAATAAGAGTGTACAGTGATTCCCTATTTTCTACATCCCACAAGCACTTGTCTTTAAGTCTTTTTGATAGTGGCCATTTTGAAAGACTTGGAAACTAGTTTTAATTTTAAATTGCATTTCTGCGATGACTGGTGTGATATAGAATTCTTTGAAAAAACAGCATTATAGCTTGTCAGTGCTGGTTGGTCCTATTTGTTATCAATATCAATATATTTAGAGATTCAAAACAACACTAAAGAGTTATTAATAACTACCAAGGCAAAAGGGTCTAACCATTTATTATACTAAAAGGTCTAACATGGCTTTTGTTCAGGTAACAACACTGACTTCCTTGTTGCTCTGTTGCAACTATCGTTTTTCTTATTCTTTCATGGTGATAGACTTTTGCATTTCAACACATACAATATTGTTCCAAGTACAAAATACAATGAGTAAATTATTGTAGGGGTCTAGCTTTCATTTTGCCCCATATCCAACTTAGCACAATGTGCCCCTAATAGATGTCAATATCTTAATACATTCATCTGAAGTTGGCTATTTTATCTGAATTGAAAACAGTCTAACTCAAAAAGTGCATGTCCTTCTAGCACATTTCAAGACATTTGTAATTGGAGATTAACACAGATATTTATATTGTGTTTATGTATGTACTTTTATTTATATCTTGCAGAATATTTCATCTCTATTAATTTTTCCCCCTTTAACAACAGACTTTAGTAAAAGTAGAAAAGGGGTTTTGTGCTCTGTGTAAGCAAGTGCAGAAAAAACACCAAACAGAACAAATTTGCAGGTAGAAGAAAAAAGTATATATGTGACAAACCTCTAGGTAACCTCACAGTGGAGCATATGTGGGAGAGAAAATAGAATCTGTAGGGTTCCTACAGGCACAAGGGCAGATTCCTTCCCCTTGGGAAATTCTTCCTGTCTTTGATGCAATGCCAACCTCAGATCCTTCCTGCTTGGAGGGGTATGTGCCTGACACAATCAGACCAATTTATGGGTAGCGTTCTGGCCTGTGGCAATGCCATTTAGCGAGGAAGGAGCAAGCTGCAGTTATCTGATGAGTAAGGTTCATGATTTGCATGGTTTCTGAGGAATGCTGGATATTAGGTTTCTATTCCCTGGTGTCCACCCCTAGTGGCCCTCCCTCATGACCATCCCTCATGGCATAGGTGGGTAGCACTTCTAGGCCATTGGCAGCTGAGCCATCATTTTTAGAAACCTGCTTTGTTACCTAACACAGTAATCTTTATTTCTCTGGCTCATTGATCCAGCGGTCAGGATGCTGAATAAGGAGTGATGCTGTGTGTGTCAGGTTTGGGAATGGTTACCTAATCAAGCAACCCAGTTCTTTATTTTAGTCTAAGATAACAATAACTTGTAGAGCTGAGGAAATCCACCCTTTGTAAATGTACTCATCTGCATGTTACATGAAGGAAATATGGCAGGCAACCTTGATACTGGTCAGTCTGTACCAAGGTTTTGTTCTGCCCATGCCTGAATATGGATCCTAACAAGGTGTCATTTCATAATTATTTACATACTTTACAAATATCAGCAATAGTATATCCTACCCTACCCCTGCTCCACAAAAGTAAAAGTATTTGGTTTCATATGAAAGCTTTCATGATACCTGGATGTACTTTGAAAAAACATCCCCAAAAATGCACATTAAAAAATCTACAAGCACCTGAGAGTAAGAGAATGGCTTTGGTCATCATAAAGCATGAATCTGGGTTAGAACATCACTAGCACTTTGATGGAATTTGTCTTCAGACCTACTGTTAACACAGAGAATTTTCAGGAAGTCCAAGTGTCCTATTGAAGTAGCATGTCCCTTAGATCCTACCTTCCACAAACTTTGTTTCACAGCATGATGCCAATTGTATTCTCAGTCTGATATCTCAAACTTTCTATTGCAAAAGCATGCAGATATTTGAATGTGTTCAAAGAGAACACAATGGACAATGAATTTGAGAATTGGGACCATAGGGCAAGTAAATTGTCAGGAATTGAATTTCCAAGAACTGTTAATCAGTAAGAGTAGAGTAGACAAAGATTATTATTCAGGATTTCCATATTCCTAAGATCATGAAGGTAGAATAGCGGAGATTGTCTTAGGATTTCTACTGCTGTAAAGAGATACCATGACAGCAACTCTTGTAAAGGAAAACGTTTAATTGAGGTGGCTTTCTTACAGTTCAGAGGTTTAACTCTATTATTACCATGGCCTGAGACATGGTAGCATGCATGTAGACTTGGTGCTGGCTACATCTTGATCAGAAAGCAACAGGAAGTGGACTAAGACTGACACTGAGTGAAGCTTGAGCAATAGAAACCTCCGTGCCAGCCCCCACAGTGACACACTTCCTACAATAAGGCCATTACTATACCAACAAGGCCACACATCCTAAGAGTGCCAGTCCTTTGGGAGCCACTTTCTTTCAAACCACCATAGAGATGCTCTTTTAACTTTGGAGCACATGGATGATTAATTAAAGCATTCTTTCAAAAATTGTCTTGTCTCTAAAATGGGGTTACACTTTTTTAACAAGTGGAAGAAATTTTAATGGAAAACAGTGGAGATCATTTTAGCTCAGTCAAAAAAAGTGCTCATTCCCAGGCCACTACCCTAAACCAAAAGTAAGTGAGATAAACTGTGTTTTTAGAACACTGTTTTTATTTTTTGTTCTTATTGGCATTTTTAACACTTCTCTTCTAGAGCACTGCTTAACCTTTTTAAAATAAGGAAGATTTTTTCAAATATTAAAAGAGGATATTTTAAATCACACCTGTGATTTGGGACAGTTCAAATTCTACAACTATGTTCAGACTTTTGCTTGTGAGCAGGTATCTAGGCAGCTTAGTGTCTACTTCCTTGCAGCAATGTTACAATTTTAGATTTTTATTTAAAATAAAACAAACAATGGCAACAAAAACCTAGACTGATCCTCTGAAAAGGGGAGTGTGTGTGTATAAGTGGGTGTGTGTTCACAAGTTCATGTGTGTTCTTGTCTGTGAGCTCAAGAGGGTTCCCTAGAGAGTACATTAAGAAGAAAGCAAGAAGAACAAGCAATTCGTATCTTTTTCATAGTTTATTGACGTGTGCAGAAAATCCTTATCAAAATTTAATGACCCTAAAGGTATATATTGATTTTCCTTTCCCCTTAGACAATATTTCATTTGTGATATTGACTTGCCACAAATGAATGTTTGCTTAAGATACAATCTTACGAAGCAATCCTACATAAAATGTTTTGCAGCATTTGGATTCTACAAGGAACAAAGATGATCACAGTTTGCAACAGAACACGGGAATCAAAGAAAACCATCTCTTGTATATGTTCATATACCTTTGTATGTATATGTTCATGTATTTGTGTGTGCTTTCACACACACATATACACACAAACATATTAGTGTGTTTATGCACATGTTTGTGTAAATGCAGATATATTTAGCTAGGAATTAATTTTTGAACATGTGAGTTAGAATCCTTTAGTGTATTCCCAGTGTGAGAATTAGGATTAAGAACAAGGGCAGGCTACTGTCTAATGAAAGGCTTCAAACCAGGAGTCTTAACCAACCACGATAAGCATATTACTTCCCAGTTCTATGTCAAAATCAAGATCAGTATTTTCCCTGTGTATTCTCTGAGAAAGGATGCTTTGTCACTGTTCACACTTCTTTAGTTTGTGGCCACATAATTTCAATCTGAACATGAAAATTTCAAGACCAAATTTCCAAATAGGAACTTCAACCACAATTAATAAATGGTTCACCTGTGACTTTGGGTCTCCTGTCTCTGACTTCTTTCTTTCTTTCACAACTTTTGGGAATTTTCTTTGGGTGTTCATATGCAGTTAGGTTTAGCATAAAAACTAATTTTCTGCTCCGAGCTGGTGTTACTTGCAAATATTATGTTGCAGAGGGGTGGGACTACTTCCCCTTTCCAGTGCTGGGATTTTAATCTGATTTGGACCTGTCTGGTATTTGTGCATTCTACCATTATATCTGTTAGTTCATGTGCATGCCAGTCCTGTTGTGTCTAGAAAGCACAGCTTCCTTAGACTAATCCACCATCTTTGGCTCCTACAATCTTTCTGCATAGAACATTAAGACTTGTGGGAAGGGTTTAAGTAAGATATCCCATGTAGGACTGAGTGCTGCAACATTCTCTCTCTCTCTCTCTCTCTCTCTCTCTCTCTCTCTCTCTCTCTCTCTCTCTCTCTCTCTCTCTCTCTCCCTCTCCCTGTGTGTGTGTGTGTACTTTGTCTTTATGAATCTCTGTGATAATCACCACGTACTACAAAAAGAGAACTAAAAAAGACAGAAAGAATGAAATGAAGAAAACCAGGCCTACAGAAATCACTGGTGCTTTGGGTATGAATTTTCTTTGGGAGCCCATTCCAAATAGAGGGATGCTCTCTCAGACTGGGCACATGGGGAAGGGCCTAGGTCCTGCTCTGGATGAAATAACAGACTTTGGAGAGCTCCCCAAGGTGAGCCTCACCCTTCCTGGGGAATGATGTGGGGATGGAGTGGGAGTCTGGGGGAGGACTGGTGGAGGGACAAGGGAGGAGGAGTGTGAGAGGGAGCTGGGATTGACATGTGAAGCATTCATGTTTCTAACTTAAATAAAAACATACACTGAGAGAAAAAGAAGTTTGTCCCTTGCCTCTTAACAAAATTAATGCATTCCTTTTTAAATTTTAATTGAAATAAAATCACATCATTTGAAAAAAACAAAACCAGGCCTTTGGTTTGAACCAGCTGTGCCATGGAATGAATCATGGTAGACATTCTACCAAAGAAAATACTCTCCTTTTGTCCCAAGCCATATGTTGTTTCCATGCCTGGATTACAATATACACTATATTCAATATTCCTGACTGGTGTTACTCTTTTTAAGCCAGGTTTAATAGCTCCTATTGTTTGCATAGTTGTGTCAAAGCATATGGGAAGAGTTTGCAGCATGTGGTGCAGGTAAAAGGGAGGTCTTTCTGGCTATTAGACTTTGTTCCTTTGCTCTTATAGATACACTCACACACACACACACACACACACACACACACACACACACACATATATATATATATATATACAGAGAGAGAGAGAGAGAGAGAGAGAGAGAGAGAGAGAGAGAGAGAGAGAGAGGAGTATTTTAACAATACCTTAACTCTCGTTTTATATCTGCCCTGCTCAGGGAAAGGAAGTCATCCTAGTTTATCCTGGACAAAACATCATGACAGTAGTTCAACGATTTTCAAAAGGCGAGGAACATTTTATTAAGCACTATGGCAGACACTCTATTATTTACCAGGAACAGTGAGTACAGAATACCATGACGGGACAGCAATAGGACCTATAACAAACTATATTGATGTTGATGTGAATTACACCACTTAGGATTCTTATGCCCTTGGTCAAGTTCCCTGAGATCATAATAATATATTTTATGTTGTATTCTTATAAATTTATAAATTCAGAGAACACAGTTAATGCCCCATATGCTGTAAGCACTAAAAATACTGAGTGTTTGTTAATGGGGAGTTAAGTCATTTTCAAATTCTCCGATGGCTATAAGTTGATATCCAACAATAAGCAACAGCTATGTTTGAAGTAGGTTTCAGCTTCAAAACTTTATTTTATAGCTTACAACTAAGCAGATTACAAATTAGGACATACAAGCCTTACTCTGTGACTTCAAATAGATGTCACCTTAGATTTGTGTATTCAAGTTTGAGAACCAACAGCCCAGGCTGTCAGACAGGCTAATAGCAAAGAAACAAAATATTTCTTATAATCATTTATAACCCCACTTAAAAAAAACAACCAAACAAGGAACAGAAAGAACAATAAAAAGCAATCCAGACTCATGCCAGGAGAGTGACCTTTACTCATGTTGTATTTCTCTGTTGCAATTATACACAAAGATGCCTAATTAAAGCATTGGCTCTAGGCCATATATATTTTCAGAGTTCCAATGCTACTGTACTTAGTGGGAAGTTAAAGAATAATGGAAGTATCTGCCATTGCAGTGAACCATTGGTTCATCTGCTTCTCAGGGGTAACGAAATGTGAGGGACTTACAAGAGATACAGAGTAAGTGAGCACGAAGATTGAGAATTGATGTTTTTTAGACCAATGGTTCTCCCTCATACTTGAAAACTAATCCTTTTCTGTATGACGAGCAATATCTTATCCACAAATATGCTCCATGAGGTACTGTCAAAGCCATTTTATCAACTACTATGGGCTTAGCTATTTCTTCATGCATAATAAACATTGGCGCCTTTTGATTGGAAAACCATAGCTCATAGAGATTAGTAATATCCTCTTAATGAACAGAAATTTCCTTTTATACATTTATCTTCAGATTCTTGTCTCATACATTTACTTTTCATATTCAAGTTCATTGCTACCAGAAGAAAGATACTTCCTTCTCCTGGGAACATGGGTAAATCATATCTCATTTGAGAGTAATGCCAAAATTACAGAATAAAGAAAAAAAGTGGTTTTCATTTTGTTTTCTGTTTTCTCCTTCCATTGCAGTAATCTGTTTCTGTAACATAATTCACATAAATGCATGCATCATCTGTTCTTACTTTCCCCTCTAAAGAAACTTGTCAAGAAACTAATATCTTCTGTCCTAACGTGTCACAGCAAAAGCAAGTCCAGGAGATGATTGGAAATCTGACACTGTAGGAATCCTCACATCGTATTTCTGATAGTTAGGAAATTTCTGAAAAGCACCTGCTATCTACATAGCATATTCATTCCCTTTAGCCAGTGCCATGCATAATGGCACCTCATTTTTCTCTCGGCAAAAATTTTAAACATGAAATTAAAGTACCTCAGAAGTAATATGAAACCAAAAGGTTAAGAGGAGAGCTGTGCATCCAAATGTGGAAGAGAGCCCAAAAGACACCAGGACTGGAGAATCAAGTATGGGATGTGAGAAAATTAGCTTTAACATACGCTGCATTCAGATAATTGGATAGAAGTTATAACAAGATTACATCGTAAGAGACAGATATCTTCTCAGTTTCACTGCTTCTTTTTCTTCTCAAAAGAGGGACCAATGTAATTGTTAGAAAGAAAACTAGCAACTTTGTTCCCACAGAGGGTTCCCACATATCTTCATCTAATTATCATAACATTGGACTAATGTGCTTCCTTATGAAAAAAAATCATATTGCCAGGAACTGTCAGCTTCATGGCTTAAATCTTAGCATTCCTACCAAACTCAAGATCATTCATTACCAAATTATCTATTCAGACAAAGTAGGCAAATAAAAACCTATGCAAATGTCTAAATAACTCATTAAGAAATTGATCAATCTGAGTCTAAATCTTTGAACCTGAGTTAACTAGGACCCTGCCATTCCATGGAAACAGGTCTTGTATTCAGATCAGCAATGGGTAGACACTGTGAGCTCAGGCAGAACAATTGTGTTTTACCTTCTGTCTATAAAAGGCACACGTCCTTAAAAGTATTCCTGACTTTCCTCTAATGAAACAAAGGACCTTTACATTTGTATTCTAAACATCCATCTCAAATCTGAAAGAAGCAAAGCACTGTAGGTTAAACTGTTTCTTAGGTGTTGTGTAACAATCTTTTGCATACTGTAAAGATAACCTTGCTCTCATTGGTTTAATAAAGAGCTAAATAGCCAATAGCTAGGCAGAAAGAGGTTAATTGGGACTTCAGAGCAGGGAGAGAGCTCTCTTAGATGAGAGTCACCAGACTGATGCAGAGGAAGCAGGATGTGTACAAGATGAGGTAACAGGACAGGAGCCACATGGCCCCAAGGAAATTAATAAAAACGGGTTACTTTATGCTGTAAGAGCTAGTTAGAAAGAAGCCTAAGCTACTAGCCAAGCATTGACATTTCATAATAAGTCTCTGTGTGGTTATTCGTGAAAGTGTGGGGGTGCATCACAGTGTGATAAGACAAATGTTAATAGTTTTGGAAGTCTCCCAAATTCCAAAGCTTGCTTCTGCTTTGATCTTTAGTTAGAACTCAACTGCATTTGTTCATTCTTATCACTTTGTTTCTAAAAGTTTGCAGAATCTTGGAAGGTATTGTAAGTACTTTATTCAGTTTACCTGAGAAACAAGTAAGTGAAAGAAGGTGCCTCACCTTCCAAAGTTGCCATAAGTGGTAAAGGGAATAAACAGACATAATAGAGTTAAGAGGGAAATTATTAAGGTTTGATGTGAACAGTTTGGCCTGCAATGGTAATTGATTTATTATTATAAAAGGTAACTAATGCTTAAGTATACTTAAGAAATCTTTAAAAACTGCTACAAAAGGTGGAATTGTTACTTTGTGACTATGTGGACATTAGCAAAAGGTCTGTCTTGCTTAAGTCTTTTTGAGAGTCAGGAGAGGACTCAGTGACATGAAGTCTGAATTCAAGGATGCAGGTCAGCTCCATGGATATGTGCTTGGAAAATTCACTTTAATATCTAAAGCTAAAACCGTATGGTTAAGTTTCATCTTGATGCTTGTAATTATTAATCCATAGCATTCTGTCTTGATAAAATATGGTATATTTTCCCTGTGTAGTAGAGCGCTTTCGGTGTTCTCTAAACTTCTAAGGCTAGAATTCTTTCCAATCCTCTTCATGCTTATTTTTCATAGACACCTTCTGCGGCATCCAGGGACAGCTACATGCAGATGTGAATGACCTCTCCACCACTGATTTCTTTGCTTTTCTATTTCCAATAATGAACCCTTTCAATTAAAAACATAACTAACTATAACCTCATTTTTTAAATTTATAAATTAAATTCCATAGAGGAATATTAGGAAATAGATTCCACATTCTGCCTCTGCTAAATCACCAGGACTTGATTAAATTAACCCTGTCCTATAAATACTTCATTACTGAGGCAGAGAGGTGAAAACATTTTCTTGATTAGCACTGGTTTCTTTCCAAATGGTTCATGCAAAATTGTGAGTTCATTCATGGTTCACAGCAGTACAGTATCTGAGGTTTGTATTCAATGGAGATGAACATTGTCAGAATACTAGGTGACACAGGATGGCTTATAAAAATGGAGTTCACATTTACAGATGATTTAACTTTTTAATAAATAAGGAAGCTGTTTTCCTTTCTTACCTCTCAACCATCATTCTAGGACAATTGATTTCCATTGTTTAGGAAATTTATCCTCTTGAGTGACAAAAGTTATGTGCAGTCTATATGAAAATCAAAGACAATCAAGGCCAATTTTCAACATTAATAAGCAGGAATAAGCAAAAAGTTGTTTTATGGTAATGGTTTCTAGAATCTTTATACACTCAAAGGAAACAGAATTTAGCCTGAAAACAAGTTTTGGGATAGTGATTATTTAAAGTTGTCATGTAGTTTAGTTAGTTTCAGTGAAGCTACTTTCTTTCTTACTTTATAGGTCAGCCCAGAGATGCCAGTTAATTTGTTCTGGGACCTATGAGCAGCTAACAGAGAGGAGAGATATGTTCTTTGACTGTTTCCACCTCATACAGTCTTTGCTTTGCAGACTCAATCCATGATAATTATGACCTAACATATATTCTTGGTAATTTATTCTGATTTCTGTTTTGTGGAGTTATGTCCCTGTTAATTGTGATCATAAATAAATGCCAATAATTATAAATAATTTAATAATTTATAGCATGAGCACTCAAACTTTGTATAATGGCCTAAATATTTACTCCCATCAGAGGTTTGGTGACTCTACCACTGGGGAAATTGAATAATAAAAAGGGTACTGATTGTAATTTGACCTATGTAGTCATACCAAAATTTTGCTTTATTATGTGTGTTTGAGATACTTGAAATTAGTTTAATGCCATTCTTTATTTTTTTGTGAAATGACCCCTTCTTGAAATTTCACTGTGGTGAAAAATGCATCCACTTAGCTTTCAGACAAAGCTGATTTTCCATATTAGTCTTTCAAAATTAAATCCCAAATGTGTTTTCTCTTCCCTCTGGAGCATCCAACACAGTGGAGAATAACTTGACCCACAACACACACACCCACATACACACACACACACACATACACACACACACCACACATCACACACACACACACACACACACACACACACACACACATTTTTCACTTCGTCTGTTTTGTCCTGATGCCTATAACAATATTAACACTTTTGTGTATCTGAGCAGTCCCAGTTCTGGCCTTTGATTGTAAACATGTTCTTCTATTTACATTTCCCAGGAAATTTGTCCTTCTGTGTGACAAAAATCAAGTTCAGTATACATGGAAATCAAGGCCAAATTTTCGCATTAATAAACGGGAGAGAGAAAAAATCCTGTTCTACAGTCATGATCTTTGGAATCTTGATACACTGAAGAATAATAATGAATTGAGACTAAAACTTGTAACCAATCTTTGAGATCTGATTTTAACCTTGTATATTTTGGAATTAGTAAATATTTGTATTACTATTGGGTTAACATCTATTCCCCTTTCAAAACTAGAAACTTTCTAATGAAAGTGTGCATTTTTCTTTACTACTTCTTCCTTGGTATTACGGAATAAATGAATAGAGACTGAAACAGGCAATGAATGAATATTAGATTCATGAATGAATTATTGAAAAGGCCACTGAATTCACAATCATTTGCAGCAAAAACAATTTTCTACAAGTTGTTTGCCCTGAGCAAGGTTACAAATATACAAATATATGAGCAAAGAAAAATAGAACCTTTTCTTATAGATCATCTGCGGTTTTTCAAGAATTTCTCACTTCACTGAAATAAGTAGTTCAAACTGACTTTTTCTTGAAATTCACCAAATTAATAATTTAGTAAATTCTAGCTATGCCTTTATAAACCCATATCTTCCTCATATCGTCTGTGAATACATGTTTAATGTTTGTCATCGTTTCTACAACTCTGAAACATGTATTTCAACATTTAAGAATATTTTACTAATAAACTGATTTCTTATAAAATAATTCCTAAATAACTCATTCCATAAACTTATCAAATTAAGAAGTCATGTTTTATTATACTCATTTTAATTTTCTTTTCTGTAACATAAGAGTGAATACATATACATATTAGCTATTGTATCGAAATTTTACATGGATGCAAAAAATGAAATAATATTAATTAAAAAACCATTAGTATTTATCTATTTCTGCAGATTATTATCCTTTCAGCCATTATATTTTTAAAAATTCAGAATATGCTCTAGTTCCATCTAAAAAATAGGCATGAAACATTCACAACAGTTTGAGTATTCACAAATCTTAGCAAATATGGCAAAAGAATAAGAAAAATTAAGCCAACCTGCCAATTGTAAGTCTTCTTATGTAAAAAAAATCCCTTTCATTTATCAAGTGTTTGTAAGGATGGAGGTAGAAACTGGAGGCATCAAGAGGCTGGAATGCAAAACATATATCACCATGCTGTCAGAAATTTTTTCTTTAAAGCAATACAAAAATCTTTAGACACATATGTGATGAGTACCTATTGGCAAAGTGGGATTAATGTCAAGAGTTAATAAACAAACCCACAAAAGAGAAATACCCATTAGACTTGAGTAGGCACCAGGGAACTGGTCTCAGATATGTCCAAGAGGAACAAATCCAACCAGGCTGGAAGGGCAAGTTACCTGGCAATCTTGTTAGCAGGTGTTTGGTGAAAGTCCAGATGGTCTTTTCAACACAGATAAACAGATGGTCTCCATTGTTAGTGGGTGAAGCAGAACAGCTACTTGAGTATCACCTAGAGGGCTTATTTACAATGCATATTCCTGGAGTTTCAGATTCTGAACTAGCACCCAAAACAATTGTGATATCCTGAGCTAGCACTCTTCTATAAGCACTAAAAATTTAAGACACAATAATTTTTAAAAATTTTATTAGTGAGTTATCATCTACTATCCATTAACAAACAAATTTAGCGTCAATGTAGACATGAATGCCTACTTTCCAAAATCTCTATATTTGCCATGTGGTTAGTGACTTTGCTTGAATTTTATGTATACATTTTATTTATTATTATTATGAGTGTGTATGCATGTGTGTGCCTGTGTATGTGTGGTGTAGGTAAAATCTTTTGTATCTGCTTCTCACCTTCCACATCTACTTGGGCTCCTGGGACCAAATTCAGGTCAACTGGTTACACTCAACTTTACCCATTGATCTATTTAACAGGTCCTTATTTTAAATTTTGCTTTACCATATTAAAACATGAATAAAAATTTAACTCAGCTGTTGTAATTCCATAAAAGCTTGTTTGAATCACTTATTTTAGTTTTTAGTAAAATTTATCTGAATATTTTATGAAGAATAGTTTCAAAATTTAATTAAATATTTATGTGGTGGTGTGACTCTTACAAGCAAAATGCATCATATCACTTTCCCATGTAGACAATATATGAATTAATTGTATGTTATATTTTTATTAAATAATATACTCATCCATATCCTAATTTTAAAAGTATGATTATGGTTTTATATAATATATATTCAAGTTCGTTTATATAGATAGTAAAATTTACATTGCAATAAAGTTTAATTTTACTTGAATTGAAAATATTGGTCTTACATCCTTTGGTTTAATTAAACATTGGTAATTACTTTTCTCAAACAATAATGCTAACAAATAAGAATTCCAATTTGATGATGTTTTCTATTATTTTGAAGTAAAATTTTCTGACTCGAATTTAGGACACAATCCAGTGGAAATGACTCAAGCATTTCTTAAGCATTTTCCTCATCTCTGACTTCCATGGAAGTGTTTTTAAAATGTTGCTCTTTAGAATGAAGTTTGCTCTATTTAGATCTTCATCGTTGTCAATGTTGGCAGCTGTAACTTGGTGCCTTAATCAGCAGTCTTAAATATCTCACTGTTCCAAAGACTAGAAGCCCAAAATCCAGGTGCCCACATATTTAATGTCTGGTGCCATTCTGCTGTGTCTTTTTTTTCTTTCTTTTTTATTTTTTGTATGGCTACATCTTTTTTTGTGATTACACAGGGCAGGGACAGGGGCAGAGAGGTCAGATCTCCTGTGGTTTTCATGAGGGCATTAATCTTGCCATGGTTCCCATGGGAAATTTCCTGGTAAACACAAAAACATCCACTGAGAGTGTATGCAGATTCTCCTTGGAAAGAGAGGGATCAAGGAGAGGACAATGCTGGGTTCAGGACATTTAGGACAACTGCTGATAAACAAACAGGCATTTCACTTGGCTGTTGGAGTTGTCTGGGCTCTGGTCCTTGTTATCAACAGGGTGGTACATTTTAGGCTACACGTTTTGATTTGAAGGGATTTTCCCATGTAAGACAGATCAGCCTCCAGATCATTCCTGAAGACATCCTGGGATTGCATTGGATCTGGTACGTTTGTTTGTTTTCTTATTTATTTACTTTCCCATCTTATGAGGGTGGTAAGTGACATCTGTGTTGCCTAGACTGTGACCAAGAAAAGAGAAACACTCTGGGTGATAGTGTTTATGAATTGAGCTTTTAGTTCCACAGCATACTCTATTAGCAAAAGAAGCAGGGGAAGAAACTCAAACTTCAGGATCCTGGAAGCAGGAGTCATTCAGAAGCTGTAGAGGAGCACAAGCCATAGAGGAGAACTGCTTCCTGGTTTCCTCCTCATGACTTGCTCAGCCTGCTTTCTTATAGCACTCAGAGATACCAGCCCAATATGCAATAAATTATCAATCATGACAGTGCTCTGCATGCTTGGCCATAGCCAAATCTGCTGGAGGAATTTTATCAGCTAAGGTTCTCTTTCCCAAATTGCACTAGCTTGTATTAAGTTGATATGCAACTAGCAACATATTTCCCAATATTTTGTATTAAAAATATTTTTGTTATAAAATTTCTAGTGATTATTTACCTTTCAACATGTTTAGCATTTGTTACTATATTAGAGTGTGATGAGTGTGTGTGTGAGTTCAGGTGCCCATGCATGCAGAGGTCAGAGAACAACTTTGTGGAGTTAGTTCTTTCTTTTCACATTCGTATGTATTCTGGGAAGTAGCCTCAAGTCCTCCTGTTTGCACAGCAATTGCTTTTACCTGGTGACATATTGAACAGTCCCCCACTTTTTTATTACTCACTCCTGCTTTTGTATCCAGGACTCCCTTTCAATTCTTTCTGCTACTTCCCTTCTACTCCCAAACCCCCACCCCAGTCTTGCTAATATTATGACATTTGACTTCATGCCCCACCCTTATCTTTGGTGTTATTGAACTTATACTCAACAGTGTTATGTGCTATCTGTGGTGTTCCTTGGCATTGCTTCTTTGTTTTTCCCTCTGAATCTCTTTTCCTAGACTCTAAATTCATTAATGTGTAGATTTTATGTGTAAAAGTCTGCTTCCCTCCAAGTGTGGGGTCTATTTTATGTATACATTGATAATAATTTTTGTCTTTTAGACATAAGAATTTCAGAGTTTATAAGACTTACTTTTAAGTGTATATTTTCCCTTATTATTTTTTTTGTTTATTGATGTAGCTGAATATAGTATTGAATAATTACAGACATAGAGTAATCAGTATTCAGGAGATTTTGGACTTTAAAGTTGTCAAGTAGGTACACTGGTCAGTGTGCCTTGTTAGAAGTTAAAAATATGTCAAGGAACTCCTGAGGAAACTTCAGAAATACCATACTCATGTATATTTTCTTCCAAATTTCAGCTTTTTATTAAAAATTAAATTCCCAAGCATTAAAATAACTTCAGATACTAAATGGCTCGAATTTGGTAACTACATTGGTTTATAACAGAACAGCATCCTGTCCACAAAGCACAGCTTGCAGTTCCAAAGGGCAAGATTCACAGCTGGATAGAAATGCAGACTTTCTTAGAAGCTAGCAGTACAAGACCCTTTATTTATGTTTTAGGAAAATGATGTCCACAGGCCTCTGTAACATAGGGTATTCATGACTGTTTCTCCTTGCTTATATTTCTACCCTGCAAAGGACACACCAGATGTGTTGGCCTTTGGTCTTTGCTGTTGTATAAAATGCAAATCTTTCTCTGTCCTGGCTGCTTCAGAAGCACTCTTTATATATAAGAGTCTTCATGGACTCCGTCTCTCTTCAGTTCTGTCTTCATTCATCCTCTTCTTTGGTCTCCTCCTGCCATTATGACTTCTTCCTAATTCTTTCCTCCTGAAAGGCAATGCTACATACACCTTGGGTTATCTTAATTAATTGTATTTGTTTTACTGCTCTCAATATTTGGTAAGTTCTTCATGAAAATCTAACTTTACCTCCCCAAACCTGACAACCACTATTATAATGTTTATATGTAATAATACAGAAAAAATAACCAGCTCCTAAGAATATGAATACTTATTTTAACATTTAAAAATAATTATTTTGAAAATAATGTTCCCCACCCAATAGGCAATAAAACTCATTAGTTAGTGGACAGTTCCTTTTGATATAAAACTGCACAGGAAACTACATGTGACTTAGATCCATAGGGCAGACTAATCACAAGCCCCATAGCCTTCAAGAGAACCATCTGCATTATCAATAAAGGATGATTTCAATATATTCTAACACAAGTTGTAGTCATCTCTATCAAAATTAGGCTGATGACTATAAAATACTCTAGTGAATTTTCAATGAACCACACTCAATAAAAATGAATGATAGTAAGACATTAGATTCCCATCAACTTACTGAAGTCTTTCTAATTTCTAAAAATGCCTTGTACTAGTTTATTTGACATTGTTTTCTCAGTTCTAAAACCAGTTAGAGTGCTCATTAAAAGCTAATTTCAAGTTATAATTAATCCTATTTTATGATTCAGGGTTATATCAAAATAGAATAATTATTTATATCATAATTGAACATTTCTGGAGAAAAAAACCAATGTTTTCCTTGGTAATCAAAATATAATTTACTATCATATTCTACTCTGGAAGTCATTGCTTACATTGATGATGCTATCATCCTCATTATCAACTTTGTGGAGTGTTTACAAACCCCATGGGGAAATAAACAAAGTAGAAAAATTTGAGTTGTTAGTAACAATTTAACTTGAATTACTTATGATTATGATGGATATAAAAATAAACACATTATGTAATTAAAACTGATAACATTGTGTAAAAACTGAAACTCTCAAGATTTCATAGCTGATGCTTTTTATTATTTTCTTAATTTCCATCTATCTATCCATCTATCTATCCATTATTGTAATAAATTACACAAATTCCTGATAAGAAAAGAAACACATAACTTTCCTTTACATTGCATAGTCATTACAACATCACTCAAGGAACACAGAATGTGGTGAGCCCATTAGCAATCTCAGTATCTATTAAATTCAAGTTGCTCTTGATCTACCTGCTTATCAGTGACCACTCCTCACAGTGATGCTTCAGTTTATTATCACACCATTTATGTCTCACTGATAAATAATAAAGTGGAATCTGAAAACACTTTCTAGATCTTTAAGCTTTGACGTGTCCTTACAGGATCAAAAACAGAGGTTTATTTCTCAGAGGATATTCTTAATTTAGTTACAAAGGACAGCCTGAGTCACATAGTTCCATGTTATGGACAAACTTCCTCAACCCATGGACTATAATGAATGAAAGGTCAGCTCCAAACCGACTTGAGGAGAATAAAGTACAGCAGCAGACTGATACTCCTTGTTCTCTGTTACATTTGTACATGCTCACATCTAAGCACTCATTCCTCCCACAAAGGCAATCTTCACCAAACATCTGCAGAAACATTTGGAATGTTATTGTTATAAGAGGAACTGTCCAAGTGTACATTTCTTGTAACATGCTATTATGACTCGACTAATAGTCCTGAGAAGAAAAGAACTCTGAATACAGTGTAATGCACTGTTTTAGTCACCCAGCACTGTGTATCAGATGAGATGGTTTGTTCATCATAGTCATTCAGGGTGGAAGTGTGAGTCTCCTTCCAGAGATGCAAATGCTATGTCTCTTGAAGGTTTTTCTTTTTTAAGCAACATATTTGGTCAGTAAAATGGATGTGCATCATGAAAGGATTTCAGATAACTATAAAACATTGTATTTCTAAGATAGAAATTATATCCTTTCCTCTCTCTATTACATAAGGTTAGAACATAATAGCTGCTCTTCAGTATTAAATATATTTGCATATTGCATCTCACCACCAATTTGGTTAGATCTGGCTGCAAATTTGAAACCTGAATAAAATAGACTTCTGCTGTGTGTAACACACAGTGACACAAACATTATTTAACTAAAATGGAAAGTCATGTAATTACGGATATATAGTTATATAATATTAATATGTTTATATGATTCTATTACAGATACTTATGATGTAAGTATGCTGGTGAGAGCTAAGATTTAACATGGAAGGAAAACAAACAGCAAGGGAAATTAAGTCTATTAATTGACTTAAAAGAGATATAATATGAGGAGTTGTAATAAAAATTAAACCAGATCAAATAAGAAACAATGTCTCTAAATCTTAAAATATTTTCCTCAAAACCAAAGTAAAATAATGTATTGAAAAATTATTGTTTTAGAAAATAGACATTACCTAGTGTATACACTAAAAAGTAGCTGTAATGAATTGAAGCAACTTTGAAACAGAATATGAGACTTTAAACTTCTTTGTTGCTTCTAAAAATCCATATACTTGCCTATCCTGAAACATAATGGTTAATCATTCCACAAAACTTTGGGGAACTTTTATTGTGCAATTATGTACAAATCATAGGTTTGTTTTCTTTAAAAAATTCTTTGTTTTCAAACCATTTACCCCCATTCTAACCGTTCATCATTTTGCTAATATCCAGAGATCTTGATCACTAAGATTTCTCCTTCAGTGAAAAAAATGAAAAGGCCGGGAACATTTCAGACACACTAGGAAACACTGGTACTAAGATTTTTTAAAAGTGAAGAAGCAAACACATATAGGAACAGTGAGAAAGACATCATGGAAGGGAAGAGAAGAGGAAAGAAGAGAAGAGATGAGAAAAGGAGAGGAGAGGAGGTGAGGTCGAGAGATTGAAATCTGTTTTCTCTCAGACAGACTGAGGTTTTCAGTCCTGTTTATTTTGGTGCCTGCTATGCCCTTTTCCTTCTTTTCAGATTTGTTACCTTAGAAAGGGGAAATTATAGGCCTTCACCTTCAGGTAAACATTCCCAGGATTGACTTATAACTTATCTGGCTTCCTCAGCCTGCACAACGGGGCCCATTTGTGAAAATTAAAGTCTGTCAAGCTTTGTTTCTTGTGAGGAGCATCATCAGGAAGCCCTAAGTTTGTCATTGTATTATTATCCATGTCTGTCTGTCATGCTCCCAGTCCCTCATTTTGTTACTGCGTTTTCAAACTCGCATTTTCATGAGTGGTTTTCTTGTTTTCCATTCATTCCACTTGCCATGCAGTGTTCTTTAATTCATTAGGAGCACACTGCTATTCTATAAGCCCTGAGCTAAATATGCATTCATTTTACAGTTTTCGATGAATGAAGCAGAGTGAGCAAGGAAGAGGAGAGAGTCTTCGAAATTTCCCTCCCTTCCTCCCTTCCCACTTATTATGTTTGTGTACATGGATGTGTATGGAAACATGTGTCTCAAATTTGTAAAACAAGGTAGTAGACACACTTTTCACTGACTCAGTAAACCTACATGTGTTTTCCACTGTAAGCATGCTATTCCGCAAGAGCTGTATTTTCTCTGCTTTCTTCCTTTAAGTGAATTTCTTTCTTCATGAAGTATGTTTCCATGCTGCCTGGAGTTTTGTTGGGTCTGTGTTAGCTGAAGATAGTTTCTTTTGTTAACTGAACATTATATATCTGTTTTTCTGTATTGAAAGTTTATAGTATTCTTCTTGCATCTTGAATGCTCACTAGGTGGTAAAGATGTATTTATCTAAGTAGATAAAATTCTTATGTGCTAGGATTTAAGACTTTAAATGAAAGAAAGTCAGTGTTTGAGACTTGAGGTCTGCCCTGAGGGTTTCTCACTAAGATGAAACAAATCCTTTAATTCATCTACATTAAAAGGCTTTTGCATATTCTGAGTAAAATTCATCTCTGTCTGCCTTTGCATTTTCTTTTCAGCAGTCTTCCAGTTTGGTTCAGATTCCATGTGTTTTGACACAATGGGAAACTAAGTCTCAAAGGTGAGAAGAAAGACAAGGCAAAGACAAACAGGAACCAGCAGAAAACAGGTTTTAACATGCTACCTCCCTGTGTTTCAACTTCCAGACATCTACCCAACCCTACATAGAGAAAGGAGCAAGGAATGCTCCCCCATGAATCTGCAGCTTGTTTGAATAAGGCAGATGACATGATAGCTGTGAAGGAGGACTGAAGGAACTCAAATGGCTTAGTACAGTGTGTTCTTGACAGACTCAGCAAAGCACTCACACATTCTAGTTTTTGTGGATAATAAGGTTGACCTGGATGAGAGGGACTGTGTTCAACAAGAGAGAGGGGGAAATCCTTCCCACCACCCAGTCATAGAAGACAGATAACAACAATCATGTGAATTGCAGCCATGATAGTTTCCTTTAGTAGAGCTAATTGTATGACCATGTGAAAGTCAGTGGACAGTATCAAGTGAAGTTATAGCATCAGGAATGCCAAGCATGGCCACTGAAGACAAAGGTGAGTGTATCAAGAAGCAGCAAAGCTACGAAATGCTTGAACCCTGTTATCAGTAGCTGGTTCGGAACTGAAGGTATCTACAAAGAGAACCTGTGTCTATGCCACCTACAATGACAAGCAATTGGCACTGAGTGTACATTTGCATTCTAACAACTTCCCTGACATAAAGATTCAGAAAATAATTTTCTGTATGTTCAGTTATCTTTCTTCTTTTCTTGTTCACATCTTTGTTTGCAAATTGAAAACCCCACATTCAGCAAAGCCTTACTTTTTAAGAGCTGTGAAGAAAAGGCAGTGGATATATGTACTTAGGAGAAGGTAGGTGATAATGTGATGATATCTATGTTTCTACACATTTATTAACCATTAAGGCAAGGGCGATGCCATCAAGATATACTTCAATGCATATGGACAGTGTACCCATATTTGTATAGTGTTTTATTTCTTGCATAGATATGATTTACTCTGTTTTTATTCAAAGTATATTTATAAATAAGGACACCTTTAATGTTAGATGCTACATGGCTGTTTAACATTCTACAATGTTATAAATTCAGTGCCTTACTGGCAAAGTACCTTGTCATCAATATCAATCACTAGAAGATACTCAGCCTCCTTTATCTAAAGTATATTTTAATAAGGGTGCTTTGGCAAGCTTTATTCTTACTTTATAACAATGGCTACCACAAAGAGTAAGAATTTCCAATTAGGACATACTGAAAAGATGAAATATTTAGAAAATACATGAAATTAAAGGAAATTTATGAACTGATTGATACTTACACACATGTGAGTTTAGCAACAGTTGAATAATGATTTGTTCACACTCATTCCAATTAGAATTTATTCTTGTTGACTAGATGAAATATTTTAGTATATAACATACTTGGATAATTTTGAGAGATTAACTGAGTATCAGTCAGTAGAATTATAGAGGCATAGTATTAAACTTTAGTGACCTTCACATTTAAGCCCAAGAGAGAGAGCTCCAGTATTATAGTTAAATAATTTTATGCATTTACATTATTTAATGAAAATGGTACATGTAAGTAGATTCTACTACTAAAGATATAAACACTTGGCATTGTTTGTGATATAAATAAGAAAATACATGTAATCACATTTTAGAGTCAGTTCTAGAACTTTGTCATGGAGACAGGTGAAAATAAAATTGAAGTGCTCATTTTCAGGAGAAGGCAAAGACGATTACTGTTGCTGTAGTTTTGGCCTCAGACATGGGAGTGTAGTTTTCTTGAAAATTTTAGGTGAGCATTTTTAATATGTTCTCTTAAATTGAACAGAAGTTTACATGCTAATGTGCATTTTCAGTGCAAAAACATTAACTACAGAGCATTCTAACTCAATATCAAAGCTCTGGCATAAAACACTTAAGAAAATGAGCACATTTGTTGTTATCCATGGTGGTCCAGCCTTGCCTTAGCATCTTATAAGAAAAACTGCCAGGTTGAATGATCCCTGCCCAGTGCATTAATCTAACAGGACCACATTGAAAAGCCTGGCATGGGAGAAAGAGTCTGGATGCATGTGGGTGCCCAGGCTTTAACAGAGGCTTATGTTAAACTTCAAGCTTCAGATTCTTTCCTGAACCTGATGTTTTCTGATGTTTGCGACCAGCTCGCAAACAGGAAATTCAAATAGACCTCTCTTACATCGTTTCCAGTGTTATTTCTGGTTCTGAATCTGGACTCAGGATTCCAGCATCAGGACTTTGGTGAGACCCTCTCTCACCTGCTTTCAACCAACCTGTTTTGGGAGCTAAGAATTATATTAGATATTTTCTGGGAGAAAACTGTATCATTGTGAGAGGTCAGCTACCAAAATAACTAAAACAGGGTAACTCCTAATATGAGAACTTGGATTTTAAGTTTTATTAAAAGTTTATTTCATATTGAGAATTTCATAGAGAAATATACTGAAATATGATCCTATATATGTCCCATAACTCCCTTCCAACTCCCTTTTGATTCCACCTGCAACATGTCATAAACAACTTCTTGTCTGTTTCGTTGTTGCTATAGTTGTTATTTTTGATAAGTCACTTGGTCCAGTTAGTGTTACCCTTTTGTTCATGGTGTATTATGGGAAACCTTCCAGTAGCTATATTCTCATTAAGGAAGTGTTCTCCCTCCCTAAGAAAGTATCCACTGCCCAAAAGTTCCTAATTAAGGGGCGGGGCCCTGAGATTATCTGCCATTCATACAAGAGTTCTGACTAGTTTGGTCATGTTCAGCTCTTATTTAAGCAACCATAGGTGGTATGAATTTATTATTGTAACAGTCATATCATGTATAGAGGACAGTAGATCATAGCACTCCTTCCCATCCTCCAGTTTTGTATTATTCCCACCCTCTCTTTTGTGATATTCCCTGAGACTTGTAAAGTGTGTTAATATAAATGTCTCCTTAAGGCTGAGGACAGAATCTCTTATTATCAGGATTGTATGCTTCTCTCTAATCAACTGTTGTTCACTTCAAAATCTCTTCTCTAACCAAGGCCAAGAACAGCCCAGGTATATGGGTGTAAATATTTAGATGACAATTTGACAGATTGATTATTTTTCAAAATAACAATAGCAGGTTCTACTTCAAGGCATAGGATTTCCCCAACCATAGAATTTGGCTATGATTAGAGTTCAAAGGATGAAATGCTATCCTTTAAAACAATAGCAGCTATGCCACTGCTATACTAAGAGTCCTATCTTTTCTGGTAGGTTGCATTGTAGAATGCAATGTCCTCTACTGGATTAGATAATAGTAGTTTTTGTTTCTGCTGCTGCCATTGTTGTTTTAACTGTGCAGCTAGCACAGCACCTTCTATGCTATGAAATCAGTCCAGCTGACCAAAAGTTATCTGGGCAGTTTATTATTGGCTTCTCTATGGCTTGCAGCCAAAGGTGGTATGTCTTCAGTCCTAGAGTCCTGTTATGTAGTTATGTTAGATAGCCAAAGGCAATGGCTATACCCTGTGTAATTTTGGAGATATTCCATGTCTCCTACTATAATTTTTATTTAACAATTCATGTGTTTTGAGAGCAGCATTACCCATGCAGGATAATTCCATTCAATATGTGTATTAAATTATATTTGGCATTAACTTGTCAACTAGTGTTTTTCCTTAAATATTTTACTTCTTTTTTTTTAAATGACTTTTTTGGAATTATTTTTCAGTTTTTCCTCAATATATGTTTTTATTTAAATTAGAAACATGAATGCTTCACATGTCATTCCCAGCTTCCTCTCCCACCCCTCTTTCCTAGTCCCTCCAACAGTCCCCCTAGCCCCCCACCCAATTCCCACATCATTCCCAAGGAGGGATCTCCAAAGTCTGTCATTTCATCCAGGGCAGGACCTAGGCCCTTCCCCATGTGTCCAGGCTGAGAGAACATCTTTATTTGGAATGGGTTCCCAAAGACCATTCATAAGCCATGGTAAACACTGATCTACTACCCAAGGCCCCAGTGACTTCTGTGGTCTCCTCACTGACACTATTTTCATGGTGTCTGGATCAGTTCCCTGTTGACCACTCAGTCATCAGTCTGGGATTCAAGGGCTTCCCCTTGTCTGGTCAACTGTCATTGTGGGTTTCACCATCATGGTCTTGACCCCTTTGCTCATCACTCCTCCATCTCTGTCACTAGGTTCCAGGAGTTCAGTTCAGTGTTTAGCTGTGGATATCTGTCTCTGCTTCCATCAGTCACTGGATGAAGGTTCTAGGATGGCATATAAGGTAGTCATCAACCTTATCATCAAGGAGGGGCTATTAATGTAGTCTCTCCACTATTGCTTAGTTTGACAGCTGGTGCTGTCCTTGTAGATCTCTGGAGATCTCGCTAGTGTCACCTCTCTCCTCAAGCCTATAATGGCTCGATCTATTATGATATCTCTCATCCTGCTCTCCTCTATTCTTACCTCAACTCAACCTTCCTGCTCCCCTATGACTTCTTCTCCCCTCCTTCTTATACAATGTATTTTAGTCATATTCACGCCAGTACTCAATCACTATAATTTCTACCTATGCCCCCTTCCCTAGCTACTCAACTTGGTACTCCATTTTTCCCCCAAACCCACCAAGTACAATATTTCTGTCCACATTCTTTTGAATACTTTGCCTTCCCCTGGAGTGTGCTCAACTTACCAGTAGTAACACACTTAAACAAACCTGATTCATGCTTTCCCAGCAGCTACCAATTAACAGCAGCTCCTAAAGGAGAGGTTAAACTTCAAATGATCTCCCTTCTCTATGTCTGGCTTCAGCTTGCATAGGTCTTGTTCATGATGTCACAACCACTATGAATTAATATGTGGCACTGCCCTGCTGTGTCTAGAAAACACTGTTTCCTTGTAGTCATCCACCTCCTCTGGCTCTTAAATGATTACTACATTTGTCTTTGAGCTTTGGAAGGAGGGTTTATGATAAACTATCTCACTTAGGGCACAATCTCTTATTTTCTACACTTTGACAATTTGTGGTTCTTTGTGATAATTGACATGTACTTCAAAAAGTAATTTCCCAGAGGGACTTCTAGAGATGCACTAATATATGATTACAGAAATAAGTCATTAGCATATATATCATCCTAGAGTCTTCATCCAGTACCTAATGGAAGCAAAAGCAGACACCCACAGCTAAAAACTGAGCTGAACTCCTGGAATCCTGTTGCAGAGAGGGAGGAGTTATGAGCAAAGGGGTCAAGACCAGGTTAGAGAAAGCTACAGAAAGAGCTCACCTGAACAAGGGGAAGCTCATGTACCCCAGACTGACAGCCGGTTAACCAGCATAGGACCAATCCAAGCCCTCTGAATTGGGGTGCCAGTTAGGAGGCCTGGGAAGTTGATGGAGCCTCTGGTAGTGGATCAGTGTTTATCCCAAGTGTACAAATGGATTTTGGGAGTCCATTTCACATAAAGGGATACTCTTTCTGCCTCAACACACGGGGGAAGGCCTAGGCCTTTTTCCAAATGATATGACAGACTTTGAAGATCCCCCATGGAAGGCCGCACCCTTCCTGGGGAGCAGAAAGGGGATGGGATAGGGGGTTGGTTGGAGTCAGGGGAGGAGAGGAGGGAGAGAGAACAAGATTAACATGTAAAACAAGCTTGTTTCTAATTTAAATAAAAAGAAAGGAAAAAAAGAAATGTCATTAGCAATCACGTAAGTACTATGCCTATTTAGTAGGGTAATATTTATAGGTTCTCCCTTGGAGCATGTGACTACCTAGTCACAACCTTTTGCCCTGAAACCAGTGCCAGGGAAAGTGTCACATTATGAATCTGGCCTTAAATTCAACCAGAAAGTAGTCAATTATTACAATGATATTCATGCTACTATTACTTATGTGGGCATATTTTGCCAGGATAGTTGCTGTTGCAATCTGCAGTAATCACAGCTGGATAAAATGGATGACTACATTTTTTTCTGAAGCATGCACAGCACTTTCCAGAACTATTAAATCTAATTTTTTTCACAGATTGTTAATTTTAGTGAATCTGTACTACTCCATTTTCTGTATCTCTCTTCTCTATCTCCATTTAACCCCTTCACCCTCAGAATTCCATACCTTCTTTTAGTTTACACATGTTCTGCAATTCATCACCTTCTTTTGTTTTAAGTGAGGTCCTGAGATACTAGAGTTCCATGGAGATTTTCTTCTGTTTAACATATGTCATTATTTAAAATTTAAATTATATGAGTGTGTTATGAAGAAGAATATTGTTAACGGAATTCTGAATCTATACACTGTACCATTACTGTGCAAATGCTTGGGAATGACACTGAGCAGATTGAAGACAGTCTTCCAGGCTTTGAACATCAGCTTCTTTGGGTCAGTGTGTAACATCATTATGGATGTAAGATTTCTAGAACACCCTAGATTGCGTCTTCACATTCTTTCTCTCTAGCCTTAGCATCTCAAGCTGTCTACAGTGATGGCTATATTGTGTATCATGACATTATTATGATACTCATTTAAAAGCTCAATTGAGAATATGTGAATGAATTACTGGTAACCTTAAAATATAGTGATTTTAACATATAGGGTTAGTTAGTGGGCAACATCAGGAGGCAATAATAGTGATGTTATGGAAAGTTATTCTGTTAAGTCTTGAGACATATTATACATTTCAGAGAATTGTCCCTTAGGGTATCATATTACAAATTAAGGAAATAACTTTGTAATTCCTCCAAAGCTCTCCCAACTGAGCTATCTCAGCACACCGAGTCTATATTTCTTAAAGAATCAAAGTTCAAGTGCTATTTGAAGGATGTTTCTAACTCATATATGAATTGAGGGTAATGAAAATAGCATGATATATGGATTAAAGAAGTTGGGCTAAGAATGCCTAAACAGCTAAGAAGAAAGCAGTGTTCCAGTCTGCCTTAAGGTAGAGCATGGGAATGTCCAGAAGGTAAACTAAAATCATTTGTAGTGTGAGCTTACACATGACTTCCAAAAGCAAATGCTACAAAATTGAAACCCAGAACAGTTCCTGTGACCCACCTGCTGGTGGATTTTTTCTCCTTAAATGTGTTTAATCTGTCAAAAAATCCCACCTGCAACCTTTTAAATTTCACTTAGCTATATGTTTTAAATATATAAATATAAGATTATATACTTACATATACTTATATATGTATATTCAATAAATTTGAGAGTTTAGTTATTTTTATTCCATGAACTTGAGTGCTTGTCTGTGTCCCATGTGTACACAATGCCCCTGAAGGCCAGAAAAGGGCATTAGAACCCTTGGTACTGGAATTATGGGTGGTTGTGAGGAGTTGATATGGGGATGCGGGGAATTGAAATGAGGTTCTGTGGAAGACTAACAAGTGCTCTTAGATACTGACACATTTCTCTAGAGCAGCAATCTCTGTGAAATTCACCTAGGCAAGGCAAAATTAGTGTATTTATTTGATGACTATCATTCTTCATTATTCTGTGTCTGCTGACTTTTCCAGCAAATCGGGATTCAGGAAAACCATCATGAATTTCTGCCTTTTTAATCAGTGTTCACAGCTCTGTCGACAGTGGATTTCTTATGTAGGAAATTTAAATTAACTTGCTAAGGGTTCATTCTTTAGTCTATGGTTTCATGCTCTCATTGCAGCATGTAGTTATAATTCTTTTTTAAGTACTGCCAACTATTTATCAGTTCAAATACTAAAATATATCCTTTACAAATACATTAAAGCATTTTGCAACCATGAAAAAAATGAATTTTCTATTTTTATTGAAAATAATTTTTCATAAAGTATATTCTGATCATGGTTTCTCCTCCTCAACCCCATCAAGGACCCCCTACCCACTCAGATCCTCACATTCATTCTCTTTGTTATATTTCCTTTAAATAATTTTGTTGTCTTTTTTCTCAAGAATGCCAGATATATTTTATGAATGTATTTATTTTTGCTTCTAATGTCTCAGATTCATAACAATTTTTAAAACATATCCGTTGAATATTACATGCAAAGCCATGTTCTGTGTTTCATATTTCAGACAGCTTTCACCTTTCCAGCATCCACACAATTGAGGTTTGCTTTATTTCTGTCACTTTACAAAGAAGGTCATGGATGTGTAAAAATAAACATTTTTGACTAGGTCACACAAATTGTTATTGTTAGAACTAAAATAAAATAAAATTCTTTCTCTAAATACTTTTATGTCTTTATCATAATATACTTTTATTTTCTCACTTAAAGGAATCCATCCACGAAATCAGTCATGTCCAAAAGGGTTTAAGTCAGGATTGAGATTATGATGTAAGTCTTAAAATTCAAATTCAAATGATAAGACATATTAGATAGGTGGCATTTCCTGTGATGTCAGTTTATTAAACATGGCAATTGAGTAAGTCTGTCTATAACAGCATTCATCTCCTTGTCTCCTATAAATAATCTAGCATGTATAATTTTGTCACAGAGCTTAAATTACTTTTGTATAGGAGACTTCAAATTATATCATGTAAGCACAATTTTGCTTTAAGAAGCTTTAAGGACCCGAGACAGTAAAAAAATTCTAAGTAAAAAAAATTGAATGGATTGTATATTAGTTTTCCTCATACTCAATCTATACTGCCAGATCATGATAGTTAAGCAATAAATATAACATTAATAAGTGAAGATACTGATATAAAATAAACATTTTTACAATCTTCCTCATATTTGTGATTATTTCTGAGTTGTATATACATTTTATACATAAACACAATATATATTCAAATACCTATATATTTGACAAGTCAAAGAAAAAAATCAAACCCATCATTGATAAATGAGAGTCAGTTTTGGGAAATGAGCCAGGTGTGCCAGCTCTGTTTACAAGTAAGCATAGCTCTCAGTATGGAGCATTTGTAGAAGCAAGCATGGCAGTTTAAGTTATGTCTAACAGCCTGACTGCATTGTGCGTAGTTTGAGGTTTGACTCCAGTCCCTGGCTGTAATATAACAAAACTGTGACAGAGTAGTCAATGTCCATTTTGTCTTTCTTTTGCTCCAATCATGGCTTAATGTTGATTCTGGTATATACAGATCATCCAGCAAAGAACCAATCGTTTGGCCCAAGAAACAGTTGTGAAGTTAAAGTCATTTTCAGCAAATGCATCCAACTTAACGAGAGGAATGTTTTCCTCAGAGGAAAGTCTCACTAGGACCCAAAACGATGGGTCATTTATACCCCATTCAAGAAAAGAGTATGATTAGATACTAACATAATAATTTGTGTGGATGGATTGTATTTCATAAATAGATCACTTCCACTGGGGTCAGAATTGGATGTTAACATGAAAGCATGTCATTCATTTGGCAAATCCTCAATGTCTGGAACAACCACCCTCTTAATATGAGAACAGCTGCTTCTACTTGCTGCATTTGCAATATTTTGTGATCTTTATCTTACTTCTAAGAAAAATATTCTACACAAATATTTCCAAAACTAGATTGTAAGAACTTGCAAAGATCCTCATCAGTTTAAGTCTCCTCATGTGTTTCTCCTTTGCTTTAATATTCTACAGTTAATGTGAAAATCATTTTTCTTTTATCATTAGTCAGGATCTGTTGCCCTACTTTTAAAGTTGGTCTCCTGAGCATTGGACATAATTGGAACTCCCTTTAAGTTCCTCTGTTTTAATGAAAATATTAAATGGCTTGTGGAGGTGCATTGCAAATTTGCTGCTCTGATCTCAGAGGACTGTCCATGATTTTACTTTGCCGTTGATTCTTTTCTTCTCCACATTTATATAGTTTATGAAAATGGCTTCCATGATTTGACTCTGTTTTCAGATCATTGATTTCTAGGGCAATGCATGTTTTTATTTTATTTTCATAATTTTCTCCTTATAATTAAAAGTTAGATATGGGGACCATAGAGAATGAAAACAAAAATATCCTGATTAATTCTGTGGTTTTGGTTTTCTGAGCTATAGATTGAACAGAGCATTATAGGATGATACGCATGAAGCTACAAAGACCTTTGGTATTTGAAAAACTTCTAGTCATTAGTTTGAGACTATAAGTAAATGCAATTAAAATTGAAAGTAGCTTTAAATGTTTCTTGTTTAGAAAAATAGCACTTAGCATTAAGTATGTGTGTTTATAATACAAAATTATTGTCACTGAGAACATTTCTTTTCCTAGGACATTTAGCATTTGGTTACTTATCAAATTATTTTAACACTTTTGTGCCTTTATATTAAACATTTATTATACATAAAATGATAACAATGAATCTTTGAAGAAAGAATTTAATTCTGCTTTTTAATCTTCTACAACATAGAAGTTAATAGAATGAAAATCTAAGAAACTGTATCCAGTTACTGCATGTAAGCATACATCAGGTGCAATTTAAGAAGAAGAAAAAAGGCATAAACTCCATTAGTGTTAGTATAAGCATTTTGTAATATTTATTATTATAATCATTCTTATGTTGTCTATTTTTGACTTGAGACCTAGCAGGTGGGCACCCCATGTTTTTGCAGTGATATGGGTAATAATCACAGTGTATTCTCTTGGCCAGTATGCCCTCTATGCTTCTGTAGTATCATGGCAGTGTTCATAGTATCTTTGCTGGATCAGTTGAAACATTGTTCTGTTTTCACAGATGAGGAACAAATATACAGTAAGTAGCTTCCTGAAGGTTACCTGAGAATTTTGAGTCTAAATTTGATTCTAAAGATTCTTTGATGAGGGCTTAGGGCTACACTCATCGGTGTGTATAAGGGCAGATATTTAGAACAGAGTTATAAATTATATTAATTTAGGAGGCTGGCAGTAGTAGTTTGTCATTCATGTCCAGCAATTATTTTTGTCTCACAGGCTTTCCAGATGGCTAGGATTGCTGATAGTTACTTTCCCTGTGTAGCTTGCACTTTCTTTTACTATGAGAGGTAGTCCTCAGGGGGGAGGTTTCCAGTTGTCTTCCAGCTCAGATCCTTGACGATCGATGTCCAAAGTCGTTTGTTTTTTTCAACATGGCCCTACCTTAAGATTCTGGAAGACAAAACCAATGTAGAAACAACACCAGTTTATAATCCAATATAGACAGAGGAAATTCCACATAGTACCACCCATATATATGTGCGTGTGTGTGTGTGCACACGCACGTGTGTGTGTGTGTGTGTGATACAACTGCAATAATTAAATAATTAAATAGGTGATTTTAAATTTAGGATAGGGAAGGGTTTAATGGTAAGGTGTCAGGGCCATTGGAGATGTGCATATCGTGATCATTTATTATACCCTCAGAATAAAGAAATATAGCTATCATTAAAAATAGAACTAGAGACGGGAGGTGGTGGCACGCGCCTTTAATCCCAGCACCCGGGAGGCAGAGGCAGGCGGATCTCTGTGAGTTCAAGGCCTGGCTGCAATGACAGCCTCCAAAACAATACAGAGAAACCCTGTCTCGTAAAAACCAAAAAAAAATAGAACTATAAAAACCATTCAAATAATATAAATAAAAAAGGTAAAGATTCGTAACCTTGACTCTGCACTTTACACTTCACCAAATAGACTTGAGGGAATTGGTATGCTTTCCATAGAAGGATTAAAAAAAAGTTGCATTTGTCAAGTATGGGACCCTCAATAAACACTGAATCTCCTAGTGCCTTAGTCCTAGATTTCCTAGCCTTCAGTGCTGAGAGAAATAAACTATTGTGTACATGCTTCCCAGTCTAAAGAATTTTGTTACATACTAGCCTGACCTAAGACAGCAGGAAAAGTTATACAGACATATGTATTCAACATTTGAGAAGGTCTGAATATTATTTCATTTAACTGATGACTCACAAGGAAAAAGAAGCTGTAATATAGTATCATATATGTTTTAGGCAGGAGAGTTTTAATTTGTGTAGAATATGAAAATTTCACCACACTATTGCATCTAAAAAACACTATGGAAAATAAAGTGAAGAATTGGCTAACTGCAATGTGGCTGCTTGTAACTATTTTTTCTTGACTTGGCTACTTATTTTGAACATTTTAAATCTCATATTTAATCTCATAATCAAGAGGATGATGGGCATCAAAGAAGCTCCTTATGGAGTTTTCTTTGTGTGTGGCAATAAACTGCTCTTGCATGGAGTGCTTGACAGTATGCTGTATAAACTGGGCATGTAGGAACTACAGAAAAGTGATAGCTAAACTTTCCAAAACAAGATGTGATGATCCTTCAGGGTTGCTGCTTCACAGAAGAACTTGCCATTCTGCACGACACAGAAGAAAGCAATTGATGAACTTTGCCAGTCCAAGGCAGAACAGATCTTCAAACTTCCTGCTTTATTGAAAAGTCTGTCAGATACAATGGGTCTATAGGCTGCAGATATATTCACCAACCTTACAGAAAATTTTGGGTGACTGTCCAGTCATTTCTAGAGTTTTGGAAGTTGCTTACAATGTAATTCCACTTTTCTAGGTAATATTATATCCTTCTGAGATTTTGATGAAGTTGAAGACTAGATACTTACTATTAAATTCCTGTTAGTTATAATAAAAGATAAATTAGATATAAAATTTTAGACTCACAAAGATAAGATAGATGATAGGGTGTTTTCTTTAATTTTGTCAAATGCAAATAGATTATTGTAACTGTAATTCTTGATTGATAACTGCTTTGTTATACATGCCAAAGTTAAAACCTTCCTTTTTAATTAGACAGAAAATGGGAGCTAATGCTGCAAACATGGGTTGCTTTTATTGGTTGAGGAATAAAGATTTTTTTGACCGACAACCAGGCAGAATAGAGCCAGGTAGGAAATTAAAATAAATATGTAGAGAAAGATGGTTTAGTCAGGGATATGCCTACCATGGAAGTAAGATGAGAGGTAAATAGCCACATGCTTCATTGTAAATATAAAATAATAGAAATGGGTTTTTTTATTTGTCATAGCCAGTTAGTAATAGGCCTGAACCTCATTGGCCAAACCATTATAATTAACAATAAGCTTCAGAATGATTATTTAATAAGCAGCTATCGGTACTGACAGACAGGAGAGAAATTGCTCCAGTGGTACCGTGTGAGACAGAGAAAACCTTCCAACCATAGTGATCACTATACTATCTCTCCAAGACAATCACATGCTCTGTTTTTATCTGCTTTCTTATTTGGGTATTTTAAAAATATTATCTGTTGTAGTAAATGTATATTAACCAATACCTTTCTTTATCTCTCCATCAATTTACCATCAATACTCTTGTGAATCTTCATTCTACTTTCTACCTCTATGCCATATTTTTTTTTAGGTTTGACATATAAATGATACCACACAATAAAAGCATAGCTAAGACACTGGTTTACTTTACATAACATAGTTGTCCCCAGGTGCATCTATATTGTCTTAAATGACATGATTTTATTCTTTTTATGGGAGAATGTATTCTGTTGTTATGAATATCACATGATCTTTATCCTACTCACTGAGTGAAAGGGCTCCCCTAGTAACTATCCTATATATTATTTTGCATTTTTCAGGTTTTTTTTTACATTAAGACTCAATCCAAAATACATTTCTTAGTGCTTACAGCATCTATGTTTCAAGCACGCTGATGTTTGTGCTGCTTGGGATCTGATTTAAAAATTTGTCTCCTCATCTTTTGTTTCTTAGCATTCAGTATCTGATTCTGTTTTCATATTTTGTTCACTCGCTCTAGCAAAGACTCAGCATTGTTAAGTTTCCTATATGAGAATTAAAAAATATATCTCTGAGTGTGGCCTAATTGCTGGCTTTACCCTGATCTCATGTTTTATGTATCATTTTGTCTTTCACGATTCTTTGTAAATTTCATTTTTTGATATTAGAGTTTGAATCCAAGGCCTTGTTTTATATGTATTAGGTAAGAGACCTGCCACTAAATGCCCACAGCTCTTGTAGTTCTGTTTCATACCTGTGCATGCTGTAACAGTAAAAAAAAGAATAGGCAAAAATAACTATTTACTGTGAGGTTGTTTTTATGGAACGAGTCAGAAGAAATCGTAACTGGGAATCACAATGGAGAGCAACTTTCATCATATAAAATACCATGCAGCTGGGGTCCATGATTGCTTCCAGTCACAGAAGGACCTATATACTATAGTTGAGACATTTTCACGGTTTAAACTTTGACTATGTTAGGCAAGTAACCATGTGTCCACTTCCCCTTTCCTCACTGGAACCCAATCTGACCTAGATCTGTGCTGCGACTGTGCATGTTAGCACAGTATCTCCGAGTTCATGTGTACTTTGGGCCTGTTGTGTTTAGAAGCTCTTGATTCTCCTTTGCCTTTGGTGTCCTCCATCCACTTTGCTGCTCACAATCTTTCCATCTCCTCTTCAGCATGGTTCCCTGAGACCTGAAAATCACGAATAAAAAACATTTTTCTGTAATGGATTTTCACTGGGTATATAAACCAAACTTATGGCTATGCTCTGTGCACAACAAAACAATCTCAATGGCATTTTTGAGATTCTTTGTCTCACAATATTTCCAGCGGTTGGTTTTTTTTGTGTTTATTCATTGAAGATTCTTTGTGTATATATTACGGTTTTAATCTTTACGGGATTGATTTTGTGCAAATGAGTATGTACCTGAGTCTATATGTGTTCCTTGAGATTTTACTTTTCTCTTTTTCTTCCCCTTGTTTTGTACCCTTGATTTTTTTTGTCCTACTCTGGTTTGTTTGTTGGTAGGTTGGTTTAAAATACCTGATTGTATCCTAATAAGAGAGAGAAATAAAAATGTGGATTTGGGTAGATGGGAAGGTGAGTGAAATCTTGGAGAAGCTTAAGGTGGGTAAACCATTATCAAAATATATTTTATTAAAAAATATCTGTTCTTAACTTGGAAAATTGACTGTAGTACTTGGGAGCCATAAGAATCACTCAGATTTATGGTAGTTGAGAATATTAAGCATATTAATAACTATGCTAATTCTTTATAAATTGCAGGCTGTTTCTGTGTTAAATCAATGTAATATTTTATGGTTGTACATATGTAAAGGCTACATTTTAATTGTATTACCATGGTGCAATTCAATAAGATCAAAAATTTGCAATGATAGGGAATGCAAAGAAACATTTAGACTCAAAAGTGATACTATCATTTTATACAGAGTAAAATACATAAATTAAACTGTGAGATTAGATGATGCTTACTAAAGTGAAAATTTTTCTAGCAGTCTAAGTCATTGACTTTTGAGAAGCCCAAGCAAATGTTTTGAAATCATTAGTTTGAATCTTTGTTCATTTTTAATGGGGATTAAAGCTGCTCAGCATGGTGCATCTTATTTCCGATTTTCCTCACCACAGATTTTTTTGGTTGATTCCATGAACAGAAATGGAGGAAGGGAGTAAATCCGCAGTACAGTTTCTTGACCTTGTAACCCTATCTGTGAATGTATTGTTCTCAATGGTTGCCTCAGAACTGTGTGCCTATTATATTGTGTTCTGTGTTTTCCTCATTTATTCATTTCAGTAATAATAAAACTATAACCTGGAGCTCCATGAGCTGTCAACCAAAGCTAATATTTCTCAAATGTAAAAGCTTTAGTTTTTTATATTTGTATAGAGAATTGATAATTCTTGATCTTTTTAATCTCTATTTCCTTTTTACTTGGGATGAGTAAAGGTTTCTGGTGTTCTTTAAACATCATTTTACTGCTAAATATTGGTTTCCTGAGGCACATAATAGATGTTGAAATATAAAGCATTTACTTCAAAATAAATGAATTTTTTAATATACTATTAGAGGAGTTATGCCAACATTAAATTATATTTTTCATTAAATCATTTGCAAAAAAAGATTTGTTACTGTTTTTCCTTTTTAATTAACTTAGATAAGTCTCAGTTAAGATTATTTTGAATGATAATAAGAATAATGTTAAGCAAATTTTATTCATAATTACCTCCTATATTAACTCAAATATATGGCATCTTAATGACAATATCTTGCAAAGTTCAATTTCATTTTTGTAATATAATTTGTTCATTTGAGATTAACATTTAATGATTTTTATATACAATGGTTATTTCAGTCCAAACCCATGTTTGGTAGGTTTTTGTTTGTTTGTCTGTCTGTTTGTTTGTTCTTCTACAGTTAACTGGTCAACCCCGTAGGACCTTACTGGGTGTTTTATATGGTAACTGTTATCCTAGTGTTCTACCGTGTTTCTGTCTTATGCAGAAAAGATCTATTAGTGTTCTATTCCAAGTTGTTTTTCTTTGAGTTCCTTAATCTGAAGTTTATTCTCAGAAATGTTTCATGTATTTTTCTGTGCTTATTAATTTTTCCATAGTGAAAATATTAGAAGATCAGACTCAAGGCTCTGAAACAGACATGAATGCTCAAAGCACTCTCAGTTTCTGACTTCATGTTTGTAACAAGTTTGCCTAAAATATTAGTTACAAAGAGTTTTTAATCATTTTTAACATTTGATAAAATTGTATGCATTCATAACCTATATGATTTAATAAGATTAATTATATTAAAATAATCTAATATTTAATGCATATAAAATTTGTGTGGAGTTTTCCAGAGTTTTCATTTAACAACACAGATCATTTTTAATAGACTTAAGTTTTTTTAAAGAATGGTTCATACACATTAGGAAATAGTCATATAATTTCCCATATATTGATCAGAAATAGGAAGAATTTTACCTCTACTATATAATATCCAGTGTTTTTACTAAAAATTCATATTTAGTAGTAACAATTAATAGTAATGACTATGATTATTATATAATATGAATGTAATTTGAAAGGAGGGTTAAACATTTTAGAGTCAATTTAACAGACAAACAAAAGGAACTGATATTATTTTAAGTGTCTCAGGTTCTCAGTCTAAAGTCTAGTCTGGCAGCAAAAGACAGATTATAAATGAACATAGTATTAAGAAATCAGATATTATAAATTGTAGCTACAAAAATTAAGCCATGTATGTGAAAGGGCTGAGAAAAATCTGTAACACTATGATCAGCAAAGCATTTATACAGATTAATACTGTAGACTATTTCATCTTAAGATCAAAGTGCACCATGCTCCAGACATAAACAATAGTATATGCATAGGATATACACAACACCTAATATAAGATAGTGCTAGAGCACCCAGAGACCACCAGATCTAAGTCCCATTCTCCACCCATGGGACAGGCAAGGGTCCAGACTACTCAGAGATTGCCAAGGTCCTGATACTAGGACACCCTCCATCCATTAAGAGGAAAGCCACAGGGTATTGGATGTGCTCCTACTCACTGGAAACGAACAGTGGTCACATACCCATCAGAAGAGAAAGAGACAATATAAAAATACACCCAGCAACAGAAAAAACAATTTGACACTGCCAGAAACTAGAGAAACTACACCTGCAAGAACTGAACAGCCCATTGCAGATGAAGCAGATGAAAAACACCTTAAAAACAACTTCATGAAAATTATAGAAGCCCTCAAATAGATATGAGAAAATCTCTTAAAGAAAAAGAAGAAAAAACAAAGCAAAAAAATTACAAAAAAATGGAAGAAATGGAGGAAAAAACAATCCAAAAATGCAAAAAAAAAATGCAAGAAATGGAAGTAAAGATGAACCAAAAAATTCAGCAAATGCAAGAAAGAGAGGAAAAGACGAAGCAAAAATTGCAAGCAACAATTCAAACAGTGTAAGGGTTGCAATTTGAAATACAGAAAATAAAAAAAAAATCACAGTCTGAAGAAATAGAAAAGCTGGGCAAATGGTCAGGTACTACAGACGCAAGCATGACCAACAGAATAAAAGAGATGGAAGAGAGAATATCAGGTGTTGAAGATACAGTAGGGGAAATGGATTCATTGACCAAAGAAAATCCTTAACACAAAATATCCAGGAAATATGGGACACTGTGAAAAGACCAAACCTAAAAATAATAGGTATAGAAGAAGGTAAAGCACAGACAAAGGTTAACTCTTGAATCCCAGGCATCAAGTGCTGGGAATCCAGCATGGGACTGATCAAGACCCCCTGAATCTGGGTGTCAGTGAGGAGGCCTAGGGAATCTATTGAGCCTTGGGCAGCAGATCCGTACCCATCCCAAGTATACACACGGACTTTGGACTTCCATAGAACAATGTGAGGTGCACTCTCACCCTGAACCCTTGGGGAAGGGTCTAGGCCCTGCCCTATATGAAGTGACAGACTATGGACACCCCCATGGAGGGCCTCACCCTCTCTGGGGGAATAAGGGGATAATGGGGGGGGGGTTGGGGGGAGGGCACAGGAGGAGGGGAGGGAAAGGGAGAGGGACCTGGAACTGACTTGTGAAGCAACCTTGTTTCTTATCTAAATTTAAACTGGAAAATAAAATAAAAAATAAATAAAAAGTTAAAAAAAAGAAGAAGGTAAAGCAAACCCCCTCAATGGGGAAGAAAACATATTCAACAAAATCATGGAAGAAAACATTTCCAACCTAAAGAAAGACATGCCAATGAAAGTATAAGAAGCCTACAGAACACCAAAAGGAAGAGTGGCCCACAAAAGGAAGTCCCCTTGACACATAATAGTAAAATCCCTAAACATACAGAATAAAGAAAGAGTATTAAGAGCAGTAAAGGAAAAAGGTCAAGTAACATACAAAGGCAAATCTATCAGAATCACCCCAGACATCTCCATGGAAACTCTGAATGCCAGAAGGTCCTGGATAGATGTTCTACAAACAATAAGAGACCACAGACGCCAGCACAGATGGCTATAACCAGCAAAGCTTTCAATCACTATAGATGGAGAATACAAGATGTCTCATGACAAAACAAGTTTTAAACAATATATATCCACTAACCCACCTCTACAGGAAGTTCTGGAAGGAAAACTCCAACCCAAGGGAGTTAACTACAACCAGAAAAACATAGGCAATAAGTAAACCCACCTTACCAACAGCCAAAAGAAAAAAGATGTGGAAATCCACATATAATTCCACCAGCATCAAACATTCCAAAACAAACAAGAATGAGTAATCAATGATCATTAATACCCCTCAATATTAATGGTCTTAACTTTCCCAACAAAAGAAACAGGATAACAGAATGGATTCGAAGAGAGAACCCATCTTTCTGCTGCATACAAGAAACACACCTTAGCCTCAAAGACAGACATTACCTAAGTGTTAAGGGATGGGAAAAGATTTTCCAATCAAATGGACCCAAGAAAAAAGCAGGCTGTAGAAATCCTAAAATGTAACAAATTAGATTTTAAAATAAAATCAGTCAAAAGAGATGAGGAGGTCATTTCATACTCATCACAGGAAAAATCCAACATGTTCATAAAATAAACATTACTAAAACTCAAATCACATATAAAGCCCCCCCCACTATTATAGTGGGAGACTTCAAAACCCCACGCTCACCACTAGACAGGACTATGAGACAGAAATATAACAAAGAAGCAAAGGAATTACTAGAAGTTATGACCCAATTGGGATTAACAGACATCTATAGAACATTCCATTCAAATAAAAAAGAATATACCTTCTTATCAGCACCACATGGAACCTTGTCAAAATAGAGCACATAATATCAAACCTTAACAGGTACAAAAAATTGGAAAAACTCCATGCACCTTATCAGACCACGATGTGTTAAAATCAGAATTCAACAACAACACAAATTGCAGAACCCCTATAAACTCATGGAAATCGACTAATGCACAATTACACCATTCCTGTGTCAGAAAAGAAATAAAAAAGAAATTAAAGACTTTCTAGAATTCAATGAGAAGGAAGTCACAACATACCCAAACTTATGGGACATTTTGAAAGCAGTGCTACAAGGGAATTTCATAGCACTAAGTGCCCACACGAAGAAACTGAAAATAGTTACACTAGAGAATTAACAGCACAATTGAAAGCTCTAGAACACAAAGAAGCAAACTCACACAGGAGGAGTACACACCAAGTAATAATCAATTTGAGGGCTGAAATAAATAAAATCAAAAGAAAGAAAATACTACAAAGAATCAATATAATGAATAGTTGGTACTTTGAGAAAATCAAGAAAATGTACAAACCTTTATCCAAACTTATGAAACAGCAGAGTGTAATATGCAAATTAAAAATTCAGAAATTAAAATATGGACATAACAACTGACACTGAGGAAATCCAGAGAATCATCAGGTCATACTTTGAAAAGCTGTACTCCACAAAATTTGAAAATCTAAAGGAAATGGACAATTTTATGAATAGATAACACTTGCCAAAATTAAATCAAGAACAGATAATCAATTTAAACAGACCTATAACTCCTAAGGAAATAGAAGCAGTCATCACTAGTCTCCCAACCAAAAAAAGCCCAGGTCCAGATGGCCTCAGTGCAGAATTCTACCAGAAATTCAAAGAACAGTTTATACCAATTCTTCTCAAAGTATTCCACACAATTGAAGCAGAAGGCTCTTTGCAAAACTCCTCCTAAAAAGCTTCAATAACCTTGATACCTAAGTCATACAAAGCCACAATTAAGAAAGAGAAATTCAGACCAATATTCCTCATGAACATTGATGTAAAAATACTCAATAAAATAATGGCAAATTGATTCAAGAACACATCAGAAAAATCATCCAACATGATCAAGTAGGCTTCATCCAGTGATGCAGGGATGGTTCAACATCCATCAATGTAATTCACCAAATAAACAAGTTTAGAAACAAAAATCATATGATCATCTTACTGGATGCTAAAAAGGCCTTTGTCAAATCCAACACACCTTCATGATAAAAGTTTTGGAGAGATCCAGGAAACAGGAACTTACCTTACCATAATAAAAGCTATATACAGTATACCAACAGCCAACATCAAACTTAATGGACAGAAACTCAACACAATTCCTCTAAAATGAGGAACAAGACAAGGCTATCCACTGTCTCCATACTTCTTCAATATTGTACTTGACGTTCTAGCTAGAGCAATTCAACAATAAAAGGAGTTGGAAAGGAAGAGGTCAAATTTTCACTATTTTCAGATGATATGATAGTTTACATAAGTGACTCAAAAACTTTATCAGAGAATTCCTACAGCTGATAAATACCTTCAGCCAAGTGGCAGGATACAAGATCAGCTCAAGAAAATCTGTACCCCTACTATATACAGATGATAAAAGGGCTGGCAAAGAAATCAGAGAAACATAGCCCTTTACAATAGCCACAAATGACATAAAATACCTTGGGGTAATGCTAACCAAACAAGTGAATGATCTGTATCTCAAGAACTTTGAGCCTTTAAAGAAAGAATTTATAGAAGACACCTGAAAATGTAAAGATCTCCCATGCTCTTGCATAAGTAGGATCAACATAGTAAAAATGGAACTCTTACCAAAAGCAATATACAAATTTAAAGCAATCCCCATTAAAATACCAGAATAATTCTTCACAGACCTTGAAAGAACAGTTCTCAACTTTATATGGACAATCAAAAGAGCCAGGATAGCCAAAACAACACTGTTCACCAGGGGAACATCTGGAGGCATCACCATCCCTGACTTCAAGCTGTATTACAGATCTATAGTCCTGAAAACAGTTTGGTATTCGCACAAAAATAGACAGATAGACCAATGGAATTGAATTAAACACCTCGACACTAACCCATACATGTATGAACACCTGGTTTTATCAAAGAAGCTAAAATTATACATTGGAAAAAAGAAAGCATCTTCAACAAATGGTGCTGGCAGAACTGGATATTGGCATTTAGAATACTGCAGATAGATCCATGTCAATGTCCTGAACACATTTGGGAACATCAGGGGAGGGGAGCAGGAACCAAGAAAAACAGAGGTGTATAAGAGTAGGGGAGAAGAAGGCTTGGGGGAGCAGGAAGGTTGAGTTGAGGTCAGAATAGAGGAGAGCAGGATGAGAGATACCGTAATAAATCGAGTCATTATAGGCTTGAGGAGTGAGCTGACTCTAGTGAGATCTCCAGAGATCTACAAAGATGATACCAACTGGCAACCTAAACAATAATGGAGAGACTACACTAATAACCCCTCCTTGATGACAGGGTTGATGACTATCCTATATGTCATCCTAGAACCTTTATCCAGGGACTGATGGAAGCAGAGACAGATACCCACAGCTAAACACTGAACTGAACTCCTAGAACCTAGTGACAGAGATGGAGGAGTGATGAGCAAAGGGTCAAGACCATGATGATGAAACCCATAAGACAGCTAACCGGATAAGGGGGAGCTCTTGAATTCCAGACTGATGGCTGAGAGGCCAACAGGAGACTGATCCAGACTCCATGAATGTAGTGCCAGGGAGGAGGCCACAGAAATCACTGGGGCCTTGGGTGGTAGATCAGTGTTCCCCATGGTTTATGAATGAGTTTGGGAGCCCATTCCAAATAGAGGGATGCTCTCTCAGCCTGGACACATGGGGAAGGGCCTAGGTCTAGGTCCTGCCCAGGATGAAATGACAGACTTTAGAGATCCCCCCTACAAGGAGGGTCTCACCCTTCCTGGGAAATGATGTGGGGACTGGGTAGGGATCTGGGGAACAGGTGGAGAAACAAGGGAGGAGGGGTGGGAGAAGGATCTGAGACTGACATGTGATGCATTCACGTTTCTAATTTAAATAAAAACATATGTTAAGAAGAAAAAACTTAAATCCAAATGAATCAAAGTCCTCAATATAAATCCAGCCACACTGAACCTGTTAAAATAGAAAGTGTCAGGTACCCTTGAACTAACTGGTATAGGAGCCTGCTTCGTAAACATAACTCCAGTAGTACAGACACTAAGATCAACAATTAATAAATGGGAACTTCTGAAACTGAGAAGCTTCTGTAAGTCAAAGGACACAGTTATCAAGACAAAAAGGAAACCCACAGATTGGGAAAAGATATTCACTAACCTCACATCTAACAGAGGGCTGATCTCTAGTATTTATAAACAACTTGAGAATCAGGTTGCAAAACACCAAAGGATCCAATTAAGAGTGGGGTACATAACTAAATAGGGAATTCTCAGTTGAGGAATCTAAAATGTCTGAGAGACACTTAAGAAAGTGCTAAACATTCCTAGCCATCCAGGAAATTACTCCTGTCAGAATGGCTAAAATCAAAAACTCCAATGTTGTTTATGCTGGAGAGGATGTGGAGAAAGGGGAACACTCCTTCACTGCTGGTGGGAGTGCTGACATGTACAGCCACTTTGGAAATCAGTATGAAGATTCCTCAGGAAAATGGGAATCAGTCTACCACAAGACCCAGCAATTCCACTCTTAGGCATATACCCAAAAGACACACATGCATACAACAAGGATGTCTGTTTCACTATGTTCATAGCACCATTATTTGTAATAGCCAGAACCTGGAAGCAACCTAGATGCCCCTCAACTGAAGAGTGGATAGAGAAAATGTGGTACATTTACACAATGGAGTATTACTCAGCAGAAAAAAACAATGGAATCTTGAAATTCGCAGGGAAATGGATAGCACTGGAAGAAACCATCCTGAGTGAGGTAACCCAGTCGCAAAAAGACAAACATGGTATGTACTCACTCATATATGGATTTTAGATATGGATCAGGATAGTGCCAGTCTGCACTTCCACAGATAGAGAGTCTGGGAAACAGGAAAGAACCTAAAAGATATGCATATATGCATAGTACCCAAGAGAAGAGGATGGAGACAAGATCCTCTGAATGGATGGGGAACACGGCGAATGGTGGGGGGGGAGTGGTACCTGGGAAGAATAGAGGGGGTAAAGAGGAAGGGAGTTGGTCATGGGGGAACAGGAAGTTGAGTGGGTGGGGGTAGAATAGGGGGAAGAGGGAATCATAGGATCGAAGACAGATCAGGCACCAGAGTGACCTCGAGTGATCTAAAGGTATAACATCAATTGGCAAGCTAAGCAATAGTGGAGGGACCACCTCGAATGCCCATTCCTGATAATGAACTTGATGTCTATAACCATCCGGGAGCCTTCATCCTGTGACTGATGGAAGCAGAGGCAAACACACAACTAATCACTGAACTGAACCCAAGGAACCCAGTGACAGAGAGAGAGGAGTGATGAGCAAATTGGCAAAGAATGGGCTGGCAAAACCAGCAGAGACAGCTGATCTGAACAGGGGAGTGCTCTTGGACCCCAGACCGACATGTGAAACAAGCTTGTTTTTAACCTAAATAAAAAAAGAAGTTTATGTAGACAAAAATCTCCTACCTTTTGAAATTATGGGAATATGCAACATTTTTACAATGATTTAACTTTGTTCCAATTTTTGAGATACATTTAACATAGAGTATGAGGCAAGGCAGAAGTATTACAAAAAGGTACACAGTCATGTTTCACTATAGTTAAACAATGGCTGAGCAGTTTTGCTTTTGCTGTAAGATATGATATGATGCTTCTTTTTGGCAAGCAGTGTGTATCTAGCAGTCATCATCAGGCATAATAGCGCTTGCAGAACTTGTCATGTTGGCGGCAACTATGTTGGTGCTTACTTGCCTATTGGCAGAATGCTCTTCAGCAAAACCATCGCTGTGTGAGAAAGTGTCAAGTGAGCTTGTTTGTCTCTTAGAATTTGCCAAAATTTGGCTTCATGTCTGTTCTCCACTTGCTGTACAGATGAGGATGCTGAAGTTCACATTAGAAAATCTCAGAGTAGGTACCCAAACCAAGTTGTTCTCACCCTCCCAGTCCAGTCTATTTTTAAGTGGAAGTGTCAATCAATGTGATTAATCCTAGGGTAGCATCATGGTGTTTGTAATTTAAAACTGAAAGTGTAATTGGAATTCATGTTTTAAAGATGACTACACTTGATGTGTGAAAAAGACACTTCTGTACCTCCAGTTGGCAAAATGAGCATATCAATGCCATTTTCTTTCATGTTTGTTCTAATAAACAAATGACTAAATGTGTATGAGAATAAAATAAAAAAAAAACTTTCAACAATTCAAAGATGTACTTAAACCATGCAGATACACTATGCAGTGCCTAGTATGTGTGATTCACTGTTTCTTACCTGAGCTAAAAATAAAATCATTGTAAGGCCACCATTAAAAACAAAATAAAAACGAAAAACACAACACCCACCTCTAATCTGTACAAGGTGAAAAAAGTGGCACTGGATATGCCCCATCATGATTCATGAATGAAATGGAACCCTATATTTTTACCATTTACTAACACAGTGTCTTAGCATAGACCTCTTTGAAGCCCAGTTTCCTGTTTAGAATAGGGTTCTTGTAGACACTATAGAAGTCCATCATTCTGGTGAATCACTTAGAAGGCTTGTGGACAAGCTTAGCTAAATGTTTAAAGGGGAGAGGGAAAAAGGATAGAGAGAGAGCATAAAGGGAGTGATAAAGCAGAGCATGAGCAAGAGACAGAGACAAAGATAGAGACAGAGAGACTAGAGAATGGGAGAGAGTTGACATTTTTTCATCTTTACCTGTCTGTCCAACATGTGATTTATATGAGACATCTGCTATCTTTCATAAGCTATGCTGAGCTGCTTCTCATGATCTGTAATTGAGAGACTTTACAGTCAGGGAGAATGAGCTGGGGACTTTTAACCTACATGCTCAGAAAACTGATTTAGATATGAGCTATGTGACATAATTAAGACAATATTGTATTTTACAGTTGATATGATGTTTCAAATTAACATATATAAAAAAGGGCATTGAGGATAAAAATAGGTATCTAAATAACTAGCTAACTAACTAACTAGAAATCTTTTGCAGAGTGAGAGGTCCTTGTTTGGAGTCCAACAATTTAAAGAAAAGAAAAATAGTGAGAGAGTTTTGGTGTATGCTTTTAATGCCAGTTCCCATGAGGCAGAGGCAGGCTGAGTTTGAGACCAGCATGGTCTACAGAGCAAGTTCCAGAATACGAATAAAAACTATGCAGAAAAACCCTGTCTTGAGAAAAACAAAACATATGTATTTGATGTACTTAAGGAAGAAGTCCCTTACATCCTTCATGGTTGTGTATATCAAATATGAAATTAACATGTTCATTAAAACTCAAATGATTAGGGATTTTCCATATCTTTTATGTGGTAGCACAGATAATGAGCAAAGAGGCAAGATGTTAGTTTCTTTGGAAAGCATTTGCCTTCAGAGAACTGGAGGCATGTTACTCAAGAATAAATAAGACTGGCTAAAATAATCTAAACTGATTAAATATTTTCTGATAGGGAAAAGTTGTGGCAGTATTGAGATGATTAGAGTTTTAATAGGCATATGAACAATGGGTACAGACAAAAGTGGAAATATGTAAGTAATATTGTGGCTCAACTGTCAAGATTGAGATATAAAATTGTGATGATATATTGTTTATGATATAAAAAGCCACTTATGATCAGAATGCAAAGGTAGCCATAGCCATAGAAGCAGGGCTGTGTTGGCACATACCTTTAATCCCATGACTCAATACACAGAGGCAGATGAATCTTTGTGAGTTCAAGGCTAACCAGTGCTGCATGAGAGTGAATCAGTCTAAAAGAGAAACAGAGCTCATGCCTTTAATACCAACAGTAGAGAGAATATAAGGAGCTCAGTGCAGTCTCAGAAGTAATCTGAAACTCAGAGAGGAGCAGGGGAGTCTGGAGATGCAATCTGAGGTTCAATGGATTGCCCCTTTGGTTTGAGCATTGGTAGAAGTCAGAGCTCTCTTGTGGCTTGGCTGCTTTGCTTTTCTGATTTTCAGCTTGAACCCTGTCTGTAGCTTTTCGTTTTTCATGCCTCAAAATTGTGCTTAAGAATGACCGAATATTCAGCATGGTTCTGCTGGTATGTAAGAGAATGGAGATGAATTATAGAGATAAGAAATGTATTAGTAGGGAAGAAGATTATCCACAAGGATAGTGATTCATAGGGTTTGGGAACCTGTCTTAAAAATACGATATGATTTTGTGATGATCAGAATTTAAGCATATATTTAATAAAGAATGTTCCCATAATGGGAACATCACCATGAACCAGTTCTACACTAAGCAAAATTCTTGTTGTTGTTGACATCATAATAAAGTAGTAACATACAAATCATAGACAATTAAACGGATATAACACTGTATGTGTGGATAGTATTATACAGATAAAGAACAGGAAATGTGTAGCTTTTATTTTATAACCTTCAGAAAAGCCTCTGGGTGAGAAGAGCTTGTCAAGGGAAGAGAAATGGAGGATGCCAAAGGGGAATCATGCCATAGAGGTTTGAGGGACTCAATTGAGGAATAGCTGCAGAAGCAATGTGACTAGGCAAACATAACCAAAGGCAGATGAAGTCAGCGACTTGATTACCTTTGAGGTTCTATACTGAAGTCCAGATACAGATCTGGGCCCCATGGAAGAAAATAACCCTTCTCATTGGGAACATTTCCTTTTTCCTCCAACTTAAAGATCATCTTAAAGTGAAGCTTTACACATGAGACAAGGTATCTAGACTGAAAACAATTCTAAGATACTGATGGTCTGCGGTGTATTATACTTATATTCTTAGTTCCATTCTGTGGTCTTTTGTGTTGATGAAATGGCCATTATATTACTTAGGTAGACAAGATCCTCATCAGACAGAGAAAATGGATAGGATTTCCCCAATCCTGATGCCTGGCTACCTTTGAGTACAGTGTATGTGAGAGAGAAAAAATTAGTTTCTTAAACCAAGGCTCTTTATTTTTAGCACACACAGCTTAACTCATTGTAGTTAATGCAGAAACTTTGATTGTAATCATATCAGACACTAATGTTCTTTGAATTTGTAGCATTGCTCACAGAGAATTTATAGGAGATATGAAATAGGACAGAGACACTGAAGATTCCTAGACCCTCAATCTATAGCCATCCACCACCTCTGTGTAGATAAATCTGTTAGATACTCCCAAATCTAGGACAAATGTAATTGTCTTGTTGAAAGTGCCCATAATAAAACTCAGCCTTTCCCTCTAGCACTCAGATATGATCGTTCATTTTGTCATGTTCTTCTCTTCTCTGATGCTTATTTAATTTCATCTCATGTTATATTTAGCTAACTGCATGCATCACTTTCTGAATACACAGTCCTTCTGGCACAGTTTGTTATCATTATCTCAGAGAACAATGCGAACTGGGCAAAGCCCATGTTAGTTTCTGCACAGGGCAGAAGCCTAAGCCTCCCTAGAGAACTGCAGTAGCTCTCGTTGTTGGCGAGGTCCCTGTTTGCTTCCCTTACAAATGTTTATGGCCACTTCATTTCTTCCAGTAGTCAGGGTGAACAAAAACTGTCCTCTATACTCAGAACATGTTTCTAGAAGCATGCTCTGAATATAGCCACTGTTAAAAATCATTGACAACAGGACCTACTGCCTACCTCTAGCAGAGTGACTTTTGGTGAACTGAATCAGAAATAGAAGCAATCTAGATGGAGCCAAGCTTAGGAAACATAGATGTAAATACATACATATATAACCTGCCTGCTACCTAACAACTGTCTGACAGTGACTAAAATAAGAATACACATGAAATATTCAGGTGCCAGAAATAACTGAAGAAAAACTGACAAAAGTGCTGATTCAGTAACTAAATTGACTTGTCATGGAGCAGGCCAAATAGAAGCAGAAGCCAGCTGCTTCTGGGACAGTGTCCTCTGCTTCCCCTCTGATTCCAAACTAAGTTGTATAATTATATCACATCACAGTGTCTGACAGAAAGTTGGGACTTAATGATCTGTCAAGGATGAGTGAGCTTGTCTAGAATAACCTCTGAGAAACATATGCATCATTCTATTTTCCTTAAAACAATGGTGCATCCTGTTAAATAAATTAATATATATATATTGTTGTATTTATATGTCAACAAAATTCTCTTTTTAAATGGAGGGCAAATAATTTTTATATTTAAGGTCAGAAATAATAAAATAGAAGACACAAAGAAGAATACTAACAGTGATAGCCATTTGATATTTGACAAAGACAAAAATATAAGAAAGACCAAACATGTTGGAGAAAAGATTACAACATCAATAAATGGTTCTTGAAAAACTTGATGAATACAGGTGGGAGAATGAAATTAGATCCTTATCTATCACATGCAGGAATCACATAAAACACTAAATTGGAAACCGTAATATATAAACAAAGGACCTGTAGGGTGGAAAAGAGAGACAGTGAGAAACAAAAACAGAGAAAGAATAAAAATAAAATAAAATAAATAAAAATAGGAAAAATTAAAACAAGTAGAAAGAAGAAAGGTTCCATATTTCATGGAACCTTCAAAGATGCTGTTGATTTGTTCTCTTCTGGCCATCTACTGCTGGCCATAGAGCCATCCCTCAACAGTAGTTTGCTTTTCTAGTTGCCTTTGGAGGAACCTAGATTTTCGTATGCAAATGGTAATCAATCGGTGATCATTTCTGCATTGAGTTAAGGCTGGGGACATGTGCCTACTTCTTTCAGTCCTAGGACCCCATCTGTTGCAGGCCTATGTAAGCACTGCTTCAGTCTCTGTAAGCTTATAAGAATTTATTCACGTTAATTTAGAGGGCTTTGTTTGCAGTTTGCTGTGGTTGTTATTGTTGTTTTGTTAGCTTGTGTGTGCTGCATTCCTTCTGGCTCTTATAGTATTTCCTCCTCCAGTATCATGAGCTTCCTTGAGTCCTGAATGGGAGGCTTGTGATGGAGACCTCCCTTTTAGGGCTGAGTGTTATAAGGTTTCTCACTCCCTGGAAAGTGTCTGGTGGTGGGTCTTTGTATTTGTTACCATATGCTGCAGGAGGAAACTTCCCTACTTCCCTTATGATGATTGCTTTTGAATATATTTAATGATTTTGTCTTATACCCAATAATTCAATTATCTACATCATTAATGTTTTAAAAAGGTATAGAAAATGTGTGCATTAGTTGGAATATTTCAGTTGCAAAGATGAGATTTTTAGAAATTTTTTGAAAAGAGGAATTATATAATCTGTGAAAAAGTTTTTCTAGTCTTTTTTTAGATTCTGTTGCTTCTTTTCATATTTGTCCTGTGTTCTTTTACCAGACGCTTTTCTAGCCCTCTTAATTATTTTTCTTCTTTATCAGAACTACTGTTTCTGTATCGTGACTTTTCATTTTCATCTCCTACAACCAGTGAATCCCTGTTAGGAGACTGTCTGGTTCCTATCTTTTGGTCTCAGCCTTACATTTGGGAGGTGGTAGGACCACATGGTGGGCATCTATGTACTTGATAAGCATCACCTGGAACTTCTTACACACTTAGGACTATTTTATAAAGAACTCTGTCTATAAGCAAATTCTAAGGGAACGATATTGCAAGTTGAGTATTTATTTAAAACGTTTTTGAAATAAATGTGTCTAATTTTCTGTTTTTCTTCAGTGACATTTCCTCTTTGTTTTTGGTATATTAAGATATTGAGAAATCTCAGTAGTAGGCATTTAGTGAAAATGATGTGTGTAATCAGCCTGTATGTGGATGGGTATTAGCAAATATTTCCTTAGTGTACATGAAAGCATTCTCACTGATACCACACCTTCCATTTTCTCTCTTGTGTGTCAGAAGAGAGAACAAAAATCCCAAAACTAACAGTGGTCAGGTCTACTGTGCTGAGGTTTGTTCGTGCTAATATTAAATGCAATGCTCTCAAATATTTACTCACAGTAATATGCTCCATTTAGTCTGCACTATGATTTTTGCCTCCTACTTAATAATGCTTCTCTGCCCTTTAGCAAATAAAACAGCAGGAACACCATAGTGCACAAAACAACAGACTAATAAATTTGTAAAATTCGTTTTCTTTCCTATGGTCCTTTAACAGTCTAGTATGGCTTCTGGAATCCTTGACAGATTTACACATCTTTTTTTCTGCTGCATTAAATAACACATTTTAGTTGTTGTTCTTCTCTGTAAATTATGTAAACTATGTTGTATGACAAAGCTTCTATTTTTTTAAAATCATGTTTTATTTATTCCTTTGAAGCTGTACTATTGTTCCTGGATTCAGAAATTACACACACTTTTACTGAGGAAATATTTACAATTACATTTTGTTAGTTATTTTGTTTATTTTAATCTTTTTATTTTTTTAGACAAACAGAGTGATATATTGTAAAATTAATCCCTAGTTTGTAAGAATGCAAAGTGGGTTAGCTCTCTTGTATGCTCAGTGGCCCAGTGAAGTAATCAACATCATACAAACAAGAAATCAGTTTTCTTTGGCTTGAAAGAAAACATGCAAAGGTCTTGCTTTGAGTGGGGGAAGTCCTCTTGATAAGATGGAAACAAAGCTATGGAGTGCTTTCTATCTTCAAGCCATCATCCTCTTCAGTTATACACAAAGTCTTCCTCCCTCCCTCTGTCCATCCCTCCCTCCATCCCTCCCTCTCTGTCTGCCTCCCTCTGCCTCTCTGCCTCTCTGTCTCTGTGGATTCTAGTCTATTTGACGTTGGTTTTGATTCAGTAACCTAATATGGGTCATGGAATGGAGGTAAGGCTCCACATATTCAGTGTTCTGTAGAAGAGTAAAACGCCTTAATTGTAGGACCCAGGAATTCGAGGTGATTATAATATTTTTCTTTGCCTTGAAATTAAAACACCCCAAATTCTCAAAGCCACACAGATATTTTCTGCCTGGGTGGTGAAGCAAGACATTATAGATTAAAGATATAGCCAACAGTCAATGTTTGAGGAAATCTCTGTGTTAAGCTGTTCCCCCACCCCATTTGTACCTGGTTTGTAACTGTACCTGAGTCAAATGATAAATTCTACACAGTCTTACTTTGCAGGAATCTTTGAGAAAATTTATTTTTTTTTACAAAATTTTATTTACATGTTTTCTGTGTCTTTCCTTTATAATCTCTGCACTGCAATTTACTGATAACTATTTTAAAAGCTAATGATTCGTGAAATTTTGGAACACTAATCAAACAAAACTTTGACATTAGGCAATGGATCGCTTGTGGCAAACTATCATATTTTTCAATTAATTGTTTCTTTTTAAACTTTCTATTGATAAACGATGAATTTACTATTTTGTAGTTGTTATGGTTCTTCAAATTTGTTAATAATTATTTTTCTTTAATTTCATGATTTTATAGACAATTTATTCTGCTGTTGTTTTTCCACAAGTCTAATTGTTGGGGGATATCAATTTTAAATGTCTCAGCTCATTAAAGATGCTACAGAGAAAGCTGCCTAACAGGTTAGAACTTTTGCATAAAATAATATTTGATGGATACAACAATAAAAAAGAATTATTTTAGGATTGACATGAGATTAAACATAGCTTAATGGACTAATATCATAAACAAATCAGAAGATTTGACAGCAGTCAAATCTTGTGAAATCTAAGGCTTCCGTTCTTCTGCTTGTGCGATGGGGTCAGCTGTTTTGTCTTAATATGGAAACTTGTATTCTTTTGAATCACACTGGTGACCTGTTCTTATAAAGAAGAAATCTCTTCTTCCTACAGTAGGCCTCATAGTATTCTCCAACTTAGGGCCCTGGACAAATTGCAGGAGTTTATACTCAAAATTACAAGAAGGAAGCATAGGAGTGTTGTCATGCATTTAGAAACAGAATTCTAGAAATAATCTAACTTTACCTTCAAAACACAGTATTCTCAGCACAAAATATTCAAGAATAAACATGTTTTACGGGGTATATGTCATTTAAAATATGTTGTCATATTTCTTATTAACCATGTGTGATTTTCAGTGGCACTAATGTTTAAAGTATGGATTAGTTCCTGTGCATGTTGAAACTGATGCTTCTGGGAAACAAGACTGAACCTCCACAACACTTTCCGGTAAGAGGTGACCACTGTGTGATGACCTTATTCTAATGTTTAAAATGGGACACACGCACCTTTTTAAAATTTAAATTAGAAACAAACTTGCTTCACATGTCAATCCTAGCTCCCTCTCCCTCCCCTCTTTCTGCAACCCCCACCAACTTCCCTCCCCTCCTCCCCCAACCCCCACCAACTTCCTACCATCCCTCAAAGCAGCCTCACCCCAATCCCCTTCCCCTCCCCAGAAAGGATGAGGCCCTCCATGAGGGATCACCAGTCTGTCCTATTTTCTAGGGCAGGATGTAGGCCCTCCCCCATGTGTTCAGGATGAGAGAACATCTCTCCATGTGGAATGGGGTCCCCAAGTCCAATTGTACTCTAGGGATAAATACTGATCTACTACCCGAGGCCCCATAGATTGCCAATGCCTCCTCACTGACATCCATGTTGAGGAGGATCTGTCCCATGCCATCAGTCTGGGATCCATGTGTTCCCTTTTGTTCAGGTCAGCTGTTTCTGTGGGTTTCATCAGCCTAGTCTTGAACACTTTGCTCATTATTACTCCCTGTCTGCAACTGAGTTCCAGGAGTTCATGTCAGTGTTTACGTGTGGGTGTTGGCCTGTACTTCCATCAGCCACTGGATGAAGGCTCTAGTATGGCATATAAGGTAGTTATCAATCTCATTGTAGGGGAAGGGCATTTACAGTAGCCTCTCCTGTAAAGGGAAGCCTTCCCGCCAGCCTGGTTCCAGAGCCACATCAGTCCCAAATAAACACACAGGAGGCTATATTAATTATGATGCTGTTGACATTGCTTGTTTCTTACTGGCTAGCTTTGACTTAAGTATTTATCCCGTAATTGTTAATCTAAGTATTTCTCTTACCGAAGCAAAGTTCCAGATATCTTATTTCTCTGGTGAGCTACATTGTGACTCCCTGTGTTTCTCCTACCCAGAATCCTCCTGGAATCCTAGTCCCACCTATCTTGCTTCCCTATTGGCCAACAGTGCTTTATTGACATATACACAGGACTTCACCCATCACTCTCCTCTATTGCCTAGATTGCAAGTTGGAGTCATCCTTGTAGGTAGTAATTATGGAATATATATAATGAACATTTTTTTATCATTTTTTATTTTAATTTTAAATAGCTTGTTTTACATGTCAATCCTAGTTCCCTCTCCCTCCCCTCTTCCCGCACTCCCCTTCCCCCCTCCCTCCCACTCTTTTGCCAATTCCTTCCACATAGGGGATATCTAGAGTCTGTCATTTTACTCTTGGTAGGGTCAAGGCACTGCCCTAAGAGTCCAGGCTGAGAGAGTATCTCTCTTTGTGCTATAGGCACATGAAGACAGTTTGTATACCAGGGATAGACACTGATCCACAGCTCAGGGCCCCATAGGTTGCCCAGGCCTTCTCACTGACACTCACATTTGGGAGGTCCAGATCAGTCCCATGCTGGCCTCCCCACTGTCGGTCTGGGGTCCAAGAGCACTCCCCTGTTCAGATCAGCTGTCTCTGCTGGTTTTTGCCAGCCCATTCTTTGCCAATTTGCTCATCACTCCTCTCTCTCTGTCACTGGGTTCCTTGGGTTCAGTTCAGTGATTAGTTGTGTGTTTGCCTCTGCTTCCATCAGTCACAGGATGAAGGCTCCCGGATGGTTATAGACATCAAGTTCATTATCAGGAATGGGCATTCGAGGTGGTCCCTCCACTATTGCTTAGCTTGCCAATTGATGTTATACCTTTAGATCACTCGAGGTCACTCTGGTGCCTGATCTGTCTTCGATCCTATGATTCCCTCTTCCCCCTATTCTACCCCCACCCACTCAACTTCCTGTTCCCCCATGACCAACTCCCTTCCTCTTTACCCCCTCTATTCTTCCCAGGTACCACTCCCCCCCACCATTCGCCATGTTCCCCATCCATTCAGAGGATCTTGTCTCCATCCTCTTCTCTTGGGTACTATGCATATATGCATATCTTTTAGGTTCTTTCCTGTTTCCCAGACTCTCTATCTGTGGAAGTGCAGACTGGCACTATCCTGATCCATATCTAAAATCCATATATGAGTGAGTACATACCATGTTTGTCTTTTTGTGACTGGGTTACCTCACTCAGGATGGTTTCTTCCAGTGCTATCCATTTCCCTGCGAATTTCAAGATTCCATTGTTTTTTTCTGCTGAGTAATACTCCATTGTGTAAATGTACCACATTTTCTCTATCCACTCTTCAGTTGAGGGGCATCTAGGTTGCTTCCAGGTTCTGGCTATTACAAACAATGCTGCTATGAACATAGTGGAGCAGATGCCCTTGTTGTATGAACCTGCCTCATTTGGATAAATGCCTAAGAGTGGAATTGCTGGGTCTAGTGGTAGATTAATTCCCATTTTCCTGAGGAATCTCCATACTGATTTCCAAAGAGGCTGTATGAGTCGGCATTCCCACCAGCAGTGGAGGACTGTTCCTCTCTCTCCACATCCTCTCCAGCATAAATTGTCTTCGGTGTTTTTGATTCTAGCCATTCTGACAGGAGTAAGATGGTATCACAGAGTTGTTTTGATTAGCATTTCCCTGATGGCTAAGGATGTTGAGCACTTTCTTAAGTGTCTCTTGGCCATTTTCGCCTCCTCTACTGACAATTCTCTATTTAGCTCTGTACCCCACCTTTCAAGTGGATCCTTTGGTGTTTTGGAGACTTGTTTCTTGAGTTCTTTGTAAATTTTGGAGATTAGCCCTCTGTCAGATGTAGGGTTAGTGAATATCTTTTCCCATTCTGTGGCCTGCCTTTTTGTCTTTTTGATTGTGTCCTTTGCCTTACAGAAGATTTTTAGTTTCAGAAGGTCCCATTTGTTAATTGTCGATCTCAGTGCCTGTGCCACTGGTGTTATGTTTAGGAAGTGGTCTCCTGGGCCAACTCGTTGAAGAGTATCTCCCACTTTCTCTTCTAAAAGTTTCAGTGTGGCTGGATGTATGTTGAGATCTTTGATCCATTTGGACTTAAGTTTTGTACAAGGCGATAAACATGGATCTATCTGCAGTCTTCTGCATACCAGTACCCAGTTATGCCGGCACCATTTGTTGAAGATGCTTTCTTTTTTCCACTGTACAGTTTTAGCTTCTTTGTCAAAAATCATGTGTTCATAGGTATGTGGGTTAAAATTAGGGCTTTCGATTCGGTTCCATTGGTCTACCTGCCTATTTTTGTGCCAATACCAAGCTGTTTTCAGGACTACATTTTAAAGGCATGTTTTATCTTCTTTTGTATTAGTGTAGATGTGTTTCTTTCTGTTTGTGTGCCATTTGAGTGCAAGGGCTCATGGAAGCCAGAAGCGGTCAGATCCTCTGTAACTGTACTTAATGATAGCTGTGAGTTGTCAAACATGGCTGATGGGAACTGACCTTGGGTTCAATGGAAGAGGAGCAAATACTTCTACCCACTGAGGTCTGTCCAGTCTCTGAAGATATACTTTAACCCAATTATCCATTCATAAATTTCAGAGTGATTTTTAATGCTTTCCTATTTTGAGTTTTTCTAAATAAAGGTCTTAACCTTAAAGTTAGGAAGTTAACAGAACAAGTTGCAATACATATGAGATAGCTTTTTGTCCCAATGTAAAAGTTATTTCTTACTAAGTCATCATTAGAAAACATTACTTGAAGTTGTGATATTAAGCAAGTGATACTACATGTATAAAAGGCTTATGGCAAGTATTCCATCATCAATTTAAGTCAGTCTAGTGCTACTTTGTTCCCACAGTGGAGAACTTGGTCTATTACAAAATAAACCAGAGATCTTGCAAAGCCTATATCATTACACCAATAGTCTGTGCTGAGAGGGTCAGTAATCATTATTATACTTTATTTCTCTGTGTTTGAAGAAGAAAAATGGAAATAATAAAGGGAAAATAAAAACATAAAACCTGCATATTTCCTACCATTACCTCAAAGAAAATTGTTACTGTCTTGATGGAAAACCACTAGACACCATGCAGTGATTTTCAGTTTCTCTGAATCACCAAACATAGACATGTCTACAGAAAATCTCAGTATTGGACTCAATGTTTGAAATCCCAATGTTACTGACAATTGTGGTAGCAGAAGAGGAAACCTGCGGCTTTTGATAGAGAACTAGCTCAAGCTCACAGTGGGCAATTCAAGTTACTGCTGCCAAAGTTACAATTTTCTTTGGTCAACTTTCCAAATGCTGCATAATAATGTTTGGCCTAAATACTGTTGATTAATTTAGTTAGCCTTTTGAGGAAAGAATCCCCATGAGGCTCTGTAAATAAATGACACTAAATTTTATCTTTATTGCAATACAAAACAAAACAACAGTTATTTTTGTAAAATCTTGGTAGTTTATCTGAACAGAGTCACAGGTGAGGAAAATTAACAAACTCTCATCTTTAAAAACTGTTCTAGTAGCTGGGAAACAATTAGGATCTTAACAAAATACAATAAGTGTGTTGTTCTGTTTTATTTTGTGAGAGTACATGTAATAAAAAAGAAAGATAGATATTTAAAACACTTTTCTGTAGTTATTTGCACTAATTAAAATCATTTTAAAATTAATTTTGCTAGTAGGATACGTGTCACTTTGAATAACATAATTCTAGATGTATTGTTCACACATTGCATACAAAGAAACTAAAGTTGTTTGTATAAATAAAAGTTAACACTGAATCATCTAGGTCCAATGGAAGCTATGCCATGTGCTTACATAATTTTGTGTTAGAGATATAGTTTTCTTAATTTACTCAGTATTCAGATATAACAAAACTAAAGAATGGTAGATTTAATGGCATTGACACAGAAGAATGACTGGCAATATACATGCAAAACAAAACTAAAAACAAAGAGTTAGAAGAAATTACAAGATCGTAAAAATTCGCCAAAACGTATATAAAACAGATTTTTAAATAGGTCAAAAGAGATTATTATTTTATAACAAGATAATACTATTGATTTTCTCAGCATTTGTGAGCCTGTGTGTGCTCAGTATAATATGAGACCTACTAGTGTAATATAAATATATGTTTGTACATATGCATGCATATTAGAGGCCAAAGATAGATGCCAGTCATGTTTCTCTGAGTACCTCACTCTCCATTACTAATTTTGATAAAGGCATAGCCAAAGAGTTTCTGATTACTCCCCTAATAGAGAGATTGAAGATATATACCACTGTGACTGTTTTTTAAATATATTGGTTTTGAGGATTTGAACTCTTATTCCCACATTATGGTAAAATAAAAGCTCATTATTAAAAATGATTTTCAGCATATGTGTATGATTTTCGAAAGTTGAAAATGGGAGCTTTTGCTGTTTCATTGGCCTGCTTCCTATCTTGATTTTCTGCATCATTTAAGAAATTAGCGTGAAGATACAAATAAATATTTAACCTTATGAATGAGACAACTAAGATGAAAACCTAATAGAGTTGCAAAATAATTATAACTGGACTTCTTTCCTTTACAACATAATCCCTTTTCTGTATTGTATGATTTCCTTAATTTTTTAGAATTACGATTTCCTTACACTTGTTTGCCAAATTCTAGAAATGCGTGTTATTTCAGCACTCAAAGCTACATTCTGCTAGTTACAAAAACATTTCCTCACTCTCTGAGCTATGGGAAGGCTTTGTACAATGTAATAATCACAGCATGGTTTCTAGTGTCAGAGTGATGCTCAGTTAGAAGACTTGGAACTTAGGAAATGAATAAATTAGTCCAAAGTATAAACTCAGTTCTAAGTTGATTTCAGTTTTCTTCTGCAATTCTTCTTTGGTGTGATTTTCCCAAGAAATAATAATTTATTTTCTTGACTAAAAACAGCACTATAAGGGCCTATCTGCATGTCTGAGTATTATAATGCAAGGCAGATTTAATTCTGTGCAGTTAAGAATATCTGAGAAAAAAGTAATAATGAAGTTATAGAAATGAGGATACATTTTTAGAGTCCAGAAAGCATGAGTGAGAGAGGACAGCCTGGGCAGCTGTGAAATTCTCGAATATTATTTCCGTATAGGACTATTAGTCTTTTATTCATGAAGATGCAAAAGAAAATTATACTTTACAAAACAAAATTATTCTAGTAAAGTAAAATTGCATTATTTTAATGGGGAAGTTACCAAAAATGGGCAGATTATTTTGTCCAGGAATAAAAGTACTACTGATTTGTAAAGAGTGGAATAACATAATATCATTTGCATTTTAAAAGACATGTATTTAATATATTGTTTTACGGTACTTACTGTATAGTAGAATGTCACTTGGATTATTCTCATTATTTCATTAGCCTTTCATTTAAAATAAAAAGCATTCCACATTATTTAAGATAACATGTGTTTTTCCCAATAACTGAAACAGAAATATGTAAAGTGAAAGTGAGCATCTTACCTTCCTCCACTCAGGCCTTCCTGTCATACACTCCCACTTCTTCACAGGTTCCTTGGGAGCAAAGCAGAGTAGCAGATAGATAAGTTTTATTCTTCCTCTTTGGTGGGACACACATAGAATGGGGAAAAAGTGACTCAAATGTTTATGGAAACACTAGTGATACATTGCCATATGTGGTTTTGATGTTGTCCTTACAAGTCTGTAGAGGTATAGTGTTCTGATTTGCATAGGACATGTAGGATCTTTCCTAATTTTTTGCCATCTTTAACTTTGTGTCCATTTTAGTGATGTGTGTATTCAGGTCTTTGATTTATATTCAGTTGTATTGTTAATCTTTATATAGTTGGATTTTATGTGTGTTTTATGTATGTCAAGTGACAGCCTATTGTCAGGTACATCCTTTAACATACTTTGTATTTTAACTTGTGTCTTGTTTTCATTCTCTTGATAATAAATTTTTGGAGAATACAGCAACTTAATTTAAATCAATTCCAACTTTCTGTTTTCTTTTTGATGGCTCATACCTTTAGAGTTTTATATGGTGTTGTCTTCTAAACAGTTGTTCTCAAACTTCCTGATGCTCTGACCTTTGAATACAGTTCCTCATACTGTGGTGAATTCCCCACCATAAAATCATACTTCATAACTGTAATATTGCTACTGTGATGTATTACAATGTAATTGTCTGTGTTTTGTGATGGTCTTAGGTCGATGGTCTTAGGTTGCCTATGTGAAAAAGTCATTAAATCCCATGGGGTCAGAACCAATAGTTTGAGCACTGCTGCTACAGAAAATAGAGTGCTTCCATTTCACCTTGAGTCTGTGATCCATTTTATGTTACCCTTTGTGATCACTGTAGTGTTGGTGTTTAGCTTTCTCTTTCCATCCTTTTATATCATGTGTTAAGAATATATTCTTTTTGGTCTACTTTGTCTTCTCTCTCCTCTGTTCCACTGCATTTTTGGTAAGTTTGTTCATTTGTCAAACCCACAGTCATTCCAGGTTCCATAACTTAGAAATTCCTGTAATAAGGTGGTGTGAGTTATCAACTTTCCTTTACTTCTTAATATTGATTAGGATGCCTTGTCTACATAATAACAGTTTGGTGATGTGTATATCTACAAAATAGCTGACTAAGTTTGCACTGATTCTATAGAATAAGAAAGAAAGAACTGATGTTTGTAGTATTGAGTTTTTAAATTTGCTCAAATGAAATATATTTCCTTATTTAATTCCCTCCATGATTTTTTTCAGTGTTCTGCGGTGTTCTAGAGTGTATCCTTTCTTAATTTATTTTTAAGGATTTTATTTTATTTTAAGCACATATGTGAATTAGTTTTATGTGAGTTAATTGCCTATAGAATTCAGAAGAGAGTATCAGAACTCCTGGAACTGAAGTTACAAGTGTTCCCAGGTGGGTGCTAGGAACTAAATGGTGGTCCTCTGCACGAGCAGGGTGAGTTCTGAACCAGTGTGCCATCTCTCCAGCCACGTTATTGCTTCTGTGCTACCATGTATCTTTAATTTCAAATTGCACTTGTTAATTGCTGCTCTAAACTTGCACAAATAATTTTTCTCGGTAAGACGAAAAGCTTCTCAACAAAGCAATTTAAGCATGTGAGAGGATTTGTTTGTTTTGTTTTTTTTGTTTTTTGTCTTTTGTTTTGTTGCGTTTTTGTTATTCCTCCACTATTTAAGGAAAGATAGAATGTAAACTTTACAGCTTGGGTGGGAAAGTATTATGGCTGTCAGGAAGTACAAAGTCATACCATACAACACAAGGATTTATTAGGATGGAGAAACCAGGATGGTGAGAAATAGCAAATAACTGAACAGGATACAGGGTTTATGTAGAGTTTCTTGGGGCAGGGGGCTAGGTGGAACTTTTCAGGGTGAAGCTTCAAGGTGGAGTTAGGTGGTATGTTGCATCAAGAGATAGGTTTTTTTTACTCTGTAGGGTGGGGACCCGGGTCCAGCAGTTAGGACAGTTCAAGTGTTCTGTTGGTATCCTGGCAATTGGAGGTCCTCAGGGGAGGGGCCTGACCACTCAATTCATGAGGAAAGAGAGGCAGTACAGCAAGAGCATGAGGCACCTGACCACATTGTATCCACATTCAGGAAGTAGAGAGAAATATGTATGTGCTCATCTCAGCTCTTTATTCATTTTTTATTTGTCCTGGTCTTTCTCTCCTGAATCAAAGCTTTTCCACAAAACACACTTCAAATACTCCCAGAAGTGTGTTTCCCAGGAGATTCCAAATTAGATGAAATTAATAATGAAGATAAACATCACAACTTACTTTTCTTTTATTTTTGAGCCTAGTATCTCATTGTAATTTATTCTTTTGATATTATGACAATTACATTGTTTTCCCCTTCTCTTTCCTTCCTTCAAACCTTCCTGTGTAAAACCATTACCCACTCATGGTCTTTTTTAATTTTAGCATACATATATATATTATATATTCCATAAATAGTAAATACAGCATGTTAATTCCACATATTTTTTCTTATATGTGTTTGGTTTTTAGGTTTAATCACTTAGTATTTGATATACAGTTGTTGTGCTATTCCCAGGGAAAGAGTATTTCTTTCATTCTCTCAGCTTTCCTCCATTGCTTTTAATATATTTTTGGGGATTTTCCTCATCTACTTTTGATGGCTTGAAGCTTTCTGTCATGGTATCTGTCTATTGCAAAGAGAATATTCAAAGATCATTGATGTTGTGTGAGAACTACACTTATGTGTGTACATGAGGATAAATGTGTGTAATGTATTTAGGCATTAAGCTGGTTTGGTGAAGTGGTGATTTAAGTTTTTCTCCCATATATGTGAATTTAATAGCACTTGATAGTTGTCTATAGTTTCTCATACAAGGCACATTTTTCCTCTTGCTGAGTGGGCCTTAAGTGCAATTAGAATTTACTTTCATGTATTACAACTGCCTCATTCACAGTTTTCCTGGCAGTTCCAGAAGGTTTCCTTATTATTTCATTCAATTTTTACTGCAGTATCTTATCTTAATGTAGTATATAGGACTTCTGAGACAATTTAAAAAAAATATTAATGTGTAGAATAACCATATTTCTGATTTTTATAGAAAAACTGGATTTCACACCATTGTTATTATTCAGATATAGGATGTTTATATATTCTTACAAATTGAAGTGTTGCTAGTTTGCTGAAAATGTTTCTTATGACTAGATACTGGCTATTCTAAAATTCTGTTTCATTATTCATTGATATAGTAATGTGATTTTACTGCTATTTTGAAATGGAAAATAACGAATTTATTTTCAAGTTTAATGAGTGTTCCATTCATGTGATGAATTGGAATAGGTTGTGATGTGTGAGTCTTGTGTGTTATTGGATTGGACTTGTTAACATGTTTAGTAATGTGCTAGTCACTCAGCTATGTCAACGTCCTTATACATTCCTGAACAAAATTGAATTTATTTTTTCTTTTTTCAAATATACATTCTCTGCTTTTGATATCAAAGCAATGTAGAATTATAAGATTTTGGATTATGATTTCTCTACTTTTAACTTAATTAGTGGATTGTGAAGAATTAGTATAATTCACTCGCCAGTGAAGACATCTGGAAATTGTTTGCTATTTATGTTATTTATTACTTATTATTTGTAATATTGTAGGATTAGTCAGATTGTATATTTTGTTAAGTATTTTGGCAGGTTGTCTTTCCCATGGAATAAATTACTGTATTTTTGTCTAGGTTTTCAAATATATGAGTATAGAGTTGTAAAATGTCAATTACATTGTATTAACTTTAATAAGGTCTGTAGCAATGTTCCCCCTTTCCTTTTAATATCAATAGTTTGTGTCAGTTTTCTTATGTCACAGTTTTTTATTTTTATAAAAATTCTTTAAAAACTTTTAAAGCCTGAGTGGATTGGAATCAGTTTGTTTTTTATTTTACTCCAAGAAAATATTTTCCCAGAACAAGTGTAATGACTTTCACCAGAGCAGAGCAGAGCTGTAAAACTTTCACTGGGGAGGGAAACTTTCCCTTAGAGGAGCAGGCTGGGACACTTATCTGGAGCAGAGCTGTAACAACTTTGCTGGGGAACTCCTCCCTTGCCAGAGAAGAGTTACTACACTTACATTGGAGAACCCTTTTCCTGGAGTAGAAGTCTAAGCTACTATACTTACAATGCCTTTGTGGGATTCCTTGGCTCCTGAGTGCCAGGATTCCTTTCCATCCAAGCAGCAATGCTTACATTTGGTGTCATGACTCTGATAGGTTTTCCTGGTGCCTTGGCTCCCCATTGTGGTCTGAACCTCATTGGGGCTCTATCCTTCATTTACAGTCCACAAGCAACAGACTCACCCTCTGGCTTACCAGCAGCAATTGGGTAAATTTTCCCTTTAGTCAGTGTAAACCTTTACCTGAGTTTGAGGAAATTAATACTGAGTGCATATCACCCCCTTGGTACTCTTAGACATGGCAGTACCCCCATTCATAGTCTTTAAGGCTGCTTCTGACTCTCTTTCCCCTGACCCATTCCACCACTTAGCTGTATCATTAAAAATATCCCCCTTACTTATTTCTTCCTAATGGTGCCAACCTCCTAGGCAAAGTAGGAACCTCTATTTCTTTTGCTTCCCCATTTGTAGGCTCACCAGCAGTTTGTCTCCTCCTTTTCCTCCAAAACACAATCTGACATACCTTTTCCCTTACTGGATACTCATGTAGATCTCCAGATATGGGATACTCCAAACCCCTCTATAGCCAAATATTACTGCTCATTATCATTCAACTACAAACCCCCAACAACTATATAATTCAAGCTCAACACCAACTTCCTCTCCAAAGCCTCAGGGAAATTAAGCCTCTCATCTCTGACTTCTTAAGGAAGAGTTTTCTGCATTCCATTTTTCCTCTTTTAATATCCCCATGCTCAGTTAAAAACCTAAAGGAACCTACCACTTGGTTCAATATCTCCAACTTATCTACTATGCAGTAGCTCCCTTTAACCCCATAGTACCCAATCCTGATACTCTCCTCACCATCATCTCCTTACAGGCTTCCCATGTATCTGTCCTAGACCTCCAGGGCATGTTCTTTCCTATTCCTCTGGACCCCCAGTCACAGAATACCTTCGCCTTTGTTTGGGGGAACCAGGCCACACCCATTTCTACCCAACTCACTTGGAGAGTCCTACCCTAAGGATTCTATGACAGCTCACATTTATGTGTCCAGGCTCCAGCTTCTGAGTTATTGCTGTTGTCTCTTCTTAAATCTGAGACTATATAACACATAGATGATATTTGCCATGGTAGTCTGTCCTTGCAAATTATCCAGGCAGATTGTTTGTTAAACTTTCTGTATATTCACAGATACAAGGTTTTATCCTCTAAGGTCCAGCTGTCCACTCTTCAGTTTACTTATCTGGTATTAGCTATTACTCCAACTCATGAAGCTATTATCCTAGATAGAAAATACTTAATCCAAGGCATGGCATCAAATATAAGTATTGCAGTTCAGATGGAAAGGTATCCCTGCAGTTTGGAGCCAATAAATAGCACAAAGTTATAGCACATATAGCAGCTTAGACTTCTGCTGCATAGAAAGGTTCCCTAATCCAAGTGTAACAACTCTTTTCTGGCAGGTTAGGTTTTCCCCATGAAATTGTTACAGTTTGGGGAAGTTTTTGCAGTTCTGTTCTCCTAAAGAAAAGTTTCCCCAGAAAAAAGTGTTACAGCTCTACTCTGCTCTGCTTTGCTCTACTCTGCTCTGGTGAAAGTTGTTACAGCTCTGTTGAGGTCCCAAAGAATATAACAATTCAGCTTGCTAGAAGATAGAAATATTATAGTTCCATTTGCTCTGCTCCAGTGAAAGTTGTTACAGCTGGGTTCTGCTCAAATGAAAATGTCACACCACACAAGAAACCTCATTCAAGAGATTTATTGGGGAGCAGAATCCAGGAGGGTGGTTGCCTCAGGTGAGAAACAGTAGCAAACTGAAGGGTACAGATATTGTGTGGGAGGAGCTTTCCAGGGAGGCTTAAAATGGTGCGATTTTTGTAACCTGATTCTAGGGCAAGCTCAAGGATTCCTGTCTTTCTGTGCTCAAGAATTGTGTTTTCCCGCTCAGGGACCTTAGGGATTGGTGAAATTCTGCAGCATGACTCTGGGGCAAGCTCAGGGATTACTGGGTCCTAATCCCTCGTCAAGTCAGGGCCAGGTTGTTTTCCTTGGCTCATTTCTCAGGTCCAGTTAGGTATAGGTCAGTTTTTTCCTTGGCCTCTTTATACACTATGCTATCTATACTTATTTGATTTTTTACTTATTTAGGATACAATTTATGTTTTCTAATTTCATAATAGGTGGAACTAGATAGTTGATGTTATATTGTCCTTTCAATGAACTAAGTGCCACTTATTTCCCTATAAATGGTGCCACAGATTTCAAGTTTCATTCCCTTTTATCTAGTGTGTATTCTATCTTGTTTTAATTGTATCCTTTCATATAAATGTCAATTTAGAAATATGTTGTTTATCATTCAGATCATAGGATTTTTCCATATATCCCTTTCTTCTTATTTCTAATTTAATTCTAAATATCTGATTCATTAGAAAGTATAATTGATATTCTCCAAAATAAAACAAATGAATAACTCAACTGAGGCAGAAACTATCCAGGATGGTGTACATACCTGTAAATAATAGTGATCTTTCAAACAACAATTATGTACTTGTATGTTAGTTTTTATTTAGGGTCTCATTAACTTACTTGTTTTTGTGAAATTAATAAACTTTTTAAAGTACTAGTTAAAATTCCAAAGTTTAGATATGATGCATTTATGTTCATTCATTTCTGTAGGCTTGCAGAAAAAAATAATAATTTAATATGTTCTGATTTATTCCTAAGATCAGTATAAGATTAAAATACTTTGCCATATTTTGGAGTTTAATATGAGACAGAACTAGAATCTTCCAGTATTTCTATAAGCTGTCTCCAAGGTTTTTCAAACTTCTAAGCTGTTTTGTAGGTGCTAACTCTGACTTATGGGAAAAGACAACTCTGTTAGCTTTCTGTATGTATACAGGTCCAGAAGATCCTTGCTTGTAGCTCAGTGATGTTAATTTGGATTCAGATTTTTCAAATCCACAAAGTAATGGTGCATATCTAATTTTCTAATAAAATAAACAGGGATAATTCTTTCTAGCCTGTTCCCATCATTGGTTGCAGTGTTACACTTATATACACACTATGATAAAGGACTGCACCTGAGTGCTGAAATCATTGGTATTTTACATAATTATTGTTTAACACATAATAGAGACATAAAAATCTCACTGGCTCTTCAGAATGTTTAAATCTTGATTTTACAACAACTGACAAAGAGAAAATACTTCAAGTATTTGAATTCTTCTCCAGAATAGGAAAATAATTTTCTGAAACTTGCCTGAAGAGTCCAATTAAGGCCTAAACTCTCTACTCTCTATTGAATGTCTCTGTGGAACTTAGTGTATTACCATGTTCCACGTCCATGCTGGAACAGGGACATTCAGATCTGTGCTTGTTATACAATGGAATCTTTTAAGGACTTGAAATTTAATCTGAAATTAAATTTAAGAAAAATGGATTCTTGTCATCAGTCTTGTGTGTTAGAGAGAGTTGATTTGTGTTGGAAAAATTCAAAGTGTGTGCACTCTTGTGAACACCTGAGTGCTATTTAGCATAATTGGGTTACAGCTCACGCTGATTGTGTTTTTCCCCTGCCGCATCTAATTTCTTTTTTCCCAATATTTTATTGTTTGGTTTTAGTTTGGATGGTGTATGGAAATTAAAGGACTCTAATTTTTTAAGAGCCCTAAAGGGAAGAATGCTTTTGTGTTAGTCATTCTTGTAAACACCTGTGCACTGTTGAGTGTAATTGGGTTACAGCTGGTGCTGTGAGAGTCAACTGAATGAGATTTGTATATTGACTAGAAACTTGACATTGGATGCCATTGATTTGTTTTCTTTGCTTTTTCTCTCTAAACTTTTGCAAGTGTCTTGGAAATTGGGGACTTTAAACCAAAATAAACCGTGTCCTTATGATCAATAGCACTTCAGACAATTATTTTAAAAATTATGAGCTTCCATTATGCTTGTATGTAGTTCCTTAAACTTAGATGGTCCTAACATCAAAAGCTTCCTGCCTACATTTTTCTCCAGGAATCAGGAATATTTAATAACCCAGTTATATTTAGACAGACTAGTTATATAATATGGAGAATTATGCATTAGAGGTGAATGTATAGCAACCATCAGACAGCAATGAAGAAGAAATTAGTTCTCAAATGTTTTACTGAGACCTGCTTAGTTTTCTTAGTATCATTATTGGAACATATACCTCAGTATAGTCCATGACAGTAAAACATTTCATATAATTTGCTAAAAGCAAATTCCTTTAGAAAAGCTCAAAATTTAAAGAAGTGACTATGGATTTTTCTATTGAGTCAATGTCATAGATTGCAAATGGAAAAACACTTCAGCAGTTAACATACATGTATAAAATTAATTTTGGAACTAGTACAGAGTGGCAAGAGAACACTGGACATACCAAAATTTTGAATCTTTCATTAGTGCAAACTCATAAATAACCATATTTCTTTGTACTTCAGGGAAGTTTATAGATTTAATAGGATTTAATGTTTCTTTAGATTTATTCTGCATGACAGAGAGCAGAATGAGAAATACCAGCTGAAATTAATGAAGTATAAAGGAGTAGCTGAAGTATTCAATCAGTAAAGTCATTTGTAATACATCAAGCAAAAATGTATCTAGATTTATTGCTGTGCTACTTCAAATCTATAATATACAAATGAGAAAAATAGTTTGTTATTCTTCCAATTTCTCCACTTAAAATTGCACATCCCCTGTGCTAACATAAGCAGATTGTGTATATTAAGAGATAAAGTAAATGCCCTTGGATTCAATAAAGCAATTAAAAAGTTATAAAAGAGTAATTTGAAATGTAGCCCTAATATCTTCCCTTGGTAGTCTTGATTATGATGGAGCTAATAATTTTGCCTTTTGTAGGAGAAAACATAGGAGAAAATATAATATGGTCTCGTGAATTGGTCAAATAATTCAGCTAAATTTTGTTGTGCACCCTTTGAACAAAGCTCTGGATGATGACTCCAGGGACTCTAAGGAGGACAGTTCTAACTGCTCTGGTCAGATATTCTCTGAAGTATTTCCCAGAACCTACATAGATGAAAAATAAGACCCTGTTCTTGTATCTCTATTTCTTTTTTTAATCACTTTTTATTTTAATTTTAAATAGCTTGTTTTACATGTCAATCCCAGATCCCTCTCCCTCTCCTCCTCCCACACTCCCCATCCCCCCCAGCCTCTCACCCTATTGCCAATTCCTTCCACATAGGGGATATCTAGAGTCTGTCATTTCCCTCAGGGTAGGGTCCAGGCACTCCCCTAAGAGTCCAGGCTGAGAGAGCATCCCTCTTTGTGCTATGGGCAGACGATGACTGTTCATATTCCAGGGATAGACCCTCATCCACTGCTCAGGGCCCCACAGGTTGCCCAGGCCTACTCACTGACACTCACATTTGGGGGGTCCAGATCAGTCCCATGCTGGCCTCCCTGCTGTTGGTCTGGGGTCCAAGAGCTCTCCCCTGTTCAGATCAGCTGTCTCTGCTGGTTTTGCCAGCCCATTCTTTGCCAATTTGCTCATCACTCCTCTCTCTCTGTCACTGGGTTCCTTGGGTGCAGATCAGTGCTTAATTGTATGTGTTTGCCTCTGCTTCCATCAGTCACTGGATGAAGGCTCCCGGATGGTTATAGACATCAAGTTCATTATCAGGAATGGGCATTCGAGGTGGTCTCTCCACTAATGCTTAGCTTGCCAATTGGTGTTATCCCTTCAGATCACTAGAGGTCACTCTGGTGCCTGATCTGTCTTCTAACCTATGATTCCCTCTTCCCCCTATTCTACCCCCACCCACTCAGACTTCCTGTTCCCCCATGACCTACTCTCAATTCCTCTTCTCCCCCCTTTCTTCTTCCCAGCTCCCACTCCCCCCCCACCCCATTTCTTATGGCACTTCTACCTGCAAAATCATAAGTCGCCAAGTATTTTAAGAATGTCATCATTATGGAACAGCAAACTTATCATAGAAAGCATATATGTTTAACTCCCTTTCTAAAGTTTCAAAAGAAGGGTAAGGAACTTGTACTTGGCTCTATCTTCTACATGGGTTTATGGTCTCAATTGTGTCCTTATCAGAGCAGAGACAGCTGAAAGTTGTTATGGTGCCCCCAGATGAACTGCACACAACAAGTCAGATATATTAATTAGTGATATAATATTTCAGAAGAGCAAACATACAAAGACTCCACGAGGTGGGGATGAAAATGGAGCGCTGTGTGCATCACTGAAAGCGTGACCCAGGAGAGAAAATAGTGGCTTTGAGGAATGCCAGTTAAATAAGGAATAAAGATGGGAAATTCCCTGCTTGACTGTTTTCTCAAATCCTCCTTTTTTCACATATCAAGAATGATGTAATATAGCTAGTTATTTTTATATGGGACAAAGGGAAAGTTTTGAAAGGAAAATCTCTGCTTGGCTTCTTGTCCTGCCGTTTGCTGGCTCCTGTGTCTATGTACTCCCCATGTACATGTTTAGGACCTAAAGTGATTCAATACTGAGATTGAGACATGTTATTTAAAGTAAATATGAGGTATATTCAAAGCCAGCTGTTTTTAACACACTGCCCAAGGAAAATAATGGATTGTGTGAACTTTAATCAGGTAGTTTGGGATTGTTTCTGTCATTCTAAAATGTCTGAGAAAGCCTTCATGAAAGAAAATGTTCTTATATTTATTTACATAATGAAGAAAGTCTTATTCAAAAATGTAATAGTAGATGTATTGTTGCTGTGGGTTAAGTGCTAAAATGATCTCAATAGGAAATGTGAAACTGCTGTTGTTGAACTTGGTAGGCTATCTGTTAAGTATATATTAGACCTGTTGTGATAGTGGCATTTTAATACAAGTATATTTAGTTGAAATTTCTTTTAGGAAATTTTTATGCAAAAATATAACTCTCACCTCAAGGCAGATAAGAGATAGTTTTTTTTTTTCTGGAAGCAACTATGGATGACTGTGACTTGGAAACACAGATTTCAAATTACGCACCTACCATGTGCTAACAGTTTCCTGAAATTTTTCTAGTAACAGAGAAACATTATAAAATACATTGGTTAAAACCATAAGTAGGGCAGGAACTCAAGGAAAGAAATCAGAACTATAGACCTTGGGTCCTTTCTGACAGTGTTTGTAGCCTTTTGGTCAGTTTGCATATACTAACATATTTAAGTCATTATAAACCAAAAATATGAGTTTATGCAGAGGAAGATAATCAATGATTTTCAAGAAGATTAAAGAAAGTCTAAAATAATTTGGATGCCAAGCTGTCTATAACCATGGAAGTTCAGTCAGTCAACTGGCCCTGAAGAAATTACATTTTGTGGTTCTTTATAGTGCTTCATGATCAGGGTATCCTTACACTCTCAGGATATTTGTCAGTTTAGAAGAACATTTGGGTTAGTGGGGTTTAATTCATCACTAAGCAGCAACAATGTATCCAGTTATTTTCTGTTGTCATAACTGAATTCACCTAGACATATGTTATATGCCCTGAGGACAAACTCACAAAAAATTAAATTATCATTTATTGATTCAGGCATTTTGCTTGATAACATGGGCTTTTATCTTTAATACTCCAAAGGAAACAAAAATAATTAAGAGATTTTTCTTTTGACATCTGCTCGTTACATTCAATCCCTTATAAATCGGAACTCTAGACACTGAAGTCATAAATGGTGCTAAGTGAACAGGTGTGGAGACAAGATAAAGCCTGAAGAGAGAGAAGTTACTATTCCACAAACACATGAGCTGGTAAAGCTCTTGCTTTTCCAACTGGAGCCTCACTCCTAGTCCAAGATCTGCACCTTAGCAGGGTTCCCTCATATCTTTCCTTTGCACTTGGTGAGGAAACTCATGCATGGCACATGTCTGCCTTAATATTTACACATTTTCTTTTATTCAATTCTATATATAAGAACTAGATCAGTCACCTACCTATTTATAAATTTCTGTGGTTATGTCCTGTCATACCATAATATATCATTTCTAGCTTGATTAGAAAATTCACAGGTTCTGGCAGAATATTGACCATTTCCCTACTCTTGTTACTTTCATTTTCATTGTCATTATTAACTAAGCAGTTTGGGTAAAATTTGGTTTCTTGAGCAATCAGCAAGCAGGGAGTATTGTCATTACATTCTAGACAGTTAAGTGCTGAAGATGTGTGAGGAAATCCTAGAGAGGAAGAGGCTAGAATTAAAGGTAAAATTATTTCTTTAAAGTTTTTATGATACGTATTCTTCACATAGTTTGAACATTAAATAAATAGACTAAAAATAATTATTTTACTTTCAAGCCATGACGATGATATAAAACACTGAGTCTTAACCTGTGGGTCTTGACCTTTGGAAGTAAAATGGCCCTTTCATGGGGGTTGCCTAAGACTATTGGAAAATACAAATATTTACATTATGGCTCATAAAGGTAGCAAACTTACAGTTATGAAGTAGCAATGAAAATGATTTTATGGCTGGGGGTCACCACCACATGAGGAAATGTGCTAAAGCATCACAACATTGGGAAGGCTGAGAACCATTGAACTAGGGAATAATCAAAATGAAATATTTAAGAGAAAATTAGAAATAAGTAAGATTGTATGATGAATAAAAAGACAGCTAAAATCTCATCACTAAATTCTTTCATGTATCTTAAAATCCATTAGAAAGTTGAGTCATTAAGACACAATGGCATTCATATCAGGGATTAATATTCACTAGCAAGAGAACACAAAGAGGAGGCAAAGTGGTCTTCATTTTATTCTATAGTGTAATCAAGTATATGGTACTAAACTAATGCTTACCAGAAGTGTAGTCCCCAACTAGAGGTGTTTTGACATGGCATCCATCATCAAGTTAATTTTGCCCTAGAGAAACTGCTGATTAGAACATGATTATTGGCAAATCATAGCTATTTATGGATCAGTGGTCAGAGTATAGGCAACTCTTACCCTTGATTCTAAGAAGCAGGCATGAAGGAACACCAAAAATCAGCAAACAGCATTCAGCTGTGATGAAGAAAAACATGGGCTTGTTCACAAGACAAGAACGTACTTCTCAAAGTGAGGCTACAATACAGGCTCTTAGGGTGTATGCATAATTTCACTGTTTTTCTTAAGAATGTAACATCTATAAATCCAAGATAATTTTTTTCTTGATGCTTAACACTTGCAACGGTAGTATTCTCATTCAATGATGTGTATATGCACAAAAAAGTAGATTCATTAGTTTTATGAGGCAAGGTATTCTGACAAATAAAATTCCAACAAATAAGAGAACACAGTTTAGAGTCGGGTGTTGGTGGCACACGCCTTTAATCCCAGCACTCAGGAGGCAGAGGCAGTTGGATCTCTGTGAGTTCAAGGCCAGCCTGGTCTACAGAGCGAGTTCCAGGCCAAAAAATATACAGAAACCCTGTCTCGAAAAACAAAACAAACAAACAAAAAAAAGAGAGAACACAGTTTCAGTGTTCATAACTGTGCTAAATCCATTCTGTTCTTGAGAGACATATGTGCCTTCTCTATGTACCAAGTGATTTTGTGGATTTTGAGAATTGATTATTTGAACTGTGTAGTACGCTAGCTTCTTGGTCTTAATTTTACATCTCAAATGCTAAATCAGTTAAGACTCATTCATCAGCTTCAAAGTCTAAACAAATGAATTATCTCTTAGTTGTTTCTTCTATAGTTCCAAGTTTTCTTTGTTTCTGCCATTTGACTTAATCTTGAGAAAGTGCACACATAGACATATGTCCACACTGCCCACGCACCTCACTGCAAAGCTGTATGAATTGGTGCGAATCTTTAGTCTTGATGAAATAACAAGGCTGTGTTTTTAAGTGAGTCTTTTCCCTGTTTTCGCAATCCCTGTCATTTTATCTTATAATGACTATTCCTATAACTCTAATTTATAGCACATAGAGAGCTAACTCATAGGATGGCTCTGAAAGCTATGAATTAATGCCTTGTCCTCTGGTTCTGAGTAACATGATTTGAGCAAAGTACTGATGTAAGCCTCTGCCTCTTTTGACAGCATGGGAGTAATGTCATTGAAGTTTCATGTATACTCAGATATAAACTGCTGTCATTTATTGCCCAGGTGATTTGTTTTACAACCTTAAAAACAGATTCACTACATATAACATGATTTTATTCTCTTTTCTTGTCTTGAATGAATAAATTCCTTTTAAAGCTTTCATGTGAACATCTTCGCTGTAATGAAGTTTAGCTCACTGGTTTCATGGTTATGCTTTTTAAAGTAAATAGTAATAACTAGTTAAATAATGAAGTAGGACAAAGTGTTTTCTAAACATATGTCTGCATATTTAATATATAGAATAGATGTGTGAGAAGTAGATTGGATTGCTATATAGAAAAAAGAAGGAAATTTAAAAATCAGAGAATTGCCAGGTGTTGTTTGTACACGGCTTTAATTCTAGCACTCAGAACAGAGGAAGGTGGATCACTGAGTTAAAAACTAGCCAGGTCTACAGAGTGAGTTTCAGGACAGCCAGGGCTACACAGTGAAACTCTCAAAAAAATAATAGAATTTGGTTGAATAAATTCATTCACTAAGTGAAGTAGGTAGATCTCTATAACTTTGAGGTTTATCCTTCTTCAGCATCCATTTGTTTTTTTACAGTAAGATTAGCCCATCTTCAAATTGTTAATAATTATATAGATGGGAATTCTATTATTAAGTTATGAAGGATATAAATATGTATACTGTTTGTTAAACATTATTACTCTTAAGTCATCACCATTGTGATGAGTTGTTATGAATAAGCAAATAACAAATATACTCTATTAAACACTCTTTTTTTAAATTTTATTTTCCAGTTTAAATTTAGGTAAGAAACAAGGTTGCTTCACAAGTCAGTTCCAGGTCGCTCTCCCTTTCCCTCCCCTCTTCCCGTGCCCTCCCCCTCTATTAAACACTCTTAACATTTCCACATTAATAGCAGTGTTACCAGAATGTGCCATTGAAGGAAATGTGCAATAAAAACATTTCAAGTTTTCTGATATTATAATCTGGGATTTTTACTCACTTGACCTATACAAATACAATTAAAGGTATAACACAAAATAAATAACTTGTTTCCAGGTGATAATTTTTTTATTTAAAAAATGTGTTTTTCAGAGAAACAAGGCATGTACTCTCTCATATATGGATTTTTTACATTTATTTTTCAGTTTAAATTTAGATAAGAAACAAGGTTGCTTCACAAGTCAGTTCCAGGTCCCTCTCCCTTTCCCTCCCCTCCTCCCGTGCCCTCCCCCTAACCCCCCCATTATTCCCTCATTTCCCCAGGGAGGGTGAGGCCCTCCATGGGGGTGTCCACAGTCTGTCATTTCATATAGGGCAGGGCCTAGACCCTTCCCCAAGAGTTCAGGGTGAGAGTGCACCTCACATTGTTGGATGGGAGTCCAAAGTCCGTGTGTATACTTGGGATGGGTACTGATCTGCTGCCCAAGGCTCAATAGATTACCTAGGCATCCTCACTGACACTCACATTCAGGGGATCTTGATCAGTCCCATGCTGAATTCCCAGGCTGATGCCTGGGATTCAAGAGTTAACCTTTGTCAGGCCAGCTGTTTCTGGGGGTTAAGCCAGCCCAGTCTTAATCCCTTTGGTCATCAGTCCTCCCTCTCTGTTACTGGCTTTCATGAGTTCACCTCAGTACTTAACCCAGGGAGTCTGCCTCTTCTTTGATCAGCCACTGAATGAAGTTTCTGTTTCCCAGACTCTCTGGCCATGGGATTGTAGGCTGGCACTCCCCAGATCTATGTCTAAAATCCATATATGAGAGAGTACATGCCATGTTTCTCTTTTTGTGACTGGGTTACCTCACTCAGGATGGTTTCTTCTAGTGTCATCCATTTGCCTGCGAATCTCAGGATTCCATTGTTTTTTTCTGCTGAATAGTACTCTATTGTGTAAATGTACCACATTTTCTCTATCCACTCTTTGGTTGAGGGACATCTAGGTTGCTTCGAAGTTCTGCCTATTACAAATAATGCTGCTATGAACATAGTGGAACAGACATCCTTGTTGTATGAATGGGCATCTTTTGGATATATACCTAAGAGTGGAGTTGCTGGGTCTTGTGGTAGGTTTATTCCCATTTTTCTGAGGAATCTCCATACTGATTTCCAAAGTGGCTGAACCAGTTGGCACTCCCACCAGCAATGGAGGAGTGTCCCCCTTTCACCACATCCTCTCCAGCATAAATTGTCGTCATTGGTGTTTTTGATTTTAGCCATTTTGACAGGAGTGAGATGGTATCTGAGTTGTTTTGATTTGCATTTCCCGGATGGCTAAGGATGTTGAGCACTTTCTCAAGTGCCTCTCAGCCATTTTAGACTCATCTATTGAAAATTCTCTATTTAGTTCTGCAGCCCACTTTTTAATTGTGTCCTTTGATGTTTTGGAGACTTGCTTCTTGAGTTCTTTGTAAATTTTGGAGATCAACCCTCTGTCAGATGTGGGATTAGTGAATATTTTTTTCCCATTCTGTGGGCTGCCTTTTTGCTTGTTGACTGTGTCCCTTGCCTTACAGAAGCTTCTCAGTTTCAGGAGATCCCATTTATTAATTGTTGATCTCACTGTCTGTGCTAGTGGTGTTATGTTCAGGAAGCTGTCTCCTGTACCAATTCGTTCAAGGGTACCACCCACTTCAGTGTGGCTGGATTTATGTTGAGGTCTTTGATCCATTTGGACTTAAGTTTTGTGCATGGCGATAAACATGGATTGATCCACATTCTTCTACATGCCAGCCTCCAGTTATCTGGGGAGTGCCAGCCTACAATCCCATGACCAGAGAGCCTGGGGAACAGAACCTTCATTCAATGGCTGATGGAAGCAGAGGCAGACTCCCCACAGCTAAACACTGAGCTGAACTCAAAGAAACCAGTGACAGAGGAGGACTGATGAGCAAAAGGTTTAAGACTGGTCTGGTTTAACCCCCATAAACAGCTGACCTGACAAGGGTTAGCTCTTGAATCCCAGACTGATCAAGTCCCCCTGAACATGGGTGTCAGTGAGGAGGCCTAGATAATCTATTGGGCCTTAGGTATAGATCAGTATTTATCCCCCTGTATCAAGGCTGAGCAAGGTATCCCACCATAAGAAGTGGGCTCGAAAAAGTCAGTTCATGCTCCAGATGCTAAACATTTGTGTTCTTACCTCTAGGATTATTAATGAAAAACAGTCTTTATTTCAATGGTCTTACAACATGACACATTAAAGATACCTTTTATTTTAGACGCACATTTCGTACCTAATGTTTTAAAGCAAACATTCCACACTGTAAGTGCTATTTATTGATGCTTAAAGGTTCAATGAATTATTCAGCCCCTTTCCCCTTCTTGCTTGGCTGAACACCTATTGAGTTTTCAGAGAAGTTTCATATCAATAAATGTGTTCTTGCTTTGCAGCTCCAATTTCATGCTTGGCCTTTCTCGAGCAACACACAAGAAAAATAAATAACCAAAAGGAATTAAAATAAGTATACAAATTGCTCTAACTGGGTGCCCAAATTATTAAAGCTCTCAGTGTTTTATGAATTAAGACATTCAGTCAAGTCTGTGGAAATAGTTTTCATGAAGTGTAACTGGCAAAACCCTGGTCTTTTAAGCTACAGGCTGTGGAAAATGGCATTTGTTTCTATGCAGGTCATACACAGAGTTGAATTGATTCATTGACAGTTAAGTCCTTAGAAGATTAGAGACCTATCAGAACTTTTTATCTTATGTTACCACATGGAGAGGTATACAATAAAAGAGTGGCTGTCTAAACTAATAGAATCGAACAGCGAATTGTATTAAAATTGGCATTAGGTACAAGGTCAGCAGCTTCAAATACTTATGCTTCCTGTAAAAAAGAACCTAACCCATCCTCATTAAGACAGTTTCAGATAGTGACCATAAGTCTTACTTTTTCTCATGATACAGAAAATGAAAAGCAAGTGTTTTGTTTTTGCTTTTTTTTAACACATGGGTACTTTAAAAATAGACTTTTAAGTTGTATGTGCTTGAGCATTTTACTTGAAGGAATGTGAACCATGTGCATGTTTGACCCTCACAGGGGCCAGAAGAGGACACTGGATCTTCTGAAACTAGAAGTTTAGACAGTTGTTATCCACTGTGTAATGCAGGGAATTGAGCCCAGGTCCTCTGGAAAAAAAAACCAGGTGCTCCCAATTTCTGAGCTGTCTCTCCAGCCCCAGTATTTGATATTTTAACACTACATAGAACAGCTAACATTTCATCAAGTTTACTTGTCTAGTAGAGGAAAGTTTGATCCATTTACCCAAGCATATGGGAAATTCATTGAGAAAATTCTATCTTCTCCTACTCTGGTAGACCACCATAATATTTGAAGCTTTCCTAAGAATGTTTCAATCCATACACTCACTTAATCAACTTTCAATAAGTAAGTAACATTTTATGTAGTAGGTAAAAAATAAAAATTGTAGTTCAATGAGCTAACACAGATATTATAATATTTATTATCAAATCAGTATGCTATGCAATCATGCAGTTTTCATTTCCTAAAACTTCTCTCTCAAACAAGAAACTGTTAACTTCAAATTGTTTTTAGTTTCAGAGTGGTTTAACACATGTCTTATTTTTAAACTGAATCTATAGTTTATGACAGGAAAGTGAATGGAACTGAAAAAAAATCCCAAGCAAGACAACCCAGATCCAGAGAGACAATCACGATATGAACTCACTAATAAGTGGATATAAGCTGTTAAGGAAAAGATAACCACGCAACAATCCACAGATCCAGAGAAGTTGGTTTTTCAAATTCTGAAACAAAATTCACATCTGTTTTAATAGACAGGATTCTTCTTATGGAAATACTTACTTTTTCCTTCTTAGGATGTCCTTCCCTGTGTGTCAAATACCTTATTCCCCACTCCCATTACTTCCTGCAAACAGCAGCTTCTTCAAGTTCAATGTGGGATATTTTCTAAGTTTCACTGTTCAGTGCACAGTACTATAATATCCTTTCCATAGTTACAGGGATTTGTGTCTTCATTTGTAATGTTTTAGGAGCTGACCCTGACATAAATTTTATTGAAAAGTGGTCAACAAAAGCCAATGGTAGCCTGGGAAATATGTAGATGCCACTGTGGCTTTACCATTTTGGAACTGTTGACATACCAGAACTTTCAGCATCTCATTTCCTGCAAAACTTTTCCCAACAAAACCTGAAAACATTTTTATTTTTGGTGGATATCTATAACTGGTTATGTCTACAGAAAAATTAATATATAAATAAATCTATTTGTAACACCGAGATTACACATAATCCTAGTATTATCAATTACAGAGTGTTACTCATCTTCTCAGGGAAGACTGGACTGCACCCAAAACTCCTAGGTTGTCTCAGACAGCATCTTATTATTATGATTTTTTGGTTTTATGAGAAAGGGTTTCTCTGTATTGTTTTGGAGGCTGTCAGTCTAGCCCAGCCTCAAACTCACAGAGATCCACCTGCCTCTGCCTCCTGAGTGCTGGGATTAAAGGCGTGTGCCACCACTGCCCAGCACATCTTGTCTTTTTATAATGGTGATTTTCTTATCTAATAGTTGGGTAATTCTTATTATATTACTGCTACTGGACTCTCTAACTGACTTTTGGAAAAGCTTTTTTTCCCCACTTTCATCTGTATTCTTAAATTATATTTTCTGTAATGTAATGCAACTACTCATAGCCACCTAAATATTATCTCTTGTCTATTTTGCTCCAGGGATTTCAATAACTCCCATGCCCTGTCCCTCTAGAGCAGTGGTTCTCAAGCAGTGTGTCATGACCATTTTGGGGGTTGAACAACCCTTTCACAGGGGTCTCATACCAGATATTCTTCATATCATTTGTTAACGTTATGAATCATTACAGTATCAAAACTACAGCTTTGAAGAAGTAACAAAAATTATTTTATGGTTGGCTATCAGCACAACATACAGAACTCTTTTAAAATGTCTCAGCATTGTGAAGATTGAGAACTAGAGCTCAAGCAGTTTATAATTTTCAATTCTTTGCATTTATGAACATTAGCTATGTAACATACATACAAACTAAAACACACATCTACAAACACCATACACCACAATGGCAAGATGGTGCAGCCCTTCACGTCACTATTATTTACTCTTCTTGATGTTTTCAGTTATTTCTTTATCAGTAGACTTGATGGTTTTCAGTCTAATCCAGTATCTGCCTAGAAAATTGGTGATGCTGATACTCTCTGATCAGAGATGGCTCTTCTCTTCACAGCTCACAGATTCCCTCTTTGTCCTCCATTGAATTTTTATGTGGGAGAACAATTTTCATTCATGCACATCATACTTCAATCTAAATTTGACATATGGAACTTAGAAACATGTTGTTCTTTTAGTTTCTCCTGGATTTGTGGCATCTGCAAAGAGAAATCATCTATTACAGTGAATCTGTGTAAAGAGAAATCATCTATTACAGTGAATCTGTGTAAAGTCTTGTCTCGAAACTTAAGAAAAGCCATGCCGTCTTCCTAATGAAGTATTCGTAAAGACTAAATGGTTCATTGATGTAGACATTTATTTGAATAATTTTAATTACCATAAAACATGTACTTATAGTGTTCAATTTCTTCATCTTAGTGACATTTAACCTTGATTTACACAAGTTCTGTTGTTAAAATTACTCCACTCATTGCAGGTAATTAATGGGATTGACTTGGCACTGACATTTCAGTGACACTTATTTTTGAACCCTTTGTATATATTTATTTTATTTTACATGTACATGAGTGAGCTTGAGTGTATTATGTGCACCACATGCATGCAAGAGACCATGGAGGTCAGAGGAAGGCATAGGATTCCCTGAAGCTGATGGTGTGGACAGTTGTTAGCTACCAAGTGTGTGGCTGCAAATTTAGCCTGAGTCTTCTGGAAAAGCAACAGTGTTCCTAAGTACTAGCCATCTCCCCAGCACATCCGTCTTTTCTCTTTTTAAACTAATTACCCTCCCTTTCCTTCTCCATGACTTTTAATAGAAATACATTAAAATATTATGCCAAAACTTCATATAATTAATATGCAATATTGCATTCTTTCTATCAAAGGTTATTTACACTTTCAACATATTACAACACAAAGTGTGCCCTAAACATGCACTACTACTCACAAGGTACAAGAATATTAATTTATTTTATAACATAAATACAATAGAAAGCTTTCCATTATGTAGCACATAGATGCCTGGAAATTAAGGATATTAACAGTAAAAATACATTCTCTGGAGTACATCCATATCCTTATCAGATATTTATAAGCTTTGGGAAGGAGAAATAAAGAGAATAATTTTGTACTCAGTAGTTGCTGTTTTGTTCATTTCTTTGAATCTAGGAATTTATCAATATATCTTTGATTTGCAGGACCATGTCTAATACATAGCTTTCAGAGAAATCTTATTATTACTATGCATGAATAATTGTATTATGTTATGAAGGAGAAGAGACTTTCTTAGTTTCATTACTCCCATCAAAAAAATTCAAAGCTAAATGTGCTTCATATAAAACATTGAATTATGTCTCTCTATTGTGTTTTTACTGTGTGTGTAATAGTTTGAAATGTGAGACAAGCTGATGAAGGAATAGAATGAAATTTGTTTGTGTCATTGTTTGATCTACTTTGAAAACTTCTGAAAGGCCTCTTTTATGTTTGCACCTTAAAACAGTTGAGTGACTTCTTGCAAAGGGTTCTGGGAATGAGTTGCTCTGTTTGCTTACTTGAGCCTTTTGCAAGCTGAGGAGTTTATGTGTACAAAAGTTTTTTTTTACTTACTAAGTTTCTAACTATGCCAATGATAGTAGTTTCCTTTTAGAAACAGAAATATGAAATACTTTACTTCAGAAACAGTCTTTCGTTATGTAAATGGTGGAATTAGAAGGCTGAAAGCAGAAGGAAGGATCACATGCTTTAATCAATGTTGTCTTATAATATCTCCTATTTATTAACCTTGGTTATAATGCCATAAAATATCAGTTTATTCATTTCCTGATTTTTAGGTCAACTTCTATACCTTTTATAGCAAATATGGAATGAGGTCATATTTAATCAGATAATAAATCAATAGTGTATGATTTATCTTCCAAACAAGTGTATCATCTAAAGTGAAGATGTCAACGATGATTTCTAACATGCCTGAATAGTTTATCATTTGTTGAATGAAGTCAATTAGTGTTATGTGAACTTATTGTCCTTGTTTAGTTTTATTTGTAAAACTATATATTAAAGAGTCTGACTTTTACTACAGTGTGGGTTACAAAATCATTGCTAGCTCAGAAGCTATTGGCATTAAATGGCATTGGGGAAGCAGATTTCTTGAGGGATGGAGCCACTGAGAAGCTACTCGTAGTCAGTGGAATATCTATTACATGCTTGAGTAATGTCTTAATTATGAAAATTGTGTTCATATAACATTTGTAGACATGTACAATATTCTGGACTAAATTCATTTCATCTTTAATCCTTATTGTTGTTTGACATGAGCATTTTTTCTTTTTTTCTTTTTTTTCTCATTTTGTTCATTGGTTCTCATTAGAGAACAATGAGTCATAACATGAAGCATTTTTCTTTATGTGTTTGGCTTATTTCAGTTAACATAATGTCCAAAGCTACATCTATGTTTCTGAAAATGGTATGATTTCTTCTATGTGGCTAGATGATCCATTGTTTTTATGTTCAGTTTTTATTTATTAGTAGGAACCCAGGATGATTCCTTGACATAGCTATTATGAATCCTGCTACAATAAACATGTCTATGGAGGGAACTCTTCAATATGTCATTAGTCTCCTTTGCATATTCTTTCTGATAGAGATGAATGGATAATCAGTTTTATGAGCTTCTTACAATTCCTCACATGAATATTCAAAGGTTTATTCTCACAGATGATATTAAGATTCCTTTTGTTCCACATTAAAATATGTATATATGCATATATATAATTGTATATATATATATTGTAATATATATATTGCTCATTCATATTTATTCTTTAGAATATAATTCTTTGATATCATCCTCCCATTTTGACATATATTTAGTTCTTCACATTGTCTAGATTTTGACTTTTCGTGAAATGAACAGTTGGTGAGGTTTTCCTCCCATTTTATAGAATGTAACTTCACACCTGAGGCTTCCTCTTGTGTGTCTGTTAAGGAACTTCTAGTTTGATATGCTCCTTCTTGCTTATCTTCACTGGCATTCCCTGCATCCTTGGGTCATATCTAAATTTTCATATAACATGAAAGCAACAGTGAATGGCTGCATCAAAATTTAGTAAATAAAAATACAACCTAATCTAATGAATAATTGAGCATGTGGATGGATATCTTATGTGTCTACCTATTGGTTCAGCTGTCCACATTCATCTTGCTCCCTGTATACCATGAGGTATTTTCTATCAATTCCAGATTCCAGCTTGCATTGGCTATTATCTTGTCTTATCTTTCATATACACATTAGTTTTATGATATTCTGTGTTGCCTCCTTATGAACTTCTCTAGCCATATGTACCCATATGTTTCAGGCTTGTGCTTAGTGTTACAATAACTCTGCCAGGGTTTCATGTCACAAAGATATTGGACCAGAGCTTCTCTACCTGAAGTACTTACAGAAGTCTCTGACTCCCAGACGCTGCTAACTGTTGATATAAAATGATTTATTTGTTATGAGCTTATATTATGGAATATAAGTTCATTCAAGGAGTATTATGAAATTTTTTGATGAGTTGAACTTTAAGACTGCAGGAAATTTATGCCTACTGCTGAATTTGTATGGATATGTACCAAGTTTCAGACAAATGAAGGAAAAGTTTATCACAGGAGTAACATTTTCTGAGGTCATTTCCACACACCTGTGACTGTACTTCAGTTTATACTTAAGTATGAACAGAACATCCAAATACTCATATTCAAATAATCTGATTGGAATGATATGTGCATGATTTATATTATTCCTAGACATAGAAAACTATACTAGCCATTGTGAAGTGTGTAAGCAACTATAGATTATACATTATACATCAATTTGTTTTTAGTCCATGTAGTTTAGGAAGACACACTAGAATACACTGGATTTTAAAACAATTACTCAAAGGAAAGGAAACAGGTGATATTTGGGGGTGACCATCCTGCAGTGCTGAGGAGTGGATCTAAAGGGTACACCCAAGTCAAGAGTTCTTCCACTGAGCTTTATCATTTTACTTCTGCCATCCAATGCTCGCTGCTAAATTTCACATTTCTCAGATAACAAAATGCATCATCCTGCCTGGCTATTATACCAAGGTAATCCTACACACTCTTTCTTTGTAAGAAATAGGGTTAGAAACAAGGCTCTGTCTTCTCAACGTTGGGTTTCTGATATAAGAGCTGCTAAGTCAGTGTGCAGAATGGTCTCCATAAAAGTAAAATATGGACAAGAATATCAGAAGTTGTTTACATGTGAGTGGCCAAAGGGCAAAGATGCATTATTTATATGATATATTTATACTTTAACACAGTATTATCAGATAGAACACATTTATTAGTCCATGAAGAAAGGTACAAAGCACCAACATCATTTTAATCCTTTCTTTTGTGGTGAATAAATTCCACATCAGGGGTTTTTACCTAAGCTGACAGGTTCATATTCTTAGCCGCCAGTGGAGTGATTTGAGAACAGATCTCAGAGTCTGGGAAGTGCTATATGATGCCTAATGTCTTAACCACATGCAGACTGCACTTTCTTTTTGTAATTTGACTCCACTGGACAGATCTATATCCATTTTTAGAAAACAGTCTAAGCTACACGGTGGGAGAAGTGTAGAGTCAATCTTGCAGGGAACCATGGGTCTTTGGTTATACTAACATGCAGAGTTTCACATTAATGTACAAAATGGCCTTGTATATAATCTACACATTGAATGACTGAGGATCAACTTCACAGTTGGAGAGACTCAGTAAAAATATAGCTCTTCTCATTCTGTTTTATCAGGATGAGGTTGAAATACAGGGCTTTGTCATGGCAAGATCTATGTCACTGGACAAATCCTCACTATCCCTTTGTCTTAATAAAAATAGTGCAGCTGTTTTTATTAATTGCAGATATGAGCATGTCATTTGATCCATCTACAAACAACCATTTTCCATGTAGCTTACTGCTACAGGAACAAGTTTTAAAGTAATTTCTCGCAGTTTCAAGTGATTGGTGACACAATCCATGTTGTTAATAAGTCAAGATCTGCTGAGTAAATTGGAAGCACAGGAGTGAGGGTGGGGTAGGAGCAAGAGGAAGGGAGAAGGGAAAGGGGAGGAAAACATGAGGGATAAGGAAGGTCCAGTTGGGAGAAGAACAGAGAAGGAGAGCAAGGAAAAAGATACCTTAATAAAGGGAGCCAGTATGGGCTTAAGGAGTAACCTGGACTAGGAAAATTCCCAGGAATCTACAAGGATGACCCCAACTAAGGATCTAAGCAACAGTGGAGAGGCTACATTAAATGCCCTTCCCCTATTATGAGATTGATGACTACCTAAAATGGCATCCTAGAGCCTTCATTCAGTAACTGGTGGAAACAAAATCTGAGATTCACAGTTAAGCAGTGAGCGAAGCTCCTGGAATCCAGTTGTAGAGAGAGAGGAGTGAAGAGCAAAGGGGTCAAGACCATTTTGGACAAACCGACAGAAACAGCTGACCTGAGCAAGTGGGAGCTCACAGATCCCAGTCTGACCGCTGGGAAACCAGCATGAGACCAAACCAAGACCCCTTAAAGTTGGGGGCCATGGGCAGTCTATGGGACCTCTGGCAGTGGAATCAGTATTTATCCCTACTGCACGAATGGACTTTGGGAGCTCATTCCCCATGGAGGTATATTGTCTCAGCCTAGATGCATGGGGGAGGGCCTAGCTCTTGCCCCAAATGATATGACAGACTTTGATGATGGGAGGCTCACCCTCCTTAAGGAGTGGATGGAGTGTGAGATGGGGAGATGTTGTGGAGAATGGGAGGAATTTAGGGAAGGGGAACTGGGATTGGTATGTAAAATAGCATTGTTTATAATTTACATAAAAAATAATAAATTTATTATTTTTGAGTGACTATAGTTATATATCAACGGGTACTGTATTTAGTCAGGGTGGCAATATTTTAATTTAGCTTTTAAAGCAAAGGCTTAGCTGTACTGCTGGTGACTCACATCTTCAGGGCAGAAACGTGATACTAGACCCCTTTTCAACACAACATAAATTTCTGTTTAAGTGTTTCATAACGAAATTGGATTTGATGATATTTGACACCTGATAACACTTTGTTTCTCTGGCTATAAAAACAGTTAATAAAGTAGATTTTCACTGGGATAATATTCTTGACTACAGCATTTGAGAGCCACATAAAATACACATTTGTCCATTTACAATATTCTTTCTTTATGGCTTTTCATAAGCAGTATTGCTTTCTGCTTGGTATTGGCGTTTGAGAAACTAAATTATAATTTTATATGCTCTCCTTTCTGTAATGAAGTAAGGTTAAGCACAATAAGCTAGAGTCTTCTGTTACTTTTCAACGACAATGTTTACAGTTATAAAAAAATATGTTCTGTACAAGTAAACAAACCGTTTTATATCCGTGTGAACTTCTCTGGGGGGTGGGCTTTGAACTCTCTTCTGCTCCTGCTTCTCTCAGTGTGACTGTCAATTGACTTCCTGTTGCGTGCAAGATGTAGCACTCTCAGCTTCAGCACCACTTCTGCCAGCATGCCTCCTTGCTTCCGTGCTCCCCATCGTGATGACAGTGCACCAAACTTCAGAAACTGGAAGCGAGTCACTCCCACTATATGTTTTCTCTAATATTTGCCATGGTGTTGGTGTCTATTCACAGCAATAAAAACCCTGACTAAGACAGTTCCATTAATTTTCTTTTGTCTTTATCCGGGACTCTGTCTACAGATTGCCCGTGTTCTGGTTTTTCTGGGCTCAGTCCATCAGATATATTTCATGGATTGAAGTCTCCTAGCTTACCCTGCTGGAAAGGTTTAGAATGGCTGTTGGATTGTGGTTCCACAGTTTCAGAATTTTGGAGGTACTCTTGCTCTTAGAGGGTTCTGAGATGTCTTTGGCCCTGAATCTCTACTAAGAATTGATTCAGTTCTACTTGTCTGTGGCCCTTGTGGTAATACTGTTCCCATGTCCCCAGCCTGCTCATAAAAACATTTAGAATCTGTGCGGAGGTTCTCTGAATCCCAGACTTCCAGTCTACGTTTCTATAGCATCAAAACCATAGGACTGCACTCCTCATTCATTGCTGTGCCTCCAGAGCAACAGGGTGAGCTGCTCCAATCCTTGTTATCATGGCTGAGAGCTTGAGGACAACTCACCAGGAATCATAAGGCAGGTAGAAATCCAAGGTCGAGCAGAACCTGTATTTATGGGTGATCTGTTCTTGTCCACTAAGTCATTCTTCCTTCTTAGAGCCTTAGATTTATGCTGAGAAAGAGAGTATTGACAGTCTGGAAAATGTCATTAGTACCATTTTCACATTGTTAAACACAATGGTTCCTGAGTCATGTCTACCCATTGTTATAAATAATATTTATAGCAAATAGTTGCTTAGGTGCCCTTGGTTTCTCTCCAAAATACTTTGTTTTCATTATCAGGGCCAGACTGAAAACTGATCTTTTCGTTTAGTTTATGTACATTATAAATTTCACCTTCTTTCCCATTTCTTTTTGAAAATTAAAAAGTAATTACATAATTTCCTCCCTTTCCTGTACCCAACATCTCCCACATATCCTACAACTTTTGGTCTGTCTTGAAATCATGGCTTAGTTTAGACTCTTTCTTGTTACCTGTGCATAAGATATTTTAGATTGACCACTTAGTATTAGATGAACAATTAAGGGGCTGATCCTTAGGGCCACCTATTTCTTCCACACTCAGCATCCCTTAGTTGCCTGTAATTCTTCCTTTATGAATGGGGTACATGAAATTTTTCCCTCATGTGTTAGCACGTATATCGCTGTAGTCCTTGTTCATGTGTCGTGTATGCAGCCATAATATTGGAGCATCGTGAGTAAAGGTTTGCTGTCATTTCTGGGAGACATAGTCTCACAACAGCTGACCTGTTTCTTTGACTCTCACATGTTTTTACCCCTTTTCTATGAGACTTATGTGCAAGAGTCATGTTGTTGATATATATGTAGGGGCTAGACACATGACAATCATTTGTTCTATGTATTTTGACTGGTTATGGTTTTCTTTAATGGTCTCCCCCTCTTGTAAAGAGAAGCATTTTTGATGAGGAATGAGAGCAGAAATTATCTGTATATGTAACAATCACTGTTTGGGCTTTAGGAATTCTACTTGTCTAGAAAGTGCCGGTTAGTAAGTGTTTTTGTAAGACCCATGACTTCAGTAACCTCCAGGGTTTGACTAGGTAACTATTACCAGATGTAATTTCTTTCCTGTTGAGCATATCTTAAGTTCAGTTAGTCATCTGTTAGTTACCAAGTGCCACCATCCCACATTTAGGTTTATCAAACGATGCTGTTTGTAATTGTGGTTCATAGGTGTTGCAGCATGGTAGAATATTGCTTGCTTGCCTTCCTTGGAAGCTTGGATTGCATTAACTTTTAGAAGCTGCTTTCAGGGCAGGTTCAGCTCAGATCCTCCAGGTCTTCTGTGCATAGTGCATGGCATATTCAGAAATACTGACTTACCTTCAACACTTTCATGGGCAATAGCAACAACTTAGACTGACAGGATTCAGATTATGAGAAAAACAAGGAATTTGTTGTGAGTGTTATTGAGGATTTTGTTAGATAGCTTATGGTTCATTGGATGATAATTACCAGTCCAAGTATGATAACTTCCTTTGAGCTATATATGTATGCACATAAGCTTGCATGGATTGTATGCCATCCAGCTGAATAACATTATGGTTACTTCTGTGTTTTCAGACTTCTTTAGTGTTATTTTATCCTTTTAATTCCCTTCTGGATTGAATTTCCTCCCTTGACTACAATTAATTATAGCATCTTTTATCCATTTCTCACTTCCGAATAACTTTTCTCTTTCAACTCCCTTTCTACTGGTTCTATAGTTACTCCATCATTACTTTTTCTGTAGTTTCTCCAGTATATATAATCACATTGGTAGATTTAAAACTAAGAAACACAGATAAAAGAGAACACTTATTTCTTGTGTGTAACCATGAAGCTCCTTCAGTATTTAGTTTCTGGACTTTTCCCCTAGGGACAATAAGTTGATTTCTTCTAAGTGTTGGCTTTTAGCTGACCCTCAGATATGAACATGATAATTCAGTCAAGTTTCTTTATGAGTTTGTAACAAGGATAAATCCTCATTTACTCCTGAGGCCTTATCTAAATTACTTCTACTGCTATGTTTCCACTAACATTTTGTTAATAAGGACTTGCAAGGTCTGTAAACTATCCTAGACAATCTCTCATTTATATCCTTTTGACCTTTCACAAGCACATGTAATTCATTGATTATAGTGAAGAGCTTCTTTTGAAGAATTCAATTGAATTATGGAAATCTAACTTGCTACACAATTTGAAACCTGTCCACATAATCAGATGTTTTGCTATTATAATTAAACACTATGAAGTGAAGATTGTGATTGAAAAATATGGTTTTTCTCATAGCATGGGGGTTGGAATTCCAAGGTACTGAAAACAATCAGGTCCCTATGTGTTGCATCATTCCATGGTAGAAAGTATAAGGGAAAGATGAAAATAAATGCAGATAATGGATACAATGTACATTCTCAAGAAGTCTTTTTGGCATGGGCATTGATTCATTCCTATAATAAGATATTTTATCATTCGCAAATGCAGAAAACTCACAATCAACCAGTTCATCAACATTCTACTTCCCAACACTGCTGTACTGGAGATTAAATGATCATTTTGGTCATATTGAAATCATATCAGGAACCAATATTTTGCTATGTATGAACCAATGAGTGGAAGTTTCTATGTAGTAGTGCTTGTGCATTTGATTTGTAAACTGAAGTTGTACATATATCACAATTTCCCTACTTGTGAATTGTTTTTTCTTATAAGTGATTTTTCAATATATAGAATTAAAGATGTGTCAGTGACCAATAATCCAGAGTGAAATCTTGAATTGTGCTTTTCATCTACACAATAATCAATGTAGATTAAAACAGATAATGAAACATAGCAGAGGACGGTTAGGTACATATGAGTGCCTGTGCACGTCTTCCGTCCTTTGTTTTCAGCATTTCTGGTGTCTGTAATAGAGTATGGATATTAGTAGAGGGTTATTTAATTATTTTTGATGATTTTAAAAATGTGATGGTTTTTACTAAGATAATGAAACCCTAAGAGCATCTTTATAGGCAGAATCAGTATAAAAGATCAAAGGTTGAAGAAGAATGTAGAGAAAAGTCATCACATTTCCTGATGCTAACCAGTAATTAGATGTGATACCATTTGAGTAGAGTGTAACTGAGACAAAAAAGACCAAACAGCTGATACATAGCGTTGATCTTAGGGAACCTCAAAAGCCAAGGATATGAGTTTAAAATATAAAATAAAGTTTGAGAATTCCTTTTCCACTATTAAATGTGATCATGACCCGCAGTATCTGCGTTCTGCCTCTTTATGGATACTGATGGCTGGCTTCTCTCTTCAGTTTACTTCATTCAAAATCTACATTGTAGCTTTTTTAAAAATGCCATTTAATCATTTTACAAACATGGGTATATTTCCTATGTGTATATTTGTGTATAAACTGTGTTCCTAATGCCTTTTGATACCAGAAGACAGTATTGTAGTCACTGGAACTGGAATTACTAATTGTTGTGAACTATGATTTTGGTGCTGGCAGCTGAACCAGGGTTCTTTGGATGAACAGGAAGTTCTCTTACCTGTGGAGCCATTTCTCCAGAATCTAAGTACTAGTTCTCCATAGTAGTTATTTAATGAGGACTCACAGCCTTGTTCTGATTCTGAATTTGATAAATTATTCTTTAGTGAAGTTCCTTTACCACTCATTGTTATGGTTCAAATGATATTCCAGGACTCCCTCTACCAGGAAAAAGAGCTCTGTGGACAGATCCAATGATGCTGACTTCATGTAGAATTTGTACTTTACTTGAGGAGATTTAAATGCATTTAAAGCATTTGCAAAAATCAAAGGATTTCTTCCACACTTGTTAATGAAGTTTTTCTTGTCTTTATTTCATGTCTACCAAAGCACACTGCCTCATCAGTATGACCACACTGTATACCTTCACTATTTCATCTTAATACATGGTTTAGGTGTTTGAAAACTCAAGATTGCTGTTTTAAAAAGATAAATTTATTTATGTTTACATATACATATGTGTGTTGGTATAAGATTTCTGTAACCATAGTTACAGATAGTTGTGAAACTTCAGGTAGCTTTGCAGACTGAAACCCAGGCCCTTTGCAAAGGGGTAAGTGCTTTTACTTTTAATAGCTAAGTCATCTGTACAGCTCCACTCAATCATTCTTTAATGACACAAAAATAGAATCCTTTATTCAAGATGTCCCCTTTAACTGTGCAGCTCATAGCTTTGCCTTTCCTTAAGCTATTCCATTGCAGTGAATGTTGTTGATGTGATTATGACTGAAGCTCAAACTCATAGTAGAGTGATATTAGAGTCATAGGAAAGCATCAAATGAGCTGAAGGAGAGCAGCATTCTCCTCTCTAATGCTTCCAATCTTATCTCTGAACTTTCCATTTTCAGTTTTGATCTTTTTAATCAATTTCTATCTCAAATGCCCAATAATTATGTTATTAATCCATTTGAATGATACTAAGACTTCTTATGAAATTTAAGAAGTAAAAATGTTTAACACCATCTATGTTATTTGCATGTGTATATAACCCTTCATGCAATTGCTAGTATCTGTGGGTCAAAACCAACTTGTGCTAGCCAATTATCTTATTCTACTATGTGAGGTTTAGAGATTAGATTCAGGTTATCATGTAGAGCCACCTTGTTGGTCCAAATTCATCTATTTTAATTCAGTAAAAAAAGATAGTAGAAAACTTTTGTCATCTAAATCTTCTGTTTACAATTGTGATAATTATTCCTGCCCCTTACAGCATAGATGTGGGCAAAAGTCACTAAGACTTTATTGTATTTGCCTTATGGTTCAGACTAGTTGTCGTAATTTGGGTTTCTATTGCTGTGAAGAGACATCCCCCCAAGCCTCCCACCCTATTGCCATTTCCTTCCACATAGGGGACATCTAGAGTCTGTCATTTCACTCAGGGCAGGGTCCAGGCACTCCCCTAAGAGTCCAGGCTGAGAGAGCATCCCTCTTTGTGTTATGGACACACGATGTCTGTTTGTATTCCAGGGATAAATACTGATCTACTGCTCAGGGCCCCATAGATTGCCCAGTCCTCCTCACTGACTCTCACATTTGGGGGGCTGGATCAGTCCCATGCTGGTCTCCCAGCTGTCGGTCTGCGGTCCAAGAGCTCTCCCCTGTTCAGATCAGCTGTCTCTGCTGGTATTGCCAGCCCATTCTTTGCCAATTTGTTCACTGCTCCTCTCTCTCTGTCACTGGGTTCCTTGGGTTCAGTTCAGTGTTTAACTGGGTGTTTGCCTCTGCTTCCATCAGTTACTGGATGAAGGCTCCAGGATGTTTACAGACATCAAGTTCATTATCAGGAATGGGCATTCGAGGTGATCTCTCCACTATTGCTTAGCTTGCCAATTGGTGTCATCCCTTTAGATCACTAGAGGTCACACAGTGCTTTCAATTATATTCAGACTGTGAGATGAAAGCAGATATGAAAAATAAATGTGTAATTTTTAGACTGGACCGAAAATGCAAGATGCCATATTGGTTCATTTCAATAGCTATCAAAATACCAAGAGATCAAATATGATTTCTTTTATCCCAGAAGAAACATGTTTGGTTGAAACAAACAAACAAAAAATAAAGCTGTAGGAAAATTTAGTAACATGGAAAAAAGATAATGTCATAAAATGAGAAACATTGAGCAAGTATCATATAATTTACAAACAAAGTAATTATAAACACAGACAGCTTTAAAAATAAGAAGACTTGCAGAGTTTTTCAATTTCATAGTGGGTGTTTAAAATAATAGTTTCAGTTAAGAAAAACCTATGAGAAATAGCGATATAAAATTATTCTTGATAGTTAACCATTAAGTTATCTAGACATAACAGTCAACAAATGTTTAAATACACATTTCTATACACACATATTAGCATTTAACAACGAGATTAATATAAGGGCTGGGGAGGACATCAATAGTAGAATACTTCTCTTGTCCGAGGTCCTGATTTTGATTTGATTAGCAGTTGTAGAGAAAAACAGTGTGTGTGTGTGTGTGTGTGTACAAGATTTCATTACATAGAATTTGTTCAAATATAGGAAGAGAAGGAGACTAGTAGTCTCTGTAAAATTTGTAACATTTGATTAAGTAATAGGCTGAGGAGCTGAAGGAGAATATACCTGAAGTTGTAACAGGTTTTTAAGAAGAAAAATGGTACGGAAATTGGAGATAATTCCCTTATCCAATTCCTCACTGAATATATTTAAATAAAAAGTATATTACAATAAAAGTATATTACATAAGTGTGAGTTTTATTGAGGTGTGTTATAACTTAGCTTTAGCGTTTTCTTCATTCTGAGAGCTACATCTGCTAGGTTCCTAGAGGTGAACTGAGTTGTATGAGACTCGGTGTCTTACAAGCATGTTACATAAACTAAATTATTCTATTGTTTAGTAGGACAGATTGCTTGACACAAGGCTACCAGTTTATATTTCATATGGAGTCCTGGAATATACAGCATGTGTAATGATGTCATTGTAAATAGCAATAAAGCAAAACGATACAACATTCATGAGCAAACTGAGCCCAGGTCTCTAAATACTAAAATTCTTGACTTTTGAAGTGAATGAGGCACTGAAATCAAAATGTCAAATGATAGAGAAAGTACTTATTGGTCATTTGTTGTGATTTATACTAACACTTGTTCATAATTAAAATGGGAGGACAATATGAAGACCCAGCAACCCAGTCACCCCCCCTGCACTGTGCTGAATACTCCCTTCAGTTCTGTGCTTCATATGCCAGAATGTTGTTTGGTACAAGCCCTGATATTTTAGGGAACAAGATGCAAGTTCAGTTACACACATGTTTATTTACTGCCATGGTATTTCTGAAAACTTGAGTATACTTATTTTGAGAAGAACTTTCTCCCTTATCAGCTTCATAAGTTATATAGTGTTTTGTCCTCAAAGTCAGTTGTGGAAAGCAATGCTGTTCTCTGTGCCTCAGCATTGTGTGGCTCCATCAGGACCTTTCTCGATTCTGCAAGATCTTCCAAAAATATTTCATAGGCGTGACACTTTTAGTAGCTGTTGATTTTTTAATTTTGTTTTTACTTTTTTTAATTTCTTTTTTTAAATTTTATTTTCCAGTATAAATTTAGATAAGAAACGAGGTTACTTCACAAGTCAGTTCCAGGTCCCTCTCCCATTCCCTCCCCTCCTCTCGTGCCCTCCCCCCAACCCCCCCCCCGTTATTCCCTCATTCCACCAGGGAGGGTGAGGCCCTCCATGGGGGTGTCCATAGTCTGTCATTTCATATAGGGCAGGGCCTAGACCCTTTTGTCACATGGTAATATTTGTTTGTGCTTCACCCATATAGTGAACAATTTTTAGCTTGGTAGAAAAGAGGAAAGGGAGAGATTTTGTCCAGCAATGGTAAGGACCAGTAGCTAGGATTTTTCCCCCAAATATGGCAATTCATTCTTCTTGTTCTCTCACACTACAGAAAAAGGACTGAACACAAGTCATGAAATATGAGAAGTAGTTTGGTAATAGATATGGTGCATTTTTACTTTTATGAAAATTTACTGGTAAAATAATTTATGTCATCAAAATCAATTTATTCTGTTTTTCTGCTCATTTTGCATATCACTTGTTTTCCTATCAGTGAGAATCTGCCATCTAGCCATTTATCTCTCTCTCTCTCTGTCTCTCTGTATCATATGTGTGTATTCTATTCATCTATCAATTAAATATGTATCTTTCAGTTACAGTATGTATTATATTCAACAACACTGTTTATTAAAACAAGTTAGTCAAAGTTGGTTAAAAAGCAAACAAACACACAAAGGATAAAACCACAACTCTGGACTGTCTTTGACCACAAGGCTTTAAAAATAATAACCCTTTCATTTTCCCTTCTTTTCCTATGTGGATGTTCTGTATCTACCATCTTTATATCATCAACAGTTTTAAAATGGGACAAATCCTCAGGCTGATAATTGATTGAAAGAAATGATTTTGATTTATTTTAAAGCAAGCAGAATATATATACAAATAGGAAAAGACAAATGCATAACCCTATTGATCATGTTTCTTCAATGTGACTTCAGGAGGGTGCTATACTTAGTTTATGTTTCTGTGTGAAGAGAAGAATAAATACAATGACTCATGTTTCTTCAGATTTTAGGGATTTTGTACGATGATAAAGATAGATTTGAAGAGATTATGCCACAGCAATTCATGACCAAAAGCATAATTATTGTGGAGAACATAATAATTTTGATGACCAAATCATGAGATAATTTAAACTAGCAGCTTACCTAAATAAAGACAATTAACTATGCATATGTCAGTAGATTTATAGTTTAGAGTGCATTAGAAATAATATATTATAATTTTCATATTATCAGGGTTATGCATAGTCATCAGAGAAACTGAAAATGGGATGATAGTTTTAGTTTTTTTAAAATCTCACACTCCCTAGTTAATATACAATAGCTGTGAGGCAATATAACTCTCTACCCAGTCACTTAGTGTATGTTCTTATCCAAGTGTTCTTGTCTCTGAAGGTACAAATGTGTATACATATATATCTCCCTGTGTGAATTCATGTTCTCTGAATGAATTTATAGTACTTAAATACTACTGTGTTTTTATATATTTTATTACATTAAAATGTTATTGTATTTGAAATATGACAGACAAAATAAATTTTTACAAGGAACAGTTGCATTGAATATTGTTTTATTGATAGACATTTAAGGTATATTTAATTTGGTATTATCAATCTGAAGTAAGAACTTACTTCTAATAATTTTATTTATAAATATAAATATAAATGGAAATTTTGGGGGGGGTTAATGTTGTTAAAATTGTACATGGAGATGCAATCTTACATTTAGGAAATTCTCCATCTCTTGATTCCTCAGAGAAAGATGGCCAGAATCATTTGATGTGTACACAATATAGGGCTACATTAGATAGTGTGTTTGTAACATTGGGCAGTAGGAATGGTGTACTATAACATGAGACAGCATTGGGTTTTATGACTGTAATATGAACAGAAATGGATGATGTGTATAAGGCAAAGGCAGAATTGGATGTTATGGCTACCCCACAAGAAAACATTATTTGCAGTGGATATAGTGTAAACAAAAAGCACTGGTTGATGTATCTATATTATGGAAAGTGTTGTTTAGTGGGTCCATATGAAAGGATGGGACTTTCCATTTGATGTATGGAACTGGGTTATTTTACCTCTTTTACTTTACATTCACTTTGATGATTTCTATTTTCTTAAGCTTTATAGGAGAATATCCTAAGATAGAGAGGAGACTGTTGAAAAATCTTACTTCTTTTAATGCTATTATGGTATTACAGTGTCAACTCTCTGCTGATATCACAAAATAGATCATTTTTCTTTTGTTTTCTCTACTTTTTAAACTCTTTTTTTTGTTTTATTCTAGACAGAGTTTCACTGTGTATCCTTACCTGTCCTGGAACTCACTCTGTAGACCAGGCTACCCTTGAACTCACAGAGATCTGTATGCCTCTGCCTCCTGAGTGCTGGAATTAAAGGTGTGTGCCACCACTACCTGGCTTGTTTTACTTTTCATAGATGATTCTTAAGAATTTTTCCATCAGTGATGAGTGTTTCTTGCCACTGGCTTTTACAGTATAATCCCTGTCAGGACTTGACTTTTCCTACCCTTAAACCTACTATTTATTTTTTTCCTTAGAGTGATTGGTGATTCAGACATTTCCCTTTTGAAAATCTTTTCCTAGAACAGAATAACTCACTTCTTCCATGGGGCTGTCAAACTTTTACTAATACAATATTACTGAAAATAAGGATTCATCAAGATTTTGATGAATTTTAATAAAACTTTTAAAAGGAAAGAACATAGATTGAAGATAAGTTTTTTGAGATGTATTTAATCATTAGTATTATAACCATTTATTTTGTGCAGCAATGATGTTAGATGGCTTATTGACATCCTGATTTTTACTGCTTTCGCTAGTCCATGAGATTTTAAGAGTGGAGAGTAAAGTCATGTTATAATCATAAAAAGTAGCTGTTTAAAGAATTTTAAGATTGTGAAAAATAACTTTGCTTTGATCATTTCTTTCAATCCTTTGCTTTCCAGCATGGTTTATCAGAAATTCACTTTATCTGTTTTGTTAGCTTTGTGCCAGGAGTTCATGTGAGTTCTTCTATTTTTATGTAAGTATGATGGAAGGAGATGCCTATATTTTCAGACAGTAATATGAACTTTGTAAAACCAATAGAGGAGAGTAGAGTGCTTTGAGGGACCTAAGAAAATTTATTGTTGGGGGTCATTGGAACATTTGATACTTTGTGCGATGTTATGGGTGTAGGAATGATTGCTATGGTGCACAGTACTGGGGGTGTATGAAAACTTGCTACAGTGTACAGTGTTGAGGGTATAGGAAAAATTGGTATAGTGTACAGTGTTGGGGTGTAGGGATATTTGTTATGGTGCACATGGGAGCAGGAAAGGGCTCACTCACAATGTAAGATACATGGAGAACATGTGAGTTGGGAGAAGTGGTCTATGCAGAACTATAGGGAAATTAATTTTCAAAAAGATGTTCCCATTTCTTAGTGTGAGGCAGCTTTTCTCTGTATATCTTATTCTTGATGCAGGGCAGAAAGGCAAAAATCAGGCAAAGTGACACACTCAGCAGTAATTCTGTATTCTGTCATTTTTCTCACCTGTAGTATATGTTTCCATGTTAAGATGTTTAATGTACATGTCCAGTGTTTTTTTCTTGATTGTTGCCCTCTTGTTACACTGGTCACAACACAGATAATGACATTCCCTAGTTTAAGCTCTAGGAAAAGTTATTTAATTTTCATTATATTTGTCTACTAATGAGGGCCAGTATCTGATTACACTTAACATACAGGAGAAGAGCAAAGGTAACTGAGAATTCTAGGCTGATACCAAAGTTTAAACCATTAGTATGAAATATGTGTTTGTTTTAATAATTCATATGCTAATATATTGAAATTCAAAATTATGTCACATTTTAGTGTCCAATGGATGCCTATGTATGTTCTTAATAAGTACAAACTAAACACTATATATTGACTTGTTAATATATTAGATGGCTGAAAGTAAATGGCTTTTTAAACTTGGTTTCAGTTTTATGTATTCCTACCATTAGTATAACTTATGAGGAAAAGAGAGTTGATCAATGTTAACAACAAAATCAAATATTTTAACATTTTAACAACTCCAATTGACACATTACCTGTAAAGTATCAGAAAGACTGAAATATTACTAAAGTCTGCCCTGGCAAACTATGTATGGGAAGATAATTTAAAGATGTATCTGTCTTTTTGAAAACATTTCTGAATTATGCTGTCATAATGGTAGCAGAAAAGCTGAATACATTTTCCTCCAATGCGCTGAGCTACTGCAGCTGAGCTTAGAGATTGAAATTCCTAAGCAACTCATTGAGCCGCCTCATTCTTTTAGGCACACCCAGCAGGCTCAGTGTTTGACCTGTGAAACTAATGAAGACTTGAGACCTCACTTTATTCTCAAATAGCACTGCTGAGGTTTTTGGTTGCAGTTCAAGCTCAATAAAGAGAATTCAGGAGTTATTGTTTTTCTAACTCATTTTCTTCCTAATGTAATCTCTGGTTTTCCTTGTCCTTAGTAATGGAAAATAAGATCAGTGACTTTAGGTAACTCTGACTGAATGAGGAATTAATTAAGCATTCCAATACTTCTGGCGACTTCACACACAGGTCTCCTTCATATTTCGAATTTGAGCATCTTTCAGATAACTCCTCTTAGCCTGAAGTTATGTCACTATTCATTGTGTCACAGTGTTTCTTGCTTCATATTTTTTAAATAAAGAAATATATTTAAGACTAGAGGACTTGAGACAACTCTAGAGTATGGTTTCTACATAGTCACTAATTCCGGTTATGTATATTTGATATACTTCTGAATATTTCCAGTAGCTACCTCTGTAGTTACTAATACCTGGGAATGTATATCTTACTCTAGTAGTGGTTTGCAAATGAAAAGATATGGAAATGTATCCTCAGTCAACCTTATAACAATGGCTGCTTGAGAATCATTGTGTTCATTTACAGGTGATTTCTTGTCTTTCATCATATGTTGAATTTTCTTTCAACCAGGGCATTTTTGTATGGTAGGCCACCAAAGGTCTCTCAAGATTGCTTCTTGTGAAATAGAGTAGTTTTTTTTTATTCCCTTGTTAGAGTTGTTTACCTTTTCCACAGGACTTCTTTCCTCCAAAGCAAATTTTTATATCCATTTAAATGATTCATCGCCTCTTCCTCACCAGGCTTACTGACTTTTAAAACTAAACATTTGGAGCACATAAAACCAATGGTGTATACAAAATTTTCTATCTATTCCACATAAATTACACCCATTACATCACCTCTACCTACCTGCCTGATACTATCATCCGGAGAATGCAAGGATATCTGTCCGATGCTGTTTATCTTGGCTGAATCTCTGCAGATTTTCCTTCACAGTGAGATAAGAGTAAACTATGGTTGGAAAAAATGAATGGAAGAAAACGTAGGTAGATTTTTCATTACAGAATTTATTTTAGTCTAATGTCCAGTCTTTTATGCAAGTGACAACACCTGGGGACACATATGACCACATGGATAGATTAAATAACCAAACAGTTAAAGAGCATGCATGACTTTGTGTCTAATATTGGAATGGTTGAGCTTGTGCTGCCCTAGAAGCAGGATGCACAGAGTGGTATTGTGTAGTTTCTCACTGACAGGTGTGGCTCTGGCACTGTAGCATTCATTATTCCAGAGTTACTTCCAATCTTCAAGCTATGAAGATAAATTTCTTGTTCTATTCACCTTGCTATAACGTAACCTAATATCCATTATATAGATGAAGATATGAGTGCTTCTGAGAAGGGATTAAATCATGAGGGTTCATTGCACCCATTGGGTTAGTACTATAAAAGAGGCTGAAAGAAACACCTTGCTTCTTCTACCATGGATAAACACAGTCACTAGGCAAATACTGGGAGCAAATGTGAATCCTCACTGTGTGCTCATGAAGCCAGAGTCTTGTTCTTGTCTATCTAAACACCAGAACTGTAAAAAATTCTTTTGCCTGTAAATTATCCCTTTAAAGTATTTTGGTATGTTTGGGTGCATGGATAGAGACATTTTCAACATACACTAGTAGCAATCTTGCATCAAAAATTCTCAGAGACTAATGCTGACTACTTCTCCTTCCATGGAAGACATTGTGTCTTTACAATTGTACTAGTTCCTCTTCTGGTTGATGCAAGTTAAAGAAGAAAGGATATATCCAGGATCACAGTTCACGTGCATAATCCATACAGGGGAAGAAGACCATCAGGCAACTTATCATATTTCATGCATGGTGAGAAAGTGAACAATGGATGATACTGCATAGTTTGCTTTTCTCTTTTTATCAACTCTGAAACTCCAGCCTATGAACTGGTGCCACCATATTTAGGGTCAATCTAACTAACCCGTTAATGAAATCTAGAAATTCCCTCCCCAATGCTCAAACACTTTGTTTGAATGGTGGTTCTTCACCCCATTAATTTTACAATCAAAATATTATAACAGTACCATCTGCTAGTTGCCAATCAAACATTCCTCTTTAAACCATAACATTTCAGTCATGCCCTCAGAATTTTACTTTCATCTCAAAATGCAAAACATACTTAGTCCATCTATAAAATTCTCTATAGTCTTTAACAATCTTGAAACCTATCTGAGTTTCAAAGTCGGAGTTTCTGTGAGACCTAAACATTCTCTTCCATATGCAATGGTACACAGTAAATACACACATTTCAAAAATAAGGAGTGGGGACTCTCAAAGGTCATGTAACACCTATGCAAGAATAAAAGTTAACAAGGAAAACACAAGATCATATATATATATATATAGTTCTGTGTTGGGCATTTAGATTCACTATGAAATCATCTGAGCTGTGAAATGCTTGGGTAGTCTCACCTGCCCAGCTTTTTTGCCTGCAGCATGTGTAGCTGCTTTCTTTGACCTATTCCTCTCCATCCAGTGGTTCATATTATTGATGCGTATGGTCCTTGTATCTCGAACCAATACATTGGGGTGTTTCTGCAACTTAGACTGTATCTTCATGACATCATAAAGCTACCTCATAGGGCGTTGTTAGATTGACTTCCACTCTGTCACACATTTCTGTTGCTGCTTTGCTCAGAAACTCTATGCAATTGATAAAGAAGACTCTATGAAGCCCTCAATCTTACATCTTTTTTGTTTATGAAACCAATACTATGTGTATGACACTACTATTTTCTGATGTCATCTTTGGATAGAGTCAGACATCTTTGAGCAACAGTTCCATGGGCCTTATTGTGATGTCATTTTCCTAGTCAGTTGTTTTTGCAAAGAGGTACCACATTGGCATTCCCAATTTACATAGCCTTCTTTCAATTCAATTTGTATTTTCTCAAGATAAATTCTTTTATAGGTGGGACAATGATCTTAAAACACATTTCTTGTTTTCCCAGTACAGTGTTTATGTTTAATATCAGTAACATTTCTTTTGTGTTGTATGTGTGTAGTGTGTGCAAGGTATACTTATGTAAATGTGTGAGCCTGTGCATTCATGCATGTGTATTCAGTTGTTAATTTGAACTTGATTTTAATATCTATCTGTAAGTCTTTTGGCTGATTCTTTCACTGCGGTTATTTCAGGTTATACCACTGAGTGGTTCCTTGATTTGACCAAATTGATGTTGGAAATAATAACCCATTTTGCTCATTACATTACATACAGTGAAGCACGTGTCCTTGGGATACTTGTTCAATATCATCTCAGCCCTGGGAAATGTGCACAGGGAATCATCAAGGGAAGTACATACCTCTTCTTTGTATCCTTGTAGAGGTAGAATAAATCTAGATGTGGGATCACAATCCATAATATCTGACCGAACAGTAAAAACCAGGTCTATGTGGAGAGATACAAACATAAGCAATATGCCATTCTTTGAATTTTGTAAATGAAACATACACATATATACACACATTGTTTTAATTAATTAAATAAAAATTCCCAGCCTGATCACAGTTTCCCCTCTCTCCTTCCCCTCTTCCCATACTTCAACCCCACACCATTCACTCCTTTTGCCTTCTCTTAAGAAAAGGCATGGATTCCATATATATCAGTCAGCCATGGCATATCAAGTTGAAATAACACTAGGCACCTCCACTTCTTTTAATGTTGAAAGAGGTAACCAGTAGGAGGGAAGGGTCCCAAAAGCAGGTAACAGAGTCAGAGACAGCCCTTAATCCCACTGTTAGTAATTCCAAAAGAAGACCAAGCTACACAATTAGAATATATGTGCAGACAGCCTAGGTCAGATCCATGCAAGTTCTTTTTGCAATCCCCTACTAGTTCCAGTTAGTTAATTCTGTGGGTTTTGTTGTGGCATCCTAGACCCCTCTGGCTCCCACAATCCTTCCACCCCACTTCTTTCAGGATTCCTGAGTTCAGCATAATGTTTGTCTGTTTCTTTCATCTGTATCCATTGCTGCGTAAATCTTTTCTGGTGACAACTGGACTAAGCACCAATCTATGAATATAGCAAAGTATCATTAGAAATCATTTCATTGACCTTATGTCGGCAGTTATGTTTGGCACTCTCCTACGTCTCTGGACTGAAAAGCCTTTAGGTTCTGGTGCTCCAGGCTGTGTCTGGGTGGGCTCCCTCTCATGGTGTGGATCTCATGATGGGACAATTATTGGTTGGCTACTTCCATAATTTTCTGGCCTTCTTTACTCAAACACATCTTATAAACAGGGCAAATTGAGGTCAAAATTATGTGACAGGGTTGGAGTCCCAATACCTCCACTGGAAATTTCACCTGGTTATAGCTGATTGCCAGGTAAGAATGCATATACCCCACTGCTAGGAATCTTAGTTAAGATCACCCTCTTAGAATTCCTGAGAATTTCCATTGTACTACATTTATAGCTCATCCCATAGATGCACCATGGTTCCAAATGTCTCTCCCAGTACTCTCCCTCCATCCACCCCTTACCTGATCCCTTCTGTTCCCATGCCACCTCCTCATCCAGGCTATTTCTTCCATCCACCTGCAATGTCTGTTTCTATTCTATTTCCCCCTCACAGTGAGATTCATGTGTCTCCCTTTGAGCTCTCATTTTTAGTTAGCTTCTTTGTGTCTGTGGATAGTAGCATGGCTATGCTTTACTTTATGGCTAATATTTATATACTCATGTATAGGTGAGTACACACTATGTTTATCCTTCTGGGTTTGAGTTACCTCATTCAGTATAATCTTTCGTAGTTCCATCCAATTTCTGGCAAATTTCATGACATCATTATTTTAATAGCTGAGTAATACTCAATTGTGTAAATATACCACATTTTCTTTGTCTGTTCTTCTGTTGATGGACATCTAGGCTTTTTTCCAGTTTCTGCCTATTACGAATAAAATTTTCTATGAACATATTTGAGCAAGTGTGATTTGGTAGAGCATCATTTGTGTACATGTCCAAAAGAGTAGTTCAACAAATTTGAAAATGCAGGTGTTAAATCAACTTATATATGGGCACCTGATTTTTGAAAAGAAATCAGTACTTACAATGGGAAAAGAGATGGCATCTTCAACTTATGGTGCTGATATAACTAGATATTAGTGTGTAGAATATTGCAAACAGATTCATATTAATCACCCTCTATATGCTCAAGTCGAAGTGTATCAAAGACCTCAACATAAAACTAGACACACTGAACCTGATAAAAGAGAAATGAGGGCATAGCCTGAAAGAATTGGCATAGGAGACAACTTCTTGAACAGAACAACAATCATATGTCTCTAAGATCAATGATTAATAAATAGGGCATCACAGAAACTAAACAGCTTTTGTAAAACCAAAGAAAAATCTCAAGAGGTCAAAATGTTTGTCTACAGAATGGGAATACACCTTTAACAATCTCACATCTGAAAGAGGTCTGATTTCCAAAATATAAAGAACTCAAGAAACTAGACATCAACAAACCAAATAATCCAATTAAAATGGGTCACGGATCTAAATTGAGAATTCTGAACAGAGAAATCTCAAATTGCTGAGAAGCACTTAAAGAAATATTCAACATCCTTAGCCATTAGGGAAATGAAAATCAAAATGACTCTGAGATTTCATCTTACTCCTTTAAGAATGGCTAAGATAAAAAAAATAGAAGTGACAGACCATGCTGGCAAGGATGAAACACTCCCCCATGACTAGTGGGAATGCAAACTTATACAGCCACTTTGGAAATCAAAATAAGGCTTTCTCAGAAAATTTGGAATCATCCTATTACTGGCATTGTTTTCACTGATCTAAATGAATAGAATACAGCTGTTGGAGGAAAAAATTGCTGGAATAATTCAGACTAAAAATATTCTTTTACATGGTTATCAGAATTTTATTAACTGTGCATAAACCTCCCATTATCTGTGATTTTTATTTCCATGGTTTCAATTACCAATGGTCAATGGCCCAACATATTAGTCTGTAAATTCTAGAAATAAAAGTTCCCAAATCCTATTTATAAACATATTATTAATATTATAATTTAATTAGTTATTGTTATTTATTAGGTGTATTCTTACTAACATAACCTATGAAGTCTTTTATGGCTATATGCACTCAGGAGAAAATAAGGTCTTCTCGCTTACTTTTTTTTTTTTTTTTTGGTTTTTATGAGACAGGGTTTCTCTGTATTGTTTTGGAGGCTGTCGGTCCAGCTGACTTCGAACTCACAGAGATCCGCATGCCTCTGCCTCCCAAGTGCTGGGATTAAAGGCGTGCACCACCACCGCCCGGCTCGCTTACTTTTCCTACTGTAAATATATTAACTTTTTCCCAGTTCATAATGTTAGGAACATGATGTGAGGAAGGAACTGGAAAAGGCTACTAGAGTAGAATATTTTGTTTCTCAGATTATACTGTAATCTTGAAATGACCAATGCTTACACACTTGTATTTGGACTATGGTTCAGTTTTGTTGAACACACACACACACACACACACACACACACACACACACACACACACACACACACATACACACACAGGAATGACCTGAGGGATGACAGGGAACAATCATTTTCTGAAATGAAAGATTTAGTGTTCGGTAAAGGTACAGGCATTAGCTAGGGTTCCATGCAAAGCATACCTCTCTTTATCATCTGCTTTCATCCCAACTCATAATTCCTTACTAACACACACCAAATCTTAGAAAGAACCAGTTCATTTTCTTATAAACTACCATATGTAATTAAGGGCAGTGAATCTACCAGGGCTTTGCTGAGGTCTATTAATGAAAAGTACTAACCCCTGGACAGGAAACTGACATTTGAAACTGCAGGAAGCCCAATGTTAAAAAGACATACTATTACGAATTCACCAGCTCAGAGTTCCTACTGCTGGACTGGTCAGTCACTTGACAAGAATACCACCTGTTAGGGTAAAGGGAGCATCTGAAGAAATGTAGAGGAGATGGAAAGAGTAACTTTATTATTTTCTTTTAACACTTTTAAATTATATATTTAAATTAGAAACAAGCTTGCTTCCTATGTCAGTCCTAGTTCCGTCTCTAATATACTTAAACACCTCTGACAGTCCTTCCCTTTCCTCCCCATGTAATTGCTTATACTTCTTCACTACAAATCTGCACACTATCATGAATTCTCACCCCGAAATTGTAAATTTTCTTTTTCAGCAGTTTTAAAAATACCAACCCTAACCCTAAGCCTGCTTGACCTGATACTTGGCATGTTCACTCTTTCTTGAAAGACCCTTGTTTCCACAGAACTCTTTGCGAACCTCTGCTGTGGAGCCTTCCTGTGTCTAGACTCTAACTCAGGAAGCATAACTGTATATTCCTTGCTTCTCCATCTTCATCCTCATAGCAGCTGCTAAGATTCATAGCATACTTGCCCCTCAACCCTCAACCTTCGATAGAATGCTCTTCTGGCTTCCTTCTGGTTTCATTTTGAATTTCCTTTATCATGGAGACTAAAAGTTAATAAAGGATTCTCTTTCTTCCTCAGTAATTAGAGGACAGAGAGAAACATTGCAATGAAGGTTCTGTATTTCATAAATTGTGCTGTTTGCACCCCACATTCTCATCTTGATCTTTCATCTTTCTAAGTCACAGCTGCACTACTTGCAAAAACTTTTCCTTTCTCTGTTCATTGATTTTCATCTACAATCATGAACGATTATCTGAATTTCTTGATAAAGGGAGGTTACAAATTTGCCAATTTGGCTTGTTTAATCACTAACAGTTGGAGTGCTTTGACAATGATTAAGAATTTCTATCTACTGCCAATGTTTGTACTAATAGACACATACACACCCAACCTGGAGAGGCCTGTCCCAACAGCGGGTTAGAGCACAGAAAAACTCATTGCATCTAGCAATACTAAGTAACATCTAAGATTTCAAAAAATCCCTGTCCAGTTTTCTACATTCAAGCAGAAGCCAGGGGAAGTGGATATGTAGCATACGTATAAGCTGGTTTCATGATCCTGGAGAAGCTAATTCACTCTGCCACATTCTATTACCACAAACTAATGGATATCTGGGATTCGTGCAATGAAGTCCAAAAAGGCTTTCTTTGAATGCAGAAATAAGAAGCCATTTCTGCACATGTTGCACACAGCGTCTCCCCAGACCGTGTCATGGTGACAGTGACGTGGTGATAGTGAAGAATAGCTTTGCGATACTTATCTGCCTCCATTTTACCCTGAACGTGTACCCAAATCATTGTGGGTCAGAGACAACTTAGTGATTAATATTTGCATTATGACTATGCTGAACCAGGTTGCCTCAATGTTTTCTCTTTATCTATACAATGAAAGTCAAGGGATAACATCTGCTCTGAAGAGTCAAAAGGAAACACAGATTTTTATCTGCCTGGGCAAAAAAGGGAAGCTGCCTTTACCATCAATTTCAGATGGAAGGATAGAAATCATAGTCCCTGGAAGAGGGAAGAAAAGAATGAGAAGGAGTTCTGACTCTAGCTTTCTGAATGTAGATCTCTCCAAAAAGACAGACAACTTTCTTGCCTCTGCATTTTCTGACTACAGCTAAATCCAAGGTCCAGTCTCTCTTGAAGTGTATACCCACGGATCCTTTGGTTAGGTTAATCTCCCCTGCTGTTTCACCACTCATATCCCTGTAAATTTACGTGCAAAGACTTGCTCATGGCCCAGGACTTCATTTCAGGATTATTTACTTGACAAGTACACTACTGTAACACTGAAATATTTACTAAACACTCCAAAGCAGTGAGGTGGTGCTAATAGCTAATATTTATTCGTGCTTACTCTGTGTCAAAATTATTCTTGATATTTACCTACTACTTATGCAATTTCACTGATCTGTACTCCCTAGTGTACAGTCTACTAGTGCATGGATCCCTTTTCACAGATGAGAAAACAGACACAAAGAAGTTATGAAAAATTTATCCACCCAGGAGGAAGATGATGCATATGGAATTTGAATATTAGCAATTTGATCTTATCATAAGATAAATACTGATTTATTAACAAAAATAACATTAGTGGCACAACAAATGATTACTGCACCTCCTTCTTTCTGAAGAGATATGGATTGTTTCTGTGCTAGGCTCCTGATCACTCTCTTAATATCCAAGGGGCTCATAGCTTCTTCAGTGACTCATTCTCAGGGAATGAAATGCAGTTGTTAATTTGATTCTCTATTAGGTGAAAATTATTGTATCTTTGAGCCAGAAGTCGATCTTGTTTTCATCTGTGCCTTCTAATACCTGACAAAGTACTTAATTATCATTGTACCAGGGACTCAGATCAACTTTGCAGCAACAAGGATGCTTCATGGTAAACCCAATTAGAAGTAAGAGAAACTATATGTTATATTGATAACTAAGCTATTTTTAATTGTCTGTTGAATTTGTTTAAAAATGAAGTAAATTCAGGGCCCTATGCTTGCTTACCAAAAAAATTGAGCCTCCTAGAAATGGCTAAGGCAACAAAAGCATACATGAACTCCTTTCGAGAGTGAAAAATTTCTCCAGAGGTAATGCAAATGTAAACTGCAATTTATTTTCATCTTAACTACCTTGAGTGGAGAAGTTGTGAAAATCCCAAATAAATTAAATGTTTCATCCTGAGATTGAAAGTAACCATTTTCAGCTGACCTACTTTCTTCATTATCAGACAGTTTAAAACTTCTTATATTCATGACATTTTAACCAAGTAGGCATCATCATGTTTTGCAAATCAGATATTTAAAACATTTGGCTCATTATTCTTGACAATGGAATAAAGGAACTATGAAGATAATAAAATAAATTTTGAGACAACTAGAATAATTAACATGTGTTATGGAAATAATCAGAATGGTCAATGTTAATTTATCAGAAATGAAGTTTTTTGTTTATATATGGTATCTTGAATGTCAATGTGTGCATTTAAATATAAGAATAATTACAACTGTCATTAACATTCTGTTAATTAGTAGAGTTTATATTGTTAGTGAAAAAGAAAGAGAGAAACCAGTTACCTTGCAGTGGAAATACATGTGTTGATACTAGGAGCTCTGAGAAAGAAAACATGGTACTGAACTATATATATACCTTTGCTGACACTAGCATACCCAGAATGTAAAAGATTACTGAAGTATGGATATACCTGTGCTGACACTAGAGCATACAGAAAGAAAAAGAATGTTCTGTTCACACACCTGTATAGGCACCAGGAACAATCAGAAATGGAGGAGATCAGCTCATGCTTCTGTAGCATGGTTGTTATAATAAATATTCTCATAACATTTCAAAGTTTAGAAGGTCAATATTTACTATCTTATCTAAATAAATTATCCAATATTAGAAGCTTTGTTTTACAATCTTAAAGTTCACTGTTCAAAGTGGGTTATTATTTTATTAGAAAGGTCAAGTGGAAAAAAGAAATAGTACAAAATTTATTTAGAACGTGAAAGGTTCAATGCAGATTTATCTAATTGGTATATTAAAGATTTTAAATATTTGAAAAGTTACCCATATCTTTAGGCAAGATAAACTTTATCTCATGAGAATCCTAATTATAAGCCTGACATTTCTAGTAGAAAATTCTACTTGCTGATTATAAATTAAGGTAATGGTAAGATATGCAGAACTATGAAAATCATTTGAATAGAGTGCAGCTTCAAAAATGTTATGAATCTAGGAAAAAACACATTGCTTCTACTTTACAAGATGAACTATTCACAGGGTCCTGTTCTGCCTCAGCAAAGCTTGATAACCTGCTCACAGTGCCGTGTTCTTACCTTTACTGGACTTAATGCATGCACAACAGGACAATATTTTTCTTTCTCCCTTCACATTAACCTGAGGGTTATGGTGTGGTTAAAGACTTATGGTCAAGCACAGCTATGTTGTTGTAAACCTAGAAACTCTAGATTGACCTGGATCCAACACTTGAGCCTGTGTTTAAACAAACTTGCCTAACCAAAACATCTCCACCCCCAATTGCATAGAATTGGTTCAACTATAATTCTACTTCTTAAAAATAGTTTACATTTAATAAATATTAATAATATGTTTGAATTAATTTAAAAACCACAATACCAGAAGAAAATAAGAACACATCTCCAATGTTGTTTGTGCAGTGTGGCACAATTCTGGAGGAAGTAGACCAAAACCATGTATAAACTTGTGTTGAATCTGAAGTTAAATTATGAATGTTTAAGTTTATATGCCATATATGTTCAAATTTCTGCTCCATATTAGTGTTTCTGACATATTTTAATCCTAAAATTCTAACATGCAAAACAGATAAATCATTTGTACTTTGAAATACTCTGTTCCTCCCTTTAATCTAAAAATCACCAGCTCTCTAGTAAAGCAATTTTCCTTTATATTTAACATTTCTACTACAGGGGACAGAATAGTAGATAAAATAATCAAAGTAAGAGAGATTGCTCCTGTAAGTGTTCATATGCAGTAGAGAAAGGATATTTTGTAGATTGTCAAATTTAGTAATGAGACTTGTGGTTCAAGGAAGAATTTAGATGAATATGATAAAAAAGTGAGAATGGGTATATGTTTATTATAATGTTTACCATCTGCCAGAAAACTTTATTGGTGCAAGAATTTTTCATAAAATTCTGTAGTCTCTATTCATTAAAAAATCATACAGTCCCTACTTTCCCTATAAATTATATCTCCACAGATAAACATAGAGTGAATGGAATTGACATATGAGTCCTTGGATGTTTCCCTTGTCCATTCACCAGTTACAAAACTTACTCATGCCTATTTGAATGTGATTTAAATCTCTCTTGTTATAAATTTCTATTCTATCTTTAAGGTCATTCAGGTTGAAATAACAACTGCTTTAATCTGCCCTGCAGATACAAAGAATTGATTGATTTTGTGTGTGTGTGTGTGTGTGTGTGTGTGTGTTCATAGATTTTCAGAGTTAAATATCTCTGTATCTTCATATTTTTATCCACTTCAGTAATAAATGTTTAAAAATAAGTACTAAGACTATTGGTGTCAAATATTCCATCTGAAAAGACATAAGCCTATTTTCTTTTAACCTAAACTAAGATCATCTCATTGTCGCATTGTCCCAGCATTATATGGTATTAGTAATGAATTGAAGACATGAAGTATTTCTAATGGCTTTGTAGGAGAAGGCTGGTATTTTATAAACATTAGAGAATGTGTTGTAAATCTGCTGTTCGAAGTCTTTGCATAAGTAGATCCTACCCAAATGAGAGACTTGGCTGAGACCAGAACAGAAGATGAACCACTGAGAAGCACACTAAAATGCCAGAAGATCAGATACTTAAGCGCATCCATAGAAAGATTATCAACATCCATAGTTACATGAGGGAATGTGTACTGAGCCACTAAGAAAGCTGCATTATATTCCTAGAACAATGAGAGCTTTTGTTACATATGACATTGAGGATTTTCTCCCAATTCAATCTGATCTAAGAGGCTGTGGGAAGCAACCCCAGTATTAAAAGAATTTGTTTGTAGTATGTGATTTGTGTGCATATTGCACAGTTACATAATTTTACACATTCCTATAAATTTTCTTAAGATTTTATTCCACTGAGTCCTTATAAAGTTCTAGGTATCATTTTAGGCTATAGTTGGTACACACACAACCATGGCAGTCAGCTTAGATCTGCTATAAATGACTATGAGGTGTGTTTTCCCAGGGAATTACAATTAACTTTCTGTCTTATAGTGTGGCTTTGCAGATGAAGGTGGGCTTTTGTCTTCCTGTTTTATGAGCAGTGTTACCCTTGAGGGGACAAGTCTATGTAGTCTATGTGGTTATATCCCTGAGTACACTAGAGTATGTGAAAAGCTCCAACACACACATACACACACACATACACAAACCACAAATAGATAAAATGGACATTCACATGTGTTGTATAGAAATAATGCTTATGTGAATAAAGTAATTTCAGGAGTCTATAATGTACCACTGAAATATGAACATATTCTAGATTATTTTTTTGTGACAATCAACCTACATTTTCACTCTGGTCCTCTTGTGTGTGGGCCCATGAGACGCTTCCATGTTTAATGTCATATAGTGTGATATTTCCAAGTGTCATTGGTAAGTGAAACAGAAAATTGCATTTTAATGGAAAAATACTTTTCACAGTTAGACAACCGTCTGGATAACCACTGAAATTCTTGTGTTTATTTTACTAGCACCATGATGTTACTAAGGATATAGTCTGATATGCTTGTGTTATATGTTACCAGCATCGTGGTGCTCCTATGTATGTAGTCTGCTAAGCTGGTCCTGCTGTCACTTTGGTGTCCTTAAACACAGACATTGGTTGGTTGGCAGATTCTTAGGCACCAATCTATGAGTTTAGCAGAATGTCATTAAGTCTCATTATCTTGACACTTTTTTCTTCCAGTTGTGTTTGCTTGTCTCCTGGGTCTCTAGGACATCCGGACTCTGGGTCCTGGTGCTCCAAGCAATGTCAGGGGTGGGCTCTGGGGTGGACTCAGGGGTAGGCTCAGGGATGGGCTCATTCTTGTGGCATGTGTCTCACACTGCATCAACACTGTCTGTTTAAGTACAAACTTCAAGTACTATGGTTCCATGATGTCATTAGGTCTTTTTTCTGAACAGCTGACAAGGCATGAAATTTTTTGTCCAATGTCCACATATGTTCCCATATCAGCTTTAGCCTCTATTCTTTGTAAACCAATTTCAAAGCAATTGTTAGGAAGATGTTATTTAAAATTACATCTCCAAAGCATTTTAAAAGAAGGTACCTAAACACATATGATTTTGTACTGTCTTTTTGTTATAGCTTTTTAAAAGTACTAGCATGTTCACTATATTTTGTTCATTCAGTGTGCAATATGTTTAGAATAATGCAAGCATATACTCTAAACTTATTATCTTGAATAGTGTAATCAAAAATATAGTAAAAAATATATACAAATAGATACACACACCATATATATATGTGTGTGATAGATATGTGTGTGTGTGTGTGTGTGTGTGTATGTGTGTGTATTTAAGACATTGTATACCTAACATGTTTGAGGCCCTGGGTTTGATCCCCAGCTGAAGGAAACATAAAATGAATTTTATGTGTCATAAAATTAATGAAGATTTGATGGGGGAAGTGCTTCTGTGTATATGTTTGTCTTATTGGTTGCTGAACAAAATACTGTGGCCAATAGAGACAGTGAGATGTGTGGCCCTAGGAGATGAGTAGCATTCTGGGGAAACATAGGCAAATGCATTTGCCATGTAGTGGAGGAAGAAGTAACGGTACAGACCCTTCTACAGTAGGATAAGACAATGTGGAAATACTTAGGTTAATATAAATGAATTAATAATTAAGACAGAGCTAGTCAATAAGTCTAAGACATTGACCAACAGTTTTATAACTAATAAAGTGTTTGTGTGTTCATATGTGGAGGAAGTGACCTCGGAACCCTGATGGGACAGAAAACTCATGCTTACAAAGGCTTAAATACTGGGATACTGACTGAACTCACAGTACAAAGAAACATATATGCTGTCTCATTTTACACAAGTTTTTAAAATTTCTTCCTATACAATACTAAAATTTAGAAATAATGTCTTTACACTCTAGAATAAAATATGGAAAATAAGAGATAGTTGTTATTGTTAACTTAATGTCAAATATCATACACACACACTTGCATGTCTTGGCCTTATAAATGACCCTATGGCACAGATAATTTTTATAAGTTTTTTACACAATTTATGTACTTTTAGTCTTAAACATGTTACTTGCTATAATCATGTCAAACCCTTAGATGGAAAAGGAAAAGGGGAAATTCAGGCTGCAGACTTGTATCTGATATCAGGTACCATGTATATTTCACCATGCCTCCTCATGGTGGGGAACATTGCAATCCATGAACATACTTGGCGGATAAAACAATTTTTTTCACTAAATAAAAATTTAAACATCATATATCATGAAGCAATGACCACAGGATTATGAACTGTTTAGTAAAATCAATTCTCTGTTTTTCTTTCTCTTTTATATCATTTATTATTTTAGCCCTTTATTCTTTAATGCAGTATATTTCGTTGAAAGAAATGGCATTACTATTTAAGTCTATATTTACATAAGAAGCTTAAAAGTAATAAAAGATGGAAAGTTAAATTAATGCAGATAGAAGACATAGCACTTTCCCAAGATACTTTGTAAAGGAAGTTAAGGAGTTAAACGAAATAAATAATGTAGTACATTTCAATTTTGAGTCAAGGAGATTTTAATATAAATTTAAATATTATTAGACTATGTTATAATGCATTAACGGAGAATAGTAGTCACATGTCAGCTTATTAAGTAGGTATATAAATAAATAAAAATATAATTTCAAAGACAATTTCTATAAAAGAAAACAAAAGATAACTGTGTGTAAAGAACATTATGTCTGTTTTGATAACCCACTGACACATTTATTGTTGGTCTCTGGCAGGCAACTGCCAAACTGCTCTCAAACATGTTCCTAGAAACTTCTACTTCCACTTCAGAGGATGGGTACTAAGGACACAGCCCAGTCCTAGTCCATGGGTACTAGTCATCTATAGCACTTGACTTACCTGGTTTGGGGACATAAAATGCAAACTTTGGATGCAACAATTTATAAAATACCTCTATTTTTTATTTTCTTCAGTTCATATTCTTGGGAAATCTTGACATTTTTCCCTTTACAGTGGCCCCTGTATTCCTCTGTTTCTTTCCCTTCATAATCATCATGCTATCAGTGACTGAACAATGAACTAAAAATATATGAAAAAAGAACTTAACTTCAAAAGTGTGCTGTTCAAGGTTTTTAAAATTTTTTGACTTTTAAAAATTTCATTCATGTGTACTGTATTCAGAAGATTTCCAATCTTTCCTCTCCCCACCAACTTTTCCAGTGCCTCTTCTCCTCCCTCACAAGTCATTATCTCTCTTGCATTATCATTCCTCAAATATTCATGTAAATCTGGTTATTTCAATATGCAGAACTTAGACAAACAAATCATTGGGATTTCATGCGTGCAGTATCCTGTTCTTCACACAATTCCAATCTTTCCTAACCCTCTTCTGTGATGTCACTTGAATATTAAAGTACAGAGTTTGCACTGTAGATGTACATATTAGAGCTGTCACCCAATGGCCTGTTATTGTTTGCATTTGAACAAGTTGTTCATCTTTGTAATAGACTTTGCCTGTAATAAAAAGAAACATTTGATGAGGGGATTGGAGAGCACACTTATCTGTGAGCATTTGTAAGTTTTTAGACCATAGTTAGACATGATAAATCTAGTTGGAATATATTTTTGTGCAAACTGAGAGATAAGGAAATAATTTTATACATCTGTATGTGGACATACTGTTTTCCCAGTACCAGTTATTGAGTAAGTTGTATTTCCTCAAGTGGATGTTCTTAGCATCTTTTTCAAACATGAGTTGACTGCAGCTATATTTATTAATGTTGGGTCTCCTGGTTTGTTCCACTGATACATGTCTTTTTGTTAGTAACATGTTATTTATATTGATATATCTCTGGAAAATATTTAAAATATAGTGTGGTAATTCTTCCAATACTGTTCATTTTTCTCAAGACTGCTTTGGGTATCCAGAATATTTTGTGCTTCTATATAAATTTGGAATTTCTTTATTTCTGTGAAGAATATCATGAGGATTTTGATTATGATTGCATTGAATCTCTAAGTTACACTAGATAAGTCATTCATTTTCACAATACTAATTCTAACAGTTTAGTACCATGGGTCATTTGTACATTCTGGTGTTCTCAATTTCTCTTTCTTTCTTTTTTCTTTCTTTCTATCTTTCTTCCTTCCTTCCTTCCTTCATTTCTCTTTCTTTCCATCCATCCATTCATCCATCTATCATCTATCCAACATCCTGGCCTCAGTTTCTCCTTTCTCCTTTTCTTCTAGTCCCTTCTCCCAATTGCCTGTTATGTTCCCACCCCAATCCCAACCTTGACCCAAGGATAAACAGCCTTAACTGCCCATCACCTGTGACCACAGTGTTTTGTATAGCCCAAATGTCACCAGAAAGGATTCACCAGCAGTTGCTGGAAATAAATACAGAACCAATGGGAAACATAAGGCAGACTTCAGGGAATACTACAGAAGGGGAGAGGTAGAGATTTTAGTATCCAGATGGATCAAGGAAAACACAAGAAAACTCACAGAGTTGACTAACCTGGGCTCATATGGCCTCACTGTGACTGAACCAACAACCACGGAGCATGCATGGGACTGACCTACACACTCTGCATGTATATTACAGTTGTGTATCTTGATCCTCTTGTGTGACTCCTAACGTTGGAAGCAGGGTCTGTCTCTGACTCTTTTACTGGTTTTTGAGACCCTACTCCCCAACCTCTTTGAAGATTTAAGCTCCTCTCTTTAGAGGTCTTTCCCCTCCTTAGTTAGGTTTATTCCTAGATTTTAATTCATATGAAAGTTCTATGAAGGAAAATATTTTCTTGATACATACATCAGCATGATTGCTGTTGGTGTCTAGAAATTCTTCTGACATTATCAGTAAAAGAAAATATTCTGGAATGTCTATTTCAGGATTTACTACACTATGGTAATTATTCCCACATGTCATGGAGACTTACTTCAACTTTTGTATTTTTCTCTTTGTTTTGTGTTTGGCAACAGCAATAATGCCCTACTTTGTTTTACAAGAGCACTTCACAAACCTTGCCCAGTTCCTACCCCCTCAGAGGAAAGACATACTTTAAAGTGTGGTAGGTTTTATACAAGATCGGGTTTTCTAGGAAGGGCTGGAAACTATCATGTAGAATATAATTTTGAAAATACTTTTTCCAACCCTAATGTTGTACTATGACACTTCTTAGTCCTAAGGTATGTGATCATAGGTATTTGCACTTTCTCAATCATCATAGTATTAAAAAATATGTAGTGTATCCATAGATCAAACTGGGGGTATTTGTACTCTCTCTATGATTTTATTTTTACTCATAACAGTAGGAAATTTCCTTCATCAGTCTTTCCATTTTCTTCACCATGTTTTTATTGCCAACAAAGACCTTCTTGTGACCCTGTTATCATCTACACTTATATAACAGATTGAATTAATTCAGCAATAATGGGGGATACAGATTTCCCATAACTCCTGCTAAGTACTGAATAATTGGTGGCTAAAATGAAAATTTGTTTGATCCAACTTCTGATGGTTAATTTTGCATTAAGGTTATGTTGTTACAGGCCTGTGTTGAGTGAAGAGATGATCATGTTCTTTCCATGTCTTCACTTGGTTTTTCCTCTGAATGCATAATGATTTGTTGCTTTTTTTATATATCTTATCAGGTCGGAAATCATGTTAGTTTAGGTCCACCCATAACATACCTATTTCCAAATATTGTCAGAAATTGAGATAGGGGTTTGGCTTACACATTGGAATTTAGCTTGAAGAGTGTGGATGATAGATTTTAGCCTTTAACATATATATTCATGTATATATTAGCATGTATGTATGTAGTTCCTAATATTTATATATAATATAGTAGTACATAATTACACACAATATAACAATATATAAATTTTAGCTCTTGGTATAAACAGCTAAATCTCAAAAACTAAAAATATGGGCAAATAAATAATTTGAGGATTTCTTGAATGCACATATCTCTGGTCCAGGAAGTCTTCAGAGATTAGCATTATATTAATAAATCAAAGTTCAAGCTTGGAAAAATTTGTCATATACATCCCATTATATATCTATATAACTATATATTTATATCATATATATATATATGATTGTAGAAGGTTCTAAGAGTTCCTACAGAAGCAATGAATAACAGCAAAGGGCTAGGAACTTGATGATAAATTCCCTGCGTGTACTAGACCGAGATCAGTATGATGGTTTTATAAACCCCTCCATCTCCTAGAAAGATAAATCATGTCCCATGGTGCTGACTAAAGAGTCAGTACATATCTATGCCACTGTCCCATTTTATTTTACTTTGATTCCATTTTTATTAAGAATAATTTATTCTGAAATTCAACTTTTCATACATCTTCACAGTGAGAATTTCATAGACAGAATAAAAATACTCCAGTTTCAGGGAAGGAAACTTCCCATGTGGATGATAGATTGGCTTTTTGGCTTAGTAATTGAGCTTGATCTTAGGTCATCCTGTGTGACCAGTCACCCTCTTCTTGGGATTTTCACCCTGTAATTGTAACTTAAATGTGTACTCTATTTACTCAGTACTATTTAGCTATATTAGTCATTGTGGGTGGCAGAGTTTGCATTATTGAAGCCAACAATTCCACTGGATAGGTTAAATTCATTTTCCATTGAAACCTCTTGTGGAATCTGAATCTTTATCAAATGACACATTTTATAGCTGTTCTTTTTGAACAACTTGAAAACAGTTTTCCACATGGCGAGACTTGTTTTTACTTCTCCACCTTGAACTGTCACTCATTTTATTCTTAGATATCCTTGCAGTTCACTTCTTTAAAAGTCTCAAGTCAAATTTGTTCTTCTCCAAGGAGTTCCCAATCTTGGCTTACTCAAACACCCACCACTCATACGATCCAGCTGACACTACCTTAAGGGCTCAGTCTTTGAATCTCAGAAGTCCCTGAAGTGTGACTGTTAAAATTCATTTTAATATTATATGGGTCGCATAATTTTTCATGTCTCACGTTAACATTTACTAAATATTTAAACAGAGCCTGACCATATATTTTCTTATGAGTTCTCATTAAAATTGTACCTAAAAATACATTAATCTCAGCTGTTAAAGGGTTTGTCAATGATAAAGCATGATTTTCAAAACATGATTCACCAAACAGAAGCATTTGTATTTGCTAGAAAATTATTAGACATACAGGTTTGGATTTCTACATTAGACTGTCAGATCAGAAATTCTGAGAATACACTCCAACTGCCTACTTTAATAGACTGCCCTGGTTCTTCTAGGCATATGTCTAAATTAACTCCCATGGATATTAGAGCTAAAATAATAGTAATACCATTTAAATATATTTGACTTTCTTTGGTGATTTTGTAACCTGCTGACATGGCTATAGAAAAATCAATCTCATATGACTTTTGATTCATAATCCCATTAATACCCCTGACACATTGTACCTTTCCAAGAGCTGGATGCCTAATTTCTCAGCTAATTTAATGCAGACGAATGTTCATTTCCTACTACAGGAATAAAGAAGTGATTTCCCACTGCATTTCTTTCATGTGGGACAGGTTAAAAAACGAATAGGAAATGACAATAACCCAGCATCAATTTATCAACCTCGCTGTCATTCCTTAAATATCACTTTCAGAAATACGTTATTACAGAGCCCTAGTAGAGGACAAAGCAATGATTTGGACAGGTTCCAGAAAGACTCTCAAATGTCAGGAAAAATATTTTGTTCCAGAATTATGATAGATTTATGCTATGAATAAATGTTTGAGATTCAGATAATATATGTCACCCTTCTTTGTGGCACAAAGATAATAGAATTATAAGAGACGGACTTCATTGTTTTCATACTATGACAAAAATATGAGCCTGTTCTTTTGAAAAGGGAGGAAGTAGCATACATTATTGAAGAAGCAGGAACCAGTGATTGAATACCCTCCTGTATTTTATCTCCACCTCCACTGAACTCACTTGTATTCTTCCTGCCCTATGAACAGAACTGAGCCCTGCAATGCAATTGTTGCCTAACCTTTGTGTGCTGCCTGTGTTGTCAAACCATTTCTGTTGAGTCCACTGAGTATTGGAGGAGCTTGTTATTACTATATTCAAGAACAGCTTTCTAGTTCAGTCTGCCATTTTCATATATTGACTCTATATTAATTTTCTATGAAAACAATGAAGCACAAAATCAAGATAGCAGTGAATAAAGTCATTTGAGTATAAGATTATTGTATGTAAAAAACAAAGATTTGCTTTGAACACAAACATAGATGCATTTATTATGTAAACAATTGCAAGTGATGGATTTTAAATTCTCAATATGCATGAAAAAACATTGTAGAAGATATAATTTAAAATATATTTCAGACAATTAAAGTATGGAAAAATGAATCAATTATAATTATTATGAATTATATTTTCTACTAGGCTATCTTTAAAAGTTTTACTATGATACTGAGATTCAATTTTAAAATCTTGAACATTATGAAAAGTATGTTTCACAGTTAATATTTTAGATTTTGCAATATCAAATTTCTAAAAAGTTATTTCTAACAAATACCATCTAAGTTACTGCACACATATCCAGAGCAAACTAATGTCATGTCCTCTCACCATACAGCACAAATCATTGTGATATTATTGTTCATATTTTGAGACACTGTCACCCTGGGTGGCTGGAATTTATTGCAGTCTTCTTGCACCAGCCATTTTTGTAATGAGTTTACCAGTGTGAGTCCAAATGCTTGCATTGAGTAACATGAGTGCAAAGGGTGTTAAAATCATGTCTTGTAGTATGGTGAGACAATTTGTTGTAATAGCACAACAATCAATAAAACTTTGGGCCTAAAATGAGCAAATTATTCAGATATTAATTAGAATTAGCATTAAACCATTCACTTAACATATTTATTTATTCGTTTGTTTATGGGGTTGTGTATTTATACATCACAACACACATGTGAAAGTCAGAGGGTTACTTTCCAGATTCAAGACTGTGATCAATAGCTACATCTATTTTCAGGATTTATTCTGAAATTTTCTTAGTAAAATTAACCACAGTTGTGTAATTTCAATCAATGTACAATTTCTATTGCTTCGAAGAAAATGTTAATGTATACATACTGAAATGATAATGTAGAAGGCCATGACTTAGTGATGCATATAGCTGCTAGAAGATTTTCATGTTTTAAATGCTATTCTGGCTAGTGAGACAATGATACAAAGAAACGATATAATTTATTACAAAATAAGTATGCCATATATGTATACCTTCATTAGACAAGACAAGGAAAAGCTGAATTCATTAATATTCTGATGAATGAACATGACATTAAAATATCAACTATATTAGATAGTGAGGATTTTATGTTTTGACCTTTTTTGTTCTATTGTGAATGCAAAACTCATCCTTTGGGGAACAACAGTCAGGAAAGGTTGGTGATGGAGTTGGTGAGCACTATGTGCTGTTCAGGCCTGATGTTTTAAAAAGGCAAGCTAAATTGCACAATTTCTATTTTGTATTGAAAAAATATGCATAGAACCAAATATAACCAAAGGGTCAAGTCACAGAGAAATAAAAATTTATTAAAATAATTTCACCACTGAAAATATCTTAATTGTAAGTTATATGTCAAAGGTAGTAGGTTAGGAAATGACATTCCTCTCATTATTAAAATTAACTAAAGAGGACATTTGCATTACTTTATTTAAATTACTATTTTGAATACTTTATAACTTCACTGACAACAGAATGATTATTATTTGACAGGATATAAAATTAACACATGTTAAATTAGAAATGTGTCATGTGATGGCTTGTGATTATCTCAAAACTTATTTCATAGATGGCATTGGACAGTCAAAGTGGTTGTGTATACTGGTTATTACCAATACCAAGTTCACTCTCAAGATTTTGGGGACAGACTACATAGAGAAAAATAAATACTCATATATCTAAAATACATTAGCAATTGACACTATGTTTATTTTTCAATTATTTTATTGTCATGACAGTATATTCCTTGTTTATTTTTTAATTCCAGTGTGTACATATTGTATATGCATGTATATACTTATGTGAGCTGATGCATGTGTGGATCAGTGGAGAAAGTCTCATGGAGCGTGGGTCATTCCCCATGTCTCTGGTAGAGTGTCAACCAGCAAGCTTCAGGGATCTTCTTTCTGGCCATCCTGGAGCCTCATGTGGATTTTTACATGATGCTATAGATTTGAACTCAAGTTCTCAATCCTGTGCAAAAATACTATTTACTCTGTGCTGCATTCCCCAGGCAATTTTGCAATGTTGTAAAATCAACTACATTTTACAATGATTCTGAAATATGAGTCTTTTCCATACAATTCCACTGTTAAACACTGATCCTTCATTCAATCATCATGCATTTGTTGAGTAATTGCCATGAACCATATACTCTTTTTGAAACTAAGAGTATTGTAGCGAAAATAAATTGTCTATCCCTCATGGGACTTGCATTCAAATGAAGAGAAGACAGTAAAACCAAGTAGATAAGTATGGACTTTGTTTAAACTATTGCAAAGTTTGTATAAAAGGACAAAGAACTCGTCATGTTTTAGTACTGAAAAGAGTGACTCAAACATATGTGTATCACACTGTGAAAATCTATGTGCAGCAGAAGAAATTTCAAGAGCAGAAATTCAAAAGTCAATTTGATGGATTAACGGGTAAAGGCACTTGAGACTCAGGCTCAGACAGCTAGCTGAATTAAATCATCCGATGGTAGAAGGAGAAAACTAGTGTGCCACTAAGTTGTTTTGTTTCTTCCAAAGGCAAGGTATACAATGTCACCAACACCTGAACCTCTCAACCTTCCCTGGCTACATGCTGGATAAAAATAAATAAGTAAAAAAGAAAGGAAGGATGTAAAAGAGAGAGAGAGAGAGAAAGAGAGAAAGAAAGAGAGAGAAGTGAAAGAAAGAAATGATAGAAAGAAAAAGACAGACACAGAAGTCTCTTTGGAAGAAAAAGAATGATGGGTGAGCCAAAACTTAAGGCAGAGGGGAGTTGTATTGGGGTTAGAGAGACAGTTCAGAAGGCACCTGTGAAGAGGAGTAGACAGTGCCAAGACATACCCGCAATGATCTACCACTACCTTCTGTGTGAGGTGTAAATTAAATAAACACGTGCATGCATGTTTATGTGTCTTTTCTCTTGATCCCTCCCTTGGAACAGTTGTTATCTGAGCCAGTGACTGGCAATTTCTTTCCCTTTCATAAATGGCTTCATGGATTGGGTTTGCCCCTGATTAAAAGAGAATAATAGTGATAATAGCTCACATTTCATATTGTACCCATTATCAATTTAATATTTATTGTCATTTCATATTAACCCTAACACAGCTACTATGCACACTGCATAGATGCAAAGATGATGGGCAGGAGCAGTTACCGTTATAATTGCTCATCACAAGAAAGAGTTTAACCTGACACTGAGCCTTCTACATGGAGCTGACATGTCATCTGCACCAATTGAAACCCTTGGCCTTCTCTGCCCCTTTCTATTGGGCCATAAAGGCAATTTTATGTAGATCTCACCATCGTTAGCTCAGGTATAAAATAGAGTACATAATATCTTCCTCCAAATTAGGTGGATGTTTTTAACCAGCAGATTTCCACAGAGCTTTACATATATGATGCTTAGCATCACATGTAGCTGTCAACTCAACAGCTCCATATTTGATAACTGCTTCATCAGACCACAAAGAAAGGCTTGCGAGTGAATAAATGTATTTCATGTAATGCTATAACTGTGTATTAATGGTGTGTTTGACCAAGTAGATAACATATAATGCACAATCTAAAAAGATGTATGTAAAACATTCAAAAATAAAAAAATCGTTCACTTTGGTTGTTTTTGAATGTATAATTTTCTCTATGGTTGTTTTTTTCCTGTTTGGCCAGTAAATCTAGAGAATAATATTTTATCAGTTAAAGAAGTAAGTATAAAATATGTGACTATCAGATAAACTGGGTCTATGGATGAGAGTGTTTACAAAGAGACTGATGACTGCTAAAACACAGTAATTCACTGTGCACACCAGAAACTCCACTCACTATACTTAGATATAGTAAAAAAAAAACAGTAAAACATATCATTGCCAGCAGTTTTGTCTATGATTTAGTACTGTGTCTAACGAGGTAGTTGCTGTTGAAAAGACACAAAGTGGAGTTTTTGAAGCTTGTAAACAGTGTACATTGGCACGGTTCTTAATATATTCTTCATGTGTTCTATTACTTAATTAACATAATTTGAGTCCTCCCTGGGGTCAGCTCTTGGCTGCTCTCCTATGAGAAATGAGATGGTGTTATTTTAATAATACATAATAGCCACTGTTTTACACCAGCTACTCAACATTACTGATCACTATTTGTCTGGGTGAATATAGGCCTGCTGTGACTAGTAGCACTGGGTAGCTGGAGACAGAGTCTCACATGTACTGCTGAACCAGATCTGTGAAATCCTCAGCAGAATATAAGCCCACCATTTCTGTGGGTCAATTATTTCTGGACTCCTTATTAGCTGTGGAAAATTTTCTTTAAACAAAATTTGATGAACAAAATTTGCATAAGCAAAGGTGTGTGACTGCTCTGCAAGCCAGAGATGAAGCAGCCCTGTCTGCTGGACGATATGATACAGAGAAGGAATACCTCTGAGTTTTCATTAGACAGCAAACGATGCCTCATACTCTCTGGATTTCAAGACAGCTCTCTGCAAAAGCCCAGCTATGAGATACCCATGATTATTGCCTAAAAATGACTAGGTCCATGTAGACCGGCGCTTTGAGATGATGGATAGCCTGCACTAAGGACCAGTCTGAAAGAGGCAGCCCATTATGACACTACAATAAAGAAGCTATTGAAGATGTTTATTGATTTATACTGTGCGAATTCTCAGAGCAATTTCTGTTTGGCTTAGACTTTCATAAATATTTTTTCTGATAGAAGGAAGAGAGGGCAATCGTCACAGAGATAGTGATCTTTGAACCAAGCTATTGTCTGTCCTATTTTATAGGATCATTTCAGAGATGGTAGATTCTTAGATCTGTGGAAGTATGCAGTGCACCCAGAGAAGGATGTGTGAAAACTACTATAAGAAATAAGGTAGAAGGATCTCCTTCTACATAGCTCAAGTTTATCCTTCCAGCATGGTTAAAACCTTTCAAGCAAACTCAAGGTGACAGTTTCTGAAGGTTCAATATAACATTTATCACTATTATCCTCAGCAGGCTACAGAGTGGAGGGAAAGATAAGTTTTACCTAAAAAGAAACTTAAGTATAGACAGTCCCATAAATGTGAGCTTGTATTTGAGTAATTTTATTCATATTAATAAATTTCAGGCACACTATTTAAACCAATTTTAAACAGTATTTTAAGAACATGTCTTCTAACACATTGTTTTTGTATGGTATCTTCTGAGAATATCATTGATATCCTCTAACACCTAGGAAAGAAATACGTTATAAATCACCAAGGCAAAAGTGCAAATTACTGAAATCTTATGAAAATTCTAAACATTGGGGAGTTTGGCAGAAATTATTTTCTTGACACTTGAATCATATATTCAAGTGCCAATGTGCTTAAATTCATGTAAATTTTAAATAATGTGCTTAATTATATTTCACCATTGCTATTGTGTAAATGTAATAAAGAAGGCAGTAGAGATTTTTGTTTCAATTCCTTGCTAATTAAGAATGAACATTGTTAACACCAGTTGCGGTGTTAGAATCACGCTTTCATTCTGACTTTGTTCTTATTTTGCTGCCTGTAGCTTGGATTTTCATCATGTTCTTCCATGATGCAGAGCTAACACTAGGTATTATTTCTAATCATCTGTAAGTGCAGTAGCCAAACTAGTGGCTGCAGCAGATGATTAAGCAAATGCCTCAAGGTGTACAGAGACTCCAGGTAAGAGGAATCAGAATTTCAAAAACCACAGTTTCACTTTACTCTTGTTATCTGCTTCCCCGGGAGTGAACAGGTGAATTCAGCTAGAAAGATTTCAGCTAGAAAGAAACCTAAGGAATGTTGAATGCTAGGTAGGTAGAGAGAACTGTTACTGTGTTCTTCAGCAGGGATGTTTAGGGTTGGTCATGTGCTAGGGGGCATGGTCTGCTTTTGTCCTTAGTACTTAAACTGTAAGTGCATTGTGAATCGGAACTTAAGGATCTCTCAGGGTTATGAAGACACAGCTCTCAGGAATGGGATTAGTGTTTCCCTCTCTAGTCCCACGTCTTCCCACTGAGGGAACAGCAATGAAGGTGTTCCTGGGAGCCCTAGCCAGATTTAAAAACTACTGCATTTTCAATTTTACTTTCTACTCTTCAGATAAACAAGATACAGTTTCTGTTTATAATTTACCAAGTCTCGTGTAATTTTTCTGGCACAAAAGGACTAAGACAATAATTAAAAGCAAAATACTACTTAAAGTCAACCCAGACACTAAAACATCTGCTGTAATTTCAAGTGAGATAAATTACAATTTCATTCTGAGTAAAAACGTGATCTCTAGTGAGTATCATATAACATACACTTAACATTTCAGTGAGTCCTGTATTTTTATAGTTGACAAAGCTTACCCAAAATTACATAAGATACTTTCCAATCATCATTTTATACAACTTTGAATAAATAGCAGTATTTGCTCTTACAAGAGCAGTATTAGTATATTCTGTAAACATGTACGTATAGTATCATTATACAGCAACTAGAATATCATTTTCAGCTCATGTAATTCCTGTAGATATGTCTTCATACATAAAGTTATTTTGTAATGTGAAATGTGATCATACCATGGCGGATGTCACTGAATTCATAATATTTCAATTTTGTTGTTACATTTCAGAAACATTGGTATTTTCAAGAAGCAGATATCAATGTAACCCTTGAGCAAGTGATTTGGGCCAGGGCCTGAGAAGCAAAAACCAAAAGTAATTGCTCTTCAAAAATGAAGTCACTGTGTAAAAAAGTAGTTGCTTCATTTTCTTTTGGGAGGCTTGTCACTTAGTATTATCCATCTAGGCAGTGTCTCCAAGGTCTTCCTTAGTCATAGTTTCTGATACGCAGGCAGCAACATTTCTGAGTAACATTTGAGTTGTTATAAAATTTCCATCAGATTTTCTCTAATGCAGTTTTATATTTTATTTCCAAAAGAATCTGGAAAATTAAGTCAATTGAATACTTTTGTAAATATGTCAAAAATATATGCAATAATGAATAAAAAGAAATATCTGAACTGTTTTACACAGTTATATAACTATAATTAGAATGGTAGCTGCATATGGTTATACAAGGCCACATATATCTCTATACACTACAAATATGAACATGTTTATTCTGTTATTTCATGAATCAAACTGGGTAAATTAAATAAACATGTAAAATTCAAAGTAACATCTTTTATGTTGATATACACAAGTACTTAAGACTAATAAATTAATTGTGTGACGTATTGAAATGAAGAATTATACAAACATTTATAATGAAAATTTCTCTGCATATTTTTGGTAAGAAAATAACTTTATAATACTCAAAACAGCCTTTTAAATTAAGAAAATACTACCTCTCTCTCACTGCCTTCAATTTCCTTTTATTTTTCATATATCTACCAATTAATTGTCAAAACTATAATCTTAGTTACAATGCATCAAAATCAAAACTACCATAAAAAGCATAGTATTTTGAAATGCTATCCCATTAATGCATTATAGTAGAAAATATCAACATTTAGTCCCATAGAAATATTAATATATTGACAAAGATAGAATTATATGCAGGATAAAATTGTAAATGTACCACAGTGAATAATACATAATGCTTCCACAGTTCTAATGGTGGTTTTCCAGCTGTAGTCTGATTACTCATGTGATAAATACTGAGACACATTTTGAAGTAACTTCATAATGTGTTGTTGGAAGCATGAATATAATAACTACTGAGGGAAAATAATATTTAAGAAAGGTACTTAAATAGCCACATTCAGGCAGTCTTTTAATTAGTGAATTAGAGTGCAAACTGAAATAAAACAAAACAGACCAACATCTCTGGAGGAGAGTGATTTCATGATAGAAATGTTAGCTAGAAAGCTTTGTTCCGTCCCTTGTTTACTTCATAATTATTATTTTGAGGCATGGTCTCACTATAGCTAGAGGTGCTGCACATAACTATGCACACATACACACACACACACACACACACACACACACACACACACACACACACACACAGACTGGTATAGTAATACTCCTGCCTTGACCAGAGATTATAGATATAAATCACAATATCAGATAAATGATGATTTAAATTCAACGGTGATTAACAGGCCACATAAAAATTGAGATCATAGCAAGGTAGAAAATATTGTGTATATCAAATTAAAATAATATCTGAAGTAGTAATAATATAAATTTTATCTGCAAATATTTATTAACTTCAGCAGCTGTCCTTACCTCTTATAAGTAGTAAGAGATTATCATTAATTTAAATGATCAAAATTTAATTTTGATAGAATTTATAGAAACTCTGAAGAGTCCATACCTTATGAACACCATGGATCCAGTTATAATCCAAATTTTAGTGATACTCAGCATTCCCTACAGCAACATAACTAACATTCTGTATGAGAGATCTCTAGTCTTCTTTTCCATGTAAGTCTGTTAGACACTTACTGGTTTCATTACTTTGTGGATGAGCATAGATATTTTGAAAAACTTCTGTGAAATATTTTGGTTTTGGTTTCAAGATTTTGGTCAATAAATGAAAATGTGAATGTTAAAGTAAAATATTAATTTTATTAAAAATGACCTATTCTCTTCCTTACATTTTTCTCTTCATGAAAGGTTCCAAAATATAACAATGTTTAAAAATTTAATCAGAGTCTTTATATGAGTCTAATACATCATGAATAAATTTTATTCAAGGTACTAAATATTAATTGTGATGAATATTTTTAATAAATATATCAGAATTTAAGTCCTAAGAAAACAGCATGGTTGTAAATAAATAGTATTTGTAAACAAAATTTTCAGGTCAGGTCAGAATAAACTAAGTCAACGAAGCACATCTATTAGTCAAGAATCTGAAGGGACAGATAACTGTAGTTGACAGTCAAATATTTGATTTGCTTCCCATAAAGTGTCAAAAGTATGATTTATTTATGCTGCTCCTTATGAGGATTTTCCCGATATACTATAATTGATGTTAAATGTTGAACTTCTGTAAGTTTTCACTAGAACAAGCTGGAGCTATGTCGCCATAAGCACTTGTAAATATATGTACATTCTATGAAAACATATATTACAAACCGAATGTACTTGAAGCTTATTTGCATTATCTTCTTTGGGGACCAATCAGGACGTAAGAAAAACTAATCTGCTTTTGCACCCTGGCCATCCTCAGAGCTATTCTTTATTTTCTGAGAATGAAATGTAACCACCACAGATGGTCTTACTGACAGCATATTATATTAATTAAAAGCACAAGCTCTGAAGGTAAATTGCTTGGACTTCAATCCCAGATTTCCACTTACTTGCTGTTCTTGCTTGATCAAGTTTCTTAGCTATTTGACAGCATAAAGATACATTCTATGCATTATGCTTAAAATAGGAATATTCATATCAGAGATTAGTATTTTTAAACTAAAATTAGTTTAAAAATATTAATTGCCTTTTCTTGGTGATGTTCTCTATTTATGTGTTATCAATAGACTTATTAAACAGCTAATGTTTGGACTTAAAGCTTTTTATTTAAATTAGAAACAAGCTTGCTTCACATGTCAATCCCAGGATCCTACCTCTCTCTCCCCTCCTCCCCAACTCCCCACCAAACCCGCCAACCCCCCATCCAAACCACACTCCGCTCACCAGGGAGTGTGAGGCCCTTCATGGGGCATCTCCAAAGTCTGTCATATCATCCGGAAATACAGAAATATTAAACTACACAAAATAGGAATGAACTATGATATTTTATTGAGAGAGAAATCACTTACATGAGAAGTCAAGAAAGCTGAGAACCAAAGGTCCACATGCTGCTCTCTAGGCTGAAAACTGGAACCCAAAGAGTGAAAGAGTCTTCTCCCCCAGCTCTTTTTATCCCCCATATATTCTACCTACCCGTGAACATACCCACACAGATGTGGTCAGCGCTATAGATATGGAAAATCTCTCCTTTCAATCCGGGGCTGGGACTAGGACTTCTCTCATGTGTCCAGGCTGAGAGAGCATCCCTCCATGTAGAATGGGCTCCCAAAGTCCATTCAGAATGCCAGGGATAAATAAATACTGATCTAGTACCAGAGGCCCCAAAGATTGCCAAGTCCTCTTCACTGACACCCATATTCAGGGGTTCCGGAGCAGTCCAGTGCTGCCCTCTCAGCCATCAGTAGGGTCCATGAGCTCCTCCTTGTTCAGGTCAGCTGTTTCTGTGGCTTCCACTCACTTGGTCTTGACCCCTTTACTCACCACTTCTTCCTCTCCAAAACCAGGTTCCAGGATGTCAGGTTAATGTTTAGCTGTGGGTGTCTGCTTCTGCTTCCATCAGTCTCTGGATAAAGGCTTTAGGATGGCATATAAGGTAGTCATCCATCTCATTATAGGAGAAGCGTGTTTAAGGTAGCCTCTCCACTATTGCATAGATTGTTAGTTTGGGTCATACTTGTAGATCTCTGAACATTTTCCTAATGTCAGATTTCATTGTAAACCTATAATGCCTCCTTCCATTATGGTATCTCTTTTCTTGCTGTCCACTCTTCTTCCTAACGACTTGACTCAAATTTCCTGCTCCCACATGTCTTTCTCTTCACTCCCCTTCTCCCCCTGTCTTTCTCCCAGCTCCCTCTCCCCTCCCCACATGTTCCCAATCCACTCAGAAGATCCTATCCCATTCCCCTTCTGTGGGATACCATGTATATCTCTCTTAGAGTACAACCTATTTTCCAGACTCACTGGCAGTGGGATTGCAGGCTAGGACTCCGATGCTCCATGTATAAAATCCATATACAAGTGAGTACATACCATGGCTGTCTTTTTGTGACTGTGTTATTTCATTCAGGATTGTTCCTTGTAGTGCCATTTATTTGCTTGCAAATCTAAAGATTCCAATTTTTTTCTTATTTTCCCCTGAGTATTACTCCATTGTGTAAACATACATTTTCTCTATTCACTTCTCAGTTGAGGGGCATCTTGGTTGATTCCAGGTTCTGGCTATTTTAAATAATACTGCTTTGAACATAGTAGATCAGATGTCCTTGTTGTATGAATGTGCATATTTTGGGTATACGCCTAAGAGTGGAATTGCTGGGTCTTGTGGTAGACTTAGTCCCATTCTTCTGAGGAATCTCTACGCTGATTTCCACAGTGGATATCTGAGTTGGCACTCCCACCAAGAGTGGAGGAATGTTCCCCTTTCTCCACATCCTCTCCAGCACAACTGTAGTTGGAGATTTTTAATTTAGCCATTCTGACAGGAGTAAGATGGTATCTCAGAGTTGTTTTGATTTGCAATCCCCGGATGGCTAGGGATATTTAGCACTTTCTCAAGCACCTTTGAGCTATTTTAGACTCCTCTATTGATAATTCTTTATTTAGTTCTGTACCCCAAATTTAAATGGACTCTTTGGTGTTTTGGAGACTTGCTCCTAGAGTTTTCTGTAAATTTGAAGATCAGCCTGTGACAGATGTGGGGTTAGTGAATATCTTTTCCCACTCTGTTGGCTGCCATTTGTCTTTTTGTCTGTGTCCTTTGTCTTACAGAAGCTTCTCAGTTTCAGAAGGTCCTATTTATTAATTGTCAATCTCAATGTCTGTACTACTGGTGCTATGTACAGGAAGGGAGATCATGTTCCCATTCTTTCAAGAGTACATCCCAATTTCTCTTCTAAGAGGTTCAGTCTGGCTGAATTTATGTTGAAGTCTTTGATCCCTCTAGACTTAAGATTTGTGATGGCAATAGACATGGATTGTTCTGTAGTCTTCTACATGACAGAATCCAGTTATGCTAGCACCATTTATTGAAGAAGACTTCTTTTTCCATTGTATCATTTTAGCTTCTTTGTCAAAAATCAGGTGTTCATAGGTGTATAGATTAATATCAGGGTATTCGATTCGATTCCATTGGTCTACCTGTCTATTTTTTGTGCCAATACCAAGCTGTTTTCAGGACTCTAGGTCTGTAATTGAGCTTAAAGTCTAGGATGGTGAAGCCTCTGGAAATTATTGTACAGGGTTGTTTTGGCTATCCTGGTTCTTTTGTTTTTCTATATAAAGTTTATTATTGTTCTTTCAAGGTCTATGAAAAATTGTGCTGGGATTTTAATGGGGATTTCATTGAATCTGTAGATTGCTTTTGGCAAGATTGCCATTTTTACTATGTTGATCCTCCCAATCCAAGAGCATGGGAGATCTTTCCATATTCAAGTATCTTCTTTAATTTCTTTCTTTAAGACTCAAAGTTCTTGAGGAGGGAGAGGGAACTGAAAGTGACATGTGTAAAAAGTTAAATTGAAAATACAGGGAAAAAGTCAGTAACATTAAAAATAAAGGACTCAAAGTTCTTGCTATAAAGGTCTTTCACTTGTTTGATTGGAGTTATCCCAAGATATTTATGTTGTTTGTGTAAAAGATGATGTTTCTCTGATTTCATTCTCAGCCCATTTATCATCTGCATATAATAGGGCTACTGATTTTTTTAGTTAATTTTGTATCATGACACTTGGCAGAAAGTGTTTATCAGCTGTAGGAGTCCCTGTGTAGAGTTTTTTTGGATCACTTATGTCAACTATCATATCATCTGCAAATTGTGAAAGTCTGATTTTCTTCCCTTCCAATTTGTATCTGGTTGATCTCCTTTTGTTGTCTTATTGCTATAGCAAGAACTTCAAGGAAAATATTGAATAGATATGGAAAGAGTAGATAGCCTTGTCTTGTTCCTGATTATAGAGGAATAACATTGAGTTTCTCTACATTTAATTTTATGTTGGCTTTTGGTTTGCTGTATATTGCTTTTATTATATTCAGCTATGTTTCTGTTGTCCATGTTCTCTCCAGAACCTTTAAAATGAAAGGTTGTTGGTTGTTTCAAAGACTTTTTCAGCATCAATTGAGATGATTATGTGATTTTTCCTTTGTAATTTGATTGTATGGTGGATTACATTGATAGATTTTTTTATGGTGAACCATCCCTGCATCCCAGGGATGATGCCAACTTGACCATGGTAGATGATTTTTCTGATTTGTTCTTGGATTCGATTTGCTAGTATTTTATTGAATATTTTGCATCAATGTTCATTAGGGATATTTATCTGTAGTTCTCTTTCTCAGTTGTATCTTTGTGTGACTTATATACCAAGTTAACTGTAGCTTCATAAAAAGAGTTTGGCAATAAAAACTTCTCCTTCTATTGTATGAACACTTTGAGGAATATTGAAATTAGCTCTTACTTGAATTTCTTGTAGAATTCTTCACTGAAGTCATCTGGGCCTGTTTTTAGTTTTTTTGTTTTTTTGTTTGTTTTGTTTTGCTTTGTTTCTTTTTTTGGTTGAAAGACTTTTGATGACTACTTCTATTTCATTAGGACTTATAGGTCTGTCCATATTGCTTATCTGTTCTTGATTTAATTTTTATAAGTGCTATCTCTCCAGAAAATTGTTCATTTCCTAAAATATTTTGATTTTGTGAATTACAGTTTTCAAAGCATGTCCTGAAGATTCTGTGGTTTTCCTCAGTGTCCAAAGTTATGTCCACCTTTTCATTCATAATTTTGTTAGTTTGCATGTTCTGTCTTTGACTTTTGGTTAGTTTGGAGAAAGGTTCCTCTATCTTGTTTATTTTCTCAAAGAACCAACTCTTTGTACATTGATTCTTTGTATTGTTTTCTTTATTACATGTTTATTGATTTCAGCCTCAATTTGATTATTTACTGGTGTCTACTCCTCTGGGGGTGATTTTACTTCTTTTTGCTCTAGAGCTTTCCTTTGTGCTGTTAATCCTCTAGTGTAACTGTTCTCCAGTTTCTTCATATGAACACTTAGTGCTATGAACTTTCCTTTTAGTTCTACTTTCAAAGTGTCACATAAGTTTGGGTATATTGTGTCTTCATTTTCATTGAATTCTAGGAAGTCTTCAATTTCTTTATTTATTTCTTCCTTGACCCAGGATAGGTGGAATTGCGAATTGTTCTATTTCCATGAGTTTGTAGGGTTTCTGCAATTAGTGTTGTTGTTGAATTCTAACTTTAAAGCATAATGGTCTGATAAGACACATGTAGTTATTCCAAGATTTTTGTGCCTGATGAGATTTGCAATGTTGCTGAATATGTGCTTTATTTCAGAGAAGGTTCCATATGTCACTGAGAAGAAGGTATATTCTTTTGTGTTTGGATGGAATGTTCTATAGATGCCTGTTAAAACCAATTTAATTATAACTTCTGTTAGTTCCTTTGCTTCTTTGTTAAGTTTCTGTCTGGAGGTGTCATATTGGTTTTCCTGTTTTTGAATGTCTTCTTATATTGTCATCTTCCCATCCCTTCTTCCAGTGGCTACAGGTGGAGTCTCTTCCTTTCCTGTTGGGTATGGGTCCAAGGTTCTCTTCTTTGGGTTCAGGCAGGTCCAATACTCTGATCGGTCTCAAGGTGAGTTCAGGCAGGTCTGAGGCACTCTCTCTTCCATTGGGTAGTAGCTGAATTAACATAGTGCTATCAGTAGACTCAATGTTGTTTGGTGAGTCAGGGTCAAGTTGACCTGTCTGCAGTCCCCAGGCCAGGAGATCCCAGAGAGACTGGGTTTATAAGTTTTTAAACAATGTTTTTTTTGAAAATATATCATGAAAATTACTTTTAAGGAGAAACAAGTATCTAGCATTAGAAAACATTTAAAATAAATATTGACAGGTAAAAATTCCAGTATTCTAATCAGATATTTTTCTCTGTATGTTTTGTCATATTAAAAAATACTTTAAATTTCTGGTTATGAAATTATAAGCAACTCTGTATGTCTGCATGAAGATTATAAGGCTGTTATTTTTAAGGTCTTACTATCTGAGTAGCCCCAGAGATAAAGAGTATGCTCATTATAATTAACTTAAAATTGGGAAAAGGTTTCTTCAACATGCCTGTAGGCAAGAAACAGGATGTTATGTGGTTCATTATTGCTTCAATCTTTAAAACGCTGTTGAGTAAAGGACCCATTGAGCAATTCGCAACACTCAGTATTTTATAGAGTATTAATTACAGGAAACCGAATTTGCCTATTAACATTTGTGGTTCCCCAACACTGCCTCTTCCTTGTACATGAAGAAGTAATTTAATTGTGGAGCACTGGGATTGATTCTGTGGATCCTACAGTTAACTATGTGTCTCCAAGTGATACAGCCATTATATGGAACACTGTGAACAAACGATACACTGAGAATCTGCCTCTGCATTGTGTGCACCTAACCCTGAAGCCTGGAGATGGAAATGCAAATGCAACCAATCCAAGGTCAGAGTGAGACAGGCAAAATGTTGCTCATTGTTGGCTTCAAAATGAGAAATCTATTCCCACTGTACGTTAAAGTTAAAATAAAACTTAGGAAAATAAGTTTTCAGAAAATAAGCTATTTCAGAGAAAATGCAAAGCTGTTTTATACTGTGTATTGTCCCTCTAGGGCAACTTCACATTTTATTCCAGACCATTGCTTCTTCTATTTATGCTAATGAGTGAAAATAGCAGGCATGTGACAGGGCATCCCTTTCACAGTATTGTATCTCTGCTCAAGTTACGCCTTTTAGCATTGTTTTGTTTACCTTGACAGAGCATGTTTATTTCTTTAAAGAAATAAATCAATAAATCGTGAATATTTTAATTATTCAGAGAGTTAAAATAATGAGTTAATAATATATTTACTTATTGTATATCTGGGTACGGTGCATGGATGTATTAGTAGCATTGATGTGTGTGTTGCATGTGTGGATGTGGTGCATGTGCGCATGTGCATATAGCAGCCTATTTCACCCAGTCAGGTATGTTCCCTGGAAAGAATGTTCCAAAATGCTCTTGTCTTCATATCCTCAGGGCTAAGATTGCATACCAAAGCACACAAAAGCACACAAATTTTAGGTGAGTATTTGGAATTCAAAACCAAGTCTTCATGCTTTGAAGGCAGGAATTTTACCAACTAATCCATCTCCCCAGAAAAATAGAGGTAATTCAGGGATTCAGTTCCACAGCTGTAACTATATTCCTGTGATGTTCCCTAGTTTATGGCACACTCTATTCATGACACACTCTTTATCTTGTCCTTTCCCACCTGAACCCTACCCACTTCTTTTTTTATGCACTGTGTTATGGAGACTATTATATTTAATTTGATATATATTATGTAATGTATATGCTGTTAAGCTGGACAGTGATGATGCACACCTTTAATTCCAGTACTAAGGAGGCAGAGACAGGTAGATCAATGTGAATTCTAGGCAAGCCTAGTCTACAGAGTGAGTTTCAGGACAGTCAGGGCTATACAGAGAAAGAAAAATGTATATTCAGTTAAATGAGCTTGTTATATTTATTTCGCATAGTTATTACCCATTCATAAGTCATTTGTGTCTTTAGTATTATAAGATATATGCATTCTACATACCTAGTATATTATATGCATATATTGTCCTCTTGCTGTCTTCCTCCAAATCTGCACTACTTCTAATATGGTTACTTCAGCAAATAGTGCTTAGATAAATCACTAGTATGTGTGTGTGTGTATGTGTATGTGTGTATGTGTGTTCGCGCATGCGTCCATGCTCATGCATGCGTCCATGCTCATGCATGTGTGTATTATGTACTTGAGATGTTATTATCCACAAATGTATTTGTACATGTTCCTGCATATTGTATAATTAACATATATGCCTTCCTTTCTATACATGTGAAATTTTCACTGCTAGTATATCACTTCACAGCATTCAGAATATCAACAGAACTGTGCTTTTTTGCAATTAAAGAGTAGTAGTTGGTTAACAGAAAACTTAATATTTTCATATAAGCTGGCCAAAATAAAGATGAAAAAAGCCACCCACAAATGTAACTAATTTGTGTTGTGGAGCAACAAGCACCTGCTTTAAATGTTCATGCTAATTTACAACCTCATTCTGTGTCTAATGAGGTTAGTAGTTATTGAATATACTACCAGGACAGGGTTACCTAATACTGCATTTAATAATGTTTCCTTCACAAAACACAGACTCTGTACAGTTAACAACAGACATTACACAGCCTTACATTTCATTCTTTTTTTTAGAAGTGAGTGGTATACAAGGGTTTATAGAAGAGGAAAGAAATGTGCTTGAAAGAACTCATTCATCATTCTCATCTTCCCTTTCCTACTATTCCTCACACTGTTCATTCATCTCAGTCATTCCCCTCCTAATCCTTCCTTTTCTTAACCTTTTCAGCCTTGACCTCTCCCTATTTGCTGCATCAGATTTTCCTATGGCTCTGTAGACAGCAACATCCCTTTTGTATTTTTCCATGAGCTCAGCAGCCTTCTTTTCCTGAGGTTGCTTGTCATCTGCAGCCATTACTCCACACCTTCCCTGGTTTCTTTGCAACATCATCAGTGCATGAGCTCTGAAGTTCTCTTTGATGCTCAGCACAGAACAAGGCAAAGGCTTCAGAAGACCCCCTGGGTCCAATGGGATCTTTGGACATCTTTTTGTTTCCTCTTTGTGAGGAGTGTAGGATTTGGTTTTCACATCTGTAGCTCATTTTCAATGGATTGTGTTTTGGTCTTTTTTAAATTAAATATAGTTTACTTATTATTTAAGAATTCAGTATAAGTATACAATGTGTTTTGATGAAATCGTCCCACACTTCCCCCATTCAATTCCTTCCACACTTCCCCACTACTTTTACTCTCTAACACATGTACTCAATATATATTTAAATTAGAAACAAGGTTGCTTCACATGTCAATTCCAGGCCCCTATCCGTTTCCCTCCCCTCCTCCCATGCCCTCCCCTCAACCCTCCCACAATATCCCCTCATTTCCCCAGGGAGCGTGAGGCCCTCCATGGGGGTGTCCATAGTCTGTCATTTCATCCAGGGAAGGGCCTAGACCCTTCCTCAAGACTTCAGGGTGAGAGTGCATCTCTCATTGTTGGAGTCCAAAGTCCATTTGTATACCTGGGATAAACATTGATCTACAACCCAAGGCTCAATAGATTACCTAGGACTCCTCACTGACACCCACGTTCAGGGGGTCTTGATCAGTCCCATGCTGGATTCCCAGGCATCAATCTGGGATTCAAAAGCTAACCCTTGTCAGGTCATCTGTTTCTGGGGGTTAAACCATCCCAGTCTTAACCCCTTTGGTCATCAGTCCTCTGTCTCCATCACTGGATTTCTTGAGTTCAACTCAGTGCTTACCCGTGAGAGACTGCCTCTGCTTCCATCAGCCACTGAATGAAGGTTCTGTTTCCCAGACTCTCTGACCATTGGATTGTAGGCTGGCATCCCCCAGATCTATGTCTAAAACCCATATATGAGAGAGTGCATGCCATGTTTCTCTTTTTGTGACTGGGTTACCTCACTCAGGATGGTTTCTTCTAGTGCCGTCCATTTACCTGCAAATTTCAGGATTCCATCGTTTTTTTTTCATTGTTTTCTCAGTTCTTCCTATTTCTAGGTATTAATCCTCTATAACATATATCACTGTATGTCTTGCCTTTTACAGAGGTGCTAGAGATTCAAGTTAAGGTCTGCATACCTGTATAAAAATACTTTCAGAGGGAAATTGGTCTATTGTTCTCTTTCTTAGTTGTGTCTTTGTGTGGCTAGGGTATCAAGGTAATTGTAGCCTCGTAAAAAGAGTTTGGCAGTGAGCCTCCTGCTTCTATTGTGTGGAATACTTTGAGGAGTATTGGAATTAGCTCTTCTTTGAATTTCTGGTACAATTCTGCACTGAAGCAATCTGGGCCTGGGCTTTTTTTGGTTGGGAGACTTTTGATGACTGCCTCTGTTTCATTAGGGGTTATAGGTCTGTTTAGATTGTTTATCTGCTCTTGATTTAGTTTTAGCAAGTGATATCTACCAGGAAATTGTCCATTTCCTTTATATTTTCAAATTTTGTGGAGTACAGATTTTCAAAGCATGCCCTGATGATTCTCTGGATTTCCTCAGACTCCGTTGTTATGTCCCCTTTTTCATTCCTGATTTTGTTAATCAGCATGCACTGTCTCTGTCTTTTGATGAACATTGATGCAAAAATACTCAATAAAATACTCGCAAACTGGATTCAAGAATACATCAGAAAAATCATCCACCATGGTCAAGTAGGCTTCATCCCAGGAATGCAGGGATGGTTCAACATTAGAAAATCTATCAATCTAATCCACCATATAAACAAACTGCGAAAGAAAAACCACATGATCATCTCACTAGATGCTGAAAAAGCCTTTGACAAAATCCAGCACCCCTTCATGATAAAGGTCCTAGAGAGAATAGGGATAACAGGAACATAACTGAATATAATAAAAGCAATATACAGTAAACCAACAGCTAACATCAAACTAAATGGAGAGAAACTCAAAGCAATTCCTCTAAAATCAGGAACAAGACAAGGCTGTCCACTCTCTCCATATCTCTTCAATATTGTACTTGAAGTTCTAGCTACAGCAATAAGACAACAAAAGGAGATAAAGGGGATACAAATAGGAAAAGAAGAAGTCAAACTTTCACTATTTGCAGACGATATGATTGTTTACATAAGTGACCCAAAAAAAACCCACAAGGGAATTCCTAGAGCTGATAAACACCTTCAGCAATGTGGCAAGATACAAAGTAAACTCAAAAAAAATCAGTGGCCCTATTATATACAGATGATGAAGTGACTGAGAAAGAAATCAGAGAAACATCACCTTTTACAATAGCCAAAAACAGCATCAAATATCTGGGGATAATGTTAACCAAGGAAGTGAAAGACCTGTATATCAAGAACTTTGTGTCTTTAAAGAAAGAAATCAAAGAGGATACCAGAAAATGGAAAGATCTCCCATGCTCTTGGATTGGTAGGATCAACATAACAAAAATGGCAATCTTGCCAAAAGCAGTCTACAGATTCAATGCAATCCCTATCAAAATTCCATCACAATTCTTCAAGGACCTGGAAAGAACATTAATCAACTGTATATGAAAAAACAAAAGGCCCAGGATAGCCAAAACAACCCTATACAATAAAGGAACTTCAGGAGGCATCACCATACCTGACTTCAAGCTCTATTATAGAGCTATAGTCCTGAAAACAGCTTGGTATTGGCACAAAAATAGGCAGGTAGACCAATGGAACCGAATTGAAAACCCTAATTTTAACCCACACACCTATGAACACTTGATTTTTGACAAAGAAGCTAAAACTATACAATGGAAAAAAGAAAGCATCTTCAACAAGTGGTGCTGGCATAACTGGGTACTGGTATGCAGAAGACTGCAGATAGATCCATGTTTATCGCCTTGTACAAAACTTAAGTCCAAATGGATCAAAGATCTCAACATAAATCCAGCCACACTGAAACTTTTAGAAGAGAAAGTGGGAGATACTCTTCAACGAGTTGGTACAGGAGACCACTTCCTAAACATAACCAGTGGCGCAAACACTGAGATTGACAATTAACAAATGGGACCTCCAGAAACTAAAAAGCTTCTGTAAGGCAAAGGACACAGTCAACAAGACAAAAAGGCAGTCCACAGAATGGGAAAAGATATTCACTAACCCTACATCTGACAGAGGGCTAGTCTCCAAAATTTACAAAGAACTCAAGAAACAAGTCTCCAAAACACCAAAAGATCCAATTCAAAGGTGGGGTACAGATCTAAATAGAGAATTCTCAATAGAGGAGGCTAACATGGCCAAGAGACACTTAAGAAAGTGCTCAACATCCTTAGCCATCAGGGAAATGCAAATCAAAACAACTCTGAGATACCATCTTACTCCTGTCAGAATGGCTAAAATCAAAAACACCTAAGACAATTTATGCTGGAGAGGATGTGGAGAGAGGGGAACTCTACTCCACTGCTGGTGGGAGTGCCAACTCGTATAGCCTCTTTGGAAATCAGTGTGGAGATTCCACAGGAAAATGGGAATTAATCTACCGCAAGACCCAGCAATTGCACTCTTGGGCATATATCCAAATGAGGCAAATTATTACAACAAGAGCATCCGCTCCACTATGTTCATAGCAGCATTATTTGTAATAGCCAGAACCTGGAAGCAACCTAGATGCCCCTCAACTGAAGAGTGGGTGGAGAAAATGTGGTACATTTACACAATGGAGTATTACTCAGCAGAAAAAAACAATGGAATCTTGAAATTTGCAGGTAAATGGATGGCACTGGAGGAAGCCATCCTGAGTGAGGTAACCCAGTAGCAAAAAGACAAACATGGTATGTAATCATTCATATATGGTTTCTAGTCATGGATCAGAATAGTGCCAGTCTGCACTTCCACTGATAGAGAGTCTGGGAAACAGGAAAGAACCTAAAAGATATGTATATATGCATAGTACCCAAGAGAAGAGGATTGAGACACGATCCTCTGAATGGATGTGGAACACGGTGAGGGGTGGGGGGGAGTGGGAGCTGGGAAGAAGAGAGGGGGATAAGAGAAAGACAGAGTAGGTCATGGGGGAACAGGAAGTTGAGTGGGTGGGGGTAGAATAGGGGGAAGAGGGAATCATAGGTTAGAAGACAGATCAGGCACCAGAGTGACTTCTAGTGATCTAAAGGGATAACACCAATTGGCAAGCTAAGCAATAGTGGAGAGACCACCTCGAATACCCATTCCTGATAATGAACTTGATGTCTATAACCATCTGGGAGCCTTCATCCAGTGACTGATGGAAGCAGAGGCAAACGCACAATTAATCACTGAACTGAACCGAAGGAACCCAGTGGCAGAGAGAGAGGAGTGATGAGCAAATTGGCAAAGAATGGGCTGGCAAAACTAGCAGAGACAGCTGGTCTGAACAGGGGAGAGCTCATGGATCCCCAGACCGACAGCGGGGAGGCTAACATGGGACTGATCTGGACCCCCCCAAATGTGAGTGTCAGTGAGAAGGCCTGGGCAACCTATGGGGCCTTGAGCAGTGGATCAGTGTCTATCCCTGGAATACAAACAGTCATCGTGTGCCCATAGCACAAAGAGGGATGCTCTCTCAGCCTGGACTCTTAGGGGAGCGCCTGGACCCTACCCAGAGTGAAATGACAGACTCTAGATATCCCCTATGTGGAAGGAATTGGCAATAGGGTGGGAGGCTGGGGGGGGAAGGGGAGTGCGAGAGGAGCGGAGGGAGAGGGAACTGGGATTGACATGTAAAACAAGCTATTTAAAATTAAAATAAAAAATGATAAAAAAAACAGATGGTGGAACATTTTAAAAAAATACTTTCAGCCTGAGCAAACTCCCAAGACACAGGTCTCATACCTTGGTATAAGTAAGAAGACACAGAATGCACATCTGCATTCTATCTGGAGGTAGTTACTAAACTTTAAGCATGTGCACTGGACAGCACTATTTGCTGTGTATACATACAGTCCAATATACAAGCATCTGTTAACAAACATGTCCATCTACATTGGTTAAATAGCTTTAAAGGAAAGGAAATTGGAATTCTCTCTGTGTACCTTCTTTATGATTAATTATAGCTCTTCAAATTAGAACAAAACATTTACCAAAATTCAGCTGAAGCTCTCTTGATGCCAGTTAGCATCCACAAGGTTTATACCTCAAAAATATGGTACCCATATTCAGATAACGGCTCCTGAGTTCTGCAGCTCGAGAAAGGGCTTGGAAGCTTTCAAAGTGATTTATTTCCCATCCAAAGAGACTGAAACACATGTTAAAGTTTCCTCAGGTAAACTCTCTTCTTACATCAAGAATACTTATTCTCTTAGTTTTGCTATTTATTGTCATTAACCATTTTTAAAATATTCACATATTATCACAATTAACATAACTAAGCCTTGAATGTTTGCTATGAGTCAGCTGTTGTAATTCATTTGACCTATCCATACTCTGGCTAGAAGATGGAACTGGTGTTTTCTGTTGGATACAAATCTTCAGGACGAGAGATCTCCTCCACCAAGTTCCTCAGTTGCTGATCAGTCTTCTCTCACTGATAATTTCCTTGTCAGACATAATGTGAATCTGTCTCATTATTGATTATTTCTTATTTCATTTTGTTTGTAGTAAAATTTAAAAAATACAAACTATTTTCTTCTCTGAATTCAAATGTCCTAAGTTGTAACATTACTCTTAGTGTTTAGTAAGTAAGCATTTGAAAGTGAAAGAACTGCCATATAGTGTTGAACTTTATTCAAATTACCAAACTTTTAAAAACCAAAAGGAGACATCAGAACAGTCTGTACCGCCCAGTTAGCTATTGATGAATAATTTATAACATTTTGAATCAATATGCCATTTAACGCTGCTGAAAAATATTTATATTTAAATCACTGTTCTTGTGAAACTTTGTAACAAAAAGTTGTATGCTTTTATGATTATAAACAGCATATTAGAGAACATGAAAATAATCAGAAACAATAAATCATTTTAATACTTGAAATTTTATTTTAAATGAAAGAATATTAGTAAAAGTGAAACTGGTCATAACTTATTTGAAGCTTAATAAAGTATGGGTCTGTAGATTTACATTTCACTCTGTCCTTTTAGAAATTATTTTAAAACATATGACAAATCTTCTTTGGTATGAAATACTTTTATTCTAATATTACAATTTTATAAAAGCAAATATAGTGAAATTTTTGATACATTTATATGGATATTCATATAGAATATGTTTTCCACTGTAGATTCAATTGTTGATGGGCAATTATGTTGCTTCCAATTTTTGCTACTCTATAATAAGGTATTTTGGTGTTTGCAGTGCATAAACATATAACATGTATTCAACACTGAAAGGGATCATTTAGTATGAAGCTTCAAAGGTTCCACCCCAAATGAAAACAAAAATTACATATGAATTCATTAAATTGTGTAGATATTGGGGCTGGTTATTTTATGTTGGTGATGTTTCCATATGCATTACTTTTAATAATAAAACTTGTAAACAATTTATATAAATTATAATAATGTTTTAAAACAAGGGATCTTTTGAAACCAGTTTATGTATGACTGGACAAAGTTTTGGGTTGTTGAACAATCTCTTCATATATGTGTGTGTGTGTGTGTGTGTGTGTGTGTTTGTGTGTGTGTCTGTATGTGTGTCTGTGTGTGTGTGTGTGTCTATATGTGTGTCTGTGTGTGTGTGTCTGCGTCTGTGTGTGACACACACGGACAATGCCAAACACCAGAGAAATGCAAGTTTAAATTACTAAAAGGCACTTCAGGAAATGGCTATTATCAAACAAGTGACAACACTGAATGTCAGTGAGGTATAGGAAAAGTAAGTCATTTTCACATTGCTGATAGCAAGGTAATTTATTTTAACAGTTTTGGGAAACACTATGTTGATTTATTACAGGGTTGCATACATACCTCCCACACAACTCATTACTTTCACTCATATCTGCATAGAGAATTGAAAACATATGTTTGCACAAGTGTTTTGTAAATTATTGACAGCAAAGGCTTCCATGATAATGAACATTTGAATCCACATCTCTGAATCTACAAATGTAAAGGGGAAATGTCATAGATCTTCACAGCTGAATGTTGCTTAATGATCAAAAAGAACAGATGACAGATGGATGCAACAGCAATGATATCACTAAAAAACACTGTAAAAAACAAAACTAAATTAATTATAGACAGATAGAGAGAAAGCAGATCAGTGGTTATGTGGAAAAAGTGATTGTGTGAATTGTTAGCAAACACACAAAAGAACATTTTGGTAAACTAAGCTCTAAACCACGGGTCCTTCTTTCTATCTCCATATAACATCTTACAAACATCCATAAACACAGCTCTAGGGAATCCAACACCATCTTCTGATCTCTTCAGGTACCAGTAACATATGGTGAACATACATAAACATAGGCAAATAATTCATACACATAAAATAAATCTTTAAAAATATTTTGTGATGTTGCAACAAATATATAAGTGGGTAAATATCATTGAATTGTATTCTTTCAATGCAAAGATTTTATAAAATTTCATGAGCATGTGAATCAAGATGTTGGGAATAGGCACTGTATAAGTTTCACATGATCTAATATTATTTTAATCTTAGCAAATGCCATACAAATCCATGTCAGATAATTTTCTAAACAATTGAAACTAGGATTAGTTTTAAGGAGAATTACTAAATGATATGCATTGCCATGGTATAAGCTAATTTATCTCACTAAAACCACTTGAAGTGTTACTATTAATATTCTTTAAGTGATAATGTATTAAACTTGAAAATGTGAATTATCTGGAGTCATGTAGCTATTATGAGGCTTGGTCAAGCTATAAGTCTAGGAAACAAGGCTTCATAGAAATGGTTAACCATGTACCCTACTGCCATCCTCCTGGAGTGTGAGCTTTTCATGCTGATTTTTTTCATGAGAAATTTTTTCAGTGTTATAATAGTAGTGAATGAGCACATTACATTCAATATTATATAACTAACATCTAAGTTACACATAATATCAACCAGATAGGCAAAGTAAATAACTAATGGACACACACTGATGCTTAAAACTTTTAAAGTGGATATTAAACTTTATGTATCTTTTAAAAATGTAGCCCTAGATATAGGTTTGACTCAGTAGTAAGCCAAGGAAATCTATTGAGTGTTAAGATGAACTCTCATTCTCCTATTTTCATTCATGAAAACCCAAACTTTTACACAAATAAAATAACTAAAATTAACTTATTTCTAAGATATATTGTAATGTTCAAATTTTAAAATGGCTAGATTTGCTGAAGATCAAATTAATAGTTTGGTTTTAGAAACTGAAATGACTACATAATCCTTTAGATTTAAATGTAATAATAATGGATGAAATGTATCCTAAGTTTAAAATTATATAAGTTTATATAAATTCACAAATTTCTCTAGTGGGAGAATGTAATACATGGTCTGTAATAGTTGTCATGTTTTCTGAAAATAAAAACAAGTACACCCTCAATATTTATTTAAAAGGCCATCAGAATTTGCATAGAAAGAAGATAATGAAAAATTATAAAAAGATCATTTAAAACAGATGAGCAACTAAGCTCAAAAATTATAATATTAAAAACAAAGAAGAATAAACATTATACATTAAGAATATTCTTTCTTTGAAAGATAAGCCTTGTGTTATTGAAGGTTATAAAATACTATGGACAATTGTCCAAATTTTCCAGTCCTCCTGGAATGTAAAATTCATTTTAGTTCTGTTTCTGAATTGAATTAAATTAAAATTATGCTGAGCTGTTGGATTATGAATTACTGGATTTTGCTAAATATTGCAGGAGGACTTTAAGCACATCTTCAAGAAATGGAAAATAAAGTCCATATGTAAATTTGTAGGGCACATTACTGCCACCTTTCTCACAAGGACGGTGATAAATAATACTTACCAATTAATATGTTTTAGAAGACCATAATAATTGGAGTTATAGGGATGGCTCATTGGTAAAAATTGTGACCAGCTCTTCCAGTAGACCTGAATTCAGATCTATAATCTCTGTTATGTAGCTCGTAACTGCCTGTAACTCAAGTTCCAGGGGTGTCTGTTACTTCACCACCACAGAGTTCTTTATGGCTGAAGATTTCTCTGGAAAGCTCCCAATCAGAATTTTGGTATGATGTTCTTTTAACTCCTACACACATTCTGTCTTTTTTCATGGTGATGCTCATAAAACACCCCATTTGCAGTTCTTCCTTCCCATAAGAGTATGCATATATATATATATATATATCTTCATATATAAATAAGTCATATGTCCTTGTACTCAGATGTTATATTTCCCCTATGAAGTGAAGATTAACAGTTACCTCACAATAAGCAATTGTGCCTTTCTTAGTGTGCATATATTCCTTTGTCTTTTTTTAGTCAAGTTTGAAACAAATCAAATATTTTTATTAATATACTACTATCAGTGGCACTAGAAATACACATCACAGTTATCTGTGAATAATGAACTTTTATGTTACTAGCTAATTGTTTTGGGACACTGTGGACACACTCACATGAACCTTATGTGTAAGATCTATGTTTGGAGTGCATACATCTGGCTTTTCCACCATTAATGACAATATTTGAATTATGCCAACCATAAATTATATGCTACCCTATTAATATTAAAATAAACGAAGAATCACTTATCCTGAACTTTCAGTCAGACTATAAGTGATCAAGCTGAGTGAGGCAACATTTCGAAAGAAAGATAAGCAATAAATAAATAAATAATAAATGAATGTCTTGTACCAAATAAGCAGTTAAGAATTTCTAAAGAAATTCTTGAAGTACTGCTCCAAGTAAAGAATAATTCAGATGAAAGCAAAACAGATTTAAGGTGATGTGGAAAATATTTAGTAGTTCTTATAGAAGATCAACCCAGCCCAGCCACGACACTTCTTTAAGAAAAGCCTAATCTGGGGGTGAGGTCCTAACTGTCCCATTACACAACTGCAGAGAGAGAGAGAGAGACAGAGAGAGAGAGAGAGAGAGAGAGAGAGAGAGAGAGAGAGAGAGAGAGAGAGAGAGAGAGAGACGAGAGAGAGAGACGAGAGAGAGAGAGAGAGAGAGAGAGAGGAACCTCACAGAAAATATTTACACTGAGAAGGGGTTTATCAATGAATCCGTGAATCGCTAGCATAATGTAAAACTGTGAGGCGAAACAACAGTTGTTAATGAAAGTGTATCCAAAATGCTAACTTAATATCACTGAAAAAATGGCTATGCTGAGCCAAGGTACCTTAAACCATAGGAGACTACCTGTGATTTCCACAGCCAAACAGAAGTCAATGCCTGGTTTCAAAGCTCACTGGAAAGGATATCCCTGTCAGAGCTATTCTACTGCCCTTAAATCAATCCCATTCTAACTGACCATTCCAAAAAATCCTAGGGGCCTTAAGAATTGTACTGAGTCCACTCTGCCTGTGCTCTATAAATGGAGGAACAAAGAAAAACTGTCAGCCCATCTGTTTACAACGTGGTTTTCTGAATATTTTAAGCCCTGGGTTGAGTCATAGTTCTCAGCAAAGACGTGTCTCCCAAAATAATATTGCTCATCGACAGTGCACTCAGTCAGGGAAGAACACTGATAGAGATACATTGTGAGAGGAATGCTCTCCTGAGGCCTACTTACACAACATTCATGTGGCAGCATTTGTGTGTTCAAGCCAGTTATTTCAGAATAGGTTTAAAAGCCTAGTCTTCCATAGGTAACAGTTCTTTGGATGAATTCAGTCATGATAAGTTAAAAATCTGCCGGGAAGGCATTATCTTCCTACAAGCCATTAAGGACATTATGATTCATGAAGCAAGATGAAAATATCATCGTCAACAGTAGTTTAAACGTTCAGTCCAGGCTGCATGGAAGATTGAGGTGTCCAAGACTTCAGAGGCAATATTCTCAAAATGTGCTGAGGAACTGAAGGCTGAGGATGTATCTATAGGGCTATAATCAACAGCTCATGAACACATTTGGTGTGTGAGAACATCCTTTATTTCATTCTTTTTCCATTTGCTAAAGACAGGGTCTCACTCTGTAACATACCGCCATCAACGTTATGGCGATCCTCTTGCATTAGTTGTCTTCTGCTGGAATTACAGGCAGGAAGCAACATGCCCAGCAATGAGTTGCTTTTTATGACTGGGCAAAGAAAGTAGTTTCTTGAAATGGCATCTATTCTTGCTTTGGAGCCTACAAAATGTTTAAGTGGCAGTAGACTATTTAGAATATCAGATGAATTTATTTGGTGAAGCAGCAACAGGGATTAAGGTGAAGGACTACATTTTGAAAAGTATTTTATGGCAGTTAAAACTTTTAAGAGTACTTAAGAAATCATGAGAGAAAGTAAGAAACAATTGCTGTAATAAACTTCTTTGTTGTCTTATTGTAAGAAATTGCTACAGTAATTAATCCTTCAGTTCACTTCACCTAGTCTGTCACCAGCCGTAATGCTAAGTCAGGATCCTCTACATCTAAACTATTGGAACTTGTTAAACATTCAGATATTCAATGACTTAAGGGGAAAATTAATTAAGATGTATAAGACACTTTCCCCCAGCTATGTTGTTATTACAGACTTAATAGATTATGGCATAGTGCAAACACAATTTATTTTTTTCAACAGAATGTTACTAATTAGATCTTACTGCTTAGAACTTGCTACATAGCTCAGACTAGCCTCTAACCTGGGACCTTCCTGCTCTAAACTCTCGAGTACTGCATTAAAGGCAAACCTTATCACATTCTGTTTAAATACATGTTTCATTTTCCTTTGCAACAGGAATAATTGAGTCCCCATTGTGCCATTAAGTTATTTTCATTGGTTTGTAATTAAGCCTATAATATCTCTGAAGTATGCCTATATTTCCTTTCTTTTTTTTAATTTTCTATTTCTTCTTAATGCTAGATTTTCTTGATGAAATATATAAAATATTACTATGTATTTCCATCACTTTATACAGCACACATCTTAGTACATGAAAGACAGTGCTTTGTTAAATGAAAAACAAAGCAATGAATTTTTGTTGTCAAAGATCATTCATATTCTTGAGTATTCCCATGTTTTATCAAATGAATACAGCATTATTCTGTGTGAGTTTGGACCTGCAGTACTGACTTCCTCTTTCCAAACTGAAAAATGGCTCTTATAGCGCAACTAATGCTACTGTGACAGATGTTATAGATTAAATAACTTACATAAATTAGGCATTTTTTTAGGGTTCTAGAAGCCATGAAATACAAGACATGGGGTTGGTATCTGTGAGAATATTTATGTGGTATCATAGCATGTCTAAGAAGTCAGCCAGTATTTATAGACAAAGGAAAATGGAGCAACCCCTCTTTTATAAACTGTGCCTTTTGTGTGTACCGCACTTGGTGATGATGGGACAATTTAGTCAAATCATCCCTTAAATGTTGCACATCTTAATACTACCTAGTGGCAATTAACTTCTGCATGAGTTTTGATGTAGACAATTCAACCATAGCAGTCTATAAAATGCTGTCACCATTCAGGGAGACTTATGCAGGATAAAAATGGTATCTTGGATGAACATAGTAGATGCATACTTCTAGAATACATGCCGAGACAAACCACATTAAGTAGAAGTCATTGTTTAATGGCTGTAATGTGAGAATCACTTCAAAATTAGAAAAAATAAATTAAGTTATGAATTGGTGACATTGTTACTAATTAAATTATACTCTTTTCTTTTGAAGGCTTCACTACTGCAAAAAAATCATGTATACCTTATGAATTTTTCCTTGATAATGAGTTTCATATATCTACATTGGGATGCTTATGAAATGAAGTAATCTCACGTATAGAAAGAAAAATTCTGAATGGATCATCTCACTGTTAGTGAAACTGTTATAAATTCCTCCTTTATTTTTAAGGCAGACTTTCAGGAGAGCATATTTATTTGCTTATTTGTTTGACATTGTCTCACTTTTCAATCTAAACTGGGTTTGAACTCATGACATTCCCATTCCTCTTGCCTCATACTCCCCAATTCCTGCGACTGCAGCGATGCCCACCAGACACAGAAGAAAAGCATGTATTTATCCTGTTTTATGAACTCAAATGTGTAAAATGGTTTTCAGCCAGATCCAGGGAAGTGAGAAGTAAATATAGGTTCAAAGTAATCAATTCTAGTTTCCTTAATTGTATCAAGTTCAAAAGAATAATTTTATTTGTTACTTTTCCTGAAACTGCTGTTTAAGTGTGCTGTTTTTCTCATTGTTATTATAATTCATCCTGCAGAGGTAACTTAAGGTAGGATATATTTATTTCAGGTGGTGATTTGATGAGCTACAAACCATCTTCATGGGGAAAACGTTGAGGCGAAAGAGGTTTAAAAAAAAAGGTCACATCACACTTGGGGAACAAGAGTAGAAGAATGCTGGTATGCAGCTCTTAGTTTGGAATCCCAGCTTATCACCTGGTGCTGCAACATTTGTGGTAGTCTCCTTCCTTTGTTCATCCTTTCTAGAAACACCTACACAACCCACTCAAAAGTACATGAGTATCTGTTAATCCAAACAAGTGGACAGTCAAAGGTTAATATCATATTCATCATGTAGAGGCATTAGCTAGCATGGTATCTGCAATTATGGAGAATCAAGTTGCATTATTTGATTTTGTTGGATGAATCTGCAATTACCTTTTAGGGACAGCATTGATCAAGTCATAAGATTGAGCAGTAGTCAGAGAGATGTTAGCTGTTCTTACTTGCATAGTCAGAAAGTCATGCTTTTAACTCTTTTGAAGCACTAAGGAGGGTTAATATTTGTATCTGCATGCATTCTCTGATAAAAGTACTGGTCATTAACACTGACAGAGGAGGTTGAAGAGATTTCGTAGAAATCATGTTAGAGGGCAGGCAGTGAGATTTGTATATTTTTTGAATTGCATCCTGCCATGAAGCAATTTCATATCCCAGGTTTTTTTTCTCAATAGAGTCTCTTTCCAATAGAGTCATGTAGATTGTGCAGAGATAAAATTATCTAGAGAAGCAAGGGAAGTTTTTATTGTAACTGTGGGGATGCAATGTTTGAATGTTATTCATAACCTAAGTAACTAACAAGCATTGTATCTCATAGTGATACTACACATTGATAGTGATCAACAAAACAAACTTGAGAATTATAAATACATGTGCTTCATAAAGGGGCCAGTCCTGCAGACCCAAAGCTGCAGAATCTCCAGGACAAAAGGCAACAAAAGGAGCTCCAGTGGGGGCCCAGCATTGATAACATAGCAGAAAACAGAGGCCTTGAACCAGAGCAATCACTCTTTGCAATGAACACTTGCATAAAAAGATATATAGATAAGTTTACTGCATGACTCATTATATCACACACAAATTTCATGATGAGATTTTTCAATTTTTTTCTTTTTTCCCTTAACTTTTATTTTATTCTGTTTTGGTGGGGAGATTGCAAGGACAGAGGTAGATACAAAGGGATGATCAATGAATGAAATCCAGATGCATAATGTGAAGTTCCCTATGGTGGGACACCTTGTTCAGCCTTGATACAGTGAGGAGGAGCTTGGTACTGTCTCAAGTTGATGTGCCATAGTTTCTGGATTCCCATGGGAAGCCTTACCCCATCTGAATGGAGACACAGGAGGAGTGAATGGGGACATAGAAGGGAGGTGGTGGGGAGGGAACTTAAATAATTATTATGAAGAAATATGAATGAAACTACCTTTGTAACTACCATTTTGAAATCTAGCTCCTGTACTTATCACCCTCATTTTGTAACTTATTTGTTTGTATGATTTGCTATTGTCCACACAACAAAAATATTATGAATCTGTAGTGTACTATATGAATGACATTGGGGATGGAAAAATTATTTCAAAAGTCATGGAAATGTAGAGACAGTGGATTACTATTTAGATAATTTATCAAAAGTTTACCAGATACTCCAATAAGTTAATTTCACCTCAGTTTTATTTCCCATAGTAATTGCTGTTTTTATAGTAATATTATTTAATTCTACCACCAAATTTTAGTGACAGAAGCTTTAATACTAATATGATATATGGATAACTTCAATTCCTTCCACATTTGATAGGTGATAAATTTTTCACTCTCTTCAGTTCAAAATAAGCCTTAAATTTTCACAGCATTGTAAAATCTCAGTTATATGTGGAAGGAATCTGGAATACCATTATATTCAAATTTTTGTAGTGCGTTGGGATATTTTGGTATGATCCCTTATTGGATGGACAGTGCATAAAGAGATTATTGTGGTAGCAGAAATATGGATAAAAGAGTAGAAAGGATAGAATGAGAATAAGCCTAGGAAACCAACAGCTTTTCCTCCCAATTTTACAGGAGTTTGGATTTGATTATAAATAAGCCAGGGTATGTCCAATAATCAAATATCAAAATTGCAGTGACTTCAAAATAAATTGCTGGGTACTAAAGCTTGAAAAACCTTTTTGACTGGTTTAATATAGTTGAGTTATCTGTGTGTATCAAAGATTACATAGGACATGCAAGTTTCTTTGTAAGTGATTATCTCTACAGCTCATAATTAATAATTACTGGTGACTAAAAAGCAGAACTCAAAATACTTGTTTATTCATGTGGTTTTCAGTTTTTTTCATGATTATTTTTATTGTAACATTGTCAGTTAGAAGAATTTTTGTTTAGATGTATAATGTGTCCCATTAATTGTATGGGATTATGTCTAAAATGAACAAGTACTACAAACAGATATTGACAAAGTTCTTCCTTCAAAGGCATGATCCACATAAGCAAATTTTTCCTTCCTATGTCTTGCCTTATTAATCACAGACAAATCCATTCAAAGTAATAAAATCTTTCCTTGGCCTTGGTATCGTAGGGAATTGCAGAATATTTTGTTACCAAGTCCCAGGGTTTGTTTTGTTTTGATTTTAATACCTTTCTAATTGAAAATACAATGACAAAATTGGTTGAGTTTATACCTCTTGTTATGTAATAAAAATATTATATTCCCTGGATCTTGCATTCTTTTATTTTTTGAGTATAGACATGACAAGAAGCATTAGTTCATGATAATGTTATGTTAACATGAGGTAAGTATATTCAGATAGACACTGATTAGATTTAAAATGACTGCTCTAGAATAGTCTACAGAGTTTTCACATCAGGCATATTAATTAGCACAGCACTATTCAATCATGTAGGAAATATAACAGTCTTAAGTAAATTTTTAAATTGTTTGTCTACTCTAATGAGATGAATTCTCTCCCTGTGAGTGGCATTTGTGTGTATGATAAATGAAGATGAACTACATAGATGATCCTTACTAAATAATTTGGAGTCTTAATTTGAATGTAGATTAATTGAAGAGGGGAAAGTACATCTTAATTTTCCATGCAATTAAAAAATAAGCTGCTTCTTAGTGAAGTCTGGGGATCAATTTTCCATACTTCCAAGCATCAGTCAAGGATTTATTTGTTCAAGAGCAGTTCACAATAAAACATTTAAAATCTTAAAATTTAAACTTTTAAAAACATCAATTCCAAATCCCATTCCCACTGGAAAAAGTTGGGGAATCTAGTACTGCTCCTTGAAGTGAGGACAAACCAGGAGGCCCCTCAGATGAAGGGACAGCTCCTAATGCATTCTTTCCATGTTTGCCTCCCCTGATCAATGCTTTCCTGCAGCATAGGTTTTGGCTAACAAAATATGTAACTTTGAAGTGGGGTTTCCCAGTCCCTCATGGGTTCCCTGTGGAGATGATGTGGAAACAAATTTTAAACAGTAGGTACTTCCCCTGGTTATATGAGCAAAACTTCAGTGGAAGGCTGTACTTAATTGTCCCAATGTTATGATATAACCTCATATCTCCTTCTCCTGTCAACACTAAAAATGTCAGCCAATCACTCATTGAGTTCCATCTAAAATACTAAAGTATTATATCTAATTGTAATATTGAAATACTTATTATGTAGAATGAACATTCAAATTTTTCAGGTATTTTTTTCTTTGATATCTTCACATCATTAGTCTTCCTTTTGTTCATAGTCTCATTGATAGTCATTACAATGTTGATTGTGATGTGCTTTTCCTTATAGACAATGGCCTTAATCATGTGCTCACAAATAGTTTATAATCCCATCCCAGGCTAGCTTCTGCTTCCAACTAGTCTTCTTGTGAACCCTTTAGTATTGATCTTGTCTACCTATAAAAACCAATTTTATCTAGGAACTTCATTTTGTGTTCTCTGCTAAGTCATTTCAATTACCATACTTTTGCAAAGTTAGTACTATTAATATCTAGTGAGTGTTGTTTTGTATATACTGTCTTGCTTGAAAGAATGTCTAAAGTAATGTTCCATGACTAAATTTGTGGTAATATTTACCTCACACATCCTACATGGTACAGTTCAATAACATTTGCTCAATATGTTCATACACAGCACTGTTAGTGGTTCCCTCGGCTACCATGCTGAGAAATAGCTTAATGATATATTAGACTCATCAGAACATTCTCAGGAAAACATTTATTGAACTAAATTAATCAGCTTAAGCATCATTCAATATTATCTCTGTATGCTTGTATGTAGCCTCACTACTATTATTATCATCATTTACTCCTTTAGTTTGTATTTATCTAGCATTTTTCACTTTTATACCAGCTGTACTTACTGCAACATTTCTTTCAATTTTGCAAAATTTACATTCTATGATGAGAGCTTAGCTTGGTGCACAACTGAGATAACTAGGATGGCAACCCAGTACTCCAGCCATTCACAAATTGTTGGTATACAACATTTTAAGTCAATCTTGACTTCAGTAGGAAAAGGGAAACAAAAATGGTAGCCTTTTGGTTCATTGGTGTGATGAAACAAAAAAGAGAAAATTGCTTTATTCACAGTTTGAAACAATGAATACTGTTTATAACAGTTCTGTGTCAGGGCAAAATTAAGAAGTATAGATTCCAAAATCTTCTCTATGCCTCAACATAAAACTTCCCACACTATTCCATCTAGTTACAGTGGGGTAGTTCTGCCATCCAGTGTCTCCTGCTCTAACAAATTCCTTCCTTCACCACTGTACTCATTATTGGAACTGTGTAACCTGTTTCTCTCACAGAGTACAATCATATATTTTACAATGTTTCAGTGTAGGATGCTGACATATTTATATGATTTTAAAGCTCCCTTTACCAACTGGTATTAGAAATTATATGAATTGGTTTTGAAAAGCTAATCAACTTTACTTACCAGGTGCAAAACATATTCTTTTTTATTACTTTTATACTTAATTTGCTATTTTTTCTAAGCAATTTTGATTCTAAGTTCATGAGTGATGATTCTTTCTTCTCATTGTTGTCTTATATGAATAATTATTATGTAAATAATAATCTCCAAATATGCATAGGGTATCCTACCTTTGCTTCTATTTCTGGTGCAGCTAAATAGAAATTGGTAATATTTTTGAATTTGGTGTTAAATAGAACTAACCACTGAACCCTATTTTTATCTCTTCCGTAAGATTTTAAGATTATTTCTCAATGCATTCAATTGAAACAGACATATTCAAATTATAGTTTCAAGGTGATAGTTTTAGCAGATTCTTTTTGTCTTTAGGAGGAATGATCCATTGTGTCCTTGTTACCAAATTTGTAGCTTGGATCTGTGATTATTACTATTATTCCTTTAACATTTATTGGATTGGGAATTATCTCTTATGTGTTTTATCTTAGTAATTTGTTCCTTCATTTTTATACTTTTCTATATTATTGGGAGTTTCATTGATTTTAAGGATTTTTTCTTAAGATTTAGTTTTCAATTTCATTGATTGTGTTGATTTACTTGTGTCTAAATTCAGCAATTTTAAAAATTGGTCTTTATTTACTATGTAATTGATTTTTGTTCTTTCTTTTTTTCTGAAATATGTTTCCAATATGACAAATGTAGTAGAATATACTTCTAGGTCTCCATTACACAAATTCCAGAGGTCGAATTTTCTTTTCTACTAGTTTTAAATCATGTTAACTTCTCTTGAGATTTCATTTTGACCCAATGTGTTTTATATGAGCTTGAAATTTATTCTCCAAGTATTAAACAGTGTTCCAATTATCTTCTTGTTAATTTTTAGTTTGATTTCTTTGTGGCCTGAGAATAGACATTGCATGATTTCTCATATTTTAAACTTGTTAAGATGTATTTTCCTAACAAGCATGCAGTTTTACTTAATAACTATTTTACATGAACTGCTGAAGAAAATATAATTTTCTGTTATTGGCTATGGTAGCTGCAGGTTTTAATTATACCCAACTGAATACTTCAGAGGATTCTGTATTCTCTTTTATAAAGTCAAACTGAAAATGATTAGTGAATTTTCCTAAAATAATGACACATTTCTATAATCTATCTGGTTTCACTTTAAAGTAATGGTTTCCCACTCTATAGGAAGTGAAACAGCTCTGTATTGCCTTTCATAGCACTGACATTAGGTCACAAACATATGCACACACACAGTAACATGTTATTCATATTATACCCAATTAAGATGAAGGGGAATAGGCAACACATGGTGGTGCTTACCTTTAAGCCCTGCAGTTGGGAGGTAAAGGCAAGTAGATCTTTGTGAGTTTAAGCTCAGCCTCGTCTATATAGTGAGGTAAGGATGGCCAGGACTACAAAGAGAGTCCTTGTCTCAAAAACAAAACAAAACAAAAAAAAGCACTTACAAACAAACCAACAAATAAACAAAAACACCAAACCAAAAAAAAACCAACAAAAGGATAGAAGGGGGGATACTTCCTCTTCTACTCATGTGCTTCGTCTCTTAACTCTAAGTCATGTTTCTGACCTGTAGTATTTCATTTTGTTGGGAAAAAATTTGTTTTCAAACATTTTGGCCAAAGTAGATCTAATGACAGCAAATTCTCTCAGCTTTTTGTTTTTCCAACAATCTCATTATATTTTATGTTTCAACTTTAAAGGTGAACTTCTCAGATGTAATTTCAGGTAAATGTGGAAATTATTCCTCTCTATACTTGAAACATTCCATGGTGTGTCTTATTTATTTCTGAAACTTTGGCTGTGATACTTCTTAGAGCTCTGACTAGGAGCCAAACTCTCCCTGTGTGGCTGTGAAGTTATTGTTTTGGATGGATTCTTCACATCTGGATCTTTTTTTTCCCTCAATATATGTTTTTATTTAAATTAGAAACCTGCTTGCTTCACATGTCAATCCCAGCTCCCTCTCCCAACCCTCCTCCCTTGTCCCTCCACAAGCTCCCCTCTTGGCCCCACACCCAATCCCCACATCATTCCCCAGGGAGGGTGAGGCCCTCCTTGTGGGGATCTCCAGAGTCTGTCATTTCATCCACATCTGGATCTTAACTGCCCACATGGAGCTTGGCTGGAGGCATACTGCTTGATGTTGCATGTGATTCCAGATAAGCGTAACTGTGTATTACATGACTTGGGAGACATTGTCAACCATTCTTGCTTTGAATATTGTATAGGCACCCCACTCTTTCTTTTCTTAACAATTCCCTTATACATCTGCTACAACTTTTACTGTTACATTACAGTTCTTGGACACTTGTTTTAGTATTGCAGTATGAGATTCTTGTTCCACCTAGTCCCACTGTACTTCCATCCCAAATGAACACACTGAGGCTTATATTATTTATAAATTGTTTGGTCAATGGCTCAGACTTCTTATTGGCAAGCTCTCTCTTAATTATTAGCCCATTTATATTAATTCAACTATTTCTACATGGCCTTGTCTTACTGGAGAATTCTTGGACCTGTTACTCTTTTGGCGGCTACACGACATCTCCCTGGCAGCTTCTCTCTCTGAGTCCTCTCCACAGAATTCTCATCTGGTATCCCTGCCTATACTTCCTAACTTTATATTTGTCAAGCAGTGTTTATTCATCAATCAATAGAAGAAGCATATACAGAATAATATCCCACATTATAGTATTTTTATGGGTATTTTTTTCTATTTGCATTTAGATTTTAAAGTTTTTATATGCAGATGGGTTAAAACTGATGCTTTGCATCTCATCAGTTGTTTAGAATGTAGTTTGCTACATAACTCTTTTATAGTTTTTGGGTAAATTCTCTTAAACCTGCATGGCATATACTAATAGAAGGGTAGTGATCTCTGGCAAATTCTGAGCTATGGAACTCAGTACATTTTTTTCAACAAGCAGGCATAGTGAGGCTGACACCTAATGTGTGACCTAGCCCTACTAAATGGCTTTAATCACTACCTCTTAGATATCCTCTTGGAATTTTATTGCAGGCAGACGTTTTAACCAGTGAGGAAAACAAAGTAACTACCTACAGATATGTAGTTGAAGAAAAAAACTTTCTCACACCACCCTGGCATATCTACCTATCCATCTACCTACCTGTCTATCTGTCTGTCTGTCTGTTTGTCTACCTATCATCTATCTATGTAGTATTTTTCATTTTATTGAAAATTACATTTCTTTTACTCACATATTGTATCCTGATTATGGTTTCACCTTCCTAGACTTCTCCTTGCACTCCCTGCAGTTACCTGAACTTCTTTTATCATCTGGATACCCTTGCTTTCTGTCCATCACTAGAAAACAAACATGATTCTAAGGGAGTATAATATGATTTGATATAATGTAGTAAACTATGATAACATAAATAAAAAACTAACACATAGGAGTTGGCCTAGACAAACAAACAGAGGGAATGAGCCCAAGAGAAGGCACAAGAGTCAGAAACTCACTCATTTTCACATTAAGGAATCCCATAAAAACAATAAGCTGGAAGCCATGATATATATGCAGAGAATCTGGTACAGACCGTTGAAGATCCTGTGTATGCTACCACATTTTCTGTGAGTTCATAAGGGCTTTGTTTATATTGATCTAGAGAGCATTGCTTTCTGAGTGTCGTCTATCTCCTATGGCTTTTACACTATTTTCACCTCTTCTTCCTCAGGAATCCATGAGCCCCAAGAGATAGGATTAGGGCTGAGGATTCTAGGGTCTCTCTCTGCATAATATCTGGCTGGGGTCTCTGTATTTCTTACAGTATCTATAGGCAGTAGTCTCTCTAATGATGTCTGAACAACACATTGATCTATGAGTATAGTAGAATGTCCTTAGTAGTCATTTGTTGCTTTTTTAGACCAGTTTTATTCAATTTTATTCTGGACTATTTTGTCTCTGGATTTTTTAGTTATTTTTTATCTGCTTTGGTGTTTGTCTGCATGTATGCTTGGGTGAGGGTATTAGATTCTCTGGATAGGAGTTACAGACAGTTGTGAGCTATCATATGGGTGCTCAGGATTGAACCCAGGTCCTCTAGAAGAGCATCCAATGCTCTTAACCACTGAGCTATCACTCCAGTCCTAGTATCTGCTTTTGAGTCACTAAAGCAGTGTTGGGCACGGGTTCCATATCATAGATTGGGCTGTAAATCAAATCAGATATTAGTTGGTATCCCCTTCCTAAGCTTTGTGCCAACATTGTACTAGCATATCTTACAGACAAAACAGCGTCATAGATCAAAGGACTGATAGGTTCATGCTTCATGTTTGTGTGCAAAGTACATTCTTGTACCAAAGATGGAAGAACATAGAGGTGAAGGGTCAATGTGAGAAACAGACAGACTTCTCCTTGTGCAATGACTGTGTGGGTGTTGTCTTAAATATGGGGCCCTTGCTTGTTAGTTTGTGATGAGCTGCCTATAATAAATGTGGTTTGTTTGGGGATTTCTATGGGCCCACTTTGGCCATCAACACAATTGTTTTTAGAATAGTTTTAATCCAATTAAGTTTATCTTGGAACAAAAAGCAGATAAAAAGTTAATGTGTAATTGACACAAACACATCATTATGTATAATTTATCATTGTGCCCTAATTCAAAGATGATTTTCTGAAGACACAGGATTTTGCAATGTTTTATCATGGAATTAATAAGTTATTTGTTGGGAATTCCAAAGAAGAAACATAATATTTACTCTCATGTCTTCACTCTACTTGTTAATGACAGTTTTTATTTCTGAAAATAAACTTATTTTCTTTCAGTGTTATTAGATAAATCATATATTTTCATCATCAACAATTATTATTATGCACTAGAATAAAACAGAAGAAAGAAATATGATAGCTAATTTGAAGTCAACAAAAGTATTAGGAAATTCTGAAACTGAAATAAAACCCAGCATTTTTTCATTGTGTGTTATGAAGATGTGGAATAAGTAAGTATAATTCTGAAGAAAAAAATTACATACATATTTTTACTACATTGAATGAAGTCTCTGATCTACATATCTTCTCAGTTGAATAAAGTGCCTTGAAAGTTCCAAAGAAAAGAACATTGCATATCCACAGACAAATAGTTTTATGTAATTGTGCTTAATGACTAGGTAAAGCTGACTTTCTTGGCATGTGATTAGAGACTTTCAAATGTTATTTAGCCATTTGTTAGATAATTAAACCATAAATTCCAAATATGTACTTTTTACCAGACACTGTAGTGTGTGTAATGATATATACAAGAACAAGGCACATATATATATATATATATATATATATATATATATATATCCTATATCCTCTGTCTTAAATTCTTAAATGACCTTACAAATAATAGTGTATGAAAAGTGGTAATTAGTGAATAGTCATATAACTAGATTAGCATATAAATGTATTTAAATTACAACTTAATGCTCTCATTTGAGGTGAGTGAAAATGAATGACAGAATAGATGGCCATATAGGATTACATATAGGATGTCCTAAAAACTGTATTTCTACAAAGTCCTAAATAACAAGAGGGAACTATTCACTTTCCAAGGTGAAGATCTTAGAGGGAGTAATTGAGATACTAAAAATGGTAGAATAGAGGCTCACCTAGGTATGTTAAACCCAAACAAACACAACTATTTTCTGCTTGATTCCTGCATCCCATGACCATTAGTTCTGACAGAATTTTTATGTCTAACAGTCTCATAACCTTTTCTATTTCTTGGTTTCAGTCATAACACATCTTTTTTCACTTAAAAATTTTGTCTCATCTTCTTAAATTTCAGTTGAAGTTTGTCATTTGTACTTATTTTCAATGAAATACCACCAAGTTAATTAGATTTTTTGTATTTTCTTATAACTATCTACTTTATTAATATTTATTTCATCTATTAACTTCTGTTTCAGTTTTCTTGTACTTAAAGTATATTGCTTATTTATTTGTGTTCTTTTCCCTTACAATGTCACAGACTCTCCTAAAACTGCATTTTTTCTGTTCTCTAGAATTTATTATTTTTTTGACATTGATGTTTCCTGGAATGATTTATCAACTGATTGCTTCAAAAATTTTTTTCAGAATCATGCTATTTGATTTCCAGATTTTCTTCCGGTATTGCTTTCTTATTTTTACATCAATGAGTAATCCTTTATACAATTTCTAAATTCCATATTTGGATAAAAGTTTTAATTCCCTAACAAATAATCTGTCCCTTGTGTGCCTGGGATACAAACATTTCCTGCTAATATTATATGCATTTTACATGTACTTCAAAAAAACTAAAAATTATAGTCATCAAGACAATAAAGTAATGGTATAAGAGCAGACAAACAGAATGGTGATAACATTCATAATTTCCTACTATTGTAATCAAATGATATTAAATAAAAGTGCTAAGAAAACTGAATGGAAGTATTAGTTTATGCACACATGTGCATGCACACAAACACACACACCCACACGCACACACACTCATATGCATTGCATATCTTTTTAGTTAAATAGAAAATAATATAATTCCTTGAGTTCTTAACAAAACCTTTGGTATTATTTCTTTGTCATCCCTCCTCCTTCTAAATTGACTTCCCTCCATCTTTCCCAAGGAACCTCTCTACTTTTTCCATTTGTGATGAACTCTATAATATAGCACAGTTTCTTCAGTGCATACTGAATGATGGCTATCAGTTTCTCTTTACTATTTAAGTATAATGTCATTTGGCAGCCATAGTAAGTTAGTACATATTTTGTCTTCTCTGATTACAAATAAACTTAAAAATTTGCCACAAGGGAAAGACTCAATATTTGTCTCAAGTAGCTAATGAATAAACAGTAATTTTATCTGTTGTATTATCTATGGTCTTCTGTTGTGTGTAAAAAGAAAATTATAAATATGTAATTTAGCTGTTTAATTCAAATATTAAAGGCATGTGTGTGAAAATAAATATCCTAAATTTATTTGGTATGTATTGAATTAGAACAAAAGAAGATACATGTAGGGCAAGAATAAACTTTATGAGCTAGGACAGGACCTACTTAAGAGGAATCTCTATTTGAATGCATCTGTGTTACCAACTTGTTTCAGTTTGATGATGATGCCCCTATTTTTCACATATATTAGAAGATATCTTATTTGGAGCAGAGTAAAATAGAACCTTGCACTTACAGATCATATTTCATCAGAAAGGTCATTGTCTGCTTCAAACTCATTAATCCTCACAGCATCCCTGGGGGTGTGGAACATATTCCCAGGTAAAGAATTTAAAGCTGAGATAATAAACAATTTTATTCTGTCACACGGAAATAAAATGGCTAAATTTTCAGTTAACACACTACACATGCAAATTTTTGCAAAATTATGGCTATTAACTTGAGAGTAGTTGAGTACTTCAAATAAACATGTTCAGCAAACACAATGCTGATAAGGAAAAGTGAACAATCTGCTAAAAAGTATGATCTTTACTTTTAACAAATATTTGATCTCTCAAGGAAAACATTTTATTTGTAGCTCTTTTAACTTAGAATTTTATACCAAATCATGTCCATGGCAAAGAAATCATAGACTTTTCTCTGGCTTTCATTTAATTTGGGGAGATCATTGAGAAAAAAAACATTTTAAAGTTATAATTATGTACATTTAAATGTGAATACCATTGAAATTATCTGTGAGCTTTTGACTAAATACTCTGCCACTTCCATAATCAGTAGATCTGCCTTCTGATCGAAATGAACAGTTTATTAGTAAGCTTAAAGTATATAGTGGAATTTTTGGTGTCTATTGCCTTACAGAAGCTTCTCAGTTTCAGGAGGTACCATTTATTAATTGTCAATCTCAGTATCTATGCTACTGTTACTATGTTCAAGAAGTAGTCTCCTATATCAATTCCTTCAAGGGTACCTCCTACTTTCTGTCCAAAGATGTTTAGTGTGGCTGGATTTATGTTGAGGTCTTTGATCCATTTGGACTTCAGTTTTGTGCATGATGATAGACATGAATCTATCTGAAATCTTCTACATGCTAGCATCCAGTTATGCCCACACCATTTGTTGAAGATGCTTACATTTTTCCATTGTGTAATTTTAGCTTCTTTGTCAAAAATCATGTGTTCATAGGTGTGTGGTTCCATATCACGGTTTTCAGTTCTATTCCACTGGTCTACCTGTCTATTTTTGTGCCAATACCAAGCTGTTTTCAGTACTACAGCTCTATAATAGAGCTTGAAGTCAGGGATGGTGATATGATCAGGCAAAGATTATTACTCATCAGTCATGCCACTTACTGCGGGAGTAGTGCCAGAATTTAGGAATAGTTCAGTGTGTGTGTGTGGGGGGGTGCAGGTAATAGAGGTGTAACTAATGCATAAATGTGTCTGTATATGTAATATTTAACAAATCATTAATTCTGTAGTTCAGATTTTTCTCCATTTTTTAATTACGTTCACAATTTGTTTTTGAAAAGTAGTATTCTGAAAACAAGGCAAGCCTTTCACATAGTTCATCTAATGGGTATCCCAAGATAATTATTTAAGTGTACACTTAGTAAAATTATTTAGGACCATATTTAATTTTATGGATTCTATGCTGGAACATTTTAATTTATCTGACCTCATTAGAGAGATTTCATAGCTTAATTAGTCTTCAACAAATAAATTCAATTTTATGTATTTAAGGAAAAGGGGAGCTGACAGTTTCAGTGAACATAGGACAGCTCTGATGATGTTTGAAACATAGGAAATGGGTTTAAAGTAACCAGTCACATTTTAATATCAAAGTTAATTTTTTGTTTCCACTGAAGTAAAAATTTCTTGTTTTAAGAAAAAACTAATGTATTTTAAAAGTTAAAATACTACTGTTTTCCTAAGACATTTTCTGTAGCAGTATTTCCTTTCGACATGAACTTTCTTGTGCTTAAAGTTAAATTATTGTAATGCTGCCCTTAAAATCCTTATGTAATGTTTTATTCCATCTTCTGCACTAAATAGCATTGTTTTCTGAGTATTCTACTTCAAGCTGTTGTGAGTGCCCTATATAGAACACGCGTTTTTCTCCCTCCATGTTCCACCTTTGCAAAGGCGCAGCTGATGTCCTTTAAGAGAGTGCCAATTTCAAATCGAAAGCACCTGGAGGCACAATGGCCCAAATGAGGACTCAACATTCTCAGTCTGGTCAAAACTAGGCTAGCCAGCCCAGTTACCATTAAGAGTGCCATCAATCTTTTACTATAGCTATCCTTCTTGGAGATGATATTAACTGTTTCTTCAGAAGCCTGTACGTGGTAACTGGATCCAGAGTTCAAGCATTTTTAGTCTCTCACGTGTGAAGTCTTTCAGTAGTTCAGGTTCATTGGTCTTTTTCTGACTAGCACTTAACACAGTTCTAGCACTTCTTTCTACTATATCTCCTTGAGAAAATAATGCATGAATTTTTGACACATAATTATAAGAGCTGGCTTGTCAATATGCATTTTGGATATATGAAGGTTGTACTTCCTTATTTGTGGAGATCCTTCTCCCTATTTTCCTGCTATTCAAATATATTATAGACCCCTGATTGAGGTAGTTTTAACTACTAGAAATATAGCATTGTTTACCTACTCATAAAACTAGCACATGTATCAACCATTTGATAATAAGAACTATTTAACAGATTTTATATGTCACTTAATAGAGACACTATTTCTACAATATTTTGAGAAGTAAGCTTAGCCAACAGGAACCAGGGGTAAAAAAAACTGAATGCCAAATGCTTTAATTGAACCAAATGTAGTTTGTAATATAAATTCTACAGCCAAAGTATTTACCTAAGTAAACTCCAGGCCAAATGAATGCTGTGCTCTGACATTGGACTGCCTGTGACTGATCGCAGTGCATTTGACATGAGTTAGAAAACATAAACTATACCATTTTTTGTCCCCTGAATAAAGCCCCAAGTTCCTCAATATTATATAGGATGGCAGAATTCAGTAGACTATAACATGTTTTGTTTCAAATAATGAGGATAAATTTAATCTATCAATGTGATGCTGATTAGTTACCTACATAGCCTATGTAATTTACAAATACACCAAAAGAGTTTACATTAAATACATTGTACAGTACAGATGAATATGAAGCTCCACAAAGTGTTTTTGAAACAATGTTTATGACTTGAGCTCTGGAATTAAATGCAAATTGAAATGGCATCCACATTTCCAGTATGAATTGGAAATTTAATTCATCATGTAAAGCTCCATGGTTGATATACTACTTAGTGGAAAAGTGCACTATTCATTGGTTTTAAAATATTATTTTTAGGCTTCATAGTATTCAGTTAAAGTGCTAATATGGAGTATATTTTCACTTAAATAATATGTTGGATTAAGTACTATAAACAGACTGAAGACTGGAAATTTACTATGGGTTTAATCAAACCCATGCTTCATTAAAGCAGCTTTCAAAGATTCTACTGAAATACAGAGCATATTAACAGCTATTCTGCTAAGAAGTGAATGCTAAAGAGAAAATTGCTTCCACATAAAGATTAGTTCAAACTCACTTCCTGTTTTTCCTGTGCTTTCTTTATTGAACGTGCCCACAATTAGCTGCCTGCAGATTCCCCAAATATTACAGAACACATTTTCAATTATACTCTGCAACTTACTCAGTTCATATTCTGTGTTCTTTATAGCCTTTATTTTCTCTTTAGCAGAAATCTGGAATCTTCCCAGTCTAAGAGATTGGAGTGAATATTACCTGAACATATGAGATTTCAATGCTGGTCTGAGCATGACAAAGATATTTTATACACATTCTCTGAAATCATGAACAGTCGCAGTTAAGGAAATTAAAACATGATGAATGACATGTGTTTTCTCTGCTCTTCTAACTTCCTATGTATAATTACCGAACTGTTACTGAGTCTTCTAAGATCCCATACAGAGAACAACAATAGAAAAACTAGAAATGATTCATTAGAGCTATCTCAAAAGAGCTCTTGGCTGCATTTCTCAACTCATAGGTGCAATCTCTTGCTCCTGAAGTATGCATATACCACAAACAAAAATTCCTTTGGCTAAATGAATCGAATCCACATTAGCATTTCAATGGGGCATATTTGCATTGTGCTGTTCAAATCACTTCAATTTCCCTCTTTATCTTGAAGGAATGGCATCAGATTGTACAGGGTTGACATCTTCTATCAAATTCATAAAGCATAAGGAAAATGTCAAGACAGAATCAGACTTATTTTTTTCAGATAAATATAATGACAGTGGTTGGGGACCTTAAGTGAATGTCATGTTACCTGCGAGCTAGTCATTGCTAATGTCATACAAGGCTTTCTCCGGGTCCTATCAAAAAGAGGCCTGCACCACTTTCCACTTTCCTGTGTTACAGCTTAATATTTACAGCACCTGTGTGGGTTATTCTATGAATGTTTCGATTTCATTTTCTATTTTAGCCCAAGTCTTTGATCATAAAGTTCCTACATTTTCATGGAAATTTCTATTTTTCAAATAACCAAAGTTTAGTTGTTACAGAGACGTCCAATAGTGTCTTCCATTGATTTTACAGACATCATTCTTTTTTTAATTTGTATAATTTAGAAACAATCTTTATATATAAATCCCAGTTCCCTCTCCCTCCTATCATCCCATGCCCCCACTGACCCCTATCCACTCCCCAGGGAGGCTGAGGTCTTCCATGGGGAATCTTCAAAGTCAGACATCACTCTTTAAATTTATTAAGCAATTATTAAATACCATAGCATTGTCACGATTCCTGTGCTTCAAACCTTTTTGAGACTTCCTCGAATTATTTCTCCAAACAATGTGGTTTATTAATATGTTTCTTTTCCCGCTTTGTGTGTAAATAGCTAGTATACACAATCTCTGTGGTCACAATCATTTAAATAATCCCAGTGGCTTGCCAATTGGAATCATGCCTAGAAAGAGTTGAAACACAGACCTCATGTTTTAGCTAAGCTTAGTGAAGAAAAATAATAACTTTACACTGTGACATATACTCTCTATAAATTATTTTGGGATATTTTAATGATTGGAATACTAAAAGACAGACATATTGTAACCTTGAATTTATATTTTACAGTAGTATCTTAATCACGGCATTCTTGGTATATTAGACATGCATTTCATTTCCTAAATGTTTAATGAGAAGTCATCTGCATTAATCATGTGATTGACATAAACACAGTGCCTCTTGTAAGTTTTAAAATATGTTTTATGATGACTAAGCAGAAAGTTACAATGAAACAAGAAGATGGCTATGTTTAACTAATCATTGTATTCTTCCCCATGGAAGACAAATTCCCAGCTTTCAGCATTGTTTAGTTGACTATAGTCTTGTTGTTGCTGTGGATTTTTGTTTATTTTTTTAGTGTTGAAGATACATTCTTTCTCCATCTTCTTTGACATGACCATTGCTGTTATCCACATTAAGCTCCAGCTTAGGCAATCATGTTCATGTGATTTTATGGTATACCTTCTGACATTACTCAGAGATACTATCTCATAGCATTCTCTTTGAACCTCTGACTCTTACAGTCTTTCCACCCCTTCTTTCCCAATGTTCCCAAGGCTTAGTTTGAGGAGTTGTTTTGTAGATGCATATGTTGGGACTTGGCTCCACAACTATGCATTTTGGTTGGTTCTTGCTTTCTGTTATGGTCTCCTCCTGTTATGAACAGAGGTTTCCTTAATGAAGTGCGAGGATTACTCTTATCAATTTGTATTATAATAAATATTTAGAATGTAGTTAGGAACTATTCTGGTTTAGTTATGTGGTAGTTGTACATTCTTCTCTAAGATTCACGACCTCACTAGCTGTGAATAGTTGGTTAGGTTTCTAAAACCATACATGAGTTCCCTCTTGTTGAGTAGATCTTGAAATCCAGTTAGAGAGGTATTAGTTACTGCTGATATGCAGGCTGCTATTGCAGCTTAGGGTTATTGTGATGGCCTTTATTATGCTTCATAGGTATTATAGGCAAGTGGTACTCAATTTTATTCATAATTTTTTACTTATTTATATATTCTAGATATTAATCATCTACCAGATATACAGGTGTCAAAAATTCTTTTTCATTTTGTGGGCTCTCTCCTGTAACTGTACAAAAGTTTTTTAGTTTTATGAAGTCCCAGTTGTTAATTGCTGGACTTAAATCTTGAACAAATGGAATACTATTCAGGAAGTCCTTTCCCAAGCCTATATCATGCAGGATACTTCCAATGTTTTTTCCTAGCAATTTCAGGGTTTTAGATTTAGATCTTTGAATTATTTGAAGTTTTTTCTATAAGGTGGTAGGTAGAAGTCAGATTTCATTCTATTGTATATGAAAATCCAGTTTTCTAAGCACTATTTGCTGAAGATACTCTCTTTAATTCAGCTTAATTTGGGAGCATCTTTGTAAAACATTGGGTGACTGCAGTTACACTTACTCATGTTTGAGATTTTGATTTTTGCTTCGTTGGTTTATGTGTGTGTTTTTGTGCCAGTGTTATGCTATTTTTATTACTATGGTTCTGTAATGTACCTCAAGTTTGGGAATGGTAATTTCTCTGGCAGTATTCTTTACTGCATGGTGAGCAGATAGAATTTAAAGAGCTATTTCTATCTTTTGGATTTGGTAACATTTGCTTTGTGTCCCAGGTTGTGGCATATTATATAAAAGATTCTAACTGATGCTGACTAAAAAGTGTATTATTTGGTGTTTGGCTGAACTATTTGGTTGGTATTTAGGTTCATTTGTTGTATGATGTCAATTAATGCTTATATTTCTTTGTTTAGTTTTTCCAGATGAACTATCTATAGGAGATAGTGCCTTATTGAAATCACCTATCATTAATTGATTGGTTTTACCTTGTATCTATATATCTAGGAGTGCATTTTTATGAAATCTAGGAGTGCACCAGAGTTTGGTGCATATACATTTACAAGAGTAATATATTTTTCCTTAACAGTTCTATTATTAGGATGAAGTGTCCCACTTTATCAATACTGATTAATTTTTATTTAAAATCTATTTTGTCTGTGCAAATGAATAGGTTTCTGATTCTTGCGCTTTCTGTTGAGCTCTTTTCCTTCTGTTAGTTTGTTATCCAATTTGGATATGATATTTTTTGTTTTATCTTATTTTATTGTAATTTATTACATTTTAGAAAAAGAAAGAAAGGAAGGAAGAATGAATATAAACCTGAAATATATTTTTTGTCAGTATTTTTAATTTTATAATTTGAACATGCATTTATTATCAAAAGCATGCATAAAATGGTTTTTGGTAATACATTTGGTAATACCAGTAATTTCTTGTCATTTTATGTTTTTATTTAAATTAGAAACATGAATACTTCACATGTCAATCCCAGCTCCCCTTCCCACCCCTCCTCCCCTTGTCTCTCCACCAGCCCCCCCAGCCCCCCAGCGCCCCACCCAATCCTCACATCATTCCCCAGGGAGGGTGAGACCCTCCTTGTGGGGATCTCTAAAGTCTGTCATTTCATCCAGGGCAGGACCTAGGCCCTTCTCCATGTGTTCAGGCTGAGAGAGCCATTTGGAATGGGCTTCAGAAGATCATTCATAAACCATGGTAAACACTGATCTACTACCCAAGGCCTCAGTGATTTCTGTGGCCTCCTCACTGAGACTACATTCATGGAGTCTGGATCAGTCCCCTCTTTGCCTCTCAGGCATCAGTCTGGGATTCAAGAGCTCCCCCCTTATCCGGTCAGCTGTCTTTTTGGGTTTCACCATCATGGTCTTGACCCCTTTGCTCATCACTCCTCCATCTCTGTCACTAGGTTCCAGGAGAACTCCTGAAATATCTTATACATATGCTGGGAGAGGAAAAGTGTGTTTTCATCATTTAGAATGCTCTCTGTGTATATCAACCACTCCAGGACAGGTCTCAGGTTCAAGAGTAGCTGACTAACATATAACTGAATAACTCAGTTTTATGTGTTTTCATTTGAGTTACAAATTGATGGGTTTTGGTTTGTTTGTTTGTTCTCTTTGTAAATATGGTTTCATATTTTTTGTTTTTGCTTTTTTTGGTTTTGGCATAATTCTTAGTATTTTATGAGAAATATTTTTTCTCTGGACTATTATTCAGCAACTCACAATAAGTATATAAACTAAATGGAAACTGATGGCAAGGTTAATTTTTGTAGGTGATGATATATTTGAATTTTAAATTAGTTATGTATAAAGAAATATTGGTAGTGATACCATATATGTTGATGTGTATACACTTGCATAGTTTTGTTTTACCTTTATCTGTTATTTAACCAGATCACTTAAATACTCTAGAGAGTATAAATTGTGAGTTCCTTGATGTTTGCCATCTGACTGTACAGTGGTCTCTAACATGCTCACTATAATATGTTACCCCCTTAATACATTGTGTCCTCCTTCTACCATCCATTTCTTATGCTTCTGAGAACATGTAGGGTATACCAATAAGCCTCAACTAATGATCTGAACACATAGGTAAAAGAGTTTCTTTAATCAGATAGTTCTTGATATGCATTAGCAATTATTGAATAGAAACAGAACCAAAAGTCTAACTTAACTATGGCATTCTGAATCAGGGTGAACTGTAAAAGGGGAACAGATTTAAACAGAGAAGGGTGAGTGACAGTATATTGCAACAGGAGGAGAAATGTCTGGAAAGAAGGGATTTGTAAATATGGTGTGCTTCTGAGTGTATACATTCAAGAAAAGTGAAAAATTTCTGATTTATTATCCCCACAAATGACAGTAGAACAGAAGTCTCGTTTTCATGATTGCATTACCACTAATGTGAAGAACAAATGATGTGGCAGATGTGTATGCTGGGGTGGGTGTGCACATAACCATGACGGCTCAATGACAGGGCTTGAAAAGCAGGATTTCAAGTAACTGTACTGTTCCTTTGTAATAAACAATGAAATAATGAGTTCTCAGGCAAAATCCATGAGAATGAATTTGTTTGTTCCTGAAAATGCTCATTATTAAAGAAAAATGACATTTTAGAGCCAAAGTGGTGTAATGCATATCAAACTTCACACTGCCACAATATTAAGGTATCCAAGGAATAACAGTTTAGACTTGACAGCCTATTTACACATTATGAGTAATGGAAGAAAATGTAAGTTGGAGGAATACAGTACCAGATAGAGAAATTGTATTCATTGCAACTTACTTCAGTGCAAGGTGCAAACTACCATGATTTTCTTTTATTGCTGCAATTTTTACGGTTTTGACACAGCTGTATTTTAAAGACCAGACCAAGTACATTCATGAATGCTTTATTTAGATGAAATGTCATTTTGTTAAAATTATTTTTAAATATTATATGCCTGTGTTTATTCTGGGTCCTCAGAAATATTCTAGGGTACTTCACAAAAAGGGCTTAAGCCTGTGGAACAGGCATGTGTTTATCCATTGGTTTAAGTGATTTTGTCTCCATTCATGTGATAGTAGAAAAACATGATGCTCACAAGAGTCATCAAGATGCTTTGACCCTGGAAAGTTCATTTATCTCTAGTAGATGGATTAGCTGCTTATCACATTAAACTGCTACATGCTGTAGCATTGTTTCACTCCTGTGAAAGTCAGGTTTCTACTACAATAATAGCAGAATGGTGTTGATAGTTAATACATTAAAGGAAACATTAATTTTATTCATGGATTGGGGTTTTCCTTCCATGACCAGTTGTCCTGTTCCATGGGTCTGTACTAGGGAGAATGCTATTGGCAAATTATTCATTTATGGACAAACACACACACACACACACACACACACACACACACACAAAGAGAGAAGTGAAGAAGGATAGGAGTTGCATTAACCCAAGAACATGCTCTAAAGACTGGAAGATCTCCTGAGACTTCTTCCATGTTTGTGCCCTTATCCTAGCCCTAGGTTTAGTATTAAGACTTTGACACATGGACCATTGAAAACTATCCTACATATGAACCATAGCTTTATCCTTGTTAATACCCATGTTACTTATTATTTATTCACTTCTTATCATCAAACATATAATTATTTTTGTGCCTTGTCCAAAAGAAACCATGTCCTTGTATCAGACAAGTCCAAAGTATATCTATTACATACTGACTATGGTAATTATAGACTAATTTATCTCTGAGTACAAATAGGTGGTATGCTTCATCTCCTACAGTTTATTTTTATTAGTGACAAGTAATAGTTCCACAGATAATGACTTCCCTAAAAGACTTCTAGGAAAACTGTGAAAACAAACAGCATCTATTTTAAAACATGTAGTCAAACAATTATATCACATTTAACTACATAGAAAAATAAAAAGAGAAAAGCAATTCCTTCCGATCTGTTTCTTCGAGCATCTTTATTTGTTAGTAGTATTTAGTCAGAAAGTGTGAGGGGACTGACTTCTTTCTACAGTGACGATTAACTTTCGATGCAGGCTGTGCATTGTCTATGTTTTCATGTAGCAGGTTTTGCCATAAGGCCAGCATTAGATGATCTATAGAGGCAGACTCAGATTTTTGGTGAAAAACAAAGCTGTATGTAAGGAGGCTGCAGGTGCAACACAAAATCAATGCAATAGAGAGCTTCCTAACTGGATAAAATGTTACTCTGCCTCCAAGTGACATCCTGTAATGGATCAATGTGCTGGATGCAGAGAGACAACAAGCTGAGAGGCTGCATGGTGAGCAGTTGACATGGTTACAAATGGACTTCTAAAGAGATGAAATAACTGGAATTGGTAAATCTAATCTCTGGTTCTATAAACTCTCAGAGTCAGGAAAAAAGTTTTATTATGAGATCCTGATAAATTTCACTAACAATAGTAACGTGAATTTTGGCATTATTTAATAGAAAGATATCTCAACTTCAGTACTATTGACAAAAAAGTTAGGCAAGACTTCTTTAAAACCTCAACTCTTTACATAGACATTCTTGATTTCAAGCATTTGTACCATCCTCCCCATTTGAGGATGAAAATAAAGAGGGAGCCTAGAAAGATGGCTACATATTTAAGAACATTTGATTTTCCTGCAGTAGACCTGGGTTTAGTTGCTAGCACATACAGAAACTAACAACCATCTGTAATTACACTTACAGAAGGTCAGATGTGAATGTCCTCTTCTGGCCTCGTGGGCACTGTATTCATGTAGTGCACAGACACATACAGAGTTAAAACACCCACACACACATAAAACAAACATGAATATTTATTAAAAGCTCCCTAAAAAGCTACATTGTTCCGGTTGAAACACTCAAGAAACACAGTTGACACTCAAGAAACACAGTTGACGAATAATATGCTCTTTCCTAGTGTGCTCTTTGGTTTGATAGAAATCAAAGTTTATGTGCATAGGTATGCTTGGGCAAAGTAATATTTAACAGGAACATCTAATTCAAGAAAAAAAAATTCTCAAAACACCCTGGGTTTGTCTACTTGAAAAGTCGGACTATTGTAAATTTTCTGTTGCTTTGGAACTGTTCAAATTTTGGGGTTTTTATTAGAATATTTCATGGTCATATAGGCTTTTATTTCTTGGTAACATGGGAAAATAGTTATGCAAGAAATAACTCTATGATGAATGATATAAGCTATACACATAAAATCTATCTGACCACCCTAAGCTTACAAATCTTGGCCACCAGCCTAGGATGTCATGCTGGCTTAGAAATTATTCTATCACTGGCTACACTTATAACACCAAGTATTCAGGTCTTGACAAATCTGTAAAACTTTGTGAGTTCAGTATTCTATGTAGATACTTCCTAAAGGTTTTCATGTAATGGTAGTTTCACACACAATTAACATGAGTGTTCCCATGCTTGAAATCACATAAAAAATCCACCTTCTATAACATTAGTCATAAATGAAATTCAAAGTTGCATTAATTTGTTTATTGAGAAACCCAAGGAGTTAAGTTCTTTTTTCCCAACATATTAATTCTTTTTGGTTATTTGGGAATTTTACATCATGCACCTTGATCATATTTCCCAGGCTCCTTTTGAATGATTGAAGAGTAAAGTCTGATTATGGAAGCATCTCATATTCTACTCCAATTCTATTTTTAAAAGTTAGTGAGTTTTGATTGTGAGTTTATAATTTGGTTAACAAAATAAATTTTTTAAAAAAGTTAGGGATTTAACAACGAGTCCCACTTTCCTTACGTTTTCCACTTGGTCTGCCTTTCTGCACTCTTCTTCTCTTTCTTGCCCATTCTCATTAATCTAACAGTATTATTTGCACCTAAAAAGCTCTTTCTCTCAAAATATAGTCTATATCTGAAGATACCAGAAATTTTGTGTTTTATTTTAGAGTTCAAAGTCTCCTGCTAGAATTAGAGTCAGGTGCTATGGTGCATGTGTTCCAGAAACACAGACTTCAATGCATCATTTGGTACTTTTAGTTCACACTAGAAACTGATTGAAAACTATGGGTTTTCTAAAGGAATGCTTGAGGGTGAAGGTTCCGGTACCTGATGCTATTGTCCAAGTACTCTAACCCTAAATTACACACAGAATTGATAGCTAGTTTAAAATTGGAATCTAACAAATTTCAATTTTATGTAGAGGGTTTCTATATATTTAGCTAAACATCATTATGAAACTAAGCTTTTCTACTGGATTGAATTTCTTTTGGCTCTCATTGGGTTCTGTAGATTTTCTTGTTGTTATACTTCTGTCTTTGTTTACTCAATGACTTATCATTTATTGCTTTCTTATAATGTATCTTGCTGTCATGAATTTATTCAAAATCTTTATTTTATTTAGTAACTTTTATTCAATTTAATATCAAGTATGTTTTTCTAACTTCATGTAAAAATGCTTGTTTAAGGTTATACATTATCTAAAGTGACTTATACCATTTAAATTTTTCTTGTCCAACTCTTATTGTTCTGATTAATTTCCATGTCTTTTCTTGCTTTATCTGAAGTGTCTACATAAAGAGAAAGTTTCTTTCTGCTCTTGGATAGATATTGCCACTTGTTGAACTGATGGGTTAAAATTATGAGTATACTTTGACTAAATGGAAAATGCACTATATATTCTCTATTGCAAAAATTTCTGGGCTGAAGTGAGAGTCACGGCATTTAACATATCATCTCTGATATTTTTGTAGACATGGTTATTTAGAATATTTACCAGTCTACCAAGACATAAGTAATTTTAAATGGACTCTCTTGGATTGAGGAATTGAAAAAACAAATATTGACCACTGTGATACACTGATAAGCATCTTGTTAAGATATGGTAGGCTTTGGATTCTCACATTGTCTTGCATTTTTATGGATTACAATGAACAGTACATATTTTATGCATGGTGTTACACAGTAAGTACACCGTACAAAAGACTGGAAAGGACCATGGTCATTTCTTGTGAGACATACAGAAGGAGAAATACAAGATATACTAAAACACCTTGTCTTAAGGGAAGTATACAGCACCGCATAGTTCTTCAGTTTCCATCTTGAATTTTGGGAGGAAATTGCCTGGATTAAATGATGGGGGATTAAGGAATAATTCAAGGTGCTATATTTTGGAACAAGTCATTGAATATTCTGAAAACTTGAGGGTTGTCAATATATTCTAGATTATTTATGAGTGTTCATAACATCTTTGTTATCAATACCAACTTTACAAATGTGTCTGAGGTTTTATATAACACTCACTTCATATTAGGAAGTAAGTTATATACTAACAAAACAGGTATGGATAATTTTAAAAGTAAATTGTTTCATATTACATGTTATGCAGTAAATTATAGTTGATATACAAATACCTGTACAGTATATGTGCATGTACACACATCAACTGCCATACAAAAGCCTGCAAGTGTTTTTTGAGTCATAAGCTTTATGGATGGATCAGCAGGTAAGAGCACTTTATGCTCTTGATGACGACCTGAGTTCCAAGAACACACATCAGGCAGCTTATTAACTCCTTCATTTCTTTTTTATATAATAATTTTTAATTTAACTTTTTGCACATGTTGCTCCCAGTTCCCTCTCCCTGCCCTCTTTCCCCGGCCCCCCCAGATCCCCAGCTCCACACCTCACTAAATATCCCCTCCATTCCCCAGGGAGGGTAAGGCCTTCCATGAGGGATTTTCAGCGTCTGTCATATCATCCTGCATAGAGCCTAGGTCCTCCCCCCCATGTGTCTAAGCTGGGAGAGCATCCCTCCATGTGGAATGGGCTCCCACAGTCTGTTTGTATGCCAGGAATAAACACTGATCTACTATCCAATGTTCCATAGATTGCCAAGGTCTCCTTTCTGACACCCAGGTTCAGGTGGGATATGGATCAGTCCCATGCTGGCCTCTCAGTCGTCAGTATGGGGATCCATGTGTTCCCCCTTGTTTAGGTCAGCTGCCTCTGTCAGTTTCACCAGCCAGGACTTGATTCCTTTGCTTATCACTCCTCTTTGCAACTGGGTTCCAGGAGTTCAGTTCAGTTTTTAGCTGTGAGTGTCTGCCTCTGCTTCTGTCAGTCTCTGGATGATGATTCTAGGATGGCATATAAGGTAGTCATCAATCTCATTATCAGGGGAGGGCATTTATGGTAGCCTTAATGCCTGTTGGTGTTATTCTTGTAGATCTTTGAAAATCTCACTAGTGCCTGATCTCTTCTCCAACCTATAATGGTTCCCTCTATTATGATAAATCTCATCATTCTATCATCTATTCTTACTCTGACTCAATCTCCCTGCTCCCCCGTGTCCTCCTTTCCCCTCCTCTTCTCCCCACTCTGATTCTCCCATCTCTCTCCCCCATCCACTCCCCCCATGCTCCCAATCCAATTAGGAGATCTTGTCACAGTCCCTTTTCAGAGTTACCATGCATATCTCTTTTAGGGGCCTCCCTGTTTCCCAGACTCCCTGGTGGTGGGATTGTAGGCTGGAAATTCCCTGCTCCATGTCTAAAATCCATATATAAGTGTGTACATACGGTGTTTGTCTTTTTGTGATTGGATTACCTCACTTAGGATGGTTTCTTCTAGTGCCATTCATTTGCCTGCAAATTTCAAGATTCCTTTTTTTTCCGCTGTAATTCCTTCATTTCTAAATCCATGCCCTGGTTGCAATGGGGGAATGGAGAGAAATAATAATGTATACCTAATGTGTCAAATACAGCTTCCATAATGTTTATCACGGGAATTCCTAAAAATGAACAATGGCATCCTTCCTCATGATTAATTGTACAAATGGCATCACATAACATGTTCTATTGACTTTTTTTCCTGACAAACTCACCTACTATCAGCTGTTTCTTTCAAACTGTGTTGTTAGTATGAGAATTCCTATCTTTAGACCAGGATAAAGCTCATCTATGCCTTAGAATTCTAATATACAACTTAGCCTCCATTGACAAACAGGAGACTCACTTCTGTAACCATAAAAAAGGAACACCTTCCACATCTCTACTACTTCAGTCAGAAGAGTACTGATTGTCTAGCCTATGATAACATCCTGTTTGAGGGTGCCCTTGGATTCATAGAACAGAAGGTTAGAACAGAACTCATGAAAGTAGGGACCAACACATGTGGTCTTCATCACCACAAACTTATAAGTGTTTTTCATTTTTCGTAGCTGAACAACAAAACCCTGCCCAACACTCTTTTCATTCAACAATTCCATTTTAATAGATATAACTTTATCTTTATTATCTTTATAGATAATGAATTTCAACTGTTATATGATATCTTTCATGTCTTTTAAATGTTACATTATCAATCTTTTTGTTCTTTTGGTACTGTGCCATACATTAAATGTATAATTTATCCCTATGATTTAGGCTAAAGTTAATGAGTACATATAAGCATTCACAAAAGTAGGTTATATATAGGATATCTCAAATTGATTGACTGATGGCTTACTAATTTTTGTAGATCAGAATCAGCAATACCATCTATATATTTTTCCATACACAAAGTAAAGAAATAAGGTATATTCATATTATATCCTGCATTTCATCTTAGATTATATATTATTGAATCAAGAAATACAAAAATTCATATTCTCTGTGAACAAGAATTTGGTATTTGAAATTATTAAATGACTGTTGATTGACATCAATAAGGTGAAAATAATTGAACATAATTATTTGGATCTTAATAGTCTATATGTTTCATGTGAGTCTCATTATATTTTACGCTTCGTTGATTTCTTTCTATTTAAAAATCAATTTTAGACCTTTTTAAGGATGACTAACTTTGAAGCTGTTGGCCCATCTGTTTTCTCTTTGTTAAGCATACTTTTGGAGGTTACTCTGAATTTGCAAAGAAAATGATTTGCTTTCATAAAGAAGTCTTTCAAAAGAAAAAAATATCTTTATAATTTATTTTTGCACTCTATAATAGGTTGTTTCTAACATGCATAAAACTCATCATAAGTAGGGAAAAAAGATTAGTTATTTAAAAATTGGTATTATTAAGTAAACCTGTTATCTCCAAGACTCAATTCTTTATGGAGTTAAAGTATGCATCTTGTAATTTTATGCTTCTTTTAAATATGTTTTCAATGTGTAGGAAATGATATCTGTACCACCTTTTACTTTTGCACTATCTTAATATTTATTCTGTATGAAAACATTTCAGAAAAGCAGGTGAGAAAATGGATGTTGGTTCATCTCAAATCCCCTGTATCTTCTGTATACGTACACACACACACACACACACATTCCTAATGTTCTTTTGATGTTCTTTGAAGGGCTTTTAAATAGTATCAGGTCTCCAGATCATCAGCAGAAAATACAAGTTCCTGTAATTATAACTTCCTTGCCCTATGTACATCTCCAGAACTTTGACTTCGTCTGGTTTCCTTTAAATAGTACACGCTTCTGAAACATAGCAGAGGCAAGTAGTACAAAACTGCTTGGAGATGTAAAACTCCCTTTTGAAAGACACATCATGTGGCATCAAGTTAAATAAAAGAGGATCCTTAAAATAGCTAAATTCATACAGAATATCATATTGTGAACAATGATCAGAGATTCTGGGAAGACTTTTATTGATCTGGTATTCTCACTCTAACAGTTCTACTAGCAGAAAGTGATTATTGGGGCAAGAAGTGAGATATGATACAGACACATTGGTATCTAGTTATAGTATGTCTTTAATATGGTCTTATTGTACTCTTGAAGCACCAACATTATTTGTGCATTTATATTTCTCATATTTTAAACATTTTTCCTAAATATTGTAAATCAAAAAAATGACTTCCGTTTTATAATCTGACATTTTTCCAAAGAATCTGGGTGTATTTTATGCATAGCAAGCAAAAGTATTTTCCTTAATAAAATAAACTGGAATAAGTGACATGTAATTAATAAAATAATGAATTGTTTTCAAAGTTAAATTTTAATATCAGAACAATTACACATGAGTACTTCATGCTATTTTTTTTTAGAATTTTATGTATGAGTACAGTATTTGCAGCATGTCTTCCTTCCATTCTTCCTCTTCAACAATTCTTGGATCCCCCTGACTCTCTCTCAACTGCATGATAGCTTCCTTTTTAAATTATTATTAAATTTACTTGGAATTCATCTACCTGAGGCTAACTATCACAGCATTTAACTGAACTTTGTAATTCTTGCTCATCCATGTTGATTCTTGCTCTACTCAAGCTAGAAATGGAAAGCAAACTAAGTGTTCATCAACTGATGAATGGATAATGAAAAAATTGTATATTTACACAATGGGATATTATTAAGCTGTTAAGAAAAATAAAATTATAAAACTTTGCAGGTAAATGAATGGAACTATAAAAAAATCATCCTTAGTGAGTTAACATAGACCCAAAATGACAAATACTGTATGTGTTCTGAGTGTGTGGATGTTAACTTTTAAATTTTCAATATATGTGCTACAATCCAAATAAACATATAGATTAGGTATGTAGTATGGGATAACAAAGAAGGATCTGTAGGGAGAGATATTACATACCTTCTGGTCTCCAATTGGATGTATGGATTTGAATCCCACTTCTGACACCAGATAAAGTAGAAATATTAAGATACATAAAATAGGGATGTCCTATGATATGTTATTGAGGAAAAAATCAAGAAGTCAAGAAAGCCAAGAACCAAAGATCCATGTGTTGCTCTCCAGGCTGAAACCACAACCCAAATAGAAGTTTTCTCCCCCTAGCTCTTTTTATTCTACATACCTGTGAACTCACCCACATGGGCATGGTCAGTGCTACAGGTATATGTAGATCTCTCCCTACAAAGATCTTCCAAAGAGGGTATATGGAATATATTGTTAAAGAGTGATAAAAGCGAAGCTAGAATAGGAGGGTTAAAAGTGGAGGGGATGGGAGCACAAGGTAAAGGAGGAAATATGATGAATGACAACTGACAACAAAGGCCAGTTGAAAAGCCAAATGGAAACTTATTGGTATAGAAGACTGCTATAATGTAGAAATATGTAGAAGGAAGCTAAATACAGTGACCTTATAATGGGTGAGACAATACTACAAGCAGATATCTTATGCCACCACGCAAAACCTTCAGTTCCAAAAAATGTGTGACATATCATTGAATCATTGGTAAAAGGTATCTGATAAACTCTCCAAACATCGCACATCATTGCCAAGGATATTGATTACTTACCACAACATGATGGCAAGTCTCTATTCCTGAAGAAAATACTTACTTATGTCATTGAACATGGAGAAATGGAGCCTGTGATCAACTAGAAGCATCACTACTACTAACTAATAGTTGTATAGGTAGAAGGTAATCTGCATTTTACTGGAGGAGAAAGGTAATTAGCAATATACCTTTAGGCACAAACCCTGTGACCTGTAACATTGACATGCCTGCAAGATATAGTGGAATAATAGTGGCAAAATTGTTAATGGGAGTAACCAACCAATATTCTGGACTAGATAGGTCATGGGACAGGGGGAAAAACTACTACTACTGTGCTGCTAACGAATATCACAATATAATGACTCTTAATGACTATTTCTGTACATCAGTGCCCTGTTCAACCCTCATCAACATAGCTCCTTCTTTCAGTAGACAGGAATTAGCACAGAGATTCCCACAAACTAGACAATGTGCATAGTGAAAGATTTTGGATCACTTACCCTTAAATTGGATGCCTTTGTAAAACTCCTACCCTTATGGCTCAGTGCTTTATGCAGAAGAAGAGGATGAAAGATTGGACTGTAGGAATCAAGGTGGCTTCTTGATAGAACAGGATTTATGAACATATGAACTCAGACTATGGCAGCATGCACAAGACATCTATAGGTACAAGCTAAACAAGGTCTTAGTACTGAGAGGAGGAAGTGGACATGGTTCCCATACCTAATAAAGAAAGTATTTGCAATTGATGTCTGCTGGAAAGGGGAAAGTTAGTTTTCTCTAATGTAGTGTCTGTCACTGGGAATATCAATGAGACTCTGGGCCCCAGGCCCAGATATAGTTGAATAATCCACAACCAACTCCATGTTTATCTTGTGAGCTTTATTTTTTTATTATTTCAGTGTTTTGGAGTTATTGGTATTTTGGTTGTTTTTCTTTTTTTGTATGTTTTAGAGAGATCATGAATTTGATTTGATAAGGTAATCAGGATCTAGAACATTTGGCAGAAGGGGGAACATGATTAAAATGTTTTATACAAACAAATTTAACTAAAAATAGTTTAAAAAGAATAAGAGACCATGAGTTTGAGAAATAATGAGGAGGGAATAGGAAGACTGAGAAGGTTGGGAATGATATTATGTAAATACAGTACTCACATGAAATTCTTAATAAATTAATAAATAATGGCAAACAAGGTAAAGAAAACAAACAACCTAATTAAAAGTGAACCATGGGTCTCAAGCAAAAGTAGGCCTAGGTTCAGTAGCCCAGTCGAAGAGAGGAAGGAGATACTGTATGAGCAAGTGGGGTCAAGATCCTAACAGGGAAACCCAGAGAGACAAGGGACCCGACCACTTGGGAGCTCACAGACTCTAGACCAATAGCTGGGGACCTAACTAGGCTCTCTGATATGGATGATAGTTATATGCCTTTGTCTGTTTGAGGGGTCCCTGGAAATAGAACCAGTTTCTATCCATGGTGAATGAGCTAGCTTTTTGGAACCCATTTCTTGTGATGAAATGCCTTGTTCAACCTTGATGTAGTGGGGAGGGTCTTGGTCCTGACCTTGCCCTTTCTGAGGAGTGGCTGAGGAGTTGGTTGGGGGAGATATGGAGGGGAGTGGGAAAGCTGGAGGGACAGGGAACCGAGGTTGCTATATAAAATGAATTAAAAAATCAGAAAAGAAATATTTTAAAAAGTGTTTGCCATCCTTAGCAATTAGAGAAAGGCAAAACAAAACTATTTTGACATTTCATCTTACCTCAATAAAATGGATAAGACAGATACATACAAACATGATTTGTGATCTCCACAAACTATTTTTATTAGGAAACATTTAACTATCTCATCTACTGAGCACTGTATACACATGTGTGCACACACACGTGCACACACATGTTCTTTCATCATTTCTGAGGAGAACCACTGCAATTATCATTGAGTGTTCATATACAGAAATTACATCCTTAGGTATAAATTTAGCTTAAACCCTCAAATATCCTTTGTACATAGTAATCATATACTCTGGAATTTCTCCTTTATTACTTCCTTATATATCTTCTTCACCAAGTCTTTCATCACAAAGTCCCTCACCCATGTCTTCTATTCTAACCAAATGTTATCTAAAGTTTCTTCCTTAATTTCCGTTTTAACTATGGAGAATTATCCTGAGTTAGTTAACACACACACACATACTCAAAGACACACCCAAACACACACACACACACACACTAATTATTTTGAAAACAATTTGTTATTATATCAGAATTTGCATCTACCCAGGGTTCATTTACTCCAGCTTCCAGAATAGAACATTTGAGGATATGTGTTGTGGTTTTCAGGAAGACAGCACATGTTTTCATTCCACACAGAGATAGTGAAAAGCTAAATTTCTTGGGGACCATGCCTTTGCTCAGTCTAGTTAATGGTGCCTACTATGCATTGCCCTGTATCTGTAATTGAGTTCTCAATTTCCACTAGGTGATTTGGTATCCTCTAAAGGATTTAAGAGTGAGTTTAAGCTCAATAAGTGACTTTACCTGAGACAGCTTTCTTTCTCCACACCTCTTGTTAATTTGTACAATCTGAAAGAAACAGGTCTTCCTGCCAGCTGCCCCTTTGGAGACTTCTTTTGTTATCTCTTGAACTCATTACAAGATTTCCTGCTTGGAAAGCAATAACTAATTCTGTGTATAATCTCTCTGTGGTAGAGGATTTCCCAGACTTTAAAAATGCTCTTCGTTATCACTGAAAACAGACTCAGCCACTCAAAACACAGAAAGCAACAGCACTGTGGACCTTCAAGGAAGATGTCAGGATCGCTGAGAAAATCCATCAATCCGTGCCGACAGGAAACCGGAAGTCTGATATCTTTAACAAACATGACAACAATTACTGATACTTCAGTGGTCTGAGATTGAAGTGACTGAGAAGGAGACACAGTGCAGGAGTGCCTGTTTGGATCTCCTCAAAATGTTAGGTGAAGAAAAGTCGAATGAGCCTTTGCTTTTTAAGTTTTGCATAACATAGCCATGTTTCCTCTAGTCTCTGCAACTAGAGAATAGTTCTGTGTTTAGAGTCTTTGTTAGCACAGAGTCAAACGCTGCTTAATTACACTCATTGGGACCCAGTAGATTCCTCAGTCCGTGGAGGAAAGCTGTAGATGTAATACCATATTGCATGCATTTTTAATTGCTGTTGCCAAGTAAGATTCCTGTTTATAAGTGTTTCCAATATCTATTAGCACATCGAATTGGTTAAGTAATAGTGATACTTTATAGTTCTAAAAGAGTACCTAACACTCAAAAAGCATAAAATATGTTTTCAAAGAAACAAATTAAAATACTTTCTGATTAGTTTTCCTTCTCTCGTAGCTTCATTGGACTTTACTTTTTTTAAACATTTATTTATTTGTGTGTGTGTGTGTGTGTCTGTGTGTCTGTGTGCACATGTTAGTAGTGGTTCAAGAATATTGACAAAATGTTGTTTAAGGGTTTATACTTCAAATTCCTTGATCTGTAATGGATAGATGTAATGCCATATTGCTTTGGTGGTTATGAAAGCTTTTCCATTTCTTCGGAATATATGTTGTACTTACATGATATTTCTTACGTGTTAAGAGAAAGGTACAAGTAAAAAGACCAGAGGTTGCAGATTACCTGTAAAACACTGGCATGTCTCTTCAAAAGGACTGCACTCACATACTTTCAGTAGTGAAGATATGCATGCATGTGTATGTGCTTATGTGTGAATACACATGCAAATGCTCAGAACTTTGTTTTTAAGAATGAAGAAACTACCAACCTATATAGATCATCAAATTAATGAACCTTAATTAAGGGCGATTATCAATGGGAAGTGTATTGCATAATCAATAACCTATTCCAGTTAAGGATCATGGCAATAGATTATTTTATGGATTTCTCTGAAGATTCATGATACCTTCCATTAATTGAACTGCACAAAAATTTCTATGTGTGTTTGTGTTACAACTTAAGAACATTTTCAAAACCCTTTTTTGACCAATGTAAAAATATTTGTATTATGTATATAACATCAAAGATAGAACAAAATGGAGTGTAAAATTGGTAATGGTGAGGCAATATTTATTATTAAATGGTTTCAATGTTACACTGTCTTAAGTGCAAACCAACTTCTCTAGTAAATCAAAAGAAGCTGTAATATGCATGCGTACATGAAATTGAATTATTGAAATGAACACAGAAGTACTATTTAATTATTTTCAGGTAGCTTAAGGGGAAATTATTACTCTGAGACACTAATTTCTTCAGTATCACTAAGAGTACGGATATTGCTTTGTTAGAGGTGAAAGTGCTGAGACAGAGGTTCATTGGTGACCGTTTTTCTTCAATCCTTTTATTGACATATCTGATTATACAGGATTAGTTTTATGACATATCCCTTCTCTTTTTCCCCTAATTTTTACGTATTTTTAGTTTTTATTTTTAAAAGAATCGTATTTTATATACCAATACTAGTTTCCTCTCCCTCTCCCTCCTGTCCTCCCACTCCCCTTACTACCTCCCAATCCCTTCCCACATTCATTTATAAGAGAATGTGAGGCCTTCCATGGGGAATCATCAAGGTCTGTCACATCATTTGAGGCAGGACCAAGGCACTCCTCCTTGTATCTAGGTTGAGCAAGGTATCCCTCAATAAGGAATGAACTCCAAAAAGCCAGTTCATGCACTACGGATAAATACTGTTTCCACTACCAGCTGATCCACTGACTGTTGAAGGCCCCCAATTCTCACACATGTTTAGGGATTCCTCTAACTAAGAATATAAGCAATAGGAGAGAGGGTACATTTAATGCCCTTCCTCTAAAATCAGATTTTCTCGCAATGTATTTTGATTATAGTTTGCCCTCCCCCAACTCCTCCTTGACACTTCCCACATCCCCTTCCATCAGAAACAGCCCCCTTTCTGTCTCTTGTTAGAAATAAAAAGGCATCTAAATAACAATAAAAAATAAAATAAGATGAAACAGAAAAAACAACTAGAAGTAAAAGAGCCAAAAAACTGATACATGCACATTCATACTCTAAAGAATACCATAAAAATTCAAAACTGGAAGCCAAATTAATACATAAAAGTACTGTAAGTTTAAAAAAATGCCCTGACATTTTATGTAAGTATGCATTTCTGTAATACTCGTCCTGTCATTCTCACGTGCCTCCCCACTCTTTGATAGTGTGTTGACTCTTCCCAAGCAGATACCTTTGCATCCATTTCTCTTTTTCCCCATGTCAGTGCTCTTTACTTAGATGGTTTACAGATGCATTGGTTGTGGTTAACTGAAAGAAGCATGAGCATGTACATAATGGAAAGCATACTCCTTGCCATAGCCGTTATCAGTCTATAAATATTGGGGGAGGGGTGAGGCTAATGAAGGCTTCCTGTTCCACTGTAAGGACTTCACAGGCCCTACCTCCTGTAAAGAAACACAGCTCATGTGATTTCTAGAGTGCAGCTGCTGCTTCATGCTTCGAAGTCACCATTCTCTGCTTACCCCTCAAAACCCTTCTTTTTCTAACTTCTGCATCTTTCTGTCCCTTTTTACAAAAGGTTCCTGAGCTTTTGAGTGCGTGGGGATGCTTAATATTTTGTTCATTTTGCTGAGAATATGTCAAATTGCCTTCTAAGTAGCCACAATTTTACTAATAAATCAGTACTGCTGTCTACTATTGCCAGAGAAAATTTTTGGCAATTGCCAGTGTTAACTGCAGACACCCATAAATAGTCAAAGCACTGAGACTAAATGAGTGGAAAATGTTCAGCCATCATTTGTTTTAAATTAGTACCACATATTTAATTTTTCTTATTTTTCTTTTTCTAGTGGGATGTAAGACTTTATTTTAAACTTGAGCTAGATGTCCCAATGAAGAAGTAAAAAAGGCATTGACATCAGGGGGAGGAGAGAAAAACCTAGTATGCTTATAATGTGTGTGTATGACCACATCATCAGCAGATGTTTTTCTATCATTTCATGCACTGCTGTGAACACTGAATACATAATATCCTAGCTGTTTGACACTTAAAAAAAAAGCTGAGATAATCCTCTGCGTTGGAGAAACCAGTTCAGATATTGAGGAGAATGTGTTGGTTTGGTTTTATTCTAGCTTTATTGTATTTGTAACAGGCAGTTTGTTTTCTAAAGAGAGAGAAAGTTTGTGTCAAAGTTGGATGGAAGGGGAGATAGGGAGAATCTTATAAGACATGAGGGAGAGGAACTGTAATCAAGATTACATTGTAGAAAATAATTAAAATAAAATGAAAATTTAAAAATAAAAAAATCAGAAACTATGATCAGTTATATGGTAACACACTTTTATTTTTCTCTGGGACATACATATGTGATGGGAGAAGTCATTCTGTAAATCTGCCTCTCTTATTGGTTGTTGAATAAAGCACTGTTGGCCAATAGAAAAGCAAGATAGGTGGGACTAGGAGTCAAGAAGGATTCTGGAAAAGAGAGACAGACAGTCATGATGTAGGCCCCCAGAGGAATAAGAGGTTCAGACCCTTTTCTCCGGTAAGAAAAATACTTAGATTAGCAATTATGTGTTAACAATTATGTCAGATAAGAAATCATAGCAAATGGCCAACAGCTTCATAATTAATATAGTGTCTTGTGTGTTATTTGGGAGCTGAAAGAGGCAACAAGACCCAGGCAGGAATCCTGCAACATATATATATATATATATATATATATATATATATATATTTAAAACCTTTTGTTTCTAAATAAAACATGTAAAATAAAATGTTTTCTAACTTAATTTTCTTCTTAAATGTACTCTAAAATTGAACTCCAGAACACACACACACACACACACACACACACACACACACACACACACTGCTGATGACATATCCAAGATGATTTATTTCAATTGAAGGTATATTATTTTCCCATTAATTCACACAATCCTATAATAACATTGAAAATATGAATGGTGTGATTGGATGTTCAATGTAGTAAATGCAGTGTTGTGATTTCTAGCTTTTCCTCCCTCTGGTAGAAACACACACACACACACACACACACACACACACACACACAGAGGGAGAGACAGAGACAGAGAGAGAGGAGACAGACTTATTCATTAACTCAGTTTCAGAAGATATTGGTGACTGAATATTCTCAAATTTCTCTGTGTTAAAGTATTTCTTTCTAAAAAATACAAAAAAATATGCCCAATCAAGATGAAAGCATTTCCCCAATTCTAATATCATCTTGTGTCTTATATGAATCTTATAAACAGACTACCACCTGTTTGCCTGAACATGAAGAACTATCTCAAGTTCACAACTGCCCGACTGATCCATTATCATGCATTACTTGCATATAATTTACTGTCTCCCTCTCTCTGCCTCTGCATTTTCCATTCCACTAAAACTGTTGGCTAGAAAATATTCCCTAATAAACTTATTACAAATATCTTTGATAGAGTTTGTGTTCTTGAGAACCAACTTACAGTAATAAATATGAAATTACTAATAATATAGAGAAAATTACTTGCGATAGATTCCTCAGAGTCATTTAGGTACTAAAAGATGGAATAAACACCAAAATAATTTAATGGTTTATTACTTGTTTTTTTCTTTTTCTGATTATTATTGCTACCTTCATTAAGAAAATACGTAATATGACTATTTTCAAGGTAAAATATTAGACCTTTTTACTTTCAAATGTTTGAATGTTCAAAATAATCCTTGATGTAGGTGTTGGTAGATAAATCTTCCTTTTATAAATTAGAAAATCAGAAAAATGTAACTTCTTGTGGCCACTCAGAATGTTTTTTTAATAATATTTATTATTTAACTTTTTACACATATTTCTCCTAGTTCCCTCTCCCTCCCCTCCTCCCCTAGCCTCCCAACTCCCCCAACCCCCCACCCTATTCCATTTCCCCTCCACTCCCCAGGGAGGGTAAGGCCTTCCATGAGGGATTTTCAGAGTCTGCCATATCAGCCAGGGCAGGGCCTAGGCCCTCCCCCATTTGTCCAGGCTGAGAGAGCATCCCTCCATGTGGAATGGGCTCCCAGAGTTCGTTTGTATGCCAGGAATAAATACTGATATGCTCTCCATGGTCCCATAGATTGCCAAGGTCTGCTCTCTGACACCTGGCCTCTCAGTCATCAGTCTGGGATCCATGCTTTCCCTCTTGTTTAGGTCAGCTGCCTCTGTGGGTTTCACCAGCCGTGTTTTATTCTAGTTTAATTTTATATTAAATTTTAAGCTGTCTGAAGGCAGGATGGACACCTGTGAAGAGTGCTATTACCCACCTTGTAAACTGCCAGATGAAATTATTTCCTAATTTATTCTAGTATAATAAAATCTGAGGAGTCAGAAATTGAAATAAAGACTGGCAGAATCAAAGGAAAGCACAGCAATTAGCCAACCATCTCTCTAGTTTCTCCTGAATGTCCAGTACGGCAAATTCCTGGTTTTCCTATCATAACTCCCCTTTTTCCTTTTTCCTTTAGAAAGAGATCTTTGACCTTGGCTCTTTTGTTTAGCTTCTTTTTTTACTATGACAGATAGCAGCCTTTAGTCAACCATCCCCAAAACAAGGACAAATAGCCATGATCCATCGAATAACCAAAACCTACCAATAACCCATCTCTTGGAATATGGGAGTCATTACTAGATTACTTCCTACTGTTGCAGGCACTGGGATCTTTGGCAGAACTTTGAGAAAATCAGCATAATTGTTAGGTCTTGGCTAGAGTGTTTGTAAGGCCAGATTATCTCAGCCTGTTGTGAAGCTGTTTTGGGTGCAGAATTCTGAGGAGACTATAACAGGCATTCTGAGATGTTGGAACACCTGGGCCATCCATTTTTATTAGTGTCTTGTCTCCTTGCCCTGACAATACATAAACTTTTAAAGATACTATACATGTCTGTATTAATACCAGTGTAAAATGTATACTCTACACAAGCTAGCTAAAGGTGGTTTTTGCTTTATGTGTTTTTGTTTACCTAGGTTTATTTATTTATGTCCATAGCCCAGATTTTCAGGAATTTTTCCCCAATCAAACCTGATCAATATCAACCTGTAATGAACTCATAGCCACTTATTCCTGTGGAAGTAAAAACATAACTTCTTTCCCAAAGTAACATATCTTTTGACTTCCATTTTGTAGTCAAGGCATTTTAAAAATATCTAGTTTGGTTTAATAAAGAAGTTTTATAATCTAATGTGTCTTATCAGCTGTTGTTCCTTCATCTGCAATGGGAAAATCTAAAGATGACACAATGACATACAAGATCCAGACTCTGTCCAGCACTCAGGAGACTGAGGCAGGCAGACCTCTATGACTTTGAACCCAGCCTGGTCTACAAGAACTAGTTCCAGGACTGGCTCTAAAGCTACACAGGGAAGCCCAGTCTTGAAAAACAAAAAACAAAAAACAAAAACAAAAGAAAACAAAAAAGATTCAGACTCTGTGTATTTCCCAACTCTGTGTGTCTTATTATTTTTATTTTACTTTACTCATTTTATGGACTTTATTAATTTTTAACTATTTTTTAAATCTATGACTGTGCTTACATTATCTCTTATCTCCCTGAAGCCTATGTATAACTTTAAACACACTGTAACCCACTTAGAGGTTTGCTTTTTCTCTCTGGATTTGTCTTTACTGGGTATCTGCATTCTTCTTTGATCAAGTGAGATGAATCTTAAAATTCTATGTCAGTTTAGTGGCCCTGCTCAGCGTAATTAATGGAGCTAGTACATGGTGATTGGTGGCTGACTTCATCCCACAGGCAGCTACCAGGAGACCAGTCTCTGTACTCCTGCAAGCATGAGAGGCATATGACTAGGAAGCTGCATTTGGCTCTGTTTTTTTTTTGTTGTTGTTGTTGTTTACAACCTTTTAAAGCTTTCTGAGGTCTTATGTGGATGTTGGTGCTGGATGTTTGGGTGTCATTTGTAGGCAGACATTTAGGTACCCCTCACCAGCCAGTTCCCATATAATTACACAGAGACATTATTATAAGTGCTTAGCCAATAGCTTAGGATTGTCCCCAGACAGCTCTTACAACATGAATTAGCACATTTTTATTTATCAATTTGCTGCTCTAAGCTCAATTACCTCATATATGTATTTCCCATCCTTCTCACTCTGTGTCTCGTTCTTGATCCTGCCCTTCTTCTCTCTTCACTGAAATCCTGCCTAACCATCAACTAATCAGCTTTTTAATAACAATGAGAGCAATGTATTTCCACAATGTACTGAAGGATTATTCCACAGCACCATCGTATGCAGCGTCAGCTTCAGAAGTAATCAATAATACATATCACACTAATAAATGTGTGCTTCAAATCTTTGACCACCATATTATTCACTCCTATGCTGTTATTTCCACTGTGAGCTCTACCTTGGTGGTATCAAGAACAACACATTCCAAACAAGAGGAAATAATTTATTTAACTATGTATTTCCTATTTAAAAATTAAGAGAGATATTTTATTTTGTATATTTTTTGTGATAGAGCCACTGTAGCTATAGGTACTAGATAATGCACTAGAAGATGAACATTAAGGAGCCTGTGGGATTCAGTTGTTTAATCTATGTATCTTTACTAGATTTGTATGTTTGAAGTGGTAACATGTCCAAGGAGGAAAATAACAATTTACCAAACTGTGCAATTAAAGTAATATCAGCAAGTTTTCCATCCACCTTGTTTAATTTTATAGGCAACTCATGTAGAAACAGAAATGAAGAAACAAATCACCACAGAATGCCTCACTTAGTTTACTTTAAACTGGCAACATTGTATACACACCTCAAAACCTTCAATTGTACCCTATATGTATATAATTATGATTTTCCTATAAATAATGCCAGTAAGAACAGAAGAATTATTGGCATTATCACTCTTGATTTTCCAAAGTCTCCTTCTACTGAAAACAGAAGAAATGAAAACTATTTTTCTCATAGTGTCAACAAGCAGAACCCATATGCCTAGCACGTGGTTGCATTTGCCTACAGGAATTAAAGAGTGGCCAAAATTGACCCTCTTCTGCCAATAGAGTCAATGCTTTGGCTAGCATCTTTTTTCCCCTTTTAAAATTATGTTAGAAACAAGCTTGCTTCACATGTTACAGCCAGCTCCCTCACCCTCCCTTCCTCCCCTACTCCCTTACCAGGCCCCCAGTCCCCTACCCAATCTCCACTCCAATCCTCAGGGCGGGTGAGGCCCTCCATGGAGGATCTCCAGAGTCTGTCATTTCATCCAGGGCAGGGCCCAAAGTAAGACTAAAAAAGAGACATTTTGATTCCATACAGATCTTTAAGATTCTTGAGAGCAGGAAGATGGTATGCAATTTGGCCTGCTTTTGAAAGATAATTGTCTCTAAAAATCTAAGAAAACCATGTGCTGAAATTTCTTCCATTTTACTGCTATCCTTTCATGGTGGAAAAACTCCTTAAATTCTTGCTTACTATTTAGGTGCAAGAAATCTGAGAATTATGTTAACTCTCTAGGTACATTGTTAAATTCATGTATCCATGAGTAAGTAATGACCTTTTGTACTTATCCAATAAAACTGTAGAATTCAAATTTATACTAGCTAAGCTGTTTTCAAAATGCCTCTTTTTGATTAAACTGATAATTTGGTACTGTTGGAGTTTTATAATACTTCAAAATTTAATTTCATAGAGCATTCTAGTGTGTTTTTTTTTCTCACACTCATTGAGAGCTTCAGGTCTACACGCAAAGTTTTGGAGGTCACCTACTTCTTCACATGCTTTTGTAAGATGATTTTTCTTTTCTGTTTCTTTCCCAGTCTACATACCGGAATCGAACCATGAGCCAAAGTCTCAGCACAAGGGACAGAAAAGCAATACATACTCCCACCGAGGACCGTTTTAGACACTCCACAGTTGACCAGACAAGTCCCTACAAGAACATCTATCAACTCCCAGGTCTATGTCTAAGCAATTTCTTGAAGGACAAAGAACTAGGAGGAGTTATGAAACATTCAAGGGGTACTTACGAAGCCATCACCTCAGAAGTGACACAGAACTCGAGGACCACTGTGGGACCAAGCATTCTGAAGCCAGCAACGAAGACAGAAGGACTCTCCATGACCCTGGAGAAACCAAAGGAACCAACATCTCTATCCCGACAGCACTCGACCTTCACAGGCAGGCTTGGACAGCCACCCAGAGGACCTATCTCCTTACACACATACAGCAGGAAGAATGTTTTTCTCCACCACAATTTACATACCACAGAGTTTCAGACCCTGGGCCAGCAGGATGGGTAGTTAGGTCCTTACCCTGTGAACATGTAGATGGCTACTGCTCCATGTGCCATGTAAGAGTGGTCATGTCCATTTTACTTGTTTCATTTTTAGCTGTAAACAAAGACTTTTTTATTTTATTTCCAAGGATGACGGTTTGAGTATGTTGACTTACTAGGTTGGATTGTGCAGATTTTGATCTCTCTATAGTAATACACATGTATAATGAGTGGAATCACCTTGCTGTCTGACATAGTATATAAGTTATTTATATTTTTTTCTGTATCACTTGCTGATATGCATTGAGATTTCAGATGGTAATGTCAAATAGCTCTCTGTTTATGGTGTTACTATAAAGTAGGTTAGAGGAATGAGTATAGAAAGGAACTGTACAGGTTTAGTTTAAATAGTTGCTAGAAAGAGCAGAACAAACTAAAACTTATAGTAGATGGTGTGTTTCTTAGTGGAATGAAGCTTGTGTGCATGTAACATGAGACATCTTTGTCTCTCTATTACATACATTCAAGCTTATGGAGCTATTGGGAGGGAAGGACCATTTCTTTCGTTTTGAAGTGTTTAGTTACACTAGTTCACAAAGGATAGAGAGCCACAGCTCTGCACTTTACAAAACATTGTGTTTTTTTTTTATTTCTACTGTTATATAAGTTTCACAGAGTCAGCTAAAATTTTCCAAATGGCACACTTTGTGGGTATTGTCATAGATAAATGAGAATCCTTTTTCTTTAAATTTCAAGGGTTTAGTATTCTAAACAATATATATTCTTTTACTTCACTTTCTTTGTATTTTCAAAATATTCATTTATTTTTATACGCATCTAGGTTTACTTTATACTCACTAACCTATGGTGTTTTAGTTAATAATGAGAAAAGCCCCTTATCATTTTGTTTTTTGTAACAGATACATAAACTCTGGCTATGCACTCTACTAGATTTGCAAAAGAAAGTAAAATATGTGAACTTTGGCCATTTGATCTGTGAAATAAATCACTAACGAAAATGCTTCAATCTCATTTGGTGACATACGTTAGTCTTTGACATGTGAGGTCTGATATTTTGCATATTTAAGTGCATAGGAGATAGATTAAGAGAACTAAATAGAAAGATCATGTTTGTTTAGTAACAGAAGAATATCAAATGGCAGTTGCCTTAGGGAAAGATCAGGGCTAGTAACTACCCATATTCAGTATGGTGGGTATATTGAAACTGTTAAACCTACTGCATGTCCTGTTTTTCATGCATTCTCTAACAGACAGTCCCCATCAGCATGCACAAATGAGATGAACAAATGCGAAATGACAAGGTAGTTCTAGCATGCCATCTGACAAAGCTGTTAAAGTTAAACCTACCCCTAATATGCATCACCTAATAGGAAAATGGATTTGAACTCTACCCTTTGGGGAGAACCCTGAGATGCCTGTCCCAGCTTTAACTACTGAAGTTTGGCTATGTTGTACTTATTTTATTTTGCTGACGAAGACATACATCATGCAAATTTTCTTTGGTGTTTGCTTCACGCGTGTGTTTATAATTCTGTTTAAGATTAAAAGATACTCGAGCTTGCTGCCTAACATTTCCAGCATCTTCTAGAAGCTGCAAAAGTCATGTAGATGTGCATTATGAGCTGGACAATATTTGTGAAATTATAAGAAAAACGTTAGTTGTATAATTCAGCTTGATTTGTACTGAGAGTTGGTTTCTATTCTTAGAATATTTTAATCTTGTAAATACCCAAGCACGATAAACAAAACCTGTTTGTTTGCTTGTTTTTTTCTTTTTTTTCCCTACCAAAATAGGGAAGAATATGTAAAGAAATAGGTAATGTTTTTAAGTTGCATTTTGAAGCTTATGGTTATGTTTTCTTGAAAGATAGCTTTTGAATTATTCTTTGTAAGAATTAATCTATTTAAAAAATCCTGTCATTTAATAGACATTTTAAGAGATGTTTTAAACACTAGTATTTTCTTGACAAACCTTTTTTAAATGGAAACATTCAAAAAGAAACCCTGCATTAACCTGTTCAATTTTGAAAGGGAGGGTATTTTTGGAATGATCACTTTGAGACTGTTTTGTATCAGTATTTTCATCATGGTTCCAGTTTCATTAGTAATACCCAGTGTGACTCAGGCATGGAGAAGTTGTAAGCCGACTGTGTTAATGCAGGTCAATAACAATGGCTTGGGGTTCTGTTCAAAGTTCCTTCATGTGGCTATCCTAAGTCCTAACAACCTTGTGTGGGCATTCTTTCAGAGCACTGATTTCTTTGTACTAAAATCTCTAGTTTTCTAAGACTGTTCCACATATTAAATGGTTTTCTACATTTCTCCAAGGCGGGACATATCCAAAGACATGATGCCAGGGAAAAAGTGCTTGTTTTTCTGATGAAGCAATGGTCTCCTCCTTTTTCTTCTTTGCATGTATTTGTGTAGGTAGCTTGAATAACCATGTAACACTTCTGCTGCAGACTTTTCTCAACATAGGAAGAGTCATTCCTTGTCTACCTGAAATAAATGATTCCCACTTTTGTAAACACTGGGACACTAAGCTTTCTTTCTATCAAGTCTGTGATTGTTTTGCTTTTCTAGACTTTTTATATGCTAAGACTTAACAAAGAACCAACCATTCATCAACTACAAGATGATCTCTACTTCTCTGTGGCACCCTCATCTTTGTCTTAATGATGCAATGAAGTAATTGCTGTCATGGTATAACAGTCAATCAACCACTATCAATGAGGTTGGGTAAGGGCTTTCTTTTATTTTTGTCTTACTTTTATACAAAAAAAATAGGATGATAGTTAATATGAAATAATTTCAGGAAATGGCATGCAAAAAGTCACTTTATGCAATATGTTTACAGAGGTTGTCATGAATAATCTGGATATCCTTCCGGTGTATTTATGCTTGTATATTCTGAGATTTAACCCCAGGCACCTGCTTCTACTTTCATTGTGGCTAACTCTTCATGAGTTGGAGGAAATTTTTGCATTTTTTGTTTTCTTTTACTTTTATGTTCATTGGACACATTATTACTTATTCCCTGCTTCCAAAAGAATCAAGACCCTTGCCCCCATAATTACACAATTAAAGATCATATTACAAAGTAATAGTCAACTTTCTATTGGCTTTCCCAGTAATTTAGGTGATAAACCAGCAAGGGCAGTTTATTAACTTGTGAGTTCTATTTTCTACATCATTTGTCATTACATTATCAAGTTTCTTAGAAATACGGTTATCCATAGATATAGCTATGTAGGAGTACCAAGCAAATCTCCTTTGGCTTTAGAGTTTTGTTTAGTAATTTATCGTTTCTAGCACCATCTTTATCTACCCACATTGGATACCTCTGTTCAAAATTTAATTGTTTTATCCTACCTAATATCATATTGTTTTCTGCATTTCTCAAAACTTTTTAGTTTGGTTGACCCTTTGATTTTTCTCATTTTCTTGCCAATCTTATCCACTTAAATTTCACAATGCTCAGTCACATTATTTTCTTGTTTAAAAGTACTATTTTCTAGCCAATTTTTTCAATATAAAAATATATGGTTTCCTCAATGTTATTTCTCTCTCATACACTCACAGAGACATACATACACACACACACACACACATACACACACACAGAGCACATTTTGAATTTTCTAAGATGATTGTAAAATGCTTAAAGACTCATTGCATGGCCTATATTCAGACATAGAAATTGAAAGTACACTCAGGTTGTAATGAAAGCATGCCCCAACAGCCAATAAGTAAACTTCTCCAACTGTCTATATGATTTCACAATTTCAGAATAGTGATGTTTCTTTGCCCTGTTCTTTTAGACAATGAGATTTCAAAAATGAATTTCATAATTACATGCAATGACTGTCCTAAATAAAGAATGTGATCAATCATTTTATCATTTAGTGAAAGTTACTACAGTGTATTCTGATCAGGCTTCTTCTTCCCTCAGTCTCTACCCATTTCCTACACATTCAGCTCCATGTATTCTCTGGATGGAGGCTTCTGTCCCGCCCAGTCCTGCAGCCATTTAGTACCAAACTAATGGACAGAGGTTTACATTAACTAAAAACTGTTTGGCTAATGACTTAGGCTACCTATTGACTAAATAATTCATAATTATTAACCCATTTCTATTAATCTATGTATCTCCACATGGTCTTGGCTTACCCAGTGATGCCTGGACTTCTTGCTTTCTTGGCAGTTAAATAGTATCTCTCTGATTCTTCTGGCAATCTGTCTCTGTCTCTGTTTACATTTCCTGCCTGGCTATATCCTTCATGTCCATTGGCCAAAACAGCTTTATTCATCAACCAATAAGACAAACATATATCCACAGCATTCTTTCACTCTCCAATTAGAAAACAAACAGGCAAATAAACAAACAAGCAAGCAAATACTACCAACCATCACCAACAACAATAATGATAAAAAAGCACAAAACACACACACACACACATATATATGTATATATATATATGCACACACAAAACCCATAAAAATCACAAACTTGGATACCATAATATAAAAGCTAAAAACTAGTAAGACTTAATAAAAAAAAACCCAAGAAAAGCAATATGAGACAAAAATTTCACAAAATCATCATTGAGTTTGTTTGGTGGGTCATCGTATGCTAGGCATGCGGCCTGTAAACCTATTGAGACTCCATTGGAGAAAATTAATTTTTCCTTAATATGCAGTTATCAACTGGAGACAGTTTCCTGGTTAGGGATGGGAGCTTGTATCTACATACCCCTCAATGCCTTGAGATTCCATCAAATCTGAGTCATTGTCTTGATTAAAATTTGTATAGGTCTTTCAATTATAAAACAATAAATTCACATATTTGTAATTTAATATTATATATATATACAATTTTATCTCTTCTAGATAATCTCATGGCTATATAAAAGATCCTGTTATGATTTTATTTCTCTAACAGGTGATTACTCTTCTATCTGTTATATAAAAGGTAAAATACACATCACAGAGTTAAATATCAAAATAGTGTGACAAGAGAAACTGAAAATCAATTCTTTAATAATAAAAAACTCAATAACAAATTTAACACAGAAATTTAATTTGAGTTGTTAATATAGCCAAGTTTGATGATCAGAACATCATAGTACAGCAGACTACTCCCTTTGTTCCTAGTGTTACGTAGACTATATAAGTCATCAGAAAAGTGAAATGAATGCCTCAGTATGTGTAAAATACATATAAATGCAATATTGAATTCTGCTAGAAAATTGTGAAACATTATTATATCCCAGAAATTTGAGTTTGTGCCACAGGAACTGAATTGATCATTTTATTGCATTTTCACTAGTTATTTATATTGGCAACTACTCAAAGTTTGTCTTCACACAAGCAGAATGTAAAGCCTAAGCACATGTCCTCCTGATTCAAACATTTATAATTTAATAATACATGGCAAAGTCTTAGGAATATTTCTCAATCCCCCAAGAATGTCTTGTTTTAATTTCATCATAATGCTATTTTTAAAGGATATAGCTAATGGTACTATCTTGCTTTTCACTAGAAACTTGGAATTAAAAATTTTTGGTTATACTATGTTAAAGAAAATTCATTGTAGTAAGTAGTAGCATCCATAATCATCTGTGTGCTGTTGACAATAAACTGCATATTAATATATACTTGTCTCCTAATATGAAGGCAGATGGCTTATAAAATGTTTACAAAATGTAGTAGGTCAAGAAATAATATATATTATATCAATGATGACAAACTAATATCTGACTACCCAGTTGAGTTACATTAACCCTGATTTCAAACAGAGAATGGGTGCAAAAATATCCCTGGTTTTAAATAAAGCAGTCCAGGAGCGGAGCTAATAAACCTATTTCCACCATCTTATTCATAGAATCAGTAGCCTACATTAGATCTCCAAACAGTCATGTAACTATATTAAATTCTAGCTGGAATTATTTCAAGACACAATCTGATTTCATACTAAAATTATTTGTTTTATATCTTTCATGGAAAACTGAACAGCTATATTTACAAAGTCTATTTTTGCATTCTTGGGAAACAAGGATCAAATGGATGCAGTTCTGAATATTTATATTACAAGAGGTGGTCACTTTTCTGACAAATTCAGACTCATAAAAAATGGACACTGTGTCACTGTACTTTTAAGTATGGAAATAAACTGAAGATTTAGAATCTAGCTATATGATGTGCTCAGTTCAAATACCATATCTAATAGTTTCTTAAGTGTTAGTTTTGACATCTGTGGATAGAATCACAATAATACTGTCTCTTTAGAATTTTTGGAGATGAAAGAAATTGATATTTATAAAACCCAGGCATAGAACATATATTTAGTTGTTTCATCACTTAGGGTTTCAATCATAAACCACTCAAAATTGATATATATTTCTTATAGTAATTTACTTAATTCAGAACAATCAAACCATGAGCACTGATGATGCTGCCATAAGAGGCATTTTCTCCTCTAAAAATCTTCCCTAACAAGCTATTATAAAAAAATTCTATAACATCTAGAATAAAAGTTATTTGTGAACTTTTAAAGGATTCTCAGACAATGAGAAAATTTTCATAGAATTTTGCAATTTTTAAGGAGAAAAACTTGTATGCTATACCAAGTTTGGTTGATGTTTATCATTTGAGCAAATAATGTTATTGTCAAACATGTTCATCCTCCCAAATATCTAAAACAACCTTCAAAACTTTTGCACATCTAATGTGTTTTTAATTGGTATGTTACATTCCACAAAATAAAAAAAATCTTTTTCTACTTTACTACCCATTAAGAGAAAATGGTAATACTTATCAAAAAAATCCAATCCTTTTGACTCTCTAGTCTACATAATACATAAAAATGAAAAGAAACGTCTGCCCTAAACCAGTGTTAGTGAGTAATTACTGATGCCACTTGATTAACAACAATGGTAAATAAGTGCCCCAAATTTCAGAACTGAAATATACATTTTATATAGCTCAGCTTAAATTAAAAATGGCAGTTTTTACTGTGCCATACAGCAGGCTGTGCTGAAAAAGTTAGAATGCTCTCATTCTTTCTCTCCAACAATTCTTTAATGAACAGCAATCTTATAAATCACCTCCCATTAAGGCTTCTCACAATGGAAAAGCAAAGGCCTTAAAGCATCTATTAGTAGTAATTAAGTTTTAACTTCCACTGGAAGTTCTGATATTTAAAGTCCACATAGCCCCATGTTTAGAAAAAGATGAATAAAATTTGAGTGTAGGATTCACAGATAATGAGACTGCAATCATTCATAAGGATTATCTATACTTTAAATAAGTTTGCTTTTAGTTAAAAAGCACTGTTATTTTTAAGTAAACATCATGTAAGTTTATTGCTTCCACACAAAACCATACTTTTTGCATCGTTGTACAAGACATGTGTGTACTGGTGAGCCACCATCTACCAAGTAGTGTGTTTTGTGCTTATCATATAAAGAAAAAATAATAATCCATACATATGTGAAATGTTTTATATGTTTTATTTTAATTGAATAAATTAGGAATTTGGTGCTCTGTTCAGCAGTCTGACATGGATTCTTTGGCTTTTTTGTTTATGGTTTTTTTTTTCATGTTTTGACTGAATAAAAGCACTGATTTTTATTCAGCACGGAACCAGAGAAGATTTCTTTCTTTTTATTTTACTTTTGTGTTTTGTGTGTTTTGGTGTTTAAAAGTTTATTTTATTTTTTGTGTATAATTGTTTAGATCATATATATGTGTGTGTGTGTGTGTGTGTGTGTGTGTGTGTGTGTGTGCGCCCCTGATGCTCACAAAGGCCAAAGAGTGAATTAGATCCACTGGTACAAGAGTTACAAAGGCTTAGAAGCATCAGTGTGGGTGCTGGAAAACGAACATAGATTCTCTGGGATTATTAGTACTAAAAATTGTGAGGTCATCTCTAATCCCCATTTGAAATGGGTCCTTATAAGTTCCAATAGTGACTTAATCCCTGAGTATTGTTCAACATAGGAAGGTGTTAATTAAATGATTAACATTACTTTTCTTATATAATTATTACCATAAATCCACACACTAACATTATTGTTCATACTTTGTCATTGAAAAGAAACGGTATTAAGAACTTACCTGGTATTCTGTTAGATACTATTGCTCTAAATAAGTACAGGGTAAAAAATTAATCTTTCCAGAGTTATTGAGGTTTATCGGTGATCTGTTTGCCATATATCTTAAGTAAAGTTTTGGGTTGATAATAAGGACATTGAAAACTATATTAATAATGGAAAAATTGGACAGTAAACATGACCTTTGGAGTGAGAGATTAATAACCTAAACTTGCAGCTATGCAGCCTGTTAATTTAAAGACAAAAATATTGATTTCTGTAAATATTAATCCTTCTTAATGTCAGGATATATTTACTTATTCTTCCCTGAAGAGAAATACTTGTCAGACAGGGTGGCATATGTTCCTGAATCTACCCCTGGGGAGATAAGATCAGGAAGATATCAAGTTTGAATTTAGCCTTAACTACACAGGCACTTTGAGGTCAGATTATAATGTAGAGTGAAAGCATTTATCAAAAAAATATTTTAGACGACTAACTAAAACTGTATATGGAATACTGGAAAAGTCTACTGCAGATACTTTCTACTGCAGAATGCTTATCAATACTTGGCAGAGAGAACAAATTATGGCTTTCACACTTCTTATGCAGTGTTCTCATATTAAATGTATTTTGAATACAAATACCCCTTAGAAACTAAAATGTTGACTTATAATACCCAGATTACTAGTGTAGAGAAACCCTACAATCAAAGTAATTTTATTAGATGTCCTAACAAAATTGAGAATAGTGAATTTCTAATTAAGCAATTATTCTAGAGTTTGTTTTAGAAAATTCAAAATTAGTAATCATATTAACAGGGTAGTATAAATATTTCCCCCAACAAGGTTAGTTAAAGTAAGGAAAATGATGTTGCATACTACTGGTAAACACAGATGAAAATTCCCTGAAAAACTATTAGACATTGAGCTTATAAACATAGATCATCATGCTGCAGACTTTTGCTGTGGCCAGTTTCGGACTAAAAATGATTAACATTTAAAAAAAATCCATAAAAATGTAGAAAAACTCAACTGATGTTTCATATCATTATACTAAAATAAAAAGACACTTGGAAGATAAAAGGGTTATCAGAGTCATAGATTTGGATGTTCAAATCCAAAATAAAACAGTGTCATTGGGTTGGGATTCTGGCAAGAGTGGAATAGGGGACCGAAACTTCTAGTCACATGCAAATCAGGATGATATCCATCCATACCTTAGTAGTGTCTAAAAGTCCCTCTAAAATATTAGTACATATTTGTGATGAAAATGAGAGCTAACACAATTGGAGGAATTTCCATATAATGGTTACATACATGAAAAAATCCTTTTGGAAAATACAGCATGCTGTGCTTTCAGCTACAATTTATAAAGGTTTTGAGAAACATCATTCTAATTTTTATAAGGAAGAGCTTAACAACTTTAAAATAAATTGTTATTCTTGGATATGGGAAAAATGAATTCTTCTGTAAGATAAACTAGAACTTTGAGTGTCAACTCTGTGTGTATAAGAGGGGGAGAAATGCACATGCAGTTGTGCCCATGTGTGTTGAGGACAAGGGTCGACTGCAAATCTTCCTCAGTCATTCTCTATTTTTTATAGTAGTTCTTCCACTTAATCTATAGTTCACTGACTCAACTAGACTGACTTGCCAGCAAGCCCCAAGGATCTACAAGTTTTTAATCCTGTTAATTCTGGAATTAATGTGTAGAGGTGCAATATCAAAAACTATCTACCATGTTTAACTTGATCTTGCTCTCATGAATAATAATAACATACAACAAATGTGGCTACTGATACAAGACTTGCTCTTCCTGCCCCAACAAAAGTTCAATGAGGAAGACCCCAACCCCAGCGAGTCCAGTTTCAGGTGAGATTGGGTCTCCTGCGGGGACCGCCCGCCCATCACCCATCCCCCTTGATCTTCCGGGCCGCTCCTGGCATCCAGAAGACCCGCCCACACAGGAAAGACATCAGCCCCTCCAAGACCCCAACCCCAGCGAGTCCAGCTTCAGGACCCCCTGACCATCACCCATCCCCTTGATCTTCCGGGCCACTCCTGGCATCCAGAAGACCTGCCCACACAGGAAAGACATTAGCCCCTCCAAGACCCCAAGCCCAGCGATTCCAGCTTCAGGAAAGACATCAGCCCTTCCAAGACCCCAACCCCAGCGAGTACAGCTTCAGAAGACTTGCCCACACAGCAAAGAAGTCAACAATTCCAAGACCCCAACCCCAGCGAGTTCAGCTTCAGGAAAGACATCAGCCCTACCAGGACCCAAACTCCGTGTCAGCATCCCCAGCTTCAGCTGCAGGAAAGAAGGAGACCAGTGGAGATGGAAAGACCCCACCAGCACCCACTGGAAGAAGAGATGGGAAGAAGACAGAATAAGAGATCACTCAGCAATATATACACGAACATGACCACACCACAATCCAGGGATCCAACACCAGCAAGACCCAAAAAGCACTACATAGACAAAGAAGAGGAGACAGACCTTAAAAATTATTTCATGAAGATGATGGAGACTCTCAAAGAAGAAACGAGGAAATCCCTTAAAGAAATAGAAGAAAAAACAAACAAAAAAATCCATGAAATGGGGGAAAATTCAAGAAATAAACAAATCTCTCAAAGAATCTAAAGAGCACCAAGAAAAAACAACCAAAAAAATTAAGGAAACAACTCAAACAGTTGAAGGATTGAAAGCTGAAATAGAAATGATAAAGAAAACACAGAATGAAGGGATGCTGGAAATAGAAAAGTTGGGTAAACGATCAGGAACTACAGATGCAAGTATCACCAATAGAATACAAGAGATAGAAGAGAGAATCTCAGGTATTGAAGACTCATTAGAGGATATAGAGTCGTCAACCAAAGACAATCTCAAAACCAACAAATCCTTAACACAAAATATCCAGGAAATATGGGACATCGTGAAGAAGCCAAACCTGAGAATAATAGGTATAGAAGAAGGTGAGGAAATTCAACTTAAAGGTACAGAAAACATATTCAACAAAATCATAGAAGAAAACTTCCCTAACCTAAAGAAAGATATGCTTATGAAAGTACAAGAATTTTACAGAATGCCAAATAGGCTTGACCAGAAAAAGAAGTCACCTCGCCATATAATAATCAAAACATCAAACCTACAGAGTAAAGAGAAAATATTAAGAGCAGCTAAAGAAAAAGGCCAAGTAACATACAAAGGCAGACCTATCCGAATTACACCTGACTTCTCAATGGAAACGATGAAAGCCAGAAGATACTGGACAGATGTCCTACAAACGCTAAGGGAATAAGGATGCCAGCGCAGACTACTATATCCAGCAAAGCTCTCAATTACCATAGATGGAGAAAACAAAATATTCCATGACAAAGCCAGATTTAAACAATATGTATCCATGAATCCAGCTCTACAGAAAATGCTAGAAGGAAAACCTAGAGCCAAGGAAGATAACTACATTCACAAAGACACAGGCAATATATAATCACACTTTACAAAACACCAAAAAAAAGGGAGGAGAAACTACACAAAATAACTTCACTAACAATAAATCAAGCACAAACAAGGATCACCAATCAATGGTCATTAATATCCCTCAATGTCAACGGCCTCAACTTGCCTATAAAAAGACACAGACTAGCAGAATGGATACGAAGACAGAACCCTTCCTTCTGCTGCATACAAGAAACACATCTCAACATCAAAGACAGATGTTATCTCAGAGTAAAGGGTTGGAAAAAGATCTTCCAATCAAACGGTCCCAAGAAACAAGCGGGTGTAGCAATCCTAATATCTACCAAATTAGACTTCAAATTAAAATCAATCAAAAGAGATGAAGAAGGGCACTTCATATTCATCAAAGGAAAAATACATCAAGACGAAGTCTCAATTTTAAACATCTACACCCCAAATACAAAGGCACCTACATTCGTGAAAGAAACATTACTAAAGCTCAAAATGCACATAAAATCTCACACACTAATAGTAGGAGACTTCACCACTCCGCTCCCACCGCTAGACAGGACCTCCAGACAGAAACTTAACAAAGAAACAAAAGAACTAATAGAAGTTATGACCCAACTGGGTTTAACAGACATCTATAGAACATTCCACCCAAATACAAAGGGATATACCTTCTTCTCCTCATCACATGGAACCTTCTCTAAAATTGACCACATAATAGGAAACATAGCAAATCTCCACAGATACAAAAAAATTGGAATAACCCCCTGCATCTTATCAGACCACCATGCATTAACATTAGAATTCAACAATAACACAAATCGCAGAAACCCTTAAAACTCATGGAGATTGAACAATGCACAATTGCACCATCCCTGGGTAAAGGAACAAATAAAAAAAGAAATTAAAGACTTCCTCGATTTCAATGAGAATGAAGACACAACATACAAAAACTTATGGGACACTTTGAAAGCAGTGCTGAGAGGAAAGTTTATAGCACTAAGTGCCCACATGAAAAAACTGGAGAACCGTCATACTAGAGAATTAATAGCACAGCTGAATGTTCTAGAACAAAAAGAAGCAAACTCCCCCAGGAGGAGCAGACGCCAGGAAATAATCAAATTGAGGGCTGAAATCAATCAAGTAGAAACCAGAAAAACACTGATAAGAATCAATGAAACAAAGAGTTGGTTCTTTGAGAAAATCAACAAAATAGATAAACCTCTGTCCAAACTAACCAAAAGACAGAGGGAGAGCATGCTAATTAACAAAATCAGGGATGAAAAAGGGGACATAACAACCGACTCTGAGGAAATCCAGAGAATCATCAGGGCATACTTTGAAAATCTGTACTCCAAAAAATTTGAAAATTTAAAGGAAATGGACAATTTCTTGGATAGATATCACTTGCCAAACTAAATCAAGAACAGATAAACAATCTAAACAGACCTATAACCCCTAATGAAATAGAAGCAGTCATCAAAAGTCTCCCAAATAAAAAAAGCCCAGGCCCAGATGGCTTCAGTGCAGAATTCTACCAGAAATTCAAAGAAGAGCTAATTCCAATACTCCTCAAAGTATTCCACACAATAGAAGCAGGAGGCTCACTGCCAAACTCTTTCTAAGAGGCTACAATTACCTTGATACACAAGCCACACAAAGACACAACTAAGAAAGAGAACTATAGACCAATTTCCCTCATGAACATCGATGCAAAAATACTCAATAAAATACTCGCAAACCGGATTCAAGAACACATCAGAAAAATCATCCACCATGATCAAGTAGGCTTCATCCCAGGAATGCAGGGATGGTTCAACATTAGAAAATCTATCAATGTAATCCACCATATTAACAATCTGCGAAAGAAAAACCACATGATCATCTCACTAGATGCTGAAAAAGCCTTTCACAAAATCCAGCACCCATTCATGAGAAAGGTCCTAGAGAGATCAGGGATAACAGGAACGTACCTGAATATAATAAAAGCAATATACAGTAAACCAACAGCTAACATCAAACTAAATGGAGAGAAACTCAAAGCAATTCCTCTAAAATCAGGAACAAGACAAGGCTGCCCACTCTCTCCATATCCCTTCAATATTGTACTTGAAGTTCTAGCTACAGCAATAAGACAACAAAAGGAAATAAAGGGGATACAAATAGGAAATGAAGAAGTCAAACTTTCACTATTTGCAGATGATAAGATAGTTTACATAAGTGACCCAAAAAACTCTGCAAGGTTACTCCTAGAGCTGATAAACACCTTCAGCAATGTGGCAGGATACAAGGTAAACTCAAAAAAAAATCAGTGGCCCTATTATATACAGATAATGAAGTGACTGAGAAAGAAATCAGAAAAACATCACCCTTTACAATAGCCAAAAACAGCATCAAATATCTGGGGATAATGTTAACCAAGGAAGTTTAAGACCTGTATATCAAGAACTTTGTGTCTTTAAAGAAAGAAATCAAAGAAGATACCAGAAAATGGAAAGATCTCCCATGCTCTTGGATTGGTAGGATCAACATAATAAAAATGGCAATCTTGCCAAAAGCAGTCTACAGATTCAATGCAATCCTTATCAAAATTCCATCACAATTCTTCAAGGACCTGGAAAGAACATTAATCAACTTTATATGGAAAAACAAAAGGCCCAGGATAGCCAAAACATCCCTATACAATAAAGGAACTTCAAGAGGCATCACCATACCTGACTTCAAGCTCTATTATAGAGCTATAGTCCTGAAAATAGCTTGGTATTGGCACAAAAATAGGCAGGTAGACCAATGGAACCGAATCAAAAGCCATAATTTTAACCCACACACCTATGAACACTTGATTTTTGAAAAAGAAGCTAAAACTGTACAATGGAAAAAAGAAAGCATCTTCAACAAATAGTGCTGGCATAACTGGGTACTGGTATGCAGAAGACTGCAGATAGATCCATGTTTACTGCCTTGTACAAAACTTAAGTCCAAATGGATCAAAGATCTCAACATAAATCCAGCCACACTGAAACTTTTAGAAGAGAAAGTGGGAGATACTCTTCAACGAGTTGGCCCAGGAGACCACTTCCTAAACATAACACCAGTGGCACAGGCACTGAGATGGACAATTAACAAATGGGACCTTCTGAAACTAAAAAGCTTCTGCAAGGCAAAGGACACAATCAAAAAGACAAAAAGGCAGGCCACAGAATGGGAAAAGATATTCACTAACCCCACATCTGACAGAGGACTAATCTCCAAAATTTACAAAGAACTCAAGAAACAAGTCTCCAAAACACCAAAAGATCCAATTAAAAGGTGGAGTACAGAACTAAATAGAGAATTCTCAATAGAGGAGGCTAAAATGGCCAAGAGACACTTAAGAAAGTGCTCAACATCCTTAGCCATCAGGGAAATGCAAATCAAAACAACTCTGAGATACCATCTCACTCCTGTCAGAATGGCTAGAATCAAAAACACCAAAGACAATTTATGCTGGAGAGGATGTGGAGAGAGAGGAACACTCCTCCACTGCTGGTGGGAGTGCCGACTCATACAGCCTCTTTGGAAATAAGTATGGAGATTCCTCAGGAAAATGGGAATTAAACTACCACTAGACCCAGCAATTCCACTCTCAGGCATATATCCAAATGAGGCAAGTTCATACAACAAGGGCATCTGCTCCACTATGTTCATAGCAGCATTATTTGTAATAGCCAGAACCTGGAAGCAACCTATATACCCCTCAACTGAAGAGTGGATAGAGAAAATGTGGTACATTTACACAATGGAGTATTACTCAGCAGAAAAAAACAATGGAATCTTGAAATTCTCAGGGAAATGGATAGCACTGGAAGAAACTATCCTGAGTGAGGTAACCCAATCGCAAAAAGACAAACATGGTATGTACTCACTCATATATGGATTTTAGACATGGATCAGGATAGTGCCAGTCTGCACTTCCACTGATAGAGAGTCTTGGAAACAGGAAAGAACCTAAAATATATGCATATATGCATAGTACCCAAGAGAAGAGGATTGGCACAAGATCCTCTGAATGGATGGGGAACACGGCGAGGGGTGGGGGGGGAGTGGGACCTGGGAAGAAGAGAGGGGGTGAAGAGGAAGAGAGTTGGTCATGAGGAAACAGGAAGTTGAGGGGGTGGGGGTAGAATAGGGGGAAGAGGGAATCATAGGATCGAATACGGATCAGGCACCAGAGTGACCTCGAGTGATCTAAAGGGATAACACCAATTGGCAAGCTAAGCAATAGTGGAGAGACCACCTCGAATGCCCATTCCTGATAATGAACTTGATGTCTATAACCATCCGGGAGCCTTCATCCTGTGACTGATGGAAGCAGAGGCAAACACACCATTAATCACTGAACCCAGTGACAGAGAGAGAGGAGTGATGAGCAAATTGGCAAAGAATGAGCTGGCAAAACCAGCAGAGACTGCTGATCTGAACAGGGGAGAGCTCTTGGACCCCAGAGTGACAGTCGGGAGGCCAGCATGGGACTGATCTGGACCCCCCAATTGTGAGTGTCAGCGAGAAGGCCTGGGCAACCTATGGGGCCCTGAGCTGTGGATCAGTGTCTATCCCTGGTATAGAAACAGTCATCGTGTGCCTATAGCACAAAGAGGGATGCTCTCTCAGCCTGGACTCTTAGGGGAGTACCTGGACCCTACCCAGAGTAAAATGACAGACTCTAGATATCCCCTATGTGGAAGGATTTGGCAATAGGGTGGGAGGGTGGGTGGGAAGAGGAGTGCGGGAGGAGGGGAGGGAGAGGGAACTGGGATTGACATGTAAAACAAGCTATTTAAAATTAAAATAAAAAATAATAAAAAAAAGTTCAATGAGTAAAGATGCTTTTTAGAAAGTCTGACCACCAGAATTTAATCTCTGGGAACAGAACCCTATGGTGGAAAGAGATACTGACTCCATTAAGTTATCTTCTTATGCTTGAATATACAAAACACATGTGTACACGCACACACACACACACACACACACACACACACACACACTGATGAATAGAGAGAAGGTAAAGAGAGTAGGATGAAGACAGAGGAAGAATGTAGATGAATAAATGTTGTAGAAGTTTCATCCCTACTGACTAGCTTTCAACGTTTTGGAAAATGTTGTGCACTGCACATTGTATGGGAGCTAAAATAACGATTAGCTGTGCAAATATGCCCACTAGTGGAATACTACTCTGAATTTCAAGGTAGTAATCAACCACTTTCTGATTGGATTTAAGTCTTTCTGTATAGATAAGACCCATAACTGAAAGCACTGTCAGTCTAAGCACCTACAGCTAGACTCTGTAGGGGAAGATGCTACTATTACTCATCTAAGTAATGAAGTATTATATTAACTCCCATACATTAACATATTCTTCTAAGTTTATCAGAGATTCACACTGAACAAAAGATTTTTGCATGCTCAACTTTGAATGGGATATTTGCATCATACCCTTCATGTTAAATCTCTGGGATCATTGTATAAGAGGGGATGGAAAAATTGTTAGAACAAGAGTGGATGGATAACTACAACAAAGCTATTCCCCTGACATGACAGGAATTACATATATGATCTCAGAGTATCTGTGATATCGTGCATAGGACCTGAATAAGTTCAAGCCAGACAAAATTTCAGTATTGAAAATTAAAGTGGTTTCAATGTCCCATTCATAGCTGAAGAGTTATTGAGAATTGATAGCTGCTCTGAGGGGTTAGTAGAACTTTTACAATATGAATTTGGCCCCTCTTTGGCAGTGCCAATTGGACACAAGGAAGTATTTCTCAACCTTCCTAATGATGAGATCCTTTAATATAGTTCCTCATGTTTTGGTTACCACCAATAAAATTATTTTCATTGCTATTTCATAACTGTAATTTTGTTACTGTAGTGAACCATTATGTTTTCTTATGGTTTGGGGCCACCCTTGTGAAAGCACTGTTTGATCTCCAAAGGGGTCACCCACATGTTGAGAACCACTGACTTAATTGATTAAAAAGAGGCCATCTCTTTCTGACCTGGAAGACTATCAAAATACAAATATCTTTCTTCTGCATCCAAGAAACACACCATGTTATTAAATATAGATATCATTTTGGGCTAAAAGGACAGAAAAAGAGTGTTTCAAGCAAAAGAAAGCAAGAAGAGTGAAGTCACATCTATTTTAATATCTAACAAAAGAGACTTCAAACTAGATCTAATCTTTAGAGGAAAAATACACCAAGAAGACATCTTTACATCAAACACAAGGGCACCAAACTTCACATAAGACACATTACAACTACAACAACCTATTGATCTAAACACAATGATAGAGTGTGGCTTGAATTCCCTACCCTTACCAATAGAAAGATCATCTGGAGAAACACTGAACAGATAAATACAGGAGTAAAATAACATCATAAATCAAAAGGACCCAGCAAATATCTGGAGAACATTCCACCCTAACACTGAAGAATATACTTTTTCTCAATGTGACTACCAGTTTCATCAAAACAGAAATGGCATAAAGTATACAGACTCATGGAAGCTGAACAACTCACTACTACATAAAGATCGGGCCAAAAACAACAATCAAAATGGAAAATAAAAACTAGTTTTGAATTGAGTGAAAATGAAAATACAACATAAAAAACCTATGAGAGACAATATAGGCAGTACTAAGAGGCAATTGTATAGCATTAAGTGTCTATGTAAAAAGAAGTTATAGCTCATAAGAATAAATTAACAACATACTTAAAAGCTTTATAAAATACAAAGAAATATTATCCCAAAAGAGTAGATGTGAAGAAATAATCAATTTTAATGATGCTGAAATCAATGAATTAGAAACAACAACAATGAAATATATTAATGAAATGAAATATTGGTTCTTTGAGAAAGCAAGGATGACAATTGCTTAGCATAATTAACAAAAAGATGGAGATATAGAGAGAATAAATGTTAATAAGATTAGAGATGAAAGGGGAGCTATTACAATTGACACAGGATATTCAGAGAAATATGAGAACATACTTTAATGGCTTATGTTATACCACATAGGAAAATGTAAACTAAAAAAATATATTTCATGATTTTTACAACCTATCAAAACTAAACCAAGATGGAATACATCATGTATATTAGATTCATAACTCCTACTTAAATAGACACCAATTTACAAAATCCAAACACACACACACACACACACACACACGTTTCAGATGTGTAGGCCACATGAGCCAATCAAAGATGGTGTTGATGGGAAGTCAGATGGGTGAGTCCCGAGTTGTTTACAAAAAAGGTGATTGGTTGCTTGGATCAAATCAAATGAGATCACTGTATGAACATCTTTTGTTCACTAGTTAAAGCCTAGGGTGCCTAGATATGTGATACGCTGATCTTTAAGACCATTGACTGGCTGTTTTTCTGCTCTGTGTTATTTTTTCCTTTAAAAGATGCTTGCTGTGTGGTAATAAGCTTGATCCTCCTTGATTAGACTACCTGTTGCAGCTGATTGTCTTCAGGATTCCTCAAGGCTTGGGGAATGGGCGAGCAGTACACTTACTCTTCCTTGGACCTAGCTCAACCTTCTGTGGTTGGGCTAAGACCTTGCATCTGGTGCCTGAACCTGGGACAGGAAGGACCTAAATCTTGGCCAAGGCCAAGCAGTCTCTCAGTGTAAGTGAGACCCTCAGTATGGATAACTATTTTCAATAAAAAAGGAGAATGAGAAGGACCAGAGAAGTCTGCCAAAAATGAAGCAGAGGAGGAATGGCCTGAACCATCCACCCTAGATAAGTGCAGACTCCTGCCTTATGCTCCCAGGATCCAGGAGGCTGGGTCCCCTAATACCACCCTCAGGGAAAATCTGTGAGACCTGGACTCCTATAATCGACTGGAAAATAGCAGGTGGAGTCCTGTAGACCAGGTTTATGTGGCAGCCTGCTGCTGGGCCAGGCAGGCCTCTAGATTGGTATCTTTGGGGAGCAAGGATCTTAAAGGGCTCCACAAGGCCGTGGAGAAAGATGGTGCTAAGTCCCCTTGGACACATATCGTGTTGCAGGACATCACCTATCATCCATGTGGCCCCAAGGAGTGGCTGGATGTGGCTAAGGCAGTCCTCCCAAGTTCTCAGTTTATCAAATGGTGTGCCTTTTATAAGGAGTAATGTAGGTTACCAGCTGAGGCAAATAGACAAGCTAACCATATGATCCCTATTACCTATGCTATGCTGTCGGGAACGAGAGAAGGTTACTTCACTGTGGTTCAGCAAGCAGGGATCCCAGGGCCTTATTAGAATATAGTGCCAGGGAGGAAGCCACAGAAATCACAGTGGAACAGACATCTTTGTTGTATGAATGGGAATCTTTTGGGTATATGCCTAAGAGTGGAATTGCTGGGTCTTGTGGTAGACTCAGACCCATTTTTCCGAGGAATCTCCATACTGATTTCTTTTTTTCTATACTGCTACATCCAGAGGATTGTGATAAATTTGCTTCTCTGTTCCTTCACATAATTATTCCAAATTTGATCAGCGTTTTGATTGGGTAGTGCTACCACAGGAAATGGCTAATAGCCTGGCCTTCTGTTAACAGTATCTTGTTACTCTCTTAAGGCCTATGCTAAAGTTAAAGGATTCAATACTATATACTTACATGTATGATTTAATTTTGGGACATCGGGATCAAACATATCTGGAGGGTTTTGTGACACAGGTGCTCCAACTGAATCTAAGTTCCAAAAACATTGGGGTCACCTAAACTCCAAACCCCAAGTCAATGTCAAATGGAAAGACCGTCCAAAATCCCAATAGAGGGCTCTAGACCCATTAATTACAATGGGAAGATTTTTGAATATATCGTCCCCATAAGGGAGGAAGTATGTGGCGACACCAGAGCTTGAGCAGAGACCCACTTCCCCATCAGCCTGGGAGTAGGCAGCTGTAAGACAATGTTTACTAAAAACATGTTTACTAAAAACAATACAATGCCTGAGGCAATAAGTTCCTGGAAAGGGCTTGCCCATTGGAACCGCCCTGACCTCGACCTTGTCCAAAGGCCTCTTCTGACACGCCCAGATCAGTTTTTGGTGTCAGAGCAGAACCAGCCAGGGGAGAGGAGAGAGCAGAAGCTTTTCTGGAGGGAGACCTTTCTTGGGAAGTTTTCTTGAGCCTTTTTGGGGCCTGCTTAAAGTTTTTTTTACATCGTTGAACAAGTCTCTGTGTTGTCAATCCCCGACACCCTCCACATGTTCTTGGACACAGGCTGCGCAGCGGACGAGGCAGAAGTACCCATCTGGCTTCCGGACAGAAATCTCGAATTCCTGCCTGTTCCCACAATGCAGGAGGGTGACCAAGAACAGGATGATCAACAAGGAAAGGAAACAACAATGGTGGTCTTCTGAAATAAGAGGGCCAATACAATGATACTGTGTTCAAGGGCCTCAAACCCTTGAGAAGCTCTTGTGTTCTTTAAAAATGACAGATGATGTCCTGCTTCCTGACCATTCTGATTCTCCTGCTGCTGATTCTGACTGCTCCAGTGACCACCTAGCAGAACCCTCATTGTCTCCAAAAGACGACTTGGATGTTGATCAATGTTGTCAATGGAGATGTCCTCAACAGTAGCATGAATGAGGCAGTCCCCCAGACCTGATGCCCACACTCTTCTTTGGCCTCTTTGACTTGATCTGAGGATCTTGGGATGTGGAAGACTGGACCTCTCTTCATTAAGGATGATCTGAATGTGGAGGGTTGTGGGGGTGCCACCTGCACCACGTATCAGACATGTTCCCAATCAGGCATCCTTAAGGGGAACTGACTTTTACATATGCCTGGTGAGCAATTGAACATCTAGGGATATATCCAAATGTGGTAGGATGGATGTCTTCTACTGTGCACAATGGAGGTGTGAGGCAATGTCTACTCTGTTGGGTTCCTTTGTAGTAATAACCTTAATTTATGTCTTTGGGCCTTGTCTTTTCAATAGACTGATCAAACTATCCAGAACAAAGACTCAAGAGACCCAACTGATGACCCTTCATGTACATTGTGATAGGCTCATCCCTGAGGATATTTCCCTTTTGAGTGAACGTTGAAAAAAGGTGCTATTAGTAGTGAACCTCTGCAAAGGTGCAAAGAGGCATACTTCAAAATGAGGTGGGTCATAATCTAAAACAAAAATGGGGAATCTGTAGGACACATGAGCCAGTCAAAAATGGCACTGAGGGAAGTCACTGGGAAAGTCCTGAGTTGTTTGCAAAAAAAGATGATTGGTTGCCTAGATCAAACCAAATGAGGTCACTGCTTGAACAGCTTGTGTTCACAAGATAAAGCCTAGGGCACCTAGACACGTGATTGGCTTGCTGTTTTCCTTTAAAAGATGCATTTTGTGTGGTAATAAGTGAGTTCCTGCTTGACTAGATTCTCTGCTGCATCTGATAGTCTCTCCAGGTGGCTGGGAATGGGCAAGCAGTGCACTTACTCTTCCGCAACACCAACTTGACCTTCCGTGGTTGGGCTAAGACCCTGCAAGATGGATTCAGCCCAGAATTATATAAGACACTCAGAGGACTAATGCAAATAATTTAAAAATTATCCCAAAAAGTTGTACTGGAGAAACATTTCTGAATCTATTTTACAAAGTAAAAATTATCACAAAAGACTGATCAACAAAAAAGAGAAAATATAAACCAATATCCTATATGGTCACAGATACAAATATTCTCCATAAATTACTTGCAAACTAAATTCAAGAATTGAAATGGGTTACCCTGATCAAGTTAGCTTCTTCTTAATGATTCAGGAATGATTCAACATAATAAATCACAGAAATACACTAAAAGACAAAACCACAAGCAAAAAATAGGCCTTAAATGAGGATTAACTCAGAGCATTTACACTAAAATTTAGAATATAACAAGGATGTACATCTACCAGATTTATTAAATATAGTCTTAATTCAGAGTAGTAAAACTTAAAGGGATCAAGTAGATGCAAACAGTAAAAGAAAAAGTCAAAGTATTCTCATTTTCAACTGTTATCATTTTATATATAATAGATTCCACTCTGAAACCTCTATGGCTAATAAGCATTTCAACAAAGGAGCAGGACACAAATTCAACATATAAGAACCAGGAGCCTCCCTATATACAAATTTCAAACTACTGACAGAGGAATATAGAAAAAAACTATACACAACATGCTCAAAATATTTGGAACAATATTAACAAAACCAGAGAAATACTTGCATAATGAAAACTTAAGTCATTAAAGGAATAAACTGAAGAAGGCATCAGAAGATGAAAAGACCTTTTATGTGCTTGTGGATCAGTAGAATCTGTATTGTGAAAATAGTCATCTTATCAAAAGCAATCTGCAAATTCTATTCAATCTTCATTAAAATTCCAACACAATTATTACCACAAATTGAAAAAAAATAATATTAAACTTAATATAGAAATACTAAAAAACAAACAGACAAAACAGCACCCCAGAAACACAAACCAAAATAACAACAATGAAAACAGAGGATACCTCAATCCACCCTGAATAATAATAATTAAAGACCAGGTGTAGATATCACCACAGACTCCCAAGTTGTGTTATATAACCATAATAATAATAATAATAATAATAATAACTGCATATATTGATATGGAAATGGACATGATTACTAGAATAGAATTGAAGATTCAGACAATTTCATACACCTACAGATACACAATTTTTGAAAAAGAAGCCCAAAATACATACTGGATAATATACAACATCTTCAACAGATGGTGCTTGTTAAACTGAGTCCTGCATCTAGAAGAATGAAAATAGATCCATATCTATCACCTTTCAGAAACTCAGAATCAAAAGAATTCAAGACATCAACAAACCAGATATCTTGAATCTGATGGAAGACAAAGTAGAGAATAAACTTGAACTCATTGGCATAGGAAAGGACTTTATGAACAGAACACTGAAAGAGCAACTGTTAAAGCCAAGGTTTAGTAAACATGGTCAGTCTTATCTTTTTTTTTTTTTTTTTTTTGGTTTTTATGAGACAGGGTTTCTCTATATTGTTTTGGAGGCTATCGGTCCAGCCTGGCCTCGAACTCACAGAGATCCACCTGGCTCTGCCTCCCGAGTGCTGGGATTAAAGGCGTGTGCCACCACCGCCCGGCCAGTCTTATCTTTTAAGAGACTTCCGGTTCAGGTGATTTGTCATTGTCCTCATTGCCTCAATGACCTTTTATTTCTTTTTGTTTTTATAACTAACAGTGAATCCTGGGAATGATACTAGAAAAATCTAATTCTTCCTGTCCAAGGTATTTAAAGACTTTTCAGGATGCTCTTCAGGCTATTGACCAGAATGTGAAGGTGACCTTGCCATTTCCTACCTTTAAACCTACCCACCAGTTCCAGCCAGAATTGGTTTTTATAAAGAGAATTCTTGCCCACAGCATAGTTCTTATCTGCAAGGGTCCCGAGCCAGCCCTGTTATTCTTACCACCCAAACATCCATGAAAGTGTGACAAGTGTCATTCCCTGGATACACCACTCTCAATAAAAAAAAAAGTAAAAGACCACTGAGGACAATGACAGATGGACCATGATTTGAACCTTTGACCTCTTAACTGGTAAGACTGACTTCTGCATCTTGTTCCATCTGGTTCTGGAAGAGGGTCCTAACTTCTCCAGAGTACAGGGTACTAGCTTCTCTAGAGTACAATTGAAGTAAGGGAGGAATGATAGAATGAAAAAAGGAGTCAAGGCCATGATGGGAAAACCCACTGAATCAGCTGGCCTGAGCTACTGTGATAACTGACTCAAGTCTGATAAATGGGAAACCTTCATAAAATTAAAACAGACTCTCATAAAAGAGGCAACAATGGTGCAGCTGGGACATTACATGACACCACTGGCAGTGGGTCTAAAAGCTAACTCTAATGGGTAAACTGACTTAGTGCAGTCCATTCTATATGGAGAGATACCTTGCTCAGCCTAGACACAAGGGTTGGGGGGTGGAGGGATACCTTGTTTCTGCCTCAAGGAGATGATGGGACAAACTTAGTAAACTTCCTAGGGGAGATAGGGTGGGGGGAGTTGGGGAGAGTGGGAGGAGAGGATGGGGGAGACTGGGATTGGAATGTAAAAAAAAATTTTTAAAAAAGAGATAAGATTGGCCAGAGTTACTAACCCAGTATATATAATTCCTATCTGTCCCAAAACTGGACTCAGTAATTCAGAAAAACTGGGGATGGGAAAGTAGTTTGGGTGGACCTCTGCTTTCTTATATTCCTTCCAGGAGTGAAACAGTATAGGTGGAGGGCATGGAAATGAGTGGAATTAATCTCAAACTTCCCTCTATTCAGGAATTTCCATTGTACAGATGATGGGTAATCCACACAAGATTTTACTCCACTGTTTCTTTTCTGGTCACAAGACTGGTATTCAGGCTTTTTCTCATTTTGTAGCATTAATAGGAATTTATTATATTTATTTCCCACTTCTTTAAATGTTAGAAAATTGTAAAATATTCCATTGAATGGAATCACAAGAAAGAATTCCAAATCCTCTCCAATAAAACCTTTCTTACATGTAAAATTTCAACATCAGGAGATCCATTGCTATTCAAAATGGAGAAGGAATCAGGAACAAGGAACTTGCCTCAGAAAACATCAAGATCTTTTGGTTTATTTGTTCTTAAGTGAACAAAGAAGAGTAGACCTTCTGAATGAGCACACAGCAGGTCAGATGCTAAGATTCAAGCTCTGTAATGTATAGTTTCAATAAAGCTAATGATCTTTGATGCTAGAAGTGGGCATCATATAAAACACAAAGCAGAGTATTTTTCATGCCTCTTTATTTGAGCCCCGCTTTTCATATTTTCCTATAATCAAAATAGTAGTCATATGCTTAATTTGTATCTGGATTCTAGACTCAATGATACCAATGGATTTCCTGAGTTTACAGTACATAGATATTAGATTCAGGTGCTCTCTCAGCCTATTTAATCATGTACAAACTTGCCACAATAAATATTTTTATTTGCATATGTTTTGTTGGTTTGGCTTCTCTGGATAGTTACCTGGAAAAGAATTTAGAAAATGAGTTCAGTTACCTTGGGGGAGTAAGGAGATGAAGAATAGATTATTAAAGGAAAATTTGCATTGTATCATAACAATCAGATTTCAAAACATGCTTTTAATAATATTTATAAGCCCTGATTAATGGCCATTATTTGTAAGTCTTCATAGTAGTGAATTTAATCTCCATGAGATTAGTGACTGTATTTACCCAACAAACACAGGTTCGCTGTAATGAAGGGAAATGCGACTGAGAAAGACAGAATAGGTACTAAAGTAGATGAAGTTTGAGAACACTTAGAGTACTGCTTTAGCCATTATCCTGACACCTATCCTTTCAAAATGAGAGATGTGTAAGGAAGTTAAAGAATGAAATTAGAGTGGATAATTGAAGTATTTTTAACACTGTAAAAGAAAATATGAAGCTCCAGAAGAGGGAGGTGATGCTGATTCTGCACACCTTTTTTACTTACTTTGGTTTAAAGCTTACTGAGAAAAGTAGAAAGGCAAAATAATATGACCTCTAATAATCTGAGCAATTTGGAAATTCATGTCGGGTGTTCCAGTGCTAAATGCCAAGTTTTCAGTGTGAGAACAGCTTTCAGTACCACCTGTGGCTTAAAAACTATGAAATATATTTTTATCATGGAAAATATTTTCTTTTCTAATATATAAAAAGTGGTAAATTATGTGTAAAAGGGAATCCTTTTGATTATAAACTAGAACCAGTAGATAAAATTCATAAAGATTTATAGAACAGATAATTCAGTGCATTTAAAATAAATGAACAAATGACAACAAAATTTTTCTAATATTTAGCACTATTAAGATTTTAAGAATTTATTTATTAAAAGGAACAATCAAAAAACATGTAAAAGGATTCCTACAGGATATGTTACTGATAATTTCACTTTTTATGAATTCTAGATTCAATTATTTCAATAACTGTAAAAATCTATATCAAGCATGTGTGAAACACAATTTTGTGGCAAAATATCATGCTATATTTTGTAGAAAATTCTATCAACAATTGTGGTGACATATTACTTGTACAAATAAAGCCATTCAGGGGAATAGAGAATGGAACTTGCCATTAGCTAACCATACAGATCTGGAGCTGTCTACAGACAGACAGGAAGTGAGGCAGCTGGGCAGAAAAACTATATAAGCAAGATGTGCTATGACTTCCTCCTTCTCTCTGATCTCTCAGTATTTCCCTCTATATCTCACTGTAGCTTTTTAATATGTAGAAGAATTAAGAACTACATTTACAAACCAATTACTCAGAATTTTAAAAATATTTACTAGAAATTTATCATTTTGTGTCACTGATTATCAGTACTATTAATACTTTGCAAAATGAGTTATATAACTCAAGGAAACTCTGGCTTATAAGGCAACTAATAAACAGCAAAATTAATGTTAAATTATGGATTAAAATTAATTCCCAAAAGCAAAGGAGAGAATATTGAAAAGTACAAGATGGTGAGTGATTAAGATGGTTTTAGGAAGAATCATTTAAGAAAAAACTTACCTGAGCAAATATCTGAATAGAGAAACAGAACCAGTAATGAAAATGTATTGACCAGTAAAGAGATGAAGCAATCACACCCATTTGAAAACAGTAAAAGTAGCATTTTAAAGAAGCAGACTTATTCGGCAGGGAGTTGTGTGAGTGAAATTCAAAGTGAAGAGTCAAGCAAGCCCTTGCAGGAACTCCAAGCTGATCAAGGGTCTTGGATTCCATTTTACTATATAAAGAAGATTGGAGGTACTGAAGTGTTATATGGTAGTAAACCATCTCAGGAACATATATTTAAATTTTTCTTGATGGAATGTGGTGACGAATGTTGAGATTGTGTAAACTTGTAGAACTAGACATGTTTAGTATTCCATATAAAATAATCGCAGGGTAAATTGTCCTGAGAGCTGCATTTGATGCTGTTTTAATTTTAGAGGTAGCTGTTTCTGGAAGCTGTCTTCTCCATCGGCTTCAGCTGGTTAAAGCTATGCTCTATGGATCATTCTTCTATAATACAACAGATATATAGTGATGTATTGTGCTTGGTTCATACTTTGAAAGTATCTTTTTCAGAGGATTTTTGTTGTGAGTATGAGGCAGAACAATAGTTATCTTTGTACTAAAAAAAGCATAGATAAAGTCAGCATATATACATCATTGTGCTACCACATAAAGAAATATTCATGCACATTCAAGGGACCTAGCTCAGTCTTATGCAGGTTCCCCATCTGTCAGTCTGGAGTATGGAGTCTGTGAGCTCCTACTTGCTCAGGTCAGCTATGTCTGTGGGTTTCCTCAACACAGTCATGACCCCTTTGCTCATCATTCTTCCTTCTCTAAAACTACATTCCAGGAGATCAGTATCAGTTGGGGATCTTGGGCAGTCTATGGGGCATTGAAACCAGTATATATCCCAAGTGCATGAACTGGCATTTTGGAGCCCATTCTTTATGAAAAGATGCTCTCTCAACCTAGATATGGAGGAGTGGGGCTTGGTGTTGCCTTAAATGGTGTAACAGACTTTGATGATTCCCCCAGGGAAGTCTTCATACTCTCTGAGGAATGGATGAGGGATGGCAATTGGAGATGTTGAGGGCAGTGGGAGGACAGGAGGGAGAGGGAACTGGGATTGGTATGTAACACAAGATTGTTTTTAATTTAAATAAAAATATTAATTAAAAATATATTTATTTGATTGTGAATGGAATTCTAATTTAACTGATGTTCATGGTTTAGATGTACGAATTTTGAGGAGATCCATACATATCCAAATACAAATATGAAGATAGTATAGCTTCAATGATCAGGTTTTTTTTCAGTTCTTATCTGTATATCTCAGGTAAACTATGCAAAGTCAGGAGATTATCTATAGTCATCATTGGAGGAAAAAGTTGACAATCAAGGACAAATATTGCAATGAGCTATTAGCTAATAAATCTAAAACAAGTGACGAAGACTTAAAAAATAAATGTAAACAGATGCCAGTGTTTATTATATTTTCAAATTTCAAGATATGGTAAAAAATGTAAGAATAAAATTGAAACCAAGCACATGTAACACTTTGATAAAATTGCTGAAAATCAGTTGTACCATCTTCTTAAGTGTTTTGAATTTAAGGACAAGTTTGTATGAATTAAGGTATTCAGAGAAATTCTTATGGAAGCAGAATGGAGTATCTGACAGAAATTTGAATAGTAGGAGTTGCTGTTGACAGACTATGGTTCATTAGGGTATCTAAAATGGAGAAATATAATGCAATCTCTCCAGGCAAAGAAAGAGAGCGGTTGAAGTAGAGGGGTGGAGGGGTGGGGGAATGGAGTTTCAAACTTGATAATATTTTAACAAACAGAAGAAGGTTTTTAAATGGTTGGTGATAACGAAATTAAGAATCATGATTGTAATCTTATAAAGTATATCAGAAAAGTATATATCTACATAGTTGTTGAGTGAGGGCAAAGGAAGACAGGTATATTTGCAGCTCATGAGAAGATTTAATTTTGTGTTGTCTCAACTAGGACATTTGCTGCAGTGAGAGGAGATACTAAGTATTAACCATACTATTGAAGACACACAGGTGTATGATACTATTGTCCCTATTCAGTGCCTCTGAGGAAAAGGAATGTAATTCTTCAATTACAGGTCAGAGAGTTGTAAATGTCTTGGTAAACATGAAGGAGAGTAACAAATCAAAAGCCCAAATGAGATAGAATTGATAAAACAGAATGAATTTTTCTACATATCAATGCTGAAGTTGATACTGTAGCAAGTGTTGTTAGAGTAGAAACAGGCATGTGAAAGACAGGCCTTTATAAAACTATCTTATCAGAGCTCATTAGGCAAGAGAGTGGCTTAGTGAAAACAAAAAGTGGAGGTGAAGGTTTGCAGTCTGCAGAATGGATTTTGGAACTAGTGTATAAAGTCAGTATACTATAAATACCACTGGCTGGAAATGATGTAAGATGCAGTTATGAGTTTGATCCTCCAGAAACAGATGAATCTCATTATAAGAGCTTAAATCTAATGAATATTAACTCTATGTGCTCTATATGTATTGATTTCAATTTAATAGCTAAGAAACAGGGTGAGGTCTCCAACATCATTTTCTTCACTTGTAAGGCAACAATACTGAGACACAGAGTAAACACTAAGTCTTGGACGGCCATTCTTGGGGTGCAGTCCTGATGAAATATATATGGATTTAGACATTGAGGTCTGGGCCTCTTAAAGTTCATATTAACTCTTCTCAGATTTTTCAAACAAATTTCAGTGTTTTGTCCATTCTTATAGACAAGATGTGGGGTTTGCCATGATAATGAATGAAGTCAATGAATGTCATATGGAAAGGTCTGGCTATCCTGTATCTGGTTTCTGTGATCAGAACCACTGTTATCATTTGATGTCGAATGGATTGTAGTCTGTCTGCCACAAGAAGGTTATTCCACAACCGCCTATTGTTCCATGGATAAAAAAATTATTTGAGTCTCCAAGGCATCATTTACTAGCATGATATTTTCAGCATTTCAAAGAATATCATTCATAAATCCCTGAAAGCTAAAATATGTTTTCCTGGAGTGAGCAAACTGGTACAATAATTCTTAAATCCTTTGTTGTTGTGCAAGAAATTTCTCTGGTTTTCATCATAAGAATATATTTTATACCACAGCTACCAAAAATCCCTATCAATCTGAGATCTAACATTAGGACTTTTATGGGCTGGTTGCTAGGTAATAAATGCACACTGAAAATCCCATTTGAAGAGAGAAAATGCCTCAATAAAGGAAATTCTCTTGTGGTTTGGAATGACAGTTTCAACTAATATTTTACATTAAAAACAGGCATAAGAATTTCTTAGAAAATTATAAAATTCAGCACACTGTCCTTGTAAAGATAAGAGTGAACATCTTTGATATTCTTTATTATGACTTGTCAAGGCTTGGCCTACAACATGTGGCTGGTAAATTATGCAGAACATAAATTTATACTGAAATTAATAAATGCATTTTTAACTCCTTAACTAAATATAGTTGGCCAAATGAACATGACTTTTGTATTATATTTCTTTTCATAGTTTTTTTCCTACCAATATTGGTTGATTTATGCACAGCTAATGAGAGTGCATGCATTCACTTGGTATTTAACTATAAAAGCAGTTTCTCTATTTAGCTACTGCCATTCAGTCATTAAGTGATCAAAATGACTCTAATACATATTAATTATATTATAGAAAAGTCCTACCTTAAGGTCAAATTTCAAACAAAAATGTCTTCTGTTAAACATGAGAAGTCATTAGTAATATGTCCTATAAAGAACATGGCTTACAAAACCCAATGTTTAGTAGGACTTGAAGGTAAGAAAACCTATTTAGTATAAAAGATAGATAAATCCCAAAATAAATGGGGAGGCCTGGAACTGAATATAGATGGAGATAACACTAGAGACATTTTGTAAAACATTGTATAGAAACTTATTACTCTAAAACCTTCACAATTTATATCTATACACAAATATAAAAAGAGTAAGAATGAAGTTAACCTACAATGAATGATAATGTACCTCCTAGACCCCTACAAAAAGCCCAAATGACAAGAATGTGTGACTCCATTTGAGCTGGTAGCCAGTAGAGTCTCATAGAACCACAAACATTACAGACTTTGGCCATTGATCTTGACTACTTTTCAGAAGTTAGAAAAAGACAGTATTGATGAAGACACAACACACTTGAGTCATCTAACACGGAGAAATTAATCTGGTATTAAGCAAGAAACTTCGTCCCTTCTTTGCTAGCTTTCATAGTGCTAGGGGGCAGTATGTAATCTACCAGAGCAGTCACAGAGTACAGAAGAGTAGCTACATATATGAACTCACCGAGAAGTGAGAGCCACATATAAGCTCAAGCCAGACCTAATCCTAAAATGAAAAGCAGAGGTGGGCACAGAGTTCCACTATTGGCCAATAAGCTATTGACAATTCTTAGCTCCTGGGAGAGTCAATTTACTTCAAGACTGTTTTCCCTATTAAGTAGACCATGCTTCAGTACATGGCCAAACATTCAAGAATATATGGACGTATACATTAGAGTAGATGAATGAAAAAGAAAAGAAAAAGTAAATACAGACTTGGGTTGGTTAGGAATTGGTAGGGGAAGATCTAGGAGGACCAGAGAAAGAGTAAATATTATATAATGTATAAAATTTTCAAAGAACTAATAAAATTTTCATACATATAATGTTAATAACAAAAATTGGACAGACAAGGAAGAAGGTAGGAATAGGCATTCATATTACAAGTGCTCTAGTGGGTATGAAGCAATAGCTGAGTTAGAGCGTGAGTAGGGTACAGATGTTATAGAAGAAATTGGTACCACATATGTTCATACACATATTACTTGAGAAAAAGTTCACAAAAATCTCAGCACAGAAATGTTTATAGTTTTATTTGAAATTGTCAAATTTTGAAAATAAGAAAGTAATATTTCAGAGATTACTAGTTAAAATAATGCCCATCTGAGGGCAAGTCTAGGACTCACCACAAATAAAAATACCTCATTATGTCCCCACAAAGAGCTCAGAAAGTCTTTGAATATATATGCTAGGTAAAAGAGGTATGTATGAAAAGCTTACTAACTCTGATTCCAAATAGGTAATATTTGGGGCAAAGTAAATACAGACAGGAAGAGGACCTAACCAATATAGAAATACTCTTTTCCAAAAATTAAGTGAAAAGCTGTCCACTTTATATATGTCATTCCTGCAAGCAACTAGGTCCAAACTCAGAATGCTTGTTTCTATCTTACATTTTGGGAACACTTCCTGGCCAAGGGTCACTGAAATTTGGCTTCTCACTGTCATAACTATTTGTACCTCACCTTCCTGAATCTTTCTGAAGCATTTTACAGCCTTGAACAACATGTCACCATTTTTGCCCCTGCTATTCTTCTGGAATACTGACATGACCTTTTACTTGATCCATTAAAAATGTACTCAAATTGTGGAGCCTAGTCACAGTGGATTCATTTACAAAACAATCTCATACCCACAGTTTAGGTAGCATTGAGGAAGAAGAGGGAGAAAGATTGTAAGAACCAATGGATCAGGAAGATTATTTGAGATTGTGTCTTTTAGTAAAGTCAGAACTTAACCCATATAGTCTTACCTACATGACCACACAAGCATGAACCAAACATGAATGAAATTAATATACATGCCAATATTGTCAGGGAAAAGCCCATGAAGCCTCAACCTTACTAAAAGAATTATAGGCAACTGAGGATACCTGGGAGCAAGAGAGGTGGTCTTCCACAAGAAAGAGGACAAAAGTTGGATAGAGAGTGCCACATGGTCAGACTGGAAAATACAAGTAACAGTATATAACTGAGAAGGAAATATATAGGAATATATATATATGGATATGAATATACACATACATATTCAATGATTATTAATGAAAGAGTTCATGAATTTGAAGATGAGTAGAGGGATATATAGAAGCATTTGAAGGGAGAAAGGAAGAGGGGAAATAAAAAGAATTTTACTATAACATCTAGAGCACTAAAAGTTAAATTCAAATTTAAAATGCACTACATACAGTGTAACTTTGTCATTTACGTACATGAATATATTTTATGCCAAAGTTATTATAACAATGCTTTACTATGGTCTCCCTTCTCACATCTTGTCCACCTTGTTAATTCCCTTTGTTCATTTAGATGGTGTATTATCTACTATATGTCACATACACATTATGTTTTATATGATTATATAAAATCTAAATACAACATATGAGAAAACAAGCATACTATAATTTTCTTTGTGAGAACTACCTAGTTTAATATTATCATCACCAGTTGCCATCTATTTTCCTACAAACAACATATCTTCACCCTTCTTCATGGTTAAAAATTTCCCATATCTCATAGTATTCCTTGTCTTTCCTCTATTATTAGATACCTGTATTATTGGTCTTATAACTCAGAAAATGTGAATGGGCTGCAATTAACACTTATGTTCAAGTGTGTGTGCAATATGTTGAGTTGAAGTCTTTTTTTTTTTTGATAAACACTCAGAAGTAGTATGAAACATCCATGGGGTTATAATTTGAATTTCTGAAATAGATATTCAAAACATTTCATATGTTTATTGGGTATGTTTCATTAACTCATTTATTAAATTGTTCACTATCATACTTAGAGCTCAAGTTCTTCATATAACTTTCCTATTCAATTCTATCATTTTTTCTATCATGTTTTCCAATATATTTTAATATTATAAGTAGATTTACTTAAAGTGTATAATTAAAAGTTTCATATATAATTTTGATTACTAATATACAGAACAGTAGAAAATACATAGGTACATATTAGATTGAGAGGCATGAACAGAAATGTTCATGAAATAGATGCACAATTTACTCTTATATGTTAATTAATGCAAAGAAAGACAGCTAATATATTCAATTTGTTAAGGTTTTAGAAATCTTACTGTTTCTTAAATTTTGTATCAACTTCAATTAGATAGATCTTGGTGATGATAAAAGTTACAAGGCAATAAATGTGTGATTTTTGGAGCTTCAGTTGGGATAGATTTGGAAATTTTCAAAATAAGTTGCAAATACTATTTTAAGAACAGAAAGATGAATATTCCGGCAAGAAGGATATTACTAATTACAACATATTTCATATCACTGGACCAATGAAACAAGAGAAGAAGCATGTGAGACCTTGAAATATTTGGCAAGTGTTTGAGTTTTCTGATGTTACTTTTAACCAGCAAGCATAATTGCTACAGATAAACTCTTATTTTTGAATGGATTTTTAAAATAAATATTTTAAAGAAACATTTTAAAAACCTTCAATGTTATTCATAAATATCATAAAACCATTGTATATCATATTTGACCACTGAACAGAATCTTTTTTATATTTTTATTTATAAATTTAAATTTAAATTAGAAACCAGGTTGCTTCACATGTCAATTCCAGGTCCCTCTCCATTTCCCGCCCCTCCTCCCGTGCCCTCCCACCAACCCCCGCAATATCCCTTCATTTCCCCAAGGAGGGTGAGTCCCTCCCTGGGGGTGTCCATAGTCTGTCATTTCATCCAGGGCTGGGCCTAGACCCTCCGCCAAGAGTTCAGAGTGAGAGTGCCTCTCTCATTGTTGGATGGGAGTCCAAAGTCCATTTGCATACCCAGGATAAATGCTGATCTACTACCCAAGGCTCAATAGATTACCTAGGCCTCCTCACTGACACCCACGTTCAGGGGGTCTTGATCAGTCCCATGCTGGATTCCCAGGCATCAGTCAGAGATTCAAGAGTTAACCCTTGTCAGGTCAGCTGTTTCTGGGGGTTAAACCAGCCCAGTCTTAACCCCTTTGGTCATCAGTCCTCCCTCTCTGTCACTGGATTTCTTGAGTTCAGCTCAGTGCTTAGCCGTGGGAGTCTGCTTCTGCTTCCATCAGCCACTGAATGAAGGTTCTGTTTCCCAGACTCTCTGGCAATGGGATTGTAGGCTGGCACTGCCAATATCTATGTCTAAAATCCATATATGAGGGAGTACATGCCATGTTTCTCTTTTTGTGACTGGGTTACCTCACTCAGGATGGTTTCTCCTAGTGCCATCCATTTGCCTGCAAGTTTCAGGATTCCATTGTTTTTTCTGCTGAATAGTACCCCATTGTATAAATGCACCACATTTTACCTATTCACTCTTTGGTTGAGGGGCATCTAGGTTGCTTCCAAGTTCTGGCTATTACAAATAATGCTGCTGTGAACAGGATCTTGAGACATCTATTTGTATAAAGATGGGCAATATTTACCTTGATTTTGATTGTAATTTGACATGTTGATTTAGGTATATACATGAAAGAAATAAATTTATAAAATATAAATATGAAAGTTTGTAAGTTTATTTACTGATAAATTCATTCCTTTTTTGAAATATATTCGTTTGATTATGTGGAAAATATTCCAACCGTATTCAAATGAAATGGCATTCAAAAAAGGTTTAAAATTATTAACAATGTGTCTTGTGTTGTTATATGTAAAATAATTACCCATAAACACTCTTAAAAGAATAATTAAAGGGATTATGAAGAATACATAAAGGGATTGTAGCAGTTAAAATTAAATTTAAAAGTTAAAATTGATGGAATGAGAGATAACTCAGTTGGCCAATTGCTTGCTTTGCAATTAAGAGCACTATAGTGTAATACCCAGGGCTCATGTTGAGGAAGCAGGCATGGTAACCCATGCTGACAACCTCATTCTGTGAAGGCAGAGATAGAATGATCTGTCTTTCTCACTGGTCTATTAGTCATTTCTAGCTGGTAAATTCTAGGCCAGATTAAGACCTCAAAAATAACTACCATCTTTCCTCTACATGCTTGGGCCTCCTTCTCTCTCTCTCTCTCTCTCTCTCTCTCTCTCTCTCTCTCTCTCTCTCTCTCTCTCTCTCTCTCTCTCTCTCTCTCTTTCCCTCTGTCTCTTTCTCTCTGTCTGTCTCTGTCTCTCTCTGTCTCTGTCTCTCTGTCTCTCTCTCTCTCACACACACACACACACACACATACACACACACACACACACACAGAGAGAGAGAGAGAGAGAGAGAGAGAGAGAGAGAGAGAGAGAGAGAGAGAGAGAGAGAGAGAATTACAATTCAGGATTGTGTTTCTATGATTTCTGAGATTTGATCCTTTCTCTTTTGGAGAGCACATAGTTGTGAAGGCTGTTACAATTGAGGAATCAAGTATTGGTAACATTTGTACAGGAGATGTCACAGCAACTTCTGTTCAAGTTTGGGAATGACATCTAATGCATTGGGACACTCGTTTTTTTAATAGGTCACAGTTATCTCTGTATGCCACAAGACAAATCATCACTTGCCACTCAGTGATAGAAAGATTCATGCATGCCTTTGAAGCTCCCATTTTCAAATGAAAAAAGAATGTATCTATTTGGTTACAAATTTGGAAAAAGATCCACATGTTTGTATCCAAGCAGTGTCGATTGTCACTCATTTTCTTAATTCAGAGGTACAGATCTCTCCGCTTATGCTAATTAAGACATACCAACAGGATGCTTAGACATTGGAACTTCAGTTTCTTCTTTGAATTAAGGTAGGAGAAAAAAAGTGTTAATAAAACAAGTGTGCCTCTTAGTATTCTGCAGTAATTAATCTAGAATGTACATTCTTTTCTAAGAGTAGGATTCAGCTGGCTTACAGAGGCCAGATACATTTTTTGCTGAAGAAAGTTCCCAAATTCCCAGGGACTGCTCCAGTAGGTAGTGTAAATAGCACTGGGGACCGAGTGGGGCGTTGCATGGGTCTGCTTATTGTCCACATACCTTGTGGGAAGCAGCCATGCATCTTATAGCTTTGTAAAATAGTCCATGGATTTTATGATGTAGAAAAGCAGAAGTTTATTTCTCCTTTTTCAACATGTAAGCTTTTATTAAATGGACTTTCACAAATTACCCTATCTTTAACATATAAATGAAAAGGGATGTCCCTGTTTGCTTTCCTATTTCTAACACTTTCATTCTCACAGGAAAATACAAAAAAAAAAACCTGTAAGATGAAGTTGGTAGGCCATGCTACAGCTCATTCTAATGTTTTGAAGGGAAAAATTTGTAACAGGAAAAGGTACCAAGGTGTATGAAAGCAGATTCAGTAAATTACTAATTAAATATAAAAATAGTTCCTCATCTTATCAAAGAACAAACTACAAACACTTGTATAATCTAAGCATGTTCAATCAGCAAGCTTAACATGAAATCACTTAACTGAAAATCCATTTAAAATGTTAAAATCTACTTACGTTTATTAAATTCCTTCATTCATGTTGTTGGTCATTAACAACAGTTTGTGAATGAATCTGTATTTTCACAATTATGCTGAAATTTCACACGTTTCTTAAATTGATTCCTTAGACTACCAATAAATAAAAATAGCATTGACAAAGTTTGGGGAAAAAAGTGAATAATAGGTACTTGGGTAATAAATATTTTACACATGAAAAATTGACTTTTGGAGATCAATTGAATGAGTTATCAGTATCAAGTCGATCTAAAGAAAAATGTGTAAGTTATAGGACATGAAGAAAATGTCTTCAATGAACTAATATTTTCTAATCAACAGCACTTGGGGTAGCATTAGATATCTAACATACAAAGTAAAAAGGGAAAAACTATTTAGAGATATCTGAATCATGCAACATGTTAGGAAATCCTTTTTAAGAAAATCTTTTAAATTTAACTTTAATATTTTATATTCTAGTTCATGAGTACTGTATTTGCATACTTCCTTTTCCCCACTGTACTTCTCCTATATATTAGCTCTACCTCCCAATTTCATAACATCTTCTTCAGTCGTGTATGTGTGTGTGTGTGTGTGTGTGTGTGTGTGTGTGTGTGAATTCATCCCAATGAGTTTGTTTGGTGTTGGCCATATGTGTAAACATTTACATTTATAGATATATGATCATGTGGAATTTAATAACCAAGGGGCTTATATTGGGAGAAGACTACTCTTCCATTTTCATCAGCCCTTGAACATAAGAATAAGGCCTTATGAGATTTCCTATATCTACATAGACATATCAACTGGTGTATCTGTAAAGGCCTTTTTAGGGGACTATACACTTTTTAAGATTTTATGGATGAAGTTTCCCTGCCATGTGCAAAAGACAGAATCTGACAGAATATGTCTTAGCCTTCTGGCACTTACACCATTTCTAACCCCTTTTCCATGATAATTACTGTGACTTGACTGTAGAGGCATCATTGATGAATCAGTTTTTGATGAGAACCCCACAGGCAGTTGTTTTCCGAACTTTCAACAGTTGCGACTTTTTGTAATGGTCTTTGCTGTTTGCAAAAGTACGTTTCTTTACTGAGGGGTGAAGACTACACCCATCTGTGGGTATAAAGATAGGTATTTAGAATGTAGTTAGTGATTATGCTGGTGTAGGAGCCTGACAGATTGTAGGTTCTTCTCTTGAGTACAGGATCTTACCAGGGGTAGACTGTTGGCTAGACTTACAGTACCAAACATGAATTCCTTCAGCTATTGCTCACACATCTGAAGATGTGTGAGGGACAATGCTTCAGAAGGGATTCATTAAGTTGCTGTTTGATCATCTGACAGCTCATTCTCTCTCACTGGTACTCCTGCCATGAGGACATATGTCATTGGGGAAGGGGGCTCTTTTGACTAGCGCCATACACTTAAACTTCCAAAACTATGAGTCAAATAAGCTTCTTGTTTTTATATAAATACCAACGTAGCTACTGACAGTTGATGACTCCTAAGAGGAGAGTCAATTTGTGTTGGTGTGTGAGGTCAATTTTTGGTTTTTCATGCCCAATGGATGACTGAACACCCATGCATATATATGGGTAAAACTATCTGGAGCAAAGTAGTTATAAAGCAAATAAGTAACCAAGTAAATAAATACATAAGAGGTTCATGAAGTTTGTAGGGACTATGATAGGGATTCTGGGAACAGATGTAAATGAAGTATAGGGGGAGAGAATAGATTGTATATATGTATGAAAACTTTTAAAATAAATGGAAAATATCAAAAATAATATCAGCTATTTTGATATCTTGTGAAAAATAGACAACATTTTAACCAAGGGAAGTTAATTTCACAAAATAAATGAGGATAAACTATGAAGATTCAGTTTTCAGACATTTTGAATTCTGGTAAAAGCTTGCTACCTGGAAGAAGGACTTTTGCTCACTAAGTTCTTGTTTTTGATTTTTCTCATTACAGGTGTACTGAAAGAGTGAGAGTGAACTGACATTGCTTCCAATAAAGATACTAATCCTATCACATAATAACTACATCTTCACAAGCTCATTTTATCATAATTAACTCATTGAGACTTCATCTGCAAATGCATGAGAAGACAGAAGGACATTAGGATTTTAACAAATGAACATTTAGTTCATTACAGTTTTTATCACTGGGCCTACATCTCAAGGTCTTTCAACTGTTAAAAAAATTAAGATATTATATAATTTCTGCCTGGATCACAGGCACAAGCCCATAAAAAATTTGTACTTCAGTAGTTACAGCAGCAACATCATTAACAACCATATGACAGATCTACAGCCTTTCTGCTCAAAAGAATATTAAATATGGTGTATTCCTATTTTGGAATGTAGCCACACGTTAGAAATAAAGCATTAATACATGTTGGATTTTAAGTAAATCCTGGAAAGCCTGTGTTAAGTGAAAGATGACTTCCACATAAAGCATATATTGTGAGCTTCCTTTCATAGAGATGTCCAGAATGAGTACATAACAGGAAAAAATGTGATTTATTACCTGCTCAGGTCCAGCAGAAAAGAGAAGGAGAGAGAACAACTACATAGGGTGGAGATTTTGTAAGAGTGATGATACATGCATTATTTTGAGAATATGCTAAAATATTAAATTATGCACCATAAAATCCCTCCACTCAATTTCAAATTTCTGTTCATAATTGATTTCATAGTATGTATTCAATCTCTGCCAATTTATTCATTAAGTATAATATGAATAAATTTTATGTATTGGCTTTTTATTGTACTTAGCAATATTCCAATATTAGCAGAGGTGGTAAGTTCCGCTCATCCCTCTTGCATCCATTTTATGATCAAACTCGTGCTATTTTGGCTCACATTTCTTCAACTGTGTATTTCTTAGGAGTCATAATGTTTAATTGTTCACTAAAATTCTTACATCAGGGAGGAAGAGATTGCTAAGTATTTAGGAGCTGTGACTGCTCTTCCAAAGGACCTGGGTTTAATTCCCAGCACATACATGGTAAGTCAACCATCTGCAAATTCAGTTCAGTGGCTTCTTCTGGACTTCATGAGTATCAAGCATGCAAACTAACACACAGGCAAAATGCTCAGACATAAAAAGCTATTCATATTTCAAACTGTGTAGACTAATAAATGGAACAAAGCAATGCATGAAATATGAATATACATATACAAAATGCAATATTATATCTACAAGTAAATTCAAATCATTTCCATAATTATCCAATAAAACAATGTTTATCACTTGCTTTCATAAAGCTTTTGCTTTTAATCCTCATCAATTAGTATATTAGTTACTTTATTCATTGCTGTGGCAAAATTCCTGATGAAAGCAACTCAAGGAATTGGTCTGTTTGGGCTTGGGTTTGTAGCTCCAATGTGCAGTCCTTCCTTGCAGGGCAGTTTCAGCCAGGTGATTGAAGTAACTGTTTGCAGTGTATCCATTCTCTGTCTTCATCTTTTTGTTCTATCTGAAATCATATTCCCAGAAAATGAGGCTGCGCAGATTTAGTATAACTCTTTCGGTCTCAGTTAACCAAAGTCTGGAAACATGCTCATAGATGTATTCAGAGAGCTTGTCTTCAAGATGATTCTAGATCCTTTTAAGTTGACAACATTACCATTTCAATTAGAGTTCAATAAATTGAAGTATTCAGTATGCTTTAGCCGTTAAGTGTTTAGACATTTGAAAGTGGAAAAAAAAAATAGAGATTTCTCTTTAGCAGTGATAGTAAAGTACTAAGCAAAGATTAATGAAGAAAAGCTGTTCACACTTTGGAGGACTTTATATTCAGACCTATAATATATCCACATGCAACCTAGTTGCATGCAGCATAATATTTAACTTCTTGTCAAAACACAGATGAACTATCTACCTTAAAGAGAATATGTGAGAAGAAAATGAGAAAACATAATTAGTAAAACAACTTCATGTTGAATCGAGACACTGAATATTAATCACCTTTCACTGGCTTGCCATTTGAGTAAGCACACCTGCCTTTGTGGGTGTGTGATTATCATCCTCACAAAAAACAACACCGATTAGGTGAATATGTTATTGATGTGCAAGGTGAGACTTCTATATGTTCATGCTGCATGCAGCTATCAAGTCAAGACCCTCTATAATTCCTTTTATGACTCTGACTGAGGTAATTTTTTTGCCTCCATATATGAGACAAAACATGTATTACTTGATGTTGTTCATGTGTCTTATTTTGCTAAACACAGTGTCCCCAATTTTCTCCTACTTTGTAAATTTCTTTGTAGAAGGAATCTACTTTGTGTTGCACCCTTCCCCCATTGGGGTCTGTTGACTGCTTGTTACTAGGGGCTTTTAGCAAAACACTTCTCATCCCCTCCTCCCAGTAAAGCCTGCATGCAAGCTCCTGTTTATTGTCTAAATGCTAATTCCTGTTTTTGGCCCACCCCTTTGCGGGAGGGCCCTGGGAACATAGGCTTTTGACCTTGGTGTTTTTCCACCATACCTGCCTTTGGTATATAATGCTCTACCCTTGTACGAATGAGCTACTGTCTTTGTCATTGTTTTTATTCTTAGTCCTTAGCCTTGGATCGTTGTGAAGTATGGTAGCACTGTAGCTTCGAACACACCAGCAGTTCGATACAACTTTGTTCATTTCTTTCTTGTGGCCAATATACACATATCCAAGCAAGAGTAACACTTTTTCATCTATTCATCTGTTGAGTATGTATGATGACTCTGTATGTCAGGTATTAGTAAAAATTCCGCATTAATATTTTCATACAAGTACTGCTTTGTATACTGACATCATTTCATATGGATGACTACCCTGAAGTATGATCACTGGAAAATAAGGTATAGCTAACTCGATTTTTGATGTACTGCCATAAAATTCTCCATAATGGTTGCCAGGACTTATATTTCAATCAGCACTGTCTGTGATCTCCCTTTTGTTTAAATCCTGACCAGAGTTTGCTTTTTAAATGCTGACAGCTCTAAGTGGAGTTTGATTAAGTATCATCACAATTTTGTTTTGTATTTCTCTGATTGCTTGGAACACTGAAGATGTTATCAAAGATCTGTTGGTGATTTTCTTTACTTTCTTCTTTTTAAAAATAATTTAATTATTTTCAATTTCTGTGGGTTTCACCAGCCAGGTCTTGACATCTTTACTCATTATTCCTCCCATTCTGCAATGGATTCCATGAGTGAAGTTCAGTGTTTAGCTGTAGGTGTCTGCTTCTGTTTCCATCAGTTACTGAATGAAGGCTCTAGGATGGCATATATAGTAGTCATTAATCTCATTATTGGGGAAGGCCATTTAAGGTAGCCTCTCCACTATTGCTTAGATTGTTAGTTGGTGTCATCCTTATAGATCTCTGGGCATTTCCCTAGTGCCAGATTTCTCTTTTAACCTATAGTGACTCTCTCATCTTGCTCTCTTCTGTTCTTCTCCTGACTCAAACTTCCTGATCCTTCATGTTCTCCTCTCCCCTATTCTTCTCCCCTTCTCTTTCTCCTAACTCCCTCACCTCTGCCCCTATGCTCCCTATGGGCTCAGGAAATCTTGCCCTTTTCCCTTCTCCAGGGAAGTATGTATGTCTCTTTAGGATTCTCCTTGTTTCCTAGCATCTCTGGCAGTGTGCATTGTAGGATGGTAATCCTTTACTCTATGTCTAAAATCCATATATGAGTGAGTACATACCATGTTTGTCATTTTGTGACTGGGTTACCTTGCACAGGATGGTTTCTTCTAGTTCCAACCATTTACCTGCAGATTTCAAGTCTTGCAGAAACATGTAATTTGATTCATTATCTTCCTATCTGTGATCATTTTATTTCTTCCTCTTGACAGTAGTTCTGACTAAAGCTTAAAGAACATAGTGAGCATAAGCACAGTCATTGCCTCACTTTCCATATTATGTTGACATGTAGAGTTTTGTCATTGACAGTCTTTAAGGTGGCATACCTATTTCTTTTTAGTATTTTGATCATGAATGCATTTCTAATTTTCTTACTTTATCTATGGAGATGATCATCATTTTATCTCAAATTTGTTAATATGATATATTATATTTATTTATATATACTGTACTGTCAGTTTAATACTAGAATGGAATTAAGTGTTTCAGACAGGATGGCAGTAAGTTACTAGAGCTGGCTTTGATATCACCCACAGTCTGAACAATGCTAAACTTTATGATTTCATATTTCAGCCTCTGATGCTTATGAGTCTTCAGATACAATGTAACTAAAAAGGCAGATTTAGTTTTTTATATAGCTAAAGCCATTCAGGACATCCCAAACCAATTATTAAAAGTCATTTTATGTTGATTCCTCCTCTCCTTTTGCAGGAGATCTTGTAGCCATAAAAGAATATACATTGCTTAGCATTATCAAGCTTGCTTTTGAACTCTCAATGAAAAGTTGTCTCAGAGGTATATGGCATCGAGCTATGCAAAAACCCCTAACAGTTTTATTACAGGGACTGGTAGTCAGGGATGGGTAAGATTTTTCCTCCAGGCAACCTAAGACAGATCACACATGACAGAATATGTGGTCTGAAGATGGCTAAGTGCTGGAAGATCAAAGAAGATGACCTAAGACAGACACAGTCATCTGTCCTGTTGCAGAAGCAAGGTATTGTTTTATTAATTTGAGAAGAGGAAATTGTCAAGATCCATGAAATGGAGTCCATACCATCTTGCCGAATCTGTCTTATTGTTCATGAGACATTAGTTTAGTGGCTACAGGATGTTCTTGTCTTGGCTGGGGATGTCTTATCTAAATAACAATAGGTTTTGGCCCAGCTATGTTTACTCTCAACTCTGAAGGCCAGATGGCTAGTGTGGCTACCAAATACCTGGAGGATTAAGGGAAGTCTGTTGGCCCCTTATAAATGACAATTGAAGTCTTCTTCCTTTTGTCTTCACTGTTGGTTGAGTACATAAGATGGTGTACTAATAAACTAAGGGCATATTCAGTATGGATTGAATCTGTCCTCCCAACAGCTATCCTGTGTTTCTGTTCTTAACCCCTTTTTAGATAATCTTTCCCTCATCCACACTCTCCCACTCTGGTAAGAACCTGGGGCTACTCTGCTGACTCCAATTGCAACCCTGCAAAGACAGTTTCTAACAAACCTTCATGTAGCTAAGCTCAAGTTCAGCACCATCAGGTCGAGCCACTCCTTTAACCTGTAGGTACTTACTGTTACAAAATCAACTTTGATGGTGATTTTGGTATTTTTCATAGTCCTTTTGTATATCTTTTTATTTTTACTTAAGAGATATGTAAATTTCTCTGTCAATATCTTCAAAGACTCCCTATTCACTTTACTGTTCACATGTATTTACATAACTTTCTTGTTTTTGATTTATAGTTTTATTATATTTTTGTCAGGAAATACATACAAGGAATAAATTTATCTTTTACAATTTGTTAAAATTTATGGTCTAATATGTGATCTCTTGGGAAGAAACTAGTTCAAACTATATTTTTCAGTAAAGTCTAGAATGATTTGAGTTTCCATTCAGTAGCTTTGATCCACAGGGCATTTTATCATTGTTGTTTCTTTTTTGTTTTTGGGGGGGGTGCTTTGTTGAATGGGATTTGAAACTCCTGAAATTTTCTAGAGTCTTGAATGAGCTTCTCCACTGGTTTCTGTGATGGCTATATAACCACTTCGTTCTTTCTTAAAAATTTTTTCTTCATGTTTGTTTTCCCATGTGAACATATAGCTGTTGTTACTGTATTAATATTTTCTGTTTACTTGAAATATAATTTTCCATTCTTTCATTTCTTTTCTGTTTTATTTTCAATGCTGGAAATAAGAACCAAGGGTCTTGTACATGCTCAACAAATGTATGATTCTTTCAGACTCCTCACCCAAAAACTTAAAGGTAGATATTGTTCATGTGACATTTGAATCCTTTTTATAACATATTTCTGCAAAGAAAATTTCATGCCCTCCTGCATACACAGTAGAATATTAAACTTAAAATCTAATGTTTATTATACATATTAGATAACAGAAATACTCGATTTCCATATGCTTTTTTTTTTTTTTTTTTTTTGGTTTTTCGAGACAGGGTTTCTCTGTATTGTTTCGGAGGCTATTGGGCCAGCCCAGCCTCGAACTCACAGAGATCCGCCTGCCTCTGTCTCCCGAGTGCTGGGATTAAAGGCGTGCGCCACCACCGCCCGGCTCCATATGCTTTTTAAAACAGACTGAAAAATAACTGTTCCTCTCCTTAAACTTCCTCTTCTGCCTCACACTCCTATTCCTTTCATCATCTGTATCACTTAATCTTACCCTGTGTTCTGCTCATGTTGAACACTGAGGCAGTGTAGATGAAGCTATGTCTCAATGACAAGATGTTGAGGTCTTTTGAAACATGTCCAGGAGTGATATAATTGGGTCACATGGGAAACCCATCCCTTGCTTTGTGGAGGACATCTCCACTGGTTTCTGTGATGGCTATAACTCTTGTTCTCCTACTAGAATTGAGTATGTGTTCCCTTTTCAGACAGTCACCAATCAACCTTTGTTGTCATTTACTCAGTCTTCAATTTTTGTGATAAAAATACTAAATAATTTAATTTGCATCTCCTTGATAATCAAGAACAATGAAAACATTACATACCATATGACCTCTTCTATTTATTCATTTGTCAGTAAATTGCAACATCTTTGGTAGCTATATTCTCCATTTTCTTGGTGTTTAATTTTCCTTTTCTTTTGTTAGTTATTCGTGTATTCTAGATATGAATTCTTGTATAGTTATATAGTATAATTATCTAAGATTTTCTCCTGTTTTGTAGCCTAGGTCAGTTATTTAACAGGTTTTTGAAATACAAAATCTGCTTAATTTAATGAAGTTACACTTGTTTATTTTTAAACCTTATTTCATGAATGACCAGAGTCTTATTTAGAAAGAATGTATATGAACCTATATCTTGTAGCATATACACTCTACTATTCATTTAGAAGTTTCAGAGTTTCCAGACTAATATTGAGATTTCGTTTTTGTTTTAATTACAATTTAGAAATGAAGATGAAGTTCCATTTCTCTATATGGGTATCCACTTTCCTAGAACTGTTTGTTTCTTTTTTATTAATTATTTTCTTTATTTAAATTAGAAACAAGCTTGCTTCACATATTAGTCCCTGCTCCCTCACCCTCCTCTCCTCTCCTGCCCCCCACCAGCTCCTCCACCCCCTTGAAATCCTTTCTCTGCCCCCAGGGAGGGTGAGGCCCTCCATGGGAGATCTCTAAAAGCCTGTCATATCTTCCAGGGCAGGGCGTAGACCCTAACCTATGTTTCCAGGCTGAGATGGCATTCCTCTGTGTGGAATAGGCACCCAAAGTCCATTTGTCTGCCAGAGATAAACACTGATCTACTACCCAAGGCCCCATAGATTTCTGAGGCCTCCTCAATGACACCCAAATTTAGGGGGTCTGGATCAGTCCCATGCTGGCCTCTCAGCCATTAGTCTGGGGTCCATGACCTCTCCCTTTTTCAGGTCAGCAGTTTCTGTGGGTTTCACTAGCCAGGTCTTGACCCCTTAGCTCATCACTCCTTTCTCTATGCAGCTGGGTTCCAGAGTTCAGTTCAATGTTTAGCTGCGGTTGACTGCTTCTGCTTCCATCAGCCACTGGATGAAGGCTCTAAGATGGCATATAAGGTAGTTGTCCATCTTATTATTCAGGAAGGGCATTTAAGGTAGTCTCTCCACTATTGCTTAGTTTGCCAGTTGATATCATCTTTGTAGATATATGGAAATCTCACTAGTGCCAGATCTTTCCTCAAAACCAGTAATGACTCCATCTATTATGGTATCTCTCATCCTGCTCTCTTCTATTCTTCCCCAACTCAACCTTCCTGCTCCCCCATGTCTTCCTCTACCCTCCTCTCTGCCCCTCTTTTTGTCTCTGCTACCTAACTGCTCCACCCATGCTCAAAATCTACTTAGATCCTGTCCCATTCCCCTTCTCTGGGGTACCATACATATTTCTCTTAGGGTCCTCCCTGATTCCCAGACTCTCGGCCATGGGATTGTAGGCTGGCACTCCCTGATTCCATGTCTAAAATCCATATATTAGTGAGTACATACCATGTTTGTCTTTTTGTGACTGGGTTACCTCACTCAGTGCTATCCACTTGCCTGCAAATTTCAAGGTTCTGTTGTTATTTTTCTGTTGAGTAGTACTCCATTGTGTAAATGTTCCACATTTTCTCTATCGACTCTAGCATCTAGGTTGCTTCCAGGTTCTGGAGAATACAAATAATGCTGCTATGAATATAGTGGGACAGACATCCTTGTTGTATGAATGCACATTTTTTGGATATATGCCTAAGAGCAGAATTGCTGGATCTGGTGGTAGACTGATTCCTATTTTCCTGAGGAATCTCTATACTGATTTCCAAAGTGGCTGTACAAGTTGGCACTCCCACCAGCAGTGGAAGAGTGTTCATCTTTCCCTATATCCTATCCAGCATAAACTGTCATTGGTGTTTTTGATTTTAGTCATTCTTAAAGGATTAAGATCATATCTCACACTTCAGATAGATCCATGTCTATCGCCATGCACAAAACTTAAGTCCAAAGGGATCAAAAACTTCGACATAAATTCAGCCACACTGAACCTCTTAGAAGAGAAAGTGGGAAGCAACCTTGAACAAATTTGTATAGGAGACTGCTTCCTGAACAAAACACCAGAAGAACAGACACTAAGATTGACAACTAATAAATGGGACCTCCTGAAACTGAGAAGCTTCTGTAAGGCAAAGGACACAGTCAACAAGACAAAAAGGCAGCCCATGGAATGGGAAAAGATATTCACATCTGACAGAGGGTTGACCTCCAAAATTTTCATGAACTGTAAGGATGTCTTGTACAGATTAGGAGCCTAGAACTCTACTAGGAGACATGCCCATGCTACATAAAAGGTCTATCTAGGGCATTTATCCATGGTATATGTATCTTGGCTTTTCTGCAGGAGCCAACTGGGTTCACGATGTAAAACACAGAATGGATAGTTAAATTTTAACTTCAGGCAAACAACACAACATATTTTTAAAAGTATATTTGAGTATATTTGTTTGTGAGTAATGGGGGTGTTGAGATAGGGTTTCATACAATCCAGACTAGCCTTGAACTTCTTTTATGTTGGAAGTTATCACTGAAATCCTGATCTTCCTGCCTAAGTCTTCTAAAAGCTGGGAATATAGGCATGTACTACCATGTCTGGCCTTGGAGATCGTCATGTGAAAAAAATGCACTTTGCATCTGAAGTTCTAATTTAATTAGGCATTAAATGTTCTTACTGTCTATTTCTGCAACTGTGAACCCTCACCTTAATCAAATGGTTATGGTGAGAGTCTACAGGTGGCACAAATGTGGCCAACCAGCACATCATATTTTTCAGAGCTATAGGGGTGATTCATGTAACCAAAAAAATATGAGCATTCAATCAAAACTGGACATTAATCTTCAATGATCTTTCTATTTCTGAAAATCTGAGGAATACATTTCTTGCTTCTATTAGGCTGCTGAGCTGTGTTGTGAGAGAGACTGTCTCTAGTGACACAAGTGAGAGTCAAACTGAAGAATGAAGGCTGAAGTCAAGTGAAAATGAGAAAGGGAGAAGGATACACACACACACACACACACACACACACGCACACACACACACACACACACACACCACAGTGGCTGGTGGAAAATTAGTTAGATATCATTAGGTCTTCTGGGATGCAGTAGAATTTTACCTTTGAAAAGTCAATGGTGTGAAACTTTTTATCATAGTTATTGTTATAATCATCATTATTATTAATTATCATATGTATTACAACCTGAGCATACTTTCAACTCCCTCTCATCACTGCAGCCACTCTCCCCCATTTCCCCTCTCCTCCAGATCCACACCCACAGCTCACCTCAGAGCAATCCTCCCAGGGACTACAACTAAATACAATATAACATGCTTAAAAAAATAAAGATCAGACACATACCATCACATCAAGGCTGGAGATGGCAGCCCAGTAGAAGAAAAAGTGTCCCATAAGTAGACAAAAGAGTCACTGACCATCCCAATTCCTTCTCTGAGGAGTCGCACAAGAACACCAAGTTACTTAGCCATAACATAAATTCAGGGAAGCTAGGTCAGACCTATATGATTCCTTGATGTCTATGATTCCTACAGGCTCTTTTGTCTCAAAGAGCTATCATGAGCCCCTGCCAATTGATTCTGTAGGCTGTGTTCTTGTGATGTCTCTGAAACCTGTGACTCCTTCAAACCTTTCCCTTCCTCCATGGGACTACCCAAGCTCTTCCTAATGTTTAGCTGTGAGACTCTACATCTCCTACCATCCCATTAATTTCTGGTATATTTGATGACAAATATGCTAGGATCTGTTCCCAAAACACATTCCAGGTGAGACAAATTGCAGGTCAAAGATTTTGTGATTGGTTGGTGTTCAATCCACCCACCTAAAGCCTTGCCTGGTTATAGAAGATAGCCTGTTCTGGATCCATGTCCCCCATTACTAGGAGTCTTTGCTAGTGATTACTCTCTTATATTTCCTGGAGTTTCCATGGCACTAGGTTCCCATCTGGTCACCCAAATACCCTCTTCCTGGGAGAAGTCCTTAGGTATATATGTTTGTCTTATTGTTTGATGAATAAAGCACTGTTGGCCAATAGGGAAGTAAGATAGGTGGACCAGGAGTTGAGGAGGATTCTGGAAATATAGTCAAGGAGTGGGGGTCTCCATGTGATCCCAGGAAAAGAAAGAGGATGCATCAGTATGGCATCCTCAGAAAGATAAGCTATGTTTGTCTTTCTGGGTCTGGGTCACCTTACTCAGGATGATTTTTTTTTCTAGTTCTATCCATTTGCTTGAAAATTTCATGATGTCATTGTTTTTCAGATTTGAGTAACACTCCATTGTGTAAATGTATGTGTAAAACCACATTTCCTTTATTCTGCAGTCGAGGAACATCTATGTTGTTTCCAGTTTCTAGATATTATGAATAAAGGTGCTATGAGCATAGATTATCAAGCAGCCATACTATAGAATGGAGCATCCTTTGGGTAATTGCCCATGGATCTTGAGGTAGACTGATTTCCCACTTTCTGAGAAACCACTATACTGATTTCCAAAGGGGCTGTACAAGTTTGCACTCCCACCATCAGGGGAGGAATGTTCCTCTTTCTCCACGTACCCTCTAGCATGAACTGACAGGTATAAGATGGACTCTCAAAGTCCTTTTGATTTGCCTTCCCTAATGTCTAAGGATGTTGAACATTACTTTAATTGCTCCTAGGCCATTTCTGTTTTCTTTGTTCCAAATTCTATGCTTAGACTTGTGCCTGACTTTATAATTGGGTTATGTAGTTTGTTGATATATAGCTTCTTAAGTTCTTTAGATATTTTGGATATCAGCCCTCTGTCAGATGTCAAATTAAATAGAATCTTTTATCATTCAGTGGGATGCCTTTTTCCCCTGCTGACATTGTCCTTTTCAGTTTCATAAAGTACCAATTATTAATTGTTGATCTTACTACAGGCATTATTGGTGTCCTGTGCCAGGATATTCTAGGCTATTTTCTACTTTCTCTTATGTCAGATACACTATAAAGTTTTGTCACTCAAATTGGTTTAATAAACTTCTGGATGGCCAGTAGTCAGGCAGGAAGAATAGATAGTACCAAAGGATGCTGGGATAGAGAACGGCAGATTCAGAGGAGATGCTAGACACAGAGAGAGTAGGGTGTGTAGAAAATTATGAAACAAGTTATGAGCCATGATGGAATATTCAGGTCTTGTTGTCATAGGATAGCTGTGCTCTTGTATTGCCATATTGTCCTGACTGTGGTTGATTGTGTTCTTACACTGGCATTTAGCATCTGGGTTTGGGATGATTAGGTCTAAACTCTGATTTTTGAGTTTTTCTTTGTTGGAATGATGTTTTGTTTTTTGGTTTCTGATTCCTTTTTTTTCTAGTCTTTGTGGTTTGGATTTCTAGTTGCAGGTATATCCTCTGATCTAGTAGGGAGTCTCTGCACAAGGTGGGAGTTGGCCTTCTGATGGCAGGCTTGATATTTGGTGCAGCGCGATTCTCTGTTCTTCCGAGTGGTGTGGCCTGTACTTGAGCAGCAGAAGTCAGTCAGGGTTGAGGCAGGACCTGGCAGTGGGGTGAATGATTAACTGGGATGAATGTGTTATGGGATAGATCTTTGGTACTGAATCTAGGCAGTGTTGCAGTTCGTTTGGCAGGCAGGTCATTCACCTCTTCTTTAGAATTGCTTTATATGTTTCAATTTGTATGTTTTCCCTTCCACTGATAGACTTACTTCAGGTTGATTTTGTTTGTTGTTGGTATTGTTAATAGTTTTTTATTTTGGTGCTATTGTAAATGTGGTTATTTTCCTTCTATCTTTCTCAGCATATTCATCTTGGTTATTTTGGAAGGATACTGGCTTTTGGTATTTTAATATCATTACCTGTCACTTTGTAGAAAGTGTTTGCAAGCCCTAAGAAATTTCCAGTGAAATTTTACTGCCTCTTCTATATATAAAAATAAAGATACTGTAATTCACTTTTCCATATTCATATTCTTTCTTATATTCTTCCCATGTCTTATTGTTTTCACTACGACTTTAATGACTGTGTTGAGTGGAGGTGGTAAGAGTGGACATGGGTTTTTGTCCTCTGATGTTAGTATGAATGTTTCAAATTTTTCTTGATTTTACATTACTGTGGCTGCATGTTTGCAATATATAGTCTTTACTATGTTGAGATGTGTTTGTTCAGTCCATAGATCATCTAAGACTTTACCATGAAAGAATGTGGAGCTTGATCAAAGACCTTATTGCATGTATTGTAATGACCATGTGATTACTGGGCTTGAGCCCATTCCTGTGATAAATTACATTTGTTGATATAGTCTAATTACCAATCCTGCTTGATGTGAGTTAAACCTACTAGATCATTGTAAAAGATTTTGAAATATTTCCTAAACTTGGGTCACAAGTACTTTATTGAGTATTTATGTTTCTACACTCTTCAGGGTGATTAGCCTGTATGTTTTCTTCCTTTGGCTCCTTATCTGGCTTTGGTATTACTATTATATTAGTTTTTAAAAATAATTTTGCTCTTCCCTTAAATATTCTATGGAATAAATTGATTAATGTTGGTGTTTACTTTCCTTTGAAGATTTGCTAGAAAGTTGCAGCAAATTCACTACACTGAGTATTTTTTTCATGAGGAAGTTTTAAATTCCTACTTCTATTTCACTGCTTTACATGGATGTATTTAGATGATTTGCTTTATGTTGCTTTAATCTTGGTAGGTTATATGTATCCAGAAATAGTTCTTTTTCTTTAGAACTGGATACATATAACTGGAATTTGTATTTTTAAAATATGTTTTTATTATTCTTTGAGTCTCTTGCTTTCTGTTGTAATATTTTCTTTTTTAAGTCAATTTTATCAGCGTTTTCTCTACCTTTCTGTTGGTTTAATTTGGCTAGGAGTTTTTGTTTTTTGTTATTCTTATTTATCTTTTCAAACAGCCAACTCTTAGTTTCTTTGATCTTTTGCATTTTTTATTTGTTTCTTTATAATATTTTAACTTCTGTATTGATCTTTATTATTGCTCCATGTCTAGTGCTTTTAGGGTGGTGTCATTCTTTGGATTTTGAGTGCTTTAAGGTATATTGTGATTTGAGAACTCTGATTTGAATATAGGCACTTAGAGATATAAACTTCCCTCTGAGAATGGTTCATTGTGTACCATAGGTTTTATTATGTTGTATTTACATTTTTATTCAATTGAAGGAATTGTTTTATGTCATCTTTATTTTTCAGTGACTCATTGAAAACATGACTCATTTATAACTCAACAGTGAGCCATTTTATCTTCATGGTTTTCATATTTTCTGTATGTTCTCTTGCTGTAGAATTCTGCTTTTATCCCTTTGTGGAAAAGTAGCATATAGATAATTTTCCACTTTCCTGTATTTGTCATGCTTTGTGTCTAAATATGTGACCTATTTGAGGATTTATAACATTGGATGCTGAGATGAATGTGTCTTCTTCAGCTTGGATGAATATTTTATAGATGTCTCTAGATGTTCTATAGATGTCCACTTGATCTATATAATGACAAGAATGGAGTATCAAAGCCTACGTCTATTGCTGTTTGGCAGTAAATCTGGACTTTTAAATGTAGTAATATGTGTTTTATGAAATTATATGGGCCTGAGTAAATATTGGGAATTTAATTTTTTACTTAGTAAATTATTCACTTGATTAGCATGATATGATTCATTTTATTTCATCTGACTAGATTTGGTTTGAAATCTATTTTGTAGGGTGTTGGGATAGCAATGCTTGATTGTCTTCCTGTACCATAGGCTGGAAATACCTTTCTCTCAGTCCTTTCATCCTAAGTCCATGTTTACCACTGATCTTGGAACATAATTCTGTAATGCAGCAAAAATATTGAAATTTATTTTCTAATATTATCTGCTGTAATTTTTGATAAGGATATTGGGGTCATTTATAGGCAGACTTACTATAGAAAAAATTGAGTTATATTTTGTAAGTTATCATTTTGTCATTTTGCTTTGCTTGGGAATTCTGAAGTCCTTTCTTGCTTAACAATTGTGTTAACAACTTTTTCCCTCCTGTAGTCTCTTGAAGGCATTTATTTTTTGTTTAATACAAAGTATTTCCTAGAGTATTCCCTGTAGAACTGGTCTGGTGGTCGTAAATTCCCTTTTCTGCCTTTTACCATGCAAATTTTTCTTTGACTTCCCATTATCATAGACAGTTTTGACAGGTTTATTAGGCTGGGCTGACAGGTAAGACCTTTTGAAATTGTGTTATATCATTGATTGAAAAGTCAGCAGTTATTCTGATGATCCTGCCTTTATACGAGACTTACTCTTTGTCTTCTGCAGATTTCAATGCACTATCTTTGTTTTGCACATGCAAAATTTTAACTATAGCATCATATAGACTTTCTATTCTTGCCCTGTCTGGTGTATTTTTATGCTTTTTATATCTGGATAGAAATCTTTCAACATACATGGAAGCAATTTTCTCCTACGATTTTATTAAAAATATTATTATGCCAATGAAATATAATGTTTCTCTTTCTTTGTCTATAATTCGTGAATTTTTGCATTTCATGATGGCCCAAACTTCTTGTATATCCATTCATAAATTATTTCCTATTATTATTAATCTTGACCAAATGTTTCAAATCTTGTATTTTTGTCTTCAAACCTGGACAATGTCTCTCCCACATCATGCATTTTATTAGTGGAACTTTCTGCTGAACTTTGCACATGAGTGTTTTCACTGACTCTCTAAAAGTTTCATGTGCTTTGATTATTTTCACCACAACTCCTCCTTTACTTCTTCAAGACTCTCGTTTTTTCAATATTCCAACCCCAACTTCATTCTTCCTTTTCTCATATTTTATGGGTTGTATTTTGAGAAAATCATCCATGACTACTAAATCCATATTTTTCTCAGTCACCCTTTCCAACAACAGCTGCTTCCTCTCTCCCCAAGTGACCACTTATTCTTTAATTAGTGCTGTTTCATGTGCATATATCCAAACATGCATACCAATATAAATCATACTGAGTCCATTTATCTTTGCTCATTCAATCTTCTAGGCCCTTATTCTGAGATATTCCCTGAACAATAAGTGATAGCACTTGATGCATAAAACATTCCTTTCTACACCTTTTTCTCCCTACCTCCTCCCATAGTCTTTTTCTGTTTTTCTGGTTTTTGCAGTTACTTCAGGATTTATATTCAAATCTACCAATTCAGAATTTGTATCAACAATAAGGATGAACATGTGATTCTCCTATTTCTGAATATGGGTTACATCACTTTAAATAATATTTTCTAGTTCTATACATTATCTTGAAAATTACATATTCTTATTTTTTGAAAGTTGAGTAGAATTCCATTGTGTGGATGTGTCATATTTCTTTTTAAAGCATTCACCAAACTGAAAGATGTTATTTGTATCTCCTAGCAATTAAAAATAGTTCTGAAGAACATAAATGAGAAAGAAACTATAGTGTAGAGTCGTGACACCTTTAAGCATTTGCCAAGGAGTTGTGTAGCTGGATTGTATAGTAGAGATACTTTTAGCTTTTTGATAATTCTTCACATTGATTCCCATAATGGTTGCAAAACATTGCAATCCTACCAACAGTCAATGAGGATTTCCTTCATTCCATATATACACCAACATTTGTAGTCAGCTCTTTATTTCATCTTAGTGATTCTCTCTGTGGTAAAATGAATCTCAAAGTAGTTTTAATTTGCATTTTCTGGCTTCTGAAAATGCTAAGCACATTTTAAGAAATTACTTAGACATTTTTATTTTTTCTATTGAGAACTGTCAGTTCAGAGCCACGGCACATTTTTTTAGTTCATTATTTGTTTACTTGACTCTTCATTTTTTTGATTGCATGTATATTGTAGATGTTAACATCCTTTTAGATATAAGGCTACAGAAAGATTGTCTCTTACTCTGTGGGATTCCTATTCACTTGATTATTTTCCTTACTACGTAAGAGAATTTATGTTTCCTGATATTCCATTTACTATTTGATATCCTGAACCCCAGAGTGTTAAGAGAAGCTTTTTCCTTTGAGAGGATGCCTTCCTGCCAGCCTGGTTCTAGAGCCGCATCGGTCCCAAATAAACACACAAGATGCTGTATTAATTATGAAGCTGTTGGCCTTGCTTGTTTCTTACTGGCTAGCTCTGACTTAAGTATTTACCCCATAATTGTTAATCTATGTATTTCTCCATAGACGTTCCAGGCTTCCTACCCCATGGCGGTTACATCTTGAATTCTTGTGTTTCTCCTTCCCAGAATCCTCCTGGACTCCTAGTCCCACCTATCTAGTTTCCTATTGGCTCAATAGTACTTTATTGACAAATAACAGGACTTCTCCAACATCTCCTCTTTTCTGTTTAAACAAAAGAAAGGTCTGAACTTTAACATAGTCAAATTATATACAACAGACCAGCTATCATGCAAGAACACAGTTACAGCATTTTGTCTATCAACATTTAACAAGATTTAAAGAAAATATCATCTATCTCATTCTTGTGAGTCCAAAGTCCTATATGTAGTTTATCTCTTATCATAACTAAGGAAAACTATAATTATAACTATCTATCTTCAACTCCATCAGAGACCTCAGAAGGATAATATATAAACCCTAGGACTGACAGAGACATCTTACTGCCTGGACAGTCACCCGAAGTCCCTCTGTAACGTTGGGGCATCCATCTTCAGCCCATAGGCCACAATGTGTCTGGAACACTTCTCAGCAAAGCAGGAAATTTCTAACTGTCCATCTGCATTGGCAGTCTGTGTCCTGCAGAAAGTCTGGTAGACTCTTCCATGAAGCAGGAACCCTGTAAGTCTGAGTTCAGCAGTCACTTTCCTGTGGGTCCTGCATGTCCAGATTATACAACAACAGTCAAAAAGTACAGGCAAGAGCAGTTTCTTGCCCAAATGGCTAATTTTGCCATGTTGAAAGCAAACTTCATAATGAGTTTCTTCAATGCCCATTTTCCTCTCAGACATAATTGGTGCTGCCAGGAGCAGACATTTCTCATTGTCAAGAAAAATGATAAACTATTTTAAATGCCATTTTCTGAAGGTCTTTGAGAGATTTGAAGACTGTTTATCTATCTCAAATATATTTCTGTATATCTAGAAAACCTAACTTACCTAACTATAAATTCTATTATCAATAACTATCTATAGTCTGTATTCAATTATGTATTACATTTTAAAAGATCAGTATAAGCACAATACTTAATCAAGAGGAGAAATATAAACATCACAAAATTGACCTTGAATTTGTATCAATAAATGAAAAACAATACCCATACCATAATTCTCCTTTTTACCATTAAAAAAGATTGGCTGTGATCACTAGCCTATTATAAACAATCCCATTTAAATGAAAACATCGATTTATAAACAAGATGGGAATTAGGACGTCGCTCATTCCAAACTGCTTCGTGCTGGAAGGGTGTGCCGTTCATACCATGGGGATCATGACAAAACTCAGAAACCTGTATAAATCCTTATTTTCATGGTCTGTAAAGCTCCAACATCTTAGCTGTTTCAGTTGTTGGAACACCTGGTCTACTGCTTCCGGGGGTCTTGGTTCGTCAAACCACAGAAGCCTGGAAGGAATCCTCAGCTTTTTATTTTCTGTAGAAACATAAATAAAATCTCCTTTTCCGAGTAACATATCCTTATACTTAAATTTTGAAGTCAAGGCATTTTCAAAAGATATATGTTGAATTAATTCAGCAGCATTTATAATCAAGTGTACTTTAGCATTTGTTCCTTCCTTAGCAATGAAAAAACTGAAAAACACAATAGTGTACAGTATCTTCTCTCTGTGTATTTTCCATCTTTACGTGGCTTATTTATTTATCTATTATTACTTTATTTATTTTACTTTTATTTATTTTTCTCTGAGACAGGGTTTCTCTTTGGAAATCTGCCTACCAGCGTGTGCCACCACAACGCCGGCTTTTGTATTTATTTACCACTTTGCCGTTTCATTTTCTCTCTCAATCTCACGTATATTTTTAAACACACTGTAAACCTTTAGAGGCTTTCCTTTATCCAAGTCTGACTTTACAGTAAATCTCTATGTTTTTCTGGCCACATGTCTTATCTGTTAAAACCGCGGCTGTTTTAAACTGCCGCGGTCAAGATGGTGGGCATAAGCATGATTCCAGCTTACTGTCTCAGTCCATGCTGACATCCAGCAAAAGCTGCCACTTCCAGCTGTACATACACACCTTTCAATCGTTAGCAGAGTCTCTTAAAACAACCTTGCTGGGTTTTTTTTCTTTTTATGCCAAGTAAGGAAGACTCCAGTAAGCGAGCCATGTGAATCTCAGCATGTCGCTACCAAAACACCTGAGAAAAATGCTGCTACCAAAAATCTGTGCTTCTCTCCGTTCTTCTGTTTCTAAAATTCCTTTAAAGCTTTTGTCATTCTACGTGGAAATTCATCATCCCACTCCTGATCACCGTTTTGTTAAGAGAAGCTTTTTCCTTTGAGAGGATGCCTTCCTGCCAGCCTGGTTCTAGAGCCGCATCAGTCCCAAATAAACACACAGGAGGCTATATTAATTATGAAGCTGTTGGCCTTGCTTGTTTCTTACTGGCTGGCTCTGACTTAAGTATTTACCCCATAATTGTTAATCTATGTATTTCTCTTACTGGAGATGTTCCGGGCTTCCTACCCCATGGCGGTTACATCTTGAATTCTTGTGTTTCTCCTTCCCAGAATCCTCCTGGACTCCTAGTCCCACCTATCTAGATTCCTATTGGCTCAACAGTACTTTATTGACAAATAACAGGCAAATAACAGGACTTCCCCAACACCAAAGCAAGATGGTTCTATCCAAAATGTCCTTCTCTGTGCCCCCGACTTTTGAGATACATCCTGTGTTATTCTAGTAATTGTAGCAGCTCTAATTTCACATTGAGGGCTTTGATCCATTTACAGTTAATTTCTTTGTGGGGTGACAGATATGAGTATAATTTTATTCTTCTGCCTGGGGAAAATCATGCTTTCCTAGAACTACATGTTAAACATACTCTCTTTCATATTTTTTGTGACTGTGTTATATATTTATTGGCTCTAATTTCATTCAAGTGTGTTTATATCTACTAATCTGTTCCACTTATTTACCTGTCTGCTTTCTGGGTTGCTGTCTGTTTGTTTCTGGCACTACCATGCTATTCTGTAGTATAGCTTGAAATCCAATAAGGTAACCTTTCATGCATTCTTTCTTTTGCTCAAGATTATTTTGGCTAACTTGAGTCTTTATGTGCATCCATGTAAACTTCCATCTTACTTTTTCTATTCCTATGAAGAATTACATAGGAAATTTTCTTAAAATACTATTGAATCTCTAAATTGCTTTTGGTAGGATGGTCAATTTATCAATGTTATTTCTACCAATTAATGAAAATAGTACATTTTCCATATTCTGCTTTCTTAGTTAATCTTTTTCTTTGGTAACTTAATGCTTTTATTGTAGAATTCTTTATTCTCATGGATTCAGTTCATTTATGTGTGTACATGTTTGTGTGTCTAGTTATTTCAAATGGTACTGTTTCCATGTTATTTCTCTCAGCAGGCTTCTTATTGATATATAGAAAGGCTACTGGTAGTTATAAATTGATTTTGCATCCTGCTACTTGACTGAAATTATTGAAAACTTCTAGAAGTTTGCTGGTGGACTCTTTTGATCTCTTGTTTATAATATACCATAGGTATAATTTGACTTTTCTTTATTTGCATATCTTTAATTTGCTTCTCTTGTTAGTACTTTGAATAGTATACTAAAATAAGTTTGTATAGCAGACAGCATTCATTTCTTATTCTAGTAGGAATACTCCCAAATTTTTCTGTTTAGGAGAATGTTGACCATGGGCTTGTCACATACGGCCCTTAATCTGTTAAAGAGTTTCGTCATGAAGATCCATTAGATTTTTTATCATGAAGACCCAGGCATGACCCTCAGCAGAAGATTGGGCCCTTAAAACATCCTGGCTCTGGATGGAAGCACTGGCCAGTCAGGTCAGGATGATTCTTGTGACATAATGACACCTAGACACCACCAAGACCCTAACAAGAAGTCCAGGATTGTGGCTGCAATCATGGACTTCTGTGTAACATTTGTTGAAAATTCCATACTCACCTTTCATCACAGGCCCCGGCCTCAGTAGGACCTTGGACCCAGACATGTCTCTTGAGAGCAACTGTGTCTGGATGTCACCATTGTCCTAAGTACCAGTGTAGGCCTCTCAAATTGGCCTGGGCTCCAGTGGTAGTGTGGCCCTCACAAATCAACGTGGCCCCAAGACTCAGGTGTTTTTACAGCCTATGATGGTAACAAGAGCTTCGGATATTAACATGCATGGACTCTTGCTGCAGTAGAGCCATGGACTCAAACATGGCCCTCACTTCCAAAACTCCAGCTCTGGCCTGGATAGCACCATGGCATTGGGTAGCAGTACAGGCCATACATATTTGCTTGGCCCTGTCTGTGTCATGGTCCTCAAACACCAATCTGGACTCAGGTGGTTGACATGACCCTCGGCATCCTCATATGTCAATCCATATCCTGGCCTCTATATGCCCACAGGCTCAGATATGGACCTTGGCAGCAGCCTGGGACCATATGGCAGCATGGCCTCAGGTGGCAACACAGACCAACCAGATCTGTATGACCTCAGCTTCAGGATGACACCCAGACTCAAAAAACAAGAAGACCACACGCTGTGGCCCATATCCCAGGTCTCTATGTGGGTCCCAGTGCAATCTGGACCACGGACTTCAATACAGACTACAGTTGCAGCTGGACCACGGACCCGGAAATGGCCTTAGGCAGCAGCTCAGTGATGTCTATATCTTGACTCCAGATGAAAGTCCTGGAAACTCAGATTGAGATTGCTTTGGCAGCAGCATAGCTCCTGGATGCCAACAGGGCCACAGGTTGTGGAACAGACCTCATGCTCCATCTGTTCTTTCAGGGCAACATGGGTCATGGACTTTGACAAAGACCTCTGTTGCAGTAGGACCACAGACACAGACATGTTCCTCAGCTGCTTCTTGGGTCTGGTTGCCAACATGGCACCAGGTGGTGACGAAAGCCACCCATATCTGCAGCAGCACCATTGCCTCTGGACACCCAGTGCTATCAGCCCAAACCATTGGAATCAAAATGGCCCTTGAGGGAAACAGGAAATGTGAATGTCAACACAGTCCTTGGCTGCAGTAGGACCACAGACCCACACGTGGTCTGCTTTTGCTTGCTTTCTTGCACAGTTCACAAACTCCTATTGGGCTTGACACCATGCACTGTAGCCTAGTACTCCACATCAATCATTAAGAAAGTGCCCAAGAGATTTGCCTGCAATCCAATCTGATCGAGGAATTTCCTCAGTTAAGGTTCATTCTTCCCAGATGACCCTAATTATGTGTCAAGCTGTTAAAAACAAACCAGTTAATTGATTCTTTATCAATTTTACAAACAAATATATTAAATAAATAATCTATCTCCTCTGATTTACCCGCTTAACTGTTTCACATTTCACTCTTCTTCTTCTTCTTCTTCTTCTTCTTCTTCTTCTTCTTCTTCTTCTTCTTCTTCTTCTTCTTCTTTTTCTTCTTCCTCCTCCTCCTCCTCCTCCTGCTCCTCCTCCTCCTCCTCCTCCTCCTCCTCCTCCTTTTTCTTTTTCTTACTCTCCTTCCTCCTTCCATCTCTCTTCTTCATTTGCTTATACTTATTTTCTTTGGTTTTTCTTTTATGATATTGAACTATCCTATCTTTCTATTGTTACATCTTTCAAGCATATATTTATTATTATCTATCATTAAACAAAACCCCACAACTATCCTCAATATTTTTATTCCTTTCCTTCTTTAATTATCTTGTCTACGCATGCCTCCTCTTCTACATCCCCTCTAGCAAACAAATTCTAATCAGTAGTCTCACTGTTGTTGCTTAATTCTTTTCTTTTCCACTTATCAACAACAGAAATATACATGGTGCAATCAGGGTTACTTTACTCTTTAAAACAGCTAGATTTCAAAAATATTTGTGGGGTAGTCCCTTGTTATTGTATTGTCAAAATGAGTTAAATAATGATTAATGACCATACTTACAGAGTGTATCAACTTGAAAAGGACTGGGCATATCACCTGGTTCTTGGAACACCAGTCTAAAATAAGAAAATGTTACCACATAAATACAGTAAGTTAGTCTATACCTCCACTGAAGGAAGATCAGTGACCTGAATTGAGAGTCACACCAAGAAAACCAGACACCATAAAGAAAAAAATCTTAACCAATGATCTAAGTACACAAATAGGAGTGAAAAAAAGCACAAGTAAGATGAAAAACAAGACATGTCTCCTCCAAAACTTACAATCCTAAAGAAAATTAGTGAGATGAATTTCTAAACAAAGAATTCATAAAAATAATATAAATATTTTCCAGCAGGAAAATAGAATACAATATAAGCTAAACAAATATAAGGAATAAGAACTGGCTTAAAGCAGACAAGCAGTAAAATGAACTTAAAGAGAATATGAATAAATTGGGAATTCAAGGAAACTCAACTATACAGCTGAATAAACTGACAAAGAAAATTCTATAACTGAAAATGAATAAAATAAAACAATAGAAATCCTGGAAAGAAATAAGCTGAAATGTTTTTGAAACTGAAAAACTCAATGACACTATTATAATACTCAAGGAAAAGTTTTGGGAGTTGAAAGCATCAATTAGAAGATAAAATACCAGGAGGTTGACACAAAATATCAGGAATTGTACCAATGAAGCTAATAATATGAAAATAATTTCAAAGCACATGACAAAAGTTAAGAACTAACATTAGAGCCATGGAAGGAGAAGCCAGAAGACAGATTTTCATGCAGCTTTCTTGTTTATCACTGCATCGGAAGCATCATCATTCCTACAATAAAATAGTTATTAAGAGTATATAGACGATTCATTTACATTATTTTTCTACTTGATCTGAAATCAAATAAACTGGGGCAACAACAAAACAAAAAGTAACACCTGCTTTACAGAGGCAAGATAGAATCTAAAATCAGACAAAAATTCAACAAAAAGAGTTCACAAGCCATTCAAATCACCAAATCACTAACCAAAGATAGTGAAAACATAGTGAAACCTGCTTGTTTCCTTATGTTAATAGTTTGGAAAATCTTTTTCTCCATCCTTTGCTTCCATGGTGATGCCTAGTCTTAAATATAACATAGGTTTCTTGTAACTATTAAACATTTTTCTATTTAAAAGCAGTAATAGATACATTTATAGATCTAATGGCATACATTAAAAAATCAGAAAGAGCAGAAACAGATAATAGTCATGGAACTCAGTAATTGAAAAATCAAGTACAAATAAAACCCAAATACAGTTCATGATTAGAAACAATAAAAAACAAGACAAGAATGTAATGAAAAAGAAACAAAGAACTCAAAGAATTAGTGAATCTGCATCCTTTGTAAAGATGAACAAAATTAGGAATATTTTAACCAAAAGAATGGGGTAATTTTGCTTCTACTGGGTTGGTTGTCTCATCCAGCCTTGATCTGAGGGTTTGTGCCTAGTATTATTGTATCTTGTTATGCCTTGTTCAGTTGATATCCCTGGGAGGCCAGTTCATTTCTGAAGGGAAACAGAGGAGCAGTGGATTTGTGGATCTGGGAGAGAGAGAGTAGCTGGGGATGGAGACTGGAAGGAGTAGAGAGAAGGGAGGCTGTGGTTGGGATGTATTGTATGAGGGAAAAATGAATAGAAAAATATTTAAAAAGGAAGGAAGAGAGAACAAAAGATAGAAAGAGGAAAAAAAGAAGGAAATAAGACATCAAAATTAACAGAATCAGAGATGAACAGAGAATTATTATTCACACCAATAAATCCAAAACATTGTAAAGGAAGACTATAATATTCTATAGTCCTTTAATTTACAAGTCTTAAAATAAATCACGTACTTCTAGATTCATCTGGATTTTCAAGGTGAAATCAAAATGAAGTTAAATAGTCCCATAGTAAACAAATAGATAATGTCAGTAAAAGCAGGCCTCTGATTAAAAATTCCCTGGTTCAGGTAGATTTACAAGAGCATTTTCCAGACTTTTAATGAAGAACAGCAACCAATACTTCTTAGATTATTGAAAAAAATAAATAAACAGGAGGACTTACAAACTTCCTCCATGAAGTTAGCTTTACTCTAATACCAAAACCAGATTAACTGAAAACTACAGGACAATCAATATTTCTGAGATACAGATTCTAAAACTTTTAATAAAATATGCATAAACTAATTCCACTCATATTTCCCAGATATCTGTTACAATCAATCTTCCCCTATTCCGGAGATGAAGGTGTAGCTTAAAATTTGTTAGGAAATACATGAAATAACTTATGTAGATCACATTAAGAATGAAAAGTACATGGATATCTCAGTATATGCAGAAAAGGCTGGGGTCTGTGCTGATATCTGTGGCCTGTGTCACCTCAGGGGACTATAGGACTATAGGAACCACAAGTGATGCAATTAGAGGGCCATTCTGCTATTGCCCACCCTTCACAAGCCTAGGAAAGCTATCCTTGCCTCTTACTGGACCCTGATTACCCTGGCCCATCACCTGAGGCTGGTGGCTGACCCCAGTGGCCCAGACTGACCAGCTCAGCTACTTCCCATGCCCCGAGGACCTGCTGGAGCTCTTAGAGGGGCTAGTCCTGTGAAACAATACCCACAGGATCTCCACCACACAGTTTGGCCACAGATATCCTAGAGGATTTCTGGTGAGCTTCCAGTGATGATGGTGTATCAGAAACAAGAGGTCTTGAACCAGACCAGTAAATCATTGCAATGAATATTTGCTAGCAAAGCTAATGGCTCAAAAGAGCATACTATATGACACATCAAGACTCCCAATGCCACCAGGGGTGTTGAAGAGCCTAGAAAGAAGTGAGAGAGCTTTTCTTTTCAGGGGGGTGTTGTTTTGTCCCTGTTTGTCTTTGTTAGTTTGATTGTTCTTTTTGCTTTGCTTTGTTTTGATATTTTAAATTTTTCTGAAGGGTGGATACAGGGTTGAGGAGAAGATATCGGGGGACTAACAGGTGAGAAGAATTTGGGTACAGGATGTGAAATTTCCATATAACCAATAATGAAGTTAAATATTCAAAAAAAGGAAAGAGAGCAAAAGGAAGGAAGAATGAATGAAAGAATGAACAGAAGAAAGAAAGGAAGGAAGGAAGAAAAAAAGAAGAGAAGAGAAAAGAAAAGCAAAGAAAATAAAAATGAGCAAGCCATGGGGAGCAAGCCACAGGGCAGTGTTACTCTGGTGTCTCTGTTTCTGTTCTTGCCTCTTGGTTATTGCCTTGATTTCCTACCTTGGCTTCTCTGATGATGGACTGCTACCTGACAGCCAAATAACTCCATCCTCCCCAAGTAGATTTTGATAATATTGTTTAATCACAGCAATAGGATATAAGTGGTAAACAATGATATGCACAGGTAAAAGTTGAGTAAGCATTGAAATAAAATTTTGGAACAGGTATGATTTAGGCTATTTGGTGATAGGGTAGTATTATAAGTGATGTTTAATAAATATTAGGAAAAACAGAAAACTGATTCCAAAGCTGTTTGTTCTGCAGTGTTCTCTCTGCATTGTCAACTTTATAGCCTTCCTGAAGAAGTTTTTTTTTTTTTGCTTTTCTTGTATTGTGGAATTAGTATTAGTATTATTGAGTTTGTAAAAATAACAACATGGATAAATTAAGTACACTAAATTTTGAATTTGTAGTTGATCGATGGAGATGGTATTGCCATATCATTTGATGATTTAATCTATCTAAAATCATAGGTTTAATATTTTTGTAGGTAGAAATCACAAACCAAGCACAAAATTTAATCAAATGTGAGATAATTCTTATTGCATTTTTCATACAGTTCATTATATACTAAGTCAACATTCTGTTAGTTATCACTGCATAATACCCTGATGAAGAATCTAATATTTTACTTAAAGCATCAAGTATAGGAATAACTTTATGCTACCTTTATGAAAAGTTCATTATGTCATTTGATTTCTTTTTATGTCAAAACATGGAGAAGAGCACACGTTAAGACATACATAGAAATATATACATTCCAGCTAAGCATTGATATTGCTGTACTTTCTAAAGGATGTGTGGAAGAATGTTGTCTAGAGAATAGACATGAATGTACTTTATAAGAATGAGGGAAAATTGCTGTTTTGGACTTGGGAAAATTTATTTTCAGAGTATCTTCTTCATATCCTTTACTGTAGCAGTGCTCAAATTCTACTTTGAGTCCTTTTTGTTTTTGTAATTTTTAACTATTACTATTAGTTTATGAATTCACTATGAAAACAGTTTATCTTTTCATAAACTTTTCATTTAGCAAGAAGCTTAAATCTATTCATGATTTCAACTAAACAATTACTTACATTGTTCCTGTTCTTTTCATTAATCCAAACACCTAGCCATCTAGTCATCCATCTAACTAGCCATCCATCCTTCTATCCACCCACCTGTATTCTAATATAATCTGGTTTCTTATATGTATCAGGCATTGTTATATAAATTAGGGATGTGACAGAAAACTAACATAATTTATCTCTTCTGTGAAAACTGCATTCTATTTCTTGGGCTATGAAAATAACAAATAAATAAGGTAATATATATAGATTTTAAATCCCATGGTAAAAAATGAATAGGAAACACAGTGTAGGCTGGTTTACCACTCTGGTAATAGGAAGGGCAAACAAGTCAAATGGTAAATGGTATGCTAAGTATAGCTTTCAAGAGGAAATAAGACTCAGGCAATGGTACAAAGGTAGTTTGGAATGTTGTCAGATAGCTATATGTAGCAAGAGGACTCCCAGGCAAAAAGAAGTCTTCAAGGTGGTGGTAATTCACTTGGTTAGATCCAAATTGTGTTTAGAATCTAGTAGGGCACTTTGTGGAGAGCTATGGAGAGAATGAAAGAACAGATATGAGAGAAGATATGGGAACTCAGTCAAAACACAAAAGTACATTTTTGGTGGTGTGTGTTTATTGTTTTTGGTCTGATCACTTTGTGTCAGGATAATCAATTTGGGGCATAATCTTTTGGAGAGGCTTATTCTACCTCTCTCAAAAGTTATTCCTTGTCAATAGGGATATCTCACTGTGCTGGCCAGGTCATTACTGTGGTTCACAGGCATTACAACTTTATAGGGCTATTTATTGCTTCTTCCCTTGGCAGCTTGCATACTGTTTTCTGGTACTGTTCAAACAAGACTTCAGAAAGGGTGGTTTCTGGTTAGATCCAGCTTGGATTCATCCAAGTCCACTGTCCAAATGTATGATGTCTTCATCAGTAGGGATTTACCTCTAACCTCTGGTAGGCAACCAAGGGTAACAGCAATAGCCTGTATTGGTTTAGTAGTCACTAAACCTACCTTGACCAATTCAAAGGAAGTTTTCTGATGCAAGGAACTTGGTATTTTGTTATCTATGCTATTCCACTTGGAGTTAGTATAACTTTGTTTATCACAATCACACTCACACACAATTTGTGCTTGCACCACCTACAGGTATGAAAAGTACAAGGTGTCAGAGTGGGTCCAATTCTTCATGTATCCAATATTGGCAGGAATGAAATTTCTTGTCAGTTCCTCCTAAAGAATAAGTCATAGTCATCGAGTTGAGAACTAGGTATGAGACAGCGATGATTAATAAAAAGGAAAGCTGTGACCAAAACCTTTTTTTGTAAAAAAAAATCTATTGTTTCCTTAGAGATATGTAGTGACATATTATTTATTAAAGCTTGCCTGAGGATGCAGAAAACAAAGTCAGCCACAAGCCATAGAAAGCAAGCACACACCTTCAATTCCAGCAGCTAGAAGCTAGGAGGGGGTGGTACACATCTTTAATCCTAGGACTCAGGATTAAGGGGTAGGGGGATCCCTGTGAGTCCAAGGTCACCCATATCTACACATGATTGATCCAGTTCTAAAGAGAAACAACTCACACAAAGATGATCTTAGCACCTGGGATTGCACACGTTTGATCCCAGGATTAGGGAGGTGCATAAGACAGGAGCAAGGTGAACATCATGCCTTCATTCTCCAGTCATGTTGAGAATAGCAATGCTCCAGCTCCTTTAGAGGTAAGAAATCTCTGTTATCTTGGCTGTTTTGCTTCCCTGATCTTCAACTTGAACACCAATATCTGTCTCTGGGTCCTTTAATAAGTCCTGTTTCAGAGATAGGATTTCAGAACTGTGATATGGAGCAGTGAGCAAGGGCACCTGATCTACAAGCCTGATGGTCCATTCCTGGATCCCTCACTAGAATTAGAGAGCTAGTTGCTGGAAGTTTGTTTTCTGATTCGTACACGTGCTTCACCATGCATCTGTATATGCTGAGGGGAAATGTGGCAGCAGCGCAGGAGTATGCAGACGCTGTAGTGTCTCTGAAAGGAATAAAAAAGGCAGGTCTCATGAGATGATTCTAAACAGTGATCTCGCGAAATTAGAATGAAAGGTAACAGAGAAGAGTTTCGAGAGTGTGTTGAAGATAAGAAGCAATGGAAGCTTCACAAAAGGACAGAGGGAAATTTGGGCTGCTGAGTAAGGCTAGTCCTCCACCTGCTGGGCAGTGTAGGCCACTAGGTCCAGATCACAGCATGGAGCCACTGCTGCTGAGGGTTGGAGAGCACAGGGCTAAAAGACTGGTCACAGGCTAAGAGGGGCAGGCCCAGCCTAGAGAGAAGTGAAGAGGCCTGGAGCCAGAGAGGAACTTGCCCCTGGATGCCCTACCCAGGCAAAAGATTTCCCTGACTCTGACCAACCACAGGACACATGGGAAATCATATGGAACTCCCCGATTGATGCTGACACTGCTTGTTATAAGCAAGGGAGCTCTTTTGGAGTGGTATTGGTGACCTCAGACTCATTGTTGAAAATGAGAGATATTGTTGAATGCTTCGCTGACAACATCCTCCCACTAAAAACAAGCAAAGAGTCTACACAGGGAGCCACTGAAGATAGTCCCTAAAAATTGTAATAGGGATACTAAAGTGTAGTTCTTCACAGTTGATGGCTTCTGGTGAGGTGTGGGGAAGAATTCAGTCATCTTCAAGTGGATAGACACAGGGAATTTGATTATGCTCCGGTGAGTATACAGGCAACACATATTGCATTTATGTACCGTTTCTCATTTTTGTTGGAGGGCACAGGGCGAGAGGATAGACCTGGGAGGAATGGGTATCAAATGTGATCAGGTTACACTGTGTAGAAAGTCCCAAATAATGATTAAAAATGTTATCTTCGATAAAATAAGTAAGTAAATTTCAGTAAAGGCAAGATGATGTACAAGCCTGGACCACTGAAAACAGACCTTATGACTGTGAAAATTACTGCTGGATAGAAAATAAAATATAGACTAGATGAGATCAATAAGTTAATGAGGTAGATATAAATGATGCAAAATCATTTTTGACTTCTCGGGTTTTACAAATTAGTGTATTAAGGCAAAAATAAGTAAACTACTAAAACATACTGAGAGAAAGCAGCCAGTGAGAAAGAAAGAAAGCAAAGGATGTGTCTGGAGATATTAGTGAAGACTATTGACGCAGAAGGTATGACCATCTTGGTCCAACGTGCTGAGAGGTACATTGAGATGACAGAATAATTGGCTACTCAGTTTTGTACTGATGTTGGAGGTGACCTCACGTCTCACAAATCTGTGAACTTTTATGCTTTCTACATCCCTTCCTATCTATCTATCTATCTATCTATCTATCTATCTATCTATCTATCTATGTATCTATCTATCTATCTATCTATCTATCCTCTTTCAGTAATGATTTTATTCACTTTTTAAAAATAAAAATGTATTTGTACTGAATGAAATTAAAACAAAGAAATTTAATTAAATAAATGCTTAATTCTATCTTTCTTCTTTCATAAACTAACCTATAACTTTGAGAAATCTAATAACATCTTCTCGGTTATGAGAATTAACTTTTTTGCTGCTCTAACAGGACACAAAAGATTTAGTATTTGATAGTGACTAGAATAATTTTTTGACATGGTCCTAGATATGGAATTTCAAAACTCTTGGTGTCAGCATCTGGGCAGCTTTGTCTGCATCTTTTCTGGGCAGAAAAAAAGATCAAGAAACATTTGGTGAGCACAGGAAGAAACTAGCCTAATTTAGATATATCCACATCTATATTTTCAAACTCATTCCTTAAACAATAGCAAAATATATTCAGACATATTCACTATATCCACAAGACCAACCTGTCTCTTATTAGGATCACCCTTCAAATATCTTGCCTAGTCTATCAACTTTCAAATTACAGTGGAATGTAAGCTTTCATAATAACCTCCAATCTCTGTCAGAGAGAAAATAGGAATTAATTTTGGGGTTACTTGTTTTCTTTTACCTAAGTGGATCCTAATCTTTGGTAGATATATATTTAATTTATTATTTTTAATAATCACATGTATGCTACTTAATTTTTTAGCATAAATCTAAGTTTTATTTAATAATCAACTATATTATTTAGGTTTACTATTTCTGTGAGGAAGCACCATGACCAAAAACTGTGGGAACAAGAGACCTTGGACAGAGGCCCACTTCCCCATCAGCCTGGGAGCAGGCAGCTGTAACCAGTAGAAAACATGTTTACCAAAAACAATCAGGTGTCTGTAAAAACATGTTTACTGGAATAATAAGTTCTTGATTGTTTTCAGAAGGGCTCGCCAACGAGAACACCCTGACCTTCACCTTTCCAATGACTAACCGCCTCTTCCTGACCACCCCCCCCCACCCCCCCCCCGCCCCAACTGCCTCTGGTGTCAGGGCATATAACCAGCCGGGGTAATTAGAATACAGCGAGGCTTTTGAGGCTTCTTGAAACCTCTTTGAAGCCTTCTTTCACTACCAACTGGTCTTTGGTCATCAATCCCAACACCCTCTGCGTGGCAAAAAACAACATGGAAGAAAGGTTTGATTGACTTGTATATCTTGTAAAACAGTATATTGAGGGAAGCCAATGCAGGAACAGGGCAGGAACCTGGAGGCAGGAGCTCATGCAACGGCCATGGAGGAGTGCTGCTCATTGACTCACTCTTCATTGCTTCCATATAGAACCCAGGACCACCAACCCAGGGGTTGTACCACCCACAATGAGCTAGACACCCCCACCTTAAACATTATTTAAGATTTCCACAGCCTGAACTTATAGAGTCATTTTCTCAGTTAAGATTACCTTCTTTCAGAAGACTATAGCTTGTGTCAAGTTGATGTAAAATTAGCCAGAACATCAACTCTTTCCAGTTTTTACACACACACACACACACACACACACACACACACACACGCATATATATATGTACTTCTGCAACATTATTCAGTTTCTTTAGAGGTCTCCATCTTAGTGCTTTCTTCAAAAGTCTGTGTAAAGCATGAATATTTTAAAACTTAAGGAACATTGTTGAATATTAACATACAATTCAGAAAATGGTTTGTCTAAGCTTAATGGCATCATATTCTTACAATCTCAGAATTCTACAGTCCACAGCAGGGGGTTTGTATGTTCAAGGACAGACTGAATTTCATGGTAAGACTCTGGGGTCAGAAAAAATGTAGAACTGGTTAAATAATTGTAGGGTTATTCTCTGGAGCAGTGCTGCAGGTCGCACTACCCAGCACTGCTCCAGAGGTGAAAAGATGCAGAACCATGACTCAGACACTGGGAGTCAGTATCAGAGCCTACTGCAGACTCATTAATGAGGTTAGGCCTGCCTTTATACCCCCTCCAAAAGTCCTTTTGGTTCAGACGGCTGACTGCTGTATGTCCTTTTCTCATTGATGTGTCTAGGTCAGGTGTCTCTCCATCAGTGTTCTCTGGGCATTGAGGCAGGCTTGGCAGCTTGGCTTAGGGAGGAAATGCCTGCTGCACATGTGCATGTGCATGCTGGATGGTCTTGGCACTGCAGGGAGGGCAATTGTTTCTCCTACAGTGCAGCCATTTCTCCTGCGTTTAACATTCCCCAGTGGGATGCAGCTCTTTGTCAAAGATTGAGGTTGCTTGAACATTCCCCTTCCCATTTTTGCATGTCCACTGGTACCATCATTGTGCAAGCCTTGTTTGGGCACTCATATCTAACATCAATGAAAGGAAAAGAGGTCATAAACTGGAAAAAGAGCAAGGGAGAGTGGAGGGGTTCAAGGGAAAGAGGGAATTGGGGATATAATGCAATTATATTAAACTATCAAAGCATGAAAAATATAAATTACAGAACTTGTTTGTTTTTGTTTTGTTTTCTAGTGTTAGGTGATGTTTGCTTCATGTTTTTTGTTTTGTTTTGTTTTCATGTTCTCTAATTTGATGGTCACTCTTGTCATGATATACATTTCCTTGACTTGCAGTCAGTGCAATCATGACATGGTAAAATAACAACCATTTGGTCTTTCTTGTTTTCTGTTTTCTCAGTATGAAGTTACTCTTTTCTTATAATTTTCTACTTTTTTTTTTATCTCTTCCACATACTTATCTGTATTTCTATGATCATCCTAGAAGTGTATAGTTTTCTTTCCTCTGTGTTCTTTAATTTATCCCTCTCAGGATTTATGTGTTAGTGTAGTTATTTCTTAGAGATTTTTTTGTTTTTAATTCAATATTTGTTTAATGTCACAACAGGACAGGGCTATTCTTATGCAGTAAAACAGACATAGTTAAGAAACTAATGTTTTCTTTAATAGCAACAGAAAGGGGAACTTAGGAAGATAATTACTTAAATAGGAAACAACACAGCATGTGCACACAGGTTTTAAAAGTTTCCCCTAATAAACAAGCACCTGCTCAGAGAGGGGAAGATGCTCTGTTGGATATCCTCCATGTGCCACACTACAGTAAAGTTAGACACCATCTGAGCCCCTTGACCCTCAAGGGTGCACACTCAACTGAGAATCCCAAAGACTGATGCATAGTCCTGATGAGGAAGTGTAACCTTTTTGGATACACCTGGGTCTTGTTTGCACAAATGGAGTTATCATTTCTGTTTCCCTTGTACCATCATTTTTCTTCTTTTTTTAGTGTTTACCGTTTCTTCTCAATCACCTCCCTTTTTGTTTATGTGCATACTTGCTAGTAGTTTCGATTTTAATCTACACTGCTAATGTGTTTGCCATAGTGATAAATAGTTTTCCATATAAATATGTGTACTTTTGTTAATGAATGAAGTGGAGCTCTGCATTTTTATTATGATCTATACTTAGAAGACTGTATTTTCTTTTGCAGTAGGACTGGTGACAAGGTTAAATTCTTGTCAGTGAAATGTGTGTGAAAGCAATGTCACCTTATGTACTAAAAGGAAACTGAACCATCTTAGCTTCTCTTTGCACAAGTACATGGGGCCTCATGTGCCTCTGACTGTGGTGTTGTCATCAAGTCTCAGCAGTTGCAGGGATGCTTCATGTAAAGCAGAGATGTGTGTTCTGAAGCAGCAATACCTGCTTGGAACACAGCATCTATTTGAATACAGTGAAATTACTTTGACAGTGCTCTCATGTGCTTCATTATTGTATTGTTTTAATTACAAAATGCAAAACAAAATGATCCCAAACAATCTTTTCTACAAAAGACAGCAATAAGTATTTACCATTCATAAGCTGAACTACCTATGTCGAAATGACATGACCAAGCCTGTTTTAGGTTAAAGAAGACAATCCTAAACTGAGGAGCATTGGGTGTTTCAATATAACCTTTTAAACACAAGGACACATTTGGTTCCTTGCCATAGCTTGTCTTTTACAAATCAGCCTAAATAACAGAGCTAGGACACTCATTTTATTCCTTTGTATGTTTCAATACCGTTTCATTGACGCCGATTTAATTTAAATATGCAATTTATTTGTATTTTATTTTTGTCTAGATTTCATTTACAATAGTATATTACAAGGTACATGGCTTACTAGTATATTAAATCTTCTTACAGGAAAAACTAGTGTACATTTATGCTACTTTTGTCTTAAATGGCTGTGTGCTATGACAATATGCTCAACATTACAAAAAGTGTGACTTATAGTTTGATTAGTTACAGTGATAGACTTTATATGCCAATCTTTTATGTTTCAATCTTACAAAATTTGTTTGTTAATACTGCTATCACATTGGTAAAGACCTCAGCTATGACTATAGAGATAACCATGCTGACAGAAACCTTGGAATTTACTTCTTCCTTTCAGATATATCTACTCTTCTTTTTTTTTTCTTACATTATTTCACATTCAAAGACTTCCAGTAAAAATATAAAGTATATGATAAGCAGACATTTACTTGGGGCCTCAGATCATAGTAAGAAAGTATTTGGTGTTTTTTCCAGCTCTTCTGGTGGCTGAAATATTCGAAAGAATACTTTCATGAGAAGGAAGGATTTCTGTTTGGTGGGCTGAGAATTTTTATTATAAGTCAGTAAGGAATTCTGAATGCCAAATGAGGACTACGTAATATTTTGTAGCTAATTTGGTAACATGGTAAGCTAAATGGATGTTTATAATACTTTTATTGATAGAAAATTCTTAAATGGAAAAAACATCACTGTGATATAGTATACAATTTGGAGACATATGTGTTCCCAAGGTGGACTATAGTCATTATTCCTGCCAATCAGATAAAATATCTAGGTGTCCTTTAACAGTAACTCAACATACCATTGTACCACCAGTTTCTGGACAGCAATTTTCTACCAGCTCATCTCTACCAATATTCATAGTCTGGAAATTTTCTAGAAACTTTTCTAATAACCCGTTATGTTGTTTATGACCTTATAGTAGTATTTTAAAGGTTACTCGGTATTGTAGCATGTATTTCTAGTTTGTTGCTTTGTGAGTAATTCATATTTCATTGTCTAGCTATAATCTAAAGTCTTCTGTTAATCAACTGGTGGACATTTAAGGAGGGACTTCTTTTGAGCTATTACTACTGACAGCTGTATTTATTTTTCCATACATGTGCCTGCTTGAACATGAATGTTAAGTCCTCTTTTTCAGAGCCTAATAGTTGAACTGTATGAAGATGCATTAGCAAATCAGGCCTACAATGCTACAAATATGCATATCTCTGACAGTACAAAAGGTGTGTGCTACTTGGCCATTGCAGTGAATATAAAGTGCATGTACTGCAGTTTTGAAGATTCTTAAGTCTGATGATTATTAACAATTGTGGTCTATCTTTAGTAACTATAAGTCTCCAAATGGATGGGGGGGGAGTATCTATTCTAATACTTCTCAACATTTGAATGAAGTTTTCTGTATATTTATACTTGAGTTTATATCAATATGTATCAGGTATCAGTTGAGTCATATAAAATACATACATAGATAATTTATAAAAATTTTCTCTTTTTGTGTTATTTCTCATTTTTGATTTTTTATTGTCTTCATTGTAATGATTGTTTTCAATATTAATGACACTGAATTTATTCCCATCCCTCTGTTCATTGATTAGGTCTTACAGAGAGATTCAAATGTCTTTTGGTCAGGGATAATAATTGAAAATTGTCACATGCTGCTTTAATCAACTGACAACCAGACTCTGAAGATGGCATTTGTCTTGCCTACTTTAGAGACAAGCATGTTTGTGTACAAGTTACTTCTAAAGTCTTTGTCCTGTGTCAGACAGGGTCTATGACTCTGTGACAAGGGGCAGAGCAACAGAACAGCCCATTAAGGACACTGTGTACTCAAAACTGTGAGTTAAAGTATTTATATTAGAGGTTACTGTTTGTAAATTCATAATATCCAAAATTAAAGTGGCTAAAGCTATCACTGAGGCAGGGTGGTGGTGGCACATGCCTTTAAGCACTCAGGAGGCAGAGGCAGGCGGATCTCTTTGAGTTTGAGGCCGGGCTGGACCGACAGGCTCCAAAACAATACAGAGAAACCCTGTCTCGTAAAACCAAAAAAAAAAAAAAAAAAAAAAGAACAGATAAGCAATTTAAATAGACCTATAACCCCTATGGAAATAGAAGCTGTCATCAAAAGTCTCCCAACCAAAAAAAGTCCAGGTCCAGATGGCCTCAGTGCAGAATTCTACCAGAAATTCAAAGAACAGCTTATACCAATTCTTCTCAAAGTGTTCCACACAATAGAAGCAGAAGGGTCTTTGCAAACTCTTTCTATGAGGCTTCAATAACCTTGATCCCAAAGCCACACAAAGATACAACTAAGAAAGAGAACTTCAGACCAATATCCCTCATGAACATTGATGCAAAAATACTCAATAAAATACTGGCAAATCGGATCCAAGAACACATCAAAACAATCATTCACCACGATCAAGTAGGTTTCATCCCAGGGATGCAGGGATGGTTCAACATATGAAAATCCATCAATGTAATCCACCATATAAACAAGCTGAAAAACAAAAATCACATGATCATCTCACTAGATGCTGAAAAAGCCTTTGACAAAATCCAACACCCCTTCATGATAAAGGTCTTGGAGAGATTTGGGATAACAGGGACATACTTAAATAATAAAAGCTATATACAATAAACCAACAGCCAACACCAAACTAAATGGACAGAAACTCAACGCAATTCCTCTAAAATCAGGAACAAAACAAGGCTGTCCACTCTCTCCATACCTTTTCAACATGGTACTTGAAGTTCTAGCTATTGCCATACGACAACAAAGGGGGATCAAGGGGATACAAATTGGGAAAGAAGAGGTCAAACTTTCACTGTTTGCAGATGATATGATAGTTTACATCAATGACCCAAAGAACTCTACCAGGGAACTCTTACAGCTGATTAACACCTTCAGCAAAGTGGCAGGCTACAAGATCAACTCAAGAAAATCAGTAGCCCTACTATATACAGATGATAAAAGGGCTGAAAGAGAAATCAGAGAAACATCACCCTTTACATTGCCACAAACAACATAAAATACCTTGGGGTAACGCTAACCAAACAAGTGAAAGACCTGTATCGTAAGAACTTTGAATCTTTAAAGAAAGAAATTAAAGAAGCCCTCAGAAAATGGAAAGATCTCCCATGCTCTTGGATAGGTAGGATCAATGTAGTAAAAATGGCAATCCTGCCAAAAGCAATCTACAGATTCAATGCAATCCCCATTAAAATCCCAGCACAATTCTTCACAGACCTTGAAAGAACAATAATCACTTTTGTATGGAAAAACAAAAGACCCAGGATAGCCAAAACAACCCTGTTCAACAAGGCAACGTCCGGAGGCATCACCATCCCTGACCTCAAGCTCTATTACAGAGCTATAGTCCTGAAAACAGCTTGGTATTGGCACAAAAATAGACAGGTAGACCAATGGAATCGAATTGAAAACCCGGGTATTAACCCACACACGTACGAACATCTGATCTTTGACAAAGAAGCTAAAAATATACAATGGAATAAAGAAAGCATCTTCAACAAATGGTGCTGGCATAATTGGAGACTGGCATGTAGAAGAATGCGGATCGATCCATGTTTATCGCCATGCACAAAACTTAAGTCCAAATGGATCAAAGATCTCAACATAAATCCAGCCACACTGAACCTCTTAGAAGAGAAAGTGGGTGCTACCCTTGAACGAATTGGTACAGGAGACAGCTTCCTGAACATAACACCAGTAGCACAGACAGTGAGATCAACAATTAATAAATGGGACCTACTGAAACTGAGAAGCTTCTGTAAGGCAAAGGACACAGTCAGCAAGGCAAAAAGGCAGCCCACAGAATGGGAAAAAATATTCACTAATCCCACATCTGACAGAGGGCTGATCTCCAAAATTTACAGAGAACTCAAGAAGCAAATCTCCAAAACACCAAAGGACCCTATTAAAAAGTGGACTGCAGAACTAAATAGAGAGTTTTCAATAGAGGAGTCTAAAATGGCTGAGAGGCACTTGAGAAAGTGCTCAACATCCTTAGCCATCCAGGAAATGCAAATCAAAACAACTCTGAGATACCATCTCATTCCTGTCAGAATGGCTAAAATCATAAACACCAATGACAATTTATGCTGGAGAGGATGTGGTGAAAGGGGGACACTCCTCCATTGCTGGTGGGAGTGCCAACTGGTTCAGCCCCTTTGGAAATCAGTATGGAGATTCCTCAGAAAACTGGGAATAAACCTACCACAAGACCCAGCAACTCCACTCTTAGGCATATATCCAAAAGACGCCCATTCATACAACAAAGATGTCTGTTCCACTATGTTCATAGCAGCATTATTTGTAATAGCCAGAACTTGGAAGCAACCTAGATGTCCCTCACCCGAAGAGTGGATAGAGAAAATGTGGTACATCTACACAATGGAGTACTATTCAGCAGAAAAAAATAATGGAATCATGAGATTTTCAGGCAAATGGATGACACTAGAAGAAACCATCCTGAGTGAGGTAACCCAGTCACAAAAAGAGAAACATGGCATGTACTCTCTCATATATGGATTTTAGACATAGATCTGGGGAGTGCCAGCCTACAATCCTATGGCCAGAGAGTCTGGGAAACAGAAACTTCATTTAGTGGCTGATCGAAGAAGAGGCAGACTCCCTCGGTTAAGTACTGAGCTGAACTCAAGAAAGCCAGTAACAGAGAGGGAGGACTGATGATCAAAGGGATTAAGACTGGGCTGGTTTAACCCCCAGAAACAGCTGACCAGACAAAGGTTAACTCTTGAATCCCAGGCATCAGCCTGGGAACCCAGCATGGGACTGATCAAGACCCCCTGAATCTGGGTGTCAATGAGGAGGCCTAGGGAATCTATTGAGCCTTGGGCAGCAGATCAGTACCCATCCCAAGTATACACAAGGACTTTGGACTCCCATAGAACAATGTGAGGTGCACTCTCACCCTGAACTCTTGGGGAAGGGTCTAGGCCCTGCCCTATATGAAATGACAGACTATGGACACCCCCATGGAGGGCCTCACCCTCCCTGGGGGAATGAGGGGATAACGGGGGGGGTTGGGGGGAGGGCACGGGAAGAAGGGAGGGAATGGGAGAGGGACCTGAAACTGACTTGTGAAGCAACCTTGTTTCTTATCTAAATTTAAACTGGAAAATAAAATATAAAAAAAAGGAAAAAAAATAATATTGTTCGACAAAATTATGCTGGTAATGTTAATTTATTCACCAAATCACAAAGAAAGGAACCTACTACACAAGAGAAGAAAATTTAAACTACAAAGGAAAGGAAAATGAACAATTAGAAAGAAAAATGATTCGATCTTCGTATTTGTGATTTTCAATCTCAATCTTGTAACCTGGGTATTTTGGAATAAAAAGGAAAAAGTATTAAAAGAAAAAAAAGAAAAGAAAAAAAAAGAGAAGCTATCACTTAGGTTTATCTCTCTGAATACTCTCTTCCCCATTTTCATGGTTTTATTTGCTAAAAAGTTTTCTCATTTAAGGTCATGACACTTTTGAAACTTTTGATAAAATGTAAACTTTATTTTAGGATCTGTAAGACCATTGGGAGTATGGCTAAAAAATGGTCTATAAAATCCTAAGCACCCCAAACAAACAACAACAAAACATCTTAATTGCTGTAACAAAAAAGAATTGGTAGTTAAACATGTGTATATAGGTAAACTTAATTTGCTACACTATATCATATATGTGACTTCAACACTTGTCTAGGAATATATAATTTTTATTGAAATAAAAGACAATACTGGGACTCTAAGGTATTTGAATAAGGGTGCATTTTTGTTCTAAAAGTAAAACTAATAGATGAGGACAAAACCATGAACAAGGTTTATGGAAAATAAAACTTACTAGCAGCATATGTATGATAATTACGGTTTATGACTTCTTAAAGTTTTAATGGTCTTTTCAGGCTAACAGAAACTTGAAAACTAATCACTGATGTCTTTGTAAAGTTTTGGTATTTGGCAAAACTGATTCACATAAAAAAATATTTTGTAAAAGTACACTATAGAAGAATCAGTAAAATGAAGTTCCCAGTATCTTCATGAGCTGTATTTATGGTTTAAAATTTATTTTTATATTGAAATATCTTCAGTACAAAAATTATAATTTTGGGGGATCAAACATAACAAGGATAAAATTATAGACTCTTAATCATATAAAACGTACCACCTTGTGATAAACAATTATGGATATTTAACAAGTTAGTTGTCAGCTGCCTTACAAATGAAGAAATTCATTAATGTTCTCAGAATTGTGTTTGTAGTCATTCTACGTAAAAACACAATTCATTGGCAGGGACAAACTTGGAGGAAAAGAATATTTATATCTTCCATTATTTACTCTTCTTTTCATTTTATCCATAATCCCTGAAGCAAATAATTGAAAACATGTAAAGTTTGCTTAATGCAAAATAGTTTTCAAAAATCAAATATATATATATATAAAACTAAGAGACTAGATGTTTGTCCTCAAACCCCTCACAATGGTTCTCAACCTGTGGGTCATGACCCCTTCAGGGGGGATCAAATGATTCTTTCTCAGGGATTACCAAAAATGATCAAGGAAACATAGATATTTACATAACATATCATAACAGTAGCAAAATTACAGTTATAAAATAATACCACAGCAGCAAAAATAATTTTATGGTTGGTAGCCACCGCCATGGGTGGAAGTGTATTAAGTGTCAGAGCATTGGGAAGATTGAGAAGCACTGACTCAGAGAGATCTGCTGAATATGGCATTAAGATGTTCAATGGGAGGAGGATCAGACAAAAATTAGAAAGGACTTCACATAATAAACAACACCAGTGCTTCTGACAGCAGCCCTGAGGCCACTACTGAAGAAGGTGGGGCATCAAGACACTCCACTTGGAGCTTGCTTCAAATGTAGCAACACCGGTCTTTGGGCAAAGACCTACCCCAGACTTGGCTGACCTTCAGGGCCTTGAGCAACTGAACAGACAGGATGCTAGACATATGACTCCTCTTCTTTGCCTATCTCAGTTGGGTCTCTCTCCCAGTTTCCTCCTCACAGGAAAATGCCTTTGATCTTCTGGGCCTGCCAGCAGAAATCTGACATCCCTTGTGGGACCACTGCTCCAACAGCGCCATCAATATGACCAGGAAGGTGTCCAGCGTAACTTTCCAGACAGTGAGTCTCTGTCATTTTAGCTAAGCTGGAGACCGATTGTTCCATACTTCCCACACACTCCAGTAAAACTGACCCTTCACAGTTTCCTATGGTGGGTGTTGATGGCCAGCTCTACCTTGTACCAGTCCCTGTCTTCAAGAGACAGTTTAGAAGTCCTGCCACCTGCTGCTACAGGAGAAAGTGAGCCTCAGCCAGCATCTCCCCAGAGGCTGCATTTGCCTGGTCAACAGTTCATCTATGGCAGGAAAGTATGATTTCATCTTAAGATATTCTGGATTTACAATAATTTTAGGTGCGAAGGGTAAATTTGTTGATGATACAAATTGGAGAGCTCTAAAGGAAAGTTTAGTCTCTTAAATAAAAAAAAAATTCTTAAACTGTGGCCCAGTTACCTCCCAGACTAAGTTTAGTCTCAAGTTAAAATACCAGGCCTTACTCTCATGTAGAGATAATAGACTTTCTACAACGATAGTTAAACTGACAGAAAAAAAGCAAAAACAAACAAACAAATAAAAAAACACCTTAAAACTATCATGCTGTTTTTACTGACTTAAAAATTGACTTTTACATGACAGACTATGATATCCCCTATGTGGAAGGATTTGGCAATAGGGTGAGAGGGTGGGGGGGAAGGGGAGTGCAGGAGGAGGGGAGGGAGAGGGAACTGGGATTGACATGTAAAACAAGCTATTTGAAATTTAAAAAAAAATGATAAAAAATTGACTTTTACTTGTCTTTATGTCCCAATGATGATTATAAAAGGAGTTGATTTATCAATGACTATACCCAATATCAAGTTCCAACATCTCATTGAATATTATTGGATATTTCCACATGAAAAGTAAAGGGAAATGTTTACAGATTTAGATGGGTGGAAGTTTCTAGAATGTGAAAAAAATAAAATGTTTATGCAAGTTGTGAAGGTCTAAGAAAACAATTTAAGGTAAGTGAAAAATGAGACTTAAAGATAATAACATGATATTAAAATTCCAAAGTTTAAATTTAACACATCAATCTTACATGTCTATTTAAATCAACAGAGTTATCTTAAATGATTAATCTACTTTCAGTAACAGTTATAAGTACTGACTACTAAAACATTCAAAAACAGACATTATCATAATCACAGCCTCGAAAACTTTAAATTTCATTTAGGTGCTCTTTTTTCCCCCGGTGTTCTTTTTCCTGCCAGGAAATTTATATGTCATTATAGATCAATGCTCATATTTATGTTGATAACATATCAGGATTTATTTTTGCCATGGCTCAAAAACATGTGTCTGCTCATACTGCTTGCACTGAAGACACTCATTAACTACTTGTTCTAAAATGAAGATTTCAATGCAGGGGGAAAAAAAGGCAAGCTTTTTGCTGGTTTACCTAAAACTTTTGTCTCTTTTCATCAACTTTTGAATTAAAAAAAAGCATATAAATTTCAGGTGTCAGGGCTTGGATCCTCCTGTCTTAGCTCAAAGGAGCTAAGGAGGTCTTTGTTTCCTTGTATGACAAATACTCCTGTCACTCCACATTTTATGCTTTCCCAACTAAGCCCTATCCCTGAAGATGGATTCATTCATTCCCTTTCCTGGTCTTGGGACTCATTTACACTCTCCCAACCACTGTTATGCAGTCCTGGAAGTTTCAAAGATCTTGTGTGGATTTGAATAAGAATAGGCCCCATTAAGTTCATGTTTGAATGCTTAGAAATTGGGGAGTGGCTCGGCTTAGGAGGGGTTGGGGGTTAGGGTTTAGGAGGACTGGCTTTGTTGGAGGAAGTGTTTCACTGGCCTTTGGGATTTGAAAGTTGAAACAGGCCCAGTGGCTTTCACTCTTTTCCTGCTGTCTGCAGATGCAGATGTAGAACTCTCAGCTTTTCAGCACCTTGGGCCTGGACCTCAAAGGCCCTCATAACAAGTGAACCAAGGACTGTAATATAAAACCAAAGACTCTGAATCTGATAGAAGAGAAAAAAGAACCACATTTCAAGTTATAAACACAGGGAAGCCGACTTCTTGAACAGGACCTCAGTAGTATAGAACTTAAAACTAACAATTGATAAATGAAACTTAATAAAGCTGAAAAACTTGTTACAGTAGTTGATAAAAATGTTAAAGTGAAGAGACAGCTTAAGTTCTCAAAAGGTAAAAATATCAGAAATATTTCTTTAAAATTTCAACCACTTTAGCCATCAGGGAAAATTCAAATTAAAAGTACTTTGATATTTTTTATTATTCAAGCCATTATGGCTAACATTGTAAACAACTTACAACCAAAGTTTCTATGGGCATGAGTAAAATGACTCTCTCTAATGTGATAAAATTGTTGAGTTATCTCAAAAAGATAAAAGTAGACCTGCCATATGGTTGATTTATGCCACTCTTAGGCATATACATAAGGACTGTATATTCCACTACAGAAATAGTTGTTCAACCTTGTTCATTTCACCTCTGTTCATAAAACAAAACAAGAAAATCTATCAGCCAGTGAAAACATAATGTAAATATGGCATATTTATTCAGTTTTAATAATAATTAAATTCTGAAATTTGAAAGTAAATGGATGGAGCTGATAACAATTATTTTCAGCATGAGTTATGTAACATAGACCCAGAAATAGAAGTATATGAATGTTAGCTTTGGATACTTTGATATGTGTATTGAAATTAGATTTATTAGAGAAGTCAGTCAACTAATAATGTCTTATAATTCATTTTAACAGGGATGCAGATTGAATTCTTAAGGTATAAGGTAGAAAAGAGTAATGATGGAACATGAAGGATTAAGGAGGATGGAGAATAGGTGGGTAGGCTAAGTTAAGGCATACAGGTAAAGATAACTGACACTGAAGAATAACTAGTCACTTTCTGATTAGACTTAAGATGCATTCCACAAAATGGAGCCTATACATAGCACCATTATTGTGGCCAATAACCTATGGTTAGATAGGCCATAGTCCAAGGGAAGAATCAGTTTCTATTATTTTCCTACATGGATGTCATGTTAACTTACTCCAGTTGACTTAAATAACCATTAAGTAGTGTGTCTCTTAGTAGGTGGTGATTACCAGTCTCAAAACTGTTCAATTTGCAGATAATACGTGACTGAAGAATGCTCATCCATAATTGGTACCTCTCTTACCAAACTGAGGTGGCTTAGGAAAGACCGGGTTATCCTGATGCTACAGACCATCCCCTTCTTTGCTTTATTGAACATATAAACAAATGGGGCCAGTGAACTAAAGCTATCTCCTAGCTTTTGCAAAGGGAGTACTGTTCTCTGCTGTGAGAAGATTTCCATGAATATAAAAGAAACAATCTTGTATAATGTTTCACAGATCAAATGACCTCCCCCACTTTCCTCTAAGAGAAGGTAGAGTTAAGCCCTCAGAGTGCAGCTAGTGCTGTGTGATTGTGCCTTCAAAAACACTATCTTGCCCTGATTTTGCTGCCAAGAGCCTTTCTCAGGTGCTACATCACTGTTTGTCATCTAAGTAAAGGACTTGGTGTGTCTTTACAGGCTTGGTAAGCATGGTGATATTTAACATTCTCTTGTCGATTATTTCAGCATCATTTTATACTAAGTCTCAGAACTAATGATGGAAGAGGGGAAGGAAGAGGATAAGAATCAGGTGTATTGGATAACTATGTTTCCATATGTTCCTGGGTAACTGCCACATAAACTCTCAAGGATTTGAACAAGACCTGTGAAAGATCAAGTCAGACAAAGTCAACAAAGTAGGAAATATGATCATGAAGTCCTATCTCTACCTATGGAGCTACTGATAAATAATATCTACTGGTCAAGGCTAATCAGTTTTCCTTAAGTATGTTACCCTTGGTAGGAGTACTCTGGGCCATTGGATGGCCCCCATTGTAGGAATATGTAAACAGCACAAAGTGGATTTGGTCTCTTAAAGAGTGGACACAATGTTAGGGAGATATGTAGGTGAGGTCAGATCTGAGAATAGGTAGAAGAGGAGAGATATTTTGAACATCATCAAAATAGATAGAAGTTCTTAAAGAATAACAAAGTGAATTTTCAGGAATCTTTAATTATTTTTCTTAGTTTTTGAGTTTATTATAAAATCACATCATGTCTCCCTTATTTATCCTTCTCTAAAGCCTTTCATATACCTTTATTTGCTCTCTGTCAAATTCATTGCCTCTCTTTTGTTTCCATATATATATATATATATATATATATATATATATATATATTCACAAACTTAACTTGCTCAGCCTATATAATATACCTTTTATTTCCTAAAACAGCATAATCCCTAATATTACTCTTCCAGATTAATGCAGTCCTGACCCTTCATCAAGGAGTCATTTTAATAATTTGGAGTGTGCATATAATTTGTTCATTTTGACTAAGATTACTCACATAAATTATTTATACTATTTCACATTTATCCAGCTAATGTTGAAAAGACAGGAATGAATAACTTTTAATTAATTTCATATTTTAATAATTTATCTTTTCTATGTTTCTTGATAATTCTAGATCATAACTACCTGCCAATGAAATCTTTTTTAGTTCCAAATTGTTTCTTCATACTAGTTGCTGTCATCTTTGTTCTACAGAGGATTTATAATCTGATATAATTCCATTTTTCTATTTTTGCATGTGATTTGAGAACTTTATAAAGATTGTAGTTCACACAAATGCACTGATATATTTCTTCAATATTTTCTTGTAAAGATTCACAATTCAGTCTTGTGTTTGGGTTTTAGACTCACTTTGATTTGGATTTCTATATGGTAAGAAGCAGAGATCTAATGTCTATCCTTCCTCTTTTTCTTCTCCTCTTCTTCCTTGCACATTGCTATCTGATTTGCCAATCACCATTATTGTAGATTCTATGCTAACTCTAATATATATATATATATATTATATTAGAAAATCAGTCTGCTATTAATGTGTTATTTTATCTTTGAGTTTCCTATCTGTTTGCATGGATGTGTCATTTTCCTGCCAGTGACTATTTGTCTTTGTTAATCTTATCCATAGCTCACTTTAAGGTCAGTTATTTTGATCCCACTGGACTTATTCATTTTGTTGACAATTGTTTTAGCTATGCAGATTTTTATGCTCCATGTGCATTTTAGGATTGTTTTTGTCAAATTCTATTAAGAATTTGTATTTTTAAAATAAAAGTTGTATAAACACACAGAAGTATGAAAATCAAGAGTACCTGCTACCTCTAAGCCAGACACCCTTCTAGCAACATACCTCAAAAAAAGAGAAGTCAATGAATTGAGTGAAAATTAATTATAAATAATGATTTCAACGATACTAAATGAGATCCAAGAAAAAGAGATGGCTTCTAAACTTTTTTCATTTATATATCTGCATATTTGGTTTTGAGTACTAATTTTCTAGTTCAAATTTAAGGTAAGTAAATAATTCATCTGAACATTTTTTCTGCTTTTTAACAATTGTCTAATGAAGAACATCCATTATGTTGTTAGGAACATAACTAGTTAGGAAATTGACTCAAGCCGTTTTCCTGTTCCTACTCACAGACTGCTTTTGACTATCAGATCACTCATAGTTCCATTGCTTAAACACATCTTAAGAAAAGTTATTTTAATTGTTCAAAAAACAAGCATTTTTATTTATCCAAAATTCATACAGCTTGCTTAAAATTTGTGAAAAAAATTCAAGTTGTGTTCTTGTGCACACTGTATCATCTTCTGGGAATCTATATGTGCAACTGTCTTGCAGTGCGAAAAAAACCCTGTTTCCTTGTAGTCGTACCCTGTTTCTTATTTTCCCCCTATTATCTGCTATCATCCATGCACATTGGAAGTAGAAGCTATCATGGAGATGTCTCAGTATTGAACATCCCCCAGTTTTATTCTATATACCTTTGCCAGACTGGCATCTGTGTGTTTATCATCATTTACTGCAAAAAGAAACTTTTCCGATAATGGATGAGAGATGAACTAATCTATGGGTATAAAGATGAGCAGGTGGTAAATATTATGTCTATTTATCATAATAATAGTAATAGGTTTTCCCTTATGGCCTCTGACCTGTCTATCCACCGGCTCTTGGCCCTAATAATGGTGCCACATACTTACTTTGACTTGTGGGACAAGCCTAAAAACAGTATGAAATTAATCAGTTGCTCCCATCTTATTTGTGACATTATTGAATCAGTGTGCATATCTTGCAGACTAGTAATCATGGTAGATCCTACTGCTCACAAGTGAAATTAGACTGATGCTTATTATTCTCCTGTTGTAGTATATATAACATCTTCCAGGTCAATGAAAGCTAGTCAGTAGGAATGAAGCTTTCAGGTGAGTAGCAGCTCGATTTCTACATAATCCTTCAACTCTGCTCACAGGAATTTAGACAGAATGTCTAAACTAAACCTTTGTAAACTAGACCTTTGTAAACTAAATAAAGACAAAATTGCAGAATGGAGAGACGATGTGGGCATGAAGTCACACCCCCAACTAAGGAGCTCTTGTTTGTTGATGCATGCTGGATGTGTCAGTTTTACTTTAAAAGTGGGGCTCCTGGTGGTTTGAAAAATGCTACAGTGATGGTCAGGCATCCAACAGTATATGGGTGGTACAAATCAGACATGGGGAGAAAAATGAAGCAAACAAAAATAAACACAGAAAAGAATGAAAAGATCATAGTTGGTGATAAAGGTGAAACTTGAGCTGGATAAGGAAAATGAATATAATCAATATACACTGAATGTAATTCTCAAATAATAATGAAGGGATTCATTTTTATCTAGCACATTTTTCTTTTATTCTGTTATATATTGTATCCAAACCACAGTACCTTCTCTGTTCATTCTTCTCAGATACCCTCTCCACCCCTCCCCAGATGTACTCTTCTTCTACTTCCCTTAAAAAAAATAAAGTAAGATAAAAAGAGCAGGCCTTGGCTGGAGCCATGCGACTTTTTGGGGATTGTGTAAGAATAACACGAGAAGTTCTTTTTGTGTCAAGATCCTGGAGACCTTCACCCACCAGGTACCTGTGGATAGTTTGCTGCATAATTCTGGGAATGCCCCAGAAGCATGTGTGTTACATCCTCTCCTTGCTTTCTCTATGCTAGACACACTGCTGACTTGAATATGTCACAGTATCATGAAATTTAGTGATACATATTTGCATAACTGTTCTGAAAAGAATGATTATAATCACAAGCATTTTTAAAAATGCTAATAAATTATGAGATCAGGAGTTAATGGGAAAATTCAAGGAACAGGCAATGAAGCAGAATCATAGAAAAACACATTTACCTCATTTTGAATAGCTGTGCCAATACACCAAGAAGAGAGAGAGAAATTAGGAAAACAGACAAACAATGCCGAATTTTAAGAGTAACTCTCCCGGTTATGTTGCTTATATGGTAAATGGGAAAGCCTGCTATGACAGCAGAGGATATAAAACAATACAAAATGTGGAGTAGACTGATTAAGCTCTGAGTGGTGAGTTGATCATGAGAACCCAGACCCTACCACGTATAAATATTAACCCAATGAGACTAAATGATCTCTCACATTGCATAATTCTGATGAGGCACAAAGCCTCATATGAAGACTAGGCATGACAGCCCAGTAGGAGGTAATGGGTCCCACAGACCCTTAAGCTGGACAGGTCAGAGATCCTGGATAGAACCAAACAGGACTGGGTAAACCTTTCAATGAAATAATTATTTATGTTATCCTGCCTATGCATAGATTGGTGCCTAGCTCAAGTGTTATTAGGGAGAGGTGATCTATCAACTGATAGGAGCAGATGCAGAGAACCTACAGCCCAAACACTAGGCAGATCCAGGGGAACTCTACAGAAGATGGGAGCTGGAGAGATTGCAGAAGTCTGTGGCATTGAGGACGCCACAAGGAAAATTCATTTTTAAAGTGAGAAGTCTTCCAATAAGATTTGCTTCATTGAAGTCCGAGTTTTAAGATGAGTTAGGAAAGCCAGTGTAGGAAGGAGCAGACTACATGCATGTTCCAGAGGAACACCTTAGCTCCATATCTGCTTGGACTAGCCTTCTGAGTCAGGGGATATGGTAGTAAAAGCACCTGCCTAAAGCTAGCAGCTTCAGGCCAAGTTGTACGTGTTCTCAGCTTTTAATATGTATGGAAGAATTAACCTGCAGTGGAAAACTTCAAGCAATATGTAATCAGTGAATGAGAGCAAAGACAAAGTAAAGGTATTGAGAGCTTTTTCTTTTAGTACCTTAGCCCCTTGGAGTCTCTTTCAGTCAGAAGAGGACATCCCTAAGAAAGACTCATCTCTGGGTGCTGAAGATGCAACCTTGTTAACCCCATACCTGTTTCTGTTAATGGGGCATTCCCATTCCCATTGTCACTTTTAGGTTCTTCATAGTTGAATGATCCATGACATTCTGAATTTGCTAAATGTTGTCATTTCTTTTAGCATTCAAAATAGTTTGGGAAATTGATAAATTTATTTATAAGGATAAAATTATGTACCTGTCAAATGCTGCCAGAGTATCATTACCATGAACTTATATCATTCCCATTTATTTCAAATTTAAATACCATCCCTAATTCCAGTCCCACTTTATACTTCTAAGCTTTATGATTATATTTGCATTTATTTATCTTCCAAAGGTGTTTTATCTTTATGCTGTATTATTATCTGTTGCATTGTTATATGTAATGAAATGATATCTTTTATTACTTTAAATGATACAAAAACATATGTATGCTTTTGTATATAACCCATCTAATTTTTATATGCTTATTTATCCTTTTGTTACTTATTGGGTTTCATCTCTGTTCCAATCTCAAGAAGCTTTCATTTCTTTTTACTACTTCTTCTCCTGGAATGCCCTTTCTTAGCATGGTTAGTTTCCTCCCTCTAGAGACAGTACTTTGTGAACTGAAAAGGCACCTCCTTAAAGAGATTCCTTGGGGATATGTGCATGAGAAAGAGTAAACACACTCTCTATCATAAACTTTCTTACCTATTTGTCCTACCCTCAGAAAACAGTTTTATATTCAGACAGTGATTCCCGCTTGTAGACACTTAAACCCTTTATACTGGAATTACTACCCATTTGGAGCTTTTTTCAGTAATACTGCTAAAATATCCCATGTGCCACTAATCAGCTCCAGTTCATCATATTAGCTTTCTGGTTTGTGTCATGTGCTTTTCCTCCCATTTCATAGCTTGATTCCAGCACCATCCCTCTGAAAATTACTAATACTGATTTTCATGTCTTTGCTAATGATAGCCATCGAGACTGAAAAGTTAATCACAATTCCATTACCATATTGTTCTTAAGATCAGTCAGAAGAAGTCATTATTGGCTGTCATCCACATCCACCCACTCTGGGCACCCAAGTTTGAATGTAGTTATACTGCAAGTGTATTATCTGGGCAGCTGGAACAGTTTGGTTAATATTAGGCAATAAGCTATACTCTTTTCAGCCTCTGAAACTAAAAATTGTGGGAAGATAAATCACAGATTCTGGACATTGACAAGAATTGTTATAAAAAATTTATAAAATAAGAAATACCCTTTATTTCTAGAATATATGAGGGGATAATCTCCTTTTAAAGAGAATGACTATATGAAATCCTACCTGCTTTGTGTCTCATTCAAGCATCAGAATGCAAGGACAGTAGATAAAGCATATACAGAATCAACAAGTAATTTAGCTCTTTTATCAGTTTCCATGACAACTCTACTATATAAAACTAAGAAGAAAATGCATTTAAGTCTGGTTCGGCCTTGCTAATTATCACTGGTATTTTCAACATTGCCTTAATATAATATGTAAATCAAGCCAATGCATATATGACATGTAATTTTAATATTACACATGAAAAAATGTATATGATTTAACATAAGAAGTTGTGTATAGTGAGCAGAAAACTCAGATTAATTTTTAAATTAACTAAAAAACTATGAACTGTTGCACATATGACAATGACAGAAGTGAATGCACACATAAATTCTTAGACTAGAGGTATATTCATACAGGCAGGTTTGTTCCATCTGCTTCTCAGGTAAGATGTATCTCATGACATTCTCCTGACATTTATTGGGGGAACACTGAAGTGTAGGAGATGGACAACCTATGTACACAGTCCCTGTAGACTCCAGAAAAGGTTTGATTACATTCTCTCTATATATATCCTTTGAGACATAGCCTTAACAAAATGATGTATATGAACTGTGTTGACATAGGTCTTAAATAATGTAAGGTGATCCTGAGACTTTAGGCTCTTCTCATGCTGTAGGGTCTACACACACGCACACACACACACACACACACACACACACACACACACACACACACACACTGATTCTTTAATCACAGAAATGACTCCAAATTTATTGAAAGAAGATGTTAAGAGCCAGAGCCTTAATATGATGAGTCCCTGACATGTATATTTTAGTAAATAACTCTTACAGCTCATTCTTTGAGACTTTTGTTTAGAGCTCTAAAGATTTGAAATCTTTAATATGATATTTATGAGAGAATCACACGGTTTATAAGGTGTTACACATTTGCCATATCACACATATCTTAATATTCATTGTTAGATTTGAATTTATCTTTTCACTCCAATTTATTGTTAATATTAGTTTGGTCATCTTCAACAAACCTTGGCCACCCACGTATGTGTGCATATGGTCCATAAACAAGAATTAATACTTGTGCACACATGTACACACCCTACCATCAAGGAGAGTGTGCTCTATGATATATGGAAGCAGCATTAACTAATATTTGGAGCTTCTAGGAGAAAATTTAACTTAGAACAAGATAAAAAAAAGGATTGTGATGCAAATGATATGGGAGTAATGGACCAGTATTTAATTGGATTTAGGATCACACCATGAGATGGAAGCCATACCAATAATGCTAAATAAACCCAAGACCAAAAAGCAAAACAAGTCATAGCCCCTAGGAGAAATCATGCTATTATCCTGCAAAATGAACATAGCAATAAAATAATTCCTAATGACATATTACTTTAGCCATAGATCAGTGCATCACTTAATATTATAGAAGCTTCTTTTTCAGTAGAGTTAACTAATTAACTAAGTAATTAATAAGGAGACAACTAGAAAATATGCAGTGAGGGGCTTTGGAGAACTCAACCCTAAACGGGAGTTCTTTGTCAAACCCTTCCCCTCAAGGCTCAAGATTCTAGACACAGATGAAGCAGAAAGATTGTAAGAGCCTGACATCATGAATGACTGCAAGGAAACAACATCTTCCAGACACAACAGAACTGATGATACCCATGCAAACTCACAGAGACTGTGGCAGTACTCACAAGACCAGTGCCACTACAAATTAGATAAAATCACAATGGCTAGAAAAGGAAGTGCATACAAATCCCTACCCCTAATCAAGAAATGATGTGCAGTTTATACCTACTGGGAAAAAGAAAAACTGTTTTCTCTAATTTGGTGTCACTGTGTTAATCCAACCACACTCAAGGGCAGGCCCAAGACCAGTTGGCCAACACAAAACAGATTCCATAGCTTTTTCCTTTGTTTGTTTGGCTAGGTTTTTCTGTTTTTGTTTTATTTTGTTTTGTTTTGGGATTTTTTTTTTCATTTTTTGAGAGAGAGAGAAGTAACATGATGTTGGGCAGATAGGGATGTTGCAGAGGGAAAAGCTTACCATAAAACTCTATTGAATGAAATCTTTTAGTAAAAATATCTCTAAAATATTTTTTGGAAATATTATTCCTCAGAGTATTTTTGTAGGAGAAAAGATATTAATTCCTCAGTCACCCAGATGGTACTGGTTTTGAAGGCATGAAGGAATCATGGAGAGCAATTGAGGCTTGGCACTGTGTGAGGCCAGAAGAGTCAGTTGGTGAAGATGCAGCCTCAGGGACAATTAAAGGTCCAGAAAGAGTCATGCAAAGAGATTTTGACTTGGCATCATGAAGAGAGCCTATGAGAGGTTATTGGTGAAAGTACAGCCCATTTGCAGCAGAAGAGGCCAGCATTTCAGAAATGCCAGTACCATGGAATGACCACCAAGCACAGCAGCTATATTAGAGAGAAGCCAGTCAGAGCCTGGTGTTTTCTGCAAAGGGAAAAGCTGTAGAAGTAACACAGGCTCCTTGAAGGAGCATAGAAGATTGTGAATGAACCCCAGATAATTGAATGTTGAGTTATTCATGATGATAGAGTTTGGTTTTGCTTTGTTCAGATTAACTGTATCTTAATGTTTCTCTCTTGAAGATGGTATTTAATTTAATTTTGATTTTCTCAGCAACCCACAGGTAAAAGACTTTAAACTAATAAAAGAGATTTTGGAATTTCAGAGAGATTGAATCTTTTAAAGAGACTGGAATTTTAATGTGTTTAAATTTGTAAAGACTGTAGGTCTTATTTATAAAGTTATATTATTCATATTTTTTGTTTTAATGTGAGGTCTTGGTATAAATAAGAAAGGAATGGTGTGGCTTAATGGTGTTGTGTTTGCTTATCAAATTGACAAAGGGTCAGTTGGGCTGGCTTCTCTTATGTCAAATTGACATCCAAACTAAACAGAAACTCAACAAGAAAATACCTCCATAAAGCCCAATTTTTAGGCATTTTCTTAATTAGTGATTGATAGGCGTGGACCCAGCCCATTGTGAGTAGTGACAACTCTGTGCTGATTGTCCTCGATTTTATGAGAAAGCAGGCTTCACAAGTCATGGGAAGCAAGCCTTTTGACAATGGTGTTTTGTCACAGCAATAGAAACCCTAAAATGTAAATGCTATTGTAATGAGCAAGGCAAGAGACATGTAAGTTCTTTTAGTCAGTTTTAATGTTTATATCAAAATAGAAAGTGTTCTATTATCATTTCTGTTACCATGATTAAAGTACAGTGAAAACAAAAAACAATTTAGAGGACAACAGATTTGCTTCAGCATAGAATTCCATGTTAGAGTTCATCACTGAAAAGATATAAGCAAGAAACTTTAAACAGCTAGCCATATCATATCCATGGTCAAGAGCAGAGAGAAATGAATAAATATGTGGCTATTTTCTTGGTTGCACTTAGCTGAGTTTCTCCACTCTGGCATAATTCACCCTGCCAAGAGAATGGTGCTTCCCTAAATAGACTGATCATACCTATATAAATTATTCTAATTGCAGGACCCACAGGAAAGTGACTGCTGAACTCAAACAGTTCTACTGGGTTCCTGCTGAAGGGAAGAGTCTGCCAGACTTTCTGCAGGACACAGAAAATGACTGACAGACTGCCATTCCAGATGGACAGCTTAAAATTTCCTGCTTTGTTGAGAAACAGTGTGTGTGCCCTATGGGCTGCCCCAATGTTACAGAGGAACTTTGGGTGACTTTTTAGGCAGCGAGATGTCTCTGTCAATTCTAGGTTTTATATATTATCCTTCTGTGGACTTTGATGGAGTTGAAGACAGATAGTTATAATCATAATTTCCCTTAGTTATGATAAAAGATAAGCTACATATAAGACTTTAGACTCACACACATAAGATAGATAATAAAATACTTTCTTTAAATCTTACTAAATGTTAATAGACAAAATATTGTAACTATGTTCTTACTTGATAACTGTTCTGTTATATATAATTTGACTATGTTAAAGTTAAAATCTTTCTTTTTAGTCAGAAAAGAGGAGATGATGGGAAGTCCTGTGCATACGTCAATAAAGTGCTGTTGGCCCATAGAGATACAAGATAGGTGGGAGTAGATGTTGAGGAGGATTCTGGGAAAGAGAGACACAGGCAGACATCATGTAGCTGCCATCGAAGTAAGAGGTCCAGACCCTTTCTCTGCTAAGAGAAATACTTAGATCAACAATTATGGGGTAAATACTTAAGTCAGAGATACTCAGTAAGAAACAAGCAAATGGCCAACAGGTTCATAATTAATAATACAGTGTCTTGCGTGTTATTTGGGGACTGCAACTGTGGCAGGGCCCAAGAGGATGGCAGGGAAGGTTACACAAACATGCCCATATATCAGCCCAGTGTAGGCAATCTCTCATTTAGAGGCTTTTCTCAGGTGATTCCAGGTTAGGTCAAGTTGACAAAGACAACATCACAATAAGTAGTCAAGGCAAGAATGGAGAGAAGAGAAGAATATTAGTTTTAAGTGTAGTTAGATATTTATATAAGATTTATGCTACAACTTAATTTAACTATAGCCTTGCCAAATTCAATTGGCCTAAATTTTCAGAAAGATAACATTTTATGTAGCATCTCCTATAAATGCCCATTAAAAGTTTCTGGATACAAAATTAACTCAGAAAAAAAATCAGAAAACCTACTATATGCAAATGGCAAACATATTGGAAAAAGAAATCAGGGAAACAATACCTTTTAAAATAGCCTAAAATAATTTAAAATATCTTGGGTGAACTATAGCCCAGCAAATGAAAGACTTGTATGATAAAAACTTCAAGTCACTGAAAAAATAAATTAGTGAAGATATCAAAGGATGGAAAGATCTCCCATTTGGATAGGGAGGATTAATATGGTAAAAATGACCATCCTGACAAAAGACATTTATGAAATCCTCATAAAACTCCTACACAATTCTTATCAGATCTTGAAAGGACATTTTTTCAGCTTTATATATAAACAAAAATACCAGGATAGTTAAAACAATCCTGAATAATAAAACAACTGCTGGAGGTGTCACCTCCCTGAGTTCAAGTTGTTCTACAAACTTTAGTAATAATAACACTGATATTGAAACACACATATACAAAAAATAAACATGTTCATCAGTGGAATGGAACTGAAATACCAGATATAAAGACATCCATTATGAGCCTGTGATTTTAGATAAAGAAGACAGAAATATACACTGGAGAAAAGGCAGCAACTTCAACAAATGGTGTTGGTTAAATTGGATGGTTGCATGTAGAATAATTCAATTAGATCCAGACTTATTGACCTGTGTAAAACTCAACTCAAAATGGGTTAAATATCTCAACATAAAACTATATATGATGCTTCCATCACTCACTGGATGAAGGCTCCAGGATGGTTATAGACATCAAGTTCATTATAAGGAATGCGCATTCGAAGTGGTCTCTCCACTAATGCTTAGCTTGCCAATTGGTGTTATCCCTTTAGATCACTAGAGGTCTCACTGGTGTCAGATCTGTCTTCTAACCTATGATTCCCTCTTCCTCCTTTTCTACCCCTCATTCAACCTTCCTGTTCCCCCATGACCTACTTTCTCTTCCTCTTTTCCCCCTCTCTTCTTCCCAGCTCCCACTACCCCCCCCCCACCCCTCGCCGTGTTCCCAATCTGTTCAGAAGATCTTGCCTCATTCCTCTTCTCTGTGGTACCATGCACATCTCTCTTAGGTTCTTTTCTGCTTCCCAGACTCTCTGTCAGTGGAAATGCAGACTGGCACTATCCTGATACATGTCTAAAATCCTATTCCAGACCCCAAGAGTGTGAGAGTCAGTGAGGAGGCCTGGGCAACCTATGAGGCCCTAAGCAGTGGATCAGTGTTTATCCCTGGCATACAAACGGACTTCGTGTGTCCATAACACAAAGAGAGATGCTCTCTCAGCCTGGACTCTTAGGGGAGTGCCTGGACCCTGCCCTGAGTGAAATGACAGACTGTAGATATCCCCTATGTGGAAAGAAGTGGCAAAAGGGTGGGAAGCTGGGGGAGATGGTGTGGGGGGTGTGGGATGAGGGGAGGGAGAGGGAACTGGGATTGACATGTGAAGCAAGCTATTTAAAATTAAAATAATAAAAAACTATATACGATGAATTGTATAGAAGAGAAAGTGTGAAATAACCTTGTATTCATTGGCACAATAGAAGACTTTCTGAATGAACACAATTAGCACAGGCACTAAAACAGCAATTAATAAATGGGACCTCATTCAATTGTAAATCTCTGTAGAGCAAAGGACAATGTCAATTAAAAGAAGGTGGAACCTTCAGAATGGGAAATTTTTTTTTTACCAACTACTCATCTATTAGAGGGCTAATATCCAAAATATATAAATTACTCAAAAAACTAGACTCCAAGAAAACAAATAACCCAATTAAAAATGAGGCATAGATCTACACAGAGATTTTCAGAAGATGAAACTCAGTGGGTTATTAAATACTTAAAGAAATAGTCCACATCGTTAACCATTAGGGAAATGCAAATCAAAACTTCTTAGAGATTTTATCTTACACTTCTCAGCTTGACAATGAGCAATAAATCATAACAAAGCCCATGCTGCTGGTAATGTTGTGGCATAAGATGACCATTCTTCCTTTGCTGGTGGGAACATAAAATTTACAGCCAATATATGTAGGAGGAAGTCTGTATGCTGCCATTAACCATGTGACTTACTAGAGGCGCATACAGATGAGGTAATAAAAGGGCGGTTTACCACACCGCTAACCACACCCACTTTAGGCATGACTAAAGACATATACGGCCGGACGTAAAGACGTATACGTATGTAGGCGGTGAACTATGTCACTAGCCAGGCCCACTTTTGGCTAGGGGCATTACGGGGGGGAGGCATAAAAGACAGCACACAGGAAGTCTCACTCTCTTTTCCCAGAGTTCGGCTTCCTGTTCGGGAGCGGGAAAACTACTTGGCTCATCTGGGTTACTTGTTTGGTATCTTGTGAGTAATTTCTACAATAAATACTTAGTTTTACTTTCAGTAATTGTGTCGATTATTGTTACAGCGTCCTTTGGAGCCTTCAAATATGTAAATTGATGTGGTCGCCCCTTAGGAAGATGGGAATGGATTTATCTCAAGAACCAACTGTACCACTCTTGTGTCATATATGCAAAGAATGCTTCATTCTTCCACAGAGACTGGCACAATCATGTTCACTGTTGTTATAATCATAATACCTAGAAATTTAAACAGTTGCTAGGTGTCCATCAGCAGATGAATGAATGAAGGAAATGCAGTACATTTACACAAAGGAACATCATTAGACCATTTAAAAATGATATAATATAATTTACAGGTAAATGGATAAAACTAGAATAAATCATCCTGAGTGAGATAACCAAGACCCAGAAAGACAAGGGAAGTATGTATTTGTTTATGTATATATATATAACTTTGTCAGTCAGTAAGCAAGCTACAAATCATTGGGCCACAAAAGAATACGTCTGAAGTAAGGTACTACAGTGGGAGAATAGACTGATCAATGTATCTTGCTTTGTGGGGAGGTATTTGATTCTTTTGAAGTTGAGTTTTGTGCAGGGTGCTAAGTATGTATCTATTTGAATTCTGCATGCAGCCATTCAGTTTAACAAACATCATTTGTTGAGGATGCTGTCTTTTTTTTCAGTGTTCAATTCTGGATTCATTATCAAAAATCAGGTGTCTAAGCATGTGTGGATTTATGTCTGTATCTTCATTTTGATTACATTTGTCAACATGAGTTGATATGCCAATACCATTCTGTTTTAATTACTGTAGTTCTGTAGTACAATTTTAATTTGGTGATTTTCATAACTCTAACTCTAGATTTCTTTATCATTCAGGAATGTTTATGTTATCCTGAATGTGTATGTGTGTAATTTTATGGGGATCACATTGAATATGAGGATTATTTTGGTAGGATAGCCATTTTTTACTCTATTAACTCTATTACCTCTCCTGATTCATTATCATCAACTATGTTTCTGTCATCTGATAGCTTCTATTTCTTTCTTCAATATCTTAAAGTGCTTTCATTTTTTAAATAGGTCATTTACTTGATTATTTAGAGTTACTCCAAGATATTTCATATTTTGGGGCTTATTGTGAAAAAGTGATATTCCGCTGATTTCTTTGTCCTTCTGTTTGTCCTTTGTACATAGGAAGGATAATATTTTTATGAGTCAATTGTGTATCATGTTATTTTTCTAAAATTGTTTGTCAGCTGTATGAGTTTCCCAGTGGAAATTTTAGGATTACTTATGTATACTATCATTTCATCTGGAAATAAATACACTTTGATTACTTACTTGCAATTTCTATCCCATTGATCTGTTCATACTGTATTGGATAGGTATAAAGAAAGTAGATAACATTGTCTTGTTGCTGTTTTTAGTGGAATTAATTTGAGTTGTTCTCCATTTAAGTCTCAGTTGTCCATGGGCTTGATGTAAACTGTCTTTATTATGTTGACTATGTCCCTTGAATCCCTAATCTCACTAGCACTTTTATTAATGAAGGGGTATTAGATTTTGTCAAAGGTCTTTTCTGCATATAATGAGATGATCATGTGGCTTTTCTTTTAGTTTGTTTATATGGTGGATTACATTAATCAATTTATATTTTAACCGTTACTTCTTCTCCAGGATGAAGCCTACTTGATTGTGGTGGATGATGATTTTGATATGTTCTTGGACTCACTCTTTGTTTCATTGATTGCTTGTAAATTTTTGATTTGTTTCTCTGTTATTACTTTAAGCACTGAGTTTGATTATTTCTTGCCATATATTCCTTTTGCCTGTGATTTGTTCTTTGTGTTCTAGAGCTTATAGGTGTGCTATTAAGTTGCTAGTATTAGATATTTCCAATACTTTTCATGTAGGCACTTGGTGCTTTGAAATTGCCTCTTAGAATATCCTTTATTGTGTCCCAAAAGTTCATGGCATGTTACATATTCATTTCTAGAAAGTCTTTGAATCTTTCTTAATTTTTGTTTTGATCATTTTTTGTCTTTGGTAAAGAGTTATGCATTTTCTATGTGTTTTATAGCCTTCCTGTGTTTTTGTTGATGGTGATATTCAGCTTTAATCCTGGTGGTGAGATAGGATATAGCATGTTATTTCAATTTTCTTGTGTCTGTTGAGAATTTCTTTGTCTCCATGTATGTGAAGAATTTTGGAGAATGTTCCCTGAGGTGCTGAGAATGAGGTATATCCTTATTTGTTTGGGTGAAATAGTCTATAAACATTTCTAAAGTCCATTTGCTTTATAACTTCAGTCAGCTCCCACATTTCTACATTTAGTTTTCGTCTGGATGACATGTCTACTGTGGCAAATAGGGCGTTGAAGTTTCCCAGAATCAGTGTGTGGGAGTCAATATGTGATTTAAGCTGTGATAGTGTTTTTCACAAAATCTTGTGTACTTTTGTGTGAGGTGTAGTTGTTAAGAATTGAAATCTAGATGTCCCTCTCTTTCATGAATAATGTGCAATATCCTTACATCTCTGTCTCTTATGACTAGTTTTGATTTGCAGGCTATTTTATTCTTTAATTTAAATTAGAAACAAACTTGTTTTACATGTCAGTCCCAGTTACCTCCCCTTCCCCTACTTGTCTGCCCCAACAAATGCCCTATCTCATCTCATTTCTGCTACCCAGAGAAGGTGAGGCCTTCCATTAGGGATCTTCAAAGTCTGTCATATCATATGGAGCAGGGCCTAGGCCCTCCCCCATGTGTCTATGCTGAGAGAGTATCCCTCTATATGGAATGGGCTTCTAAACTGCATACATATACTAGGAATAAATACTGATCCACTATCAGAGGTCCCATAGATTGCTCAGACCTCCTAACTCACACCCACTTTCATAGGCTCTGTATCAGTCTTATGCTTGTTTCCCAGCTATCTGCAGTGCATGAACTCCCCCTTATTCAGGTCAGATGTTTCTGTGGGTTTCTCCAATCTGGTCTTGACCCTTTTGGTTATTGCTCCTCCCTCTCTGCAACTGGATTCCATAAGTTCAGTTCAGTGTTAGCTGTGGGTGTCTGCTTCTGCTTCCATCAGCTCCTGGATGAAGGTTATAGTATGGTATGTGGTAGTTATCAATCTCATTATCAGAGAAGGTCATTTAAGCCATCCTCTCCACTATTGCTTAGATTGTTATTTCTGGTCATCCTTGTAGATCTCTGTACATTTCCCTAGTGCCAGATTTCTCTTTAAATCTATAATGTCTCCCTTTATTATGACATCTCTTTTCTTGCTCTTCTCTATTCTTCTGACTCAATCTTCCTGTTCTCTCAAGCCATCTTTTCCCCTCCTTTTATTCCCTTCTCCTTCTCTTAACTCTCTCTTGCCTCCTCCCATGCTCCCAATTTGCTCAGGAGATCTTGTCCCTTTTTCCTTCTCCAGGGAACAATTTATATCTCTCTTAGGTTCCTCCTTGTTTCCTAGCTTCTCTGTGGATTGTATGCTAGTAATCTTTTGTGCTCTTTCTAATATACTTATACGAATGAATACATATCATGTTTGTCTTTGTGACTGAGTTACCTCACTCAACGTAGTTTCTTCTAGTTCCACCCATTTGCCTGTGAATTTCAAGATTCCATTGTCTTGTATTCTGCTGAGTAGAACTCCAATGTACTAATGTACCACATTTTCTTAACTGTTCTTCAGTTAAGGGGCATCTAGGTTGTTTCCAGTTTCTTGCTATTACAAATAATGCTGCTATGAACATAGTTGAACAGATGTCCTTGTTGTATTAATGTGCAACTTTTGGGTATATGCCTAAGAGTGGAATTGCTGGATCTTGTGGTAGACTGATTGCCATTTTTCTGAGGAATGGCCATACTAATTTCCAAAGTAACTGTACAAGTTTGTACTCCCACCAGGAGTGGAGGAGTTTTCCCCTTTCTCCACATCATCTCCAGTATAAACTGTCCTTGGTGTTTTTGATTTTAACCTTTCTGACAGGTGCCAGATAGTATCTCAGAATTGTTTGTCTTACATTTCCATGATGTCTAAGGATGTCGAGCACTTTCTTAGGTGTATTTCACCCACTTTAGATTCCTCTGTTGAGAATTCTCTACTTAGTTCTGTACCCACTTTTTAAAGGGATCATTTGGTATTTTGCTGACTAGTTTCTTGAATTCTTTTATATTGTGAAAGTGAGTCCTCTGTTAGATGTTGGGTTGGTGAAAAATTTTCCCATTCTATATAATGCCATTCTGTCTTGTTGACTGTGTCCTTACAGAAGGTTCTCAGTTTCACGCTGTCCCATTTATTAATTGTTGATCTCAGTGTTTGTGCTACTGGTTATGTTCAAGAAGCAGTTCCCTTTACTAACTTTCTAAGAGGTTCAGTGTGACTGAATTGATGTTGAGGTTTTTGATGCATTTGGACTTAATTTTTGGGAAAGACTATAGATATGGATCTATCTGCAGTATTGTACACAACAGTGTCTAGTGATGCTACTACCATTTGTTGAAGATGCTTTCTTTTTTTCATTGTATAATTTTAGCTTATTTGTTAAAAGTCAGTTGTTCTTAGGTGTGTGGGTTAATAACAGGGTTTCAATTTGATTCCCTTGGCCTATTTGTCTATTTTTGTGCCACTACCAAACTGTTTCAGGACTAAGGGTCTGTAATATTGCTGGAAGTCAGGGAAGGTAATGCCTCCTGGAGTTCCTTTATTGAGCAGGGTTGTTTTGGTTGTCTTGGATATTTTGTTTTTCCATATAAAGTTGAGTATTATATTGCATTGAATATGTAGACTTCTTTTGACAAGATTACCATTTTATTGTGTTGATCCTACCTCTAAAAGAGGATGGGAGGTCTTTCCATTTTCTGGCATCTTCTTTAATTTCTTTCTTTCAAGACTCAAGGATTTTGTCGTACAGGTCTTTCACCTGTTTGATTAGTGTTACTCCAAGATATTTCATGTGGTTTATGGCTATTGTAAAGGGGGATGTTTCTCTGATTTCATTCTCAGTCCATTTATCATCTGTATATGGTATGAATACTGATTATTTTTAGTTAATCTTGTATCCTGGGAATTTGCTGAAGGTGCTTATCAGCTGTAGGAGTTCCCTGCTAGAATTTTTCAGGTCATTTAGTAAACTATAGTATCAAATAGTGAAAATTTGACTTCTCCTATTCATATCCCCTTGAGTCTCCTTTTGTTGTCATATTGCTTTAGCTAGATCTCCAAGTATAATACTGAAGAGATATGGAGAGAGTAGACAGTCTAGGCTTGTTATTAATTTTGGAGGAATTGCGTTGAGTTTCTCTCCATTTAAGTTGATGTTGGCTGTTGGCTTGCTGTATATTGCTTTTACTTTGTTTAGGTATGTTCCTGTTATCTGTGATAGCACCAAGATCTTCATCATGATGGGGTGTTGGGTTTTGTCAAAGGCTTTCTCAGCACGTAGTGAGATGATTATTTGGTGTTTCTTTTTCAGTTTGTTTATACGGCGGATTACATTGAAGGATTTTCACATGTTGAACCATTCCTGCATTCCTGGCATGAAGCCCACTTGATCATATTGGATGATTTTTATGATATATTCTTAGATTCGATTTGCCAGTATTTTATTGAGTAATTTTGCATCAAGTTTTATGTGGCATATTGGTCTGTAGTTCTCTTTCTTAGTTGTGTCTTTGTGTGGATTTGGTACCAAGGTAACTGTAGCCTTGTAAAAAGAGTTAGGCAATGACCCTTCTGCTTCTATTATATGAAACACTTTGAGAACAGTTGGTGTTAGCTCTTATTTGAATTTCTGGTAGAATCCGGCACTTATACCATCTGGCCCTGGGCTTTTTTGGTTTGGAGATTTTGGTGACTGCTTCTATTCTATTAGGGGTTATAGGTGTATTTAAATTGCTTATCTCTTCTTGGCTTAATTTTGGTAAGTGACATCCATTGAGAAAATTGTTCATTTCCTTTAAATTTTTGAATTTTGTAGAGTACAGGTTTTCAATGTATGACATGAGAATTCTCTGAATTTCCTCAGTGTCCCTTGTTATTTCCCCCTTTTCATTTCTGATTTTGCCAATTAATTTGCTCTTTTTCTACCCTTTGGTTAGTTTGGATAAACATTTGTTTGTCTTGTTGAGTTTCTTGAAGAACCATATTTTTGTTTCATTGATTCTTTGCATTGTTTTCTTAGTTTCTACTTTATTGATTTCAGCCCTCCACTTGGTTATTTACTGGCATCTCCTCCACCGGGGTGATATGCTGTTAATTCTCTAGTGTGACTGTTCTCCAGTTTATTCATGTGGGCACTTAATGCTGTTCTATTGGAATGAGTTCTATTGTGCATAGGCCCCAAGCCTCAGGAGGCTCTGAGCAGGGCAAATGTCCATGCATGCCTCCTCCCATGTGTGGAGGCAGAACTACAATAGGGATGCTGGCAGACTCTTGATGGACTGGTTCCATGTCTTCAATCCCCAGGACTTTCCAGGCTCCAAGCAGGGCACTTGAAGATGTGAGATTTGTAGGCTATACTGACATATATTAAAATGGCTACTTCTGCCTGCTTATTGCATCCAATTGCTTGGAATAACTGTTTTTCATCCTTTCCCCTTGAAGTAAGTTCTACCATTGATATTCAAGCATGTTTCTTAGATTAAGCAGAAATGTGGATCCTTTTTATTACATTCATTGTGTTAATTGGTATCTTTTTATTAGGGAATTGAGAAAATTGATATTGATAATTATCAATGAGTAGCAATTGTTATTCCTGTTATTTTGTTGTTGGTGTTATGGTGGTGATAGTAGTGTGTGTGTATTTCCTCCTTGATTTGCATGTCTGAGATCATTAATTTCTTGTGTTTTTTGAGGTGTGATAAAGTCTTCAGGTTGAAATTTTCCTTCTTTTGCCTTCTGTAGGACTAGATTAGCAAATAGAGACTTTTTAAATTCTGTTTCAGCACAGAATGTTTTTTTTAATTCAGCTTTTGCAATTCGAAATTTTGCTGAGTATAGTAGTCTGAGGTGGCATATATGGTCTCTTAGAGCCTATGGAACATCTATCTGTCCAGAGACCTCTGACTTTTAGAGTCTCCATTGAGAAGTCATGTGTAATTTTAATTGGTCCTTTATATGTTACTTGCTCTTTTTCCCTTTAGATTTTATATTATTTCTTCATCCTGAATTTTTCTTGTCTTGATTATTATGTGTAGAGAGTACATCCTTTTGTGGTCCAGTCTGTTTGTTATTTTGTGTTTCTTGTATCTTGAAAAGCATTTCAAAAAATATTTTTTCTATGATTTGCTCAAAAAATTTTCTGTGTTTGACTGTTTTTTTCCTTCCTCTATTCTGTCATTTTTATATATAGTCTTTTTGTAGTGTTGCAGATTTTTCTATATGTTTTGTGCCAAGAGAAATTTAGATATTATATTGGCTCTAACTAGGTAGACATTTCTTGTACTGTGTCTTCAATGCATGCGATTCTCTCTTCTATCATCTGTACTCTGTTGGTGAGTCTTGCCTCTGAGTTTCCTCTTTGGGTTCCTAAAGTTTCCATTACCAACTTTCCCTGCTTGAATTTTCTTTGTTGATTTTTTTCCATGTTCAATCTTTGAACTTTTTAATCATTTGCTTCCACTGTTCGTTTATTTATTTTCTCTTTAAATACCTCTAAAATATTCATAGAGTCTATCTTATGGTCCTTGTTTTGTTCTTTGTTTATGCTGTACAGAGAATGAGAAGGCACAATAGGTAGTTTGATACTGAAGCTTGGGATGAGACTGGTGATTACATCTGTAGCAGAGGAGAGTGAGCAAATATCTAGAGCTTGCCTACTGACTCCACTAGTTTACTTACTTTATGGCAGACTTTGGCTGGAAGGTTCACATGGAATACCTGATAGAGTCGTGGATTGAATTGTGGGATGAGTTGGGAGGATGGTTGGAGGAGTAGAATTTTTTTGTGAACTTCAAGAGATGGGGGCAGGAAGGGAAGTGAGACTACAGCAGAGGGCCTGCTACAAAACTGTGAGACTATAGGATTGGATATGGAGGAAATGAGGCAGAGGTAAAGAATAGCTGCAGTTACCCTAACTGCTTCCTGAGCATGAACGGCCTGACTGTTACAAGGGAATCCCTGCTGGTGATGCTAAATCTCTTTTGGTATGTAAAAGAGCATATTCTGAATTTCTGCTATGTAGATGGGCACAGCCTTTGGTGGCAGCGATGCACAAAATTTGATCTGCCACAGGACACTTGTCATTTTAATGTGCATTTGGGTTGATATATTATTTATGATTTGTTAAAGCTTGCCTAAAGATTGAGAAAGCAAATTCAGCTACAAGTCATAGAAACCAGGCATAGACCTTTAATCTCAGCAGCTAAAAGCTAGGAGGTAGCTCCTTTATTCCTAGGACTCAGGATTAAGATTTAGAAGGATCTCTGTGAATTCAAGGCCATCCAGATCTACACAAGATCAATCCAGTTCTAGAGAGAAACAGCTCACACAAAGATGATCTCAGCGCCTGGAAACATATGTCTTTAATCCCAGCACTAGGTAGGTATATAAGACAGGAACAAAGTCTCAGTGTTAGCCATTCATTCTTGAGCCCCATTGAAATCTCCAGCCATGCTCAGGAGAACTCATGGATCAACCCATTTAGCCTGAGGTATTGGTGAATGATAGTGACCAGCTACTTTGCTTTTCTGATCTTCAGTTTGAAATTTGAACCCCAATTGTTTCCTGTTACTTGCATTAGTTATGAAAATATTAGGTGTTATTACATCAAACTCCATAGTTAATAGCTTTGAACGGTAGAAATAGCTATCTTCAGGTAAACATGAGTGTTTCTAACTGACATACACCAAACAGTGTTTTAGCTAGACAGTGTCTACATTGTAGCTCTCTTCTTCTAAATGACATTTCTGATTTAGCAGATAAAAACATACTCAAGTACAATTTTTGTGGCTCAAACACTGAGTTAGTATCTGCAATTTGTGCCCATATTTCAAGGCCAGAAAATTCAAGTACATGCCTACTCCAAACCACAGGTAACCTGAAGAAGAGACTATAGATTCATACCCTGCAGGAAGAAGTAATTAATTTGGGTATCAGATATTTTACTGGTCAGCCACTGTAACAATAAGAAGAATGCAATTGCAGACACTTTCAATTAATGCTAATTTGTTTCATGAAAACTTTAACAAGAAGAGTATGAGTCAATTATAAATTACATAATGAACAGATCACTTTTAAAAAGTATCTCAGAAGTTTCCATAGAACATATGGTGTTTTTTTTTTTTGACTTACTGTTAAATTTCAACTATCTTAAGTCTACTGCAGAATTTGCACAGACCCTGGGGTAAGGAATCATTTTCTTCCAAGAAAAGGCTTCATGCAAGCTCTAAACTTAAATAAATTATAATATTTTCAAAATATACTATGACCATGTAAAATGATACTTAATAGTCACATTTAATGAATTAACTATAAATTTAAGGACATCTTTGCTCAGAATTTAATTTTTCTCAACAGCAATCAAGACTTTTAATTTTAATTATCAAATAGGACATAATTAGCATTTATTTGTAATCTAAAGAGGAAACTGTATCAGTCACCTTGGAAACTAAAGGTGATATGGTATCATAATCCACAATCCATTATTATAGCAAAACCTTTCTATCCATACCATTTCTTCACCAGCAAATGATAAAGAAGACATAACAAGACTTCTTGAAATGTGATTTTTATGTTTCTTTATCAATTATGCAAGAAAACAAAGCCCATGACTCAATAGAATTGTCTAATATTATATTATAAAAGTATTATATTTTTAATAGTTCTCTAGACCTGATAAAATATTAGTATGGACCTGGAATGAATATAGTGGCATATTTTATTTAGTGACTTATCTACATATGCATGAATTTCACAGCAGTAAGTAGAAGAGAAGAGTTGTTTGTAATCAAGCAGCTTTAGTACTTGAGGCAGCAATTTTAAAATATGTAAAAATGGCTATGACACATCTCTTTTCCTGACAGTAAAATGATATCTGGTAGCTTACTAGGGTTAAAGTCATCAAGTCAGCACCATTAGCATGATGTGGACTAATTTGGTGTTTCAGTTCATGAAATAATGATACGAAGTCAATTATCTGAACAAAATTAATGAGAGAAATGACTGTCTACCAGGGTTGTCAAAATGTGTTCAAGGTAGCTAAAAATCTCCTTATTTTCAAAGGATATTTTCTTTCTTTTCAAATGAAGAGATTGTTCATAACTTGAACGAATTTATTGTTTTAATTTTTTAAGATTTATTTATTTATTATTTATACCCATGTTCTGCCTGCATGTATGCCTGCACACCAGAGAGGGGCACCAGATTTCATTACAGATATTAGTGAGCCACAATGTGGTTGTTGGGAATGGAAGTTGGAACCTCTGGAAGAACAGGCTAAGCTCTTAATCATTGAAGCATCTCTCCAGCCATGAATGAGTAAATTTTAATATTAGGTGGTAATGATTATACAAAATTTCCACTCTCTAGTTTTATATGAAGGCAGAGTATTAGTATTCAGGCATCTGTACTGGGCTGTGTCTGGGGTTCTGAAGGGATATGCCCTCAACTGCAGCCACTAAGAAAACCACCTGTGCACATATGAAAAATATGACAACTCAATCACTTTTTAAACAAAACAGATATGGAAAAAAAGGGTGTGGTAGAGGACCCAAAATAAACTCAATAATGCTTATCTATTTTTAGACAAAGCTGTAAAAAGCATGGATTTAAAATAGTCTCTATAACAAATAGAGCTGTTGGAATTATGTTTCCACCCATAGAAGAACGACTTATATCTGTAAGTCTAATTCTGTCAAAAAATCAATGCACAATGGGTGGAAGGCCTAAAAGTGAGAATGGAAACTGAAGCTTCTGGAACAAATGGGGAAGACATTTCAAGCTGTAGGCATAGGCAAAGACTCCTGAAAGGAGACATCCCCAGGAATGGTTACACAAAACTGAAAAGCTTCTTCATAGAAACAATTACTAGAGTAACAAGACAGCTTAGACAACAGGAGAAAAGTTTTCCAACCACACATCAGATATGTGCTTAAGACCTGTGCGTGTAAAGAACTAAGAAGAAAGGAAGGAAGGAAGGGAGGGAGGAAGGGAGAGAGAGAGGAAAAGAAAAACCTGAGGAAGAAATCCCCTTTCCAATGAAATGAATGTTTCTGAAATGAAGAAATTCCTTTGAAGAAATGCCAAAAAAAACCCTATAAAAGTGTTCAACATCCTTTAGAATAAGGAAAGTATAGATTAAAACTGTATTAGGATTCCATCTACTCTAGTCACAATGGCTGTGATCAACAAAACAACAGAAAATGTTGGTGTGAATGTGGTACAGGATTAATTTTACACTGCTAAGAGAATTTAAATATCAATTATACAAATGAAAAAGCTGAAAATGCAACTGCTATATGACCCATCTGTATCATGATTTCATGTATAATGTAAGGCAATATTTAGGGAGATTCTTGTACATTCCTGTTCATTGACATTCTATTCACAATAGCAAGGAAAAGAAATCATCCTAGTTATCCACCAGCAATTGAATTTTTAATGAAATTATGGTATATAACTATGAAGTTTTCTGTAGCCATAAGGAAAATCAAAATTATGATATTTATTGGAAATTTCATATAACTGAAATACACTAAGCATTATATTTCACAAAATTAACCAGGCTTGAACAAACAACATATTTTCTCTAATATGTGGATCCTACAAGTAAAATCTTATGTGTATGCATATATGTATGTGTTCATTAATTAAATTTGTTCTTTGATAATATCATACATGCATGTCTTGGATTGTGATGGCTCTTGTAAGGATTCAGTCATTATGCTGGCCTGACCCCTCTTACTTGTCAGAATGGACTCAGGCAGTACCCTGGTCAGTCCAGGTGCAAAGAAAACCTTTAAAAGAAAGACCTCTGCCCACTTATGCTCTCTTTCTGCTCTCTTCACTGTTGTGCCCCTGAGGCAGAGAGGACTTTTCCTGTATCCATCTTCTCTTCTGTCCTATATATGTCTCTGTGTCTCTTTACCTCTTTTCTCTTTCCTTCCCTTTCTAATAAAATTTCTCACTTAAACTTTGTCTACATGGCATGTTTTTCTCTCTGCCTTGGCCACCCTTGCCTGCCATGGACTCTGTCAAGCTTTCCCTGGCAATTCATAACATCTCTGATACCAAGAAAGTCTTACTTCTCTCTTTCTCTGCTCTTGTACCCCACAATTTCTTACTAATCTCTTACATACATTCATGTTCTTTCATTTTGTGTTCTACGTGGTTTGAACAGGGTCATTTGTATCACCATATGAATGATATTTCATTCATAGGTACAGAAATAAAGACAATGTCTTGCCCTCTTTAAAGACTATCATTTCAATAATAGTTAAAAGTTCAGTATATAAAGGATAGGATCCCAAGTGCTCCTCCTCCATGACTGAATGCCAACTAAGTCTGTCTTGTGTACGCCCTGTGTGAATAAAATGGCTGCTGTGACATTATGACTATAATGACTGTCTTGTCAACTGAATGCGATTTTGCAGGCCATCTTTTTCTTTCAGAGCTTAATGCCTTTCTTTTCCATTTCCCCATTGTTTCATGAACCATTGATGGTAGCATAAATGGCTTGTTTAGAGCTAATCCCTCAGTTTTCTCTTACTCCCAGAATCTTGGGCACTGATCACTAAACAATCTAAATATCCTCCTTTTTCAATTTAATTTTAGCTATACTCTACTACCTCTCACCATTTAATCATTTAAAGCCTAGACTCAACTAACCCTTTTCTAGTTTCTTGACCACCCCACTGGTGCTCAAAATGGAGGAAACAAAATTCAGAAGGAGAAATCATATCTGAATATGGCCTAGTTTGCTTTCTGCTGTTGTGTTAAAACACTATCCCAAACGAACTTGTTAGAAGAAAGGAGTCATTGGCTTATAATATGGAGTGAATTTGGGGTAAGATTTCAAAGCAGGGACCTGGAGGTAAAAAGTGAAGTAGATTGAAAGGAACACCTTTTAGGAAAAAATGAAGTAGAGCCTATGGAGGTCAGGGACTGCTTGCTTTATTCCTATGGTGTAGTCAGCAAAATTTCTCATACAGCTCAGCCCCACCAGAAGAGGCATGGTGTACCACCATCAATTAATCCTCCCCAAATTAGCAATTAATACAGTATCTCACAGATATACACATAAGCCAATCTGATGGGGACATTTTCTCAAGTGTGATTCCGTATGCTCAGGTATGTTTGAGTTTATGTCAAGTTAATGAAATTGACTTTCTATTTGTTGGTTATGACATACAAATATATTATTTAATCCATATTTTCCTTTTCTTGTTTGTCCCAAAGATCTTAGGTTAACATCAACATCACACTACAAAACATAGGCCAGTTTTGAAGAGTTCCACGGTCTTTGAAAAATTCTGCATTTAAAATTTAAATTCTTTTTAAAGTACCTCAAATCTCTTTACTGTGGGTTCCTTTAAGTATTTTCTTACTACAGTTGGCTAGGATCACAGCATAGAACCATTCACACCTTAAGAAAAACAAAAAAACAGAAGTGTATCTCCAAATCTTGTAGTTCAGTGTTGAACATCTGGAACTCACAAACAATCTGTTAGGATCCAAAACTCTTGGGCAGCTTTATTTCTCCTGCCCTACCATCTGTGATACACACAACTTGTCTTGTAGGTTCAAGTAAGTTCCACTCCATGTTTGAAGCTCCTGGTGTTCTGTCGTTTTGTGCAAATCTGGAACTCCAATATCCTGGGGTGCCAACTATGAATGAGGTAGAAACTTCATAAATAGCCATGTTAACTGCTTTAGGAAGTCAGATCTTTTTACGTGGTTTCCAGCCTCATCTTCTCTCCATGACATCTTTAATATTGAAGCTTTCATGTCCCCCAAAACAATATCACCTGGAAGATGTGTTTACATTAGTAAATTCTACTTTCAGTTTGAGATATAGTCTTGGCCCCTCTAAGTTACAATTTCTGTATGCAGACCCTTAGTAAGGACTTTCAAACATATTTTATTTCAATTGTTTTAGTATCCTATTACTTTTTTGATATGTAGCATTTTCTTTTTTTATCATTTTTTATTTTAATTTTAAATAGCTTGTTTTACATGTCAATCTCGGTTCCCTCTCCCTCCCCTCCTCCCGCACTCCTCTTCCCACCCACCCTCCCCCCCCTATTGCCAAATCCTTCCATATAGGGGATTTCTAGAGTCTGTCATTTCACTCTGGGTAGGGTCCAGGCACTCCCCTAAGAGTCCAGGCTGAGAGAGCATCCCTCTTTGTGCTATAGGCACACGATGACTGTTTGTATTCCAGGGATAGACACTGATCCACAGCTCAGGGCCCCATAGGTTGCCCAGGCCTTCTCGCTGACACTCACATTTGGGGGGTCCAGATCAGTCCCATGCTGGCCTCCCGACTGTCGCTCTGGGGTCCAAGAGCTCTCCCCTGTTCAGATCAGCTGTCTCTGCTGGTTTTGCCAGCCCATTCTTTGCCAATTTGCTCATCACTCCTCTCTCTCTATCACTGGGTTCCTTGGGTTCAGTTCAGTGATTAATTGTGTGTTTGCCTCTGCTTCCATCAGTCACAGGATGAAGGCTCCCGGATGGTTATAGACATGAAGTTCATTATCAGGAATGGGCATTCGAGGTGGTCTCTCCTCTATTGCTTAGCTTGCCAATTGGTGTTATCCCTTCAGATCACTCGAGGTCACTCTGGTGCCTGATCTGTCTTCTATCCTATGATTCCCTCTTCCCCCTATTCTTCCCCCACCCACTCAACTTCCTGTTCCCCCATGACCAACTCTCTTCCTCTTCACCCCCTCTCTTCTTCCCAGCTCCCACTTCCCCCCACCCCTCGCCATGTTCCCCATCCATTCAGAGGATCGTGTCTCAATCCTCTTCTCTTGGGTACTATGCATATATGCATATCTTTTAGGTTCTTTCCTGTTTCCCAGACTCTCTATCAGTGGAAGTGGAGACGAGCACTATCCTGATCCATGTCTAACATCCATATAGGGGTGAGTACATACCATGTTTGTCTTTTTCGACTGGGTTACCTCACTCAGGATGGTTTCTTCCAGTGCTATCCATTTACCTGCGAATTTCAAGATTCCATTGTTTTTTTCTGCTGAGTAATACTCCATTGTGTAAATGTACCACATTTTCTCTATCCACTCTTCAGCTGAGGGGCATCTAGGTTGCTTCCAGGTTCTCTCTATTACAAATAATGCTGCTATGAATATAGTGGAGCAGATGCCCTTGTTGTATGAATTTGCCTCATTTGGATATATGCCTAAGAGTGGAATTGCTGGGTCTAGTGGTAGATTAATTCCCATTTTCCTGAGGAATCTCCATACTGATTCCAAAGAGGCTGTATGAGTTGGCACTCCCACCAGCAGTGGAGTAGAGTTCCCCTCTCTCCACATCCTCTCCAGCATAAATTGTCTTAAGTGTTTCTGATTTTAGCCATTCTGACAGGAGTAAGATGGTATCTCAGACTTGTTTTGATTTGCATTTCCCTGATGGCTAAGGATGTTGAGCACTTTCTTAAGTGTCTCTTGGCCATTTTAGCCTCCTCTATTGAGAATTCTCTATATAGTTCTGTACTCCACCTTTTAATTGGATCCTTTGGTGTTTTGGAGACTTGTTTCTTGAGTTCTTTGTAAATTTTGGAGATTAGCCCTCTGTCAGATGTAGGGTTATTGAATATCTTTACACATTCTGTGGCCTGCCTTTTTGTCTTTTTGACTGTGTCCTTTGCCTTACAGAAGCTTTTTAGTTTGAGAAGGTCCCATTTGTTAATTGTCGATCTCAGTGCCTGTGCCACTGGTGTTATTTTTAGGAAGTGGTCTTCTGTATCAACTCGTTGAAGAGTATCTCCCACTTTCTCTTCTAAAAGTTTCAGTGTGGCTGGATGTATGTTGAGATCTTTGATCCATTTGGACTTAAGTTTTGTACAAGGCGATAAACATGGATCTATCTGCAGTCTTCTGCATACCAGTACCCAGTTATGCCAGCACTATTTGTTGAAGATGCTTTCTTTTTTCCATTGTACAGTTTTAGCTTCTTTGTCAAAAATCAAGTGTTCATAGGAGTGTGGGTTAAAATTAGGGCTTTCGATTCGGTTCCATTGGTCTACCTGCCTATTTTTGTGCCAATACCAAGCTGTTTTCAGGACTATAGCTCTATAATAGAGCTTGAAGTCAGGTATGGTGATGCCTCCTGAAGTTCCTTTATTGTATAGGGATGTTTTGGCTATCCTGGGCCTTTTGTTTTTCCATATAAAGTTGATTAATGTTCTTTACAGGTCCTTGAAGAATTGTGATGGAATTTTGATAGGAATTGCATTGAATCTGTAGACTGCTTTTGGCAAGATTACCATTTTTATTATGTTGATCCTACCAATCCAAGAGCATGGGAGATCTTTCCATTTTCTGGTATCTTCTTTGATTTCTTTCTTTAAAGACACAAAGTTCTTGATATACAGGTCTTAAACTTCCTTGGTTAACATTATCCCCAGATATTTGATGCTGTTTTTGGCTATTGTAAAGGGTGATGTTTTTCTGATTTCTTTCTCAGTCACTTCATTATCTGTATATAATAGGGCCACTGATTTTTTTGAGTTTACCTTGTATCCTCCCACATTGCTGAAGGTGTTTATCAGCTCTAGGAGTAACCTTGTGGAGTTTTTTGGGTCACTTATGTAAACTATCATATCAACTGCAAATGGTGAAAATTTGACTTCTTTTCCTATTTGTATCCCCTTTATCTCCTTTTGTTGTCTTATTGCTGTAGCTAGAACTTCAAGTACAATATTGAAGAGATATGGAGAGAGTGGACAGCCTTGTCTTGTTCCTGATTTTAGAGGAATTGCTTTGAGTTTCTCTCCATTTAGTTTGATGTTAGCTGTTGGTTTACTGTATATTGCTTTTATTATATTCAGATATGTTCCTGTTATCCCTGATCTCTCTAGGACCTTTATCATGAAGGGGTGCTGGATTTTGTGAAAGGCTTTTTCAGCATCTAGTGAGATGATCATGTGATTATTCTTTCGCAGTTTGTTAATATGGTAGATTACATTGATAGATTTTCTAATGTTGAACCATCCCTGCATTCCTGGGATGAAGCCTACTTGATCATGGTGGATGATTTTTCTGATGTGTTCTTTTTTTTTTTGTTTGTTTTTTGTTTTTTTCGAGACAGGGTTTCTCCGTATTGTTTCAGAGGCTATCGGTCCAGCCCGGCCTCGAACTCACAGAGATCTGCCTGCCTCTGCCTCCCGAGTGCTGGGATTAAAGGCGTGCGCCATCACTGCCCGGCTCTGATGTGTTCTTGAATCTGGTTTGCGAGTATTTTATTGAGTATTTTTGCATCGATGTTCATTAGGGAAATTGGTCTATAGTTCTCTTTCTTAGTTGTGTCTTTGTGTGGCTTGGGTATTAAGGTAATTGTAGCCTCATAGAAAGAGTTTGGCAGTGAGCCTCCTGCTTCTATTGTGTGGAATACTTTGAGGAGTATTGGAATTAGCTCTTCTTTGAATTTCTGGTAGAATTCTGCACTGAAGCCATCCGGGCCTGGGCTTATTTGTTTGGGAGACTTTTGATGACTGCTTCTATTTCATTATGGGTTATAGGTCTGTTTAGATTATTTATCTGTTCTTGATTTAGTTTTGGCAAGTGATATCTATCCAGGAAATTGTCCATTTCCTTTATATTTTCAAATTTTGTGGAGTACAGATTTTCAAAGTATGCCCTGATCATTCTCTGGATTTCCTCAGAGTCCATTGTTATGTCCCCTTTTTCGTCCCTGATTTTGTTAATTAGCATGCTCTCTCTCTGTCTTTTGTTTAGTTTGGACAGAGGTTTGTCTATTTTGTTGATTTTCTCAAAGAACCAACTCTTTGTTTCATTGATTCTTCTCAGTGTTTTCCTGGTTTCTACTTGATTGATTTCAGCCCTCAATTTGATTATTTCCTGGCGTCTGTTCCTCCTGGGGGAGTTTGCTTCTTTTTGTTCTAGAACATTCAGCTGTGCTATTAATTCTCTAATATGACTGTTCTCCATTTTTTTCATGTGGGCACTTAGTGCTATAAATTTTCCTCTCAGCACTGCTTTCAAAGTGTCTCATAAGTTTGTGTATGTTGTGTCTTCATTCTCATTGAAATCGAGGAAGTCTTTAATTTCTTTTCTTATTCATTCCTTTACCCAGGGATGGTGCAATTGTGCATTGTTCAATCTCCATGAGTTTGTAGGGTTTCTTCGATTTGTGTTATTGTTGAATTCTAATGTTAATGCATGGTGGTCTGATAATATGCAGGGGGTTATTCCAATTTTTTTTGTATCTGTGGAGATTTGCTATGTTTCCTATTATGTGGTCAATTTTAGAGAAGGTTCCATGTGGTGCCGAGAAGAAGGTATATCCCTTTGTATTTGGGTGGAATGTTCTATAGATGTCTGTTAAACCCAGTTGGGTCATAATTTCTATTAGTTCTTTTGTTTCTATGTTAAGTTTCTGCCTGGAGGTCCTGTCTAGCTGTGAGAGTGGAGTGTTGAAGTCTCCTACTATTAGTGTGTGAGATTTTATGTGCATTTTGAGGTTTAGTAATGTTTCTTTCACGAATGTAGGTGCCTTTGTATTTGGGGTGTAGATGTTTAAAATCGAGACTTCGTCTTGATGTATTTTTCCTTTGATGAATATGAAGTGTCCTTCTCATCTCGTTTGATTGATTTTAATTTGAAGTCTAATTTGGTAGATATTAGGATTGCTACACCCGCTTGTTTCTAGGGACTGTTTGATTGGAAGATGGTTTCCCAACCCTTTACTCTGAGATAACGTCTGTCTTTGATGTTGAGATGTGTTTCTTGTATGCAGCAGAAGGAAGGGTTCTGTCTTCGTATCCACTCTGCTAGTCTGTGTCTTTTTATAGCAAGTTGAGGCCGTTGACATTGAGGGATATTAATGACCATTGATTGATGATCCTTCTTTGTGCTTGATTTATTGTTAGTGAAGTTATTTTGTGTACTTTCTCCTCCCTTTTTCTTTTGGTGTTTTGTAAAGTGTGATTATATATTGCCTGTGTCTTTGTGAATGTAGTTATCTTGCTTGGCTCTAGGTTTTCCTCCTAGCATTTTCTGTAGAGCTGGATTCATGGTTACGTATTGTTTAAATCTGGCTTTGTCATGGAATATTTTGTTTTCTCCATCTATGGTAATTGAGAGCTTTGCTGGATATAATAGTCTGGGCTGGCATCCTTGTTCCCTTAGTGTTTGTAGGACATCTGTCCAGGATCTTCTGGCTTTCATCGTTTCCATTGAGAAGTCAGGTGTAATTCGGATAGGTCTGCCTTTATATGTTACTTGGCCTTTTTCTTTAGCTGCTTTTAATATTTTCTCTTTACTCTGTAGGTTTGATGTTTTAATTATTATATGGCGAGGTGACTTCTTTTTCTGGTCCAGCCTATTTGGTGTTCTGTAAGATTCTTGTATTTTCATAGGTATATCTTTCTTTAGGTTAGGGAAGTTTTCTTCTATGATTTTGTTGAATATGTTTTCTGTACCTTTGAGTTGTATTTCTTCGCCTTCTTCTATACCTAGTATTCTCAGGTTTGGCTTCTTCACGGTGTCCCATATTTCCTGGATATTTTGTGTTAAGGATTTGTTGGTTTTGAGATTTTCTTTGGTTGACGACTCTATATCCTCTAATGAGTCTTCAACACCTGAGATTCTCTCTTCTATCTCTTGTATTCTATTGGTGATACTTGCATCTGTAGTTCCTGATCGTTTACCCAGCTTTTCTATTTCCAGCATCCCTTCATTCTGTGTTTTCTTTATCGTTTCTATTTCAGCTTTCAATCCTTCAACTGTTTGAGTTGTTTCCTTAATTTTTTTGGTTGTTTTTTCTTGGTGCTCTTTAGATTCTTTGAGATATTTGTTTATTTCTTGAATTTTCCCCCATTTCATGTATTTTTTGTTTGTTTGTTTGTTTCCTTCTATTTCTTTAAGGGATTTCCTCGTTTCTTCTTTGAGGGTCTCCATCATCTTCATGAAATAATTTTTAAGGTCTGTCTCCTCTTCTTCGTCTATGTAGTGCTTTTCAGGTCTTGCTGGTGTTGGATCCCTAGATTCTGGTGGGGTCATGTTGGTGTTTCTATTGCTGAGTGAGCTCTTATTCTGTCTTCTTCCCATCTCTTCTTCCAGTGGGTGCTGTTGGGGTCTTTCTGTCTCCACTGGTCTCCTTCCTTCCTGAAGCTGAAGCTGGGGATGCTGACACAGAGTTTGGGGCCTGGAAGGGCTGATGTCTTTCCTGAAGCTGGACTCGCTGGGGTTGGCGTCTTGGAAGGGCTGATGTCTCTCCTGTGTGGGCGGGTCTTCTGGATGCCAGGAGTGGCCCCGGAAGATCAAGGGGATGGGTGTTGGGCAGGGGGGCCTGCCGGAGACCCAATCTCACCTGAAGCTGAACTCGCTGGGGTTGGGGTCATGGAAGGGCTGATGTCTTTCCTGTGTGGGCGGGTCTTCTCAGTATCCTATTACTTAAAGCTGATTATTCAGCTCTAGATAACTAGCATCTTTTGCCACAGTAAGGCATTTTTGAATTATTAAAAATTTTACAAATTACTAAAAATTATGTTATTCAAAAATTAAAATGAATTATTTAGTTTCCATAACTTCTCACCAATATATAATATAAATTTCCTTGATAGAGTTTTTGCTTCCCTCTGAAACTTCACACAACAGACTTGATGTGGAAGATTCCTTTACATTTTGTGAAGATGTGTCACTAGCAATGGTTTAATAAATGGCTGAATGTTCAATAGCTTGGCAGGATGTATAGGTAGGACTACTGAACAGAGAGACCTCTGGGAAGAAAAATGCTGAGTTGCCAGTGAGATGCAGAGAAAACAGGATGGGAAGTACAGAGTAAACTGAGCTGTACAAAAATATGTAGTATATACATTAACAGATATGGGCTAATTTAAGTTGTAAGAGCTAGTTAGGAACAAGCCTATGAAGTCATCATGTCAGGTTTTTTTCTTTTTCTTTTTTTGAGCTGGTGTGTCCCCCAAAGTCATCTGCAAAGGCCTCTATTATCTATACTTCTCTCAATTGTTTTCTCTTTCAAATTTACAAAATGACTGATGGTGAAGATCTAAGTACTAACAGCCTTTCTGGTTCAATACTCCCAAATTTTTCCATCATTTTCCCTAGAAGCAATGAAATCAAATTCATCACAGCATTAAGTCTTGTTCCTGGTACCAATTCTTATTCTAGTTTGGTTTCTTAATTGTTTGCTTTCTCTGGCTTTCTCAGCTAGTTTCCTTACATAGCCCACTCCCACATTCCCAGCTATGGCACCCCACAAAATGGACTGGCCCTTCATAATTCAGCAAATAAGAAAATGTCCCACAGAAATCCTGCAGGCAAATCTCATAGAGAATTTTTCAAATGAATTTCCATCTTTCCAGGTATGTAGATGGAAGTTTCTGTCCTGGCTGGTCACAAAGCTGTTTAGTCCCAAATAAACGCACGAGATTATATTAATTATAAACTGTTTGGCCATTGGCTAAGGCTTCCTATTGGAATTTCTATAAATCTGTGAGTCTCCACATGGTCTTGGCTTACCAAAAATGCCCAGACCTCTTCATGTCTTGGCAGCTCCATGGCATATCCCTCTCAACTCACTCTCTGCCTTTTCTTCCCAGAATTCTCCTAGTCTGGTAGCATTTTATTGAAATAATACGAGTGACAAATCTTTACAGGGTACAAGAGCATTATCCCACATAACAGACATGTCTTGAATGAATTGGTACAGGAGACTGCTTTCTGAACATAACACCAGTAGCACAGACACTAATGTCAATAATTAATACATGGGACCCCCCCTGAAACTGAGAAGCTTCTGTAAGACAAAGGACACAGTCAATAAGGTAAAAATGCAGCTCACAACATGGGAATAGATATTCACTAGCCCCAAATCTGACAGAAGGCTGTTCTTCAAAATTTACAATGAACACAAGAGGCAAGTCTCTAAAACACCAAAGGATCCAATTAAAATGTGGTCTACAGAACTAAATAGAGAATTCTCAATAGAGGAGAATAAATGGCTGAGAGGCACTTGAGAAAGTGCTCAACATTCCTAGCCATCAGGGAAATGCAAATCAGAACAACTCTGAGATACCATCTTACTCCTGTCAGAATGGCTAAAATCAAAAAACACCAATTATAGTTTATGCTGGAGAGGATATGGAGAACGTGAAACCCTCCTCCACTGCTGGTGGAAGTGCCAACTCATACAGCCACTTTGGAAATCAGTATGGATATTCATCAGAAAAATGGGAATCACCCTACTACAAGACCCAGAAATTCCACTTTTAGGCATATATCTAAAAGATGCCCATTCTTACAACAAGGATGTCTGTTCCACTATGTTCATAGCAGCATTATTTGTAATAGCCAGAACTTGCAAGCAACCTAGATGCCCTTCAACTGAAGAGCGGATAGAGAAAATGTGGTACATTTATACTACATGGTGCTATTTAGCAGACAAAAACCAAAACAATGGAATCCTGAAATTTTCAGGCAAGTGGATGACACTAGAAGAAACCATCCTGAGTGAGATAACCCAGTCATGAAAAGACAAACATGGTTTGTACTCTCTCATATATGGATTTTAAGATTTCAGACATACATCTGGGGAGTGCCAGCCTACAACCCCACAGCCAGATAGTCTAGGAAGACTAATGGAAGCAGAGGCACACTCCCACAGATAAACACTGAGCTGAAGTCAAGGAACCTGTGATAGAGAGGGTGGACTGATGAACAAAGGGGTTAAGTTTGGGCTGGTTTAACCCCCCAGAAACAGCTGACCTGAACAAGGGGTAGCTCTTTAATCCCAGACTGATGGCTAGGAATCCATCTTCAGACAGATCAAGATCCCCTGAATGTGGGTTTCCTTGAGGAGGCTTAGGCAATCTATGGGGCTTTGGGTAGTAGATCAATATTTATCCCTTGCATATAAATGGACTTTGGGTGCCCTTCCTACAGTGAGAGATCCACTCTCATCTGGGACTCTTGGAAGAGGGTCTAGGTGCTGCCCTGGATGAAATGACTGGACACTCCCATGGAGGGCCTCACCCTCCCTGGTGAATTGAGGTGGTATGGGGGGGTTGGATGTGATATGGGGGTTGGAGGGGGGAAAGAGAGAGGGACCTGGAATTGATATGTGAATCAACCTTGTTTCTAATTTAAATTTAAATTTAAAAATAAAAAAAATGAAAAAGAAATAAGTAACTTGTCTAGGAATGGCCCATATTCATTGCTTATTTTCTGTATCTTGAATAGCTAACTCTTTCTTAATCACATTTGTTCTTTTTATAAAGAGGTTTATCTAATTAAGGCTTGGAGCCAGGCTTATATATGGATATAAATGTGTTATTTAGAAAGAAATTTGTTGCTGATTCAGTTGTTATGTCTATTCTTGATGATCAAGTTTGTCTACCTGAGAAGAGGAAACTACAGTTGACAAATTGCCTCCATCCTATTAGCTTGTTGGCATGTCAGGGACATACTTTTATTATTGCTGATAGAGGTGGGAGAGGCAAGGCAACAGTGGATGGTTTCATGCCTAGTTGGGTAATCTCCTGAGATGTATAAGGAATCTGGCTACACATGAGCTGGAAGAAGACAGTCACTAAACAGCATTATTCTGTGGTTTCTGCTTCAATTTCCTGCCTTGAGTTACTCCCTTGGCTTCCATCAATGATAGACTTTAACCTGTAAGGTAAAATAAACCTTTTCCCAACAAAGTTGCTATTGGTTATTGTATTTGTGGAGGCAATGAAAAAATGACCCTGAATATCAGATTAGTTAACTATCAGAAATATGCTCCATGCAGATTCTCTGGTTTCCCAAGATCTAGGTAGTTAGCTAGTGTTATAGTAACAAGACCCCCATGTAGTGATTCTTGAATCTTTTCAGGGGTCAGTTGATTACCAACTTACCTTCCATCCTGTGTCAAATTAAAGCAGTAATTGCTCATGTGAGGTATCTTTCTTTACAAATCTTTCCATTATGCTTTCTTTGTCTACGTTAATCTTCCTCCAAATCTGTACTGTACTCTCAACTCCACAATGCCTTCTCTTTCTCCCCTTCCTAAATATTCCCATGTATAGCAGTCCCCATTCACATTCCTTTTACCTATAATCTATTCTCTCCCTCCCTCAAGATATCCCTTTTCTAAATTTTGCTTGTTTGTTTGTTTCCTGGCTTACATATGTACTACCTGTCGACAAATCAATTTACAGCTGCTTTGTCCATTTCAGTATGATTTCACAGTGAGTACTATTCTTTTCTTTTTATTTTTTTCATTTAAACTGGAAACATTCTTATTTTAGAAATTAATTATGGCCTCTTATGGTGGAACCAGTATTTATCCCTAGTGCACAAATGGACTTTGGGATCCCATTCCCCCATGGAGGGATATTCTCACAGCCTAAATACACAGGGGAGGCCCTAGGCCCTGCCCCAAATGATATGACAGACTTTGATGAACCCCTATCATAGGCCTCACTCTACCTGGGGTAAGAACTAGATTTCTTTTCTTGGTACATAGGCTTGGTACACTGTGTTCTACAGCCTTAGGTAATCTGCTGGCATGTGAGTTTTCTGCATAATCTAGAGGCCAAGATCATCATGTTTCTGTTATTGAGGGGAGGATAATGCAGGCATATGACATCTATTCTCAAAATATTTCACATTGTACTTATATTCCATTGGTAGTCTCCTGTGATTCATTTTCTAACAAGGTTTTTAAATTATCATTCATCTTATGACAGTGTGCTTTGTAAATTTTCTTACTTACTAAGATCTTAATTAATTTTCTGTTATATATTATAGAATGACATGACCTGATAATAGACTGTTGTTTTCCAAAACTGCGGCACAATAGTCTATATAATTTCCTGAGTTCTTTTAAAATTATTTATTAGGTTTGAATCGAAGTGTACCATGATGGACCCTATCATGTGCTGAAATGTTTTTCTTCAGCTACTAGTGATATTGGCAGATAATGGGACTGTGAGTATGCTAACCTCATCAATAAATTATTCCTTAATGAGCCTGTTGATAGCTATGTGGGCAAACATAAGGTGGGGCATAGTTAAGGAATAGATGATAGTGTGTATGAATCTGGGGGCTTTACTTTGGGGTTTACTCATTTACTCTCCTTCCTGGCTGTCCCAAAGTGAGCAGCTCTGACTCACTCACATGCCCCTGTCATCACAATGTTCCTCCTCTCTACAGGGTCCACAGGAATAGAGCAAAACCACCACACAGGGAATCCCCTTAAACAGTAAGTCAAAATAAAATGTCTTTCTTTATCTATATGTTTGCCTCACATATTGTATCACAGTTACAAAAATCTGACAAACATAGGTCTCTGCAGGTGTATTTAGTAGCTAAGCATATACATATATACTTGTCAAGTTTTGTATCTATTTCCATATCAAACTTTAATAATTTATTATGATATGTAAAACAAATAAGCTTTGTATGACCCATGAGAAGAAAATTAAATATTCTTATTATTAATGTTAATTACTGTGTAGTTGTTATAGAAAATAAAATTTCAAATTCTTTTCATCTCAGTGTTTAGCATGGCAACACATTGAGACAGTAAATGACAAACCGTGCAACAATTTAAAACAGGCATATGTTCTATTTTGTTTGACCTAATTTGTCAAGAGTATTCAATGGGGAAATTAATAAGGGCATTTTAGTGCACAAAATGAATAACTAAAATTAGAAGCCTTTTGGCTTTGTTTGCACACAGATGGTAAGTCATTCGTCAATTCTGTGCCCCTTGGTTTCAGAGTCTTCATCTACTTCAGTTCTTCATGACAAAAGCAACTACACTTAAATCAGTAGCAATAATCTCTGCTAGACCCCATCTGTTGTAAGAACGTCTTTGCAGAATTTAATCAGTGATATAAACTTGCAATTCTTCCACAAATCTTATGGCTTTTTTTCCTGTATGACTTTTTTTATTGAAATTAGAAACAAGCTTGTTATACATGTCAATTCCCTCTCCCTCCCCTCCTCCCCTGCCCCCCACTGACTGCCTATTCCATCTCATTTCTGCTCCCCAGGAAGGGTAAGGCCTTCTATGGGGGTTCTTCAAAGTCTGTCATATCACAAGGCCTAGGCCCTTCCCTATGGGTCTAGGCTAAGAGAGTATTCCTTTATATCGAATGGGCTCCCAAAGTTCATTCCTATACTAGGGATAGATACTGATCCACTACCAGAGGTCACATAGATTGCCCAGGCCTTGTAACTGACACCCACGTTCAGGGGGTCTGGATCAGTCCTGTGCTGGTTTCCCAGCCATTAATCTGGGTTCCATGAGCTCCCCCTTGTTCACATCAGCTGTTTCTGTGGGTTTCTCCAGCCTCATCTTGACCCCTTTGCTCATCATTCTTCCATCTCTGTCACTGGGTTCTAGCAGGTCAGTTCAGTGTTTAGCTGTATCTGTCTCTGCTTCCATCAGTCACTGGATGAAGGTTCTAGGATGTCATATAAGGTAGTCATAAACCGTATCATCAGGTAGGGGCTATTAATGTAATCTCTCTGCTATTACTTAGTTTTCCAGTTGGTATTATCCTTGTAGATCTCTGGAAATCTCTCTAGTGTCAGATCTCTCCTCAAAGCAATAATGACTCCAACTATTATGGTGTCTCTCATCCTTGTCTCCTCTATTCTTACCCTGACTCAACTTTCCTGCTCCCTCATGTTTTCTTCTACCCTCCTCTTCTCCCCCTCTCTTTTTTCTGGTTCCCTCTCCTCTACCCCCTTATTCCCAATCTGCTCAGGAGATCTTGCTTCATTCCACTTTTCTGTGGTATAATGTATATCTCTTGGGAAACTCTCTGTTTCCCAGACTCACTGGCACTGGGATTGTAGGCTGACACTCCCCTGACGCATGTCTAAAATCCATATATGAGTGAGTACATACCATGTTTGCCTTTTTGTGACTGGGTTACCTCACTCAGGATGGTTTCTTCTAGTGCCATCCATTTGCCTGCAAATTTCAAGATTCCATTGTTTTTTTTCCCTCTGTGTAGGACTCCATTATGTAAATGTACCACATTTTCTCTATCCACTCTTTAGTTGTGAAGCATCTAGTTTGCTTCTAGGATCTAGCTATTATAAATAATGCTGATATGAACATAGTGGAACAGACATCTTTGTTGTATGAATGGGCATCTTTTGGATATATGCCTAAGAGTGGAGTTGCTGGGTCTTGTGGTAGGTTTATTCCCATTTTTCTGAGGAATTTCCATACTGATTTCCAAAGTGGCTGTACAAGTTTGCACTACCACCAGCAATGGATGAGTGTTCCCCTTTCTCTACATCCTCTCCAGCATAAGCTGTCATTGGTGTTTTTGATTGTGGACATTCTGACAGGAGTAAGATGACATCTCAGGCTTGTTTTGATTTGCATTTCCAATGGCAAAGGATGTTGAACACTTTCTCAAGTGTCTCTCAGACATTTTAGTCTCCTCTATTGAGAATTCTCTATTTAGTTCAGTCCCTCACTCTTTAATTGGGTCCTTTAGTGACTTGGAGAACAGCTTCTTGAGTTCTTTGTAAATTTTGGAGATCAGTCCTATGTAAGATGTGGGGTTAGTGAGTATCTTTTCCCAATCTGTGGGTTGCCTTTTTGTCTTGCTGACTGTGTCCTTTGCCTTGCAGAAGCTACTCAGTTTCAGGAGGTCCCATTTATTAATTGTCGATCTCAGTGTTTCTGCTACTGGTATTATGTTCAGGAAGCGGTCTCCTGTACCAATTAATTCAAGGGTACCACCCACTTTCTCTTCTAACAGGTTCAGTGTGGCTGGATTTATGTTGAGGTCTTTGATCCATTTGGACTTAAGTTTTGTGCATGGGGATAGACATGGATCTATCTGCAGTCTTCTACATGCCAATATCCAGTTATACCAGCACCATTTGTTGAAGATGCTATCATTTTATTTTATCTTCTTTGTTGAAAATCAGCTGTTCATAGGTTTGTACACCTTCAGAAAAGGGGCAGGATATAAGATCAACTCAAGAAAATCAGTAGCCTTACTATATATAGATGATAAGAGGGCTGAGAAAGAAATCAGAGAAACATCACCCTTTACAATTGCCATACACAACATAAAATACCTTGGGGTAACACTAACCAAACAAGGGAAAGACCTGTATTGCACAAACTTTGAGTCTTTAAAGAAAGAAAGTAGAGAAAATACCAGAAAATGGAAAGATCTCCCATGCTCTTGGATAGGTAGGATCAATGTAGTGAAAATGGCAGTCCTGCCAAAAGCAACCTACAGGCTCAATGCAATCCCCATGAAAATTAAAGCAGAATTCTTCAAAGACCTTGAAAGAACAAAAGAAAAATTCTGTACTTTATATGGCAAAACAAAAGACTCAGGATAGTCAAAGCAACATCTGGAGGCATCACCATCTGTAACTTCAACCTCTATTATAGAGCTGTAGTTCTGAAAACAGCTTAGTATTGGCACAAAATAGACAGGTAGACTAACTGAATCAAATTGAACACTCTGAGATTATTTCCTAATTTTTATAACAGCTAAATTTTCAAAGCTAACCATATGTATGTATGTGCGTACATGTATACCTTTATTTCCACCCATTCTTCACTTATTTTTGTTAATTCCAAATTATTCTATAAGACATTTATTCTCACATTCTTAGATTTATCATATGTTTCCCCTTATTCTATCTTCTTTACACTAATACTGTGCTTCCTCTCTAGTAAAGATGACTTTAATAAGCTTGTGTAACACATTAGTAAGAGTTTGCAACAAGCTGATAAATCTTGGCACAAAACTGTTTAATCTGACAGTATAGAGAAAAAAGTCAAATGAATCTTACCAGGCAAGATGTTTGGTCAAAAGGGCTCTGTGGAAACCCCAAAGCAAGGCAGGCTATTGCCAAGATTATTAGTTGTTCACCACAAATTAATGTTACTGCCCTATTACTGAAGACCATACCTGCATACCTTATTGAACATGGAGAAATTGAGCTAGTACCTACATAGAAGCTTCACCCCTACTGACCAGGGCTAATCGCTAATCATACTGGAAGATATTCTGCATGTTACTAGAGAAGAAAAGTAAACACCAATACATCAACATAACTTTTTTATCTACAATGGTGACCTCAGTTTAAAATACACTGGTATAAAAGTACACAAAAAAAATGTTCAAGTATCCATCTGCAATCTGATTTGAAATAAGGTGTACTCCATGGCATAAAACCCATATCCAACACTACCCAGTTGGGTAAGAATCTGAAACTAGATATGTCATTAACCTGGTAGAAAACCAGGTATTATTGTTTTGCCAAAGAAACATGAAAATAAATTGACTCCTAACAGCATTGTGCTACACTTGCATATTAGTATCTCACTGAGCCATCATCAGAGAAGTTTCCTTCTGCAATAGATTATAACTAGTATGCATATCCAGAACTTGACAATGTGCAGAGAGTAAGTGTAAAGGGAAGCTTTTTCTTGCTAGCCACTTCGGTTTAATCACCTGCCAGTCGCCTGGGTTCTGCCGCATTGTAGTCCCCAAATAAACACATAGGAGGCTATATTAGTTAGGAAGCTGTTGGCCTTGCTTGTCTCTTACTGGCTAGCTCTGCTTTAAGTAATTACCCCATAATTGTTAATCTAAGTATGTCTCTTACCGGAGAATAGTTCTGGGCTCCTACCCCATGGTGGTTACATGTTGACTCTCTTGTGTTTCTCCTTCTCAGAGTTCTCCTGGACTCCTAGTCCCTCACATCTAGATTCCCTATAGGCCAGACAGTGCTTTATTGACATAAGACTTCCCCAACAAGTAAGAGTCCTTGGAACACATTTTCCTTAATGATATTTCTCTACCAATGACTTCCCCTGGGGGCTCAAGGTACTGTGGTGGGGAGGAAGATAAAATCTTGTAAGAGCCTGAAGGGATAGAAGACACTGAGGAAATAAGGCCAACCAGACACATCAGAAATGGTGCATATGTGAACTCACATAGACTATGGAAACATGAATAGGGTATGCACAAATTTGAGTCAGATTTTGTCCTTATGCTGAATTGGAAAGTAGAGATAAATTCTCATCTTAACCCAGATACTCTCTCCAACTGATAAACACTAGCAAACCAAACATTAGTTTTGTCCCAAGGATTCTCAGTGGGTATACACAGTGCATTTGATGGCACTCTTCATGGCCATCAGTAGATTAACCAACCCAAAAAACTAAAGGATATTTATGGAGAATTTTTTGACTAATAACATCTCAGGGAATTTTTAAAATGTTATAGAACTTTTGATAACATATTACTGATTTTGTTTTATGGGTTTTTATAATTTATTTAATTAAAAACAATCTAATTTTACATATCAGTTCCAGTTCCTTCTCTCTCCCATTCCCCTATGCCCGCACTGACCCTCCCACCAATTCCCCATTGATCACCACATCCTACCTCTATCTACTCCCCAGAGAGGGTGAGGCCTTCCATGGGGGATCATCAAAGACTGTCACATCATTTGGGGGTGGGGCTAGACCCTCCTCTGTGTATATGGTTCTGAGAGAGTATCCCTACATGAAGTATGGGCTCCCAAAGTTTATTTGTGCACTACTGATAAATAGTGGTTTCACTGTCAGAGGTTCCATAGACTGCCCAGGCCTGTTATCTGGCACCCACATTCAGAGGACTTGGTTTGGTCCAATGCTGGTTTCCCAGTTTTATGACTAGAGTCTGTGTGCTCTCACTTGGTCAGGTGAGCTGTTTCTTTGGGTTTTTCTAGCATAGTAATGAACCTTTTGCTCATCCCTCCTCCTTCTCTACAACTGTTTCTCCAGGAGTCCAGCTCAGTGCTTAGCCATGGGTGTCTGCTTCTGCTTCCATCAGCTGCTGAATGAAGGCTCTAGGATGACATTGAAGGTAGTCACCAATCTCATTATATAGGAAGGGCATTTATGGTACCCTGCCCACTATTGCTTAGATTCTTAGTTGGCATCATCCTTGTATATATCTGGACACTTCCCTATAATTTCTCTTTAAACTCCCTCTATTAAGGTATCTCTTTTCTTGCTCTCTTCTATTCTTTCCCCACTCAGTCTTGTTGATCCCTCATGCTCTGTGTTTTCATCCCCACTCCTGTTCTCTCCTTCCTTTTTCCTCCCTCCCTTCCCCCTCTCCTCATGCTCCCAATTTGCTCAGGAGGTCTTGTCCCTTTCCCCCTCTCTGTGGTATTTTCCTAGCTTCTCTGGAGGCGTGACTTGTACGCCATCAGTCATTTGTTCTAGGTCTAATATCCATATGTGAGTGAGTACATTCCATGTTTGTCTTTTTCTGACTGGGTTGCCTCACTCAGGATGGTTTCATCCAGTTCCAATCATTTGCCTGTGAATTTCAAAATTTATTTTTTCATCTGCTGAGTAATACTCCATTGTGTAAATATACCACATGGGTTTTATATGTGTGTGAGTACATGTGTCCCTGTGGGTGAATGCATTCCCTATATTATTTCTTTGGCTTTTTTCTATTTATTTCTGCTTCTGCCATGCTTTTATAAGGTGACCTTACCTTAATTATATATTTCATTGCTCTCTGAACTACTAATGCCATTACCACTATCCCAATGGTAAACTACAAGCCAAGAAAGAGAGTGACAATGATAATTTGATTTCCTCTGCAATCACTGCCATATCACCCTACAAAGCTTTACTTCAGTTGTTCATCTCATTCACTATATCAGGGAAAACAAAATTTCTCTTCTAAAACTCATCCTTCATTATTTAAAATCCTGTCTACTACTTTGAATATTGCTAAAATTCCTGGAAGATACATGTACAAGTGTACCCTTTCTTTCTAAAGTCTCAAGGACAAAACAAGAAATCTCACCTAGGTTCACCCTGGGGAGCCATCACGGATTGCTTAATGAACATGCGTGAGTGGTTACTTATAGTAGTGTATGTGCTCTGTGTAATAAAAAAAGCTACAGTAGAAAGTTTTCATCCTCGCTCAGACTGTATAGTCTTCCTCAACTTATATACTATAACTTGTCCCTGAGACAACGAAGGCCTAAAGAAATTAAACTATAATTGCATCCAAATTCTTGGAAGACATGACTGGATATTCAGGTGAGATTCCTATGACCCTTCTCCCTCCTGATTTGAATGATTATTACTAAGCCACTCTATGATCATCTTCTGCAAGCAGTTATAGCTGAACTAATGAAGATAGTGGCTATTTGGATCAAAGGATGTTGTTGTATGAAAAGAGATAAAAAGAACATAAGGATGGAGTCTTGATGAAGGAAATTTTCCTTAGAAGAAACATGAAAATATTTATGTTCTTATTTTTCTTGGTTTTTCATCTTGCAAGACTATCACAGTAAGACGGCCACATGAAAAAAGGAGAGATTGTTAGTGTTCTTATTTTTCCTAGCTGATGGTGGAGTAAGAAATAGTTGCATATTATTTACAGTCATCTAATATATGACACTATCTTACAATAGCCAACACGTTTCAGAAACATCATATTCACAATGAAATTTATTCTTGCTGAAATGAACATATGGTAATTATCCACTGCAATCATCCATTGCTTTTGTAACTATTTGATGATTTTCCTAGTTTTACATATCCTCCTTTTTTGAGCAGTAATACTCAGCCAACATAGTTGCATCCTACTCCAAAACATTGTAATTCACTATAGTCTACCAATATTTTTATATTAGTTAATAATAATAATACAAATAATTAATAATAATACCACCAAGTTCGAAGTCTAATTATGTATCAGTCTCCTGCTTAGGCAAGAGGCCTTACGATCCAATTGCTGTTTGTTCTTGCTTTTCTTTTCTCTTTGAATTTATAATTATGTGATTTCTTTCTTTTTCCTACCCCCAATCCACCACCATATAACATATAACTCTACTTGTTTACTTCTCTTTCAAAGGAATGGCCTCCTTTTTCATTGATTCTTTTCATCAACTGTTGTTACATTAATATGAATATATATTCATAAATATAAGCTGTTTAGTGATTATAATATTACTTGTATGCATGTTTTCCTGGATGATAATTTGGTACTTAGTAACCAATTAGTGTGCTATTCCCCAGAGAAGACGACTAGCAGTCCTTAGTAGTCTGTAGTTCTTTGTGTAGGGTTGAAGGCCCATGGTTTTTTTTTTCAATCATGTATTTTGTCAAATTTATTGTTGCTGTCCTTGCTTATCTCAGATATAATTATTGATTTGTTTGTTTGTTTGTTTGAGACAGGGTTTTTCTGTGTCACCTTGGAGTCTATCCTGGCACTCAATCTGTAGACGAGGCTGGTCTCAAACTCCCAGAGATTTGCCTGACTCTGCCACCTGAGTGCTGGGATTAAAGGCATGTGCCACCAATGCCCAGCATTTATCTCAGATTTGTGAAGTTATTTTTGTGACACTTATGGGTGTACCTTCTGACATTAGTAGGAGACACAGTCTCAAAGCAAATCATCTGATACTCTAGATCCTCCAATTTATCTGCTCCATTTTCACAATGTTCTCTGAGCCTTAGAAACAAGAGTTGTTTTGCAGATATATTCATTGAGACTGGGCTCTTCAACTCTTCCTTTTGAAATATTTGTCTTTTTATTTATGATAAACCATGTTTGTACATTTCACATGAAGCAAAACCAACTTTTTCGTTGTCATAGTATTATAACTCAGGTTTCCTCTACATAGCCTGGGGATGACTGGTATATGACTAGATAGATATAGGGCTTCATTTTATGATATAAGCCTGGACATTTGTTAGTGAAACAAACAGTTGAAACTGATATTGGCTAAATTTTTATATAAACAAAGTGAAAACACTGGAGTCAGTATAAGAAAAGTCTTATAAGTCTTGTGTGAAGACAGACTGAATTTCTTTCTCTATTGAATTATTCTGAGTAAGCCTCAAATGATTATAAAAGAATGACAAACATTATGACATATACCTATAGGATAAGCACTTGGGAAGTAGAGGAAAATGAATTAAGAGTTGCAGTCTAGTCTCAACTGCATTAAGAGTTTGAATAAGCAAAATTAATTACTAATCAAATGACCTGCCTTGTGGCAGTCCATGCTAAAAGGAAACAATCAAATTTATCAAGATCAAGATACACCTTTGCAATTGCCATCTGAGAGCCTTCTTCCAGTAGTGGATTGAAGCAGAATCAGGAAACCACAGCTAAGCACTAAGCCATACTCTTTGAATTCAGTTGTAGAGAGGGAGGAAGGATTAGCAAAGGAGATAGAGAAAACCACAGGAACAATTGACCTGACCTATTGAGAGCATAGGAACCCCATTCGTAAAGCTGGGGAACTAGCATTGGACCAAGCCAAGCCCTATGAATATGGGTGCCAGCTAGGAGGCCTGGACAGTCTAATGGGACCTCTAAGGGTAGATCCAGTGTTTATCCCTAGTACACAAATGAACTTTGGGATCCCATTCCCTATGGAGGGATACTGTTGTAGCCCAGATACATGGAAGAGAGCCTAGGCCCTCCCCCAAACGATGTGACAGACTTTGATGATTCCTGGTGGACAGTGGGTGGGGGGTGGGTTGGAGGATCAGTGGGGAGCATGGGAGGATCGGAGGGTGAGGGAATGGAGGGATTGACATGTGAAATAAGGTTGTTTCTAAAATAAAAATAATAAGATACACCTTTGCTTACTTTGAATCCTATTCATTAAAATAAAATAGATTTATTTGTTTTATTTTATATGTGACCATTTTGCCTGAATGTATACCATGTATGTGCTTGGGACCTACATAGGTAAGAAGAAAGCATTAGATTGATTACCTGGCACTAGAGGTATAAATGATTGTGAATCATCGTGTGGTGATGGAAATTTAGCCTGGGTCTTTTTCTAAGGAAAAATATTTTATGTATAGCTTGGCTTTCTCTCCAGCAGGGATCCTATGTTTCTTTTAGTACTTGTATATATAAGTAAGCTGACTGTCAGAGCCTAAGACAAAAGGGAAAGTTACCAACAAAAAAAATCTCCTGGATAATGATAACACCATGCAGGTAATCCAGAGTATTGAATTGTTCATAGTGTGCACTGAGGCAAGCATACACTGCAACTCCTCCAGGAAAAAATTCACTTTTAATTATGAGTATATTCATGTTTCCTTGTGAATGTGTGAGCACAAGTACCTGCAGAGTGGAGAAGAAAACATTAGTTCCCTTATGTCTCAGCTAGGATTTCTATTGCTGTGAAGAGACACAACCATGACAACTCTTGTAAATGAAAACATTTAATGTGGACATGCTTACAAGTTCAGAGGTTTAGTCCATTATCATCATGGCAGAAAGTGTGGTATTGAAGAGGTAGACATGAACTGGAGAAGGAGGCAAGTGTTCTATATCTGAATCATCAGACAGAAGTAAGAAAGAGCAAACCACTGGGCCTGGCTTGGGTTTCTGAAACCACAAAGGCCACCCCCAGTGGCACACTTCCTCCAACAAAGGCAAACCTAATAGTGCAAGTCTCTATGACATTATAGAGGCCATTTTCTTTTAAATCGCCACATCCCATAACTTATTGGTTATTTGGAATCATCATATTCTGGTGCTGTTAATTAAACTCAGATCCTGTTTAAGAACAATGCCATCCCTCCTGTCTAGTCAGTTATTAAAGACTGGATATGTTAGTTATCAAGGCATAAAGTTTGGTAGGTGGACAATTTATAACCTAATCATTGCACACATTTATCCATGAAATTTAAAAGTGAACACATAGAGATATAAACTAAAAAGCTAGAATATACTAGGGGAATTTGGAATTGGAACAGAATGGTGCTCTTAAAAGGGTACAAAATTCCAGTTTGAAAGGAAAATGAGCTTTAGAAATGTTTTGCACAGCATGTGACTGTAATTAATGATAATATATACCTTAAAATAGCAAGAGGCAGTATTTTAAATGTTCTCAACTAAAAAGAGAGGTATTGGGTGATAGGTATGCAAATAAGCTTGATTTATTCATTCCACAATGTAAACCTTTATGAACCATTACATTGTAGTTGATATACATTGAAAACATATTTAAAATTCTGAGAATATCTTACATTTATGTGACTCTGTAAGTTAAAGATACGTTTATCAAAGCGATTTCAGGATTTAATTTTCTTTTCCTTATTTCCTACAATTTTTAAGACAAGGTTTCTTTGTGTATAACAGGCAGTTGAATTTGTGATCCATCAGTTTTCACTCTCTGAATTCTATGATGATAGCCACTATCAAAAATGCATTTTATTTCTACCGTATTATAAACATAAAGATGTGGTATTTTTAAATAGTTACTAATCCAGTTTTTCATATTTGAGAAAATTTAGGACATACAGAAGAAATTATGTTAATTGTTGAAGATTTTGTTACTAAGGTAATCTTGAAAACAAATAACAGCCCCAAATGTTTCATAATGTTAGTCTGAAGGGGAATGATTAATTTCTATAAAACTGGCACTTGGGAAATTCCCAGGAAGCTACAACAATGACACCAGCTAAGACGCCAAGGATTAGTGGAGAGGTTGCCTGAACTAGCCTTCACTTAATGACTTAATGACTACCTTAATTATCAAATAACCTTATCCAGCAACTGATGGAAGCAGGTGCTGAGATCCATAGGTAAGCACTAGGCTGAGCTCTCTGTGTCCAGTTGAAGAGAGGAAGAAGTGATAATGTGAAAAAAGGGGTTGAGACATTTTTGGGGATACCCACATAAACAGCTGACCTGAGCTAATGGGAGCTGCCTGACTCTGGACTGGAAAACCTGCATAGAACCAAACTAGGCCCTCTGAATGTAAGTGATGGTTGTGTTGCTTGGGCCACCTGTGGGCCAATGGCAATGGGACCAGTATTTATCCCTAATGCATGAACTGCCTTTTTGGAGTCCTTTCTCTTTAGAGGGATAACTTTCACAGGTTGGATATGGCAGGGGTTGGAGTGGCCTTGGTCTTGCTTCAAAGTGTTGGGCTGTTGGGCACCAGCCCCACAGGGTCTATGTGAGTTCCTGGTCAGTCTACAAGTGCAACCAGTTTTCCAGTCCAAGTGGTTCCTGTTTCCTAGTACTGGCTTACTGCCCCAGCCTTGAACCTCTGACATCAATATCAAGCAGTAAGAAAACATGCTCTCTTCCACCTAGGGTTTTTCCACTGTGCGGTAAGCCTGTATATAAGATTGCTCATTCCTACAAGTAAATGAGATACTGGTATTAATTTAAAGAAAAGGAAGAGATAAAAGTATATGGAATGGAAAATACAAAGAAAGTCTGGATACTGTGTGCTGTTGTGTTGTCTTTGAATTGTTTAATTGCTAAGAAAGAAACAAAAACTGCTAAAACACATTTGATTATCAGTGTTGCTGAATTGTTTGACTTCTAAATTTAAATATAAGAACAGGTTACTTGGGAAGTGAATTTCTGCTTTTGTTTACACAGACAATAAAAAGCTATGGGTTGCTTCCAGACTAGTATGTTTGATGAAGCAAGACCACCTGAAACAGTGACCCAGGTGATCCAACATCTAAAACAGCTGAGGTGATACAGCCTTGCAGACCACAAAAACAAGGACTTTAACAGGTTTCTGTTTTTTGGTCATGATCCCCATGGTATTTCAGTGACCCTTAACAGCAGGAAGTAATTTGGAAAGTATGATGCCCACATTCCCAAATATTGTTTATAAATGTTTGTTTGCATTTATACAGAGTTTGTTATTGATACAAATTTAAGGTCAATTTTGTGAATCATCTCTAAAAATTTTTGACCAAAAGCCTGGCCTCTCCACCCTGCATCTAAAAATTACAAGGAGTAGGTACGGCTGTAGCCCAAGTGTAGCTCAGATCTTCTCAAATGGAGGGATGATGAGGGGCATACAGGACATTTTAAACCTTTTGTTTTAATTCCAGGATTGACTGGAGTTATTCTGTCAATGAGATTTCAATTAAGGAAGTTTCATTTCAGCAAACTAATCATGACCTAGAAAAGATGTATGTATGGTATGGTCACATCGGTATGTATGAAATGTGATTGTGAATGCGTGAGTGTGAACTGCTTAAATTGCCTTGGATATGATTAAAAGGACATTTAACTTGATTCATATATAGTTAAGAATTACATAAATTGCTTTGGATATAGCCAAAAAGAACATCCAGCCAGTCAATGTCTTAACAGGAAAGGTTGACGATTTGAGTCCTCAGAGCCAGTCAGTGGAAAAAATCCTACAACATGACCTGAGAGCCAAAGAAATTTGTATGGTAGATGCATACAGTTCAAACAAAATTTCAAAAAAATAAAAAAGGGGAGTAATGTCCCCAGACCCCACATGATTCATTAAATCATGCACTCCTCATTTCAAATTTTTAAATGTGGATGCCAATGAACAATCTTTTGCAGACAGATTCTGGCATAATATATCTTGAGTGACTTTTGCTCAGGTCAAATGGAGACGTCCATGCACTAGATGGTGGAGAAGACCCAATTCTGCCCTAATTTGGGGTCAAGGGCATGTTTGTATTTTCTTGCAGGAAAAGAATAAAGCTCAATGGCTGCCAAAATATTTGGTGAGATGCATGGAGCAGATAAAAACTGAACCTGAGACCATGGGAGCTTGCCCAATCCAGTTTGTGTGAGATCTCCTAAATCAGTGTTCCTGACCCTTTATGTCATTGAATCTACAGCCTGGAAAAAAAAAGAAAAGTAAGAAAGCAGTCATTTGGAGATTTCTAGTTTCTCAACAGGTCTGCTACAACAACTTACTGGGTCCATGAGTTTTCACCCCAGAGCTGACAAAGAACTGGATGACTGACTAGCAGTTTGCCCTTGACACACCTTGAAACAACAGAATTCATTTTGCCAGTTTTTCCCTTTGAGGAAAAAAGGACCCATTTAAAACAATTGGACACTGGTATGGACCGTGATGAGTGGCAAAAGCCCCTTTCAGTATTTGAACAGGAAATGGCCACTTAAAATATCAGCCTTGGTGGTTCCTGTTCCTGGAGTCACGCCTATGCCAATGCATTTTTCTGGAGAAATGCAACTTACCCTAATGCAGCAAAAAGGAGACTTTGACATCACTGCTGGGATGGTTTTAATTATTGCTGTTGCTACTACAGCAGCCATTGTATCTGGGACTGCCATCTCACAATCTGTAACTACAGCCAGCACAGTGGATAAACTGACAGGGGAAGCAACAGAGTCTCAATACTCAGAGCTCCTTAAGTGACTTAATCCAGGTAGGAATTTTCCATCCTTAAACCTGTTCACCTATCCTGGCGCACATTTGTGTTAGCCCTAATCAGATGGGTTCCTCCATCCTCTGGAGAGATCATCCTTAGGGAATCCCAGATGGCAGGCCATTTAATCAAAGAATAGGCCAAGTACCCATCTCTGGGCTTGTGGCTATAGGACTTATAATCATATACTTCATTTGGTTAAGGAGCCTCAGTGTTAGACCAGCTCAGGCTCCAGTTGTCACTCGAGGACCACAGAGAATCCCTCAGCACAACTACGGTTAAGCCTATAGAAATATTAGGCAGCCAATGACAGGTGAGACTAAGGGGATGCCAGCCAACCTAAGACAGGAGGGTCATGCAGTCTGGGTGATTTTTCCATTGACGGGTAAGGTTGGCATTAACATCCTAGTTACCTAAGATAGGCGCTAATTTATATATAAAGAATGAGGTTACCTAGGCCTCCTCACTGACACCCACATTCAGGGGGTCTTGATCAGTCCCATGCTGGATTCCCAGGCTGATGCCTGGGATTCAAGAGTTAACCTTTGTCTGGTCAGCTGTTTCTGGGGGTTAAACCAGCCCAGTCTTAATCCCTTTGGTCATCAGTCCTCCCTCTCTGTTACTGGCTTTCTTGAGTTCAGCTCAGTACTTAACTGAGGGAGTCTGCCTCTTTTTTGATCAGCCACTGAATGAGGTTTCTGTTTCCCAGACTCTCTGGCCATGGGATTGTAGGCTGGCACTCCCCAGATCTATGTCTAAAATCCATATATGAGAGAGTACATGCCATGTTTCTCTTTTTGTGACGGGGTTACCTCACTCAGGATGGTTTCTTCTAGTGTCATCCATTTGCCTGCAAATCTCATGATTCCATTGTTTTCTTCTACTGAATAGTACTCCATTGTGTAATGTACCACATTTTCTCTATCCAGTCTTCGGTTGAGGGACATCTAGGCTGCTTCGAAGTTCTGGCTATTACAAATAATGCTGCTATGAACATAGTGGAACAGACATCTTTGTTGTATGAATGGGCATCTTTTGGATATATGCCTAAGAGTGGAGTTGCTGGCTCTTTTGGTAGGTTTATTCCCATTTTTCTGAGGAATCTCCATACTGATTTCCAAAGTGGCTGAACCAGTTGGCACTCCCACCAGCAATGGAGGAGTGTCCCCCTTTCACCACATCCTCTCCAGCATAAATTGTCCTTGGTGTTTTTGATTTTAGCCATTCTGACAGGAGTGAGATGGTATCTCAGAGTTGTTTTGATTTGCATTTCCCGGATGGCTAAGGATGTTGAACACTTTCTCAAGTGCCTCTCAACCATATAGGAGTCCTCTATTGAAAATTCTCTATTTAGTTCTGCAGCCCACTTTTTAATTGGATCCTTTGATGTTTTGGAGACTTGCTTCTTGAGTTCTTTGTAAATTTTGGAGATCAACCCTCTGTCAGTTGTGGGATTAGTGAATATTTTTTCCCATTCTGTGGGCTGCCATCCTGAGTATACACACGGACTTTGGACTCCCATCCAACATTGTGAGGTGCACTCTCACCCTGAACTCTTGGGGAAGGGTCTAGGCCCTGCCCTATATGAAATGACAGACTATGGACACCCCCATGGAGGGTCTCACCCTCCCTGGGGAAATGAGGGGATAATGGGGGGGTTGGGGGGAGGGCACGGGAGGAGGGGAGGGAAAGGGAGAGGGACCTGGAACTGACTTGTGAAGCAACCTTGTTTCTTATTTAAATTTAAGCTGAAAAAAAAAGATCTAATGGGACAAGCCTAAAAAAAAAGGAATGAGGGAGATGTTGGGCCCCAGCCCCATGGGGTCTCTGTGAGTTGCTGGTCAACCGACAATTGCAACCTGTTTTCCAGTCCAAGTGTTTTCTGTTTTCTAGTCCTGGCTTACTGCCCCAGCCTGGACCCTCTGACATCAATATCTAGCAGGAGGAAAACATGCTGTCTTCCACCTGGGGTTTTCCCCTGTAAGCCTATATATAAGACTGCTCCCTCATTCAAGAGAGAGACCTCTCAGCACTTGCAATAAACACCCCCCCACACATTCTTCTGGCAATAAAGGCAGCACACATGTTCTCTTAGTACAAACAGCTGGACGCCTTGTCTTTCTTTTCCTAATACCTTGGACTTGCTTTTGGCATGAGCGCCACATTGTGCCAGACTTAGTTGACTTCCTATAGGAAGCCTTGCCCTCTCTGAGGAGTGGATGAGGGGTAGAGTGGGGGGGTAGGTAAGGAAAGCACGAGGAAGGGAGAGTGAGAACAGGGTTTGGTATGTAAAATGAGAAAAGATTGATTTAACATGAAAAAAGATTTAAAAATGGGCATTGAAATGGAACAAAGTGATCTCAAAAGAACAAATGCAAAGAAACAATAATGTGTTAAAACTGTTAAATATGATTAGCCACAAGGAAATGCAAATTAAATGTACAATGAAATTCTATTTCCATCTTATCTTAAAACCATTGACTTTTCCCTTTACTCTTTGTTTCCATTTTATTTGCTTCGATTGTCAATTGTTCCAGCCAAGATTTCCAGTAATACCTCGAATAAAAGTGGGGAAATTAAATACCCTTATTGTGCTACCAGGGTCAGCAAAGATATTCTGAGTTTACCCCATTTAGCATAATATTTAGAAATTGATTTTGTTATAGCTAGTTTTTATTATGTAGACATATGTTCCTTCTATTCATAGATTCTTCAGAAATTTCCTTGAAGAATATCAACTTTTTAAGAACCTCATGTGTAAAAATTGAAGTCATTATGTGTATCTATCCTGATATATTTGAGTAATGTAATATGTTCCATTTCTAATAATTGTAGAAACATCCCTAAATCCCTGAAATGAAGTCAACTACCTAAAGTTAAATTATAGTTTTAATTGTTTTGCAGGTGCTATATTGAGAAATTTTTCATTTATGTGTTTGGATATTGGTCTGTAATTGTTTGGCTGCATCATTGTAAGAAATACTTGCATCATAAGGAGGGCTTGATTTCCTATTTTATGGAATATTTTGAGAAGCATTGAAATTCCTCCTTAAAATCTACTACAATTCAGTTACCCTATCTGTGCCTGGAATCTTTGGAGGTAGAATATTTTTCTTATTATTAATTGTGTATAATTCTTTAAAATTGTTTATCTCTCTTTGATTTGATATTGGTAGGTCACAGATATCTAGGCAATGTATCATTATTTCCCTTCATTTTCCAGAGTAGTTGAATTTATTTTATAGTTATTTGTAATAATTTTCTGAATTTTGTTGTTATTATAATGATCACTTCCTTTCTTTTTTCCTCTACTTATTTAAATTGGAAACAAGATTGTTTTATATGTCAATCCCAGTTCCCTTTCCCTCTTCTCCTCCCCTGTCACCCACTATCTCCCTATCCCATTCCCTTTCTGCTCCCCAGGTCCTACCATGGGAGAATCTTCAAAGTCTGTCATATCCTTTGTACCAGATCCTAGACCCTCTCCCTCATGTCTAGACAGAGAGAGTATCCCTCTGTGTGGAATGGGCTCCCAAAGTCCATTCATATACTGTGGATGAATACTAATCTGTTACCACAGGCCATATAGATTTCTGAGGACTCCTCACTGATGCCCACGTTCAGGTGCTCTGGATCAGTCCTATGCTAGTTTCACAGCTATCAGTCCCAGGTGCTTGAGCTTCCCCTTGTTTAGGTCAGCTGTTTCTGTGGGTTTCACTAAACTGGTCTTGACCTATTTGCTCATCACTCCTCCCTCTCTGCAACTGGATTCCAGAAGTTCAGTTCAGTGTTTAGCAGTAGGTGTCTCCTTCTACTTCCATCAGCAGCTGGATGAAGGCTCTAGGACTAGGATATCATATAAGGTAGTCATCAATCTCACTATCAGAGAAGGGCATTTAAGGAAGCCTCTCCATTATTGCTTAGATTTTTAGTTGGTGTCATCATTGTCTATCTTCTTTCCCCCAATTCAGTCATCCTGCTCCCTGATGTCCTTCTCTCCCCTCCTTTCCTCCTCTTCTTCTAACTCCCTCACCTCTCTCCCCATGCTCCCAATTTACTAAGGAGATCTTGTCCCTTTCCCATTCTCTGGGAGACCATGTATGTCTCTCTTACGGTCCTCCTTGTTTCCTAGCTTCTCTGGCAGTGTGGATTGTGGGCTGGTAATCCTTTGCTCTATGTTTATAATCCATACATAAGTGACCACATGCCATGTTTGTCCTTTGTGACTGGATTACCTCACTCAGGATGGTTTAATCTGGTTCCATCCCTTTGCCTGTGAATTTCAAGATTCCATTTTTTTTTTCTGCTGAGTAGTACTCCATTGTAAAAATGTACAGCATTTTCTTCCTCCATTCTTCAGTTGAGGGGCATGTAGGTTGCTTCCAGTTTCTGGCTATTACAACTAATGATGCTATGAACATAGTTGAACAAATGTCCATGTTGTATGAATGTGCATCTTTTGGGTTTATGCCTAAGAGTGGAATTGCTGGATCTTCTGGTAGACTGATTCCATTTTCCTGAGGAATCTCCATACTGATTTCCAAAGTGGCTTTGTGAGCTGGCACTCACACCAGCAGTAGAAGTGTATTCCCCTTTCTCCATATTCTCTCCAGCATAAACTTTTGTTGGTGTTTTTTATTTTAGCCATTCTGATGCAAGTAAGATGGTATCTCAGAGTTGATTTGATTTGCATTTCCCTGATGACTAAGGGTATTGAGCACTTTCTTAAGTGTCTATCAGCCATATTAGACACTTTTATTGAGAATTCTCTATTTCTGTACCCCACCTTTTTCCCTCAATATGTCTTTATTTAAATCAGAAATATGCATGCTTCACATGTCAATCCCAGATCTCTCTCCAACCCCTCCTCCTTTGTCCCTTCACCAGTCCCCCAAACCCCACACCCAATCCCTACACCATTCCCCATGGAGGGCATTGGGGAGATCTCCTGAGTCTGTCATTTCATTCAGGGCAGGACCTAGGCCCTTCCCCATGTGTCCAGGCTGAGAGAGCATCCCTCCATGTGGATTGGACTCCCAAAGTTCATTCATACACCATGGTAAACACCGATCTACTACCCAAGGCCCCAGAGATTTTTGAGGCCTCCTCACTTACACTACATTCAGGGAGTCTGGATCAGTTCACTGCTGGCCTCTCAGCAATCAGTCTGGGGTTCAAGAGCTCCCCCTTGTCCAGTTAGCTACCTTTGTGGGTTTCACCAGCATGGTCTTGACACCTTTGCTCATTACTCCTTCATCTCTATCACTGGGTTCCAGGAGTTCAGTTCAGTGTTTAGCTCTGCTTCCATCAGTCACTGGATAAAGGTTCTAGGATGGCATATAAGATAGTCATCAATTTTATCATCAGGGAGGGGCTATTAAGGTAGTCTCTCTGCTATTGCTTAGTTTACCAGTTAGTGTTATCCTTGTAGATCTCTGGAAATCTCACTAGTGACAGCTCTCTCCTTAAACCTATAATGACTCCATCTATTATAGTATCTCTCATCCTGCTATCCTCTATTCTTACCCCGACTCAGCCTTCCTGCTCCCCCATGTAGTCTTTTCCCCTCCTGTTATCTCCCTCTCTTTTTCCTGGTTCCCTCTCCCCTCCTCCCATGTTTCCATTCTGCTCAGGAAATCTTGCCTCATTCCACTTCTCTGTGGTATAATGCATATCTCTTGTAATGCATATCTCTTGGGAACTTCCTTGTTTCCCAGACTCACTAGCACTGGGATTGTAGACTTACATTCCCCTGATTCATGTCTAAAATCCATATATGAATGAGCTGTACCACAATTTTTAATAGGAACCTTTGGTGTTTTGAAGACTTGCTTCTTGAGTCTTTGTTAATTTTGGAGATCAGCTCTCTGTCATATGTAGGGTTGGGGAGTATCTTTTTCCATTCTGTGGGCTGTTGTTTTGACTTTTTGACTGTATCCTTTTCCTTACAGAATCTTCTCAGTTTCAGGAGGTCCCATTTATTAATTGTAGATCTCAGTGTCTGTGCTATTGGTATTATGTTCAGGGAGCAGTCTTCTGTACAGATTCTTTCAAGGGTAAATCATTTCCTATCTAACAGGAATTTTGGCCTTTGCTTGCATAGTTTGACTACATGCAAATTTTGTGTGTATTTTTCAAAGAACAATTTCTTGTTTGAATCATTTTTGTGTAATTTTCTTTCCATTGTATGTTGTTATAAGCTATAATTCTTTCTCTCATATCTCTCATTGGTATTGTCTGATGATTTATGTTATGCTCTTTGATTGATCAAATGTTTTAACTGTAGAATTTTTGTACAATTGCTTTCAATACTTCTGAGTAATATATTTATCTATGAAGTATAAGTGTGTACATATGCATTTTTATATTAAATGTATGTGTGTTTAACTATATATTGACTTAAAAACAGTTTTAATACAAAATATTTTGATCATGTGTTTCTTTCTCTTAACTCCTCTCCTCACCTACCTAGCTACCCAATTTTAAGTTCTTTAGAATCCCCACAAAACCGCAAAAATTTAATTCAGCAATCAATGTCCAGGAAGACAAAAGATATCAAAAGAAACAACATTCCTCAAAAAAATGCCAGAGATTTCTTAATATTAAGCTGTAAGTGTAATAGTAATCCTTCATCAAAGAAACTTTTCTTTGAAACAGATATTTACAAAAAGTACAGTCTATCAAAATTATAGAACCTAGTCTCAATAAATCTGCAAAACAACTCTTGTACATAAAACCCATGGAACATTGTGCAGTGGTAACTGAAAGATTGTAAGAGCCACAGTGAACTTACTGTGTTTTCTGTGGTTTTGTGTCTCATAATAATGTCAGAAACAATGTTCATAAAGCTATGCCAACATGTATTACTAAACATTAGCTTCACAAGTATATCAACAATAGATATGTGATAGTGGACAGGGGAAATAACATGTAGCCTCTACCCTATACAAAAAATACAGGCAACTAAAGAATTCTGAGAGTTGGAGAAAAGTCCTCAGGGAAGAACATACTAAGTTGTTACCCAATACAAAATTGTCATCCCTGAAACATAAATACATTTAACATTGTATATAGATTGCACAGATTGTCTATATATATATATATATATATATATATATATATATATGTGTGTGTGTGTGTGTATGTGTGTGTGTGTGTGTGTGTGTATGTATAAAACAGCAGCTACTAAAATAGTGGCCATGAATTTGAGAAACAGAAAGTTTCAATATATGAAAGAGTTTGGAGGGATGAAGTAAATGACCAAATTGTAGTATAATCTCAGAAAGAAAATAAATTAAAATCCATCCAAAACAAAATAACATGGATTTCATTTTATGTTGGCTAAGTAATGGGGCTTGCCCTGGATTGTCATCATTATATCCAATGATACTCTGTTGGAGTAGAATATGTTATTAGAGAGAGAGAAAGAGGGATCCAGAATAAGATTAAAAACCAAGGGGAATTTGAAAGAAGAATAAAAATACAGAATATTATGAAGGGGGAAAATAACATTCCCGACCATCGGAAGAAACACAGGGATACAAACTATGCTAGGAACAACATAGCATATTTACATCCATATAAAATATATAGGTATATGTAATGAATCTAAATGGTGTTACCATTTAGTAGAGGATAAAATGACCCAACCCGACATTTTCTGTGTCACCAATAGAAACCTCTAGTGCCAGGCAGGCTTTATATACTAGTTTGTCATTGACCAACGGGGTCACATGCAACCCCACAAGGTTATTGTGTGCTCTCCACAGCATGATGGTAAAGCCCTGCTGCTGAAGGCAATACTTATTGTATGCTGTCAGGAGCCATGAGAGATATACAGAGGATATGCTAGTTGATAACTAGTGTTCAAGAGGCTGACCTAGGGAATCCCACATGGAAAGGCCATGGAGTTCCTGGCTGTGGGAACTGGTTTCTCATGTATGTAATTTCTCATATGAGTCACTTCAATTTCTTCCCTAAGAACACCATTTCTTCCCTAAGAACACCATTTCTTCCCTAAAAACACCATTTCTTCCCTAAGGATGATATTGTGTGTTTCCCCACTGCTTGTGTGTTTATCTCATGAAAATATTGCATCTACCAAACATATATATCAGGAGGATGACTTTTTCATTTGGCTATATAACATTGATAGATAGAAAATATACTGGGACCTGCATCACAAGTTGAACTATTTGTCTAACAAGGACTGTAAACACTTAAAAACCTGTTTTGTTCCTTTTATTCAGACTAATACAAAAACACAACAATTTCTGCTCAGTCTAACATAGATTGCACACATTTAGCTTACTTTTATCTCAGAGCAAGTTCAAACTAGACTAAAGCTTTTATAATTAGATCATAAGCTTGAAACTAACAGCTATGTACAAGGTCAGAGCTGCAGATGTCCAATCAAGGTTACTAAGAAAAGCATGTCAATTCTTCACTTGCCAGTCTACTAACAATAGACCTATGTCTCAAAGCTTATCTCACTGTACGCCCCCCACACACCCTCTGGCCACAGTCTCACTTCAGTAAACTTGGACCCTTGTGTTGCCATGGCAATAGCTCAACTCCCTATTGCTTACTCTGGGAATGTCTTCTTTTCCAATGAGAAGGTAATTCTTGTAACTTTTATTGCCACTTCAAGGCTCTAAGGGAGGAGAGATTTTAGAACAGAGGAAGAAGCAAGGAGGAATTAGAAGAAGGACAGGAGAATTAGAATAGAAATAGAACAATAAAGAAACTGATGAGGAAAAGTACCTAGTTGAGAATTCATTTGGCCCTCAGATTTTTCTAAGTCCCTGTGCTTGCCATATATTTCTCTTTGGACTCTGAGAAGGCTATGAGGCTTGTACTAAATAGTCCTTGATACTGTCACAAAACACAAAAAAGTCAAACTGGTCCCTAACTAGGAACTTCAGCCATACTGATTCATATTCATGGTGCTGAAAGGCACTATAATGCTATAAGAGGATAAAGGTAATCATGAGTATATATGTATATATATATACATATATATATATTCAGTAATAAATTCTGTGACCTACAACAGTAATCTGCCTGTAAGATATACTGATGTAGTAGTAACACAATGGTATTGGAATATCCAACCATTATTTGCCTGGATTAAGGACCACTCCATGAGATAGAACCCATTCCTGATACTACTAAAGTGATTAAGAACATGAGAATAGCTAGGTTTTTGGATCTAGGAATAAACCTATTACTATTTTCTGCTAAAGAAACCGAGGAATTAAATGATTCCTAATGACTTATTGCTATACCTATAGACCAGTGTCTCACTCAAAGAAAAACTCTCCTTGCTGTATATGGGAATTAACACAGAGACTAACAATGGGACAATTTTCAGACACTGAAATTGAAACTCTTACCTCTTTTGGGGGGAGGGGTTCCAGATAGGGTTTCTCTGTATCTTTGGAGGCTGTAGTGGAACTTGCTCTGTAGACCAGGCTGGTCTTAAAATCACAGAGTTCCATCTCACTCTGCCTCCCAAATGTTGGAATTAAAGGCATGTGCCACCATTGCCTGCTTAAAGTAATTACTCCTAAATGTGATGCCTTCATCAAACCGTTCCCTTTAAGACTGAGGTATTTATGCTGAAGAGGAGGTGGCAAATCTTTGAATACCAGAGTTGATGCATTACCTAAAGGAAACTGTCTTCCAGACACAACAGGATTGATACATTTCCAGGCTTACAGAGACTATAGCACAACACGTGAACTGATTTAAACCAAATGAAACATATTGAAGGGTACCCAGCACATGGAAGTGGAAGTGGACAAGGGTCTCATCCTTAAATAAAAAGACAAGTACAGTTGATACCTGTAAGCATAGCGAAAATCAGTATTTTAGTTTTCTTGGTGAATTTTTTCAACTGGGATTGACACGTAATAAAAAAATAATAAAAAAATAATTTGAAAAAATAATAAAAAACAACTTCCCACTCATTTTACTAATGATTTGGGGTAAATACCAAATATTTCTTGTTTTATTCATCATTAATTTCCCTTTAGAACTTTGAATTCTTTTTGTAATGTTTTACCTATCTCGGTGTGTTTGATTTTCAACTTTGAAGAGTTGTATCATTGGTAGAATTGCAGCATGTGTGCTGCTTCATGTTGTTTTGTTGTTGGGTTGATAAAGGTAGTAGTAATTTTAACCCATGTATTGTAAAAATATGCCAGTTTCAACTTTCCTCTTGCTTCTCAAGTTTTTGTTTTGTTTTGTCTATGTAGACTTCAATGAGGTTTGTCCTCACAAGGAATGATTTGTCTACTGGTATGGGAAAGTAGGTGCTGTTCCCCACAGTGATTTACCTTCAGTGTCAGCATCAAATCACAATAAGATACCCTTCATAGTTCATTTCTGTCCTCAAAAAGGTTCAGAAATGTCACACTGGAATATTTGTTGGGGAAGATTTTATATATGTTACAATAAAGATACTAGTATTAAGGGCCTGCTTGTGCAAGACGTTTGCTGGTGTATACAGGAAATCTTGTCCATGGAGTCAACAGGAACAGATCAGACCAGTAATACAAAGTCTCACCTTGCATTTTTATTACCCCATTCTGTCCTCATAAAGATATAGTTTCTAATCTCACCAGAAGCCTCATCTTCTTGATCATGTAATTGGGCAGAAAATGCAGAACCATCTCTCTATGGAACAAAAAGTTTCTCCAAAAAAAAATCTAGCATTTCAGTCAACTTAAATTCAAGATCATTCTGACATCATTTTCTTGTCAAAACGTTGATTAAATAAGAAGCCTGAAGCTGCATTTTCTCATCCACCTATGCAGGAACTCCACACAGTTATCTATTGATGTGAGTCTCTTTTTCAATATTCACATTTGGAAACAAGCCTGAGATACCCATATGCTTTGCAAAAGTGGAAATGCATTGGAAGGTTAAGGAAACTGATTGTTTCAAAAGTTTCATCTCTCCTTGCTTTCTAAATTGACATAGCAACAGGCAGAGAGGATTTTCCTGGATCATAATTTCTACAGAATAAAAAAAACGAGAACAATATATAGTCATCCTTCCTCCATAGTATTCTTAAATAATTTTAAGATGCGGACTCATATAAATTCCTCACTAAGGACTAAGAGTATAACTAAACTTCATGATGGAGAAATTAACAAAATAAGCATGACCACATTGTGGATTTTTTTGTGCCTCTTGACACCTGCAACTATGTTGCTGAGTAAAACCCACTGATCTTTTCATTGCTTTCTCATAAACCTCTACAAGAACACTGGGAACTTCAACTCATCTTGAGGCCATCCTCACCCTTAAATATTAAAGTCAAGGATACTATGTGGCTGATAAATGACCCCTTCAATCCACTTGATATAAGTTTAAGGGCTTTATTTTTATGTAGGAAGTCAAACAATGATCTTATTCTAACAAATGCACTTCCCCACCTAGAGAAACATACACCTTTTTTCAGTGATATTAAGCCTCTGGACAAGACATGTTTGTCTCTGAAGGGAAAAATAACTGCTCTGTTCAGTCAAAAGACCTCTCAATGACTCTCTTTTGCATTTATCAAGGCCATAGCTTCAGTAAAATTTGGTCCTGAAATATTACTTCACCTAACCGTTGGGAATATTCTGTATCTCCATCTAATATTGGATCTCAAATACCAGAATAGCATAGCCAGTGAATCTGTCCTATGAGCAAAGGCTAATTAAATTACAAGATTACAAGCCTCCCAGGTCTTATGGCTTAACCTTTCAGGCTTGCACACCAGAACAAATTTAATATTTTCTCAAAGATAGAAACAAACACAAGATCTTACTGTCAAAGATAATCAAAGTTGGTTCTCCTAGAATAGTCATAGGCTAAACAACTAAAAAACATCCATAACACATAACTGTATATTCACCAGAGAGAAAATATTCTCCTTAAACATTTAGACCAAATGGAATGTCATAGCATTATGAAAAATGAAGCACTTGCTATATCATCAATAGGAAATAAAAAAGAAACAGTAATTTGTAACATAAAAAGAAGATATATTGAATGACTTTAATTCAGAAAAAATGTTCAGTAAATTGAAAGAATATAGTAATAGAAAATTAATTGGAATATAGAAAGTATACATAGTAAGAAACTTGACCTGGGAACAGAAATAATGAAAAAAACACAAGGGACCAGAACGAGGACGAGGAATAGAAGAACTACCAGATTATTGGAATTGCCAGCACCCACCAAAAGGGAACTCTGGTCCCCTAACCACCAGACCAGTAAGGTGCTCTTTCTGCACCCACTACAAGAAGAGATGGGAAAGAGACAATACAAAAACACACTCAGAAAAGAAAAACAAATATGACACTGCCAGATTCTAGAGACTCCACACCAGCAAGACTCCAACATTCCAATGCAAATGAAGCAGTAGAGAATGACCTTAAAACCACTTTCATGAAAATGATAGAGGCCCTAAAAGAGGATATAGGAAAATCCCTCAAAGAAATGGAAGAAAAACAAACCAAAAAAAGGCAGGAAATGGAAGAAGAAACAAAGCAAAAACTGCAAGAAATGGAAGAATAAACAAACCAAAAAATACAAGAACTGGAAGAAAAAGCAAACAAATGGAAGAAATGGAAGAAAGAACAAACCAAAAGATTCATAAAGGCAACAAATGGATGAAAAGATAAACTGAAAATTGCAAAAAACAATGCGAACAGTGCAAGGCTTGAAAACTGAAATAGAGACAATAAAAAGACATGATTTGAAGAAAGTCTGGAAATAGAAAAGCTGGGCAAATGGTTAGGTACCATCAATGCAAGCATTACCAACAGAATACAAGAGATGGAAAGAGAATCTCAGGTGTTGAAGATACACTAGGAGAAATGGATTAATCAACCAAAAGAAATCTTAAGTCCAACAAATCCTTAACACAAAACATCCAAGAAATATGGGACACCATGGAAAGACCAAACCTAAGAATAATAGGTATAGAAGAAGGAGAAGAAAACCACCTCAAAGGGGCAGAAAACATATTCAACAAAATCATAGAAGAAAACTTTCCCAACCTTAAGAAAGACATGCCATTGAAGGTACAAGAAGCTTACAGAACACCAAATAGAGTGGATCACAAAAATAGTCCCCTAGCCATATAATAATCAAGACCCCAAATATACAGAATAAAGAAAGAATATTAAGAGCAACTAAGGAAAAAGGCCGAGTAACATATAAAGTGAGGTAACACATTTACAAAAAGAGAAACATGGCATGTACTCTCTCATATATGGATGTTAGACATAGATCTGGGGAGTGCCAGCCTACAATCCCATGGCCAGAGAGACTGGGAAACAGAACCTTCATTCAGTGGCTGATGGAAGGAGAGGCAGACTCCTACAGATAAGCACTGAGCTGGATTCAAGAAAGCCAGTAACAGAGAGGTAGGACTGATGACCAAAGGGGTTAAGACTGGGCTGATTTAACTCCCAGAAACAGCTGACCTGACAAAGGTTAACTCTTGAATCCCAGGCATCAGCCTGGGAATCCAGAATGGGACTGATCAAGACCCCCTGAATGGGGTGTCAATGAGCAGTCCTAGGTAATCTATTGAGCTTTGGGCAATAGATCAGTATGTATCCTGGGTATACACATGGACTTTGGACTCCCATCCAACAATATGAGATGCACTCTCACCCTGAACTCTTGGGGAAGGGTCTAAGGCCCTGCCCTGGATAAAATGACAGACTATGGACACCCCCATGGAGGGCCTCACCCTCCCTGGGGAAATGGGGGTGTTGGCGGGAGGGCACGGGAGGATGGGAGGAAAATGGAGAGGGACCTGGAACTGACTTGTGAAACAACCTTGTTTCTAGTCTAAATTTAAATTTAAAAATAAATAATAAAAAATAAAATAATAATAAATGAAGATATCCCTAGGTCAAACATAAATTTTGACATCCAAATTTTAAAATCATGAACTTCTCCAATTAAATTCAACCCATAGATGAGCTTGCCCTGACACACAGAATTCTAAATATCAAATGCTACAGAGAATATACTTCTAAAAACAATTAGAGAAAAGAAATATACTATATTATGAGGAGGTAACTCTACAGAGGAGATCTTGCAGGCCAGAGCAAGTGGAAAGAGGATATGAAAATGCTGACAAAGTAAAAATAAACAAACAAGGACATATAAAACTCCTAAGAACTAAGTACTAAAAATAGTTTACTCAACAAAACTATCTGCCAGATAAGAAAAATATCCTGTCTGTCTGTCTGTCTGTCTGTCTGTCTGTCTGTCTCTGTCTCTGTCTGTCTCTGTCTCTGTTGTTTACTGAACAAAACTATCTGCCAGATAAGAAAAATGTCCTGTCTGTCTGTCTGTATGTCTGTCTGTCTGTCTGTCTGTCTCTGTCTGTCTCTGTCTCTCTGTGTCTCTGTCTCTCTCTCTCTCACACATACACACACACACATACACACAAACACAGAGAAACCTATGAGATCATTTTTCACAATTTGGCCTGCTTTCAATCGAAATGTTAAGAGAGTTTTTGAAGCTGAAAGTAAGCATTAATGATTGCTGACAAGAAACATGAAAAGGAACAAAACTAGTTATTTTGAGGGATTATTTTAAAGGAAAAAAGACACTGTTCAAAAGAGAAAGATTACTTTTGACTTCATTGTACTACAGAAGAATATATGGATGAAATCATCTGTCTTAAGCATAAGGTCTAGTTTTGATAGCAATAGAAGATAAGCATTGAATACTCCACTCTTTCTATCTCTCGAAATCTGTCTCTCTCTACCATCTATCTATCTATCTATCTATCTATCTATCTATCTATCTATCTATCTCTCTTTCTTTCTATCTATATCTACTATAGAAAAACAATTTATTCCATTACAAGCACTTACACAGTCACACAGTCATGATGGTGAGAAAGGTCAACCAAAAGGGAGATGACATCAAACCATAGTGATCAAGGACTAAACATTAAAAAGGCAACTCTTATAAAGGATTAATATATTTTCAAATCAAATGCAAACTAGTAATTCTCTGTTTCTCTCTTGGCAGTTTATCAGCCAAGTTACAATCATAAAAAGCTTGTGACAATGTCCAACATGCCTTCATGGAAAAAATCTTGGAGAGATCAGGGATACAAGGGACAAACTTAAAAATAATAAAATCAGTGTGCAGGAAGTTTATTGCCATCATCAGTTTCATGGAGGGAAACACAAAGCAATTCCACTAAAATCGGGAGTAAGACAAAGAGATTCCCTCTTTCCATACATATTCAATGTAGTACTTGCAGTTATAACTTTAGTAATAACACAATTAAAAGGAATCAAGAGGATAAAAATCAGAAAGGAGGAAGTCAAAATATCATTATTCACAGTTGATATGATAGTATACACAAACAACCCCAAAGCCTCTACCAGCGAACTTGTACAGCTTATAAACACTTTTAGTCCAGTGACTGGATATAAGATTAACTCAAAAATATCAGTAGCTCTGCTATACGTAAATGACAGACAGACTGAGAAAAAATAATGGAAGTAACACCCTTTACAATAGCCTCAAATAATATAAAATATCTGGGTTTAACTCTAGCTAGGCAAGTAAAAGACCTGAATGACAAGACCTTCAAATCTTTGAACAAAGAAATACAAGCAGATATCAGAAGATGGAAAGATCTTCCATGCTCATGAATCAGTTGCACAAAGTACTAAAAATGGTCATCTTATCAAACAATCTCCAGATTCAATGAAATCCTCATTAAAATTCCAAGACAATTCTTTAGAGAACTTGAAATAACAATGCTCAATTTCATATGATAAAACAAAAAACCCAGGATAGCTAAAAATCCTGTACAATAAAAGCATTTCCAGAGTTATCACCATTCCTGATTTCAAACTCTACTAGAGAGCTATAGTAACAAAACCCCACAGCTTTTGGCATAGAAACAGACAGGTGAATCAATGGAATCATATAAAAAGCTGACACATATATCTATGCACCTATGGACACCTGATTTTCTACAAAGAAGTAAAACTATACAATGAAAAAAATAAAGTATCTTCAAGAAATGGTTCTGGTCTAACTGGATATCAGAAAGTAGAAGGATTCAAATAGATCCATATCGATCACCCTGGACAAAACTCAAGTATAAGTGGATCAAAGATATCAACAAAAATTCAGACACACTGAACTTGAGAGAGCAGAAAGTGGGAAGTAGCCTTGAATATACTGACACAGGAGACAACCTCTGATCAGTACATCAAGAGCACAGACACTAAGATCAACAATTAATAAATGGGACCTCATGAAACTAAAAAGTTTATTGTAAAGCAAAGTATACTATCAGTAGTACAAAACAACAACCTACAGAATGGGAAATGATTTTCCTCCAACCCCACATACAATAGAGGGCTCATTTCAAAAATATAAAGAACTCAAGCAATTATATATCAACAAACCAAATAATCCAAATAAATATGGGGGTGAAGATTTTTTTTCTTTCAGGATTGTTTGTTTTTATTGTCACTTTCAGCATATTGATATACTACTATATATTTTGAAAAATGTGTTTCTACGCATATTAAATTGAATTACAAACATTTTTTTCTAATTTATTGCTACCATATAATAGCTAACTGTCAACATATTGTATGTAATTTATCATTTTCAAATAGTTCTTACAAATGATTTCTATCTGAAGCTTTTAGCTATTTGACTGTGATCTGCTTAAGCATGAACTTTTTCCTTCTTTTTGGATATTAACATGCATTTTAATTAGCATAATAGTACATATTTATGGAATACAACACAATAAAGTATAATGATTAAGTCCATATAATAGAATTCCTAGTGTCATGTCGGTTCTTCATGTTTGGGACTTTTTTTTTTTTTTTAGCTGTATGCAACTTTAATTTTATTTATTTATTTATTTATTTATTTAGTTTTCTTTTTTTTTCTTTTATTTTAATTTTAAATAGCTTGTTTTACATGTCAATCCAAGTTCCCTCTCCCTCCCCTCCTCCCGCACTCCCCTTCCACCCTCCCTCCCACCCTATTGCCAAATCCTTCCACATAGGGGATGTCTAGAGTCTATCATTTTACTCTTGGTAGGGTCAAGGCACTCCCCTAAGAGTCCAGGCTGAGAGAGCATCTCTCTTTGTGCTATAGGCACATGAAGACAGATTGTATACCAGGGATAGACACTGATCCACAGCTCAGAGCCCCATAGGTTGTCCAGGCCTTCTCACTGAAGATTTTAACAGAATTTTCAACAGAAGAATCTCAAATTCCAGAAAGACACTTAAAGAATTGGTGAACATCCTTAAACGTTAGAGCTCTCCTTTCCTAAACTGAAACAGAGGAGTGGATTGGGGACTAGGAACAGAGGGGTGTGGAGAGATGGAACAAGGAGGAGGGAGGGGGAAACTGTGCAAGAATTCTAAACAAATAAATACTTAATTTTTAAAAAGCACATGGTTTTACAATTTGGTGGTCTCAAGTTAAAAAAGAAACAACAACAAAAACTTGTAAACAACAATTAAAAATCATCCTTAGCATGGATAAAGTAAACGGAGGGAAAAGTAGCAACCAATGTGAGTTATGTCAAAGTGCAATGACACTTTATTTAGAAATATTCTGGAAACACACCTTGTTAAAATGCAAAAGGGACATATTGGATATTGCATTATTCTTAGTCTTTATTCAAATTGCTTCTTCCATAAGGATCAGCGTATATTTAATGATTAAATAATATATAAAATGTTGATGTCTAACTCTTAAAATTACAATATTATATGCATGAAAGTCCTCATGGAGTACTAAAGCCATAGCTTTTGATTAAAAGAAACCATAAGGGAAATCTGTAAGTTCTAAGAAATGTATGTCAGGGATATGAAAGAACTCAAAAAGTCTGTCTTTTAATTTAACAAATCATTTTCTTGTTTCTGTTAGCATTAAACCAATATAAAAATAATTTTCTTATGTATAACTTATGGTAGTATTAATAATGAAAGTTTGTACTTCATTAGTGCAGAATTTCAGAGACATGTTGAAAGAAGATTTCAACTGGGAATGTTGGATTTCAATATTGGATTCCTAGAATATTTTATTGATAAAAGTGATGTTTTCAAAATAGGCTGCCATGTTGCATTATGGATAATTTATTTTCATTCCATTAAAATGCTCCGTGTTTATTTACTTGTTTTTTGTCTTGATTCTTGTTTGCATTAAAGTGTACAACAGTAACTGCTGTTGTCAACTTCTGAATCCCAATTTTCTCATCTGTATAATATCAGTGACTATATCAGATGCATAGAGTTATTGTAAAGAACAGATTAAACCTGAGGTAAAAACTATGGGTGTTTACTGGGAGAAATTAAAACCAGGATAACAAGGAATATGACAGCACCAGTATTCATAAGGCAGAATGTACATTGCATGCCTTGCAATACTTTACAAAGGGTCATAACATAAGAGAATTCAGAAGAATCTAGTGAAGTGATTACTAAAAGCTGTTTAGGAGAGTGAAGATGGCAGACAGGAAATGGCCAATCCATAGAGCATGACCAGAGTGGGAATATTTCTAAGACGGGAATGAATCAAGCATTTAATATGATAACTGTCCCATCTTCCTCCTCAACATTCTGCCTTATGATTTAGTTGTTTGGTTTCACTGATACATTGTGAATTTGACGAGAAAAATTTCTATTCTATTTTGCCTACCAGTCAAAATTCTGTCAACCTGTAAATTGTTATAGGTGATTTGAAAAATAAAAGGTATTTTAATTTTTGGACAATAGTTCACTCTGTGTAATAACATCTTAGAAAAAGTGAATCTAAAGTATTTGCACTGCCATTGATCACATTGCAAGTTACAAGAGGAGTGTAGTTTAAAGTGAGGCTAAGCCGGGCGGTGGTGGCGCACGCCTTTAATCCCAGCACTCGGGAGGCAGAGGCAGGCGGATCTCTGTGAGTTTGAGGCCGGGCTGGACCGATAGCCCCAAAACAATACAGAGAAACCCTGTCTCGTAAAAACAAAAAAAATAAAATAAAATAAAAAAATAAAAAATAAAGTGAGGCTAGTGCTTTGATGGGTGTAGTCTCTATTCCTTCCACTGACTCGCTTCCCTTAGAGAAAAACATTAACTGTGTTCATTGTTTCTATTAAATAAAGCACGAATATTCAGTCCTGAAATTAATTTTCCTTAGTGTGGGTCCATTAAGAAAAAGAAAGCTGGCATCATCAGGTAAACAGGCCGGCTTCCTGGCCTGTGTTCCAGAGCCTGCAGATCGCCTGGGAACTGCACAGAGCTCCCAATCCCGGCGAGAGCGACAGGTAAACAGGCCAGCTTCCCGGCCTGTGTTCCAGAGCCTGCAGATCGCCTGGGAACTGCACAGAGCTCCCAATCCCGGGGGGAGCATCAGGTAAACAGGCCAGCTTCCCGGCCTGTGTTCCAGAGCCTGCAGATTGCCTGGGAACTGCACGGAGCTCCCAATCCCGGCGGGAGCCAAGCACCCCAGACTCCAGATCTTCTCTCCCACCAACGAGACTAGGAAACGAGAGGAGGCTGGGAGTACAGGGAAGTAGCTGTCCCTCTGGCAGCATCAGGTAAATAGGCCGGCTTCCCGGCCTGTGTTCCAGAGCCTGCAGATCACCTGGGAACTGCACAGAGCTCCCAATCCCGGCGGGAGCCAAGCACCCCAGACTCCAGATCTTCTCTCCCACCAAAGAGACCAGGATACTACAGGAGCCAGGGAGACCAGGGGAGTAGCTGTTCCGGATCAGGTACAACAGGACCCAGCATAGGGTCCAGGGGACCAGGTAGGAGGCTAAGCGCCCCAGATTCCTGTTCTTCTTCTCTACCCACGGACCAGCATTTGAACAAGGTATAGAAGAACCACCAGATTACTGGACTTACTAGCACCCACCAAAAGGGAACTCTGGTCCCCAGACCAGGAAGGGGCTCTTTCTGCACCCACTAGAAGAAGAGATGGGAAGGAGACAATACAAAAACACAGTCAGCAACAGAAAAACAAATATGACACCGCCAGATTCTAGAGACTCCACACCAGCAAGACCCCAATATTCCAACGCGAAGGAAGCAGAAGAAAACGACCTTAAAAGCACTTTCATGAAAATGATAGAGGCCCTAAAAGAGGATATTGGAAAATCCCTCAAGGAAATGGAAGAAAAAAATAACCAAAAAATGCAAGAAATGGAAGAAAAAACAAACCAAAAAATGCAAGAATTGGAAGAAAAAACAAACCAAAAAAGGTATGAAATGGAAGAAGAAATGAAGCAAAAAATGCAAGAAATGGAAGAAAAAGCAAAGCAAAAAATGCAAGAATTAGAAGAAGAAACATACCAAAAAAGGCAGGAAATGGAAGAAGAAACAAAGCAAAAAATGCAAGAAATGGTAGAAAAAACAAAGCAAAAAATGAAAAAAATGGAGGAAGAAACAAACCAAAAAAGGCAGGAAATGGAAGAAGAAATAAGGCACAAAATCCAAGAAATGGAACAAAAAGCAAACCAAAAAATGCAAGAAATGGAAGAAAGAACAAAATTCATAAAAGGCAACAAACGGATGAACAGATAAACAGAAAATTGCAAGAAGCAATGCAAACGCTGCAAGGGTTGAAAACTGAAATAGAGACACTAAAAAAAACACAATCTGAAGAAAGGCAGAAAATAGAAAAGCTGGACAAACAGTCAGGCACTACCAATACAAGAATTACCAACAGAATAGAAGAGATGGAAGAGAGAATCTCAAGTGTTGAAGATACATTAGGAGAAATGGATTTATCAACCAAAGAAAACCTTAAATCCAACAAATCCTTGACACAAAACATCCAGGAATTATGGGACACCATGAAAAGACCAAACCTAAGAATAATAGGTATAGAAGAAGGAGAAGAAATCCACCTCAAAGGGGCAGAAGGCATATTTAACAAAATCATAGAAGAAAACTTTCCCAACCTTAAGAAAGACATGCCAATGAAGGTACAAGAAGCCTACAGAACACCAAATAGAGTGGACCACAAAAAAAATTCCCTCGCCACATAATAATCGAGATCCCAAACATACAGAATAAAGAAAGAATATTAAGAGCAGCTAAGGAAAAAGGTCAAGTAACATATAAAGGCAGACCTATCAGAATTACACCAGATTTCTCCATGGAAACTCTGAAAGCCAGAAGGTCCTGGACAGATATTCTACCTACACTAAGAGACCATGGATGCCAGCCCAGACTACTATACCCGGCAAAGCTCTCAATCACTATAGACGGAGAAAACAAGATATTCCATGACAAAACTAGATTCAACCAATATGTGTCCACTAACCCAGCCCTACAGAAAATTTTGGAAGGAAAACTCCAACCCAAGGAAGCTAACTACAACCAGAAAAACATAAGCATTAGAGAATCCCTCTCTACCAACAGCCAAAAGAACAAAGGGGTGAAATTCCACCCATAATTCCAACAACAACAACCATCGCAAATCGAAGAAGGATGAGCAATCAATGGTCATTAATATCCCTCAATATTAACGGCCTTAACTCACCCATAAAAAGACACAGACTAGCAGAATGGATTCGAAGACAGAACCCTTCCTTCTGCTGCATACAAGAAACACACCTCACCCTCAAAGACAGACATTACTTGAGAGTTAAAGGTTGGGAAAAATTTTTCAATCAAATGGACCCAAGAAACAAGCAGGGGTAGTAATCCTAATATCTAACAAACTAGACTTTAAAATAAAATCAATCAAAAGAGATGAAGGAGGGCATTACATACTCATCACAGGTGAAACCCACCAAGATGAAGTGTCTATCCTGAACATCTATGCCCCCAATACAAAGGCATCCACATTCGTTAAAGAAACATTATTAGAACTTAAATCTCATCTAAAGCCCCACACAGTTATAGTGGGAGATTTCAACACACCACTCTCACCACTAGACAAGAATACCAGACAGAAACTCAACAAAGAAGCAAAGGGTCTAATAGAAGTAATGACCCAACTGGGATTAACAGATATCTATAGAACATTTCATCCACATAAAAAAGAATATACCTTCTTCTCACCACCACATGGAACCTTCTCAAAAATAGACCACATACTTGGCAACATATCAAACCTCAGCAGCTACAAAAAAATTGGAATAACTCCATGCATCTTATCAGACCACCATGCCTTAAAATTAGAATTCAACAACAACACAAATTGCAGAAAACCTACAAACTCATGGAAATTGAATAATGCTCAACTGCACCATCCCTGGGTCAAAGAGGAAATAAAAAAGAAATTAAAGACTTCCTCGAATTCAATGAGAATGAAGACAAAACATACCCAAACCTATGGGACACTTTGAAAGCAGTGCTACGGGGGAAGTTCATAGCACTAAGTGCTCACATGAAGAAACAGGAAAACAGTTATACCAGAGAATTAACATCACAGCTAAAAGCTCTAGAACACAAAGAAGCAAACTCCCCAGGAGGAGTAGATGCCAGGAAATAATCAAATTGAGGGCTGAAATCAACAAAGTAGAAACCAGGAAAACAATACAAAGAATCAATGCAACGAAGAGTTGGTTCTTTGAGAAAATCAACAAGATAGACAAACCTTTGTCCAAACTTACCAAACAGCAGAGAGTGAACACGCAAATTAACAAAATCAGAAATGAAAAGGGGGACATAACAACAGACTCTGAGGAAATCCAGAGAATCATTAGGTCATACTTTGAAAACCTGTACTCCACAAAATTCAAAAATTTAAAGGAAATGGATGACTTCCTGGACAGCTATCATTTGCCAAAACTAAATCAAGAACAGATAAGCAATTTAAATAGACCTATAACCCCTATGGAAATAGAAGCTGTCATCAAAAGTCTCCCAACCAAAAAAAGTCCAGGTCCAGATGGCCTCAGTGCGGAATTCTACCACAAATTCAAAGAACAGCTTATACCAATTCTTCTCAAAGTGTTCCACACAATAGAAGCAGAAGGGTCTTTGCCAAACTCTTTCTATGAGGCTTCAATAACCTTGATCCCCAAGCCACACAAAGATACAACCAAGAAAGAGAACTTCAGACCAATATCCCTCATGAACATTGATGCAAAAATACTCAATAAAATACTGGCAAATCGGATCCAAGAACACATCAAAACAATCATTCACCACGATCAAGTAGGTTTCATCCCAGGGATGCAGGGATGGTTCAACATACGAAAATCCATCAACGTAATCCACCATATAAACAAGCTGAAAAACAAAAATCATATGATCATCTCACTAGATGCTGAAAAAGCCTTTGACAAAATCCAACACCCCTTCATGATAAAGGTCTTGGAGAGATCTGGGATAACAGGGACATACTTAAACATAATAAAAGCCATATACAGTAAACCAACAGCCAACATCAAACTAAATGGACAGAAACTCAACGCAATTCCTCTAAAATCAGGAACAAAACAAGGCTGTCCACTCTCTCCATACCTTTTCAACATGGTACTTGAAGTTCTAGCTATTGCCATACGACAACAAAGGGGGATCAAGAGGATACAAATCGGGAAGGAAGAAGTCAAACTTTCACTGTTTGCAGACGATATGATAGTTTACATCAATGACCCAAAGAACTCTACCAGGGAACTCTTACAGCTGATTAACACCTTCAGCAAAGTGGCAGGTTACAAGATCAACTCAAGAAAGTCAGTAGCCCTACTATATACAGATGATAAAAGGGCTGAAAGAGAAATCAGAGAAACATCACCCTTTACAATTGCCACAAACAACATAAAATACCTTGGTGTAACGCTAACCAAACAAGTGAAAGACTTGTATCGTAAGAACTTTGAATCTTTAAAGAAAGAAATTAAAGAAGCCCTCAGAAAATGGAAAGATCACCCATGTTCTTGGATAGGTAGGATCAATGTAATAAAAATGGCAATCCTGCCAAAAGCAATCTACAGATTCAATGCTATCCCCATTAAAATCCCAGCACAATTCTTCACAGACCTTGAAAGAACAATAATCAATTTTGTATGGAAAAACAAAAGACCCAGGATAGCCAAAACAACCCTGTTCAACAAGGCAACGTCCGGAGGCATCACTATCCCTGACCTCAAGCTCTATTATAGAGCTATAGTCCTGAAAACAGCTTGGTATTGGCACAAAAATAGACAGGCAGACCAATGGAATCGAATTGAAAATCCGGGTATTAACCCACACACGTACGAACATCTGATCTTTGACAAAGAAGCTAAAAATATACAATGGAATAAAGAAAGCATCTTCAACAAATGGTGCTGGCATAATTGGAGACTGGCATGTAGAAGAATGCGGATCGATCCATGTTTATCGCCATGCACAAAACTTAAGTCCAAATGGATCAAAGACCTCAACATAAATCAAGCCACACTGAAACTCTTAGAAGAGAAAGTGGGTGGTACCCTTGAACGAATTGGTACAGGAGACAGCTTCCTGAACATAACACCAGTAGCACAGACAGTGAGACCAACAATTAATAAATGGGACCTACTGAAACTGAGAAGCTTCTGTAAGGCAAAGGACACAGTCAGCAAGACAAAAAGGCAGCCCACAGAATGGGAAAAAATATTCACTAATCCCACATCTGACAGAGGGTTGATCTCCAAAATTTACAAAGAACTCAAGAAGCAAGTCTCCAAAACAGCAAAGGACCCAATTAAGAAGTGGGCTGCAGAACTAAATAGAGAGTTTTCAATAGAGGAGTCTAAAATGGCTGAGAGGCACTTGAGAAAGTGCTCAACATCCTTAGCCATCAGGGAAATGCAAATCAAAGCAACTCTGAGATACCATCTCACTCCTGTCAGAATGACTAAAATCAAAAACACCAATGACAATTTATGCTGGAGAGGATGTGGTGAAAGGGGGACACTCCTCCATTGCTGGTGGGAGTGCCAACTGGTTCAGCCACTTTGGAAATCAGTATGGAGATTCCTCAGAAAAATGGGAATAAACCTACCACAAGACCCAGCAACTGCACTCTTAGGCATATATCCAAAAGATGCCCATCCATATAACAAAGATGTCTGCTCCACTATGTTCATAGCAGCTTTATTTGTAATAGCCAGAACTTGGAAGCAACCTAGATGTCCCTCACCTGAAGAGTGGATAGAGAAAATGTGGTACATCTACACAATGGAGTACTATTCAGCAGAAAAAAATAATGGAATCATGAGATTCGCAGGCAAATGGATGACACTAGAAGAAACCATCCTGAGTGAGGTAACCCAGTCACAAAAAGAGAAACATGGCATGTACTCTCTCATATATGGATTTTAGACATAGATCTGGGGAGTGCCAGCCTACAATCCTATGGCCAGAGAGTCTGGGAAACAGAAACTTCATTTACTGGCTGGTTAAGTACTGAGCTGAACTCAAGAAAGCCAGTATCAGAGAGGGAGGACTGATGATCAAAGGGATTAAGACTGGGCTGGTTGAACCCCCAGAAGCAGCTGACCAGACAAAGGTTAACTCTTGAATCCCAGGCATCAGCCTGGGAATCCAGCATGGGACTGATCAAGACCCCCCTGAATCTGGGTGTCAGTGAGGAGGCCTAGGTAATCTATTGAGCCTTGGACAGCAGATCAGTACCCATCCCAAGTATACACACGGTCTCTGGACTCCCATAGAACAATGTGAGGTGCACTCTCACCCTGAACTCTTGGGGAAGGGTCTAGGCCCTGCTCTATATGAAATGACAGACTATGGACACCCCCATGGAGGGCCTCACCCTCCCTGGGGGAATGAGGGGATAATGGGGGAGGGGATGGGGGAAGGGCACGGGAGGAGGGGAGGGAAAGGGAGAGGGACCTCGTACTGACTTGTGAAGCAACCTTGTTTCTTATCTAAATTTAAAATGGAAAATAAAAAAAATATTAATAAAAAAAGAAAAAGAAAGCTATATATTTACATTTATGCAGTATCCATTTGACAAGGCAAAACAAAGTCATTCTATTTCTTGCTATATTTATAATTAGCATTCTTTTGTACTTTTCTTTATTTTTTTTTCACTACAGCATTATGCAAAAACTAACAGGAGGTAGAAAGAGGAATATTAAAGACTGCATTTGTTATTTTTACAGTGACTTACAAATGAACAAGTCCAATATTTAATGTGCCAAAAGTTATTTCTTGCTGTCCATTCCATTCTATTTTCATTTGGATACTTTTATTTTCCTAAATATACTTATTTGTGCTCTTCCTGATTTTTATATGCAGGGGGACATACATATGCTTTCTAGGATAGCATCTAATATCCTCAGGTGTTTGGTTGTGTTATATCATTTAGTCCCTGCATTTTAAAAATTTCTGTCTTGATTTCTTCATTGATTATTTAGCAAGGAATTATTCCAACTTCTCACGTTTGTGTGCTTCCTAAAAAATTGCTTGCTGCAAATTTAAAGTTGTGTTGCATTGTGGTCAGATATGATACAGAGTTATTTTAGTTTTCCTGAATTTATTAATATTTTTGTTTTCTAAAATGTGGTCTATTTTAGAGTATTTTCCATGGATATCTGACAAGAGTACATATTATTTGGTGTTCGGGTAAATTACCTTATAGTCATCTGTTAGATCTATTTGATATATGCTACCATTTAACTCTGAAACTTCTCTGTTTATTCATTTATTTTTGTCCAAGATGACTTGTCTTAGAGAAAGTAGGATATTGGAGTAGCTTACTATTTTGGGTTTGGTGCTCCATTGTGGATTTAACTTTAGTAGAACACTGTGTGAAATTGGATACATCAGGGTTTGGTACATTTAATTTGAGATTTTAATAATGTTTTGGTTAAGTGTTTATTAAAATGAATTGCCCTTCTTTATTTCTTATGTTTTGTTTTCATTAGGATAGCAATGCCTATTTGCTTCCTGGTTTCATACAAGCAGAGTATTTTTTCCCACTCACTTACTTCAAGGTGATGTCTATTGTGTTAATTTTATATCAGCTTCAACTTCACACATGCTAAAGTTATTTGGGAAAAGAGACTCCAGGACAACCAAGAAATCACGGAGAAACCCTGTCCCAAGGAACAAACACAAAACAATAAAGAAAGAAAGAAAAGAAGAAAAAGAAAAGACCTCTATAACACTGACCTACATGAAAGTCTGAAGACTCTGGTGCATTTTTGTTGTTGTTGTTGTTGTTAATGATTGATGTACACAGGCCCAGTTTATCGGCAGTGATACCACCTGTGGGAAGGTGGTTCTGGATGGTATAAGAAAGACGGAACATGCCTTGAAATTTAAGCTAGTTAGCAGTATGGTTTCTGGTTTTGTTCCTGTCTTGGGCTCTGTCCCTGACCTCCCTAAGCAATGGAGTCTGGGTCATGAGAGTTGTAAGCTTTGTAACCTGGTGTTTTATCACAGTATTAGAATCCTAAAGGAAGACAGAAATTAGTACCAGGTCATGACAGACCAGACAGTGTATTTTGGGGAGGGATGTCATAGCATTTGAACTTTGGACTGGAAAATAATTATGTGTTCAGATCAGAGTGGGCTGTTCTGTGATATTTTGGGAGATAAGAACATTGAGAAAAATGATGTAAATAATGGAGTCCTGCTTTTTAATATTTCAGAGGCAAGTAAGGACTGTGCTGCACTATATGAAAAATATTTTAGATTAAAAATCTGTGTTTCTAGTATACTGGGGCTGAAGAACTGGCTGTGGTTAACTAGATGTGGGAACCACTAATGTAAAACACTTACTTTGCTCTGACAATCATTTTCTGGTTAAGAAGTTTGTGTTGATTTAAAAGGACAAGCTTCATTGGTAATCTTCTGGGTGTATTTTCTTAGGAGCCTCTGGTTCAGAGGGGACCATGGCTACACTTTGAGCTGGTAGCCAAATTTGGTAATGTGTAAGAGTTCTACTTGTTTCGAAAGCATAAATAAAAGGGTCATGGAGAAATGCTCAAGCTTGACACTCTGAGAGACCAAAAGGATTCACTGGTGAAGGTAAAGTCTCAGCTGCAGTAGAAGCCATAGGACTGAAGGGATCATAGACAAAAATCTGAGCCTGGCACCATGTGACAGGGCTAGTATCCCTGAAGAGAGCTGAGGAGAGGCTATGGCTGAAGCTCTATCCTGGTGGGAGTGCATACACTAGCATTTTGAAAATGATAGAACCACTGATGGCATCAGTGTTCAGTGTAGCCAGTCTGAGCCTATGAGACCAGCTGTGTATACTGTGAAGAGCAGAGCTGGAGAAGAGGACTTGTCTAAGCCCTTTGCTGCCTAAAGGATGCTGAGTAGATCTCAGAGGTCTGACTGTGCTTTAAACTGTTGGACTTTGGTTTTACTTTGATTCTATTGTGACTGTGACCTGGTTATTCCCTCTTGGAATAAGAACTTATTTAGCCTATTTTGACTTTAGAGGAATTCCTCGTTATTTTACAGAAATTTGCAGTTTTAGAGAGGTTTTGTATATTTAATGTGACTGAAGATTTATTGAAAATAATACTGCTTTCCTTCTTACCTGGCTTCTCTAGGTCTGTAGATTTTGGTCTGGCTATCCTTTGCTTTCCACCTAGTGTTCCCTTATTAATAAGTAGATGCCTCATTTGTCTTTCTGGGTCTGGGTTATTACACTCAGACTGGTTCTTTCTAGAGCTCATGGATTCTAGACTGACACCTCAGGAGCTTGCATGGGACTGAACCAGGCCTTCTACATATGGGTCACAGTTTTGTAGCCTTGTCTGTTTGTGGGTTCCCTGACAGTGGAATTGTGATCTATCTGTAGTGCATGGACTGGCTTTTTGAAGCCTATTGAATATGGTGGGATGCCTTGTTTAGTCTTGAGGTAGGGTTTGGGATGGGGGGTTCTTGTTCCCACCTCAACTGAATGTGCTAGGCTTTGTTGACCCTTCATGGGAGGCCTCACCCTTTCTGAGGAGCAGATGGGAGGCCTCACACTTTCTGAGGAATGGATGATGGTAGGTTGCCAGGAGGTGGGTGGAGGAGGAGGGGGTCAGAGAGGCAGGAGGAGGAATTACAATTTAAAATTTTTTTTTAAATTAAAAAAGAAGTGAATTTTTTCATGCTCTATATTCTGATTATGGTTTTCCCTTCCCCCACCTCCTCCTAGATCATCTGTATATCCCCACCCTTCCATTTCTTCACCTTTTCTCTTTAGAAAAAACTGATATTGCCAGCACCCACATGGCAGCTCACAACTGCCTGTAACTCCAGTTCCAGGAGTCTGACAACCCCATAGACATACAGGCAGGCAGAAACAAAGAAAGAGAAAGAATTAAGGAAAGGAAATAAGAAAGAAGGAAGAAAGAGAAAACCAATAGATCAAAAAAGTACAAGAGACACACTCACACAGAATCAAAACCAAATGAGAAAATATATAAAATCTAAAGACCTGAAACATGAGAAATAATGTGCCTAAATAAAAATGACATTGAGATGAGATCTTTTTGTGTGGTCATCAACTGCTGGCCATAGGCATATCCTTAAGTGTATTTTATATACACAGTTAGACTCCATTGAGAAAAACATTTCTTTTGCAAGCAGTTCTCAATTTCAGATAGCTTGTAAATTAGGGATGAGAGCTCTTGTCTATTTCTCCCTCTCAGCACTGGAAGCCCCTTGTGGCTTGAACCTGTACAGTCCCTGTGCATAGTGCCATATTTTCTATGAGTTCATATGTGTTTCAGTTACTTTATTTCTGAAAGACACTCTTTCATTAGAGTCACCGCCTCCTCTGGCTCTTTACAGTTCCTCTGCCTTCTATTCTATATAGTTCTGTGAGCCCTGATGAGGTGAGGATGTTAAATTAAGCATACCATTTAGGACCAAGTGTGCCAAATCTCACTCTTTGCACTCTTCCAACTGCGTGTTTCTGCATTAGTTTCTATCTACTGCAAGAGTAAGCACATAGAGTATTTTCTTTTGTTTTGATTGATGTGGATAGATCCAGTTCCCTGGGGGTGGTGCCTGGAGAAGTGGTTATGGATAGTGTAAGAAAGTAGACTGAGAAAAACCTTGAGGGACAAGTCAGTGAGCAGCATCTCCTCACACACACAGCATCACCTTCAATTCCTACATCTATGATTCTGCTTGACTTCTGGCAGTGACTCCCCTAAGTGATGGAGTGCTACCTGAGTGTTGTGAATTTTTGATCTTGGGGTTTTTGGATAGCAGTACAAATCCTAAATAAAACACCTCTCACTGAAAACTTAGATGATATAACACTAGCAGCATGGACACTGAAAGCAACAATGAATAAATTGGACCTCCTGAAACTGAAGTACTTCAGCAAGGCAAAGATCATGGTAAATTAGGCAAAAATGGCAGCCTTCATAATTGGTAAAGATCTTTGTAGTGATATATTTTTTTAAAGTTTGCCTGAGGATTCAGAAAGCAAAGTCAGCTGCAAGCCATAGAAGCCTGGCACACACCTTTAACCCCAACAGTCAGAAGCTAGGAGGTGGTGGAACATAACTTTAATCCTAGGACTCAGGATTATGAGATAGATAGAACTCTGAGTCCAAGGCCATCCAGATCTATACATGAGTGAATCAGTGTTAAAAAGAAATATAGTTCACATCTTTAATCCCAATGTTAGGGAAGTATCTCAGACAGAAGCAAGGTCTCAGTAGAGACATTCATTCTTTAGTCACACTGAGGAGAGGTTACACTCTGAGGCTTAGTGAAAGATCATTGAGACAAGATCAGTCTATTCAGCCTGAGCTTGACAGAAAGAGCTAGTGGCTGACTGCTTTGCTTTTCTGATATTCAGCTTGAAGTTTGAATTCGAATATCTGTCACTGCTTCTTTTATTTATTCGTATTACAGATCTTCACCAACCGCACCAACCTTGGCAGAGGGCTGATTTCCAAAAATATATAAAGGATTCAAGAAATTATATATCAAAATACAATATAATCTAATTAAAAATGAGGTACAGAGCTAAACAGAGAATTCCTATCAGAAGAATCTCTAATGTCCAGGTTTTGAGGAATTGTTCACCATTCTTAATCAATAGGGAACTGCAATTCAAAATGTCTCTGAGATACCTTTTGTTTCACCAGTCAGAACGGCTAACATCAAAATTACCAAGGACAGCTTATGTTGTAGAGGATGTGGAGTCATGGGAATACTCCTACTTCTGGTGGGAGTGCTAAGCTGTACAGCCATTTTCAAAATCAGTATGGTGATTTCTCAGAAAATTGGGAATCAATCTACCTCAAGACACAGTTATACTACTTGGCCATATACCCCAAGAACACTCAGTCATCCCACAAGGACACCTGCTCAACTATGTTTGTGGCAGCACTATTTGCAACAGGTAGAACCTGGAAACAACCCAGATTACTCTCAATCAAAAATGGCTAAATAAAATGAGGCAAATTTACACAATGGAGTATTCCTCAGCTGTGAAAAACAATGACATTATCAAATTGCAGGTAAAAGAATGGAACTAGAAACAATCCTGAGCGAGGTAAACCAGACTCACAAAGACAAACATGGTATGTATTCACACATCAGTGGATATAAGATATAAAACAAAGCATAAGCAGACTATGATCCACAGCTCCAGAGAAGCTAGGTAGCAAGAAGGACCCTAAGAGGAACACATGGATCATGCTAGGAGGGACAATTAGATGAGATCTCCTGGGTAAACTGGGGGCAATGGTGAGGGGACAATAAATGGGGCATTGAGGATGAGAACATGAGGGAACTGGATGGTTGTGAGGGGTGGACAGAGTGGGATGGCAATGAAAGAAATATCTTTTTTTTTTTAGGAATAATTGATTTTTTTATATTTTATTTTCCAGTTTAAATTTAGATAAGAAACGAGGTTGCTTCACAAGTCAGTTCCAGGTCCCTCTCCCATTCCCTCCCCTCCTCCCGTGCCCTCCCCCCAACCCCCCCCCGTTATCCCCTGATTCCCCCTGGGAGGGTGAGGCCCTCCATGGGGGTGTCCATAGTCTGTCATTTCATATAGGGCAGGGCCTAGACCCTTCCCCAAGAGTTCAGGGTGAGAGTGCACCTCACATTGTTCTATGGGAGTCCTAAGTCCCTGTGTATACTTGGGATGGGTACTGATCTGCTGCCCAAGACTCAATAGATTCCCTAGGCCTCCCCACTGACACCCAGATTCAGGGGGTCTTGATCAGTCCCATGCTGGATTCCCAGGCTGATGCCTGGGATTCAAGAGTTAACCTTTGTCTGGTCAGCTGCTTCTGGGGGTTAAACCAGCCCAGTCTTAATCCCTTTGATCATCAGTCCTCCCTCTCTGTTACTGGCTTTCTTGAGTTCAGCTCAGTACTTAACCAAGGGAGTCTGCCTCTTCTTCGATCAGCCACTAAATGAGGTTTCTGTTTCCCAGACTCTCTGGCCATGGGATTGTAGGCTGGCACTCCCCAGATCTATGTCTTAAATCCATATATGAGAGAGTACATGCCATGTTTCTCTTTTTGTGAAATATCTTGATAGAGAGAGCCACTATGAAGTTAAGGAGAAGCCTGGTGTTTGGGAAATTCCCAAGAATCCACAAGAATGATTCCAAAGCTAATAATCCTAGAAATAGTGGAAAGGGTTCTTGAACTGTCCTAACTCTCTAATCAGATTTGTAAATACTCCAACTATCATCATAGAGCCTTTATCCAGTAATTGATGGAATCAGATGGAGAAAGCCACAACTAAGCACCAGGCTGAACTCCAAGAATCCAGTGGAAAAGAGGGAGGAGGGACTATATGAGCAAAGGAGGCCAAGATCATGATGGAGCTGAACCAGGCTCATGGAAACCCATGTACATTAGACCAGCAGCTGTGGAGCCTCTATAGCAACAAAGTATATCCTCTGTGGGAGAGAGTTGTGAAATTTTGACCACCTGGCAGTAGAACCAGGGTCTACCCCTGGGATGAGGTAGCTTATTGAAACCCATTCATTTCCTAAGGTAGCTTTTTGAAACCCATTCATTTCCTACGGGTGGGGGGATGCCATGCTCAGTTTTACTGTAGGGGGGAGGGGCTTGGTCCTGACCCAATTTAATGTGCCAGATATTGTTGAATCCCCATGGGAGTCCTTACCCTTTGGGAAGAGTAGAGGGGGGAAGGGGGAGGGTTTGGTTGAAGGGGTGGCAATGGGGTGGGAGTTTCGGTATGAGGGAGAACTGTAGTTGAAATGTAAAATGAAATTTAATAAAAATTTGAAAAAAGCTTACCTAAGATTCTTCTAGACAACAGAAAGATATATTTTATTTTGTAATCCATTCTTCTTCCCTTTATGTTTTAATTGGAAAGTTGAGACCATTAATATTCAGAGATATTTTAAAATGGATGCTTTCATACTCATTTTTATGTTTTTGTTCTTACTCATAATTTGTGTGTCGGTAATTATAGCTTCATTTATTTTATTCCTAGAGTCTCTTAGCTATGCTTATTTCTCTCTTTAGTCTGAAATATGCCTTCTAATATTCTCTTTAGGACTGTATTTGAAGTCAGATTTTTTTGTTGTTGTTGTTGGGCTTTTTTTGTTATGACTTTTTTTTCTTTAATTATGGCAGATAGGGTTTTCTTGATAGAGTGGTCCATGTAAACAGTCATGGTCTTTTATAACATGTAATACATTGCTGTGGGTTCTTCTGGCCTTCCTTGCTTCCACTGAGAAATCATCTACTATTCTGATGTGTTTTTCTTTAGATTGACTTCAACCTAAAACTAATAAGAAAAGATAAAGAAGGACATCACATTTAATCAAGGGAACTGTTAATCAATAAGATCATACAATCATAAACATATATGTATCAAACACCTGTGTGTCTAATTTCATAAAGCATGTACATGTAATTTAATACAATGTAATTTCATGTACATAAAATAATAAAAATATGTTATGGTTTCTTGAAAAAACCCGAGTTTAATTTTCTTCTTCCCTGCTGCTACATTTAACACCCTCTAAGTTTTCTAATTAGTACCTTTGTTTCATTGTATTCTGTTATTTCCCTGTCTAGCAGTGCCATCCCATGCACAATACTACCTTTTGTTTTCATTATTTCTGAGGTTACTCCACTATATGCTCGAATAGGAATCTTTAGACCTAGGAACAACAAATGAGACAGAACAGTTGTTTTTCTGTGTCTGGTTTACTTAGCTCAAAGTAGTATTTCCCAATTCCATCTATTTACCTACAAATTTCATGATTTTATTTTTTTTCTTTACTGCTAAATAGAACTCCATTGTGTATATTTTCACAACACCTTCATCAGTTGGAAGACATTTGGACTGTTTCCATTGTCTAGCCATTGTGAAGGATCTATAGTAACTATGATTGAGGAAATAACAGTTGAGTAGGATCTTCAGTCACATTGGTGTTTGTCAATGAGTGGTACTGCTGGGTCATATTGGATAGAATTATTTTTATCTTTGTGATAAATCACCTTACTGCTTCCTAGAGTGGCTGGACTAGTTTGCAATTATATCAACACTGAATGAAGTAGAGCAGTAGACTGTGGACTGCGGACTGTGACCTCTTTGGGGGTTGAATGATCTATCACAGCGTCAAATACCATATATCCCATATATCAAATATTTACATTATGATCCATAGCAGTAACAAAATTACAATTATGGAGTAGCAGTTAAATCATTTTATAGTTAGGTATCACCACAGCTTGAACTGTACTAAAGGATTACACCATTAGGAAGGCTGAGAATCATCGATATAGAATATTACAGAAAGTTACAACTGCTCAAAATGCAGAGAAAAGAAATGATTATGTGGTTCCTAAGACTAGTGAGTACATCTACAACATAATTCCCATACCGAGTCTCAGAGAACATTAAGGAAGAAATGGCAGAAAAATTTTAAATGCCAAATAATTGGAAAGTCTGTTGTGAGATCATGTCTCCCAGAAATGACCAGAAAGATACAGCAATAATACTACACCATTATGACTGCCAAAACAGTACCAGAAGATATACTAATGGGGAAAGGAACTCTCCAGTGGCCCCTTTTCTAGACAAATAAATACTGACTACTGAGAGACGGAAAATTAGTCATCACCAGGGCTGTGCTCCTAATTGGTTTTCCAATGTCAAGGGTAGTCTTGAAATTCTGTATGTGCAAATAATAGGAAATGGATTTGGTGGGTTGTATTTGTATATGTATGCATTCATACATATATATAAGAATAGCAATTAAAGAAAAAAATGCCATGGATTTGAGTGGGAATGGGGTGGTTTAAACACAAGCAGGTGAAAAAAGAGTGAAGGGGATGTAGTTATATTTTAATTTTAAAAATAAATGCATATTTAAAAACGATAATCATTAAAAGTTAGCATATATAAAAAAGAACTTGACTTTCTGAATGTATGTCACAAGTTTTAAATAAGGTGATTTCCAGATTCATCCATCTTCCTATTTTTATTTTCTTTGTGGCTGAAGAAAATTCTACCACATTATGTACATGTACCGTATTTTCACTATGAGTATATCTATTCTTAGAGTTATATGCTAATTCTACTTCCTTGCTTTTTTGAATAGAGTGATATTAACCATGAATGCACACATATCTTTACTGTAGTATATAAAGCCTTATTGGTGAATGTTCAATAGTTGTAATGTCAAGTTATATAATAGGTCTTTTGTTTCATTTTGTTCTGTTTGTCAAGACAGGGCTTCTCTGTGGCTTTCTCTGTCCTGGAACTAGCTTTTGTAGACCAGACTGGTCTCAAACTCACATAGATCTGCCTGTGTCTGCCTCCCCAGTGCTGTGATTAAAGGCGTGTACCACCCTCACTAGGCTAATAGTTCTATTTTTAAGTTGTTGGGAAACCTATATATTTATTTCCATAAAGTTCTCAATAATTTACATTATAACAATCAATGACTAATGCTCCCATTTTGCCATAAAAGTTTTTAGTATTAATATATTAATAATTATATTATTTTAATTTCTGGACTTCTATTTAAGGAAATTATGAATTTAATCTCAAATGTAACTCTGAAAAGGAATGTTTATTACTTTTTCTTAAAAATATAACTTTCATAAAAGACAATTTAGAGATTCACATTGAAACATCCTAGTAAAAGTTAAGAAATTGTATATAAGTTTTCAAGCATATTTGGAATACAGATGACTACAATAGAATACATATATTCTACATTTTCCATTTTAAAATAATAGGTTTTCCCAAGGAAGAGCATACCAGTTGTTTTTCCAATGCCAAATTATCAGCTCTGAAAATAAACATAGAAGTAACACTACGTAGACTGAGCAATTTGTTCTTAATAATGTTATATATAAGAGGCTGAACTGAGTTCATCAGGTTTTCTTGTAAGAGAGTTGACCTGCAGAGGATTATCACTGGCCCTTTTTGTCATTTTCCACTGTGGCTTTTCAGTAATACCCAAAAAAGATGTTTTACATCTTTTTATCAGTTTATAGCAAGATTTATGAGAAGCAAATCAACACAGGATAGCACATATTTTGAATTAACCAATAAGAAGCAAATAACTTTTGAGTATCTCATGAGATGGGTTACTTTTCCCTCTTTTTCTACCCATTATTGTCAAATGCTTGAGCTGATTTATGCAATTTGTGTAAGAGAATATTAAAATGTGGAAGTTTGTAGTGTCTGTTTTACACAGAGAACTAATAATGACTTTTCTTTCTTCTCAAGTAATTTACAGTAAAGTATAATATAACCCAATGAAACATAGTGTTTTTAATAGAATATAGGATAGAGATGATTTTGCAGTTAACAAAATTAGCTTTATTCCCTTTTGAAATATTTTTGGGTTTACAATACCACAATGGTTTTACTAAGCTTTGAATTAACTTTCTCTTAATGTCTTTTGCTATTAGCAAGTAAACATTTATTGAAGAAATGTTTATGGCATTTTCTTGAGTTACACATTCATACAACATCTCTTAAAACCATTATTGCCTAACAGTTTGTTTTTGGATTTCTATTGCTGCGATTGCACTATCACCAAAAGCAAGTTGAGGAAGAAGGGCCATTTTTGGCTTACACTTTCAAACATGCCAACGCTGAAGGAAGACAGTCACAAAGGGAACTCAAACAGGGAAGGAACCTGGAGGCAATAACTGAGTCAAAGACCATGAAGGGGTACTGCTTATCGGCTTTGTACTCATGGAATGCTTATCTATCTTACAGAACGTAGGACTACCACTCCAGTGATAGTACTATCTACAGCTTGCTGGACTCTTCCCTACCAATCACCAATTAAAATAATGTCATACATCTGAATCTTATGGAGGCATTTTCTCAATTGACATAGCCTCCTTTTAGATGATTCTAGCTTGTGTCAAGTTGACATAAAACTGACAAGGACAAGTTGACAATTGAATTGAAAGGAATGTAGAAATGTATAAAGCATAAATTGTACTTTTTCTTCAAGTCTATAACACCACTATGTTCCCATGAATCTGATGTTTTATTTAAAAAATTCCAGAAATATACACAGGAAAAAAAATAAGAAAGCATCTTAAATAAATGATGTCAGTCGAACTGGATGGTTATAGAGGAATCCAAATAGATCCATACTTATCATCCTGCATGCAACTCAAGTCCAAATGTATCAAAAAGCTCAACATAACACCTGATACACTTCACTTAATAGATGAGAAAGTAGGGAAGAGCCTTGAGCTCATTGTACAGAAAAAGACTTTCTAAACACAACATCATTGGTACAGTCACTAAAATCAACAACAGCAGCAAAAAATGGAACTTTATAAAACTGAGAAGCTTCTAAATAGCAAAGTACACCATCATTCAGAAAAAACAACAACCTACACATGGGAAAATATTTTTACATACTGCACAATAGATGGAGGACTAATAACAAAAATATATAAAGAAAAAGTTGGATGTCAAAGTAAAATTTTTGGGTACAAATTTAAACAGAGAATTCTCTAAAGAAGAAATTCAAACACCTGAGAAACACTTAGAGTAGATCAGTATTTATTCCTGGTATACAAATAGACTCTGGGAGCCCACTTCACATGGAGGGATGCTCTCTCAGCCTGGACACATGGGGGAGGACCTAAGCCCTGCCTAGAATGATATGACAGACTTGAAAATCCCTCATGGAAGTCCCTACCCTGCTTGGGGAGCAGAGGTGTGATGAGTGGGGGTTGGGAGGTTTGGGGAGCAAAGAAGGAGAGGAGGGAGAAGGAACTGAGAGTAACATTGTAAAAAGTTAAATAAATAATTATTATAAAAAAGAAATTTTTGACATCCTTAGTCATCGCAGAAATGCGAATATAAACTACTTTGATACTTCATCTTACACATGTCAGAATATCCCAGAACAACAACAACAACAACAACAACAACAACAAAACAATTGGCAGCTCATACAGGTGAGAATATGGAGTAAGGGAAACACTCATTTATTATTGGTGGGACTTAAGGCTTGTACAGCCACTGTAGAATTCAGTGTGATGATTCCTCAGGAAGCTGTGAATTGATATACCTCAAGATACAGCTCTACCACTTTTGGGCATATACCCAAAGTTTACTCAAATACCTAAAGATATATACCCCAAAACAATATATGAACCAAAGATTGTTCATATATTCCAAAACACTTGCTCAATAATGTTCATTATTGCTCTATTAAAAATAGCCAGAAATTGGAAACAACCTAGATGTCTGTCAGTGGATGAACAGATAGTAAAAACATGGGATATTTGTACAGTACTATATTTTTCTGCTGTAAAAAAATAAACCATAAAATTTGCAGGTAAATATATGGAACTAAAAGAAGAAATCATCCTATGTGAGGTAAGAAAGACTGAGAAGGACAAATGTGATATGTGCATGCTTATATGTGTTTGTTAGCTGTTAAGGCATTGATAATCAAGCTACAATCTGTAGAACTGCCAATGCTACATATAAAGTAAGGATTTAAGAAGGGGAGGCAGATATTCCTAGGAAAATGAATTGCAACAAACAGTTATGGATGTTTGATGGGGTGGGGATGCTGAAAAGGGAAAATAAAATTGAGAGGAATGGGAAGAGGGGGTGAAGAAGGGAATCTGGGGATAGACAACTAAAATTATGTGTCACTTGAGGTGGAGTATGAAACTCTAGTTCAGTATATTCTTCCTTAGTGATAGACATACATGGAATCAATACTAATGAAATTGCAAAGCCCCAGCTAGACATCTCTCATAACTTAATGAAGGTTAACTACAGGGACTGGTTTACATATAATGAAGTTGTGGGGCAAATAGATCCAAAGCTGTTGCAAAGTCAATAGGTTGTTCTCTCCAAACTTATGGCAAAGCCCTATTGCTGAAAAATATCACTTACACAACTCAATGAACATGGAGAAATCGAGCTGGTGCCTACTTACAACCTTTGCCCTAATTGGCTAGTGTTCTTGGTCTTGGGAAGGTACTCAATACCAAAGGAAAATCATAAACACAAACCCAGCTACAAATGATCTGTTCTACCATGCTGTCCTCCCTAAAAGATACACGACTGAATTGGTAGCACAAAGATTGGGGAAATATACAACCAGTATCTTTTTTCATTTTTTATTATTTATTTTTAAGTTTAAATTTAGATTAGAAACAAGATTGCTTAACAAGTCAGTTCCAGGTCCCTCTCCATTTCCCTCCCCTCCTCCCATGCCCTCTGCCCACCCCCCCCAATATCCCCTCATTTCCCCAGGAAGAGTGAGGCCCTCCATGGGGGTGTCCATAGTCTGTTATTTCATCCAGAGCAGGGCCTAGACCCTCCACCAAAAGTTCAGGGTGAGAGTGCAACTCACATTGTTGGATGGGAGTCCAAAGTCCATGTGTACACTCAGGATGAATACTGATCTACTGCCCAAGGCTCAATAGATTACCTAGGCCTCCTCACTGACACCCACATTCAGAGGGTCTTGATCAGTCCCATGATTGATTCCAAGGCATCAGCCTGGGATTCAACAGTTAACCCTTGTCAGGTCAGCTGTTTCTGGGGTTAAACCAGCCCAGTCTTAATCCCTTTGGTCATCAGTCCTCCCTCTCTGTTACTGGCTTGAGTTCAGCTCAGTGCTTAGCCGTGGGAGTCTGCCTCTTGTTCCATCAGCCACTGAATGAAGTTTCTGTTTCCCAGACTCTCTGGCCATGAGATTGTAGGCTGGCACTCCCCAGATCTATGTCTAAAATCCATATATGAGAGAGTACACACCATGTTTCTCTTTTTGTGACTGTGTTACACTCAGGATGGTTTCTTCTAGTGTCATCCATTTGCCTGCAAATCTCAGGATTCCATTGTTTTTTTCTGCTGAATAGTACTCCATTGTGAAAATGTACCACATTTTCTCTATCCACTCTTCAGTTGAGGGGCACGTAGGTTGCTTCCAAGTTCTGGCTATTACAAATAATGCTGTTCATAGTGGAACAGACATCCTTGTTGTATGAATGGGCATCTTTTGGATATATGCCTAAGAGTGGAGTTGCTGGGTCTTGTGGTAGGTTTATTCCCATTTTTCTGAGGAATCTCCATACTGATTTCCAAATGACTGCTTGAGTTGACATTCCCACTAGCAGTAGAGGAGTGTTCCCCTTTTTCCACATCCTCTCCAGCAGAAACTGTCATTGGTGTTTTTGATTTTTGCCATTCTGACAGGAGTGAGATGGTATCTCAGAGTTGTTTTGATTTGCATTTCCCTGATGGCTAAGGATGTTGAACACTTTCTTATGTGCATCTCATCCATTTTAGACTCCTCTATTGAAAATTCTCTATTTAGTTCTGCAGCCCACTTTTTTAATTGGATCCTTTGCTGTTTTGGAGACTTGTTTCTTGAGTTCTTTGTAAATTTTGGAGATCAGCCCTCTGTCAGCTGTGGGGTTAGTGAATATTTTTTCCCATTCTGTGGGCTGCCTTTTTGTCTTCCTGACTGGGTCCTTTGCCTTACAGAAGCTTCTCAGTTTCAGGAGGTCCCATTTATTAATTGTTGATCTCACTGTCTGTGCTAATGGTATTATGTTCAGGAAGCTGTCTCCTGTACCAATTCATTCAAGGGTACCACCCACTTTCTCTTCTAAGAGGTTCAGTGTGGCTGGGTTTATGTTAAAGTCTTTGATCCATTTGGACTTAAGTTTTGTGCATGGCTATAAACATGGATTGTTCTGTATTCTTTTACATGCCAGCTTCCAGTTATGCCAGCACCATTTGTTGAAGATGCTTTCTTTATTCCATTGTATATTTTTAGCTTCTTTGTCAAAGATCAGATGTTCGTACGTGTGTGGGTTAATATCAGCATTTTCAATTCGATTCCATTGGTCTACCTGTCTATTTTTGTGCCAATACCAAGCTGTTTTCAGGACTATAGCTCTATAATAGAGCTCGAAGTCAGGGATGGTGATGCCTCCAGACGTTGACTTGTTGAACAGCATTGTTTTAGATATCCTGGGTCTTTTGTTTTTCCACACAAAATAGATTATTGTTCTTTCAAGGTCTGTGAAGAATTGTGCTGGGATTTTAATGGTAATTTCATTGAATCTGTAGATTGTTTGAGCTAAGGACAATTCCATGAAAAGGAACCCATACCTGACCCTTCCTGAGTGGCCAAGAACCTGAGAATATGGAGGCAGAGTTCAAGAGGAAAACTGAATACTACTGTTCTACAAAAGGAATTTGACCATAAGCTTAATTATAATTACATTCTGCTGTACTCACAGACCAGTACCTTGTTCCTTCATGATCTACAGCCAGACCATATGCAGATGAGAGACCTCAGAATGCTGAACCCTAAATAGGTACTCTCCATCAAATCTTTCTCCTTAGCTTGTAGAGAACCTTAAAGAAGAGGATGAAGAGTGTGAGCATTAGAGATGATGGAGGACACCAAGGAAACAAGGCTCTCTAAGCATAGCAGTACTAAGCACGTATGAATTTATGGAAGCAGCATGCACAGGGCCTGTGAGGGTCCTACACTTGAAAGGAGAAGGAAACACATGTCCCTGTCCCTAACCCAGAAGCTATCTCCAATGGACAACCAATTGAAAATTAAAAGTAGCCTTTTCCAAGACAGTCTCACTGTGGAATGAAACTATCCTTAATGGTAGGCCACATGCTGAGCCGTAGATGGACAACAAAAAATAAACTCAATGACACATTGGAGGTTCCTTGTCTTACATCTGTCAAGTTTTTTTTCTTTCCTTTTTTTATTTAAGTTAGAACAAGCTTGTTCCACATGTCAATCCCAGTTTTCTCTCCCTCCCCTCCTCCACTGCCCTCCCCACCAAGTCCCCCAGTATCCCACTCAATTTTCATTCTGTTTCTTGTGCCTTTTATTAGGCTGTTTGCCTTCCGTTTATTTTGCCCTATCCTGATTGCTTTGTTTCTGTTTTACCTTATTATTATCATTTAGCTACCTGCTTATTTTCTTTCATGAGGCAGAAAGGGGCAGATCTGGATGTGAGGGGAAGAGGAGGGGCACTAGAACTATTAAATGGGGGAGAAACCATATTCAGAATGCGTTGTATGGAAAAAATCTATTATCAATAAATTAAACAAAAATTTCCTGTGATGTTTTAGTTTTGTTCATAGTAAATTCTACATAACAAATATTTCTTTAAAGTAATAGTGTGTGAGGATTTCTAAGTTAAAAGGTCATATGACTTTTTGTAAAGTGGAAAATGGCATTACTGCCTAATATTGATAAGACAAAGAATACAATACTACCATACTCTAGGAAATGCTGTGTACAGTTACTATAAAGTAAATGTTAATAAATGTGAATGTTATCATAAATAAGTAAATATTACCATCACTAACAAAATAGTTGTGGAAATGAACTATCACCTTTCTTTGCATGTGCCAGTTTTATCATTTTTGCTTTTCTACTCAACATCACATATTAGATTTCATACAACACCTCCTCCATGTGTGTTCAATTTTTTACATCACTGCATGTCTCATTTTATTTGCAAAATTCATACTTGACAACTGCACAATTAACTAAAATAAATTACCACCCCAAATTAATCTCTAAATATTTTATGTAAGTTTATTTTTTTGTGTTTCCTTTAATGCTGCCCTGGGGAATGGGATGGGCACATCATTTTGACTTGTTTTATACAAGGTATTCTATAGAAATAACAGTGTGTCATTTGGTATATTAGGCTTTGAAATTAAGAAACTCTCCCTTTGCAATGAATACAAGTTGATGGTTACATAAAGATTATGGGCAATTATATGAGCAGATCCCATTCATCTGTCCAAGATGATTCTAAACTGGAAAAACCAAACACTCCTACCAGTTTCCAACAAAGGCAGAGAGATGCGTGGTCAGAGTCAAGCATGTCCATAGATTTCCCATCTTAACTGTATTCTGCAAGTCAAAAAATAACTCTTACTATGTGTCAATAATATAGCATTATATTTTGCAGGAAAACATAATTGATGCACTACAATTGAATAAAAGTACTACAGTGAGGGGAGGGTGATTGGAGAGATGGCTTAGTGGTTTAAAGCATTGGTTGCTTTTCCAGAGGACATGGGGTCAATTTGCAGCTTCTACAGGACAGCTACCAACTGTCTACAACTGCAGTTCCAGGTGATCTGGACTTTGCAGGCAGTACATACACATGGTGCAGGTAAAACATCATCTACATAAAATTTAAAAATGACTAATTAAAAATATTATAATGGAAATTTCTGTGTCATCTGGAATTAAGCACACATCTCTACTTTGAAGTTATACAGATTTCATAGGTTCCTTCCTATCTGAAACTCATTTTCTGCACAGTCTGAACTAAGATCCAATATCCTGATATAGTATAATAAATCCCCTCAACACTATTTGTTTGGGAGTTTCTGTATGCATTGATTTACCTGTTCTGCTCACACCATCCTGATATATACCCAGTGTTCATGTGCAATACAACAATACAACATGTGTATTGTTCAGGGAGTTGGCAAAGTTTCAAGTTACTGTTCATTTATGTGCATCATATACCATAGCTCCATGTGTGCTGGAGGGCTTAAGTTGTGATGTCTGCAAGACAGTCTGATTACAATTGTTAAATGTGCCTTAGAATTAAGTAGAATGTACTCAAACTTTTTTTTCTTTATTGATTTAAAAATCGCTTTGCTAACCAGGCAGTGGTAGCACACACTTTTAATCCCAATATTTGGGGGGGCAGTACAAGGACACTCTGGTTTACAGAACAAATTCCGGGACAGCTAGAATTACACATAGAAACTCAGAAACAGATAAACAAAATCACATTGATAAACTTTGGAATGGATTTGTTGGGACAATAATTCTAAAATTTATTGGCAATGTAATTAAATCTTGGTAAATTGACATCTTTATGGCATTGAATATTCCAATCCAGAAAATTTGTTTCATTTAACTGAGTATTTTTATTTCTTTCACTGAAATGCTAAATTGTATTACTAAAAATAGATGCATATCTGTTACTGGAGTGATTTTGGGAGTCCACATATATTATTCTACTGAATGTTAAGCATTTTTCATTGTATTTACTCAGTAATTATTATTAATGGGGAAGTGTATAGTCTAAAGTTCTTCATAGTCAAGAGAAGACATATGAGATGGAGGTTTATGATTAATCATTGACTCAAATGCTTATGGAAGCTAAGAATTCGGACATATGCACCAAACAGGACAATTAGTTGTTTAATTGAAAATCCTGTGACTTAAGGAATCGTGGTGTATGTATCAATCTGCAAGGCTGGGGTGCACAGCAGTAGGGATCAGAAGAAACAAAAGTCTTAGCTAAACCAGTCAGGTGGGCGTTGTGTATCCCATTTTCTTCTCTGCTTTCTGTTTTGCATAATGCACTGGTAGATGCCTGCCCACATTCAAGAGAGTAATGAATTTATGCAAGTCCACCAATTTAATGCTCAAGATTTTCCTGGAACAGTTTTAAAAAACATACTTGAGATACTATTTGATAACATGGATGCTCTGTGTCTCAGCCAAATGACACATAAAATTATCCATCAGAGTAAAATCACAATAAAAATTTTAACAGATAATCTTATCACACTTGGTAAAACTGTGAAAGTAGTTATTAAATTTAAATTTTCATTTGAATATCTACTACAATAAGCTCTTGAATCTCCTCTGAAGGCCAAAATATTAAAAACTTGGTCCATAGCTCCCAGTGCTATTGGTCAGAATATGTAATATCTAGAGACTTAGGGAGTGAAATGAAATCTTTTAGGACATGGCTGTACAAAACCAGGGTTCTCAACCTGTGGGTTGTAGCCCCTTTGACAAACCTCTACCTCCAAAAATATTTACATTCTGATTCATAACAGTAGCAATATTACAATATGAAGTAGCAATGAGAATAAATTTAGGGTTGGGGCCACTACAAGACAAGGAAGTGGATGAAAGTGTCATAGCATTAGGAAGGTTGGCAACCGATGGCACAGAGGGTATGGACTACTTCATTTCTTCTGCTAATTTGGAGTCACCAAGAGATTTGAAAATCAAAATGAGTTCAGTTCCATAAGATGCATTCTAGATATACTTCCAAATATATTTTACCCAGGAAACATATCTTGATAAATCTTTCCTTGTGCCATTTGAAAATTGGTGCTAATCTCTGACAAAATCATATTGGATTTAATTTATGTTCATGACCAGGTTTCCACTCTTGTTAAATTTTGCAGTGATTACACATTTCCTATTTCTAATGGAACATAACTTCCTAATAATATTCTATAAAATTGTCCTTTTGGGTAATAATTTTTTTACATATTATTTCCTTTTTATAGTAAAGTGCTGGCGACCTTTTTTATATGATTCTCATACCATAAATTCTTCTTTCTTTTTATTCTTAATATATCACTAGCAATTTTTAATGGATTCTTTTCCATCCAAATTACTAGTTGGTCCAAGTATTTGTACTATTTCTAATGCCAATGTTATTTTTAATATTTATTCTTCTACCATTTTTTGACATTCAATTATTTATTTTTCTTTTGAGAATGGGACTTTTTATTGTATTTTTTTATTTAGATTAGAAACAAACTTGCTTCACATATCAATCCCAGCTCCCTCTCCTTCCCCTCCTCCCCCAACCTCAACCAGCCTCCCCAGCCCCCCACCCAAACCACACTCAGTCCCCAGGGAGGGTGAGGCCAGAGGGGTATTTCCAGAGTCTACCATTTCATCCAGGGCAAGTCCTAGGCCCTCCCCCATGTGCCCAGGCTGAGAGAGCATCAGTTGATATGGGATGGGCTCTCAAAGTCCATTTGTATGCCACGGATAAATACTGATCTATTACCCAAGGCCCCGTAGATTGCTGAGGCCTCTTCATTGACATCCAAATTTAGGGGGCCTGGATCAATGCATACTGGCCTCGCAGCCATCAGTCTGGGTTCCAAGAGCTCCCCCTTGTTCAGGTCAGCTGTCTCTGTGGGTTTCGCCAGCTTTGTCTTTTCCCTTTATCTCATCATTCCTTCTCTGCAACTGAGTTTCAGGAGCTCCGTGTTTAGCTGTGGATGTCTGCCTCTGCTTCCATCAGCCACTGGATGAAAGCTCTAGGATGGCATATAAGTCGTCATCAAACTCATTTTCCGGGAAAGGCATTAAAGGTAACCTCTCCACCATTGCTTAGTTTGCCAGTTGGTGTCATCCTTGTAGATCACTGGAAATCTCACTAGTGCCAGATCTCTCCTCTAACCTAATGACTTGCTCTATTATGGTATCTTTCATCCTTCTCTCCTTTACTCTTCTCCTAACTTAACCTTCCTGCTCCCACATGTCCTCCTCTCCCCTCTGCTTCTCCCCCTTTTTTTTATCCATCTCCCTCTCCCCTCCCCCATGTTCCCAATCCCACAGGAGATCCTGCCCTATTCACTTTCTCTGGGGTACCATGCATACCTTTCTTGGGGTCCTCCCTGTTTCCCATACTCTCTAGCAGTGGGATTTGCAGGCAAATGGATGGCACTAGAAGAAACCATCCTGAGTGAGGTAACCCAATCACGAAAAGACAAACATGGTATGTACTCACTCATATATGGATTTAAGACATGGATCAAGGAAGTGACATTCAATTATTTTATTCATGTAAATTACTGCATTGGTGAGCTCTTTAAGTCAAATGGGATGATAAACTGATTTTTAATACTTACTGTAAGAAACTAATTGTTGGCAGCATCAGACATCAACTTCTTGATTCTGTACATTACCATAGCATTTTCACTTTGCCTTTCTAAGTGTAAACCTCAGAGCTTTGCATGCTGAACCTCTCATGTTTTATCTCTCACGTGACAGTTTCTGGGGGAATTGGGCACAAAATCACCAACTGAGGGATTTTACAGTACTTGACATAAGAGCTGCAGTTGATAGATCTGACATTTCAAACAGAGTGTGTTTTGCCATTCTTGTTCTTCAGTGTCCCTCTGTATCTTCTTATCTCTTTAGTGATGACACCCCTGAGATGGATTTGGCCTTACTGCAGCATCTTTATACATAATAACCATAATCATCCTGGAGTTACCACAGCTTACACATTTTCCTGACCAAAATGATGAAAACTTCTGTGGTTCATGAGACATCTTGACCATAGCCAAGAGCTATCAACATCAGAAATACATATTAAAGCTTTGATACTGGGCCTATACAAGGCAGACACTCTGGAGTGTGGATTAATTTATTTTTGCCTGGACTGCTACATATGCCTCTTCCCTCAAAGCATTTAAAGAACCCATTCATCTCAGGTTTTAGTTGGCCTGCATCCTTAATAAATGCATTCTGTACAGCTCTCGATCTGTTTGCTTTTGTTTTGTCTGTAGGCAATTTCCACTTGTGGTGTTTAGCTCTGCAGAGCATTAAGCCAGAAGTTAGGAGATCTATATGGGTGTTTAGCTCTGCAGAGCATTAAGCCAGAAGTTAGGAGATCTATATGGGTGTTTAGCTCTGCAGAGCATTAAACCAGAATTTAGGAGATCTATATGGTATGTTATGTTCAACATCTTTTGACACAATACTTGTAGAGATTAAGATGAATTTAAATCAATCGCAACAGTCTTCTTGCTTTATTTTATAAATCTAAAATGGTGACCAAAAATATATGCATTTCAAATCTATGTAACTATATATTTAAACTGAATTTGATTAAGTAATTGAAATTATTTTGTAAATATCTTCTCCTTATACTTACATGTATATTTTCATTCTCATTGAATTAATGCAAAATTGGTTGAACAATGTTTTTTATTGTGATTTATTTTGTATATATTGGATAACACGAATGAAAAGAACTAATTTTGTATCATATTAAAATGTATAACTGTGATGGAAATAACATATATAGGGGTATTAACAATGTAAAACTGTGACTCTGAAAAAATTCATTTTTTACAATGGCAGTATATCAAATCATAGTGTGAATTGATTATTCTCAGATGAATTGAACATAAAGCTTATTTTCTTCTCAGACTAGAAGTGATAGAGTTAGTTATGCAATGCTATTTCTTCTACATGTAGCCACACCTTTACAACTTATTTTATGGAAGGTACACTCAGTAGTACTAGATGGTTTTACAACAGAATACTTTATTATTTTTGAGCAGAGTGGTGCTAATATAAGTGTTTACTGAAGTGTTGAAGCACAGAGCCCTCTACCATCTATCCTTACCACATTTTATGATTTTATCATTTCCTATTGTGTATCATTTAATCTTAGCTGCTTTGTTAGCATGACTTCTTTTTTTAATTTGTATTTTTAATTTAAATTTAAATGAGAAACAAGGTTGCTTCACATGTCAATCCCTGGTCCCTCACCCTTTCCCTCCCCTCTTCCCACACTCTCCCACCAACCTTTCCATAAGCCCTCCTTTCCACAGGGAGGGTGAGGCCCTCCATGGGTGTGTACATAGTCTGTAATTTATTGCAGGGCAGGGCCTAGACCCTCCCACAAGAGTCCAGGGTGAGAGTGTATCTCTCATCAGGGATGGGCACCCAAAGTCCATTTGTATGCCAGGTATACATATTGATCTACTACTCAAAGCCCCAAAGATTGCCTAGGACTCCTCACTGATACCCACATTCAGGGGGTCTTGATCATTCCCATGCTAGATTCCCAGCCCTCAGTCTGGGATTCAAGAGCTACCCCTTGTTCAGGTCAGCTATTTCTGGGGGTTAAACCAGTCCAGTCATAAACCCTTTGTTCATCAGTCCTCCCTCTTTATCCCTGGGTTCCTTGAGGTCAGCTCAGTGTTTAGCGGTGGGAGTCTGCCTCTGCTTCCATCAGTCATTGGATGAAGGTTCTGTTTCTCAGACTCTCTGGCCATGGAAATTTAGGCTGGCACTCCCCAGAGAGAGTACATACCATGTTTGTCTTTTTGTGACTGGGTTACCACACTCAGGATGGTTTCTTCTAGTGCCATCCATTTGCCTGCAAATTTCAGGATTCCATTTTTTTATGCTGAATAGTACTCCATTGTGTGAATGTACCACAATTTCTCTATCCACTCTTCAGTTGAGGGGCATCTAGGTTGCTTCCAAATTCTGGCTATTACAAATATTACTGCTATGAACATAGTGGAACAGATGTCCTTGTTGTGTGAATGTGCATCTTTTGGATATATGCCTAAGAGGGGAATTGCTAGGTCTTGTGGTAGGCTGAGTCCCATTTTTCTGAGGAAACTCTGTACTGATTTCCAAAGTGGCTGTATGAGTTGGCACTCCCACCAGGAGTGGAAGAGTGTTTCCAGTTCTCCACATCCTCTCCAGCATGAAGTGTAATTTGTGTTTTTTATTTTAGCCATTCTGACAGGAGTAAGATGGTATCTCAGAGTTGTTCTGATTTCCATTTCCCTGATGGCTAGGGATGATGAGCACCTTCTCAAGTGCCTCTCAGCCATTTTAGAGTCCTCTATTGAGAATTCTTTATTTAGTTTTGTAGCCCACTTTTAATTGGATCCTTTGGTGTTTGCTTGAGTTCTTTGTAAAATTTGAAGAACAGCCCTCTCTAAGAACTTTACCATTAAGTGTTGTTGGATTTTGTCAAAGGTTTTTTCTGCATCTAGTGAGATAATCATGTGATTTTTGTTTATCATATTGTTTATATGGTGGATTACATTGATGGATTTTCATATGTTGAACCCTCTCTGCATCACTGGGGTGAATCATACTTGATCATGGTGAATGATTGTTTTGATATGTTCTTGCATCTGATTTGCCAGTATTTTATTGAGTGTTTTTGCATCAGTGTTCATGACAGATATTGGTCTGAAGTTCTCCTTCTTAGTTGTGTCTTTGTGTGGCTTGGGTATCAAGGTTATTGAAGCCTCATAGGAAGAGTTTGGCAAAGACCCTTCTGCTTCTATTGTATGGAATATTTTGAGAAGAATTGGTATAAGTTCTTCATTGAATTTCTGGTAGAATTCTGCACTGAGGCCATCTAGACCTGGGCTTTTTTTGGTTGGGAGACTTTTGATGACTGCTTCTATTTCCAAAGGGGTTACAGGTCTATTTAAATTGCTTATGTGTTCTTGATTTAATTTTGGCAAGTGATAGCTATCCAGAAAATTGTCTATTTCCTATATATTTTCGAATTTTGTGGAGTACAGGTTTCCAAAGTATGACCTGATGACTCTCTGGATGTCCTCAGTGTCTGTTGTTATGTCCCTCCTTTTGATTCTGATTCTGTCAATTTGCATGTTCACACTCTGCCATTTGGTAAGTTTGGATAAAGTTTGGTATATCTTGTTGATTTTCTCAAAGAACCAACTCTTTGTTGCATTGATTCTTTGTATTGTTTTCCTAGTTTCTACTTTGTTGATTTCAGCCCTCAGTTTGATTATTTCCTGGCATCTACTCCTCCAGAGTGAGTTTGCTTCTTTGTGATCTAGAGCTTTCAGCTGTGCTGTTAATTCTCTAGTGTAAGTATTTTCCAGTTTCTTCATGTGGGCACTCTCAAAGCACTGCTTTCAAAGTGTCCCATATGTTTGGGTTTGTTGTGTCTTCATTCTAATTGAATTGTAGGAAATCTTTAATTTCTTTCTTTATTTCTTCTTTGACCCAGAAATGTTGCAATTGTTCATTATTCAAGTTCCATGAGTTTGTAGGGTTACTACAATTTGTGTTCTTGTTGAATTCTAATTTTAACACATAGTGGTCTGATAAGATGCAAGGAGTTATTCCAACTATTTTTAGCTGCAGAGTTTTGATATGTTGCCAAGTATGTGGTCAATTTTTGAGAAGGTTCCATGTGGTGCTGAGAAGAAGATATATTCTCTTGTGTTTGGATGAATGTTCTATAGATGTCTGTTAATCCCAATTGGGTCCTAACTTCTATTAGCCCCTTTGCTTTTTTGTTAATTTTCTGTCTGATATTCCTTTCTAGTTGTGAGAGTGGGGTTTTGAAGTCTCCCACTATAAGAGTGTGGGGCTTTATATGTGATTTGAGTTTTAGTAATGTTTGTTTTATGAACGTGGATGCCTTTGTATTTGGGGAATAGATATTCAGAATTGCAACTTCATCTTGGATTTCTCCTGTGATGAGTATTTAATGACCTCTTTCATCTCTTTTGATTGATTTTATTTTAAAGTCTCATTTGTTAGATATTAGGATTGGTATTCCTGCTTTTTTCTTTGGTACATTTGATTGGAAAATCTTTTCCCAACCTTCAACTCTGACATAATGTCTGTCTTTGAGTGTGAAGTGTGTTTCTTGTATGCAGCAGAAGGGTGGGTTCTGTCTTCTGATCCATTCTGTTAGCCTATGTATATATATGGGCGAGTTAAGACCTTTAATATTGATGGATATTAATGACCATTGATTTCTCTTTCGTCTTTGATTTGCACTGGTTGTTGTTGGTGGAATTATGTGTGGAATTCCACACCTTTTTTTTTAGGCTGTTGGTAAAGTGGGATTATCTAATGCCTATGTTTTTCTGGTTGTAATTAAATTCCGTTTGTTGGAGTATTCCTTGCAGAACTTTCTGTAGGGCTGGGTTAGTGGATATGTATTATTTGAGTCTAGTTTTTTCATGGAATTTTTTGTTTTGTCCATCTATAGTGATTGAAAGCTTTGCTGGGCTGTCTTCCATAGTCTCTTATTGTTGGTAGAATATCTATACAGGTCTTTCTGGCTTTCAGAGTTTCCATGGAGAAGTCAGGTGTAATTCTGATTCATTTGCCTTTTTATTTTACTTGGCCTTTTTCCTTAGCTGCTCTTAATATTCTTTCTTTATTCTGTATGTTTGGGGTCTTGATTATTATGTGACAAGGGGACTTTTTTTGTGGTCCACTTGATTTGTTATTCTGTAAGGTTCTTGTACTTTCATTGGCATGTCTTTCTTAAGATTGGGAAAGTTTTCTTCTAAGATTTTTGTTGAATATGTTTTCTGCCCCTTTGAGATGGTTTTCTTCACATTCTTCTATACCTATTCTTCTTAGGTTTGCTCTCTTCATGGTGTTTCCTGGATAGTTTGTGTTTGGGATTTGTTGGAGTTAAGATTTTCTTTGTTCAGTGAATCAATTTCTCCTAGTGTACCTTTAACACCTGAGATTCTTTCTTCTATCTTTTGTATTCTGTTGGTTATGCTTGCATCTGTAGTACCTGACCACTTGCCCAGCTTTTCTATTTACAGGCTTCCTTGAGACTGTGGGTTTTTTTCTTGTCTCTATTTCAGTTTTCAAACCTTGTACTGTTTGAATTGTTTCTTGCAAGTTTTTCTTTGACTTTTCATCCTTTTTTTGCATTTTTTGGTTTGTATTTCCTTCCATTTTTTGCATTTTTTGGTTTGTTTTTTCTTCCATTTCTTTGAGGGATTTACTCATATCCTCTTTGAGGGACTCTATTATTTTCATGAAGTTGTTTTTAAGGTCATTCTCTTCTGCTTCATTTGCATTGGAATGTTGTAGTCTTGATGGTATGGAGTCTCTAGAATCTGGTGGTGTCATATTTGTTTTTCTGTTGCTGAGTGTGTTTTTGTATTGTCTCCTTCCCATCCCTTCTTCTAGTGGGTGCAGAAGGAAACTCTTAATGGCCTGTTGGTTAGGGGACCAGAGTTCCCTTTTGTTGGGTGCAAGCAAGTCCAATACTCTGGTAGTTCTCCTCTTCTTTGTCTTAGTCCTGGTCCTTTGGGTGGAGAAAAAGACTGGGAATCTGGGGTCCATATGCTCCCATCGGGAGGGGAGACTCAGTGGCAGTCTCCAGGCACTGTAGCATGGGCCCAGAAACAGACCGCGGATTTCCTATCCCATGGGTCAAGAAGAAGAACATGAAACTGGGGTGCGTAGGCTCCCACTGGAAGCAAAGGCTTAGTGTTGGTCTGCAGACATTGATCCAGTGATGGAGAAGAAGACCCAGAAACTGGGGTGGGTAGGCTCCTACCGGGAGGTTAGGCACTGTGGCGGTCCCCAGACCATCCCCAGGCACCAGAACGCAGGCCCGCATACAGGGCCCATTATACCTGGTTCTGTTGGTGGAAAAGAAGACCAGGAATCTGGGGTGCATAAGCGCCCACTGGGAAGGAAGGCTATATGGCAGTTCCCAGGTACTGGACGGCAGGCCCGGATACAGGGACTGGTTTTGTTAGCATGATTTCTAACTATATAAATGCACTGTGAATATTGCCAATAAAAGGTCAGATTGAGGGACTGGCATGGAAATTAAATGACAAGCAATTAAAAACAATGAAGTTGGAAAAGTTATGAACATTCCTAGTGAGTGAGGCATGACACATCGTGCAATTGCTTCAATTCTCAAAGCAAGAGCAAAGTTATGGCTTCACTTAAGGTGAGGAGGCTAACACTTCTAGAAAGACAGGTTTCATATATGACGAAAATTCCAATGAGAGGGATTGAAGTCAACTTAAGTATCTCTCTTAGTACTTGAACACGCATAACTCAGGCAAAGTGTTTGCATGTTTGTGAGCTAATTTCTCCTTTTGTGTGAAATAAAACCATGGAATGTCTTAATCATCACATCATGTGAAAATGCTGTGAGTTTGCAGTGCTGATGTGACAGAGATTAATAAACTCCAATCAGCCTAGTTGAGGAGAAAATCATTTTCAAGAACAAATTTATAATACAAAAGATTTCTATTTTTGTGGAAACTGACACCTAAATGCTTTCATTTATATAGAGGCCAAGTCAATGACAAATTGCAAGGTATTTAAGAACAGGATAATTGTCTTTTTTGTGAGCAGTGCTTCACACTGCAAATAGAAGACCTCTGTAATCTGCTTCAGTGAGAAATGCAATTTTTCAAGTACAGCTGCAAATGTGAGGTACCAGTGCTCTGTAGGATCAACAAGAAGCATGTGTGGCTCAGTTATTCTTCCAAGTAACTGCCCTAAATTATATGGTCAGTGAAACTTGGCAATAATATTTGACTTATAGCATCTTCAAGGTGTCATTTAGTATTACTACAGTTCCTTAATAGCATCATTATACAGTTATTACCATCTCAATAGTAAAGCACTGTTTCTTGCTCCAAGTATATATTTGGTCAACAACGGATCACAGACTTGTGGCAGTTCTGCAAGCCTAATAATTTATCAGGCTACTGTGGCAACAGAGAAAGTTATGAAGAGACCATTATAACTCAAATGGGATTACAGACCTCTGCAAGACCCTCATTAAGTAATGTCGAAGCAATTGAAATAATTAAATTTAAGAAAAAACACTTCAGAAGATTCATACATATTTTAAAAGAAATCTCCAAGGAAGAGAAAGTTGTAAAAAATCACCAAAACTGTAGTTTAAGTAGAAACAATATGAATTTGCCTGTAGATTAGGGTGACTTGAGAAGGTCTAAGATATTTCTGGGATTGACCAATCAAGAGTTGTTACAGAAGGAAAATTAACACATACTTCCCCAAAAAAGCAAACATAAATTTCAGGAGAAGAAAACATGTAATGTTTGTCTTCCTGAGATTTGCTTGAATCTTTAATACAATTCCATCATTTTTGTTGCAAATTATATATCTTTATTCTTCATAACTGAATAAAAATCTTCAATTATATATATCTAGAACTTCTCTTTAATTTATGGTTCTAAGATACCATATAGCAAAAATAATGAATGCATATTTTATGCAAGTATACTAAAATGAAAGGAAAAGGCTAAAGAAAAAGGATGCATAGTGAGGTATGGTTTGGGGGGATTGCATGTTCAATATACACACATGTGCTGTGAAATCCATATCCTAAACTCCATCCAGCCTTTATGTTAATTCCATTCATACTAAATAAAAATATATAATTTCTGAGAACTGGATTATACTCAATTACATGTGAACAAATATTGATTATGTACATTTATACATCTGTAATTTTCTTCTGAGACTTTGTAGAAAATCAATATTGGTTGAATAAATTATGAGTTATGCACAGTAAAGACTATTCAACAACCACATATAGCACACTCTTTTTTTTATAGACATTGAACAACATTTTCAATAGTAGCAGGTAGTTAACAACTAGCACAATATAAATAAATATTGTGTGTTCTCATCTCATAATAAAAAACCCAAACTATTACCCGTCTGACATACCTGGATGGTATTTAGTCACAATTGTCCCCAGTATCTCACAACTGTACGATAATCCTACCGTATAAATATAATAAGAATGGGTAAATGAATAAAGAAAACAATTAAAGAAGTATTAAACTAACTAAATGATCAAAATATGAGCAGCTCATGTGGTTCTACCAGCATGATAGCACAGTTTAGCCGTACAAACTTATAAATATATATTCTCGGTATGGTTGTTACTAACCAGAAATTAACTAAACTGATGGGATATCCTCGATTAATTTGTTTCACTTAATTAGTGATAATTCCTATATTTTATTTAATCTTCCTAAGTTTAAACTCTAGGCATAGAATTATTTCTCATTCTACAATCCAATTTGTTAAGATGAAATGTCACAATGAAACTGAATATTTCTCCTCACCAACATAATTAATCATTATTTCTTTGTTATTTTGATATTATCAGACAGATTACTATACTTCATAGCCCATGGTACTTCAGGGATAAAGGAGTTAGTTAAAATGTCAAATAGCCAAATTTGGTATTGGAAATTTAATTTTGATGTATAGAAATATACCAATGTGAAATATTTATAAGAACCCCAACAACCCCAAAATATTTTCCCTACAAGAACTCTATTTAGCAAAATCGCATATTTCATAAACTATATCTTTGCTGTAAAAAATAATCAACCAATTCAGAAATAGAAGGCATCGTGTTGCTGTGGATGAGTTAAAAGGTCACCAAACATTTTCAATGTAGCAAAAGAGGACATAGAGAGTGGGTGCTTACATACACAAAAGAGAACAATTAAATCACAGAGTCAGTTCAAAGTGTATTCTAGGAAAAATCAAAACAAAACAAAAGAAAAAATGCAGCAAAGCCTATGAGGCAAAATGAGATGATGTGTTCCAGCTAAATAAAATTGTATAGAGAATGTAATTTCTGCCTTGTTTCCTATCAATATCAGCTGGAATTTCCAGATTTTTCCCTAGTTTTTGGAACTCCATTTTCCCTGAATCTTGAAAGCAAGCAACATTAGAGAAAACATTTTATACATTAAAATATATTTAGGGAAAACTGCATTAGGGTACCCAGCATATGTTTCCATCATGGTAACCTGGAAAAATATTTATTACTACTTATCAGAACCCTCATTGAGATATAATTCTAAATTACTAAATAAATCATGATCAAACCATAGTCCTTTCTCTTAACCATCAAACAGAATCCTACATTAATGGTGCTGCTCAGAGACATTTTCTTTTAAAATTCCATATGACCCATGTCATCAATCCCTCTGGCTCCTACAATTCTTCCTTTTCCTCATCCACAGGGTTACCTGAGCTCCATGAAATTTTTGGCTGTGCATTTATCAATCTGTTCCCATTAGTTGCTGGATGAATACTCTCTGACTACTTTTTCTACTTTTGGGACCCTTGTCATCCTTCTGGGTTTCCTTGTCCAGTCTTATTATGAGGTTCTGTGTCTAAATTTATTATAACTTGTTGTGCCATATTTGAATGATATAGCAGAAAAGCTTGCTATTTTAGGGCAGAAATGGAGAAGTGGTGGATATGTGGGAGAGGGAAGGTTGTAGGACAGTTGGAGAGGTGGAGGGAGGATAAAGTGCAGCTGAGATGTACTATATGAGAGAATTGAAAAAATAGTTACATGTGGATCCTCTCAATGTGGAGATAAGGATGTGGAGTTTTGCAGAAACAAATATAGGAACCATAGTGTGAGAGCTCTTGTAATGAAGATAATGGTTTGTACACCCCCAGTATAAAAGGACATATTTGCTAAAGTGGCCCATATATGCCAGAACTTACCCTAGCAATACTTTGGAAATGCTACAAGACCACACTATTTTTCTTTTCTCTTCTTTTCTTTTTTGATTTTTCGAGACACGGTTTCTCTGTATTGTTTTGGAGGCTGTCCTAGTACTAGCTCTTTTAGACCAGGCTGGTCTCAAACTGACAGAGATCTGCCTGCCTCTGCCTCCCGAATGCTGGGATTAAAGGTGTGCACCACCAACACCTGGCTTCTGTTTTTATATTCTTATGCAATGTAATGTATTATATTTTCTTTCAATTCTGACTTATTAGTGCTTTTCTATGTTGTATTTTAGTTTGTCTCACTAATGTATTAGTTAACATTACGCTTTCCTTTGTCATTTTATCTTCTTTTCTTTCTAAATTGTTCTAATTGAATTTAGTAGAATAGAGCATGGCTGAACTGATGATAAAATAATTCTGATACCCATGTTTCCATGTTTTCATACACCCAAATGCTTTAAGTACTTGTCCTAGTGCTGGAAAAGTCATTGTACTAAATATGCAAAGAGAAAAGAAATATTTTTATAAAAAATAGACACTAGCCTGGAGTAATCACAGACACTATTCTTACAAAGCAAAACCTTTATGTAACTAACCAGCATTCTTTACAAAGAATTAAAGAACTGATTATAACCACAGAGAAATGAAATCCATGAAACAGAATTATAGACCCTTTGAAAATTTTCTTAAAAGAAACACTTGCTTAGAACTGAAAATCCTCTTCTTCATTCTTTGTTTTGTAACAAAGATGTTAAGAAAATTCCCACATTCACACCTGGTAATAATTTTCTCACTTGGAATAAGTGGATTGTTGTTAATGCTGTTAAATTTTCTGAGGCTCAAAAATTTAGGGAAAAATTAGAATACAACTTTTCTAGTAGTGTCTTTGTGTATGATTTGCAAATTCGTTAGCATTAACTAAAACTTCAGAGATTGTCTGTTCAAAAGTATTATACTAACTAAATAATATATGGTATACTCAAAACACCAGGATCTGGGTAGCTGATGTTGGAGGATAACAATGTCTTTGAGTCAGCCCAGTCTTTGAAGTGAGTTTAAGTTCTTCTGCCTGGGATTCATAAAAGTGCAAACAGAAAACAACAAAAATACCCCAAAGAAAATACATTTTATATATGAAACTAACAACATTTAAAATGAAGAATTTACTAGAGTGGATTACCAGTAGATTTAAGCAGGTAAACAATGAAACCATGAATTTGAAGATAAGGCAGCCAAAATGTCCTTTTAAAGTGAATAGACATATATGATAAAATTTAATAGAGTTGAATTAGTCTCTGAGAACCTATATGCTTTTTCTCTCAGTAGTTCTGCTTTACAGAAACTTACTACACAGAACAAGTTGGCCTCGAGCTTATAGAGAAATTCCTGTCAATACCTCCAATGTTTGGAAATAGCAGGCATATCTGAACAAACTAAGAATGCATGCAATATTGGTGAGACTTACAAAACTAAAAGAACTAAAAGAAAAGTTTGCAAAAAAAACACATGAAACCAAAAAGATAAGAGATATAAATAATAAGTAAAAGACATGAGGTTCATCAAAGTCTAGTAAAAATAAATTTAAAGCAAGCTTCACTAAGATTCATTATAACCATTCTGTGAAAGTAGTTGACAAACTGATTCCTGGAAGAAGCAAGAGATAAATGAAGTATCATAATAAATTATCTACAGTAAAATTAACAGCTGATTTCTCAGGAGCAATTATGGAGGCCAGAGTATGTGGATGATTAATAAAAAGTTTTCAAAGAATACCAACAACATTTAACAAAGAATAAATTACCTACTTACAAGTATTCTTCAGATAAAAAATTATATACCAATAAGTAAACATTCACTGAAGGTATTTGTTAACTATAGACTTGACCAAAAATTCCAAGAGGAATCTGGCATATTGAAATTAAATGACACCAGATAATGATCAAAGTTGTTTGAGGATACTGATTAATCTACTAAGTTAATATGTGGACAAATATAAAAGTGATTGTGCCTGTATTTTGATAGTAACTATTTTTATTTCATAGATGGTTTATTTTTTATTTTTTAATTTTTATTAAAATAGAAACATGCATGCATGCTTCACATGTCAATCCAAGCTCCCTCTCCCATCCCTCCTCCCTTATCCCTCCATCAGCCTTCCCCCAGCCCCTCCCCCAATTCACATATCATTCCCCAGGGAGGGTGAGGCACTCCTTTGGAGGGATCTCCAGAGTCTGTCATTTCTTCCAGGTCAGGGCCTAGGCCCTTCCCCATTTGTCCAGGATGAGAGAGCATCCCTCCATGTGGAATGGGCTCCCAAAGTTCATATGTACACCATGGTAAACACTGATCTAGTGCCCAAGGCCCCATAGATTTCTGAAGCCTCATCACTGACAGTACTTTTATGGAGTCTAGATCGGGTCCCTTTTGGCCTCTCAGCCAACAGTCTGGGGTTCAAGAGCTCCCTCTTGTCTGGTCAGCTACCTTTGTGGGTTTCACCAGCATGGTCTTGACACCTTTGCTCATCACTTCTCCATCTCTCTCACTGGGTTCTAGTATTTCAGTTCAATGTTTAGCATTCGGTATCTGTCTCTGCTTCCATCAGCCACTGGATGAAGGTTCTAGGATGGCATATAAGGTAGTCATCAACCTTATCACCAGGGAGGGGTTATTAATGTAGTCTTTCTGCTATTGCTTAGTTTGCCAGTTGGTGTTATCCTTCTAGATCACTGGAAATCTCTCTAGTGTCAGCTCTCTCCTCAAACATATAATGACTCCATCTACTATGGTATCTCTCATCATGCTCTCCTATATTCTCACCTTGACTCAACCTTCATGTCCCCCATGCCTTCTTCTCCCCTTCTCTTATCCCCATTTCTTTTTCCTGGTTCCCTTTCCCCTCTCCCAATGTTCACAATCTTCTCAGGAGATTTTTGCCTTATTCCACTTGTCTGGGGCTATCATGCATATCTTTGGGGAAACTCCCTGTTCCCCAGAATCACTGGCAGTGGGATTGTAGGCTGACACTCCCCTGAACCATGTCTAAAATCCATATATGAGTGAGTACATACAATATTTGCCTTTTTATGACTGGGTTACCTCACTCAGGATGGTTTCTTCTAGTGCCATCTATTTGCCTGCAAATTTGAAGATTTCATTGATTTTTTTTTTGCTGAAGAGTACTCCATTGTGTAAATGTACCACCTTTTCTCTATCCATTCTTCAGTTTTGGGGCATCTAGGTTGCTTCAAGGATCTAGCTATTACATATAATGTTTCTATGAATGTAGTGGAATGGACATTCTTGTTGTATGAATGGGCATCTTTTGGGTATATTCCTAAGAGAGGCTCTTGTTGTAGACTGATTTCCATTTTCCTGAAGAATCTCCATACTGATTTCCAAAGTGGCTGTATGAGTTTGCACTCCCACCATCAATGGATGAGTATTCCCCTTTCTCCATATCCTCTCCAGCATAAACTGTCATTGATATTTTTGATTTTAACCATTCTGACAGGAGTAAGATGATATCTCAGAGTTGTTTTGATTTGCATTTTCCTAATGGTTAAGGATGTTGAGCACTTTATTAAGTGTGTCTCAGCCATTTTAGTCTCCTCTATTGAGAATTCTCTATTTAGTTCAGTCCCTCACTTTTTAATGGGAACCTTTGCTGTTTTGGAGACTTGCTTCTTGAGTTCTTTGTAAATTTTGGAGATCAGCCCTTTGTCAGATGTGGGGTTAGTGAATATCTTTTCCCAATCTTTGGGGTGTCTTTTTGTCTTGCTGACTGTGTCCTTTGCCTTACAGAAGCTTCTTAGTTTCAGGAGGTTCCATTTGTTAATTGTCGAATTCAGTGTTTGTGCTACTGGTATTATGTTCAGGAAGCAGTGTCCTGTACCAATTCATTCAAGGGTACCTCCCACTTTCTCTTCTAAGAGGTTCAATGTGACTGGATTTATATTGAAGTCTTTGATCCATTTGGACTTAAGTTTTGTGCATGGCTATAGACATGGATCTATCTGCAGTCTTCTACATGCCAATATCCAGTTAGGACAGCACCATTTGTTGAAGATGCTATCTTTTTCCATTGTATAATTTTAAACTCTTTGTTGAAAATCAGGTGTTCATAGATTTTTGGATTAATCACAGGGTGTTCAATTTGATTCCATTGGTCTACCTGTCTATTTTTGTGACAATACCAAGCTCTTTTCAGGACTATATATCTATAATAGAGCTTAAAGTCAGGGATGGTGATGTCTCCAGATGTTGCTTTTTTGAGCAGAGTTGTCTTGGCTGTCCTTGGTTTTTCATTTTTCCACATAAAGTTGAGAGTTGTTCTTTCAAGGTCGGTGAAGAATCGTGCTGGGATTTTGATGGGGGTTACATTGTTTATACTCTATCTGTTTGGTAGTAGCAGTAGCAAATTTTATCATTCATATGAAATATGTTTTCCTCTCATTATATACTCAAAAATGCTCTCATTTTAAAAGCAATATTGCAAAATCTTGGTGACTATTACACATACTATTGTAAGAATAGAAAAAAATTCAGTGTCATAGAGATACCCCTTTTCATGTGAAACTTTATGTAAGCTTCCCTGGAGGACTTGTAGAAACAGATGGACCATGGATATCTTTGCATGCACCTTACCTGTGGTTACAACTGTCCCATCTCTAAGAGTCCATGATAATTTAGTTTTTCATAGAGATGTAAGTTTGAGTGCAAATTCTGTTTGTTATAAAGAAGTATTTCTATTTGCCTTTTGAGTCTCACAATTCTTTTGTTTACATTCTGAATTTAAAATGAAGTTTTAATAGATCAGCTTCAGCTTAAAAATATGGATGATCATAACATTGTTACGATGGCTCTCTGAGCTGTCTTTCAGGAAGTGTTTAAAATAACTACCAAGTCTGTCTTGCAATTACACATTTCATGGCAGAAAAACATGAAGATTATTTGTGCTTTATTTTAACACATTAGTTGATCTTTTCTAGCTGAAAGTTAAAATGGAAATTATGTTATTCCTTGTAAACACATCTCCAGAATAATATAAAGGCCATTGTGTAAAGCACTAACATTAAGGATTCCATTTGCAATGCCACACCATTTAATGATGACATTAATTTATCACTGTTTCTAAAGCCCATGCAGAACAACAAAAGGCTCAAAAGACTTAAGAGTTCTGACACTGTACATAATTCCTCCTCAAATAGTCAAACTTGAAAATATAATTATATTTGTATGTATATCAAGACAGACATACACACCCTAAAGTCATAGGCAAATTATTTTTTCGAAATATATTTAAAACACATAAACATACTCAATAATAAAACATTCTTAATGAAGGTTTATAAAATTTTTCATGTCACATTGAATTTCAGTGGTTCTTATCTCTAGAAAATATACTATATGAATTATCCAAGAGTCTTCTTCAATCATTTACGATAAAAATTGGTGTGTATGATTTACATTGACTAATAGAAGAAGCTGAGATGAAAGAATTCTGCTGCAAATACATAGTGTAAGTAAGATATAGGGGGCTAAATGTAGCAAATGTAATTAGCCTGAAGATCAATAGGAATTTATACAGGGTACATCTAAACTATAGACAATACTATAAAGATAAACAAAATTTAGACATTTGGTTACAGGATAGCATTCAACTTTATAGTATTGCTTTTAAACTGAGAACATTTGGAGCATATAAAGATGGTAAAACATATTTCAGATTAATGATACAGTTCCAAGCTACTGATACTACAAACAGAGACAGAGTATTATCAATAGAAGGCAGTATAGAAATAAAATTCAGACTCTGCTGAAGGCATTTGAATTGGAACCACACCTAACAGTACTATATGTAATGTTGCTGCCTTCGTTATTTAGCATTCATACAATAAGTCAAAATAGAAAATGGTGGAATAAAAAACCCAGGAAAATAACTGTTAAGTGATAATGTTCCTGATGGTAAAACAAAGTTTCCAGTTTGTTTTTCTCAGATTTGTTTCATTTTGTTTTATTTCTATTTTGGCACTGGGTAGAGAAAATACATCTAGTAGACAGTATATGTTACTAAAAAAAATCCGTAGCGTTATGAATATGTTAAATCTTTTTGTGTAGTTGGTCAACGGGTTTCCTATAGACCCTCCAAACATTACAAACTACTTCCATCCTGTTGGTTTTCTGCCAAAACATGACACTATGAATCTGCCTAACTGCAATAAAACTTGTCTACAAAATAGGCTGATACAATAATGTCATTCATGTAAATGTCAGTAGCCAACAATTTTTTAATTTTTTTTTTTTTGGTTTTTCAAGATAGGGTTTCTCTGGATTGATTTGGAGGCTGTCCTGCAACTTACTCTGTAGACCAGGCTGGCCTCGAACTCACAGAGATCCGCTTGCCTCTGCCTCCTGAGTGCTGGGATCAAAGGTATGTGCCACCAACACCCGGCCCAACAATTTTTTTAATTTAATATTTGTTGCATGAAATATAACCTCATAATTGCCACTACTAATAATGCCAATCTGAAGCTTGATATGTCATGGGTTCTATCAGAAAACCTACTACTATTACCCTGACACACACAAAGCTGCAAAATGAGTCCTAATAGCATATCATAATATATATAGATTAGTAGTTAACTCAAGCCTCATCAGAGAAGCTTGTTACATTAGATGATAATTAACACAGAAACCCACAAAGGTCAACACCGAGAGAATAAGAGACTCAGAATGATTAGCCCTAAGTTGAATGATTTATCACATTCTTTTCCTCCAGTTCCATGAATATGGGAAAAGAGACATAAATAGCTTAAGAGCCAGAAGTGATGAGTGACTTCAAGGAATGAATGTTTTCCAGAAGGAATAGGGAAAATGAACATACAAACTAACAGAGACAGCACTACAATCCAAAAGACCTGCACAAAGATCTGGCCAGATGAATTCCCAGCATGGAGCAGAAATATGTGTGATTTTTCATCATTAACCAAGAAGTTGTTTGCAACTGGTAGCTGCAGAAAGAGGAGGAAAATCAGTTTTCTTCAAATGGAATGGCAGTGTGACCATACTCTAGGGCAGAAGTAGCAAGTCAGCATAATTTGGACTCTGGCATTTTAGTTTTAATTTTTGTTATTTGAAGAAAGAGAAGCATAGTCAGTTGGGAAAAAACTGAGTCGATTTTGGGGATGGAAAGGAATAGATTTAAAACATGTTTATGAAATTAAAAAACTGAAAAATTATTTTATTTCAATTGAAAACATTTATTTAAGAAAACACATATTTATTAACAGTTGACTAATATATAGCATGTCATAGATGACGGAATGATTTTTGTCTAATTGACCAATATTTCAATTTCTGTTACCATTATAAACTAGTGGCTTTAATTTTTAAATGGAATTCTTTTTCCGTTTTTAATTTTTTTATTTAATTTTACATTCTAAGCACAGTTCTCCCTCCCACCCCATAGCATCCTTCCCCCCTCCATCAACTCCTCCCTGCTCCACCCCCAGTCCACTTCTCCTCACAGTAAGGATACCCATGAGTAGTCAACTGAGCCTGGTACAATAGCATTATTAAGACTGAGCATTGTATTCCATCATAAGTAATGGGCTCCAACAAACTAGCTCATGTAATAGATTTGTATTGTGGTCCTACTTCCATGAGCCCCTCTGATGGTTCAAGATTCATAACTACCTTCCACATATGGGGAGCCTAGTTCAGTCCGCTGTAGTCTCCACAGTTGTAGGACTAGAGTTCATGAGTTTCCATGAACTTGCTTCAGCTGTCTCTGAAGATTTCTCCATTATAATTTTGACCCTCCTTGCTCATATGTCCCATCCTCCCTCTCTTTGACTGGATTTCCTAAATCATGGCCTAGTTCTTCATAGTGGGTCTCTGCATCTGATTCAATCAATTACTGGATGTGGACTCTTGATATTTGAGGCATTCATCAATCTTATTACAGGAGTAGGTCAGTTCAGGCCTCCTCTCTATTGCTAGGAGTCTGTGGATTCTCAGGAGTTACCCTGGTTTCTCCCCAAGCTCACAGTGGTTCTCTCTAGTAAAATATATTTTTCATTGCTCTTCCATAGCATCCCTACTCTCATTACCTCCTTTCTCCCCACTCCTCCCCACTCCCTTAATGCCCCCACACTCAGTTTGCTCTGTAGATATCATCTAATTTCTAATTTCTCTTGTGAGGGTGATCCATATGTCCCTCTTAGGGTCCTCCTTGCTAACTAGTTTTTTTGGAGCTGTGTACTTTAGTCTGGTTATCCTTTGCTTTACAACTAATATCCACTTATGAATGAATACACACCATGTTTGTCTTTCTGAGATTTTATTACCTCACTCAGGATGTTTCTTCAAGTTCAATCCATTTGCTTGAAAATTTCATGATGTCATCATTTTTTATCACTGAGTAGTTGTCCATTGTGTAAATGTACCACGTTTTTCTCATTCATTCTTTGGTTTAAGGGCATCTAGGTCATTTCCATTTTCTTGCTGTTACAAATAACACTGCTGTTAACATTATTGAACAAATATCCTTGTAGTATGATTGTGCATCTTTGCCCAAAAATGCTATCACTGGGTCTTGAGGTAGATTGAGTCACAATTTTCTTAGAACATGCCACACTGATTTCCAAAATGGCTGTACATGTTTGCACTCCCAACAGAAGTAGAGGAGTGTTCCCCTGACTTGACATCCTCTACAACCTAAGATGTCCTAAGGATTTTTGATCATAGCCATTCTGACTGGTGTAAGCCATTCTGACAGGTACCTCATAGTCAATTTGATTCACGTTTTCCTGATGATTAAGGATATTGAGAACTTCCTTAAATATCATTTGCCACTTTGAGATTCATCTGGTGAGAATTCTCTGTTTAGCTCTGTACCCTATTTTTTGGTTGCATTATTTTGTATTTTGATGTCTAGTTTCATGAGTTCTTTATAAATTTTGGAGGTCATCTTTCTGTCAAATGTGGGGTTGGTCAAGATTTTTTCCCATTCTGTAGGCTTACATTTTGTCTTACTGGCAGTATCCTTTGGCTTACAGAAGCTTTTCAGTTTCAGTCCCATTTATTGATGTTTTCAGTGTCTGTGCTTCTGGTATTATATTTAGGAAGTGATTTTCTGTGAAAAAGCATTCCAAGCTACTTCCCTTTTTCTCTTCTATTGGATTCAATGTAGCTACATTTAAGTTGAGGTCCTTGACTCACTTGTGTAGCAAGAGATCTACGTTCCTATAGCATTGACCATTCCCATTTTGGTGTGGTCACAGGTACATAGAATATACAGGAGGATAGAAGACCTAGAGGAAGGATTGCTTTCTCTTTGGCTTCTGGCTGCAGCGTGGAGAGCAGTGTGTGGACCTTTGGTTCTCAACTTTCTAGGCTTCTCAGATAAGTGATTTCTCCAACAATAAAATATCACAGGACATCCCTATTTTGTGTAGTTTAATATATCAACATTATCTGGTGTCATCAAGTAAGTTTACCCTACACTTGCATTTGAGTTTTGTGCATGACAGTAGATATGAATCTGTTTACCATCTTCTGCATGTTAACATCTAGTTATGTTAAATTTGTTAAGGAGGTTCTCCTTTTTCCATTGTATCATTTTGGCTTATTTGTCAGAACTCAGGTGTTCATAGTTGTGTGAATTGATATCAGGGTCTTTAATTCGAATCCATTTATCCACCTGCTTGTTTTTATGTCAATACCAAACTGTTTTCATTACTATAGCTCTACAGTAAAGTCTGAGATGGTGATGCCTTTGGAAGTTCCTGTATTGTACAGTATTGTTTAGTTATTCTGAGTTGTTTGGGTTTCCATATCAATATTAATTTGATTTTTCAAGGTCTGCGAGGAATTGTGTTGGGAGTTTGATGGGGATTGCATTGAATCTGTAGATTGCTTTTGGTACAATTGTTATTTTAATTATGTTGAGCCTTCCTATCCAAGGGTGTAGGAGATCTTTCCATTTTCTGATATCCTCTTCAGTTTTTTTCTTTAGGGACTTAAATTTATTCTCATACAGGTTTTTGCCTTGTTTGGTTAGTGTTACTCCATGATATTTATATTTGTAGTTATTGTAAAGGGTAATGCTTCTCTGACTTCTTTCTCAACCTTTCAAATTTGTATCCCGTTGATATCCATTTCTTGTCTTATTGGTCTAGGTAGAATATCTAGTACTATATTGAATAGGTAAGTAGATAGTGGACAGTCTTGTCTTGTTCCTGATTTTAGTGGAATTCCTTTGAGTTTCTCTATATTTTGTTTGATGCTGGCTTTTGTCATGCTATATATTGCCTTTTTTACAGTTGGTTATGTTCTGTGTATCCCTTATCTATCTAGGACCTTTATCATGAAGGGGTGTTGATTTTTGTCCAAGGCTTTTTCAGCATCTAATAAGATGACCATGTGGTCTTTTTCTTTCAGTTTGTTTATATAGTGGATTATATTGACAGATTTGCATATGTTGAATCAAGCCTGCTTTTCTGCGATGAAGCCTACTTGGTCACATTGAAAGTTTTTTTCATGTGCTGTTAAATTCGGGTTTTGCCAGCATTTTTATTTTTGGTTTTTACGAGATAGGGTTTCTCTGTATTGTTTTGGAGGCTGTTGGTCCAGCGTGGCCTGGAACTCACAGAGATCTGCCTGCCTCTGCCTCCTGAGTGCTGGGATTAAAGGCGTGCGCCACCACCACCCGGCTATTGCCAGCATTTTATTGAGTATTTTTGCATCAGTGTTTCATGAGGGAGATTGGTATAGAGTTCTCTTTGTGTTTTGGGTTTCAGAGTTACTGTATCCTCATAAAAAGAACTTGGCAATGTTCCTTCTCTTTCTATTGTGTGGTACATTTTGAGGAGCATAGGTATTAGTTCTTCTTTGAGGTTCTGTCAGAATTCTGTGTTAAAATCACACGGCCTTGGGATTTTTATGGATGGGAGACTTTTGATGACTGCATGACTGCTTCTATTTCCTTAGGAGCTATAGGCCTATTTGTTTATCTGGTCTTCACTTAATTTTGTTATGTGGTGCCTATCCAGAAAATTGTCCATTTCATTTAGATTTTTTCCAATCTTGTGGAGCACAGGTTTTCAAAGTATGACCTGGGCCATTCTCTGGATTTCCTCAGTGTCTAATGTTATGTTCTCTTTTCATTTCTGGTTTTGCTAGTTTGGATATTCTCTCACTGCCTTTTGGTTAGTTTGGGTAAGGGTTTGTCTGTCTTATTGGCTTTCTCAAAGAACTAATTCTTTAATGATTCTTTCTCTTGTTTTCTTTGTTTCTATTTTTATTGATTTTAGACCTCAATTTAATTATTTACTGGCATCTACTAATCCTGGGTGAGTTTGCTTCTTTTGATCTAAAGCTTTCAGGTGTTTTGCTAATTTGATAGAGTGGGATTCCTCTAACTTCTTTACATAGGTGTTTAGTGCTATGAAATTCCATCTTAACAGTGCTTTTATGGTGTCCCATAAGTTTGAGCATGTAGTATGTTCATTTTTATTAAATTCTGGGAAATCTTTAATTTCTTTCTTTAATTTTTCTTTGACCCAAGTTGTGCATTATTCAGTTTCCATGAGTTTGTAGGCTTTCTAGAATTTCTGATATTTGCTTCTAACTTTAAAGCATTATGGTTTGACAAAATATAGGGGCTTATTCCAATTTTTCTTTGATCCATTTGGACTTAAGTTTTGTACAAGGTGATAAACCTGGATCTATCTGCAGTCTTCTGCATACCAGTACCCAGTTATTCCAGCACCATTTGTTGAAGATGCTTTCTTTTTTCTATTGTACAGTTTTAGCTTCTTTGTCAAAAATCAAGTGTTCATAGGTGTGTGGGTTAAAATTAGGGCTTTCGATTCGGTTCCATTGGTCTACCTGCCTATTTTTGTGCCAATACCAAGCTGTTTTCAGGACTATAGCTCTATAGTAGAGCTTGAAGTCAGGTATGGTGATGCCTCCTGAAGTTCCTTTATTGTATAGGGATGTTTTGGCTATCCTGGGCCTTTTGTTTTTCCATATAAAGTTGATTAATGTTCTTTCCAGGTCCTTGAAGAATTGTGATGGAATTTTGATAGGGATTGCACTGAATCTGTAGACTGCTTTTGACAAGATTGCTTATCTTGTCCTATTGTTTCTGTTTTAAATTGTGGCATAGGTTTATTTCCAGAAAAAGTAATATTCAAAAGAAACAAAGAAGTTCCAATATTTAGCTGAAACATTGATGCCTAGTAAAATTATGTGATTTCTGTGAACATCTGTGACACATATCAGTGGGAAACACATTCTATGATTTGAACGTATCAATTCTGACTTCCCATTTGCTGAACTGAAGCTCATGACTTCTAGTCAAAATGAAATTAATCAACATATGTCTTGCTCTGCATCCATCAACAGCAAATTTTCACCACTATAGATTTTCCTTTTTCAGTTTTTTCATGATCAATCATTTTCATTGTACACTAGTTTCTGTGGAAGATATGAGTAGCAATGTCTATATTTTGTATTTTCTTCTACACTGCATTTATTTTTATCAATACAGATATTTCACAGCACTAGTCTCATATAAATTCTAACTCATGCTTTCTGCCAGTTATGGTAAACCATAGGTCAATGATATATAGATTCATATAGAACAATTAAAGTCAGGCAAGCTTAGATTGAATTTGCACATGGGTCTTTGCAAGGGTTCCATCTTTTGTTCTATGTCCTTGTCTATATTCAAGCCACTTGGCTATCACTAACTTCCATCTACTATATTCAAGTCAATACTATGATTTTTTTGGTGTGTTTCCAGAACCTTGGATAATGAGACTAAAGTTGGTTCCACAAGAAAAGAACTAGATAAATGTGAATTTGACTCGTTTGAATACTCTTGAAGAGTTAAACCATATTCATTTCCTCTGTGTTTCATTTCTCATTGTCTTCAAAACTTTTACTGTATCAAATATTTATTATTTCTATTAAAATATTATTTATTTTAGTCTAAAATATCATTACTGGCAAAAGATTCTGAAATGATACTTGTAAAATTGTGATTGCAGGCTAAATATGTAAAATAAGAAAAATAGCTGTATGATATGGCTAATATCTGCACAATGAATATCCTTTTAAACTTAAATGCTTTCACACAGTATTTTACTTAATCTTCACCACAAAATTAATTTTAAAAATGAGGAAGTAGAAGTCAAACAATTTTTCCTGTGCCACACAACTAGAACATGTCTTAACCATGAATTGAATCCAGATGAGGTTAACTCCAAGGCTAATATGGTTAATCAACATAAGAATGATGGGTAGATGTAACAGTTCATAATAGCATTAAGCAGAACCTATCATTTTTTTCTATGATGTTAGCATAAGAAACCAAAACATATAACGTCTTCTCTTTGAAAAAAATATGTTGTCCAGAATCTTTCTGAAGTACTATTGTCTCTCAGATTTTTGGTTAAGACCAAGTATAAAGTATAGTGACATGCGGATATAGGCAAAACATAATCACACTGAACATCTTTTTCTATTTCTTTATTATTTATTTTTAAATTTAAATTTAGATTAGAAACAAGGTTGCTTCACAAGTCAGTTCCAGGTCCCTCTCCCTTTCCCTCCCCTCCTCCCATGCCCTTTCCCCAACCCCCCCCATTATCCCCTCATTTCCCCAGGGAGGGTGATGCCCTCCATGGGGGTGTCCATAGTCTGTCATTTCATCCAGGGCAGGGCCTAGACCCTCCCCCAAGAGTTCAGGGTGAGTGTGCATCTCACATTGTTGGATGGAAGTCCAAAGTCCATGTGTATACTCGGGATGAATACTGATCTACTGCCCAAGGCTCAATAGATTACCTAGGCCTCCTCACTGACACCCACATTCAGGGGGTCTTGATCAGTCCCATGATTGATTCCAAGGCATCAGCCTGGGATTCAAGAGTTAACCCTTGTCAGGTCAGCTGTTTCTGGGGTTAAACCAGCCCAGTCTTAATCCCTTTGGTCATCAGTCCTCCCTCTCTCTTACTGGCTTTCTTGAATTCAGCTCAGTGCTTAGCCGTGGGAGCCTGCCTCTTCTTCCATCAGCTACTGAATGAAGATTCTGTTTCCCCAAATCTCTGGCCATGGGATTGTAGGCTGGCACTCCCCAGATCTATGTCTAAAATCCATATATGAGAGAGTACATGCCATGCTTCTCTTTTTGTGACTGTGTTACCTCACTCAGGATGGTTTCTTCTAGTGTCATCCATTTGCCTGCAAATCTCAGGATTCCAGTGTTTTTTTTTCTGCTGAATAGTACTCCATTGTGTAAATTTCCCACATTTTCTTTATCCACTCTTCGGGTGAGGGGCATCTAAGTTGCTTTCAAGTTCTGGCTATTACAAATAATGCTGGTATGAACATAGTGGAACAGACATCCTTGTTGTATGAATGGGCATCTTTTGGATATATGTCTAAGAGTGGAGTTGCTGGGTCTTGTGGTCTGTTTATTCCCATTTTTCTGAGGAATCTCCATACTGATTTCCAAAGTAGCTGAAAAAGTTGGCACTCCCGCCAGCAATGGAGGAGTATTCCCCTTTGACTATATCCTCTCCAGCATAAATTGTCATTGGTGTTTTTGATTTTAGTCATTCTGACAGGAGTGAGATGGTATCTCAGAGTTGTTTTGCTTTGCATTTCCCGGATGGCTAAGGATGTTGAGCACTTTCTCAAGTGCCTCTCAGCCATTTTAGATGCCTCTATTGAAAATACTCTATTTAGTTCTGCAGCCCACTTTTTAATTGGATCCTTTGGTGTTTTGGAGACTTGTTTCTTGAGTTCTTTGTAAATTTTGGAGATCAGCCCTCTCTCAGATTTGGAGTTCGTGAATATTTTTTCCCATTCTGTGGGCTGCCTTTTTGTCTTGCTGACTGTGTCCTATGCCTTACCGAAGCTTCTCAGTTTCAGGAGGTCCCATTTATTAATTATTGATCTCACTGTCTGGGCTACTGGAGTTATGTTCAGGAAGCTATCTCCTGTACCAATTCATTCAAGGGTACCACCCACTTTCTCTTCGAATAGGTTCAGTGTGGCTGGATTTATGTTGAGGTCTTTGATCCATTTGGACTTAAGTTTTGTGTATGGCGATAAAATGGATCGATCTACATTCTTCTAAATGCAAGCCCCCAGTTATGCCAGCACCATTTGTTGAAGATGCTTTCTATATACCATTGTATATTTTTAGCTTCTTTATCAAAGATCAGATAGTCATACGTGTGTGGGTTAATATCAGGATTTTCAATTCAATTCCATTGGTCTACCTGTCTATTTTTGTGCCAATACCAAGCTGTTTTCAGGACTATAGCTTTATAATAGAGGTTGAAGTCAGGGATGGTGATGCCTCCAGACATTACCTTGTTGAACAGGATTGTTTTGGCTATCCTGGGTCGTTTGTTTTTCCACACAAAATTGATTATTGTTCTTTCAAGGTCTGTGAAGAATTGTGCTGAGATTTTAATAGGGATTGCATTGAATCTGTATATTGCTTTTGGCAGGATTGCAATTTTTACTACATTGATCCTATCTATCCAAGAGCATGGGAGATCTTTCAATTTTTCTTAGGGTTTCTCTAATTTCTTTCTTTAAAGTTTCAAAGTTCTTGCGATACAGGTCTTTCACTTGTTTGGTTAGTGTTACCCCAAGGTATTTTATGTTGTTTGTGGCAATTGTAAAGGGTGATGTTTCTCTGATTTCTTTCTCAGCCCTTTTGTCATCTGTATATAGTAGGGCTACTGATTTTCTTGAGTTGATCTTGTAGCCTGCCATAGTCTAATTTGTTAGATATTAGTATTGCTACCCTTGCTTGTTTCTTTGTCCATTCGATTGGAAAATTTTTCCCAATCTTTAACTCTCAGGCAATGTCTGTCTTTGAGGGTGAGGTGTGTTTCTTGTATGCAGCAGAAGGATGGGTTCTGTCATCGAATCCATTCTGCTCGCCTGTTTCTTTTTATGGGTGAGTTAAGGCCATTAATGTTGAAGGATATTAATTATCATTGATTGCTCATTCTTCTTTGATTTGGAATGGTTGTTGGTGGTGGAATTATTTATGGGATTTCACCCCTTTGTTCTTTTGGCTGTTGTTAGAGAGGGATTCTCTAATGCCTATGTTTTTCTGGTTGTAGTTAACTTCCTTGGGTTGGTATTTTCCTTACAAAACTTCCTGTAGGGCTGTTAGTGTTCACCTATTGCTTGAATCTAGTTTTGTCATGGAATATCTTGTTTTCTCCATATCTATCCAAGACCTTCTGGCTTTCAGTGTTTCCATGGAGAAGTCAGGTGTAATTCTGATAGGTCTGTCTTTTTATGTTACTTGGCCTTTTTCCTTAGCTGCTCTTAATATTCTTTCTTTATTCTGTATGTTTGGGGTCTTGAATATTATGTGGCAAGGGGACTTTTTTGTGATCCACTCTATTTGGTGTTCTGTAAGCTTCTTGTACCTTCTTTGGCATGTCTTTCTTAAGGTTGTGAATGTTTTCTTCTGAGATTTTTTTGAATATGTTTTCTGCCCCTTTGAGGCTTTTTTTCCTTCTTCTATACCTATTATTCTTAGGTTTGTTCTTTTCATGGTTTCCCATATTTCCTGGATGTTTTGTGTTAAGGATTTGTGGGACTTAAGATTTTCTTTGGTTGATGAATCCATTTCTCCTAGTGCATCTTCAACACCTGAAATTCTCTCTTACATCTCTTGTATTCTGTTTGGTACTGCTTGTTATAGGTAGTACCTGACCATTTGCCCAGCTTTTCTATTTCCTGCCTTTCTTCAGATTGTGCTTTTTTAATGTCTATTTAAGTTTTCATCCCTTGCACTGTTTACATTGTTTCTTGCAATTTTTGGTTTATCTCTTGGTCCATTTGTTGCCTTTTATGAATTTTTTGGTTTGTACTTTCTTCCATTTCTTGCCTTTTTGGTTTGCTTTTTCTTCCATTTCTTGCATTTTTTGCTTTGTTTCTTCTTCCAATTCCTGCCTTTTTTGGTTTGCTTCTTCTTCCATTTCTTTCACTTTTTGCTTTGTTTTTTCTTCCATTTCTTGCATTTTTTGCTTTGTTTCTTCTTCCATTTCCTGTCTTTTTTGGTTTGTTTTTTCTTCCATATCTTGCAGTTTTTGTTTGTTTTTTCATCCATTTCTTTGAGGGGTATTCCTATATCCTCTTTTAGGGCCTCTATTATTTTTATCAAAGTGCTATTTAGGTCATTGTCTTCTACTTCATTTGCATTGGAATGTTGGAGTCATGCTGGTGTGGAGTCTGTAGGATCTAGTGGTGTCATATTTGTTTTGATGTTGCTGAGTGTGTTTTTGTATTGTCTCTTTCCCATCTCTTCTTCTAGTGGGTGCAGAAAGAGCCTCTTATTGGTCTGGTGCTTAGGCAACCAGAGTTCTCTTTTGGTGGGTCCTAGCAATAATCTAGTAGTTCTTCTATCCCTTGTCCTCATTCTGGTCCCATGGTTGGAGAAGAAGACCTGGAATCTGGGGTGCTTAGCCTCGTACCTGGTCCCCTGGTCTCCCTGACTCCTCTGGTTTCCTGGTCTCGTTGGTGCAAGCAAGACCTGGAATCTGGGGCGCTTGGCTCCTGCCGGGATTGGAAGCTCTGCACAGTTCCCAGGTGATCCCTAGTCACTGGAACAAAGGCCCCAATGCAGGCCCTGTTGTACCTGGTCCTGCCAGAACTGCTGGTCCCCTGGTCTCCCTGACTCCTCTGGTTTCCTGGTCTCGTTGTTGGGAGAGAAGACCTGGAGTCTGGGGTGCGTGACTCTTGCTGGAATTGCAAGCTCCGTGCAGTTCCCAGGCGATCCCAGGCATTGGAACACAGGTCCGGATGCAGGGCCTGTTTTACCTCAAGCACTAATATTTTCATGTCTCATTCTCTGACTTCTTTCACTTTGTAGATTAGGATATAAATTCTTTTCTACTACTTTCGTGCCATACATGCGTACTTGTCACACTGTTCCCCACCATGATGATGATAGGGTAACCTGATGAAACAAATAATACCTCCAATCAAATACATGACAAAGTCATTATTAATATCAAACTGGGCTGGGGGTATAACTCAATGACAGAATACTTTCCTAGCATAAATGAAGTTGAGCACCAATAGAAAAAATAAGAAAACAATGATTTTCTTTTATCCAATCTACCCTATAGTTCAGGCAAACGATTAGATAGATGGATTAATGTATTGCACAAGTCCTCCTATATCCCCATTCTTTAAATGAACTGAAGTATGCTGTTGCTAATCTTCTATACATTGGAACAGTTACTTTGTTCTCCTCTCCCCTCCCCCCAAAAACAAACAAACAAACAAACAAAACTTCCCAAATTTTATTCTTATTAATGGATCTCTTTAAGTTCATGACTCATAAAAATTTTGGCTAATACTTTAGAACAATATCCATGTTATCCCATTTTCCGTATTCCATTTGTCAAGTTATACACATATCCTCTATAACCATTTTTGATACCTTCAGAGTAAAGTGGAAATGTTGACAATATTTATGGATGACTAATTTAACATTAGAAAAATGTAAAAAAAGCTCAGTATATAATGAATGAGTAAAAGAATATTTAAATGAATGGATATATGAATGAGTGACACTCCCCTTGTCACCAAAACAAACTTCTCAAAAAGAATGTTTTTCTAGGAAATTCACGGTAATTGGAAATGTTTATTAAGGTTAAATTTTATTTCTCAAAATATGTTACTTAAGTAGGCAATTATTCCATTTATATGGAAAATTTTGCCATGGTTTGAAAGAAACAGAAGAAAAAGATATCAACATTTGACACTAATTATAAGATACAGTGAGCTAATTATTTCATTGGAAAGATCAAATTCTTCTAATCTATATTAATTCAATGGGATAGAGAGCCTCAAATGCTCTTAGAAAGACTTCTGAAATCTATAATATTAATGTAAATGGTGATAAGCATTTTGCTAAGTTTCTTGAAGCATTATTTTATTAATTCAAAATTAAAGAGACCCAGTTTCAGAAACAAAGAATAAGGGAACTTTGAAGAACACAATGAAAGGCTAGGATACAGATTAGCATGTCTGTGAATGTATTAAATGATTTTATTCAAAGTAAATTTCTTTTTTCTGCATTTTAAATCTTGTTCTGATTTTTCAAGAGAATTTAATGAGAGCACAGAATTAATGTCAGAATTTAGCTAAAACATAGTAAATTACTACTGTGAATGTCTCTGAAATGAACTTTTTTACATATTTTCTTTTTATTAATATTTTTCATTCATTTTACCACAGTTTCTTTTTCCTCCTCTTATGCTGCTTCTTTCTTCTTCTTCTCATCTTCTCCATTTCCCTAATTACTCCTCCTCCATTTCTCTTCAGAAAGAGGCAGGCTTCCCATGGGTGTCAGAAAAGCAAGGCATATCACGTTGAGGTAGGACTAAGCTCCTCCCTTTATATTGAAGCTGGGCCAGACAATCCTGTATGAGGTATAAGTTCCCAAAAGCCAGCTCAAGCAATAGAATTGGCCCTGATCACACTGCTAGGAGTCCCACAAATAGACCAAGCTCCACAACTATCACACATATGTAGAGGCCTAGGTTGGTCCTATACAGGGTTTCTAGCTGTAGGAAAACAACCTGTGAGCTCCTATGAGCCCTGGTTATTCTTTCCTGTGGATTCCCTTTGTTATTTCAGGTTTCCCCCTTGTTCATACAATTCTTCCTCTCATCAACCAGATTCCCAGAGCTCCAGATTTCCAGAGCTTTGCTGTAGAATCCAGAGTTCCAATCAGTGGTAAGCTGTGGATCTCTTTATCTGTTTCCATCAATTACTGCGTGGAAGCTATCTGATGACAATTAGGGTAGTCACAAATCTATAGGAGATGGTCTGTTTAGGTACCCTCTCCACCATTTCTAGTAGTCTTAGCTGGGGTCATCCTTGTGGATTCTTGGGAATTTCCCTGGTACAATGTTTCTTCCTGACCCCCAAATGTGCCCCCCATCAATACATTTATTTAATTATTATATTCCTCTGTCCCACCCCAATTTATGCTGGAGATCACTTCTATTACCTTTTACCAGGAAAATCTATGCATATCTCTTTGGGTACCTGTTCTCTAGTCTCTCTGGGGTTGTAGATTGCAGCCTTTACTTAATATCCAATATACACCTGTGAGTGAGTAAATACCATCTTTGTCTTTCTCAGTTATCTTACTCCAGATTATTTTTTCTAGTTCCATTCATTTGCCTGCAAATTTCATGGGGGCATTAAGAAAGTGGAAAGTAGTCTTGAACACACCGGCAATTACTAAATAGAACCGCCAGGAGCACAGACACTAAGAACAACAATTAAAACATGGGATCTTATGCAACTAAAATTTTCTGTAAGGCAAAGGACATGGTAAATAAGACAGAATGGCAGCCTACAGAATGGGAAAAGATATTCACCAACCCCACATCTTACAGAGGGCTGATGTCCAAAATATATAAAGAACTCAAGAAACTAGCCATCAAAATACCAAATAATCCCTTAATATGTGGTGCTGACCTAAACAGAGAATTCTCAACAGAAGAATCTCAAATGGTTGAGATATACTTAAAAATTGTAGAACATCCTTAGCCATAAAGGAAAGCAAGATCAAAACAATTTTGAGACACCATCTTACACCTGTCAGAATGGCTAAGATAAGAAAAAAGTGATGAGCCGGGCGTTGGTGGCGCACGCCTTTAATCCCAGCACTCAGGAGGCAGAGGCAGGCGGATCTCTGTGAGTTCGAGACCAGCCTGGACTACCAAGTGAGTTCCAGGACAGCCTCCAAAGCCACAGAGAAACCCTGTCTCGAAAAACCAAAAAAAAAAAAAGTGATGATAGCTTATATTGGCAGGATGAATAGTAAGAGGAACACTCTTCTGCAGCTAGTGGGAATGCAAATTTGTACAGTCACATTGGAGCTCAATATGGTAGTTTCTCAGATAATTTGGAATCAATCTACCTCAGTGCCTAGCTATAATAATCATGGGCATTTACCCAAAGATACTCAATAATACCACAAGGATAGTTGCTCAACTATGGTCATAACATTGTTATTTGTAACAGCCAAAACCTGGAAATAACCTAGATACCCCTCAGTGAAAGAATGGGTAAAGAAAATGTGATCCATTTGCACATTGGATTACTACTCAGGTGCAAATACCAATGAAATCATGGACTTAACTTACTCAAATGATATGAATAAGCACACACAATGCTATGATCATATTCTTTTATTTAGAATGCTTTATTTTTCCAACAACTTTGTGGAAGAATTTCTTGTTAAGTCATACAAGTACAATTTTATGCAGAAAATGAAGGATTGGCCCAGATAGGATTCACATATGCTATTATAACTTGTAAGTACTTATTGTCCAGTTTTTCTTAATGCATGCATATCTTCCTCTGGCAGTTAACTGTTCTAACATTTTGCTCCATCTTTTGTTTGTATCTTTAATTATTTATTTATTTTATCATTTTAATTTTAAATGCTAGTTGTCTTAATTTAGGTTTCTATTGCTGTGAAGAGACAATAAGATCAAGGCAACTCTTATAAAGGAAAACATATGATTGTGACTGGGTTAAAGTGCATAGATTTATTCCATTATCATCATGGTGAGACACAGCAGCATGCAGGTAGACATAGTTGTAGAGAAGTAATCGAGAGTTCTACATCTTGACCCAGGCAACAGGAAGTGAGTTGTGTACCACACTAGGCATAGCTTGAGCATATGAGATCTCAAAGCCCTCACCACAGTGACCCTTTTCCTGCAACAGGGCCACAAGTACTTCAACAAAGCCACACCTCCTAATTATGTCACTCCTTATGGGCTAAGCATTCAAACACAAGAGTCTGTGGGAACCATACCACAACACCAGTCATGCCACCACACCAGTGAACATGAAAAATCACAGTGCTAGGAAGTGATGAAACTGAAGAGCTAATGCTTTACTCTCCAGTGCTTTCTTTTTTTTTTCTTACTTTAATTTTAAATAGCTTGTTTTACATGTCAATCCCAGTTCCCTCTCCCTCCCCTCCTCCCACACTTCCCCCCCCCACTCCCCACTCAGCCTCCCACCCTATTGCCATTTCCTTCCACATAGGGTATATCTAGAGTCTGGCATTTCACTCAGGGCAGGGACCAGGCACTCCCCTAAGAGTCCAGGCTGAGAGAGCATCCCTCTTTGTGTTATGGACACACGATGTCTGTTTGTATTCCAGGGATAAACACTGATCCACTGCTCAGGACCCCATAGGTTGCGCAGGCCTCCTCACTGACTCTTACATTCAGGGTCTGGATCAGTCCCATGGTCTTTGTGTTATGGACACATGAAGTCCATTTGTATGCCAGGGATAAACACTGATCTACTGCCCATATTTTTATAAATGTTTTGTATTAGACTTTTTGAAAGGGAAATGTATCAACTGATTTTTTTAAGGACTGTGCAACAGTCTCTCTGTGTTAAGTAAGAGACAATGTAAAGTCAAAAGAAATCAAGTGTCTATCCTTCTAAAATGAAAGTCTTTAGTCTTATATTTTTACTCAGGTTGGAGTTTTGAGTTAGAGTTTTCTCTCAAGTGTGAAGCTCTGGGCTTGACACTCATTGTTACAAAACAAATATTAATTTTATTAATACCAATCATATTAACTGTTTGTCATTTTAGATGCACTAAACCCACCCTAATGAAATTATTTGAAATCATCAAAAGCAAATATCTCATGCAATAGTCTAAATTGATAATATAATGAAATTATTTGTTATTCTCAAACAACTGTAAATTTAAATATAATTACACCACTTCATCCTTTCCTTCCTCTAACTCCATACCTCTTTTTTCGCTTTAATTTTTGTTACACGAAAACACACACATATTCTTAAGTGTGTAAACATAATCTACTCAACTTGTATGTTATTTGCATGTATGTGATTTCAGAACCAGAGCTGGTCGCATGTGTCATATTACTATCTGTTTCCATGTAACTCTTTCCTGGGGTAAATTCTTTTCTACTGCTCTCTGAATTCCTTGATTTCCTGTAGTTTTGTCTAAGAGTCCATGTTAGATTTCCTCCTTCATGTTACAATATCTGCTGGTATTTTCCTTGTACAGATCTTGTCAAAGCATCCACAATGTGCTATCTGGTCCATAACACCCATTAGAAAAAGAAAAAAACTCATATTTTAAATTTATGTTAAATTCCATCAATTTCCTTTTAAAATCTGGGAACAGCTTGGTTTGTAACACCATTTTTAAATAACTAATCTTAATATAATTTATGTCACCAAGTAACTACTTTCAAAAGAATAGTCAAGCAATATAATCCTTTCTGTTTGAAATTCCTTTCAGAAGGATCACAGTGGAGGTGTGATCAGCATATTTGTTTTTTTTTTGGTTTTTTGAGACAAGGTTTCTCTGTCTCTTTGGAGGCTGTCCTGGAACTTGCTCTGTAGACCAGGCTGGCCTCGAACTCACAGAGATCCACAGCCTCTGCCTCCCGAGTGCTAGCATTAAAGGCATGGGCCACCAACGCCCGGCGTGATCAGCATATTCTTGAGCCTAGGAAGTTCACTCAGGATTCCATGTAAATCAGAGGATGCCTCCTCAACACAATACCTTGTATTTCTAGTCACCAGAGAAATCAAGAATACTCAAAACACTGTCAGAGAGTCCCTCAGAGATTTTTTTTACAAGATGTTTCGGGACTGATTGTGCTCTCTGGAGTATCTTTCATAATGCTACCGGTGTTTCAATTGTAAACAAACACTTCTGTTGGTATCTTTAATAAGGTTCTAAGAGAACTCATGCTAAGGCCGGAGAGCTTTCTTTAATTTTTCTGTTTTTTTTTAAATATGCTAATTCTTTTTGCTAATTTCTGACACTCATGAAAGGAAGTCCCCTAACCTAAAAAGTGGATTTAACAAAACCTCAGAGCACTGAAACATTTTAGACCATGGAGCACAGGAATGAATCTCTTTTCTTCATGTAAACAGATGAGACGATGAAACATATTTATAAACAGATTTCAAAAAACATCATTTAAACCAACATATACTACATGTATCAGCATTCTTTATATATGTGGTGGTACTTTTTATTTTTAAATTTCATTTTTTTTAGAGTCAGGGAGAATGAGAATTGTGTGTGTGTGTGTGTGTGTGTGTGAGAGTGTGTATGTGTGTGTGCTGTTGTGTGAATGCTCACATATGAGCATGTCATTGCTTACTTCACAAGGTCAAGGAGAACATTCAGCAGTCAGATCTCTCCTTTCCTTCATCATGTGGGTTACAGGGTTTGAACTCAAGTTATTAGGGTTTGCAGCAGCTGACCTTACCCACTGAGACATCTTACCATGCTGATATCTGTGTTTTTAGTAGCAGAGAAATACTATTTTACTATTCATGGATCATAATTCATTCATTATGCAAACCTTACATTGGAAAAACTTAGAGTTACTTTGGTTCCCTTTTTGACTAGAGTTCAATTTTTTACCATATATTTCAACTAATACTTTTATAATCTCCAGTCAATTTTTTTCCCATAGAAGTAGTCTATTGGTAGACTCCATCCACAGGCAGCAAAGACTGTTCTCTGAATTAGGGTCACCACAGATATGTTTTCAATGGAATGGCAGCCATTCCATTGTGCAAATGAAATTTTAGAATCACAGTAATGAGAGCATGCCTATGGACAAAACACAGCTTGCAGCACTATGCCATAAGGGAACTAAAAGCTTCAGGCCCAGAGGAGCAAGGATTGTGAAACCTTGAGGTACTCTGATTTCTCCTTGCTTGATTTACTTCCGGTAGGCAACAATAAATAAATAAATTAATTAATTAAACTTCCTGACTGTATTCCAGCAAGTCAAGAGATGTGTAAAGAACAATAAAAATAAGCATTATGTGAAGTTTTTATATTGTAAGGTATAGACTTATAAAATACAAAATATATCCATATTCTTAAATAAAATCATGATTTGTTTGACAAAGCTAGCACAAATTTTCTATAAGTAATTAAACTACCTTAGGTTTCTGAATTGGAATTTTTATGCCTTAAAGTTGTTGGGCTTTGATAATTCCACTGCATTAACTATGGAAATAATTTTGTTTAAATCTGGCAAGAATTGTTTCATGCTAAAATGCCTAAAAACACCAATAAAGGGTCTATTCTTTCCTTCTAGGAGTGTTACTAAGAGATGGAAAGCCTATGGCTTTGGGTCTAATACAAATAATTAAAGACTTAAAGCCTTTCAAGGTCTATCATGAATGATAGAATTTTGTATTACCTTTTGTTGGCCTCCATTGGTGGGAGTCCCTTTTCTCTATATCTTTTTTTAGTCACATTAGTTCAAAGTGCCATAAACATTCTAAGGACAATAACTGACTTCTACACCACAGGAACATATTTCATCTGTAAACTAAATTCTATTTTATTTTTGTTCTACTCATTTACAAAATATTTGACTTTCAATAAAATTTTTCAAATACATCAAATATTTTGAGGGTTACTTTCTATGTTGAAAAACTGAGTTTTATATGATAGTTGACAGTTGGGGAAAAAAAACAGATGAGACATGGACAGATTTTGATTTATCAACTAACCACAGAGAAGCCATGGATCAGACCACATGGCTGGACTCTGGGATGAGCTCTTCATTAGAAACTAACCTATTATTCAACCTGATCAAGGATGAACAAGGCATCCTACCATAGGGAATAGGTTCCAAAGAACCAGCTCCTGCATCAACAGTATGCTATAGATCCTACTGTTAGGGGCCCCACAAAATACCAAGCTATGCAACTGTCACCAAAGTGCAGAAGGCCTAGCTCAATTTCATGCCAGTTCCCTAGCTGTCTATCCAGAGTCTCTGAGCTCCCACAAGCTCATGTCAGCTATTTCTGTGGTTTTCCCTATCATGATCATGCTTCCCCCATCTTTGTTCATATGATCCTTCTTCCATCTCTTCAAAGAAGCTCTAGGAGCTCATCCGAGTGTTTGGCTATAGATTTCTGCATCTACTTTTATTCAGTACTGGATGAAGAGACTATGACAACAATTGGTGTAGTCACAAATCTGATTTAACTATATTTGTTAATTCACACGTTTATTAAAATATGCACAAGGCAATTTGGTAATGATAGAGACTATGAATTGATTGGGAATGGAAATTTCTAGAGTTTGTAATGATAGAGAAGGTAGCAGAGTGGAGTTGCTGTAACAGACAACAGCTCATTACAAAAATGATTATTTGGAAATATAGTTGGAGAAAGAATTTTCTTCATTATATCAAGAAAACCTTACCTAAGAATATTGCATTTAAATTGAAACTTGAAGTTCAAATGTGAATAAATTTATTAAAAAAGCTTAGCAAATAGTAGCAATATAAGGTTTGTCAGGGATTACTGTATCTATGTAAAAGTCTAAATAGCATACGCATACACACATAGTACAATTGAGAGAGTAGGAATTTCACAGAAAAGTGGCCAGAATGCCACACAAATATCTTCTTTACTATCACAACCAACAGGTTGATGTTTGGCTATTGAGATAAATGAATTTGTAAAAGTTCAATAGATTTTCCTGTGTAATTCCACTTAAAACAATGATTATGGTTTCCTAATTGAAGACAGTATGGAATTGGAGAAAAGAGTTAGGAAGAACAATAGGTATCTGCATAGACCTGGGCAAGACAGCTGATGGGATGGAGCTGATTGACAAATGAAGACAGGTTTGTCATGCAATTTGGAAGAAGAAAGAACAGAATTCACTGAAAATTTGTTTATGGGGGACTGGGAGAAAACATAACATAGCTGAGCATGTCATTGAAACAGTTTCATGAATACTGAGGCATTACAGAGACTGAGGGATGAACTGAGCACTGTGATTACGGAGCTGGACACACTGAAGTTCTAAACATTCTAAATCATAGGTAGTAGTCTCCTCAGAGATAGTTAATTGCTCTTCTTCATTAATTGTTTCAATTAGCATAGCATGATTATCTAATCCATAGATTTATTGTTCATTTTATGCTCTTTATTTTAAAATATGGAAGACCTTCTGCCATAAATTAACAATGTGAACATCAGACAAACACGACAGTGTTTGTATCTGCTTATCATTCACTCTATTTACTGTGTATAATCAAATTGGTTTCACAGTAATTTGTTTTTGAGATTGTTATAAAAGTGTACAAACTACTTAAATATGACAATGCACATTAATCATGGAGTGAAGAACCTGAACAACAGATAATGTTTAAAAATAAAGCATAAACCAAAGAATAAGGATACTATATAAGGATAAGTTATTTCATAGTCTTCCATCATAGAGACTATAAAATGCCCATTAATCTCAACCTCTCTGTGTACAACCCATGTACAACCAGTCTTCTCCATGACTGGCCTCTGTTTTCAAGTGAGCATTCCAGAAGTGATTACACATAACTCCTAAAGATATGCTATTGAAAACAATGAGTTTTCATCTTTGCTGGATCAGAAAGGCAGGAATTCCTTGTATGTCATGCGCTAGATCTACATCATGGGGAAACAAGATGTCTTTAGACTGCTGAAACCAGGTGACGGCAGCACATGCCTTCAATCCAAGTGAACAGGACATAGAGGCAAGCACAGGTTTGTGAGCTTGAGGCCAGGTTGGTCAACAGAGTGGGTTGCAGGACAGCCAGGACTATATAGGGAAACTTTGCCTTTAAAAAGAAAATAAAGAGGTAATGTCAGTCTTTGAAGGCGAGATGTGTTTCTTGTATGCAGCTGAAGGATGGATTCTGTCTTCATATCCACTCTGTTAGCCTGTGTTTTTTTATAGGTGAGTTAAGACAATTGATATTGAGGGATATTAATGACCATTGATTGTTGATTTTTGTTTGTTTTGGATTTGTTATTGGTGGTGGTATTGTGAGTGAGTTTTTCCATTAATTCTGGGTTTTGGTAAAGTGAGATTATCTATTGCCTATGTTTTTGTGAGTGTGGTTAATTTTCTTGGGTTGGAGTTTTCCTTCCAGAACTTTCTGTATGACTAGATTTGTGGATATGTATTGTGTAAATTTGGTTTTGTCATGGAATATCTTGTTTTCTCCATCTATAATGATTGAGAGTTTTACTGAGTATAATAGTCTTGGCTGGAGTCTGTGGTTTCTTAGTATTTGTAGATCATCTATCCAGAGTTTCCATGGAGAAGTCAGGTATAATTCACTGGAGAAACAGGAACACCCTTCCACTGTTGGTGGGAATGCCAACTTCTACAGCCACTTTGGAAATCAGTATGGATATTCCTCAGGAAAATGGAAATCAGTCTACCACAAGATCAAGCAATTCCACTCTTAGGCATATACTCAAAAGATACACATTCATTCAATAAGGACATCTGTTCAACAATGTTCATAACAGCATTATTTGTAATAGCCAGAACTGGAAGCAACCTAGATGTCCTTCAACTGAAGAGTGGATAGAGGAAATGTGTGCATTCACATAAAGGAGTACTACTCATCAGAACAAAAATGGACACTTGAAATTTGCAGGCAAATGGATGCCTCTAGAAGAAACCATCATGAGTGAGATAACCCAGTCACAAAAAGACAAACATGGTATGTACTCACTCATACATGGATTTTAGACATGGGTCAGGGGATTGCTAGCCTACAATCCCACAGCCAGAGTTTCTGAGAAACAGGGAGGACACTAAGGTTTCCATGAGAAGGGTAAATGGGACAGGATCTCCTGAGAGGATTGGGAACATGGGGGGAGGGGACGGGAGAGGTAACTGGGAAAAAGAGAAAAGTAGTAGAGGAGAGGAGAGAAGGACATGAAGGAGTAGGAAGGCTGAGTCAGAGGAAGAAAGGAGGAGAGCAGGAAGAGATATACCATAATAGAGGGAGCCACTATAATTTTGAGAAGATATCTGGTACTAGGGAGATTTTCAGAGATCTACAAGCATGACACCAACTGACAGTACAAGCAATAGTGGAGAGACTACCTTAAATGCTCTTCTCAGATAATGAGATTGTTGACTATATAATATACCATCCTAGAGCCTTCATCCAGTGGCTGATGGAAGCAGAGGCAGGCACCCACTGCTAATCTCTGAACTGAACTCTTGGAACTCAGTTGCAGAAAGGGAGGAATGGTGAGTAAAGGAGGCAAGGCCTGGCCAGTGAAACCCACAGAGGCAGCTGACCTGAAAAAGGGGGCTTTCATGGACCCCAGACTGGTGACTGAGAGACCAGCATGCAATGGATCCAGACGCCCTGAACATGGGTGTCAGTGAGGAGGCCTCAGCAATCTATTGGGCCTTGGATACTAGATCAGTATTTAGCCCTGGTGTACAAATGGACTTTGGGAGACCATTCCACATGGAGGGATGGTCTCTCAGCTTGGACACACTGGGGAGGGCCTAGGCCCTGCCCAGAATGATATAACAGGATGGGGGTCTGGGGTGGTTGGGTGGGAAGAAGGGAGGGAGAGGCAGCTTGGATTGACATGTGAAGCAAGCCTGTTTCTAAATTAAATAAAAAGAAGGAAAAAGGAAAGAAAGAAAGAAGAAAATGTAACAGAATGACTAATACATTGCAAAATATCCTACAGTCATGTAAGTGGTTCAGACCCACGTCCTTCAGCCTCCACAAACCTCCAAAATCTGCACATTTGATCAAATTAAGAATAAACCCTAAAAATGTTTGAAACCATCTCAGCAGCTATGCTTTTACAAACACCTATCTTATTGATGACAAATCCTTGCTGCTTTAAAATCACACCAAAAATGGGGGGAAATGTTTGGATTATTTAGTGCAATGCATCAGAGCAGCAGGAAACTAATACGATACTCTTCCTGAAGAACAGGGAAAAAGAGAGAAATTTTCTCAACTGCAAGGCTTTCTATATTCTAGGCATAATTGTCAGACAAATATAAATTTCATTTTTCTTTGAAATATAATTTTGAGAAATGTTAAACAGGGACTTATGTTTCTTTCTGGATTTTCCTGACTAATCAGGATTCTGTCACAGTTCATGCCAAGAGGAGGCAAAGGTAGGCAAGAAATCATACAGATGATGTGAATTTTCCTTTGGAGAGACTGAATAGGAGATAATCTTGGAAGGAAGTGTTAGGGTTCTCTAGGGAGTCTACAGCAGTAAATACGAAAAACAAAGGAAATCACAGTTAATGTATGAACTCGCGTCATGACCCTAATTTGTTTTAAGGAAATGAAGAAGTATACAATGTTGATCATGAACTGTGTGCTTTCAACTAAGTGAGTACACAGTACACAGCAAGAAGACAGCAAGCTGCAAGCCAGAGAAAGTACTAGACAAAGATGCCCTGCGCCTATTGCTCATTGGGATCTGTAGTGTCCAGAACCATGAGAAACACTGTCATGTAAACCCTTAAGTCTATGGGGTATTCGTGAAAGGAGTTAGAGTGCATTACCAGCATTTAGACATATTTCCCTGAAACATAAGATCTATAGGATGATCTATGGGTAAAAAATAGTGGCTGGAAAATGTATGACAATACTTCACCAAAGGAA